>NC_090925.1:258566294-259816294 GCF_040938575.1 Ambystoma mexicanum | reverse complement strand
TATCATATATACCTTTTTCTTGGCTTGTTCTGGGTGGAGTACCAGAAGTTCAAGTGATACGTCAGCGTTCACCATAATAGACAATATCTTAGAAGACCAATGCCTCGGAAATTTTTCAGCAGAGCTAAGCAAATAGCTAGAAATAGAGGATAACGTAGAGTTATCACATGGGGCTAATATACATTTCCGAAATAGGGCACATAGACGCCAGTTATATATGGCAGTTAGAGAGGTTAATCCCATTTCATAGCGTATCAGTGCTCCAGGAATACATTGTGGCAGATGTAAAATTGCACGCCAAAACTTGGCTTCTAATGCATTAAGAAAGCCTGAGGGAACAATTAATGTCTCCAAACTGTAAAGGATAGTTGCCACAACATTCTGATTCCAGTATGTAATGGCAGCTTTGATAGAAAATTTGCCATATTTAGAGACAATTATTCTAGTTTGACAGATTGCCGTGATTAACTTATGTTTAATTTTAGTAAAATGTGAGTCTAACGTCGGACAACCATCAAAAATTAGGCCCAAATACACGTAATTTGGTACTATCTTTATGGGTGTTCCCTCAATTTGCCATTCTAGCAGGTGTCTACGTAACCCCTTCGGGACGTATGTAACAATTTGTGTTTTTCCAGTATTTACTACTAGTTCATTTTCTTTAAAATATGAGCATAGTGCTGCCAAAAGGTTGCGTAAACCACTGGGAGTTTTAGACACTAAAACCAGATCATCTGCGTACCATAAGGCACAAATTTTTACACCATTCAGTTTGGGAGCATCAATTGTTATTTTACTAAAGATCCAACGTACGTCGTTTATGAAGAAATTAAACAGGGCGGACGCTAAAATGCACCCCTGTTTCAATCCTCTAGATGTTGGAATTGGGGCTGAAAGCAAGCCCTCAAAATTCAATCTTACATAAACTTTAGTGTGTGAATGAAGGGCAAAAATTATATCAATAAGAGTTGAAGGACACTCCGCTTTGCATAATTTATCTATGAGTTTTGGTCTTGAGACCGAGTCAAAAGCGGAGTGAAGATCTATAAACGCGAAATATCTGGCTTGTCTCTTATTAACTGCTTGTTGTCTTATAGCATTTAAAGTAATTAAATTAATGCCAGTACCTAATCCTGCAACAAAACCAGTTTGTGCTGGGTCACGTTGAAATGCTTTTTTTGACCAAGCATTAAAATCTCTTAATACCAACCTAGAGAATATTTTACCTGGAACATCCAATAACGTTATTGGACGATAGTTCTTCGGGTCCATGCGATCACCCTTTTTATAGATCGGAATGATCACAGAAGAGCGCCATGAGTCAGGAATATTTTTGGTTTGTATGATGTGATGGAAGGTATTGTTCAGGATTAGTGCCCATTCTGTTATATTTTGTTTGAGCATTGAATTAGTAAGGCCATCCAGACCCGCAGCTCTAGATGAAGAGGATGATTTGATAAAATCTTGAATAATTGATCTTGTGCAGTACAGGGCCCACCCGTTCCCAGATCTACTGTTGTACCTATAAACATTCATTTTAAGATCATTATATAGAGCAGCAAAGTGTGTGACCCACACCGATTCAGATACTCCATTAAGTTGTATATGCCCTTGTGGTGGGGTATTACATTTATTCAACAAATCCCAAACCAGTGCAGAATTTTTGTTCCGACAGGCTGCCAAAAAGTGTTCACTGTCTATTTGATACATAGTTGCTCTCCTTAAACGCACCCAATTTCTATAACTCGATGCAGCAGCTTTAACTGCCTTAATTTGATCAATCAGAGGGAGTTTGCGACTTTTTCTGATCTCTCTTCTGTAAGCCTTTTTTCTTTCGCATAGAGCTGTGTCAAACCTATGCACATGACTTTTAGGAGGTTTACTATGAGTAGGATAGAGATTCGCAAAGGTGCTTAACACGTCTACATACGAGCCAGTCTTATGCAGCCGGTGATTGTCTAGTATGGCACCATTCAGGGCTAGTAATTTATTAACCGACCATTTGAAGCGGTTTTTACCTCTATTAACAATTACAGAATGATTGTAATAAGTTGCAGTTTCTAAGTGATTTTCAATTTTGAACGCCCAAAATAATGCTAAAAGGTGGTGATCACTGGATGGCTGTTTTACTATGATAAATTTGGTGGTATTCATGAAAATGCTATTTGACATACAGATGTAGTCAATTATAGATTTTGAATTGCCTCTCTCCCAGGTGTTCATTGGGGGCATATCACCTATAATTGCCCCATTTGCCATTTTTAAATCGTGATCTTCCATAAAGGAGATCCATCTTGCACCCTCATGGTTCAACTTTCTTGTGTACGAGTCAAAACAAGATAGGTTCAAATCACCCATGAGTAGGGTTCCAGAGATATTTGTTTGGGCAGAAATGTACTCGAAGAAATGGGAGAGCGTATCATAGAAACAGTCATCATTAATTCCTGCCGGATTCCTGTAAAGGTTAATAAGTGCGTATGTGTGTGATTTAAGAGAGATTTTAACCAATTGCATAAATTTGTTTGGGGCTTTCCAAGGAGATATTTTTAAACCTCTACTCACTTTCACCGCAATCAAAAGTCCAGCTGTAGGTCTACCTTTATCAGCTTGAACTGCTGGTAGCAGAATAATCTCATGGTCATCCCATATAGGGGGATTTACTAGCCACGTTTCTTGTAATGCCACTATATCATAAGTGTTTAAATCGTTGTTTGTAGTCCACTGCAAATGAGAATGGCCTCTAGTATTCCAGCTAGCAAGCGAAAGAACAGTAGTGGGCGTAACTGTTCGTGGTTATAAAGGATGATTATAAGATGCTCTGGGGTCTGAAGAAGAGTCTTTAGTGCAAAAATTGCAGAGACAAGATGGTGCAAGACTGGAATCTGCACCAGATTTGTTATCACCAATCTCCTCAGATTGCTTACGTGCGGGATCAAGGGCTAATAAAAAGCCAAGATTGAATAGATCCATTCTAGCATTCCACAAAGTATTACGGACAAGTCCCGACTTTATCCATAATCTAACAATAGAGAGATTGTTGTCACAGAGAAACTCAACTTGATCCACATCGGTGGATGAGATGGCATCTAACCCCTCAATATCTCCAAATATGTTGAGAACACTAGCACGACATAAGTCGTATTTCGGAAAAGAGCCATCACGACACTTCAGAATAAGAGTGTGGAATTGCTTAAGTTTCTTTGAAAATACAATATTCTTTTCATTTATGTAAGGTTTAGTATCAACATTACGTACATCAGAGTCTCTCTTAATATTTTGTTTTGCACAAACTTGAGACCAATTCCTTTTACACTGAGCAGATTTTAAATTCATACAGGTATCTGATCTGTATGGGACTAGTGAAGCTTCATTTTGGGTAGTTGGAGGGGGGTTATATGTTTGAGAGGGTTGATCAATGGTATGTGAAGCTTCGGGCAACACCTCAGAGATTTTTTTTAGGAGATAGGAGTCTACCGCAGCTCTTAAGGAGCTTAAACGGTCTTCAACTTCCACTGTAGAAGGAACAGAGGGAATTGACCTACTATCAGTTATATTAGTGACATCACAATGATTAGGTGCTGATGTTTGTGCAGCAGGAAGGGTATCTTTTATTTGTGTGTTATCAGGCTTAAAAGTTAACAGATGTACCAACTCATTCAAGGGATCATATGTAGGGGGTAAACTTGATACTTTCTTTAAAGCAGATTGGGAAGTTGGACAGTTGTCTAACATAGCTTTAGGAACCGAAATGTTTTCGGCTGTAGTGGCTACTTTGCTATTCGTAACTACATTGCGACTATCCATAGGGGCAGTAACACTGTGAATATCAGTTTCCTTCACCGCCAAGATTTTTTTATTTCTTTGTGTGGTTTTGAATGAGACAGAATTTGTCTTCTTGTTGTGCACTAGGGAAGAGCCAGTTTTTTGTAGATTTTGGTTAGCGCCGCCCTTTTGTTTACCGGCGGTAACTAAAACATCACTCTTCACAGGAGAATCCACACTAATCCAAGACTCATTATTTTTTGAGGACACAGTTTCCTCCACACATTCAATTGGACGGATAACTTTAGAAAATGTTGGCAAGGCTGGGGGGATGATCAAAGGATTTTGAATTAGATTTTCAAGATGTACGAGACGTTGTGTAATGGGTACCCCAGCGTGTTCCTTTGAACCTTGATGGGTTAATAAAAGTGATTCTAGATGAATTACTCTTTGTTCTAGGTTGCCTAATGAAAGACTTTTCGCACATTTAAGTGAAGAGTCCTTCATCCAATCACTTATATAGTCTAGTTTAACAGCTTGAACAGCTATCTTCTGATCTAAAGAGTTGAAAAGCTTAAATAACGTGGACATAGTAGTGTTAATGGCCCCCAAAGTAATTTCTAATAAGGCTGGATTGGTCGTTGTGGCATAGGATTGTTGGTTTCGGTCATATGCCTGACAACGGCGGGGGGTCGGATGCAAAAAGGACACCTCCTCATCGAGTCTTATTGAATCCGTAGTGCCTGGTTGTGCACAATCAGTCATTATAGAAGCTCTTGAGCTTTCTAAATCCCTGCAATCAGGAGGATTTTGAGAGGGAGAAGGTGTGGATTTGTTTGGGCTGGCATAACCCACGTCCTCAATAATTACTGAGGGCAGCGAGGCATGCCTGGACAGGATGTCACATACAACATTATGGCTTTCAATTGTCGAGTCTTCTATATGAGAGGTCGACTCTTCTACTACAGTAGCAATGGAATGAACGGCTCTGATAGATTTAATAGGAAAATGAGGAATAGTTAGTATAGTTTGATCCGAAATAGTAGAACTCAGCGGGCAAATAGAAGCCTCGTTGTTATTGGAAGGATATTGATTTGGAGGTTTATTACCTGAACAACAGTTCAGAGGCTGTGGATTCGTCACACTCTTAGCCAAAGATGCCATGTTAATCGGATCAGACATTGCTATACCACCTGACTTTAAGTCATAAAACTTACGAATGTCAGGTTGAGTGGGAGTTTTGTTAATAGGGGTTAACACAATATTTTTCTTCGAAATACGAGTTCGACTTTTGGACTTTTCCTGTGATTTTGGGATGTTTTGGTTGACTGGAGTCTTGGAAAGCAAGGCTAGATCCGATGAACTGGGCATAGAGCTTGGGGACGTAATCATAGGGTCTCTGGTAATCTCCGATGGCATGCCTGTTTTTAAGGTATACATGTAATGATTTAATGCGAAAGCGTTATAAGCGATGTGATTTTCTCACTTATATATAAAATAAAATGAGGCACCAACTCAATTAAAAGTAAATGCTGATATGATGCAACCATACAGCTATTTGTGAAGTAACCTATTAAAGGTAGTAGGAGTAGCTGTAATACACAGTACCTGGGGTAGGATGGTGTTAAGCCACCATCCGCCAAACAGCCGCACAACAGACTTTGGGCTTTACTCCAGCCGGGCTTAACGCCACAAGGGTGCCTCGCTGGTGTTCAAATGGGACTGAAAAGGTCACGTGGTCCTCCACGTGACTGCGGCAGGCCACGCCTCCTCCAGGAAGCGTGGAGCGGCAAGAGCTAAGGCTCGCAGTGCCGTTCGGGTGTTTGAACGAGTTAACGCTCGAAGAGCAGCGTTCTACTCGGGTTGAGGTTCTGCACCAAGGTAAGGATCGCGCCACCCGGGCGCCTCGCTGGTGTTCAAATGGGACTGAAAAGGTCACGTGGTCCTCCACGTGACTGCGGCAGGCCACGCCTCCTCCAGGAAGCGTGGAGCGGCAAGAGCTAAGGCTCGCAGTGCCGTTCGGGTGTTTGAACGAGTTAACGCTCGAAGAGCAGCGTTCTACTCGGGTTGAGGTTCTGCACCAAGGTAAGGATCGCGCCACCCGGGCGCCTCGCTGGTGTTCAAATGGGACTGAAAAGGTCACGTGGTCCTCCACGTGACTGCGGCAGGCCACGCCTCCTCCAGGAAGCGTGGAGCGGCAAGAGCTAAGGCTCGCAGTGCCGTTCGGGTGTTTGAACGAGTTAACGCTCGAAGAGCAGCGTTCTACTCGGGTTGAGGTTCTGCACCAAGGTAAGGATCGCGCCACCCGGGCGCCTCGCTGGTGTTCAAATGGGACTGAAAAGGTCACGTGGTCCTCCACGTGACTGCGGCAGGCCACGCCTCCTCCAGGAAGCGTGGAGCGGCAAGAGCTAAGGCTCGCAGTGCCGTTCGGGTGTTTGAACGAGTTAACGCTCGAAGAGCAGCGTTCTACTCGGGTTGAGGTTCTGCACCAAGGTAAGGATCGCGCCACCCGGGCGCCTCGCTGGTGTTCAAATGGGACTGAAAAGGTCACGTGGTCCTCCACGTGACTGCGGCAGGCCACGCCTCCTCCAGGAAGCGTGGAGCGGCAAGAGCTAAGGCTCGCAGTGCCGTTCGGGTGTTTGAACGAGTTAACGCTCGAAGAGCAGCGTTCTACTCGGGTTGAGGTTCTGCACCAAGGTAAGGATCGCGCCACCCGGGCGCCTCGCTGGTGTTCAAATGGGACTGAAAAGGTCACGTGGTCCTCCACGTGACTGCGGCAGGCCACGCCTCCTCCAGGAAGCGTGGAGCGGCAAGAGCTAAGGCTCGCAGTGCCGTTCGGGTGTTTGAACGAGTTAACGCTCGAAGAGCAGCGTTCTACTCGGGTTGAGGTTCTGCACCAAGGTAAGGATCGCAAAACTTATAGATAAGTTAGTCAAAGTGGACTGCCCATCTACTCTTATTGACATTATTTTTGCCCTCCACTCACAAACGAAGGTTTATGTAAGGCTAAACTCTGAGGGGCTTCTATCAACCCCAATTCCAGCGTTTAGAGGGCTGAAACAGGGGTGCATTTTAGCGGCTGCCTCATTCAATTTTTTCATTAATGATGTACGTGACATTTTTCACAGAGTAATTGCTGATGCTCCTAAATTGAACAATGTAAAAATCTGTGCATTGTGGTATGCAGACGATCTTGTGTTGGTATCAAAAACCTCAAGTGGTTTACACAATCTCCTGTCAGCTCTATGCTCTTATTTCAAAGAAAATGAACTAGTAGTAAACACGAGTAAAACACAAATCGTTGCGTATGTTCCTAAAGGCTCACGCAAACACTTAATGAACTGGCAGATTGAGGGGATCCCCTTAAAGACGGTACCAAATTATGTTTATTTGGGCCTGATCTTTGAGGGCAGCCCAACGTTAGACTCACATCTAAATAAAATTAAGCAGAAGTTAACCACGGCAATTTGTCAGACACGAGTAATCACTTCTAAATATGGTAAATTTTCCATCAAAGCGGCCATTACTTATTGGGACCAGAATGTTGTAGCAACCGTCCTTTATGGTCTGGAAACACTAATTGTCCCCTTAGGGTTTCTGAATTTATTAGAAGCCAAGTTTTGGCGTGCAATTTTAAATCTACCTCAATGTATTCCAGGTGTGTTAATAAGATATGAATTGGGATTAATTTCTCTAAGTGCATTATATAACTGGCGCTTATGTGCCTTATTTCGCAATTTTTTATTATCTACATATGGTAACTCTACATTATCCACCATTTCAAGTTACCTGCTCAATTCTACAGAAATGTTTCCGAAATACTGGTCTACGAAAATATTAACAATCATGGTACATGCCGACATTTCACTTAAACTTCTTATTGCTCACCCAGAGCTTGCGAAGAAGAAGGTGTATATGATGGACTGGATTGACACCAGACCTCAGTGTCTAACTTATAAAGACTTTGATCCTACAATCTTTGGTTCAAAACATTTTAAAAACATTGCGTCCTATTTATGTTTAGCACCATCTGCTGCTTTAAGAGCTGCCATTCTTCGGTTGAGGTTCAACATCTGGCCCACCCGCGGGGTCAAAACAAGAAGGAAACAAATCGCCTCTGACCTTAACTGGTGTTGGTTCTGTAAAAATGTTATGATTGTAGAATCTCTTCAACACTTAATATTGGAATGTCCAGCACTTAGTACCTTAAGAAAATTGCACTTTGTTAACCATTTTGCATACTTTGCACAACTTGATCCAAAAAATAGATGGGTTGGCTTGGCTGCCACTGAATGTATGAGTATAAGAATTGCAACAATTAATTTTTTACAGGCCTTGAACCTAGAATGATGATGATTGTACAGTATGTTATGAATTTATATAGTCTTTTTAACTAGATTTTATGCTTATGAATTTTTCTAATCTGTATAAATTGAAAAAGTTGATGTAATTTCAACTATATTCAATAAATAAAAAAAAATAAAAAATAAAAAAATAGGAGGCAAATGTCCACTGTTTCTGTGATACACAGAGCATTGTCCACCACTTGTATGGTTGCAGTCTCAGTGCTTCATTTGGGTCCGAAGGAGGAGGCCAAGATGGTCAATTTGGGCAAGTAGTTGCATGTTATCTCCTCTCTCCGTAACCTTCCTGATGAAAAGCAGGCTTGTGATGTGTCACAATTATTGTGAATATAGGTTTTAATATGTTTTTATTTCATTGAGGTACACCATCTGATCTAACAGCCCTTACTATTCAATACCATCCACAATTCTGGGCTAAGTGTTGAGACTTGATCGTCGTGAAGATAGGAGATACCTCTGTCCCCAAGGGCGGTGGGAGGCCAAAGGTGGGAGATGTTGAAGCCCGGAACCACGGAACACTGGAAACCCCGAAGCTGCTGCAAAGCAAACAGCAATAAGTACCAGGCAATAACAGTGACTGTTTAGTATGGAAAATCGGGAGAGGCTTACCTATTGGTGGCAGTGGGAGCACTGTTAACATAGTGAAGCTGGGGTAGGGTGTTCCAGGACTCACGTGAGCAGATGATGAGATTAATGACAAACTCAGTGAGTTGTGCAGACAAATAGGTCCACCTGTGAAGAAGTCCAAGACCAAATAAAGCAGTTTCAAATCCAAAAGAAGTCCAAGAGACAATCCGAGTTTGTTAACCAGGTGGCAGCTCAAAAAGTGAGCATCAATCTGACAAGGGCAATCCAGAGGGGTCCAAGAAGCAAGATCCGAGGTTGAGGTTTCCAAGGTAAATGATAGGTAAGAAATGCCAAACAGAGTCCGGAAACAGCTGTGAAGTGAGGAACACACAGGGAATCACTCCTTTTGTATTTGTCGCTTCCTGGTCATGGGACGTGCAAGTGCATAACCTGAACGAGGCATCACATCACGTGAGCGGAGACGGGCGGTCACGTGATGTGGAAGTGCTCGTCTGGTTAATCTGTTTCCCAAGCACCAGGGCAGCTGCCAATGCAAAAACGGGTGCAACCAAGACTGCATAGAGTGTGTGGCATGCCGCGTCCGGCCATGATGGGCAACCAACTGCACAAGTGAGTCCCGACCTGTGTGAGCGATGTGTGACAATGATGTAGGATCGCGGTGTGGGAACATTAATGGTGTTAGTGGTGTGAGAGGTGGCAGGATGCGTGACACTAAGAAATATGATGTGTTTGGAGTTAACACTCTAGTTTATTTAATGAAAAAAAACTGTAATTAAAGGTGGCCCCTAAAACATTGTGCTGGGGAAGTCACCACGATAACCTGCACCCATAGGCAGCTTGTCTACAGAAAGAAATCAAACCGTCTGTAAAATTCTCACTAATTTTATACCATATCATTATAACAAATTCAAACTATTTAGATCTAGACCTCTACTTCTTAGCAGCACAATACAGTTCAGTCTATCAGCTAATATAGGTTAAACGTTCACTGTACATGCACAGCATAAATCAATTTGACTTCATTAAATGCAAATTCTTGACAGCTCTTGATTTTCTCCAATATCAACAGCAAGCATTGGTATTAGAGAAAGATTACACAGAAAAACTAAATTAAACTTTTATTATATGCAATATACATTCCCCATTAGCAATGTGTTACCATGTGCAATGTGTTGTGTTTGGTTTCTAGCATATGCATGTGCATATAAATGAAATAGAAGCAATGGCAGATTGCATCAAAATCTGCAGGCTGGAATTTAGGGAAGCTATGCTATCAATTTAGAATATTGCTTTATCTTCACTATGTATCAACTCAAAATGGTAATATTCTCAAAGGACAACACATATTCCCCAATTTGATTATGGTGTATCTAATTCAGAGTCCTCTCACTTGAACACTATGGGCCTCATTCCGAGTATGGCGGTAAGGGATAGCGGCCACCGGTAACGAGACCGGTGGCGGTAATCCCTTACCGCCATACTCCGAGTTCCCTTTGCGCCCTCGCCCTTAACGCCTGCTTTGAGCAGGTGTTAAAGTCGAGGGCGCAAAGGGGCCTCCAAGCCAATAACGGTGACCGTAATGAACGGTCACCGTTATTTGCATCTTCCCCATTCCCATTGAGCCCTATGGGGGCTCATTTGGGAATGGGGAAGAGCCTTGGTGAATGGGGAATTACCGCCCCGCCAACCTTGGAATGGGGCGGTAATTCCGCCATCCACCAAGGCGCTGCCGGTCCGGGTATGGCGTCAACCAAGGCGTTAATAGCGCCATTGGTTAGCGCCGTACTCGGAATGAGGCCCAATTTCATGGACTACATGGGATGGTCCATTTAAAAGTGCATTATTCTCTATGGGATTGGAAGTAGTTCAGCTAAACTCCCTTTCATCTCAACATGTCTATTTTTAAATGAGTAGTCTCTCTCAGGTCTTGATCCATACATTCTCTGTTAGGCTATGGAGTGTTGACCACCGGTTCACATCCCCAGTTGTTGACTATACCTGTGAAGACACGTGGTGACATTTACCTGGCTATGCTTTAATAAGATTGTGTGTGCAGTACATAATTGCTATTTGTTCTACACAAAATCAGATCTCACTTGACTTTCAATATAGTGAGAAAGTAGTATACATTTCATGTTAAAATGCTAAAGCATTCTATTTGGAATCAGTTCTCTTCTGTTGGCTCCCCCTCCCAGTTTCACCCATTCTGCGTACTTAGCAGAGCCATTATTATAAAGGACATATGTCTAATTGCATTGGGGCTGTTCATACTCACTTTTAGATATTCCTTTAAAGCACATAGTCTGGATGGATCCTCACTGCGTTGAGGTAGTCTCCCAGTCAGCCAGGCCCCTTCACTCTCCATGTTATCTAACTGTGGAAATCAAGTCTGTTTTGGGTAAAATCTGCTTCAGGCTTCCCCTTGAACAAGACCCATGGTCTCCACGCTCTCAAGATGTCATCCCACTCCAGCAGTCATCCATTTAGACGGAGGTTCCTAACCTATAGCCTTCAGACTCAATTAGCTCTCTTTACTTCCTGTGGGTTTCTGCTAATATTTTCCCATACTATGTCATTTTACATCACAATTTCTGATTGGCGAAATCCTCCCATTGGCTCGCACAACATGCCCAAATAATACACCTCTTAATTTCATAGGTTGATCTTATATTTGGACATGTGACAGGGAGGTACCAGACAATGTGTAGTCAAAATCATATTTTCTGGTAGGATTTTGTTTCCATCAATGAAATATGGATTTTTAGATTCCTACGGGCAAGCCAAATTTGTGCAATACATATTGATGAAGCTATTAACATTTATATATAGTACCATTTATTTATATATATATAATTCACACTGTTACAGTTTACATGTTGATAGTGCTCTTCCTCCAAGTTTGCAGTGGGTGCGTAAGCCACACTACCAACACTTCAAAAAACAAGGCTTTAACTCCTCAATCATCCAAATCAGATGTGTGGTGGTTGAAAGTGCAAATAAGTTGTATGTTGTAGTCCATATGTTAAATAATCACCATTACATATGGACAGAAACAAGTTAAAATACCCATAAAAATTGGTAACACTGTTCCGCTGCTGATATCTCGGTGCCACTGGGACATTGCAAGTGTAATCCCCCCTTCCCATAATACTCAATGGGAAAGGGAGCATGCAAACACTGGCACTGTTGTTAACGGTGCTGGTGCTTCCATGAAAACCATGCCTGCAGGGGTTGGTGCCGCCCAGCAGGTCAGACCTGCCGCGAGCAACAGCCACAGCAGGCATACTTGTAGTCAGGTGGTCTGGAAAGGGTGCTGGTACGCTGCTGCCAGCACCCTTATTTTCAAACCACCAGGCTTGTAAAGAATCCCATTGTCTGTACCACATTCTTCTGCAATGTCAATATGTTACTGCATGTGTGGAATATATATGCAGTGCAAACAGGGCACCGGGCGCCCACTGTAAAGTAATCACAGTACAATTGCAGCAACAGGATAATTACATTAACCAAAACACTTATGTAAACATTCTGTATGCATTTCATTCAGATTACCAGAGCCCCAGAGCAGTAATATGAAAAACTGTCAGGAAAGGACCAGCCAGCCACCCACCCATCACTTCGACGTGTTGTCCACACCTCGCTTGCGAACATGGCAAAGAAGGAACAGCTCCTCCATCTCTGTTTTGAGTGAACAGTCAGCAGACACTTAAGATATGATCAGACGGACTGGGCCAGCAGGTTTTACATATCAGGCCCGCCAACACACGCACAATCAGTGTGAGAGTGAGATAATGAGATTGAATGAGTACTACTTGCCACCATGAGATGTGGGATGATGATCGATCCAATCATCAGACTTAATTTATTTTCACACATTTATTTACTCACCCTTTGAGAATAGGCTAGAGCCTGAGCATGCTGGGAGCTGGAGCCAGAGGAGTCGAGGACAGGACAGGAGGAGGACTACTGCTTCAAGGAAGGACCGGAAAAAAAGATTTGCCGGCTCGTCAGAGCTTGCTGCTGATTAGTGTGTGCACCACAGACTTCACTCACACTGCCTGCAGCCTGCCTGTGTTCACCAGCCAGTGCCAGGGTGTGGTCTCAGACTCACTGAGTCTGTGCCCCCCTGCCTGGCTGGCACACACAAACAGTCATTACTCATGGCCCTACACACACATTCACAAAAGATGTGGTCACCATAACCTGACCTGCAGGCTGCACCACGTTGGTACACTGCAGGCCAGGCAAGAAACAAAATAAGCTGGTGAACGTGCACTGGATCATTATAGGCTGGTGTCCATACACTGGAGCATTACAGGTGGCATGCTGCTGTGCACAGGCAGCAGAGTTTTACATTATTAGGCAACCACTGGTACAAATTAAGCAGTGGGCGGTGGTCGCCGCACTATAGTTAAGGTACTAACACAACAATCACCAACATCGATAGGAAAATCAGCTTCATCACAAACTACATTGTCAATAATATCTGTATTCGAAAAGCAATTACCAAATATTGGAACATTCTTATTTCAGATCCTGATCTTACGACATTCTTGGATACCAAACCAACAATCACATTCAAGAAAGCAAAAACTCTCAAGGTTTTTGGCTTCAAAATGAGCTAAGTCCATCTCATTTTGAAGCCAACGTCGCCACCAACAACCTAAATCCACCAACTATGTGGCTACACAAACCTACCAAAGGTAACTACAAATGTGGACAATGCACAATGTTTAAGTACTCGGATAATGCTAGAACCACCGTCATCAAACCAAATGGCACCATCTACACCATTCAACAATTCATCAACTGCAATAGCAAATTTACAATATACATCATCCAGTGCCCATGTAACAAGCTTTACATTGGGAGCACCATCAGAAAATTGAAAATCAGAGTCAGTGAACATATTCGGGCAATTGTCAACCAGGACTCAAGATCTCCGCTAGCCACCCATTTTCAACAAACGCATCTACCGACTCAGATCAACCAATTGAAATTTTTTGCAATTGTCAAACTAAAACCTGCCCCCCATGGAGGCAATATGGAACTGAAACTTAGACAACAAGAAGCTCGCTGGATCTGCCTAATGGACACTTGCAACACAGGTCTAAATAGCGACCAGGAACTATGCCATTTTCTGTAAATCTAAGGTTCAGCATACTCTGCATGTTATCTCACCTCTCCCATGTTTCGATATTCTTACAATCTTTCTTACAATTACCTGGCCTTGGAGAGATTGATTTGCTTATCACCCTCTCTCTTACCATTTGGATTTCTACAAACTACATGCTACATTCTTTTACAAATGGCCTTCCCATGCTTCTATCACTAAGATTGACCCATCTACCGTGAACACATACATCACCAATTAGCTAGCTCAGGCACCATTAGGCCCTACCTGCATGTGTGTCTTTCCCATCATTGTGACTGTATCATGACCCTGTCCACTGCAACTTTTTTCTTTACTTCCACCATTGTCTTTCTCTGACCATATAGTACATAGAATACTATCAGAGTCATTACATACCACCTAGCTAGTCCAGCCGACACCAGGTCTGACATAGCTAGTTTAATGGTTGACACTCAGAACATGTGTCTGCCTAACGGCACGTATATGTTTTAGTAATTACCATGTATACCATTCACATTTTTATATTTAGTATATCCTCTAGTCTTTATTCTTGCATTGCTACATATATTAAACTTTTTTTTTAAGAGAAACATACCTTTTCATCAACACAATGTTATACAAATACACGGGTGCCTGGAGAGCAAGCCACTTCGTTATTTCAATCACACCATAATAGCGCGGTGTCGCGCGGGCACGATGACGTCATCACGCAATAACGTGCGTGCGTGTGACGTCACCGCACTCACGTCGGCCCGCGAATACACATATATTCGCCAAGACTGTATGCTGTCAGTACGGCAGCAGAATCCGAACGGGCAGGACATTGTTCACTCAGTGGTAAGCAGCTTATCTATTTCTTCACCTCTCTTAAGAATCAAGCTAGACTGGATTACCTCCACCCTTGTTACACTATTTAAATTACTTCCTCCATACAACTGTCCTTACCTCCCCTCTTCTCCATCTGATTCATGCACACCCACACTATTTTTCTATACAAGTGCACCTAAATCTTTTCTCAACTCAGTACCTTTTTGGGTATAACCTGTACTTGTACCATACAACCTCACATATTTTTACACTAATCTCATGACACAAGTATTCTTATATATACATTTATTTCAATACCTAGTGAATACAACTAAGGATATTACAATTTGGAATTTAATTGGACTACAACATCGCATCAGTGAACTCAGTGACGATAACTGAGCACACTTCAAGTTTCAGCCAATGAGCACATTTCTTTTCCAAGTCTTTACGCCAGAAACTTTTTGGTACCAGGATCTTTACCTCAATATTTAATACTTAGTGCATTCAACTAAGGACATCAGAATTTGAAAACTAACTGGATTTTGCCCAAGCACCAGTACAAAAAAGTATTTTTTTGATTTTGTTTCTACATCCAGATTTGTCCATTCCATCTATGCTTAAATCCATTGACTTGTAATTAAAAGATTTTTTTGTTGTAATTCATCATTAGTGTAATTATTCTATTTTGAGAAGCGCGACAGGAGGGCTTTTTCCCTTTTCAGTCTTCCAAGCCCAGGTCAGCCTCTGTGGCATCCCTCAGTTGCAGCATCTTGAATTCATTTTGAACTGTCAATCGATTCAATATTATCCACCTAGAGCGCCATCACTGTTTCTTAGGCTGATCCGTTTTCTTCTTTACTATAGCTAAGGTGAGTCAGAGTCCCGTAGGAGCCCCTCAAAATTCTATCATTAATAACTTTTGATTCGAGTAACAGATTTGACCAAAATTTGGAAAGTGATTAAGGACTTGTGGGCCCCCACAGACTGTACTAGTTCTTGTTACCTCTTCCTCGTCCCAGTAATATAATGGCATAAATGAGAGGATTTGAGGGGCGATGGTTTGCAATAGCCTATAAAGGCAGCAGGAGGTGTGGTTGGTTCTCTTAAAGAAAAGGAGGATACCATGTCTCGCCTGTGGATATCCTCCCCCCAATCCCCAAGGACTCAAAGACTAAGTTTGTTTTTGAACATATTCTCTTAGCAATTATGATGAAATTCTTCCTATAGGTACCCGCTGGCAGCCAGAAGATCAACGTGAAAGTATTGAGTAACAAGTAAAGAAAATTGATCTTTTTAATTCCGTCAAATATAAGTTTTTGGCACGCAGAACACCTACAGGCCGATTCATGGAATAAATGTGCGCCGAAAATTCCGGCGCAGAGGGGCCTATACGTGCGCTGCGCCGAAAAATAGCGAAAAGCGCAGGGAAACCAGCGCACGTCGATTCATGGAAGTCCGTGCGTAAGAAAAGCATAGGACGTGCGCTGAAAAAGTGCGCGGCGCACGCCGGCGCACAGGTCATCCAAAGGCGTGCGCCACGGCCACTGCGCTATCACTCCGAGCGCAGCACACAGCTCTAAAGTAGGCGGAACACAGGGCGGGACACTCGGAATGGGGAATAAAATGGGGCACAACACTCGGAATGGGGAAGAATGTGGGCGGCACGGGGAAGTACAGGAGGCAAGTGCGCGGAACGCCCACACGCTCTCCGGCAACACGTATTCATGGATTCGAACAGGGCAAAACAGCGCTCGATCAAACCAGCGCACAGGCCCAAAAACGTACGCCACAAGTAAGCAGGCGGTAGCGTCCCGACGCACTTAACGAAAGTGCGCCAAAACCTGCGCCAACAAATACCACCCACATACAGCAATGGGCCATACCGTGACCCCAAAGGACAAATGAGGTGCAAAGGTGTACGCCATTAACACGGACACCCACTGTTCAAAAATTCACGCGTGTGTGTACAACGGGTTGCGCGAGAAGTCACTCGCGCGATTGCCCTGGGTACGTGTATCCCGGGGTGCGGGGAAGTCCCACACGCGATTGCCCTGGCCACGTCGATTTCAGGGGTGCGTGTGAAGTTCCACACGCGAAAAGCCAGGGTACGTCAATTACAGGGGTGCGCGGGAAGTTTCACACGCGAAAAGCTAGGCTACGTGAATTCCAGGGGTGCGCGTGAAATCCTACACGCGAAAAACTAGGGTACGTCATTTACAGGGGTGCGCGGGAAGTTTCACACGCGGCTCTGCTGGGTGGGTCCTCACAGGTGTTCCATTCACACCCTCCACGTCCCTTGCATGCAACCCACACCACAGGGGACTACCCTGCACACCTGCTCATGCCTCCCACCACCCCCACCCCCCCAGCAGTCAGGGGCACCTTCCAGCAGGCCCCCACCCATGTCTACCACCACCCCCACCCCCCCAGCAGTCAGGGGCACCTTCCAGCAGGCCCCCACCCATGTCTACCACCACCCCCACCCCCCCAGCAGTCAGGGGCACCTTCCAGCAGGCCCCCACCCATGTCTACCACCACCCCCACCCCCCCAGCAGTCAGGGACACCTTCCAGCAGGCCCCCACCCATGTCTACCACCACCCCCACCCCCCCAGCAGTCAGGGGCTCCTTCCAGCAGGCCCCCACCCATGTCTACCACCACCCCCACCCCCCCAGCAGTCAGGGGCACCTTCCAGCAGGCCCCCACCCATGTCTACCACCACCCCCACCCCCCCAGCAGTCAGGGGCACCTTCCAGCAGGCCCCCACCCATGTCTACCACCACCCCCACCCCCCCAGCAGTCAGGGGCACCTTCCAGCAGGCCCCCACCCATGTCTACCACCACCACCACCCCCCAGCAGTCAGGGGCACCTTCCAGCAGGCCCCCACCCATGTCTACCACCACCCCCACCCCCCCCCGCAGTCAGGGGCACCTGCCAGAAGGCCCCCACCCATGTCTACCACCACCCCCACCCCCCAGCAGTCAGGGGCACCTTCCAGCAGGCCCCCATCCATGTCTACCACCACCCCCACCCCCCCAGCAGTCAGGGGCACCTTCCAGCAGGCCCCCACCCATGTCTACCACCACCCCCACCCCCCCGCAGTCAGGGGCACCTGCCAGAAGGCCCCCACCCATGTCTACCACCACCCCCACCCCCCAGCAGTCAGGGGCACCTTCCAGCAGGCCCCCACCCATGTCTACCACCACCCCCACCCCCCCAGCAGTCAGGGGCACCTTCCAGCAGGCCCCCACCCATGTCTACCACCACCCCCACCCCCCCAGCAGTCAGGGGCACCTTCCAGCAGGCCCCCACCCATGTCTACCACCACCTCCACCCCCCCAGCAGTCAGGGGCACCTTCCAGCAGGCCCCCACCCATGTCTACCACCACCCCCACCCCCCCCAGCAGTCAGGGGCACCTTCCAGCAGGCCCCCACCCATGTCTACCACCACCCCCACCCCCCCAGCAGTCAGGGGCACCTTCCAGCAGGCCCCCACCCATGTCTACCACCACCACCACCCCCCAGCAGTCAGGGGCACCTTCCAGCAGGCCCCCACCCATGTCTACCACCACCCCCACCCCCCCCGCAGTCAGGGGCACCTGCCAGAAGGCCCCCACCCATGTCTACCACCACCCCCACCCCCCAGCAGTCAGGGGCACCTTCCAGCAGGCCCCCACCCATGTCTACCACCACCCCCACCCCCCAGCAGTCAGGGGCACCTACCAGAAGGCCCCCACCCATGTACCATCCATGTCCACCTTCACCTGGGTCACAACCCCACACAATCATGACCGTAATGGACAGTCTGCCCTGCAAGAATTCCCAAACAACTATCCCATCCACCCACATATCAAACACAATGACATGTGACACACCCAATGTAAATCATATGAATGAACACATGTCTGTCACACACAGATGTTGCAAGTGAATGTCCAAACACCCCACATGTCATGCATGAAAGCAATGAGATGATACAACACATTGAAGGATCAAATGAAAATGTATTAAAAATAAACAAGGATGGTAAAAATAAAAAATAACAATAAACATGCAATGCAAACTAAATACTAAAAAAGTACAACCAAAAAAATCAGGAACACTAATTAACAAAAAAAAAGTAAAATAGGGGTCCAAAGTCAAAGTCCAAAATTAAATCCAAGTACAAATGAAAGAAGAAACACATTGCCTCATGTGAAAAATTAAAACAAATATTAACATCCCTCAAACTATCAACATGATGATCCGGGTCCATGAGCCCTAATAAATGAAACCTAACTATTTACACTAACTAAGAAAATGTCTATATACAAAAATGTGGTGCATTGTCCTTTGGCAACCAAATAATAACATTAAAACAAAGGAAACCTAACTACAACTAAACTACAGAACTATATACAAAGGCGGCGGGCAAGTCCTGCGGCTCACTGATTGTTGTTCCGGGCCAGGGCATCATCGAACTCCCGCTCGATGTCCCGGAGGCGGCCCCGTTCCACAGCCCCGAGGGTCCGCAGGGACGCCGATGTACCCACCTCCAACTCCCTGCGGATGGCCTCGAGGCACTCGGCCCGCCTCAGGGCCCTCCGCATGGAGTTCTCCGCCCTGACCATAGCGAGCCGCGCCTCTTCCGCCCGCCGCCGCTCCGCATCTATGGCATGGCCCAACCGCTGCCACACGGAAGCCACTTGACGTCCAGGGTCCTCCTGCCCTCCGGCCGATGCCTGCCCCTCTGATGGTGATGGCCCCGAGCCATCAAGGCTCCCACCTTCTTCCTCCTGCTGCTGACGTGCTGGTGCCGGTGCCCTGACACCTGCTGCCTGCACATCCTCCATGGTTTGGGGTGCTGTTGTTGCGGTGGCCACCCCTGCTGGACTCACAACTCCCGACTGGGGCAGGGATGTGTCCTCCACCAGCCTGGCCCCATCGTCAGAGGCAGCTCCACAGGGCACCCAGGTGACAGGTGGGTAGGAAGATGGCACGGAGGACGACTGGCGCATAGGGGGTTCAGGTGAGGAGGGGGTCGGAACAAGGCCCAGTGTATGGAGGAACACAGCCTGGTCTCCCTGAGAATGGGTCCGGACGTGGGCAACCCTGCTGGTGCAAGATGATGCAGACACAGGACCGGGGACAGGATTACACACAGGCACCTCCGCGGCGGCCTGTGCTGCCTCCTGTCCCTGCCCCTGTGCTGCACCACTAGCACCAGTGGAATGCCCACCTCCAGACCCCATCTCAGTCCCTTGCACGGCCTCCTCCTCCACCAAACCCACCACCAACCTGGATGACTCCCTGCCATCTTCCGCCGCGGAACCCTGTGGGGTCTCAGCTGCCCCTTCTGCTGCCGAGGAGTCCAACTTCCTCCTGCGCCTCCTGGACCTCCCCTCGGCAGCTGCGACCTGGGACACAGCACCGGACTCCTCACTCCCTGACGAGATGACAACAGGGGAGGGGAGCCGGGCCTTGCGTCTCCGGCTGGCGGTGGCATCCCTGCCGCTGTGCTCCACAGCACCTTCTCCGCCCTCCACATCAGATGACGCTGCAGGCAGGGAGAGACAGGAGACAGGCATCAGGACACTGTACACTTGACTCACACACATAACAGTTGTACAAGAGTGGCATTGTCATACTCCAGACCTGGCATCACAATCCCCAACACACTTGTCTCCTCAACGCACACACATGAGTCATTCAACAGCCATATTGCTACAGCTCGCTACATACATTCACATACAGCAGCATGAGCAGACAAAGGTGAGCCACACATCACATGATACACACGGACTCAAATACACATGCACACATGCAAAGCACACATCCAAGCATGTGTACCACTCCGCAAACTGTCAGTCATGAGATGAACATCCATGTCACATTTGCAATTCACTCTCCAACATGACAGTGTCACCTGCATCCATGTAGCAACACTGTTGCACCCTTCACAACTACACACACGCACACGCTGCAGACTAATGCACCTGGAATCAACATCCATGTGTCACACCACAAGCATGCCAACTCACATGCACAGTCAAACACATGTGCCCACACACAAGCATTTGCACTGCAAGCACACATACACACACATGCACCATCCTTGTCTCACACATCACAGGCACACATGTGCTTGTCTCACAGCCCTGCACACACACATTTATACATGGCCACACAAAGACATGTGCAACATGCACACTCCTGGCACACCACCACACACATAGCTTACAATCAGTATGCATGTACACTCACCGCTCGACTCCAGACGGGTCTGCCTCCCAAGGATCTGGACATGGAGCGCTGGGGATATGCGTTCCAGGACCCGAAGTTCATCTTGCGACAAGTGGCCCCGCCGCCCCTTGGCATCCACTGCCTTCACGAGGCGCCGGGCCTTGTTCAGGGTCCTGGACCTGTAGTCCTCCCAGCGCTTCTTGACTTGATGGAATTCTCGGACTGCCACCCCCTCTGCGTTGATGGCAGTCACAATGTCCGTCCAGATCCTGGTCCGTCCTTCCTTGTCGAGGCGCATCCGTCCGTAGAGGGCATCATACTGCCCCAGGACTCGCTCCACCAGGACACCAACTTCGGTGGCACTGAAGCTGGTGCCCCTCTGCCTCCCTGGCCGGGGGTTGCCAGTCGTGCCAGATGTTGTGCTCCCTGACATGGCAACCCCAGAGGCAGGAGTGGGTGGGCAACTGGGTCCTGGGGCTGGGCTGTGGAGCGATGGTACGGCTGTCGGGAGTCTTTGGTTCCAGCAGGGGTGGTCACAGCAACTGCACCCCTGACTGATGTGCAGGCAGCAAACAGCAGGGCACGTGGGCAGCAGGCAGTCAGGCAGCAGCAGATGGCAGGTGGGAGCGTGCTCGGGGCTCTGGGGGGCAGGATTCCGGCCTTCGGGGCAGGAGCGTGGTCTTCCGTGTGTGAACGCGTGGCCAGCTTGATACGGAGTGAATTGGCACGTGAAAATCATGCACGTCTGCGTGGAATCCGAGGAAAGGCCGCGTAAGCACGTCAGCACGCGTACGCGATTTCATTGGTCCAAAGGGCCAGGCGCGTAAGCGCGTCTATAACGCACGGCCGTTTCCCAACCCGCGTGATTGGTCCAAAGGGCCAGGCGCGTAAGCGCGTCTATAACGCACGGCCGTTTCCCAACCCACGTGAAAAAATAAACCTCCCGCGCGAGCGGGTCAGCACGCGTACGCGATCTCATTGGTCCAAAGGGCCAGACGCGTAAGCGCAACCATGACACGGCCGTTTCCCATCCCGCGTGAAAGAAACACAAGCCAGTGTCAATGCGTGTGATTGGAGGCTGGCCCTTCAGCGCCTACACGCGGAAGTGACGCAGGACCTGTGGCCCTGCATAAAAGGTACATGTAGAACGCCATTTCCTTGTACGTGCTTTTCGTGGAGAGCGAGTTGGTGTATTCTGTACTTCTTGTCAGTTGACACGCGATTTACTTCACGGCGTTCAAAGGTCGTACTCCCTGTTACCTCTGACAGCTTTTTCTCTTTTGCTCTTTTTCCTGGGCCTGTTTCCTCACACAGCGTTCCCTTCTACTGTTGTCCTGTCTCCTCAGACAGCGTACCATTCTTCTTTTGGCGGGGGTGTTTGCCAACGCGCACATGCGCGTCTTTTTGACGCATTTCTCCCTGGCAGACGGTGAGTTGCGCACGCATCTATCATCTGTGCTTGCCCCGTGTGTCACGTACCTCTTCAGAGGTCAATCTAGGTTGCGTGTGACACGCATACGTTCATTCTTGTGTTACTGGATGCCACAGCGTAGTGCAGGGTTTTTTATACGCAGACGTGGTCTAGGAGGGGTATCGTGCACGTTCCTTAACTTTTTTGGGGTGCCTGTGCGTTGCGTGACCCGTCATCTTTCCCCAGGGGTGTCATATAGCCTTGCCACTGCACTAGGGTACGAATACCATCTGGTACCCAACCCCTTTGACACCCAATTGCCCAGGACAATTGTGCACACCGACTCCCATACGCACAATAACATCAGTGCCATGGTTGGGAGGCGTGCAAGCCGTAAGGGTGGCAAAGGTGGCCGAGCCACACGTGGTGGCCGTGGAGGATCCACTAGGGGACGTGGTTGTGACTTGCAGGGTGCCCCTGTCCCCCCCAGTCTGGAGGACCAGTCAGGGACACCCATGCCCCCTCCTCCCCTCCCCCCCAGGTTGAGGGTCATGTGACTGATACCAACCCTGATCAGCCCTTGTTGGACCAGCCCATTGTGGCACCAGACCTGTCCGAGGGTGACTCCATCGCTGACATCCAGGTCAGCAGGTCCACTGCACGTGCACCGGTGCACATTGGTGTCATCAGGACACGCGCATCTATGCCAGATAGGTCATCTGCTGCCCCCCGTGGGCAGGGTGTGGCTCCATCCACCCCACCTCTCATACACCCTGCCAAGACTGTGTCGGTCCTAGTTCATGCACCTCAGATCAGGCCTGACCCTATCCCTCTACCCCCAATGCCTGCACCTACTCCCATGCTGAGTGTGCAATCCCACACACCCAGTACTGAGTCCACCACGGCTCCTGCCCCTAGTGTCCACAGCGGCGTAGGACACTCTGGATCCCCACCCCCTTCCAAGCGGAAGAGGAAGAGTGCACGTCCGGCACAGGCTGATGCCCCAGGCACGGCTGCACAGTCCGGCCCATCAAGGAAGCCCAGCTTCACAGACGCCGAACTGAATGCACTTGTTCAGTATGTGTCAGACCATGATAGGGAAATGGTCATCGTTGCAGGGTCCAAGACCACACATGCCAGACGCCAGGCACACTGGCAGACCATTGCTGACAAAATAAGTGCCCTTGGAGTAGTGAGGCGCACAGCTAGTGATTGCCAGAAGCGCTGGAATGACCTTAAGCGCAGGGCAAAGGATAAGCGGGCCTCAAGTCATGCCGCAACCTTGGTGACTGGAGGTGGGTCCCCAGCACAGGAAATAGAACTCACACCACACAAGTCCGTAGCTGGATCCTACGTCACCGAGGGACAACTCCAAGGTGTGGGAGATCTCCCTGATTACGAGGCATCATCCGGTGAGTGCACATGCATGTGTGTTATATCCATGTGCATGGTGTGTGTGCGAAGCCTTCATGTTGGGTGCCTGTCAAGGGGGTGTGTGGCAGAGTTGATAGTGTCACCCATGTGCCTCATCCAGTATGTTCAGTGCAACACCATGTGCCCACAGCACTATCCCTACTGCCAAGAGTGCACATATGGCCCTACACCATGGAAGTTCCCCTTGAATTGTCATTTTGTCACGACATTGTTGCTCATTCTCCCCTGTCTATTCATCTTATGTCTTACATACCATTCCTACACTTTCCCCCAGCCATTCAAGTTCCATCGTCACATGCCTGACATGCAATGATACCACATGCTAATGCGTCCTCTGTATATACATGGCACTCAACATGCTGTCATACTGTGGAATTTGCCTTGACACCCACCTCCTACCTGTGTGCTCTTGTTCCGTCTGGTTTCAAGCCCCATTCCCTCACACTCCATGCTGCTCTTCATGGTCTATCTTCCCTGACTTCTACTGTTCAGACCATCGTGCCCTACTCACGACACCTGCTTGCAAACAGTCAAATGAGGGCACCCTGCCCTCCAATGCGACCCACCCTATTGCTGACAAGTACATCTGAGCCTACTCAAGGTTAACTCTCACTGACATCTGCTCATACATGCCTTTGCCTGTCCCATGGACCCTTCACATGGTCCCAGTCCTCTCTCCTTGCTCCTCTTCCACCATCAATGGTGTGACCCGTTGGGGTGTACTCTTGGCCTCCTTCCAATCCTCAGAGGCCACAATTGATGTGTATGGTAATGGGAGCATCTCAGTCCAAGGCCCTCAGGCCAACCTTATTCTCCTTGACAAATGCTACCCACATCTCATCAACTTCCTTTCCTCTCCTGCTGTCCCCCCTCCTCTCTCCTCATCTATCCTGCACTGCCTCCCTGCACCCTCCCATGATCCTTCTCCGCCTCCCACTCCAACTCCTACACATGCTGCACCTCTGATCTGTAGCACTCCCCGTAAGTCCTACAAGGCTGTCAACCTCCTCCACATTTACACTCCTTACTCTGCCGCTGCATCAGGCATTCCTCCAATATATGTCACTTACATGAGGTAATGCACCTTGACATCCTTGGTCTCATGGAAACATGTCTGACGGCCAGCTCTGTCTGCATCTTTGACACACTCCTACCTGACGTTCAGGAGATCCTCTCCTTGGCCCGGCACTACTGTGCAGGGGGGGGTGTGCCCTTGCCTTCCCTGAGGGTATTCCTGCCACTGTCACTCCTACGTAGACCTACTCCCCTCTGGAATGGCTTGTGTGACGCCTCTCTCTATCTCACCTCGACATTCACAAACTGTGCGTACTGTGTATCGGAAAACTGGTCAAATGTACTACTTCCTTTCTGAGTGGCCTCACCTCTCCTCCTCACTCATGTCCCCAGACACTGAAATCCTCTTCCTTGGTGATGTACGCATCCACCTGCATGCTTGTTGTCCCCCCCACGTGACTTTTCCGTGACCTCAGCAACTCCCTATCACCCTCTAAACTCCCGTCTGTCCCTACTCATTCTGCAGGGCACACTCTTGATGCTCTGATCTCATCTGACCTTCCCCTCTCCATCCCTCTCTGCACTCCTCTCTCCTGGAGTGATCACTTTCTCCTCTCCTCCCACCTCACCCTCACCACCCCACAGGCAAAGCCACCCTCACCACTGTCACACACCTTCTTGGTATTCCAACCCATGAAGTGTGTGTCAGTCGAGGCTTATGCTGCCAAAATCTCCCCCCCCATCCAGCTCCCCCTTAGGCTCACTCCCATCCTGACAGGGCCCACTCCATGCTCCACTCTATGTCAGGTACACTGGATGTCTTTGCCACGGTCATGACAATCCGCCTGAAGCCCCATGCCAATGCTGACTCCTGGCATGACTCGGATCTTGTGAACCCAAAACACAGGTGCCGGGTGGCAGAGAGGAAATGGCCTGCATCATGCTCATCCTCTGGCAAACTGGCCTGCCGCCTGCTCCAAAGGCAATAGCGTCTCACCCTTCTCACCAAGATGAGAGCCCCAATCCAAGGGCACATATCTGCGGCATCTGACAACTCTGCAGGACACATTGAAATCTGCAAGGACCTTGCCGAGCCAGATGCAGTGTGTACCTCCCCTGTCCCCTCCGAGCCCACAGCACTGCATGACTGTCTCTGTACCCCTATAGGCCACCCCCCCAGCACTTGTCTGCGCCTACCACCATCTGCCCTCGACGTTAAGTCCTACTTACCTTGTACAGCACTTCCAGCCGCCACTTCCCCTTGCACTTCATTGTGCCACCCACCTCTGCACTTGCGTTACATGAATGACACCAGCACCATTAGGATTGTTGAATGGCATCCCCTTCTGCCCCACCACCCCTCAGTGCTCCGCTGTACCTTCATACATTTCTGTACAGGTGCTTCACGAATGCTATATGAATCCATTACAGGTGATGGGGAGGTGGAATCTCATTGTTTACTGCATTTTGTTAATGTTGACAAGGCACTGTGCATCGTGGCCAATTGGGACTAGCAGATCCATGTCCAACATGTCAACTTCTTGATGTGATGAAGCAATGTCAGGACCAGAGTGGCCAAAATCCAAATTAGTTGCCCTCCTCTCCCTCTTCACTTGGTGGCTATGTCACATGCCATGTGTGTGATGGCATGTGCATTTGACATGGCAATCACCGGCCAATGTGTGATGCCAGTGCTAGGCAGCATGGGGAGCAGGCGTTGCTCTCCATTCTCTGTGTCATCATTGTGTGCCCTAAGCCTCCCCTCCAGACCCAGTGATGGTGAATGCATAGGAGGTTTCCCAGTCATGTGGGACATGTGTCATTGAACTACTGCCTCTGTTGTTCATCAGCCCTTGTTGTATGCCATGGTGCTAATGCCTGTTTCCATTTCTCTCTTTCATGTCTTTGCAGGGGACGAAGCACTTGTTGATGCTGGGGATGTGGTGGTGGACCCGTCCCAGGAGGGCAACCCGGGCCGACCTTCCACAAGTGAGGGACGTGGTGTGTTTGTGGGTGAAAACCCACAAGTGCTGCAGGTCGTGCTGTCGAGGGGTGTCTCTGGGGGTTCCTCCCCCGAGCAGTATTCAGGTGTAGACTCGGAGGATGACACCTATGTGCAGTCGCAGGTGAGTGTTCTTGGGAGAGAATCTCCTCTGTCCGACCCACCTGCAGCCGGGTTATTGCCCTCAATGGGGATGTCAGTGTCGGCAGCTCAGCCTCCGGTGGTTACGGATGCAGGGCCACACCACACAATCTCTGATCCTGTTCCTGGGGCTGCAGATCAGAGAGGGAATGCAGTCCTGCAGCCTGAGGCTTTGCCGGCACAGCAAGGCGCAGTCCGCCTTGCCCCAGGCAGGTGTGGTGCCCGCCAACGTGGTGGCCGTATGCCACCTGGCAATACCGATTGGGAGCAATCCATCTACGGTATGGCCACCCAACAGGCAGCATCATCCGAGATGATTGCACAGGCCATGGATAGGGTGGCCACTTCCATTGTCCCCCCAGAAAGGCTGATGGAGCGACTGGAGCAGGCTACAGAGTCCATCTGCCAGGCACACAGGGAGGACATGTTGGCGTCCAACATGGACAGGCGGGCGGCACTGGCGACTCTGCGGGAATCACTTTCCATGGAGTCCCAGCGCCACAGGGAAGGCCTGAGGGAAGAATTCCATCACCTCAGGTTGACCCTGTTAGAGCTTGAGGCTTCATCCCATAGAAGGACAGAGGAGCAGCTGGAGCGTCTGACACGGACGCTCTCGGCCGAGATGCAGGCAACTCGTGCGGAGGTCAGGTCATCCCGGAAGTTACTGCATGGGGACCTCCGCATGATTATAATCCAGAACCAGACCTTCCAGACCCGCCTGCTTGCAGCCATGGAGGAGCAAACTCGGGCTTTGCGTGGGCTGCCTCCCATTGTCACACCATCTTCTGAGGCAGCTCCCCCACCTCCTGAGTCAGCTGCAGGGTCTGGCCAGAGCGATAGCGACTCATCTCCCACAACAGAGTAGCCGTGTGGGCCACGAGCCTATGGGGTGTTTTTATTTCCCATGATCCACACAGGTGGATTGTGGCGTGCATCCTGTCCTCGGACCTCATAGGTGGCCCCCCTCCCCGCCGGCCCTTTCATGGCCATTTTTTCTTATCATATTTTTCTTTTTCAAGTGTGTTGCCTTGTGTGGGTACCTGGGCATACACTGTATTGTGGCTGGGCACATGCAGGCTTGTCCTGAGTTTGGTTTCGATGCTTGGGTACCTGACATCCACACCCCTCCTGCTTCCGTTTCCATGGGCTTGCAAAGGGTGTGCCCAAGTGACAGCAAATTACACGGTGACATTGGACTCCCATGAGCTGTTGGGCAGTCCATAGTCAATACTGTGTAGACATTCATAGTGTACATTGTTGTTGCACCTAACTATGCATGATGGTTTGATATGTGCCTCAACTTACATATGTTACTCATGTTTTGCAGGTATTTCACACAGTTCTTCACACGGGCATACTCTCTGGAGTCAGACTACATGTCGGTAGATGTGCAGTGACACTTTTGCGTGGCGCCATCACTGTACATCTGGACGGTGAGGACATACCAGCACAATCAGGTATTGAGACTACCATTGATTACATGCATTGTGTCTTGTTTTGGTGGGCTTCAGGGTGGGTTGGTGTGTAATTTGATTGAAATGACTCTTACACAGGTGTGTAGTAGTGCCTCCATCACGGTTAGCTGTTCAAGTGCGGCTATGTTCCATTTGGGGCACTGCAATTTGTGACACCGGTGTCATGTTGTGAGGGTCAGTTTGTTTGCTCTCACATACCATGACATGGTGTCCTCTGTGGCGGGACTGTGAAGGGATTGGGTGACATGGCAATGTTGTCATGTAGCAATTCGCCTGTGCCAATGCATATTTGATGAATGGAGTTGTGTCTTTTCGTAGTTATGCATTGCTGGTGTATGTGTAGGTAGGGGTGCACACATAGTGACACTTCCATGTTAACAATCTCAGGCTGATGTGTTTCTGACAGTTTATTGTCAAGAAATTTTGTGACATTGTCAGGTAGTGTCATCATTGATCGTCAGATGGTATGTGCCAGAGCAGTGTGCACTAGCCAGCACTGTGATTCCTAGGTGAAGAAGTTGGCCACCAGTTGCGTACGGGCTGCCTCCCCCCGTGCCCTTTCCCCTCCCATGCGCAGCGGGCGTGCATGTGGTTGTGGATGTGGGGGCACCACCATGTCCACGGGCAGGCCCCGGCGTGTTGCAACGTTGTGCAGGACACATGCTGCCACTATGATCCTGCACACTAGTGGGGGAGCATATAACAGCTGCCCGCCAGAACGGTCAAGGGAGCGAAAGCGTGACTTCAGCACTCCGAATGTGCGCTCCACTATGCCCCGTGTTGCAATGTGGGCTGTGTTGTACCTTACCTCGGGTGGCATGGTGGGGTTCCGGATTGGGGTCATCATGTGGGGGCTGATAGGGTAGGCACTGTCCCCTGCGGAGGTGGTGATGGGTATCATTAGTGGTGTTGTGACATGACCCTGTATCTGACATGCATGCATGTGCAGTGGCATTCATGCTCACCAAGCAGCCATGTATCTCCATGCCGGCCAGCCTCTAGGTCCCGGCTTAGGGTAGACATTCTGTAGATGAAGCTGTCGTGGGTGGACCCGGGATAGTTGGCATATACTGATGTGATGATTCCCTTGGCATTGCATACAACTTGCACGTTGATGGAATGCCAGTGCTTGCGGTTTCTATAGATGTGCTCTGTTGCCCTGGGGGGACGTAGAGCCACATGGGTGCAGTCAATTGCACCAAGCACTTTGGGGAATTGAGCCACACCATAGAATTCCTGGATGCACGCCCGCCTTTCTGCAGGAGTCCTGGGGAGATATATGTGCCTGCGGACTGATGGCCGTGCAGTGATGATGTTCAAGACCTGGTGTAGACAGCGTGACTGCGTGGCCTGTGACACACCACCCACTATGGCACTTGTCCGCTGAAAAGATCCAGTGCCCAAGAAGTGCAGTACATTCAGGACCTTCTGCAGGGGGCTGAGTGCTTGGGAGCACAGGGTGGGTGATGTGAGGTCATCCTCCCGCTCACTGACCAGGTCCAGTATGATGTGTGCTGGAAACCTGTACCTCCCATACACCTGGTCATCAGGCATCCCGAATAGGCTGGTTCTGGGTGAGAAAATTCTGGCCCTGACTCTCCTCCTCCTCCTCCTTTGGTAACCCACAGCCACTGCTGCTAGGAACGGTATGTTCATCTTTGCACTGAGCTTGTAGGATGTTTTCACGTGAATATTTAGACGTGCCGGGTCACGTATGCCTGCTTCCTGCAGGCGTACGTCTTTCCGTATTGCCTGTTGTAATTTTGCACGTGTCGTGGCCGAGCGTGTGTGACTACATGCTCGAGGTTTACCAGGTTAAATGTACGTTATTAATATTGTAATTGTATTCAGATGTAAATGGTAACCGGGCGTTTTTCACGCGCGCTGTTGAATATGCGATTACTCGCTGTGTGCCTTTGGACCAATGAAATCGGGTACGCGTGCTGACGCGCTCGCGCGGCACGTGTATTTTTTTCACGTGGGTTGGGAAACACCCGTGCGTCATAGGCGCGCTTACGCGCCTGGCCCTTTGGACCAATGAAATCGGGTACGCGTGCTGACGCGCTCGCGCGGCACGTGTATTTTTTTCACGTGGGTTGGGAAACACCCGTGCGTCATAGGCGCGCTTACGCGCCTGGCCCTTTGGACCAATGAAATCGGGTACGCGTGCTGACGCGCTCGCGCGGCACGTGTATTTTTTTCACGTGGGTTGGGAAACACCCGTGCGTCATAGGCGCGCTTACGCGCCTGGCCCTTTGGACCAATGAAATCGGGTACGCGTGCTGACGCGCTCGCGCGGCACGTGTATTTTTTTCACGTGGGTTGGGAAACACCCGTGCGTCATAGGCGCGCTTACGCGCCTGGCCCTTTGGACCAATGAAATCGCGTACGCGTGCTGACGTGCTTACGCGCTGAGGGCCTTTCCTCGGATTCCACGCAGACGTGCATGATTTTCACGTGCCAATTCACTCCGTATCAAGCTGGCCACGCGTTCACACACGGAAGACCACGCTCCTGTCCAGAAGGTCGAGTTACTGCCCCCCAGTGCCCCGAGCAGCCTCCCACGTGCCATCTGCTGCTGCCTGCCTGCCTGCCTGCTGCCACCGTGCCCTGCCATTTTGTGCCTGCACATCAGCCATCTGCAGGCGTACAGTTGCTGTGTCCACCCCTGCTGGAACTGAAGACTCCCGACTGGAAGAACACCACTCCACAGCCCAGCCCCAGGACCAAGTTGCCCACCCACTCCTGCCTCTGGGGTTGCCATGTCGGGCACTGAAACATCTGGCACCACTGGCAACCCCCAGCCAGAGAGGCAGAGGGGCCCCAGCTTCAGTGTCACCGAGGTTGGGGTCCTGGTGGAGCGAGTCCTGGGGCAGTATGATGCCCTCTTCGGAAGTAGCCGCGCCAACTATGAAGGACGGACTCGGATCTGGGACGACATCGTGACTGCCATCAACGCGGAGGGGGTGGCAGTCCGCGACAACCGACATGTCAGGAAGCGTTGGGAGGACTGCAGGTCCAGGACCCTCTCAAAGGCCCGGCGCCTCGTGGAGGGGGGCCGGGGCCACATGAGTTCGATCCAAATGAGGGTCCTGGCACGCATACACCCAGCGCTCCACTCCCAGGTCCTTGAGAGGGAGACCCGTCTGGAGTTGAGCGGTAAGTGTGCAGGCAATTCTGTGTGAGACAGTGCATGTTGCAGTGTGCTGGTTGTGTGATGCTGTATGTGTGGAATGGGCCTTGTAGGCATGTATGTGTGCAGTGTTGTCATGGCGATGCATGTGCGACCAGTAATTTGTGGATCACATGGTTGTTGTATGTGTTGCTATGCAACCTGAGGAGGCCTATGCAGATTGGACACATGTGAGCATGCAAGTGTATGTTCGTGGACATGGGTGTGGGTGAGGGATGGATGCTGATGCCAGGTACATGTATGGTGTCGAGGTCGGTGTGCTTGACCTGCATGTCTGTGACTTTTGAATGGCATGGATGCATGACACATGTCTGTGACACTGTACAGATTCACTGATGCTGCCTAATCATCCTTGTATCCACTGTGTTTGTGATGTACGAGGCCACATGGATGTGACAGAGGTGAAGTGTGTGCGTGTGATTTGCATGACCAATGATGCATGTGAGTTCCATGACATCGTACTTTAGAAGAGTGCAGTGGACATGTATGTTGATGTGCATGCCATGGACCATGGGTGTTGCGTGTGTGTATTGCCTGACCCATGTGTTGTGGAGGGACATGATAGAAGTGTACTTTACCATTGCCAGTCATCTGATATTGCTTCCTGTGTAGGGGACCATTGTACAGTGCCCTGATGCTTGTGTTCTATGTCTCCCTCTATGCAGCGGCTAGTGATGGAGAGGGCGGAGACGGCGCTGTGGAGGTAGACGGCGGGGATGCCCCCACGGCTGCGGCGGAATTGGTGGGTGAGCCCCCACAGGGGCCAGCTACAGCGGAAGAGGGCAAGGAGCCATCCAGGTTGGTGGTTTCTACAGAGGAGGAGGCGGCCGAGACTGAGGCACACCTGAGGCCTGGTGGGGGCATCCCTGCTGGTACAAGTGGTGCAGTCCAGGGCCAGGGGCAGGAGGCAGCACAGGTCGCCGTGGAGGTGCCTGTGCATGTCGCTGTCCCTGACCCTGTGAGTGCACCACCATGCACCAGCATGGATGCCCCGTCCCAGGCCCGTCCGCAGGTGGAGGGGGTGTCTATGTCATCTGACTCCCCTCCACCTGCGGACGAGGGGACCCGTGGGCGCATGGAAAAGGTCCTGATTGGGGTCGCGTTGCGCACGGGGGTCATTCGTGATGACGTGCGTGCTTCCCGGGAGGAGCACGCACATCATCACGAAGAGCACCGTGCCGACGTGGCCCAGGTGGGATCTGCCATTGCCGCGGGTTTTCTGCAGGTGATGGCCAATGTGTCGGGGATCTCCTCCTCTGTGGAAAGTATGCGCCGGTCGTTCTCCTTGCCGTCTTCCGGCCCAGTTGACACCAGGGCCCCCTGTGGACCTGCCCCGACCAATGCAGCCGGCTCAGTGGGGATCCCATCCCTGCCACAGTCGGGAGTCGGTGGTCCAGCAGGTGTGGACACCATGGCAACTGGACCCCTGCAGGTGGAGGATGTGCCGGCATCATCAGGCAGGGCACGTGCACGACGGCGTCGGTGGATACCATCAGCCTGGATGCCGTCGTGCTGGCAGAGGCAGTGGCTGCAGAGGCAGCGGCAGCGACGTGGGAGGCGTCATGGCTCGGGGCCATCAACATCGGAGGGGCAGCCATCGGCTGGAGGGCAGGAGGACCCTGGACAGAATGTGTCTTCCGTGTGGCAGCGGTTAGGCCACGCAATAGATGCGGAGAGGCGGCGGGCAGAAGAGGGGCGGCTCGCTATGGTCAGGGCGGTGGACTCCATGCAGAGGGCCCTGAGGCGTGCCGAGTGCCTCGAGGAGATCCGCAGGGGCTTGGAGGTGGACACTGCGTCAGCCCTGCGGGCCCTCGGGGCCAATAAGGATGAACGCCTCGGGGAGATAGAAAGGGAGTTCGATGATGCCCTGGCCCATAACATCTCTCAGTGAGCCGCAGGACTGGCCCGCCGCCTTTGTATATAGTTATGTAGATAGTAGGTTTCCTTTATTTTTATTTATTATTTGGGTTGATTGGACAATGGCCCACGTTTTTTGTATATAGTTAGCATTAGTTAGGTTTTGGGTAGGTTTCATTTTATGGTTTTTAGGGATATTGGACCCGGACAATCATCTTTGTACATAGTTTGTGGATATTTTCGATTTTATTATTTGGACCATGGGGCAATGTGTTTGATTTTGATTTCCATTTTGATTGACTTTGCACCCGTTCTTTTGGATTTCACCTTTCATTTGATTTTTTTTGTTTTTTACCTGTTACTTTGTGTATTCATTTAGATGTTTTTTTTTTTTCCTTCTTACATTTTAATACATTGTTCTTTTGATTCTATTGTGTGGACTTCTCTCATTGGTTTGTTGACTGTCACAATCTGGGTTTTCACAGTCATGTGTTGCCATTGTGTGAGTCTGACAGACTTGGACTCATGCGCATACTGCTCATTGGTTATGTATCATGTAATGGGTATTTGATTTTTGAATGGATGTGTGCCTTGGATGTGTGTATGGACTGGGGTGACATGGGGTGGGATGTGGTTGCCCATGGGATCCTGGGATCTGTATTGTGATTTCCTATTGGCAGGGGAACATCTGTGTGGGCCTGGTGGAGGGTGCCCCATGACTGCTGGGGGGTGGGGTTGGTGGGAGACATGAGTGGGACATAAGTGGGGGCCTGCTGGCAGGTGCCCCACAGTGCTGGGGGGTGGGTGTGGTGGGAGGCATGAGTGGGACATAAGTGGGGGCCTGCTGGCAGGTGCCCCACAGTGCTGGGGGGTGGGGGTGGTGGGAGGCATGAGTGGGACATGGGTGGGGGCCTGGTGGAGGGTGCCCCATGACTGCTGGGGGGTGGGGTTGGTGGGAGACATGAGTGGGACATAAGTGGGGGCCTGCTGGCAGGTGCCCCACAGTGCTGGGGGGTGGGTGTGGTGGGAGACATGACTGGGACATAAGTGGGGGCCTGCTGGCAGGTGCCCCACAGTGCTGGGGGGTGGGGGTGGTGGGAGGCATGAGTGGGACATGGGTGGGGGCCTGGTGGAGGGTGCCCCATGACTGCTGGGGGGTGGGGGTGGTGGGAGACATGGGTGGGGGCCTGGTGGAGGGTGCCCCATGACTGCTGGGGGGTGGGAGTCATGAGCAGGTGTGCAGGGTAATCCCCTGTGGTGTGGACTGCATGCAGGGGACGTGGAGGCTGTACAGGGAAGACCTGTGAAGACCCAACGATCGGAGCAGCGTGTTGAACTATCCACGCCCCCCTGAAATGGACGTAGCCTGGGATTTCGCGTGTGAAACGTTCCCGCGCACCCCTGAAATGGAAGTAGCCTGGGATTTCGCGTGTGAAACTTCCCAGCGCACCCCTGTAATGGACGTAACCTGGCTTTTCGCGTGTGGGACTTCCCGCGCACCCCTGGAATTCCCGTAGCCTAGCTTTTCGCGTGTGAAACTTCCCGCGCACCCCTGTAATGGACGTACCCTGGCTTTTCGCGTGTGGGACTTCCCGCGCACCCCTGGTATTCCCGTAGCCTTGCTTTTCGCGTGTGAAACTTCCCGCGCACCCCTGTAATGGACGTACCCTGGCTTTTCGCGTGTGGGACTTCCCGCGCACCCCTGGAATTCCCGTAGCCTAGCTTTTCGCGTGTGAAACTTCCCGCGGACCCCTGTAATGGACGTACCCTGGCTTTTCGCGTGTGGGACTTCCCGCGCACCCCTGGTATTCCCGTAGCCTAGCTTTTCGCGTGTGAAACTTCCCGCGCACCCCTGTAATGGACGTACCCTGGCTTTTCGCGTGTGGGACTTCCCGCGCACCCCTGCAATTCCCGTAGCCTAGCTTTTCGCGTGTGAAACTTCCCGCGCACCCCTGTAATGGACGTACCCTGGCTTTTCGCGTGTGGGACTTCCCGCGCACCCCTGCAATTCCCGTAGCCTAGCTTTTTGCGTGTGAAACTTCCCACGCACCCCTGTAATGGACGTACCCTGGCTTTTCGCGTGTGGGACTTCCCGCGCACCCCTGAAATTCCCGTAGCCTAGCTTTTCGCGTGTGAAACTTCCCGCGCACCCCTGTAATGGACGTACCCTGGCTTTTCGCGTGTGGGACTTCCCGCGCACCCCTGGTATTCCCGTAGCCTAGCTTTTCGCGTGTGAAACTTCCCGCGCACCCCTGTAATGGACGTACCCTGGCTTTTCGCGTGTGGGACTTCCCGCGCACCCCTGCAATTCCCGTAGCCTAGCTTTTCGCGTGTGAAACTTCCCGCGCACCCCTGAAATGGACGTAGCCTGGGATTTGACGTGTGAAACTTCCCGCGCACCCTTGAAAATCGCATGGGCCGCTTGCCGTGATGGTCCAGGGTTAGCGCAGCCCCTTGCGCTGGTTTGGGATTTTTATGAGATTTCCCAGCGCAAGGGGCGTTCCTGGGGGCGTAACTGGCGCTGCAGCGAGTCGCTGCGCCACTGTGGGCCACGGCTGCCTGGGGAAGCTAAAATCCATGAATACGCTGTGCGCCGGATTCGGTTTTGGCGCACGCGGCTGGCGCAGACTATCGCACGCGCACGCTGTGCGCCAGCCGCGTGCGCTACTTGTGCGCTGAATTCTATGAATTACCCTGCTAATGTCCTTGCCTGCTTACAACAGGTGAACACATTAGCAGAAATGATTGTAGCTGCCTTTTTTACACTCTGCTGTCTCTACCTCTTTCTCTTCCTGGCACTATGAAAAGTGATTCTATACAATGTCCCCAAACAAATGTATACAAACATGATGCCTATACCTATTTTGGATGAAGCAACAACACAACCCAACCCGTCCCTGTTCCTACTAAACAGATTAGACGATTAAGACAAGATGCTACTTTGTGCTTCCAAAAAAATGAACAATAAAAGTTCAGAAAAAGAAAGCGTGTAATCACTATTGGGCCTGTGGATCCAAAGCATACAATGATTACCCCCAGATTGGGGAGGGCCATGCTCCATAGTACTTATAAACCTACCCACTATAGTAGTGTCCGAAAGCACACCAGAGATGTACATCCCTGAACCTCAAATGAGTAAAAAGAGGTAGTAATTATATCTCCACCAAAATGGAAGCAACACCTGATGAGATAACGTGGGAGCAGAGGATATTCAACAGAGCAGAAATGTTCTTTGCCTCAGTTTTCCCTGGAGTATCTGGGGTATAGGCAACCATGCCCTGTGCCTGCAAATAATCTGCTGGGAGTTATTGCAAATGATTAACTCAACGGTAAAATGCTGCTGTGCAATAATGGAAGAGTTGAGAACATTAAGGCTCATGACTCTTCAGAACAGATATCCTTGACCTAATCACAGCCATGGAGGGTGGCGTATGTGCAAAAAATGGTTAATCTTTTAGTACTTACTTACCTGCCCACAACAAGGAAAACCGGACTCTTACAGAAGCCATAACCCTCCTGACAGACCTCCATACAAAGATGGAATAAGAAGTAGAAGAGATAGGGAATGATGACTTGCTCACCTCGTTGCTTTCCCGGATCCCCTCCTGGCTAGCCACTGCATTCAAGGTACTGATAGCAATACTAATATTGGTGCTACTGGGATTCTGCACTTTGAGAATAGCCATAGGTCAATGCAAGAAAACAGCAAGGAAGGCAATAGGGATGAAGCTAGTGATAAACATGGATGCAACAACACAAAAACACACAAACCAATGATCTACCTCATTTAGACTTAAAGCGAAGTCTTATCGTCCCTCCAGGATCAACATTTTGTTATACCTGAGACCCTTGTAATTATGTAGGCCAATGGGTATTCTGAAAACCTGATGGGGAGTGCTGCTATATGATCTGGAGTGTAGATGAACACATAAAGCATTCAGCTGACTTGAGAGTGGTAATGAAGATATGGGCACCCAAGACATGTTACCGAGGAGAGGGTCCTCCGAGGGTAGTGGTTGAGGACTCAACCAGAGGGGAGAATGTTGAAAGGCATATGAATGCATCATCTATGGCTGCAACCCCTCCCCTGCCTCTATATTGTAGAAATGAGAGAAGTTTATCAGGTCTGACAACTGCCCCGCCTCCACTGCCATACTGCAGATATGAAAGGCGTTATTCACTAAGACAACCCTATTGGCCTTACCATGGAATGATCGAAGAAGAGATGAACCTACAAGATCTGGCATACATGAACATGCTGTAGCCAAAGAATAACGAAAGTAAGTGACATTATCCCACTTCTGACACACATAAATGCATTAGACAAGAAGCAGATGTACATTCATCACGAAGCTAAACAAACATTAGGTCAACCTGCATTTATACACAAAGAACATACATTGCACTCAATAGTGTGAGGTGTCAGTAGAGCAAGTTGGATATCTGATGAGTTATCAACATGTGCCATTTTATTAAAGAAAATATCTCAAAATGCCTCACTCGCCCTACTCTACTTTAGCAGCTTGCATTACGGTCACAGTTCCAACTCCTTCCGCTCTGTCCTATTGCCTGCACCTGAGTGGGCCTTTTATGCCTCTCAGGTTCCTTCTAGTGTGGTTCTGTTAGGCTTAATTGCTTGACTACAGCTACATCATGCCTCTTCAGCCCTCTTCCTTGTCCCAGTACCTCTGGGATTATGGGACCTATAGTCCCCTTCAACAAAGTTAGTTCTTTTAAGAATTGGGTTACTTTTAAGGGTGGATTTATTTCCCTTAAAGTCATTAGAAGATGGATTGTTAGAATGGGTTGTTATAGAGGAATATTGAATTTAAGCCATTTTCTCTAGATCCTTTTATATTATACCTTAGGAAGTAAGGCTAGTATGTATTCTTAAGAGATCTTTCTCTTGACAACGTTTGCTCAGATTTAACAGAGCTTGTACTCTGAGTCACAGATCTTATGCGTGGGTCAGGGGCAGTATCATGAAAATATGCCATTACCTGTTTTGGCAAACCAGAAAGGCACTTCCTTTCAAAGGATAAATACTGTGTCTCATTCCACGGGATCTCCTCACCACCCTTTGCCCTTTTACTTCCCAAGTGATCCTCCCGCAGTACACCACCTCCAAGGTCAGGATCAGGAAGCGGCTGCCTTTCCCTGGCCACCTGGGAGGAGACTCTAGGCAGGGTTTCAGTGAGGGATCCATAGGATTCTTCACAATGGACACTAGAAACATTATACTCGAGTATATCCGCTGTAACGCAAGATGCATAAGAACACACATAATGTTTGCTTAATGCAGAAACGCAACAGTAAAGAGAAGACATTTTGTACAAAATGGACAGTGCTGCTATGCCCAAATGAATGGGAAAGTTTGAAGGAGCATCAACCCTGCAGGGAAAAACAAGCTTGCTGAACTAGCTGAAAGGAACAAAGATGAACAAATCAGACAGTAGCTGCACAGGCTCATCAAGGTTATTATAGCAAAGGGAGGTTTGGACTGGTACCGAGGAATGCACAAGATAAACAGTTCCCAACCACCAGACATCTTTCTCTTAGATTAAATAAAGAAACAGACAACCTTTGAGGACCAGGTGCTCATTAATTAAGACGTATACTGAGAGAAAAATAACTCAAACAAGTCTTCAGCGGACAGAGAAAGTAAAGGCACCCATACTAAAATAGGATAAAATCCTGGTAAAAGCTGAGTATAATAATACAAAACATCTCCTAACACATGAATTAAAGTTGGAGGACACAGGCTATTCCTTAGTACCAGACGTAGAGAAGCCAAGACCTTCAATGCCTCCGAATTCTCAGAATACAAGATGCAAGATAGAACCAGTTCAAAGCAGAAGCCCTGGTTCATGGCCTAGGAAATCAGAGATGGTGGCTTACAATTGGGAAGGTCGGCACCTGGATGTCGATTCCCCTGCCATACAATGTTGCTCATGTGCTGATGACATGCCAAGGAAACAATGTTGGCGAATCGAATGCCAACCAATCATTGCTCTCAAATGATGCTGTTTTGCAACAGTTGCATTAACTAATCAAAGAGAGTAGAGATGACATGTATTCACCATTATCAATGTAGAGGTGGACCCAGGTGGAGCCATCAGATAGAGTAAAACCAATCAGAATGCTGACCCCTATAGATTATATACTTATATGATACAACTAACACAATCCCACCTTCCAGTAGATTTTACTAACACAGATAACGTTGTCACATCTGAAGTGATGTATTTTTGCATTTTAAACCGTAGTTTTGCATTATGAAGTTAGAGAGATTTGAGACTTGAGTGCTTAACTGCTTCCCATGTTTTACAATCATTCAATAAAACAGGCCATTGTCATTTACTCTGACTCTACCGTTTTTGGGCCCGGGATTTCCTGGCCTGCCTGGTCTGCGCAGGGCCCTCTATTACACATCTTATTGCAGAAAACATTTCTTATCAGGATTTAGTTACAGTGAGCTGGTCTCTGAAACACTCTCATGGTTAACAGATTGTTGATACTGAGAGACCGTGGTGATAGATTGTGCACCGAATGATAGGAAACATGTGTTTTAACTCCTTGCCGTACCTACTTCTGTGCCACCTACAACCACGCTATTTGTACTTCTTGTACTGCTTACTTTCACACTATGTAAATCCACTACATGGAGACATGCATGCACACCTAACAAAACAACTTGACATAACACCTACCATTGGGCATATACCAATGATATGACTTACCCTGTGTGCCGCAATGTCTAAGGTGACCATTCAGCTTCAAATGTCACTGAAAAAACCATGTTTCAAACTACAAATTATTAAACATTTTGTTTTGCTACTTTAGTTAACTGTAAATGCACAAAGAAATCTCCCATGCATCTGTGTCTGCATTGCCATTCTAGAATTGGGAGGACAATTGACACCGACGCATGTTTGATGAGAACATTTTCTTTTGTTGGATGTATATTCAAAGGACTCTCCTCCAAGCCTTGAAACTCATCAGCCTGTCCTGACATGTCACTGAATGTGCACTGGGTCCTTAGCGGTGTCTTGAGACAAACATTTAGCCCACTCTTCTACAGCCTAACCTGCTCGTCAGAATAACTGGTCTGTTTGTGGCGAGTGAGTATCGCGAGAGTCACAACCCCAGTGGGCTCACAAGACTCAGCACGCGCAGGCGCGGGATGAGAGAGAGCAGAGAGGAGACGTGCGAAGGGGAGAAACAGTGGAGCACACGCCAGGGAGGTTGTCAAACCTTGGTGCTCCTTGTACAGCGAACTATCAGCAGGACTAACGTTGCCCTCTAGTGGGCCTGTTCTTTCCTTATTGGGGCTTCCTCAGTAGCGATGAAGAAACTACCTAGATATTTGGAGCCATATAAATAAATAACCCCAGCAAATACAAAATCACTGCGTCACTGCCTCATTATTTTACAATATAACTGGTGACAAGGACCAGGAGCACCCCTACGTATTTAAGATGCAGGATGCAACACCACCTCTGGCCTTTCTGCAGTCTCCAGGTAGGTCTGCAATTCCATGGCCTCAATTGGTGCTGCTATTCACCACCTACCTTGATGCTGTTGTGGGCACTGACTACCCCCATGCCCGGAAAAGGCCATGCTGTTAAAAGCCATGAGAGTAGAGGGCCAGAGAATGTTTGAGGGGTTGAACCACGAAGCAATTGAAGATGAAGACAGTGACATGTTTAAAGAGGTGATTAGGTGCATAGTAAAGAGATACTCCAACAAGGAAAACACTGTGCTGCACCGGATGACATTTCATACCAGGAAACAAGAAGCTGCAGAGCTAGTGGACGACTATGTCACAAGGATGAGAGACCTGGCAGCTTTCTGTGACTTTGGAAATCACTCTGAAAGCATGATATGTGACATGCTGGCGGTCCACACCAATTCCAGGAAGGTACAGGATAAGTTTATAGTGGATATGGGTACTTGACAAAGCAATCCAAATTGCCAGAGCCATTGAAGAAACCTCAAGCAAGCAAAAGGAAGTGGTGGGTTGTGCGCTTTGTCTGAAGTACACACCATGCAGTTTCAGTGGCACAAGGAGAAACACAGGTGGGATGGCAAGGATGACAGGCTCGGGAGAAAAGAACCATTGAACTGCCACAGGTGTGTCAGCACCCGACAACTAGCCAACGATAGAGACTGCCCCTCTCAAGGCAAAGTGTGTTCGAACTGTAGGAGAATAGGACACGTAGCGATTGCGTGCAAATGGGGAAATAAGAAAATCACATTGGTAGAAGTGAGCAGTGATGCAAGAAGCATCAAATCGTCAGAGGAAGACAGGCCGGTCATCATCATGGTGAACAGAGGAGGGAGAAGTAGCACTGCACTATCAGAGTTCACAGAAATGAGACCAGGGTCACAGCAGACTCTGGTTCATACCTAACCATTTTCCCATTCGCACCTACAAAGAGATGGTGGGCAAGGACAAGTTGTAAGTGTTCAAAACAAAACATGGGCCCACTGTGTTTAGCGGTCTGTCAGTTCGCTTACTGGGATGTCAGAAGCACCATTGAATTCAAGGGGAGGAAGACACACACCAAAGTGTTCTTCACTGACGAAGTTCCTGCAGCGCTAGGGTGGGATGACCAGGCAAAACCAGAAATAAAACAACCCGAGCACAGATGTTCAAGTTCTCCCAATAGTAGTAGAAGGAGCATCAGTAGTGAAAGAGTCGGCTAAGGACCCTCCAATGCCCATGCTCACAGGCCTGGTCTGTGAGGATGGCCCAATGAGAAAGCTGTCCCAGAAGGGCTGAGAAAAGTCTGGACATTTGCGGATTAAATATTTGAAGTAGATGGCCTACTCCTGAGGGGAGATCAAGTCATACCACCAGCGGGCATGAGGAAAATAATCTTTTGCAGGGCCCATTCAGGAAACCTATGGAGCAGTATGATAAGACACCAGATCAGAGATGCATATTGGCGGCCGTGTATGGATCAGGATAGCCAAAAAATTATGGATTAGTGTCACAAATGCCTGAATAGTGACAAGCACCTTAAGATGAGACAAGCACCACTGATCCCTATATAAATACGAAAAGGAGTGTGGCAAATGATGGTATTGGGTGTTATAAGCCATCTAGAAGTCATGTGGCCAGAGCACAGGTACAGAATAATGATTGACGATTACCTGTCCAAATGGGTCAAGACTGAGTTTGTGGCAGACATCATGACTGCAACAGGCATTGAAGTACTGACCAAGATCTTTCAAAGAGAAGGATTGCCCGGACAAATAGTTACAGACAATGAGGTCCAGCTGGTGTCCAGGGCAATGGAGAGATTCCTGATGGAGAATGATATCAAGCAAAGCAAAGCTGCTCTGTACCATCCGCAAGCCAATAGATTGGTTGAGAGGATAAACAGATTCATTAAAGGACCTGTACAGCTGGCCAGAGCCTCACACATGGACCCATACAAGGTGTTCAAGGCGGCCATTGCGGCCCATAGCCACACTCCCAAAGGCACTACAAATGTGCCGCCATTCCACATGCTGTGAGGAAGAAGAGTGGTGTCCTCACTTGTATCTCTGTGATAACCAAAAGTGAGCAAAGATGAGGTGGTGAACATGGAAGAGGTTGTGTGGAGAATCAAGAAGAATAAGGTGACCATGAAGAGTAGAGCTGCTCAGAGAACAGAGGTGCAGGTGGGCGACATTGTCAAAATGTGCATGCCTCAAAAGGATCAGATCACTTAAGCAAGGTTAAGCAGCCCAATTCAGGTGGTGTGGAGATGAGAAAATCATGTATGTACCCAGATGGCAAACGGTGGAACCTGGAAATGGTTGTTGTGTACCAAAGAACATTGGAGGTATCCAAAGAACCTTGAGTGAGAGAGTCCAGTGTTAAAAAAAGAAATGATACACTGATGCCCGATGCCAGTGATGTGGAACCTGTGAGGGAGAATACCGTGGAGAAGAAAGACCACTGGTCCAGCATAGGAAGTGAAAGTGTGAGCCAAGAAAAACTGAGAAATGAGTTGGAGAAGAGAATGAGCAGGAGCGCATCAACCACAGAGTCACCCATCAGATAGTCCTTAAGAATGGCCCCATGAGGAAAAGTGCAGCCCAGCCAGGTAGGAAGACTATATGAAGGAAAGGGACATTCCTGCCCAACAAAAGGAGGCATGTGGCAAGTGAGTCTTGCGAGTGAGTCAACCCCGGCAGGATGACAGGGATCGGAAAGGAGACATGCAAAGGGGAGAATCAGCGGAGCGAGCCAGAGAGGGTGTTAAACCCCGGCACTCCTTGTGCAGAGAACTATCATTAGGACTAACGCTGCCCTTAAGTGGGCGTGTTATTTGTACATTGGAACTTTCTAAGTAGCAGTGAAGAAGCTAATTTGATATTTGGAGTCATATAAATAAATAACCCCAGCAAATACAAAGTCACTGCATCACTGGCTCATTATTCACACAAATGTATTCACCATGTCCCCCCCTGGCTGCTCTTTCCATCGTGAGCACCAGGTAAGTGAGGCAGTTGTTTGGGACCCTACTGGGCCCACTTTTGGGCCTGTGTGTTGCCCGTGTCCCGGCCCACACCCTGTTGTTTTCCTGCAGCTTCACTTCCCTCTCCCTCCCTCTGCTGGCTTCCCAGCCCGCCCCGTAATCATGATTGGCCAGATGGTTGCTGAAAACCCACCTACCCTGGGCAGCCCTATGCCTGGTAGCCCCTGTAGCTAAGGGCCCAGAGGCAAAGGGCGGCTCCAACAGAGCCAGCTCCATATCGTGTTTGCAGGTGTCAGCAGGGGAAGCCAGTGAAGCCAGTAGCCAGGCATCAATCAGCAAAGTAAGTGTGGCATGGGTGGGGAGTAGAGCAAATACTCTACTCCATAAAACCTCTGCCACTCTACATTACCCCACCTCAGAACTGTGAATATTAACATGTGCCACATTTAGATAAGAACTGTAAACATTAGCCTCTATTGTCTAAATGGCATACTAATGTGAACACTAGCCTGCGTCATATCTAGATAGATTTGTAAAGGTTAACAAGCGTCGCACTTAGAAGGAATTATGAATGTTAGCAAGTCCCAAATGTAGAATTGTGAATACTAGCATGTGCCACACAAATATATAACTGTGAACGTTAGCCTGCTTTGCGTCTAGATTTGTGAATATTAGCATATGTCACACTCAGATATAATTGTGACCACTAGCCTGTGTCACATCTAGATAGGACTGTGAAGGGTAGCAAGTCTCTCACTTAGAAAGAATTGTGAATGTTAGCAAGTCCCACATTTAGAATTGTGAATACGAGCATGTGATACACTTAGATATAATTGTGAACATTAGCCTGAATTGCATCTAGATACGACTCTGAAGGTTAACAAGTGTTGCACTTAGAAGGAATTAGGAATGTTAGCAAGCCCCACACTTAGAACTTTGAATACTAGCATGTGCCACACTTAGATATAGTTGTGAGCGTTAGCCTGTGTCGCATCTAGATAGATTTGCGAATATTAGTATGTGCCACTCTTAGTTATAATTGTGAACACTAGCCTGCGTCGCATCTAGATAGGACTGTGGAGGTTAACAAGTGTCACACTTAGAAGGAATTAGGAATGTTAGCAAGCCCCACACTTAGAACTGTGAATATTAGCATGTGCCACACTTAGATATAACTGTTAACATTAACGCGTGTCGCATCTAGATAGATTTGTGAATATTAGCATGTGCCACTCTTAGATATAATTGTGAACACTAGCCTGCGTCGCATCTAGATAGTACACTAAAGGTTAACAAGCGTTGTGCTTAGAAGGAATTGTGAATGTTAGCATGTCCCTCACTTAGAATTGTGAATACTAGCATGTGCCACACCTACATATAATTGTAAACACTAGCCTGGGTTGCATCTCGATAGAACTGTGAAGGTTAACAAGCGTTGCACTAAGAAGGAATTGTGAATGTTAGCAAGTCAGACACTTAGAATTGTGAATGCTCGTATGTGCCACACTTAGATATAATTGTGAACACTAACCTGTGTCACATCTAGATTACACCGTGAATATAAGCATGTGCCACTCTTACGATAGAATTGTGAACATCAGCTTACGTCGCATCTAGATAGATTTGTGAATATTAGCATGGGCCACACTTAGACCTAATTGTGAACAGTAGCCAGCATCACATATAGATAGGACTGTGAAGGTTAGCAAGTGTTGTACCTAGATGGAATTTTGAATGTTAGCAAGTCCCACACTTAGAAGTGTGAATATTAGCACGTGCCATATTTAGACAGAATCGTTAACATCAGCCTGCGTCACACCTGGATAGATTTGTGAATATTAGCATGTGCCACACCTAGATAGAATTGGGAACACTAGCCTGCACCACATCTGGTTAGGACTGTGAAGGTTATCCTGGTGTAGCTTCCATCTATGCCTATCATAAGCGGAAACCCCTTATTGCAGAACCAGAACCTTTGCCTCACTTTACAGGACTCTCAATTCAAGAGATAGCCTCCATAGTTGTCTATCGTATGGTGAAACGTAGTGTATTACGAGAACTGGGCCTCTGCCCCACCACACAAGATACTTAACTCTAGGCATATAGCCATACTTTGAAGGTCAGCTCCGAGACATATAGCCCAATAACCATAAAAGATCAAACGCTGCATACTTAACTCATAGAGCAACCTACACAACCATCTCTCGCACAGCAAGACACACGCACTTCACCACACCGCAGCAACAAACAACACATAAGCGGCACCAACAGCACACGAGGCCTGACTTTCGTTCCGATACTCGCACCAAAGCTCAGCGCACGGTGTAAACCGAACTGAAACCGCCAACAGCACCCCACATCTCTCTCTATCCTACTCCCTCTTCACCCTACTAACCCAAACTGCCTTCTCGTTTACAGATCCGCCTGAGCGCCTGGGCACCAACTCCATTGGTGACGGTGCGATGTACAAATACCTTTAACATTTAACATTTAACATTATTTTACAACAATGTTCCTGCATGTGACTGACTCTACCCCAGCCCTACAGGCATTTAAAAGCCAGTGGCCTTTCAGGAAATCTCAGAAATACGCTAAAGATAGTTGTCCTCCATGTGCCATTTCTTTAAAAGTTGGGAAGCTCCACGACATGTTCAGTTTTAAAGCCCATCGCCATATTTTGAAGTATCAGACACCTGAAATGTGATTGACAAACAATAAAGTGGATTGCTTTTAACTCCCAGCACTAACTCCCTAAATTATATTAACTAATGACATGGATCACAGGAAGGCATCTGGCGCGCTGCTGAAAGAGCTTTAATTCCACCAGGAGTTTAATAAATGTTCTTTGCTGAAGAGGCATTTTACTGTGATAGGCCTGCGTGAAAAATGAGGCGCTGGCAGCCTCTTGGTGTGATGTGCTGCGTCGGCCAACAGGGACAGGCAAAGAGAGGGTTTTCCAGGCAGGGGAGGGGCGGGGGAAGAACAGAGAAAGAGAGAGCGAGCTGGGGGTCGAGGTAGAGAGAAAAAGCGAAAGAGAAACAGAGAGAGAGAGAGAGAGAGAGAGAAACAGAGAGAGAGAGAGAGAGAAACAGAGAGAGAGAGAGAGGGAGAAGACGGTGTACGGGAACCTTAACATTGAAGGACATTCTGGAAATTCAAAGGCAGACCCTGGAGTATAAATACCTGTAGTGTATCTGCAACACCAAGGTAGCCATTGGGTAATTAGAAGTCAAGCATGATACATGAATGATAGTGGCTTTTAATTAGGGTCACCTGATCCCTCCAAGTCCCTGCTGACACTACACTTGCAGCTATGAGTTTTCCTTATATAAACCACTTCAGTTACTTAAGTCCAAACGGTTCATTTACGTTAAACCAAGGCAACTATTTAACACCCAGGAGGCATTAGGTTGAGAAATACAAGTGTGGGACTTCAAAACATTAGAATCCATGACATGGCGCCATCTAGTGACACTACTATTAATACAGTTAACAAGTACATTTGAACAACAGGGATCTAAGACACACAATACATCCGGCAGGGATCTGAGGCTAGGCAGCGTGGGAGGAAGACCTACATTTATCCTCGCAAGAGGGTGCTCACGCTGAGTTCTAGCATCTTATGGGGGGCTCTCACCCAGCCCGCTAAGTGTCGCTTTTGGCTGATTGGTGGTGCAGGAGGTCAACTCGAGTAAGTGCTGCAAACCAAACAGCTTTCCTTCTACATACAAATGAGTGCACTGCAAAATGATAGACACAACACACAATGAAGTGGACGATTCCCAAGCTCGTTTGCGTTGGGTGTGCCATTACAGTAGAAAGTGGGGCTACAAAAGACCTCTACAATATAGAAATGTAGGCACCTTAATTGGTGGTAATCTCGGGTAATGGAGTAAATGCCTCTGGAGTTGATGGAAATCGCCAGCTTTTTAGTGTTTGAGGTATGTCATTTTTAGTTGCGGCCAGGGTTCTAAAAGATTTTGTTATAGATAGTTTTAATTGCACTAAGCAGCCCTACAGATAAAGGGTGTATCGGCCACTTTTTTTAAAAAAAAATTGCATATGGTTAATCAATAGACCTTCACACATCATATACACAATTTCAAATTTTACTTACGCCAAGACCAAAGAGATATAATAGCAACTCTCAAGACATCAATTCAGTGAATGTGTCTTTTGGGCTAACGCAGAAGCGATATTGTATGACCCATTCATAATTACCATGGGATATGTTTAGGGGTCTCCTGCATATTCTACTGCTCACAGTGAGGTAGCGTATATTCAGACTGCCCATAATCAATCTTTTTAGAGAGGATGTAAAATGTATATACTTTTTTAAAATTGAAGTATAAGGTTGCATATTGGTGGTTTTAGAGTTATGATATCATATGACATTTATAATGCGCTTATACACAAGTGTGACAAGGCGCAAACCCTATATGAAGGGTTTTGATTATTATATATTGTGCGTGAATCTTCACGTACGCGTCCGTGATGACATAATTGCGTTAAGGCCTAAAGATTGCCGTATTTGTTTTTTCATGCTTTACAGGTGCGTATGTCATTTTGAGGAAGTGCAACGCAACAAATGGAGGATGCTACAGTTTTTATTACCGTTTTCACAATTACATCTCATTTTTGAAACAAGGTTCACAAAAAAGGAATGTATGTTTTACAAATAAAAATGACATTTGGAAAATATGTTTAGTAAACAAACAGTAAACACTTTTGAAGGAAGCCATGGCTATTCCCCCACATTCCTACCACTGGCCTATGCAGCCATTTGCCTTTCTCACCATCCATCCATCCATCCATCCATCCATCCATCCACCCACCCACCCACCCACCCACCTATCTATCTATCTATCTATCTATCTATCTATCTATCTATCTATCTATCTATCTATCTATCTATCTATCTATCTATCTATCTATTAGATACATTGTGCACTGAATGCAGCAAGGATATGGGAATTGGCAAATGCTGCAGGGAAGCAGTCCAGAGACTCCTTTCATGACCATAAATTTATTTGAACTATCAGAGAACCCCAAACCTTTGTTTGACCCGGGGCCTTAAGTGCGGTTCATCTGGAACAAGGGTCATCCTCTAACCATTTCCATTTTCTTCCCTAGAATTAGCTTTATTAGAGAACAGAGAAGACATCCCGGATCCTTTAAGAGCAGTTGAAATTGAGGTACATTCTGAGAACACCAAAGACCTCGAATTTCTTTCTATGCCCGACTCTCAAAGGAGCTGAGGAGAGACTGTATCATCACCCGGACCAATGGCTTCTTTAGACGAGGTGCTAACCCAACTCGCTGCACATCAGATTAAGACAGAAGAAAGATTCCAAACAGGGTTGGAACAGCTAATTGCCACTCAAGAAAAACCAAATATCCCACAGGGAGTTCTTCAGCCCTACAAGAAAGGGGATGATCTGGGGAATTTATTCTTGTACTTTGAAAGGTTAGCAGCTCCGTTCCGATGGGGGGATGAATTAAAACAATGCTACCTGGGACCTTTCTTAAAAGGAGAATTACAGACATCATACCAATTGTTAAACCTCCCAGGAGCAGCCTCTTTTGCTGAAATCAAGGAAAGTCACTTACAACGGGTGGGTCAGACCGGCAACCTTTAGCATCAGAAATTTAGGAACCTTAAGTTAAGTCCCAGGGAACTCCCAATTGAATTAGGAAAATGAGTTAAGAACTGTCCATCGTTGTGGTTAGGAAAGGAAACTTTGCCTGAAGTGTTGGAAGCCTTGAGAATAGAACAGTTTGTTAAATCCTTGCCGCCCTCACTTTGAAGAGCAGTTCTATAACTGAATAAACCCATGCTCTCCATAGCCATTGAAACAGCCCAAAAAGTTTCTGATGTAAATAAACTCTTTCATTTGATACATCGTACCAAAGATAGAAAAGAAAACAGGGGACCAGTTCGACCAAATTTGCCTCCAAAAGAAAGAATCAATTTCTCCAATCGATTGAAGGATCCTAATAGCGGGGAGAAAGCAAAGATAGACCAGACCCCAAACCCAGGGAGATATTGAAGAGAGAAGATGGAAGACCACCTAAACCCATGATTCCAATGTGTTTTTCTTGTTAGGAACCAGGGCACTTGGCTAGGAAGTGCCCACAGAATAAAAGAGAGGAGCCAGTGGATATTGGGTGTATGGTAAGAGATGAATGGGACGACCTAAGGTCTTATGAACAGGTAGAAACTCAAAGTAATTTCTTTTGTGGAACATCATCCAAGTCCACATAGAAGCCAGTCCTATTAAATGGAGTGCCGGTTCAGGTGCTAGTAGATTCCGGCAGTAAACAAACAGCATTATGGGCCGATCTAGTATCACCCAAGAAATTAAGAGAGGCATCATTAGTAAAAAATCACATGCATTCACGGAGACAAAGAGGTTTATCCCAAAATAGCCATACCCGTCCGAGTGAAAGGGACAACCACCAATTTCCCTTCAGCCATCATCACAGGGCTGCCCAAGGAAACCATTATTGGGACTGAATTTCCATCCTTATTAACGGAGGTCACCAACTGCCCCTCACAGTTTTCGCCATATAAAAGCTGGCAGGCAGAACTTTTCTCAACCCCAACTTCTGTATGGAACTGGTCAGCAATTCCGTCAGAATTACCATCTGAACCCCTGCGAGAAGCTATCAGCATATGTCCCTTATGCGGGAGGCCTTATTTATAGGGGAGGTCACCAACTGCCCCTCACAGTTTTCGCCATACAAAAGCTGGCAGGCAGAACTTTTCTCAACCCCAACTTCTGTATGGAACTGGTCAGCAATTCCGTCAGAATTACCATCTGAACCCCTGCGAGAAGCTATCAGCATATGTCCCTTATGCGGGAGGCCTTATTTATAGGGGAAGGGTATGTGAGGAACCTGAGGGCATCCTCTTATCTACTCCCCTTAGATCTTCCTCTTAAGTGTTCACGGAAAGGCCATCGCATTTGGATCCTGACCATGGGGGTGAATGTGCGAGGGAGGATCACCTGGGTGGAGGGACCTTGGAGTGTGGAGAGGATGTCTTCAGGTGAGACATGGAATCCCCTTTGCCATATGAAAATGAGTCCATCTTCACCCTGCCTTCGTATTGTATTGCCAGTCTTTATCCTTTATGCACAGACACACTGTCCCACAATCATATGCCTTTAAGACTGGGACGAGGAAGAGGCAACTAGGAGTGATGCACACTTCTAGTCAATTTCACCACTGTGGTACTAAGATGAGGAAGATGACTGTGGAGGGTCAGGCACGTCCAGTTAATTGGTACAAGTGGGGTCAGACAAAGGACCTGCATGTGCAAACCATTGAAAGGCCACAGGTGCTTAAATGGAGAGCCCAGCAGCATGGAGAGAAGAACCTGCTTGATGGGAAGGATGCAGCTGCAAGGCAAGGAGCAGGCTGGAGAGGGGACCGTAGAGAGAACGCGTTGCATTGCAGAGAGGTGATGGCACTATGACCCGAATGGGCTGTGAGGTGGTCGGAGTCCCAGCAGTGCCCAATGCTGCGTGTTCCCTGCTGGAGCTGAAGAACACAGAAGACCCAGCAGTGAAGTGGAATCTTGAGAACAGAAGGGACACGCCCGGAGGAGCAGGCAAGGCCTGGTGAGTGCTCCACGGGCGGGAATTCAACATTTGCTAAGCGCAATCGAATTGAACCGTATGGTTTGGAACTCGACTGAAAGAACAGTGAATGATAAACAAGCTGCCGAGTATTTTGTGAGTTACAACAACATATATTGAATACCTAACTGAAGAGAAGATATGGAAATTATTTGATAATACAGTATGAGTGGAAAGTGAGTGATGTGCTATTGTGAAAGTATTGAAAACTGTTAAGAGGCATTGATGAACAAAGTGAAAACCCGTAATGAATACTTATTTGCTAAATGAAAAGCAATTGTGAAAGACAATTTGAATTCTTATGAATTAAGTGAAAAGCAAGTGTGAAAGACAAGTTGAATTCTTATGAATTAAGTGAAAAGCAAGTGTGAAAGACAAGTCACTGAACTTGAATGGACACTGTGAAAGCAAGGAGGTGGAAGAGGGTATACACCACAATGAAGTGACTACAAGTTGTGACAAAGCCAAAAGACTGCAAATATACAAGTTGTGGCAAAACCCAAAAGACTGTCAAGGAGAATAATGCAGCAAACTGACTATTGACACAGGTTCAGGGAGAGGGAGCTTGTGTTGGACAAAGGCTTGACAGAGTGTCTGAGATATGAATTATATCAAAGCCAACCAAGGAAACTGTTCAAGAAATGTGGCATTACATGGTGGCATGTGATACAGGATGACAAAGAAGATACACAAGTTAACAACTATGTATCAAGGGTCATCGGTTGGGTGGCTTGTAATGGATGAACAGTGTGGTTCAACAACGGCGCCTAGACCGAGTGACTCGCTCTCATATTTTGGAACAAACCAAGGCAAAATAACAACCTTCAGGAAGTGCCGAAGGTTATCAGTTGCGTGACCTGTAATGAGTGGACCATCTGGTCGGACAACTGCGCAGAGACTGAGTAGTCTGACTTGGGAAAGAGCCAAGGCAAGCCAATAGACAAAGACAGTGTGCTATAAGTTCCAAAGTGAAAGAAAACATCTATTCGAACTGTTACTATAAAGTGGGACTGGAAGTATTATTGAACTCCGAGATATCCTGATATTGTGTTGCACTTGGGGAACCATGAGCCTTTTTGTGGAACTATTTGAACTTGGGGAAGGGAAGCCAAAAATATCATGAAATTGTGTTGCACTTGGTGAAGGGAACACCAAGCCTTTTTGTGGAACTATTTGAACTTTGGGAAGGGAGCCCTGAGATATCCTGGATTTGTATTGCACTTGAGAAAGTGAACCACAAGCCCTTTTTTCTGGAACTATTTGAACTTGGGGAAGGTGAAGTTGAAAAGAAGCCAGAGCTGGAAGAAGCTCAGATCTTTATTTTGAACATTGTTTCTTTTGGTGCTGACATCCCCAAACATTGTATATCTTTAATTGTGAGGGCAAGTATAGGTTTTGGACATAGACAGACTTAAGTTAAACTTAATGGCACAGACAATCCTTACAGGCCCATTCATGGAATTAATGTGCACCGAAACAATGGCGCACGCGTGCGAAAACGTGCGATTCGCAGTGAAATAGCGAAAATCGCAGTGCAAGTGCGATTATCGCACAGAAAACATCGCACATCAATTCATGGAATTCCGTGCATGCGCAAAATGTGGGATGTGCGCTGAAAAAGTGCGCGGCGCACGCTGGCGCACGCTGGCGCACAGGTCATCGAACGCCGTGCGATAAGGCCACAGCGAATTCGCACATAGCGCGGCGCACATAACAAAAGTAGGCGTAACACGGGTGTCACACGCAGAATGGGGAACAACTCGTGAAAATGTGGGCGTCACGGGGGAAGTACAGGAGGCAAGTGCGCAGAACGCCCACACGCTCGCCTGCAACACGTATTCATGGAATCGAATAGGGAAAAACAGCGCACGGCCAAAGACGCGCACAGGCCCATACATGTCCGCCACACGAAAGCAGGCGGTAGCGTCCCTGCACAGGAAAAAAATGTGCGCCAGAGAAGGCCCACCCGCGATCGGGCCTGGGGGAGCGTGTGCGTGTATCTCAGAGGTGCGCGAGAAGTTTCACACGCGATCGGGCCTGGGGGAGTGTGTGCGCGTATTCCAGAGGTGCGTGAGAAGTTTCACACGCGATCGGGCCTGGGGGAGCGTGTGCGTGTATTTCAGAGGTGCGCGAGAAGTTTCACACGCGATCGGGCCTGGGGGAGCGTGTGCGTATATTCCAGAGGTGCGCGAGAAGTTTCACACGCGATCGGGCCTGGGGGAGCGTGTGCGTGTATTTCAGAGGTGCGCGAGAAGTTCCACACGCGATCGGGCCTGGGGGAGCGTGTGCGTGTATTTCAGGGGTGCGCGAGAAGTTTCACACGCGATTGGCCTGGGCGCATGTCTTTCAGAGGTGCACGAGAAGTTCCACACGCGATTGGCCTGGGCGCGTGTATTTCAGAGGTGCGCGAGAAGTTCCACACGTGATTGGCCTTGGCGCGTGTATTTCAGGGGTGCGCGAGAAGTTTCACACGCTATTGGCCTGGGTGCGTGTATTTCAGAGGTGCGCGAGAAGTTTCACACGCGAATGGCCTGGGCGCGTGTATTTCAGGGGCTCGTGGGTGTTTTCACACGCGATTAGGCCTGGGGGAGCGTGTGCGTGTATCTCAGAGGTGCGCGAGAAGTTTCACACACGATCGGGCCTGGGGGAGCGGGGTACGTGTATTTCAGGGGCTCGCGGGTGTTTTTACACACGATCGGGCCTGGGGGAGTGGGGTACATGTATTTCAGGGGCTCGCGGGTGGTTTTACAGGCGAACGGGCCTGGGGGAGCAGGGTACCACTCACCGTCTGCCTTGCGTGTAGAAGAACGCTTAGCCAACACCCACCTGCTGTGAAGTAATAGCGTGTGAACCCCAACGCCTGCAAAACACACGCACCGCACCCCACAAAAAGCAACGCCCGTGCGCGATACGTCACAGACACGCATACGCGCTAAGGGCCTTTGGTCCTATGGAATCGTGTATGCGTGCTGACGCGCTTACGCGCTAAGGGCCTTTCCTCGATTCACACGCTGACGTGCAGAATCTTCACGTGCCAAATCACTCCGTATCAAGCTGACCACGCGTAAGCACACAGAAGACCAGACTCCTGCCCAAAAGGCTGAATTACTGCCCCCCAGAGTCCCGAGCAGCCTCCCACGAGCCATCTGCTGCTGCCTGCCTGCCTGCTGCCACCGTGCCCTGCCATTTGGTGCCTGCACATCAGCCATCTGCAGGGGTCCAGTTGCTGTGTCCACCCCTGCTGGAACAGAACACTCCCGACTGGGATACCATCGCTCCACAGCCCAGCCCCAGGACCCAGTTGCCCACCCACGCCTGCCTCGGGGGTCGCCATGTCGGGGCAAACACCATCCGAGACCACTGGCGACCCCCAGCCAGAGGGGCAGAGGGCCACCAGCTTCAGTCAGAGGGAAGTTGGTGTCCTGGTGGAGCTTGTCCTGGGGCATTATGATACCCTCTTCGGATCACCACGCGCCGACAAGGAAGGACGGGACAGGATCTGGGATGACTTTGTGGTTGCCATCAACGCGGAGGGGGTGGCAACCCGCAACATCAAGCAAGTCAAGAAGCGCTGGGAGGACTTCAGGTCCAGGACCCTCATAAAGGCCCGGAGCCTCGTGGAGGGGGGCCGGGGCAGCATGAGTACCATCCAGCTGAGGGTCCTGGAACGCGTACGCCCAGAGCTCCATGCCCAGATCCTTGAGAGGCAGACCCGTCTGGAGTCGAGCGGTAAGTGGCCAAGCATTGCTGTGTGAGACAGGGCATGTTGCAGCGCGCCGGTTGTCTGATACTTGCCTGTATGTGTGTCATAGGCCATGTATGCGTGTGTGTGTGCAGGGACATCATGGTCATGCATGTGAGACCAGTAATGTGTGAAGCACACGGTTGGTGTATGTGTTTAATTGTAACATGGGGAGCCCTATGCGGAATGGACACATGAGAGCATGCCAGTCTCTGTTCCTGGACATGGGTGTGGGTGAGGGATGGGTGCTGATGCCATGTACATGGATGGTGTCCATGTCTGTGTTTCTGACCTGCGTGTCTGTGACTTGTGGATGCCATGGATGCATGACACATGTCTGTGACAATGTTCAGATTCACTGATGCAGCCTAGTTATCCTTGCATCCACTGTGTCTGGGGTGTACGAGTCCAGATGGATGAAAGTACGTTGAAGTGTGTGCATGTGATAGGCATTACCCATGATGCATGTGAGTCCAAAAACAACATTGTATGCTTCAAGAGTCCCTTGGACATGTTTGCTTATGTCCATAGCATGCGCCATGCCTGTTACTGCATGTGTTTTGCCTGCACTGACCCATGTGTTGTGGAGGGACATGATGGAAGTGATCTTTGACAGTGACACTCATCTGCTATTGCTTCCTGTCTAGGGGACCATTGTACAGTACCCTGATGCTTGTGTTCTATGTCTCCCTCTACACAGCGCAAAGTGAAGAAGAGGGCGGAGACGGCGCTGTGGAGCTAAGCAGCGGGGATGCCTCCACGGCTGCAGCGGAAGGGGTGGGTGAGCCCCCACAGGGGCTTGCAACGGCGGAAGACAGTGTGGAGCCATCCAGGTTGGTGATTTCCACAGAGGAGGAGGAGGCCGCTACTGAGCCGCACATGGGGCCTGGTGGGGGCATCCCTGCTGGTGCAAGTGATGCAGTCCAGGGGCAGGGGCAGGAGGCACACAGGTCGCCGTGGAGGTGCCTGTGCATGTCACTGTCCCTGACACTGTGACTGCACCACCATGCACCAGCAGGGATACCCCATCCCAGGCCCGTCCGCAGGTAGGGGGGTTGTCCATGTCATCTGACTCCCCTCCACCTGCGGACGAGGGGACCCCTGGCCGTATGGAGAAGGTCCTGATTGGTGTCGCGTTGCGCATGGCTGTCATTCGTGATGAGGTGCGTGCTTCTCGGGGGGAGCACGCACGTCATCACGAAGAGCACCGTGCCAACGTGGCCCAGTTGGGAGCGGTCATGGTCGGGGGTCTCGTACATGTGTCGGGCACTCTGGCGACCCTCTCCTCCTCTGTGGAGGCTATGCGCCAGTCGTACTCCATGCCGTCTTCCGGCCCAGATGCCACCAGGGCCCCCTTTGGACCTGCCCCGACCAATGCAGCCACCTCGGTGGGGATCCCATCCCTGCCACAGTCGGGAGTCGGAGGTCCAGCAGGGGTGGACACACCAGCAACTGGACCCCAGCAGATGGAGGATGTGACGGCATCATCGGGCAGGGCACGTGCACGACGGCGTCGGTGGTTTCCATCAGCCTGGATGCCGTCGTGCTGGCACAGGCAGTTGCGTCGGAGGCAGCGGCAGGCACAACGTGGGAGGCATCATGGCTCGGGCCATCAACATCAGGGGTGCAGGCATCGGCCGGAGGGCAGGAGAACCCTGGAATGGGAGTGGCTTCCGTGTGGGAGCGGTTGGGCCAGCAGATAGGTGTGGAGCGGCAGCGGGCAGAGGAGGAACGGCTCACAATGGTCAGGGCGGAGAACTCCATGCGGAGGGTGCTGAGGCGGGCTGAGTGCCTCGAGGGTCTTCGCAGGGAGTTGGAGCTGGACACTGCATTATCCCTGCGGGACCTCGGGGCCAGGGAACATGCCCGCCTCCAAGCCATTGAACAGGAGTTCGATGATGCCCTGGCCCATGACAACAACCAGTGAGCCGTCGGACTAGCCCGCTGCCCTTGTAAATAGTTATGTAGTTAGTGTTAGGTTTCCTTTGCTTTTTTATTTATTTTGGACCTTTTGGACAATGGGCCACATTTTTGTATATAGTTTTATTTTATTAGGTAGTATTTTTATGTAGGTTTCATTTCTTCAGTTGGGATCATGGACCCTGGTTTGTTTATCTGTATATAGTTGACTGTTGGATTTTTTTTTTTTTTTTGATTTACCCATGGAGCAATGGTTTTCGGTTTTGTTTTTACCTTGGATTTACTTTCTTGAACTGTGACTTTGGACACCTTTCCTTTGGATTATGATTTGTCGTTTTTCATTATTTTACGGACATGCTGCTTTTGGTTTTTGATTCCCATTGTCATTTGTTTATTTTTTATTCCATTTATGCTGTTTTTAATACATTTTTTTCATCAAACTTCAATGTGTAGTATCATCTCATTGGTATCATGCATATCCTGATATGGGTTTTGAGATTCACTGACACCCATTGAGTGTATGTGAGGGCCATGTGTTCATTTCCAAACTTGCTATTGGGGTTCTATCATGTCATTGCCATTTCTAAGTGGGTGGATGCAATACTCGAGTGGGTGTTTTGCATTTGGAGGCTGACCATAAGGGCCAGGGATCTAGATTGTGATGAGATGTTGGCTGGGGGACATGTGTGGGAGCCTGCTGGCAGGTGCCCTGCAATGCTGGGGGGTGGGGGTGCAGGGGGACATGAGTGGGACATGAGTGGGGGCCTGCTGGCAGGTGCCCCGCAATGCTGGGGGGTGGGGTGCAGGGGGACATGAGTGGGACATGAGTGGGGGCCTGCTGGCAGGTGCCCCGCAATGCTGGGGTGTGGGGGTGCAGGGGGACATGAGTGGGACATGAGAGGGGGCCTGCTGGCAGGTGCCCCGCAATGCTGGGGGGTGGGGGTGCAGGGGGACATGAGTAGGACATGAGTGGGGGCCTGCTGGCAGGTGCCCCGCAATGCTGGGGGGTGGGGGTGCAGGGGGACATGAGTGGGATATGAGTGGGGGCCTGCTGGCAGGTGCCCAGCAATGCTGGGGGGTGGGGATGCAGGGGGACATGAGTGGGACATGAGTGGGGGCCTGCTGGCAGGTGCCCCGCAATGCTGGGGGGTGGGGGTGCAGGGGGACATGAGTGGGACATGAGTGGGGGCCTGCTGGCAGGTGCCCCGCAATGCTGGGGGTGGGGGTGCAAGGGGACATGAGTTGGTGATCAGTAGTGCAAGGAGACATGTGCCTTTGCTGGGGGGCATGCCCATGTTGGGTGGGCTGCCTGCAGGACATGACCAGGGATGCAGGGTAGTCCCCTGTGGTGTGGGCTGCCTGCAGGGGCCGTGGAGGGTGTACAGGGGACACCTGGGAGGACCCACACTGCCAAATAACATGTAGGACTCCCCGGCACCCCTGAAATACACGTACCCTGCTGAAATTGCGTGTGAAAATTCTCACGCACCCCTGAAATACACGTACCCTGCTGAAATTGCGTGTGAAAATTCTCACGCACCCCTGAAATACACGTACCCTGCTGAAATCGCAATATGGAACTTCTCGCGCACCTCTGAAATACACGCGCCCAGGCCAATCGCGTGTGGAACTTCTCGCGCACCTCTGAAATACACGCGCCCAGGCCAATCGCGTGTGGAACTTCTCACGCATCCCTGAAATACACGCACACGCTCCCCCAGGCCCGAACGCGTGTGAAACTTCTCGCGCACCCCTGAAATACACGTGCACAGGCCAATCGCGTGTGTAACTTCTCGCGCACCTCTGGAATACACGCGCCCAGGCCAATTGCGTGTGGAACTTCTCGCGCACCTCTGAAATACACGCTCGCGCACCTCTGAAATACACGCGCCCAGGCCAATCGCGTGTAGAACTTCTCGCGCACCCCTGAAATACACGCACACGCTCCCCAGGCCCGATCACGTGTGGAACTTCTCGCGCACCTCTGAAATACACGCGCCCAGGCCAATCGCATGTGGAACTTCTCGCGCACCCCTGAAATACACGCACACGCTCCCCCACGCCCGATCGCATGTGGAACTTCTCGCGCACCTCTGAAATACACGCGCCCAGGCCAATCGCGTGTGGAACTTCTCGCGCACCTCTGAAATACACGCGCCCAGGCCAATCGCGTGTGGAACTTCTCGTGCACCCCTGAAATACACGCACACGCTCCCCCAGGCCCGATCGCATGTGGAACTTCTCGCGCACCCCTGAAATACACACGCACAGGCCAATCGCGTGTGTAATTCTCGCGCACCTCTGGAATACACGCGCCCAGGCCAATCGCGTGTGGAACTTCTCGCGCACCTCTGAAATACACGCGCCCAGGCCAATCGCGTGTGGAACTTCTCGCGCACCTCTGAAATACACGCGCACAGGCCAATCGCGTGTGGAACTTCTCGCACACCCCTGAAATACACGCACACGCTCCCCCAGGCCTGATCGCGTGTGGAACTTCTCGCGCACCTCTGAAATACACGCGCCCAGGCCAATCGCGTGTGGAACTTCTCGCGCACCCCTGAAATACACGCACACGCTCCCCCAGGCCCGATCGCGTGTGGAACTTCTCGCGCACCTCTGGAATACACGCGCCCAGGCCAATCGCGTGTGGAACTTCTCGCGCACCCCTGAATTACACGCACACGCTCCCCCAGGGCCGATCGCGTGTGGAACTTCTCACACACCTCTGGAATATACGCGCCCAGGCCAATCCCGTGTGGAACTTCTTGCGCACCCCTGAAATACACGCACACGCTCCCCCAGGCCCGATCGTGTGTGGAACTTCTCGCGCACCTCTGGAATACACGCGCCCAGGCCAATCGCGTGTGGAACTTCTTGCGCACCCCTGAAATACACGCACACGCTCCCCCAGGCCCGATCGCGTGTGGAACTTCTCGCGCACCTCTGAAATACACGCGCCGAGGCCAATCGCGTGTGGAACTTCTTGCACACCCCTGAAATACACACACACGCTCCCCCAGGCCCGATTGCGTGTAGAACTTCTCGCGCACCTCTGGAATACACGCGCCCAGGCCAATCGCATGTGGAACTTCTCGCGCTCCTCTGAAATACACGCGCCCAGGCCAATCGCGTGTGGAACTTTTCGCGCACCTCTGAAATACACGCGCACAGGCCAATCGCGTGTGGAACTTCTCGCACACCCCTGAAATACACACACACACGCTCCCCCAGGCCCGATCGCGTGTGGAACTTCTCACGCATCTCTGAAATACACGCGCCCAGGCCAATCGCGTGTGGAACTTCTTGCGCACCCCTGAAATACACACACACGCTCCCCCAGGCCCGATTGCGTGTAGAACTTCTCGCGCACCTCTGGAATACACGCGCCCAGGCCAATCGCGTGTGGAACTTCTCGCGCACCCCTGAAATACACGCACACGCTCCCCCAAGCCAGATCGCGTGTGAGACTTCTCGCGCACGCGTGTTCCCGAAACTCGTAATACACGTTCCCCGCTTTGCGTTTGCTGTTTGCCAGTCCGGTAAACTGGTACAGGGTTGGCGCAGCCCTTTGCAATGGTTTTGCGATCTTGATGGCTTTTCCTTGCGCGAGGGCGTTCTTGGAGGCGTAACTGGCGCTGCTGCAGGGTCGCTGCGCCACATCTGCTTTTGGAGGCGAGAATCCATGAATACGCTGTGCGCGGTAATTGATTTTATCGCACGCGGCTGGCGCAGACATTCGCACGGGCACACTGTGCGCCAGCCGCGTGCAACACTTTTGTGTGGAATTACATGAATCGGCCTAATAGTTTCTTTAGGTAGGGAAACCCCACCTTAGCAAAGGGCAAGTTAGACCTTATTCCATCTTGACATTTAAAATAAAGTACCCTTGTTAAGAAAAGTGAATCTGTTGTCTGTGTCTTGCTTCATTATCCCTTCACAGGACATGCAACTGATAACACTTTGCGCTTTATTATTTTTCTGTATTCTTCGGGATTTCTTGCCAACACAGGTTTCTCTCTCTGAACCTGTGTCATTAGTCAACACTCAATTCTGATTCTCCTTGGCAGTCTATTGGCTTTGCCACAAAATGTATTTCACACAACTCACTTCATGGTGGTCATCCTTTTCAACCAGCCTGCTTTCACATTCTTCATAAGTGCTCATCACTTGCTGTTTTTTCATATGCTCATCGTATCTTTTCTTTATTTCGGTATTCAATAATACTTGTTGCACTCTTAAAAATACTGATAACACTTTGCAGCTTGATCGGCATTCAAAAACCTTGAATTTGTTCTCCAAAATTAACTTTCATCGTTTTCAGTTCGTTCGGCGTTTACATATGCCTTCTTCCAGTGCCTAGAGCACTCCAGTATGAGTGTTCCCCTCTTGACACTCACCGGTATGTGGTCGCTTCTTCGGGCGTCTTGTTTCCAGCTTCCCTTTGATTCGCTTATGCTTCATGGGAGACCCAGCGAGCAGCGCTCGCCACCCGCGAACCTTGGTGCAGCGGGTTCGGGAGGTCTGTGTGTCCCAAAGCTCAGGTTGGGGACACGCAGCAAGGGGGAATGCAGGTGTCTCGATCCTTTCATGGCCCGTTCGGGCACAGGCATCTCTTTCACCCTTCTGCTGCACACAGAGTCTTTCCCACTGCCCCTCTCCAGTCTGCTCCATATCTACCAGATGTGTCCTTCTCACCAGGCTTGTTGCTCTACCTGGTTCCTTGGCATTCTCCCATTTTATGCATCTGGAGCCTGTTAAATGGTTTCAGGTGCAAGTCCTTTACTTCAGTTGCCTGACAATAGTTAAGCCTATTAGCTGGACATGTCTGGCTATTGCAATGGTACTCCTCCACAGTCCTCTTCCTCGTCTCAGTAACAAAGTGGTGGGAATGAATGGAAGTATGCATAACTTCCAGCTGCCTCATCCTAGTCCCAGTCTTAAAGGGAAATGGCTGTGGGACATTTTGTGTGTAAGAAAGAGGTAAAGACTGACAATAACCTACGAAGGCAGGGGGAGGATAGGATTCATTCTGACAAGGGAAAGGCAGATGCCATGTCTAACCCAACAACATCCTCTGACCACTCCACAAGGTGCCTCCACCCAGTTGATCCCCCCTCACGTGTCCACCCTCAGGGTCGGGATCCAAGAGCGATGGCCTTTCCCTGGACACATGAGAAGAGGATACAAGGGGAGTGGAAGTAAGGATGCTCACATGTTATATAGTAGGATGAAGTGATTAAAAGTATGAAGTATAATTTTAATCTATGCCTTAAATCCTCAATGTAGGATTGACATTGTAAGTGATAAATAATTTGGACTATTAACTAATGATTTTGTAAGTAGATTTGTTAATGCTTATCATCAAATTTGTTTGTTGATTGATATGTATCATGGTTTTGGAATATTGTAATATGTTTTTGTGTTGCATTTTATTTTGTGTTATAGTGCAAAGGTTTTTATGTAAAGCCATAAGCACAATAAAATCAAAATAAATAAATACATAAGTTAGTGAATCCATGCAGAATACTTCGGTGAACAATGAGGATCACTTGGAGGGATTACATTATAGGCCTGTAAGGATCTGAAGTCCCTTGGTCAGTCAACCACAACCCGTGTCTTTATTAGAAGAACGCTCCAGAGAGTCAAAATAAGGATCAAACCACCAGGGCATGCTAAAGAACCATAGAAGAATTCCGAGGGAAGGACCACATATCAACCTCACTGACACATTACTGGTATTGCCTTAAATGCACAGAGGGTCTTGTCCTAATCCTTTCGCTGCATGCCTAAGAATACCTGCGTTATACCTATGAAATCTCCCTCATTTTAGGAGCAGACTACAGATGGGTGGTGTCTCTATATGTCTCTGAGAGCTTCAAAAAATTCTACACATTCCTTACAGTGGTATTTTGGAGGAACTGACATAGGAACGCCATTTACTTCTACTTCTCTGTTTTGTAATGTCTTTTCTCTAAAAGCCTTGCCAACCATAAGGCATCTGTATGCCCTTTAGTTGGCAAGGCTGATTGGACTCTCTAGCGATACCGGAGTAATCCTGAGTGCACCCCATAACATCCGTTGTTTTGGTGGCTCTCATCACAAAGCTTAGTGGATGATGGGAATTTAAAGTGAGATGTCCCTTGAACTAGCTGCACTAATCTGAAGATTACCTAAAATCCTAACATTCGTGTCCAGCAGTGTGCCATGCGGCGCATATATACGTTTATAATCCCTTTCCTTGGCTGTACAATCTTCCCTGTTTCCAGGTTATGCAGTATTGGGCTGGTGATTACTGTGAGAGAGAGGCCTCTGCCCTGTGAGTTAGATGTGTCCCATACCTCTCAATTGACTTGACAAGGTGACATATGAAATATTACATACCTCATCTTCAATGGCATGACCATCTTTGAGAAGAGAAATAAAACCCTCCAGTACTTAACCCCTTAAGTGCCCAGGACGGGTATGCTCATCCTTTTTGCATAGACTTGCATAATAGCCTGACACTTATAGGTAGGGAAAGTGGCCTGATGTAGCTTTCATACAGGATGCTCACCTGTCTCCAGATGAGGTTGACAAACCCTGATGAGATTGGCTGGGGAGGGGATCCACAGTTGCCCGAATGGAGACAGAAAGTGTGGAGTTTAATTTGTTATCAATAAGGTTCCAACCTGCAGAATTCTTTGGACCTTGCTGGAAACAGACGGGTATTAGTCTTGTTAAAATCATAATACAAAAGGTGATTATTTTTAGTTAATTTGCATGTCTACTGGTGATGAGAGTTGTTTCTATTCATACTTTGATAGGTTCATAATGGAAATGGTGATACTCCACTCATAGTGGGAGCAATGGGTGGAGTAGACCTTGGTGCAAGATGGGCTGTTCAAATCATCAAAAGTGTAGGACATGCCTGCCAGTAAGGATTGGCACACGTTGAAGCACTTAGTGTCAGATCCTAATAGAGCGGAATGGGTTTAACGGCGCTGGTAATGGTGCCAGCGCCGTTAAACCCATTCCGCCCTATTACGAGGTTCCCTCGGGGGACCCGCTCTGGACGTCTGGTTTTAGCAGACGTCCAGAGCAGGTCCCGCGAGGGGACCAGGGAGCTAACAATGGGCCCATTATTAACGTGCCCGTTGTTACCTCCCTCCCCATTCCCATTTGAGCCCTATGGGGGCTCAAATGGGAATGGGGAAGGACCGGGTCCGGGTTCCCTGAAGGAGGAAATACTGGGCCCTCCAAAGTCAGAATGGCCCGGTATTTTCCCATTCAGGGAACTCAGACCTGGTTACGATTTTGTAGGCAGCCATGGAGCTAATAGCACCATGGCTACCTCCAAAGTCGTAATGAGGCCCAAAAACTATTTGACTATTAAGCTCTCTGTGCCGTCCCATGATATTTTAGGAGCATCTGTCAAGACATTTATGAGGGGTCAGCTGTTGAAGGATGCCACAATTCATAAGGTCAGCACCCTAGCCCAGATCTCCATGGAAGATCGGCTCAGAGATCTTGCATGACAATATTTATCCACCCCCATATTCTCACTAATAAAAGAAATAACCAGGGGCATATTTGATTTACAGGCAACATTCTCTGAAAAAGTTGAACATGCTCTCTTTCAACACACACAATACGAAGAAGGCAAAAAAAGCACCATGTTGGCTATTAGTGCTAAAACTCACACTGAGATGGGGGTTCTCTTTCTTAGGGACATGGCATTCTGATTTCCAAGCCTGTAGTGATTATGCATGCCTTTGCAAAATTCCACAAGACTTTATGCACACCGGAAGTAGGCTCCCCAAAAGGGGTTCTATGTCAAACGACCTCATTTGAAAGGTCTCAAGAGAAAAAGACTGATTTACAATGCTCAATTTTCTTTTAATTGTAAAAACAGGATTGTAAAGATCTTTTTCTCTTAAGGCCTTTAAATTGTGTTTTAAAAACATATATGTTTGGTGGGGACCCCCCCCCAGAGCGCCCCACTTGTGTGCGGCAGGGGCATGATAGTTCGATTTAGAAAGACCACTCTGTGCGGTCACGGAGCAGTCTTTCTAAATCGGTCTTTAAGTGAAAAGATCTTTTGAAAAACCACAGAACAGGTTATCATGCCATGGTCTTTCTGGAGAGGGGCACCTGCTACCTTTTTTGAAACATTTTTGCAAGGAACTTGGGGTTGGTCACCCTGAGTTACCTGGGGGAACCTGACGTGGACCCCCTGCTCACTGTGCTCTGAAAGGCACAGCTCCAACTCACTGATGAGGCCCAGCAAGGCTGAAACACATGTATGGGGTTGCAGTCGGTACTCTTGTTCACAAGGGAATTGCCATAGCATTTCGTTGCTTGACTGCCCATGTGGCCGGGACAAAGACTGATATACAAATGGATATTTCCCATCTGTGAAAGGTACAGTGAGCAAAACGCGATGGCTGCAAACTCCCAAAGTGGGGAAAACCACAGAACAGGTTATCATGCCATGTTCTATCTGGAGAGGGGTGCCTGCTACCTTTTTTGAAACTTTATAACTAAACACGTATAAAGCACAGTAATAATGAAACAGTTACCACACACACTTTACACTATGTAGCATATATAAAAAATGTGTTTAGCCTAATGCGGATAAGGGGGAGAACACAACCACAACCTGCAACAGAAGAGGTAAGTAAAACACAATTATCACATGATATGATATATGATAGGTTATTTATAATGTGCTTAATACCCAGGAGTTTCTAAGCGCGGACCCGGGGATCACACCTGTGGTTCTCCATGTTGTCTTGCCTCCAAGGCGAGCACGTTGCCCCTGAGCTATCCTCCCGAGAGAATTAGGCAGTACTTCAAAGTCGAACCCTAGCTTGTGCAGTCGAGCCCTTCGAAGAGGGGAGCCTTCTGCTCAAAAGTAGAGCAGTGCATTAACAACGCACGGTCATGCGTAAGAGCGAAAGTGGGTCCTCTTCAGGGAGCTGTAGCAGTTCAGGAATGGGGTTGAGGTGATGAAGAATAAAGCCCTAAAATTCGAACAGTGTCTACCTTTGCAGTTCAGGAATAGCTGGGGAGTGTAGCCCAGCTAAGCTGAATATCTTCTATGGGATTCTTGTGCATAAAAACAAGTGGATGTGCCAACACAAGCCAGGCCTAACTTTGCCAGTCTAGTCCAGGTCACATGTAGGTTTAACCCTGCAGTTACACGTTGCTCCGGTTCTCAGCGGCTGCCTGATGGGATGATCGTCCGTGGTGGGACAGTAGCCCTTTCTCTGCTCTTGAAGAAGAAAGGAACACAGTTCCAGTGCAGCATGTCTCAGGGCACAGGGGGGCAGGTCTGCAAGGCACCTACAGTGACCGTCACTACAGTGGGGCGACACAGGGACCACAAATGCTTGTGGTGTGGTGCATTCTCATAAATCGTGACCCAGAGCTAGGACAACAGTATTTGGTAGAGAGGGCCCAGGACCAAGTATGCAATCCCCAAAGTTTTGAGTCTCAACTTCGGACGGCAGTGCTCCTATAGAGTAACCCAGGTGCAAGCTGGTCAGTTTGCTGGATGGCCCAGGAACACTTCCAAAGAGGCTCTTTGCAGGGATAAGCAGGAGGTGCTTGGAGTAATTGGTCCCACTATTCCAAAGGGTCGAAGCGCCCTTGCAAGCCTTCTTGGGCAGGGTGCCAAACCTTCCAGTATGTCTCCCACGGTTCCTCGACTCATGTCTGCTCTTTCGTTTCGGGATATTTGGCTCCTTCTGTAGTTCAATGTGAACTTCATTTGATCAATCTGGAATGGATGCAGAGCCCCTTCTCTTATCCAAGATCCGTTTCCCTCTCAAATCTGGGATAGCCAATGGAAGATCTGCTCTCTTGCATACACACCAGGCGTGGGCCAATCCTGGCCCACAGTGGTTCCAGTCATTCAGGCCTACAAGACATACTGGCACCAGTAGTGTGGATTGGGACCAGAGAGACCCAGCCCTCTTCCTGGGCACTAGCGCACGTGACATGCAGGAGCCCGCGAAAGATGCAATTTATGCAGGAGGCTGCCTAACCAAACATGAAATATCAAGATCCCTCGACCTGGGGGAAGGTAAAGGGACAAAATGGCCAAAGGACAGAACAAAAAGACTCTGGCATGCCCATTTTCGTCACTGGCCACAGTCATGGGCCGAATGCGGTAAACGCCATATGGTCCATCAAAAATAAGTAAAAATAGGTTAAAGTAAACTGCTGCCACCAGTTCATCCTAAGCACACTTGTACAATCACCAAAAAATTCTTAGAAGGTGGCTAGGGCCAGAAAACAAAAGGACCCCTATGTGCGGTACTGTAAGGTACTTGGCACATAGAAAACAAGTTGCCAAGAAATGGCAACATAGTCAAAGGGCCTCATTACGACCCAGGTGGTAGGGGGTTAACGGCGCTGGTAGAGCTGCCGGTGCCATTAACCCCCTACCGCCTCATTACGAGGTCTGCTCGCGGGTCCCGCTAAGGACACCTGGTAAAACCAGGCATCCTTAGCGGGTCCCGCGAGCAGACCAGGATGCTAACAATGGGCCCGTCATTAACAGGCCCGTTGTTAGCATCCTCCCCATTCCCATTGAGCCCTATGGGGGCTCAAATGGGATTGAGGATGTACCAGGTCTGGGTTCCTTGAATGGGGAAATACCGGCCATCCAAGGTCAGAATGGCCCGGTATTTCCCCATTCAGGGAACCCAGACCCGGTATGGGGTGGCATGGCTACCTCCATACGTGTAATGAGGCCCAAAGACTAAGGGAAATATAGTTTCACAGTACTGACACCCTGAAGGACGTGTCAGTTTCCCCATTACAAATGAACAAAAGCCAAGAGAAGTGCAGCTGAAGGCTGTGCTACCCTGGAAAAAGTCAGGTTAGGTAGTCCATAAATGGAGGGAAAATTGCACCTAAGGGAAATCTTTCCTAGCAGCCAGTAGCCTTGAACACAGTGTAAAGTCACCATAAACAGCCGTGGCGCAGAGTGGCGCAGCGACCCTGCAGCAGCGCCAGTTATGCCCCCAAACCTGCCCCGTGCGCCAAAGAAATCGCACAAATCCAGTACCTGGCGCAAAGGCCAGTGGACCAGCATACAGCCATCCAACCACGAAAATGCATGTAAAACTCCCCGTGCACGCCCCAGAATACACGGACCCCGCTCGCGCCAGGCCCATTGCGTGTAAAACTCCCCACGCACCCCTCAGAATACACATACCCCACTCGCGCCAGCGAAAACACGTGTAAAACTCCCTGCGCACCCCTCGGAATACACGTACCCCGCTCACGCCAGCGAAAACACGTGTAAAACGCCCCACGCACGCCCCAGAATACACATACCCCACCAGTGCCAGGCCCATCGCATTTAAAACTCCATGTGCACCCCTCAGAATACACGTACCCCACTCGTGCCAGGTAAATTGCGTAGAAAAAGAACCCCCCGTAGTGTGGGCTGCCTGTGGGGCATGCCCACGGTGGATGGCCTGCCTGTGGGGCATGAGGAGGGGGCGTGGGCTGCCTGTGGGGCATGCCCAGGATGGATTGCCTGCGTGTATTTGGGGGGTTCGCGGGAAGTTTTACACGCGATAGGCCTTGGGCGAGCGGGGAACGTGTATTTGGGGGGGTGCGTGGGAAGTTTCACACGCGATAGGCCTTGGGTGAGCGGGGAACGTATATTTGGGGGGTGTGCGGGAAGTTTCACACACAATAGGCCTTGGGCGAGCGGTGAATGTGTATTTGGGGGTTGCGCGGAAAGTTTCACACGCGATAGCCCTTGGGTGAGCGGGGAACGTGTATTTGGGGGATGCGCAGGAAGTTTCACACGTGATTTGGCATTGTGGGCCCTCCTGGGTGTGCAGTTTCCCCTATCCCCATGCACTGCAGGCAGCCCACACCACAGGGGACTACCCTACAACCCTCCCCTTGCCCTGCAGGCAGCCCGCATAGCACCATGGACTTGTGAGCGCACTTGTGAGCCCAAACTCATGTCCGCCTGCATCCTCACCCACCCAGCAGTGACAGGCACCTGCCAGCAGGCCCCGACTCATGTCCCCCTGCACCCCCACCCACCCAGCAGTGATGGGCACCTGCCAGCATGGTCCGACTAATGTCCCCTGGCACCCCCACCCACCCAGCAGTGATGGGCACCTGCCAGCAGGCCCCGACTCATGTCCCCCAGCACCCCCACCCACCCAGCAGTGATGGGCACCTGCCAGCAGGCCCCGACTCATGTCCCCTTGCACCCCCACCCACCCAGCAGTGATCGGCACCTGCCAGCAGGCCCCGACTCATGTCCCCCTGCATCCCCACCCACCCAGCAGTGATGGGCACCTGCCAGCAGGCCCCGACTCATGTCTCCCTGCACCCCTACCCACCCAGCAGTGATGGGCTCCTGCCAGCAGGCCCCGACTCATGTCCCCCTGCACCTCCACCCACCCAGCAGTGATGGGCACCGCCAGCAGGCCCCGACTCATGTCCCCCCATCTGACACGTCATCACACTCCAGACCCATGGGCCTTATGGCCACCCAAATCCCACCCCAGGCCACCCCAGTCCAAACACCCCACATTGAGTTCCCAAAGTCATGATAGAAAATACATAACCAGCATGCCCATGAATACATGTCCCTCAGACCCACACAATGGTGCCACATGACTGTGAAAAACAACATTGTGAAATGCACAAAACAAATGATAGAAGACCACACAAGTAAAGAATAGAAATAAAGTGTATTGAAGAATCAACAAAATGAATAAAACAAAATCACACAATAATGAAAAGAAAGAATCCAAGTCCAGAACTCCAAAAATGAAAAAATAAATAAATGCTGAAACCAATAAAATCCACAGTAAAATGGCTCCCATGGGTCTGTCCATTAAAAAAAAACCCAGAGTTCAAAAAAAGCAAAGTATTCCACCATGGGTCCAAGAAAATGAAATCCACATCGAAAACTATTTACAAAAGAACATCCAAGGGTCCATGAGCCCAACAATCCAAAGGAAACCTACAAAAAAACCTACATAACAAATAACTATATACAAAAAAATGGGGCATAGTCCATGCGCCCCAAATAAAAAACAATAGAAAGGAAACTTACACTAATGAACTATATACAATGGCGGCGGGCAAGTCCAATGGCTCACTTGTTGATATCCCGGGCCAGGGCATCATCGAACTCCACTTCAACGTCCTGAAGGAGTGCCTGTTCCCTGGCCCTGAGGTCTTGCAGGGATAAAGCCATGTCGACCTCCAACTCCCTGCAAATTTCCTCGAGGCACTCAGCCCGCCTCAATGCCTTGCGCATGGAGTTCTCCGCCCTGACCATAGTGAGCCGTGCCTCTTCCGCCCGCCACTGCTCCGCATCTATTTGCCGGCCCAACCGCTGTCACATGGAAGACACTCCCAATCCAGGGTCCTCCTGCCCTCTGGTCGATGCCTGCCCCTCTGATGTTGATGGCCCGAGCCATCATCGCTCCCACCTTGAGCCTGCTGCTGCCGTGCATGTGCCCTGCCTGATGATGCCTGCACGTCCTCCTCCTGCTGGGGTCCAGTTTTTGTGGTGGCCACCCCTGCTGGACCTCCGACTGTGGCAGGGATGTGTCCTCCACCAGCCTGGCTGCTGGGTCCGAGGCAGCTCCACAGGGTGCCCAGGTGATACTTGGGCAGGAAGATGGCATGGAGGACAACTGGCACATAGGGTGTTCAGTAGAGGAGGGGGTCGGTAGAAGGTCCAGCACACGGAGGAACCCAGCACTGGTGACCCATCCTAGTAGGTCGACGCGGACAATGAGGCATCCGAAAGAACGTGCAGAGTCCTCACGAGAACCCTGCACATCATCCCGGATGCCACGTTGAAGCAATGCCACCCCAGCTGGACAGGCTCAACACAGTCCCGGATTGCCACGTCCGCAAGGAGAGGAAGGCCAGTTGTTGTTTGCGCATCACCTCGCTGAAAACGGGTCTTGACGAGGGCATCCCTGCTGGTGCGGGATGATGCAGTCACAGGATCGGGGACAGGATTACACACAGGCACCTCTGTGGCCACCTGTGCTACCTCCTGTCCCTGCCCCTGGACTGCACCACTAGCACCAGTGGAATCCTCCCTCCAGACCCTGTGTGTGGCCCTTCCACGGCCTCCTCCTCAACCAAACCCTCGACCAACCTGGATGACATGGTGCCATCTTCCTCCATAGGCCCCTGTGGGGTCTCAGCTGCCCCTTCTGCTGCCGAGGAGTTCACCTCTGACCTCTGCCTGTTGGACCTACCCGGACGCGGCACCAGACCCCTCACTCCACGACGAAATGACAACATGGGAGGGGAGCTGGGCCTTGCGTCTCCTTGCGTCTTCGGCTGGCGGTGGGATCCCTGCCACTGTGCTCTACAGCCAGTCTCCGCCCTCTTCATCAGTTGAGGCTAAAGACAGGGAGAGACAGAACACAGGCATCAGGGCACTTTACAATGGTCTGATACACACATGACAGTTGCACATGAGTGGCAGTGTCAAACTTCACACATGGCATCACAATCCCCAACACACCTATCATTTGAACCCACACACATGCGCAAATTAACATGAATGTTGCAGCAGGCAGCACCATCCAAACACATACAACAGCATGAGCATCTGAAGGTTATCCTGACGTCACATGCAACACAGAGAGTGGCAACCACATGCACACACGCCACCAGACATACATGCATCTGTACATCTCCACTACCTGTCGCAGTTAAATCATCGGCATCCATGTCACATCTGCCAATCAGCCTCCTACATGTCAGTGTCACAGACATCCATGGTGTATCACAGTGGCACACATGTCAAATACACACACACACGCACATGTACATTGTGCACATATATGAAGGTAGAACCAGCATCCATGTATCACACCACAACCATGCCACAGTACATACACATAATGTCAAACATGTGTGTACTGACACATGCATTTGGGCACCATGCATTCGAACACATATACCATTGTTGTGCCTCACACATGACTGGACTCACATGCGGCAGGCTCATGTCCCTGTACATACACATCCATACATGGGCCTTCCAAGACATATGTCCAACCTGCACACTCCTGCCACACCTCGACATGCACAGCGTCCAATCAGTACGCATGGTCACTTACCGCTCGACTCCGGACGGGTCTGCCTCTGAAGGATCTGGAGGTGGAGCGCTGGGTTTATGCGTTCCAGGACCCTCATCTGGATGTTGGTAAGGTGGACTCGGCACCCCTTTGCATGCTTTGCCTTCAAGAGGTGCCAGGCCTTGCTGAGGGTCCTGGACCTGAAGTCCTCCCAGCGCTTCCGGACTTGTTGCATGTCGCAGGCTGCCACCCCCTCCACGTTGATGGCAGCCACAATGTCCTTCCAGATCCTCTTCCATCCTTCATTGTCATCGCGTGAACTTCCAAAGAGGGAATCATAATGCCCCAGGACTTGCTCAACCAGGATACCAACTTCATTGGCAGTGAAGCTGGCAGCCCTCTGCCTCTCTGCTGGGGGGTTGCCACTGGTGCCAGATGGTGTTATGTCGGACATGGCAACCCTCGAGGCAGGTGTGGGTGCGCAACTGGGTCCTTGGGATGGGCTTTGGAGCGATGGAATACCAGTCGGGAGTCTTCTGTTTCAGCAGGGGTGGTCACAGCAACTGGACCCTGCAGATGGCTGACGTGCAGGAACCAAATAGCAGGGCACGTGGCCAGCAGGCAGGCAGGCAGCAACAGATGGCAGGTGGGAGCATGTTCGGGGATCGGGGGGGCAGGAAAATGGCCTTCTGGGCAGGAGGATGGTCTTCCGTGTGTTGTCGCGTGGCCAGCTTGATACGGAGTGATCTGGCACGTGAAAAAACTGCATGTCAGCGTGTAATTCGAGGAAAGACTCTTAGCGCGTAAGCGCATCTGTGACGTGACACGCGCGGGCGTTCCCCTGGCACGGGTTGAAGGTTCCACATGGGTTTCCATCGCTATGTGCGTGCTTTTCGTGGGAAGCGGTGCGTATGTTTTCCAGGCGTTGGGGTTCACACATGATTACTTCACAGCGGGTGGGTGTTGGCTACCTGAACCCGGAGGATGAAAGATACAAGACAAGAGGTATTGACCTCAGCTAAACCAGGCACTGGGTGGACTGAGACCTTGCTATTACCACTACCTAGTAACTGACTCAGCTACCTGCAACGAGCAGGAACCAGGACAATCCCTCTATCTTACCAAACAGCCTAGAAAAAGACCTGTTAGGTCGAAACATGTGTCGGCACCACCTCTTATATCATCAATTGATGAATTCGAGACAATAAAAGATTGGAAAAAATGAAAATCACAAACCTTGTGGAACTACATTTTTCAAACGCAGCAAAAGACAATGGGGTAAATCCCAGCATAAGAAATTGCACACCCGCCGAATGAGTGGAAACTATAACAATTCTCTCTGGGTGTTGGCTACGTGTTCTTCTTCTACAAGCAAGGCAGACGGTGAGTTGCACAAGCTATTTTTCCCACTGCGGGTGTCCATGTTTGTCGCGTACCCCTTTTTTTACGGGCATAGTAGCCTGCGTGTTTATCGCGTATGTATTTTTTGGACTCCTGGCTGCCACAGCGTACTGCGTGTGTTTTTTAACACGCACATGGGCAACAGGGGTCGCTTATCTCTTTTCCTTGCTTTTCTGGATGCCTGTGCGTTGCGTGACACGTCATTTCTCCTAGGGGGCCACAGAATGGGAAATTCATCATAGCTGTATATACGTGTTTTTTTGTTTGCGCACACTTTTGTAATGTGCAGGGATGCTACCGCCTGCCTTTGTGTGGCGGACGTGTTTTGGCCTGTGCGTGTCTTTGGCCGTGCGCGAGTTTCCCCTATTCGATTCCATGAATACGTGTGGTTTGTGTGCGTGTGGGCTTTCTGTGTACTTCCCAGCAGTACATCCCCAGTTACGCCCTTATTTTCACACGTTGTTTCCCATTCCGCGCGTTACGCCCCGTGTTCGGCCCCCTTTTTGGTGTGTGCACTAACGTTGTGCGCTTTAGCTGAGCGCCTCGCGCATGGCGTTCTGGATGTTGCAATGACGTGTGCGCCCATGTGCGCCATGCACGGATTTGGCGGGCACCACCCGGGGGAAACACGCACAGGGCCTTCCATGAAATGCACGCGTGCGCTTGCTTTTTCACGCCTGCTTTTTCATGCTTGCGCCGGCTTGCGCCGTGATTTTTAGCACACATTTGTTCCATGAATCCGCCCCTTAACGGTAAGTCATTTAATAAAAGAGATTTTGAAAGCACATGTTTGACATGTTTAGGAACATGCAGATACATTCCTTTTCCACTGTCCTGTCTTCCGGCAGTGCACTACAACAACGGTGGTGCACTCATGTTTCATTGTGAGACACATATCTATGTCAGAAAAATATGGCTAACAAAAAGGGAATCTTAACATAACATCTGATTTCATCTCCATAAATCCATCTTTGGTACATTACAAAGTGTACAATACTGTGTGACATTTTCAGCAGAAATTCATCTAAACCCGTTTCATCAAAATCTCTTGAATAAACAAAAAATAATGCCCTCTCTCCTGTGTTTTAGGAGTTCCATATAGATAACCTTGAACAAGTCCTCTGTGCACTAGGACCCCAACCGGCCCATAGAGCTGGGGGCTACCCAATAGCACTTTAAGATGAGACAGTAGCACCCATGAGATGGATGGGGATGCAGATTAATACTCTCGCATCAAATCAATAATGACAACTCAATGGTTTGGCAAAGGGAGTCCGTTTAATGACGGGGAGTTCATGAATATCAGCAATCGCTCGATCTTCCTTCTTGCTTCATATCCAATTAATTTCATAAAAAACACATCATTTATACTAAAAAATCATCATTGCTGACGTGTAATGCTTAAAATCTGGCATGCAATTCTATTGGTTCTAGGAAGGTAACTTTAATATAGGTGCTATATCTGTAAATGGTAACAAAGTGAGGGGATTGGATAAACAGTGTCAGGTGGGGCATCTAAGCCCTTCCTTCAAAATGGCTACTGTAGACGTCACTAAAAAGTACAACGTCTCATTGGTTCTTCTAACTATAGGACCCTCGATGACTTGGTTCACTATGATTTGGTTGGCATCAACCCCACTCATACTTTTCCACTAGCCTAGCAGCGTGCGGAAGAGCCGGCCAGGTGCAGGGAATTTGTCTGCACCCCCAGCCTCCCTCCAATTATTGCAACAATCAATCATCACTTCAGTGGTCATGTGTCAATTATTCCTTTGTATTTTGGCCTTGAGACTGCTTCTTGGTCTGGAAAAGTTAAGGCATCTGAGCATGGCACAAGTCCATGGGTAGGTGTGAAAGTTTCATCCCTTCTGCTTGCTCGGTCACGTGATTTTGACACTGTGAAATCGTCTTATTCTCCATGCAATTTGTGTATTTGATTTAATTTTGTCAGCCATCTGCATTCTGTGGTTTATCTTGACCTTTCAGAATGGGATACTCTATTTTTCTCTTCATTAATTGTATCCACTGTTGGGCTATTTCATCTGATATGACCATGGCTTCTTGGCACGATTTGCCTTCGTCTGAGTTTCACTCTGTCCTTAATTCTCGATTTTCCCGCTGCAAAGCTCTCCTCTTGAGACCTTAAATAACCTTTGGTTGATTCTGCTCTTGTGCATAGTGGAAGAATACTTATATAAAGTGCTCCTTTTGAGGTAGATATGTGGCGCTTGCCGCAATCAATCTTACTACTAAGCGTAAGCAAGCCTCACAATTTTCTTAGCTTCTTGCGGTTACTGTGCATATGTAAACGTGTAAACTAGTTCAATATCCTCATTGCGCTCATTGCATAAGTTGCTAACATTTGACATCAATTATTTCACTTTAAAATCAGGATGTCACTTATCCATGGTGTTTCGTCTCTTTTCATCATTCACAGGTCATCCTATCTTCTATATGTGAGTCAGTCTGGGTTCTTGTGACATCACCATTCGTCTTCTTTTAGTATCTTTTGGCTTCTTCAGGTATTGCGTTCTGACAATCATCATTCTGCCTCATTTGTCGATATGGTTTTCTCAATGGGTACCTCACTGTCCAGGTTTTCTTAGGTGTCGGTACTTCTATAGGTGCTGTCAGTCTGATAGGTACTGGACAGAGCCCACTGCGGCTCTCTGCTGGTTTATTTGCTCATCATATGTAACATATTTCTGTGTGAACGTTCCTGGTACTTCAAAATGGGTGGTAGGGGTGCGAATCATGCTTGGGACCTCCTCTACACCCCTATGCTTAACCTTAATTTCGCTTGCCCCCTCACCTTCTCAATCCCCTATTGCATAGCTTTCCACACCCTTTCTCTGTAACGCTCACCTGATTCCCGTAGAGGCGCCGGTCTTGACTGGGGTATATACCGTATCTTCAAAGGTGATGTGTAACACACGGCTGGCTCTTTGGGCTGGACCTCTGTGCACTGTATGTTTGACTCGAAGGGTAAGATGTCTGCAGATAGAAAATATGGGATTAATGAACTGGGTTATTGAATGTCTCTCTCTTCTTCCCTTTCTCTTCTCCTGTAGAACCCCGAAGGTTAACGCTCTCACCTTAGGTAAGTGAACGCCGTGCTCTCCATCTGCCTCGGGGCAGGGTGCTGTAACCAGTTTCTTCACTGGATAAGGGGAGCAGGCCTCTTGACTTCAGAGGACTGCTGTCCGTCGTTTACTGCACGAACGGTAAGTTTCGAGTAATTCTAATGTCTTTAAAGTCTTTAGTAATGATGTCTCTTGTTTTGCAGGGTTCCGGCGATGGTGGATGACGGGCTGAAGTGAGTTGAAGATGGAGCCCCTGTGATGAATAGAAGCGCCTGGAAGCACGTAAGTAAGCGCTTGTTGCCTGCTTCACGATGCGCTCTAACTGTCTTTTTATTTTGCAGGTACAAGTTCGGAGCGGCTGCAGGGTGCCGGAATACCCACTGGGTTAGATGTGGAAAGGAGTAATGGCACGTGAGTATTAAAGTTCCCCAATGTCTTTAAACGCACCTTGTTTTGTCTTTCAGATGCGGGATGCAGCGCCGAAGGCCTCCGGAGCGTGCAAAGAGTTGGTAAGCTTTTGTCTTTCAGATGCCGGAATGCAGTGTGAAGACCTCCGGAGCGCACAAAGAGTAGGTAAGCCTTTGTCTTTCAGAATGCAGCGCGAGGCGTTGGTGACAGCCGATGGCCCAGGTAAGTGAAGAGCTGTCACTGAAGACCGTAATGCTAACCTGTTCTTTCTTGTCTTTATAGGTGTTGCTGAAGACTGGATTCAGGATGGTAAGCCTTTTTCCTTAGGCCCAGGATCAGATGCAGAAGACACGATGAGCGTTCTGCTGCAGAGGATGCAGAATAATGCAAAGCAAGATTCATCCATCGGGTGTGGTTTAAATAGCCTCCTGTAGTGCTTAGGTGTCTCCTTCCACAGCCACGCCTAGGTAAGAAAAGAGTTCCTGCTTTCCAGAAGAGTTCCAGTGTTCTGAACCTAGGGAGTGGCTCCTGCCCCACCCAACAGGAAAAGTAGTTCCAAACAGAAGAGGATCAGAGGCTCAACTGGCAGGCAAGTAAGCAGCATGGTCTGCTGCAGGTAAGTCCACCCAAGCATTATGAGCCCGGCGCTTCCAGCGCTGGGACTGGGCATATTTATGAGCCTGGTGCCACTGGCGCCAGGACTGGGTCCAAAAGGTCCCAATTGGGACTGGTTGGCACTCGGAACCTGGGTTATGAATCTGCTTCCAAGGGAGTTGGGAAAACCCTGACCTTTTGGAAGCAGAGATCATGACAGTACCCCCCCTCAAGGCCCCTCCCAAACCGGGCTTCTCTGGGGGTTTTGGCTTGTCAGGAAATGTTCGGTGAAATCTTTTGATTAGGCGAGGAGCGTGGACATATTCAGCAGGTTCCCAGGATCTCTCTTGGGGGCCGTAGCCTTTCCAGTCAATTAGGTAAAATAGTTTAGATTTGGAGATCTTGGAGTCCAGAATGCTTTTGACTTCAAACTCGAGTTCCCCATCAACTAAGATAGGTTTTGGAGATTTAGTTAGTCGGGTTTGAGGTTGCACGGGTTTTAATAGAGAGACGTGGAAGACCGGATGTATCTTCATGTGCGGGGGCAAGTCCAACTTGACCGCTACTGGGTTTACTATGGTAGTGATGGAATAGGGACCAAGGTATCTTGGGTTGAATGTGCGTGGCCCTTTTAGAGGTAGATATTTGGTGGATAACCAGACTTGATCCCCTACTCGATATTGAGGGGCTTCCTTCCGATGTTGATCTGCTCCTTTCTTGTATTGTTCTTTAGCCCTTTGAAGGTGAGAAACAGCTTCCTTAAAGGCTTGGGTGATTGTAGAATGCAGGTAGTCTACTGCTGGTGTTTCAAGATCTTGGAGGGGATCCAACTCCGAGGTTCGAGGGTGACTGCCGTACAAAAGAAAAAACGGGGTTTTCCCAGTTCCCGAATGGACAGAGTTATTGTAGGCATATTCGGCTATCCAAAGGATGTCTTTCCAAGTTTTTTCAGTTTGTTGCAGCATGCAGCGTAAATACTGTTCCAGAGTTTGATTGGTCCTCTCGGTTTGTCCGTCGGTCTGAGGGTGGTGACTGGTCGATAGTCTAACATCAATTTGAGCCGACCGACAGCAACTTCGCCAAAAATGAGAAATAAATTGACTACCTCGATCCGAAATTAGAACCGAAGGAAAACCGTGCAGTCGGACGATGTTTTCGAGAAATTCTCGGGCCAGAGTTGCTGCTGTTGGCAAGCCTTTGAGCGGAATGAAATGCGCCATCTTGGAGAATAAGTCCACGATTACTAGAATCGTATTGTATCCGGAGCATGGAGGTAGATCGGTGATGAAGTCCATAGAAAGCGTATGCCAAGGGCGAGGTGGGATGTCAATAGGGCGTAAGAGGCCTGCTGGTCTTTCCTTTTGACTCTTGTTTTGGGCGCATACTCCACAGGACATTATAAAGTCTCTGATATCTTTTTTCCAAGACGGCCACCAGAAGTAGCGCTTGATCTTTTCTGAGGTCTTGGCTATACCGGGATGTCCTTCCATTAAAGAATCGTGATAACAAGAGATTACTTCTTTCTGTAAATCTGTGCTGGGTAGGTATAATCGTTCTTGGAAATACAATAAGTTGTCCTTTACTGCAAAGTCCTTTCCTTGCAGATGCCAATTCTGTATGTCTGCTGGAGTTACAAGTTGCCTGGCTTTATCCTTAACTTCCTCTATGGATTGTGTGGCGATTACACCCAGAATTCTTTGTTCGGGAATGATTGGTACAGGTTTAGGGTTGATCAAGTGTTCTTCCACTCCCATCCGAGAAAGGGCATCAGCTTTAACGTTTTTTGTACCAGGTCGATAGGTAATTATGAAGTCAAACTCGGCAAAGAATAATGCCCAACGGAGTTGTCTAGAGGATTGGGCTTTTGCGGTTTTCAAATATTGCAGGTTTCGGTGATCCGTAATCACAGTAACGGTGTGTCGGGCCCCCAGCAGATAATGCCGCCAAGCCTTAAAGGCAGACTTGATAGCCAGAAGTTCCTTGTCAGTAATCGTGTAATTGATTTCAGGAGGCGAGAATTTGCGGGACCAAAATGCCACGGGATGCAACTGATTGGTTACCGGGTCCTTTTGTGATAGAACTGCCCCCATGGCAAGGCTTGAAGCATCAGTTTCCACGATGTAGGGGAGTTCGGGGCGAGGGTGTTTTAAGATTGGTGCAGAGATAAATTTAGTCTTCAAATCCTGGAAAGCTTGTTCCGCCTCGGTAGACCATTCAAAACGTTTGTTTTTCTTTAACAAGGCAGTGATGGGCTGGACTATTCGAGAGAATTCGGGGATAAACCTGCGGTAAAAGTTAGCGAAGCCTAACATGCTTTGCACACCTTTTACGGAGGATGGTGATGGCCATTTGAGAACTGCATCGACCTTCTTTGAATCCATACGCACTCCGCCAGGTGATAATATGAATCCCAAGAATTCAACTTCAGTCACGTTGAAAACACATTTTTCCAACTTAGCGAAAAGTTTGTGTTGACGCAATCTTTCGAGGACCATTTTCACGTGTTTCTGATGTTCAGATTCCGATGAAGAATAAACGAGGATGTCGTCAATGTAAACAACAACACACACATCTATGAGCTCTCTGAGGACATCGTTCATAAAATATTGAAAGGCGGCCGGGGCATTGCAAAGCCCGAAGGGCATGACCTGATATTCAAATAGCCCATACTTGGTGCGGAAGGCCGTCTTCCATTCATCGCCCTCTTTTACTCGTACCAAGTGGTAAGCTCCTCTAAGATCCAGCTTTGTATATATGCATGCTTTTCTGACTTGGTCCAGGAGTTCAGGGATCAAAGGTAACGGATATCTATTCTTAACGGTGATCTGGTTCAGGGAGCGATAATCTATACAAGTTCTAAGGTCTCCTTCCTTTTTTGGAACGAAGAACAAAGCTGAAGAAGCAGGGGACTTGGAAGGACGAATAAACCCATTTGCCAGGTATTGATCCAGGTATTGTCGAAGGTGAAGGTTCTCAGGCTCGGTGAGGGCATAAATTCTACTACAAGGAGGAGTAGATCCAGGTATCAGGTCTATCTGGCAGTCATAAGACCTATGAGGAGGTAGAGAGTTAGCCTGATCCTTCCGGAAAACATCTTGGTATTCTAGGTATTCGGGAGGTAACTGGGGAGTCTCTGAAGAAATTGCTGCCAGTGCAACACCACGTGGAGGGTGACAAGTAGAGACACATTCTGGAAACTGGACCGTTCTTGCTCGCCAATCGATCAGAGGATTGTGTTTCTCTAACCAAGGTATTCCTCGAATAATCTGAAACTGAGGGGCCTTGATTACATCGAACACGATCTTCTCATGGTGTCCATCTTGACTTATTAGCGTCACTTCTTGAGTGGTATGCGTTACTGGCCCGGAGGCTATCTCTGTACCATCCACCGTAGTAATGACGTCCTTTACAGCCTTGGGACAAAGAGTTAGATTCATCCTCAAAACCATTTCATGATCCACATAATTGCCGATGGCACCGCTGTCGACGTAAGCTTCAATTGCATGTAATCGATCCGGATTATCAGGGTTAATGAGGACCATAGGCATCACGAAATGCGAGGTCACGGAACTGGTTTTCACGCTCGGCAAGAGGACCTCTATTCTTGTCGGGCGAGGTCGTTTCCCTGCTCAGAGTTTGTAACTTTGGTAACTGCAGCTCCTAATGCCTTCTTAGCAGGTTTCACCGGACAGTCTCGAAGAAAGTGCCCTGAGTTTCCGCAATAGAGGCATAATTGCAACTGTTTTCTCCTTTCCCGCTCCTTTTGTGTTAGAGGACCTTTCAGACCCCCTATTTGCATGGGTTCCCCGGAGTCTACTCCTTTGGAAGGAGTTGGCGGTTTGGAAAATACTCGAGCATCAAACTTGGAACGATCGGCCTTCCTGTTCTGCAGTCTGTGATCTATTTGAACGACTAAGTCTATATAGTCCGAACAATCTTGTGGGGGATTCACTACTTGGGCTAACACATCTTTGAGCTCTCCACGTAGACCTCTATAAAACAGCGTAATCCTTTTGTCCTCAGGCCATTGAGTTTCCACTATCAGTCTGTTGAAAGACGCAATATAAGCCAAAAGGTCTTGATTACCTTGTCGCAACGAAAGAAGCTCATTGTCCAAGGCCTGCCCCTGTGAATGTCTTGCGAACAGTTTTTCCATACTGAGCTGAAAAGCTTGAAAATCATGGAGGACCGGATCATCTTGATTTACTAGAGGGATAGATCAGTCTGCCGCATTGCCACTAAGGTACGAAAGCACGAAAGCTACTTTAGCTTGATCAGTTGGAAAGGCTGCTTGCCGGCCTAAGAAATGCAACCGGCACTGATTGATAAATACTGCAAACCTCTTTGGGTCACCAGAAAATCTTTCGGGCGGAGCCAGAGGTACATTCCCAGGTAGGTTGATCTGCACTGGATTCATAGAGGATGTAGAAGGAAGATTTCCCCCAGATGCGGGTAACGGGGTCTGTCCGGCTTGTGACTGTAGCAATTGTCTAGCAAGATCATCTGTTCGCTCCTTGGAAATAATCAGTTCCCTTCTTAGAGCGTTCGTTTCCTGACGGGCTGCATGCACTTCTGCCCTTAGTTCCCCAAGTAACTGGGCTAGTTGGTCGGTATCCGAGGTTTCCATAGCGCCTGGACGGGAGTTTTGTGGTAGGCTTTGCATTCTGTAACGCTCACCTGATTCCCGTAGAGGCGCCGGTCTTGACTGGGGTATATACCGTATCTTCAAAGGTGATGTGTAACACACGGCTGGCTCTTTGGGCTGGACCTCTGTGCACTGTATGTTTGACTCGAAGGGTAAGATGTCTGCAGATAGAAAATATGGGATTAATGAACTGGGTTATTGAATGTCTCTCTCTTCTTCCCTTTCTCTTCTCCTGTAGAACCCCGAAGGTTAACGCTCTCACCTTAGGTAAGTGAACGCCGTGCTCTCCATCTGCCTCGGGGCAGGGTGCTGTAACCAGTTTCTTCACTGGATAAGGGGAGCAGGCCTCTTGACTTCAGAGGACTGCTGTCCGTCGTTTACTGCACGAACGGTAAGTTTCGAGTAATTCTAATGTCTTTAAAGTCTTTAGTAATGATGTCTCTTGTTTTGCAGGGTTCCGGCGATGGTGGATGACGGGCTGAAGTGAGTTGAAGATGGAGCCCCTGTGATGAATAGAAGCGCCTGGAAGCACGTAAGTAAGCGCTTGTTGCCTGCTTCACGATGCGCTCTAACTGTCTTTTTATTTTGCAGGTACAAGTTCGGAGCGGCTGCAGGGTGCCGGAATACCCACTGGGTTAGATGTGGAAAGGAGTAATGGCACGTGAGTATTAAAGTTCCCCAATGTCTTTAAACGCACCTTGTTTTGTCTTTCAGATGCGGGATGCAGCGCCGAAGGCCTCCGGAGCGTGCAAAGAGTTGGTAAGCTTTTGTCTTTCAGATGCCGGAATGCAGTGTGAAGACCTCCGGAGCGCACAAAGAGTAGGTAAGCCTTTGTCTTTCAGAATGCAGCGCGAGGCGTTGGTGACAGCCGATGGCCCAGGTAAGTGAAGAGCTGTCACTGAAGACCGTAATGCTAACCTGTTCTTTCTTGTCTTTATAGGTGTTGCTGAAGACTGGATTCAGGATGGTAAGCCTTTTTCCTTAGGCCCAGGATCAGATGCAGAAGACACGATGAGCGTTCTGCTGCAGAGGATGCAGAATAATGCAAAGCAAGATTCATCCATCGGGTGTGGTTTAAATAGCCTCCTGTAGTGCTTAGGTGTCTCCTTCCACAGCCACGCCTAGGTAAGAAAAGAGTTCCTGCTTTCCAGAAGAGTTCCAGTGTTCTGAACCTAGGGAGTGGCTCCTGCCCCACCCAACAGGAAAAGTAGTTCCAAACAGAAGAGGATCAGAGGCTCAACTGGCAGGCAAGTAAGCAGCATGGTCTGCTGCAGGTAAGTCCACCCAAGCATTATGAGCCCGGCGCTTCCAGCGCTGGGACTGGGCATATTTATGAGCCTGGTGCCACTGGCGCCAGGACTGGGTCCAAAAGGTCCCAATTGGGACTGGTTGGCACTCGGAACCTGGGTTATGAATCTGCTTCCAAGGGAGTTGGGAAAACCCTGACCTTTTGGAAGCAGAGATCATGACATTCTCCCCTTACAACACAAACCTCCCCCTGTGTACATTTTCAGACGTGTGTGCACCTTTCTATAACCACATGGCTGAGTCCATCCAGCTTAACCAACATTTGACATTGTTCAGGTGATACACCAAAGGTAATAATACTTTCCAAAATACTTAACACAGCTCATTGTTACTAGTCTGAGGCACATATTAGAGTGATATTCTGAAATCTGCCACTGACCGATCCATTGTCTTCAAGACCAGACATTGTTTAAGTCAGGTGTAGGTAACCTGAGGCTCTTAAAATATTTTGTTGTAAAACTCCAATTATATCATATTGTATTATGTCATCTTCAACTCCACTCTCCTCTCTTATTCTCCTCACATCTGGGATGTCGCCAAGAAGTCCTACTACCAATTGCACCTCCTCAAAGGACTCTTCCTTTTCTCACTTTCCCCCAGAAGCTCATTGTCTCCAGAGCCCTGGTTCTCTCTAGGCCGGACTACTGCAACAACCTCTATCTCAATATGCCTTCCTCTAATCTCTGCCCCCTGCAACTAATCCAGAACAGGACTGCAAGACCTATCCTTGGCCTCACGCCCAGGGACTGTATCTCCCCAGCCCTGAAATCTCTCCACTGGCTCCCGGTGGTTGCAAGAATCAAGTTCAAGACCCTTTGCATTGTCCACAAGGCTTTGTGGGGCTGGGGCCCGCACTACATCCAACGCTCACTTACAAAATACCTTCCTTCTCGAGCCCTTCGCTCAGCTACCTCCAACTCTCTAAGGGTTAGACGCTTCTCCAGGCAGAGATTGGAGGGGGCAGATCTCTCTCCTCTGCAGGTGCCTCCCTCTGGAATGCCCTCTCAAACTTGAGCCGGACCACCTGAAGTTCCGGAAGAAGCTCAAAACCTCCTCTTCTCTGTTTTCTCTCTCTCCCTCCCCTGCTGACCTACCTGTCTGCTGTACTAACTGGTTGCTTGGCTACCCTTAGAGTCTCACTGGGTACCAGGCTCTTTCTTGATCAGTCACCCTTACACTGTCTCTGGGCCTCCCACGCACTTAGGGGCTTATCTGTAACCCTACAGTCCTTTGTTCTCCTTGCACTACCCAGAGCTACGCTGCCCTGGCTGCACTTACTTAGAGCATTGCTGCCCTGTTCTCACCTCCCCTCTCCCTTGCACTCCCCGCTCCCTTTCCCCTTGCACTTCTCGTTCTCACACTTGCACGATCTGAATGACATAAGGCCTAGTAAGATCGTTTGTCTTGTACTCCCTCTGTCTTCCTTTCCTTGTCTTGTCTTTGATGATCACCTAAAATTCAGGAAATCGCTAAAAACCTGGCTCTACAACACCACAAACTAAACCAGGAAACCAAAAACTGGAAACGGATGGCTAAACCAAAAAGACACGGACATCCCGGACCCGAGAGAGCAACGCCCACGACACCTGGACCGGGACACCGGATAGACTGGAACTACACCAGACAATCCCACCAACACCTTCGCCCCCCCTTAATTAATTACTACCAAGTACCACATGGGTGTGGAATTATCGAGATATTGGCAATCACCCCACCATCTGAGAGGTTGTCATTGGCAGGTGCAATGGCCACAGGAGTATGAATGGAAGATAAGGGGAGCAATGAGAGAGCATGTTAGAGGCGGGGGCTAGAGGAGCAAGTAACCTGTATGCCAGTCAGACTCAGATCAGGACAGAGCCGCAACAGGGGAGACTACGCACGCCAAGTGCTTCTATTCAGGATAGAGATGCAAACTAACCAACCCCTACTAACAATTTCCCGTTCTGCATACACCTCTCAAACTCCAAACCAAACACAACTAAAACCTACAGCACAACAAACCGCACAAACTTCACTACACTGCAACAACAAAACAAAAAACACACATAGCCTTGCACAACAGTACACGACGACTACCGGCCGCAAACACCCCAGGCCCAGCCAACGGACCCACCGGGCTGAGGCCACCAACAGCACATCACTGCTCTAGTACACTTTTCCTGCTTCCTCCAACTAACTCAACCTCCCCTCCTCTTTCAGAGCCGCCAGAGCACCAAGGGACCACTCCGGTGGTGATAGTGCGCAGTACAAATGTCCTTTAACATTAACATTAACATTGTCTCATGTGTACAGGCGCGGTATAAATGACTTATCATATCATATCATATCATTCCCTCTCTGTTGACTTATCTGGCTGAGGCTGCTGCGATTATTTGGCCAAAACCTCTGCAGAGCCTCAGGTTGCCTACACCTGATTTAAATGAAGGTAACATTCAGGACCAGCTCAAGGGGTGATCGAGGGGTACAACCGCACAGGGGCACACAAAATTGAAGCTGCATGGGGGTGCATTGCATCGCCCCATAAGCCAGCCCTGGTCTGCGCTCACAGGCACTCCTGGCGCATGGGAGAGGGAGGGCTTGGAGGGAGCAGCAGGGGCTCTTTTCAGCCAGGCCTGGCTTCTTTCACAATGAAAATGCACACCAAAAGAGGGCAGGACTTTCGTTCTCATGTGTGTTGCCATTGTGAATGAAGCACGCCTTTGCAGTTGCAAAGCTAAGGCTGATTGATGTTCTTATGCAAGGCCACACAGCTTACTAGACTGGGTTGTCCACAGTCTTTTAATGACCTACAATTGCCCCTATCTCTTATCAGCAGGACACCCTTTATTTGTGATTGATGGGCTCATTACCTTAGCAAGAAGGTGTTCACTCAAAATAAAGCTCCTCTTTTAAAGGTTTGCCATTATGTATGCCATGTAAAAAAGGGTTGCTTTATATGGCTAGGCAAATGCTCTTAACACCTTGCACAGCAGCCTGCTGGATGTGTGTAACGAAAGTAACCTTTATCCAATTAGTGGTCTAAAACAAAAGGTCTTTTTCAGGCTTTTAATATCTTGCATTGTGGGCCTTCTAGTTTTCCATTCAGGATGTGGACAATAAAGCTACAATAATATTCATTTGCTTTAACATTTGTCTCTGAAGATTCATGTACTGTAATGTGTCTATAATATGAGCTATATGTATTTTATAAGTACATTTCTGAGCTCTGAGATTTCTCAGGGCAACGTGTGCGAGACGTCCATGAAGTTCCTGTTGTTATTCCTTTTGGATTCTGGGACCTGTTGTTTTTGCTCCCATTTTAAATGTAGGAATCAGTAACGTCCTAGAATTCCAGGGAAAATCAGGACTGGATTGTATTCTAAGCATAGCCATGGGAAACTGGATAGCTCTGCTCTACAAGACATTATTGTAGGCCTTGAAATACAAACTTTAAATATTTGTGCCAAGTGGAGCTTGAAAGGTATGTGTTCAAGTGGTTGAACTGCTCCTGGGTTAAAATCCCAGCTTCACTGTTTAAACACACTGTGTGATCTTGGGCAAATAATGTAACTCCTTGTAGTATAGAGGACTGGCCTCAGAAGAACCATTATTAACGTTGTTCTCCTTTTGCTGTCAGTCACCAAATTGGCTTGGGCCATCCATAGTACTGCCCAACAGGAGACTGCGCACACAACACACAGAGTACGGGCACACCATACATCACATGCTGCACAGGACACACAGAACATGGTGCCCAACACAGCACGTACTGCCAGGTCTACTAAACTTGGCAACTGCAAGAGGCCACACACATGCTGAACAGGGCAATAGGTGCAGAATGGCCATGCTTCGCAAGGCACACAACCGATACTTGAAGTAACTGACACAGAAATTGCAATTTGCGCATACACTGTAAGGGCCGTATTTCTTGGAATTGTTTGCACGGTACAAAGTGGCTTTGCACAGCTGAAAAGTGGCTTTGCACTGCTGACACAAACCCTGATTCATGGAACTGTGCAAAGTGTATTTTTGCAATCAAAAGTCTGTACAAAGTCATTTTGTACTGCACAAATGACTATGCACTGACTTTGCACTGCAAAAATACATTTCACACAGTTCCATGAATCAGGCTTTGTGTTGGCAGTGCAAAGTTACTTTTCAACAGCGCAAAGTCACTTTCAACCGTGCAAACAATTCCATGAATCGGGCCCAAAGTCTGAAACACATTTTTTCTTCCACACCGAGGCCATTTAAATAAAGACTTGTCCAAAGAGCTCTGTTGTGAATATAAAACATGCATTTTAACATTTAGCTAATTAAGTCTTCAACAAAACAAAGTTAAGGAAAAAACAGTTCCTTTCCTGAGAAGGGTATTGTATATTACTACTGGTCTAGGCTGGCATTTTGGCAAAACCAGTGTAGCGCTTTCGTATTGTGGCATGACTTTAAATTCTGGTTATCAATGAAGAAGCAAGCATGGTATGTGTTACTAGCATTTTGGGGCAGTAAGTCTAGCCCTTTCTTACTGTGGCATGACTTGCACACAGGATTCACTGCACAGAGGTAAGATCGGGTGTCAGATTTTCTGAGTTTTACCCTGGTTACAATAAATCGTACGCATGTTGTCGGGTGCCGGTCACAGTTACGAGGGCCCCGAGATGCAGGCATGTTTGTGGGGGACTCCATGCACTGTTTAAATGGTGCATATATTCATGCCGGGGGAGCACCTAAAGGTAGCTCTTTCTGGCTGTTTTTGCTTTGCGTGGGGGCTTGTCTGGGGGCTCCGGCCGCGACTTGCAGATACGTTTACTTTGCACAAACAATTCCATGAAGAGCGCGCAGGCTCACGCAGAGTCGTTCTCGGCGTGCAGGGTTTGCAGGATCCCTGCGCACTATTCCATGAATCGGGCCCTTAGTGTATACTGAGAATTAGATCAGGGCATGTGTGTGTGTGTGCGCACGCATGCATGTCCATAGATGTGCCCCTATTTTGAAATGCCTGACACTGCCAGTCCTGCAGACACACCCATCTTGCACATGCACATATGGTTCCAATTGCGGTACACCCCACACCCGCCGATTAAGTCGCATATCTTTGGTATTCAGATTTCAGACATGCTGTGTACTTTAGACATAGTCATCACTCTATGTGCCTGTTCACAAACATATTGATTCATTATTAGTGACTCTGGTGCACTTTGTGGCACCCGCAATCTATGCATTTCTCCTGGCGCTAATGCATTTGCAGCTGCAATAAATTATGAGTAAATCATCAGGCCCAACACTATGAGCCAAGTATGATTGTACCAGTTTATTGGTGGCCTCCACTGTTAAATATATGTTTTGCCAAAGGATGGTTACAAGCAATGTAACAAAATGAGGGGGAGATTTCCATTTTGCTAACTGAAGATTGTGTTTGGCGGTCAGACCTGACGTCACAGACCCATCACGCAAGAATGTGTAATTTCTTTTCACCCTGCTTACGTGAAAGGGTTAACCTGAGAGCAAAGGAGTTCCTATGGAAACCTCAAGGACATAATTGTGGCATGACTGTAAATAGTGCTTGGAATTCAGAGTATCAACAGGTTGGCACAAGCAACTCATCTAGAATTTCCTGGCAGTCACTGTGCAGAAGAGAGTGGGTTGTTACCTGGGCTAACAGCTTTGACTATTGCGGTGGGCAAGACATCTCACCATTCAGAGAGCTGGTTGAGGGAAGAGCCCCTATGAACATGTTGGCGACCCTTTTTATTGCTGCCTAGAAGGACTACCTTGGTTGTGGAGTCCTTGCAAGGCTCATTATGTGTCTTTGGTAAACCAGTGTCAACCTGCTGCTTCTCAGGACCATTCAGCCATGTAACGATATGTAGGGAGACCACCCTTAATATGGGGAGTTAGTCCCCCCAATTACTAGGACACACAACACATTGATTATTTGTATTCAGCTAGCCCTGCTGATGACTCATGTAGAGGCACATAGATCCCTCCTCCTGTGCCAACAATGAGCCAAGAACAAGGCCGGCGTACAGAAGAATGTATATTTATTTAAATTATAGGTTCAATTAATATTTTCACTCAATGGTTATACACGCCACCTTCTCTGTGGCACAAAACAAAACTTCAATACAAAACGCCCTTTTACTTTTTTGTCTCAGGTACATGTGACACAGGCCAAATAAACAGGTCAAACCTCTTGTACCACGAAACCCTTTGATGTCAAAATTAAATAATACCATAGAATATTACAAAAACATGAGCCATAGCCTTTCTTGATACGGTTTAGATTTAAAAGAACTGTTGTTCAAAAGCAGATTCATACAAGCAGTGCTATTTACAGTGAGCTTCCCTGCGCTCTTTAAAATGCTAGCAGTTTTGAAATCACACAATCACACAGGCTGCTGAGAATACTTTTGATTGATAGTAAATACAAAATCTTTCTTCTATCAGGGTCACTTAATCACTCTAAGGAAAGAGTGCATTTTCCAGTGGAGAATTACACTTGGTTTACTTTAACCCAGCACTTCTCTAACCAGCACCAAAAACCCAGGTGTCAGTTATATTCAGCACCCCTCTGTTTAAAGGCAAAGTCTGGGGAGTGGTAACAGTTCGGAACTTAGCTTTTGGACAAGGACACGCTTTTTCTTTAGAGAAGTCTGGGGTTTACAGGAAAAATAGATGTACCCAATTACTTTAAATGACTACAATTTAACATTCCGCTAGGAAAGAGGGCAGAGATTTCAAACTCCCCCAAGTTCCCCCTCCGTCAAGCTATATGGGAGTTAATTAAATTAATATTTAGTAAAAAATGCTAAAGGTCTATACAGTTTGCCACCATCTACTATCAAGGGATACTATTAAGGCAGGCAGATCCCCCGCATTTGGTTTCATTTAGATTCATCTATTTACATTTGAAATCTCTGTTTTTGGCTCTCAGGAAAAGACACCATAATTTCAGGACCCTCTCTTGGAGAAACAGAGAGATGTGGTCAGGGACTTCATTCAAAGATAGCCACCAGCATGCATCCCTCTGTTTCTGCTGTCGTTGCCAAAATCTCAGGTTTTGTCTTTCTCAATTGCTGTCTCCCTAGTTTTTTGCAAGATTAAATCTCGATTCAGCTTTCAATAGTTGCACCCAGATAATATTTAGGCAGCTATACTGACACGGTTAAATTCTGCCACCTTCGTTAAGAATTTCAGGTCCTTCAATATCTTTACGCAGCTCTCCCCAGATGGTTTTTATGCAAGTGTCCCCCCTCTTGCTGGTGCAGCCACCTTTAAACCCCAAAGTTCCCCCACAGAAATATTGAGATCAGGAGGTGTTAACTTATTAGCCTTGAATTTTCATTGTAACTTTACAGTCCTCTCCTCCTCCAAGGTTTAACCCCCTTCTACCCATAGGCCCTTGGAGTTCTATGATTGAAGTGATGCAGTGATGGAAACACCTGTAAGTGACTCCAATCAAGCAATCCCACTAAGTATGTGCCTTTTCTGGGATGCCCAAGGGAAGCCCTTATTTATGTATTTTTATGGCAAGTTATAATCTGGGTGATGAACCCTTGTATAACACCCCTCTCTTAGAATCCCCCTTGACCCCTCTGAGCCAAGAAGAAGGCTTGTTTTGCAAATTTAAAAGGTTTATTTGAAAAATTAAACAATATATATATATATATATCACACTTCTATAAATAAATTGATAATGGATAGTACACTTGTGAATATGAGCAGTAATCAGCAAGAGGTAATCCTACAGTAGCACAGTTCTTGGTTACTTATGAATAGGAACAGAAGAATGAGGTGGGAAAGAATGCTTTATATGGTTCAAGGAAACGCAATGATGAATGAAATGCAGTACAGAAAATAACTTGATATGGCTTCAACAAAAGACAATGTAATCACTTTTCCTTGACAATTCACTCCCCCCCCCCCCTTTATGCAATATAAGGAGTTGGAAAGGAGAGCACACAGTTCTCAGGAATGCAATCAAATACAATATGAAATTCAGTCCCCCCCAGCAAGCGTAGAGAAAAACAGGTATGATTTTAAAACACAGGCCCAAAATGCTTTGAATGTGATGACAATGAAGTGAGAAATGTGCTAAAAATGCTTTTAATTCCCTCTAGAGGTTCAGGGTGGGTGATATCTAGTTTATATTAGTTCAGGCTCACTTTAGCAATGCTCTATGAGTAACTAGCAGGTTAAAACGAATTTTAGCAAAGGAAAGCAAGGAGCTGCTGATTTTTACACATGGCTGAAATTGTGCAAAATGTCAAATCGCGGCAAATTTAATCGTGTGCGTCGAGCGTAATTACGGAGGCCCTACCCTATAAGGAGTAGCAAGTCAGTTCTAGGTTCGTTGGAAAGCCTAGAATCTTAGCTTTAAGATGACAGTTAACACTCGCTCCCAGAGATACGGCCGATTTAGTCAAGGTAGTTTTTTGGATTTTAAATTTTAAAGCTCAGAATGACAGATGACAGTTTTCAGTTTTAAAGATGACAGAATGACATGATTCTAGGAGGCAGTTCTAATAGGCTAAAATAGTTTGGATTAGATTATTTTAAACTAAGAGATTGGTTTTGGCACAGTGAGTACTCACACTATATTTTTGAAATAAGCCGTCAAGGTCTGGTCAGGTTGGACGGGACTTCCGGCGGGTGGTTCTGAAGTCCCGCCTATCTGGGTCAGCTCTGCTCTCTGGGTCTGTCAAGCACCGGTTCTGCTCACAACGGTCTGGTTTGTGGTTCTCTCTGGTTACAGATACAGCACTGCTGCTTTCTGGATACTGCTACAGGTTCTTGCAAAAGTTCTTGGCAAAAAATTCAAACAGCTTGCACGGCTGTTGAATAGCTTGGTTGGTTTTGAGACCTGCTGGAGAGGATTCAGCTTGTGGATTCAGGACTCTCTGCTACAAATTCTGGAGTTAATTTCTGCTCTCTGGAGATTGATGGATTTGAAGTCTGGATCTCTGGATGTGAAGTCTGAAGTCTCCCGGCAAATCGTCCCGCAAGAAAGTGGAAAGTGAATCTCCCTACCTGTCCTGCACTGTCTGCTTTTATGTGTTTAGAAAGTGGGTGTGTGCATGGCAGAACTGAGCCTGCCCCCCTCTACTTGTCATTGGCCCAATTCTCCCCTCTCCCATGATTGGGGGAAGGAAATGGATTGTCATCATGATGAGGTCTGTTTACGGGTCAGTGGATCCTCCCCTGGTCAATTTGCCCACACATCTATATTTGATTCAAATATATATTTCCCAGATACACAAGTGGTTGACATTACATGTACATATTACAGATGAATTAAGACAGGTCTCTGTTCAAGCCCCATGTTCCTGCGAGCTGGGATTCAGAAATGACAACATTTTGCGCTTTTTGGTCGGTTTACCAATATCAGACATTTACCAAAAATTACACAAATGTGTGCAAGGAGTATGGACATTAATTGATGAAGTGTCAGATTTTTAACATGCAGACATTTGGAGTAAGACCCTATTTTCCGCTAGGAATCCCCAGAATACACCACAGGGTCCTAACACCTCTTAAAACGTGCACAGAAAAATCACAGGAGTAATGATATTACTTATATAATTCTGACAAGTCCGTACTATGATTTATCCATCTTTTTAAAAATTATGCTCTGGCCCAAAGGGGTGTGGTTTCCCCCAAGCACATGGTGGAGTTTCTGGTTTGTCCACTTCCCCCAAGCTCAGCTGGCTCTTACAGGCACTGCCCCTCCAAGTTTCTCCCAAGAGGAAGCCACTTTACCACCCCCCAATATAACATTTGCCTGAGTCCAGGACAGGGCTTTGTTCAATTTCCTAAAGTCTGCAGGTACCCCTCCCTTAATTCAATCAGAGAGGTGTGACCTCCTTTTGGTGGGGGCAGCAGGATGCAGCCAGGCCTGGGAAGAGTTGTTGAGCCAGTTCAACTCCTGTCGGGGGTAGTTGTCAGGCAGAATTAAGCTAAATGTCACTTTAGTTCCCAGTTTTCTCCATTCAAATCCAACTTACATGCAGCTATTTTTTATATATACATTAAATAATTACTTCCTTCAAGTCATTTCAGAATATAGTTTTACATTGTATCCTCCTCTTAGCAAGTCTTTCCTTGGCCTGGTGTGGGTTTATTTGTTCAGTTTTACACAATATTCTGGTGGTTTTAAAACACCGGCTTTCTGATAGTGGTGAGCACCAGTATTGCATCCCTTTTGACATTAATAAAATGAATTCCCCACAATTCTGGGTTGCTTTTGGCAATCAGCATTGCCATTCCCAATGGTTTCAGGCTACTGTGTGTGTAGCCCAATGGTGGTTTTAGGCAGTGCCCTCCTGTGCTCACAACATAGGCAAAAATGGGTGGCAGCCTATTCTTCATGTTTTCCCTGTGCACTCTATGGGGAGTTCTGGCCATCATGATGTTTTCAATGCCAGTACTGCACAGTTTTATGGTAGGGCTTGGATGCATGGGTAAAAACATCCCACAAGCCCTCCCTCTTGCGATGGCCATTCTGATCTTTCACTGATGGAACTCGCAAGATCTGGGATGTTCGCCTCATCTTCTTCCAATTCCGTAGATGGCACAGTTCAGCATCTTTTCCTCCCTCCAGTCGATCAATCAGTTCTCCTTGCTGGTCCTGATGGGAGGATTGGGTGGTACCCCGGGCCCCTCGGGTCTTCACTCCCGGTCCCCAGGTCGCCTTCCGTGGTCAGTCTCCGGGTTTTCTTTCTCCTAGGACGACAAAGCAAAGCGGCAATACACATTCCTAGACCTTTTTCCACCACTATTAATGGTGTGGTGACCATTACATTTTATAAATCACAAGAATAGATCATAGCATTCTTATTTTGAAAAACAAGATATCATCATGAAACATTTTTTTTTTCCAATCATAATATTTTAGAGACTATGTGTGGGATATTTTAGGATGGGAACTGAATTAATCTGGAGCGGTCCCCTCTGGTATTGCAGAGGACTCCTCCAGTTGCTGCAGAGTGTGCCTGGGATGGCAACACTTTAGCTGCTTTATATGTACCCACTTGTCTTCCGCTTCCGCCAGACTACCTTTGGGGATGCGGATCTTATACGCTACAGGGGAGATCTTGTCTATCATTTCAAACGGTCCCTTCCATGTAGGCAAACATTTTTGATGTTTGGCATGGTTCCTTTGGAAATTGTATAGATAGACCCGGTCCCCCACCTCGTATACTTTCTTGGTGGTTTTCAGGTCGTAGTGGGTTTTCATGCTATCAGCTGATCTTTCTAGATTCCGCTGAGCATAGGCAAAAGCATGTCGAAGGTGTTTCCTTAAATTCTCCACATACTCAGGAGTTGTGGAGGCATTTATCAACGTCTGCTCTTGGGTCCTGTAGAGCAAATGCTGGGGAAGCACCATCTTGCGTCCGGTCATCCACTCAAATGGTGACATTTTAGTTGCAGATGAAGGGGTAGATCTGATGGCCATTAGGACCAGAGGCAGTCGGATATCCCAACTTGGCCCAGAATCTGCCACAAACTTTTTTAAGATGAAAGCTGGCCGGTAAGCAATATGTAACTTCCTTTTCACCCCCAGTATCTCCCACATCTTTGTCATTACCTCGCTGGTGAAATGGCTACCACTGTCTGACTCAATCCTTTGAGGTAGACCAAAACGGGAAAAGATGTGGTTAATCATCAGGGCAGCTGCTGTTTCTGCCTTGCAGTTTGGGGCCGGGAGACATTCCACCCACTTGGTAAACAAGCATGTAACGGTCAACATGTACTTGTTTCCTCTAGATGAGCGAATTACAGGGCCTACAAAGTCGATTTGCAAATCTGACCATGGCAGTGTCATCCCCTCTTTTGGAGAGGCGCACGGTGTGTGAGGGATGATGGCTGAAATTGTGCACACACCAGACACCCCTTCAAGTATTGGTCGAGGTCCTGCCCCATGTGTGGCCAGTATGCAACCTCTCTTAAGATTTCCAGTGTTGTGTGAAACCCCCTATGACCGGCGGTGGCCGCATCATGGGCGTGACTTAACATCAGGCTTCGGAATGAGATAGGGACCACCTACTGATCATGGCCAGCTTGGGATTTCCTTACCAACAAACATTCTTGGATTCGGAACATCTTTGGACATTTCATCAACACTCTTAGGTCCTCTTTCCCAATGTAATCGGTATCCGTCAGGGGAAAGTTCTCAGGGTCCTCAATGTGTTGGTAAAACTTAGCAATTATTGGATCCCCTTTCTGAGCTGTAATCAAATCAGCATCAGGGGTCTCCTTACTCCATTGTGCAGTTGAAAGATCATTGTGAGCATTTGTCTGGGACCTAGTGATAGCAGTGACCTGGATTTCCCCCAACAGGGACTCTATTTCTATTAGATCCCCTTGGATGGCCCCGGTTTTGGCCAGCTGATCAGCTAAGTCATTTCCATTTTTTGTCTGGTCCCTCTACTTTGGAATGACCCTTGATCGTTTTCCAGTAGATGGTCATCCCCTTCGATGTGACCAGATCATCAATATTTTGGATTAACTTCCCATGTTTCAGGGGTTTGTTATTAACACATAGCATGCCTCTGGTTTTCCAGTTAATCAGGTGCTCCGCGAACCCGTTCCGTACATAATCCGAATCTGTGATTATGACCAGTTCGTGGAGTTGATGTTGGACAGCAATGAGGATGGCTTGATGCACAGCCATCAATTTTGCCCCCTGACTACTTCGGGGACCAATTTTGTATCCAGTGGAGGGTTCTGAAAACTCCTTCACCCATGCATTCCCTACGCCGGCCACCAGTTCTTTCTCCCCGTTGTTGTCAACATGGTAAGAGCATCCATCCACATAGACAGTGGGCATTCCCTCACACTTGTCTTCTTCAAAGACTTTGTGTGGGGAATTAAGGTATGCCTCCATGTTGTCCTTGATTTTTAGACTTTCGTCCTCAAGACGGTTTTCTCTGGCACAGTCATGCAGGTCAGCCAGACCTTGCGCGAGGGGACTCTTCTTGTTTTGGCCATATCTGACCTCCACAGGAAAGCCTTGCATTGACAGAATCCAGGAAGTAATTTGGGAATTACTCACATTTCCGGCCCGGATTCTGTCACTTTGGAGATATTGCAGAGGCTGGTGTGGAGTCTCCACTATGATGTGTTCCCCCTGGATAAACGGGCGGTAATTCTTCAATGCCCACACCGTTGCCAGGAGTGCCTTCTCACAATCGTTGAATTTTTCCTCCACATAGGATAAAGTTTTGCTCGCATAGGAGATTACTTTATTGACCTTGTCATGTGCCGTCAAGCACATATTAGAAAACCCTGTCTCCAGGAAGAACTCCTTGTTTCTGACAGGGTAAGCTAGGCAAGGCGCTTGTGGGAGGCTTCTCTTGAGTTGTCTTACTGCCTCGGATTGTTCTGGACCCCATTCCCACTTGACCCCCCCCTTCAAGAGATGAATCAGGGGTCTGGTGATCTCTGCGTAGCCCTCAATGAACTTTCTGCTGTAATTAGTCAGTTCAAGGAGGCTCCTTAGTTCCCGCAGAGTGGTGGGGTCTTTCAGTTTCTGAAGTGCTTCCACTTTCTTTTCCTGGGGACAGAGACCCTGAGGAGTAATCTCTTGCCCTAAGAAATTAACACGGGTTCTACACCACTGTGCTTTCTGAAAGGAAAGTTTTGCTCCGGCACCCTCAACTGTGTCAGAACATAATGGATCTCCGCTATGTTTTCCTCCACAGATGAACTTTTGATGAGGACATCATCTACATAAGCCAGGTTACCCCTCGCACCCAGGTCGGGCATGGCCTTGTGTAGGAAAATGTTGAATTCATTGCTGGAGTTGAGGTATCCGAAGGGAGACCGGGTCCATGTGTATTACTGGCCCCCAAAGGTAAAAGCCAGTTTGTATTGGTCCTCCCTACTGACAGGCACGGTCCAGTATCCATTGGTCAGGTCTATTGCAGTGAATGCCTGTGACCCCTGGATCTGGGCCAGCCCTTGGTCAATGTAGGGCAGAGGCCATCGGGAAGTATGGACCCGTTTGTTGAGCTCCCTAAGGTCGGCGCAGAGTCTCCACTGGCCGTTTGGCTTCAATATTCCCAGCACCGGATTATTGAAAGTGCTGTGGACTGGACGGATTATTCCCCGGGACTCAAGGTTCTTAATTATTTCAGTAAGGGACTCCATGGATGCGAGAGGCAAACGATATTGCTTCACAAACACTGGAGTCATTCCAGGGTCCGTGGGAATTGTTGTTGCGTGGATGTCGGTGCAACCACAGTCATATGAGTCTACCGCAAAGAGATCTTGGAAATCCAAGAAAACTTGTTTCAACATTTGCTTCTGTTCCAAAGTCACACAGGCATCAGCTAGGTTGACTCTCTCTTCCACCATCTGCCTGAAGCCTGGAAAGACTTCTGGTTTGGCTATCTCAGCGGCCTCCTCCAGCTCGGTGGTCAAGTCAGAGTGCTGATTTGGACTGGAGGCTTCAGGTGGGAAAGGCAGCCCTCATGGACCTGGAAAATCACCTCGTCCCCTCTGAAGTCACAAGTCACATCTTCCTTACCATAAGGGCAAGAAGTGTACACGAGGAAGTTCCCCCCATGCCGGGTGAAAATCCTCTCTGGTGTTGTATTGTCCTCACTGTCACTGTCAAAACAGTCCTTGGGGATCGGTCCTAACAGTTAATTTCCTAAATCAATGGAGAAATGTCGATCATCAACCGCCATTCCAATAATGGTGTCTGCGGCTAGAGTAATACTCTTTAAGTCGCTGTTATCCACCTCTATTGGAATGGTGTCATGTTCTATGTTGACTAATGGTGTTGGGTTTACCCCCAACCCTTGCTGTTGGAGAGAAGCATTTAGATGAATATAAGCATCAGGGTTTTTCAATTTTTGTCCTCTTTTAACTTTCCCTTCCAGGGAGAATTGTCGGGTCCTTTCTGGGATGGTGACTTCCTCTTTAATCTGAATTTCAACTGCATAAGGTAGCAATTGAGCTGACCTAAATGCTTTTTCTGAATCATCAAAGCCCATGGGATTATCCGCTAATCGGGACCATGCTTTGAAGTTTATTAGGTCCAAACTAATGGCAAAACGATTGAGAATGTCACTGCCTAAGTAAAAGGCGGCAGTGACGTCTCGCACGACCCAACAATTATGGACTATGCTCTTGTTGCCAATGGAGATTTTGAGCATACACCTGCTTGGCAGGAGATGTTTGGAATTGGGTGCTTCCAGGTCCATTTCCCATTTATCTATCAGTTTGAATGTGGGAATGGCTGGATCTTTTGGGAGTTGGCGGAACATGGCTTCGCTGATGAAGCTCTTACCGTTGTTCACACACATGCGAGCAAGAACAGAGTCCTTCCCATCATTTAACTGAACAGGGATGAACAACTGATCTCCAATTTGCTGAATATCAGCCAGGCTCTGAGCTGATTTCACATCTTTCTGGACTATAGGAGTGGGAGTGTCTGATTGTGGATTGGTAAAGAATTTCAGAGTGTTTCCTTCCAGTGTGGAATACCACCTTAAACTGGAAGGAAGGTTGATTTTTAGAAATAGAGAGGGCCCCCCACCACCGATCTGTTGTCCTACTGCTATTACTGTCAGGTCTTGAATTTGGTTGTTCTCGAAGTGAAATTCTACTTGGTCAGATTTTTGTTCAACCATATGGCAGGTGCCATTTAAACTAACATGGTTGACACTGTTTTAATTTTATTGGTCGGCTAGTCTGGGTCCAGAGGACCTTGTTTACACAATCTATTAGGGGTGACAACCTTCTCAGGAGGTTGTTCCCTAGTAAACAAGGGGTGCCCTCTGGAGTCACTACTATGACCGGGTGTTTCAACCTGTGATGCCCAATTTTAATGTCCAAATCTGCCGTCCCCTCGACGGGAATTTCCTTCCCGTCAAAGTTCTGGAGTTGTCCAGGAAGAGAGGTGAGAGGAATACGATAATTCTCTCCCCTTCCTAAATTCAGTTCATCAAAGGCCCTTCTGGACAGAAGGGTAGCTTGATATCCAGTCTCCACCAGCGCTGAAATTGTACCCTGCCCCTGTACTTGTACCGGGGCATAATATCTTCCCTCCTTCTCCTCAAGGGGGCACAGATAATGCACATTTTTGGACAACTGGTGGGCCAATTTTCTGGTTTTGGACATTGCAAGAGAAGTGATTTGGGCAGAATTCTGTGGAGAGCCTTGGGAATCTAAAAGAAAAAGTTGGCAACTGGAGATCAGAGCCATTGAGGGTTCCCCTGGTTCCGGTCCTGGGCCACCCCCCCCTTTTTGGAGGCAGTCACCAGGATGGGTTTGAACCAGGGGATTTCGGTATTGTGGGTTCTGGGATGAGATGATGGGCGGCGGTAGCTCAGTCTCCATATCTCCCAATCTGGATTGGAATCCCTTGGGACCTATTTTTCTTTGGGAGGAGTTCCCCATCTTTAAAGGAGAAGATCCTTTTCCCAGGATCCTCTGAGGATCCCTCTCCCTCAAATTGGAAGATCTGTACCTCCTCCACAAACTGGGTCTGTTTGGGTACCTTGTTTCTCCTACCCCCCCTCTGCTCCTTGGGTGGCAGACTTTCAGGGGCAGGAGATTTCGTTTCTGGTTCCTGGGTTTCCAGGGGCTTTTTACAAGTGAGGAAGGAAGTTTCCTCCAAGGATTTACACCCCCCTTCCATTTGTGCCTCCTCCCTGGGAACCGGTGGGTTATCGGAATGCTGCCCCTGTCATTGTTCTGGAGTACCAGGTCCAGATTTTGGTGCATTCTGTGCCAGCATGCTCATCTGAGGGTTCTGTTGCGCCCTCAGCATGTGACCCAGATCCCGTGCCATGTTTTGGACCTGGCGCTCAAGTTGTGAAACCCGCTCAGGCTGATACAGGGTTCTGTTTTCTCCCCTGGGCTGATCCCGGGAAGGGTAGCTATCCCTTCTCTGGTAATACCCCTGGTTGGGAAGATTTGGGTACCCCTCCACCCTTGGCCTCCCCTCTCCCGGATTAGGTTGTCTGGGCTCAGGGAATTGGGGAAAGAAGGATGGATGGTTTTGGGGTTGGAAATTGGGTGGATACCTGGGAAAAAAGTTCTGCCCAGTGTTTGGTGAATTTCTGCCCTCCTGGGGGAAGTTAGGAGGGAAATTCCCTGGGTTAGGTGCTTGGCCGGACCCCCCCCCTTGGGCTGGAGGAGTCCACACATAACCCAGGATGGGTCGGTTTCCCTTGTAGCAGGGACTTACATAATCAGGGGAGCGAGGGACCCCATTTGTGGGACTACCTCCTTGACTCCCTGTCTGTGACTGGCCCGAGGGCCTTCTGGTGTTAGAGTTATTTGGTGCAGGCAGGTTTTTAGGCCCCCCCAACTCCAAATCTAAAATGGGGGCAAGGTTTACCTCTGCCACCTTGGCAGCAGCAGGGGTACTGTTGGTTTTGGGGTTTTTCTGCGCATTATTTTTATTTTCTATGGGCTTCTGCACCTCATAGATCCAGGTAGCCTGTTCAATGACCCAGTCTGAAGATCTTTTCTCGTGAAAATCTCTCACGAGCTGGGTCATTATGTACTTGGGAAGAGCATGGAAAATGTGTTGATGAATTCTCTGCTGTCCGTGCGCACCCTTCTGGTGGTCTGCGCAAAGGCACGCTTCGATTCTTGCACGAATTCTTGTGGGGCCTGATCCTCCCCACATTGCAAATTGTAGGCTTCCTTGCGAGCCTCTTGGGGATTTCTATGTACAGAAAAATGTTTCAAGATGCCCGCCCTACATGTGGACCATCTTGAATGGTTTTGGTCCTCCAGCCCCGCAAAGAAACTGGAGTATTCAGGGGAGAATGTCCATTTGACGTACTGGATGCAGCTGCTGCTGTCCTTCAAATGGAAAGTCTCCATCATTTGCTCATAGAGCTCCAAGTGTTCCCAAACAGAATACTTGGCGTTCTTATGATAAGGCGTGATAACACTCCTGATTGCCTTAATCTGTTTTAAGGGGTCCTTAAGCAAGGCCCTTTTCACCTTATTGACCTTTTTGGTTTGGGTAACCCTGGTCCATTCATCCTCTGATTCAGAAGCACTGCTCCCAGAGGTGCCCGTCTGATCTTCCAGGTTTTCCCGGATTCTGCGAGCCTGGGAATAGCTGGCAGAATGTGGGCACCTGGTCTCCTGTGTCCTGTGACGCTCAGAGGAGTCTTCAGATCCCTCCTTGCTACCAGGATTTAATGGGTACCCCCCCCACTGATCTAACTGGGCAGAGGTTTTCAGGATGCCCTTAGTGGGAATACTCTCCTGGGGTTCCCCACTAAATTGCACTGTACTTAGGTGCCCATACCCGGATGCCCGCCCATCCATTCCTGGGTGGTACTGGCCTATGAGCCCCATCCTTTTGGCTGGATAGTAATCTGCCATCCCTATGGCCCGGTGCTCATGTGTGCCAGGGGACATGGGGGTGGCAGAGTCCAGGGACTGGGAGAGATGAAGGCCTCTGGTACTAGGGCTCCTGAGGTTATGCTTAGGTGTTTCCCTTTCCCAGCGAACCTCATCTCTATCAGCCCCTGCTCCCTGTTGCAATGCAAGGGCCTGCGCTTTCAGTTCCTCAGTTAAGGCCTTACTGGACTCTATCAGTCTCTCCTGCATGGCTTCCTGTAGCTGGAGCCTATCATTGTGCCGGCAGAGATCCTCATTCTCTCTCTGTGCCTCCTGATTGGTCCTGGAGTACTGGGCCAGTCTTTGCTGCAGGAGGGTTACCTCCTGAGTCCCATTCCTACTGGCCTGCTCCTTTCTTGCCAGAGCCTCTTCCACCCTCCTGGTGTGCTCTAACAGGTTCTGATGCTCTTTTTGGAGGTCATCCAGCCCCTGGAGGGCCAAGTGATTTTCTTCAGTTTTTCTTTTTAAATGGCAGACTTCCTATCTAGCAACCGCAGCCAAGCCCTGCAGACGGGAGGTGGGCCAAGCAGTACAACTCGAGCCCTGGGAGGAGACCTGTGCGGAGCTCATTGGCACGGAATTCATTGAGGGCGTGGGGACCATGGAGTGCGGGGGAACGACTTCTGGAGAAGGAGGTGAGTGTCGACAGTGTACCCTGCCAATGTCCATTGCATGATGTAAACTGACCCAGGGGCCATTGAAGGCACCCTCTCGTGTTGCCCTCCTCCCATCCAACAAATGCTGAGGCAAGTGCTGCCTAATGCTGGCCCAAGTGCAAGTACAGAACGCACATCTACCATAGTGCATTGACTTGCACAGGCCATCATGCACATTGTCCAGCATGGTAGGCACAGTAGCAGCCAAAATGTACATGAACAGGGCACAATGAATCACTCCCAGACATTGTATATGTCATCACCATGCACATGTACCACTGCTATAGCTACCCCCCAAACAGAACAAACCGTAAATGACCGAAATGTCCATGCAACCATGTATGCAAATAGGACATTGCACATACACTAATGTTGTCCCTCTCTCCTACCCCCACAGGCACAGACCATGACAGCACAGAGCTCCAAGGAAGCCGCCCAAGCACCTCCGCAGGTACTGGCAGAGCCAGGCCGAAGCCAGCAGCCAAACCCCCCCCCCCCGCCTACGGAAAGGCCACTTGAAGCTGGCAGACCAGCAACCCACCCAGCATCGGCGGCAGAAACTGTGCAAACCCCTAGCTCAGCACAGTTGAGAGTCTCAGGGGAGGCTGCTGCTACCGCACCGGATGAGTGGGAGCACAGCCCGCCACCCATCCAGGGGCCCATGTTGGAGGACGACCAGGACAGCATGCACATGCCGGAGCCATGCCCCGTGACCCTTGCGTCATGCAGTGACTCCGGGGATGCACAATCACCTATGCACAGTGTTGAACTTGACCCGCAGGGGTATGACGTTGTTCCCCCAAGTCCACCGATACCACCCCCTGCAGGGCATGCTGGTGCCAGTGGATCCTCAGATGGTCCCCCTTTCCATGACCAGCACCAAGTCCGCCAGTTGAGCGATCTCATTGATAACTATATTGAGGACAATCGCCAGGCCCGGGCTGAACTACATGAGGAACTAAATCAAATGCGGCAGTCCCTCACTGACTGCACCACCAGATTGTGCGACTCCCTGACGGACAACACGACCCGGCTATGCCATGTCCTGAATCGCATTGCAAATGCCCTTGAGGCAGGCCAAAACAATACCGAGGAGGGCACATCCGCGACAAGTGAGGCCACGCAACGCAGCCCGGAGAGACGCACTCGGCGTTCCTTGCGTCACCGGGATTTGCCTCCCCCAGACAAGGGGGGCAAGAGACATTAGCCATTCGCCAATCCTGCCACATGTGGGCCCCACACCCTACATGGGACGACTGCACTGGAGTTGGGGGGGAGGGGGGAGGTGGGTGATGGTTTGTTCTGGAGTTGGGGGGGAGAGGGGAGGTGGGTGATGGTTTGTTCTGGAGTTGGGGGGGAGGGAGGAGGTGGGTGATGGTTTGTTCTGGAGTTGGGGGGAGGCGGGAGGGGGCATGGACAGTTGCTGATGGAAGCACTATTTTGTTTTCCTTTTTTTATCACAATACACAATTGGTGTTGCAAAGTTCAACCGTTGTGGACATTCATCATTGCACATTTGTTCATTGACTACTGCCAGTGCATGGTGTACAAGTATGCACAAATCCGTTGCCCTGTGTTTCCATGTCATGACACCCTCTACTGACTTGTGTCCTGGAGACCTTCTCCACTGTAAGTACAGAGCATTACATGGCCCTCAAGTGCACAGCCTCAATTAACCTTTGTTGGCACTTCACCCTCCTCCTTCACCGCACCGTCCTGTGGTTGTAGCAGTACCATGTCAGGGGTGATAGCCGCTCACGTAGGGATGCACTTTTTGTCCATCTGCACATATGGCATGGGCCCATTTGACACCAAATATCATTGGAGGGGTCAGCCACCAGTCCTGGTTCGCCGGCACATATGTGCATCACACAAGCCTGGTGACTGCTTCATCTACAAGCATGCACGTGTATGGCCATAGTCTGGTTGCCCCATGGCCCTGTTCAGGGGGTTCATGACAGGGGTCATGTGGCTTGCTGTCAAGGGACAGCCAACAACAGCTGCATGTGTCGCCAAATGAGGTTGGTGTGTGGACTGTCATGGTGGAGGACAGTACTCGTATGTAATGGCAGGGTTTCTATGATTGCCATCTGGACATGTCCATGGATGTATTGGGCATGGTCAGGGACACAAATATGTGTACGATGAAATGTAATGCAGTGGGGTGTTGTCTCTACATGATGGTCCGTGAACGATGGTGTGGACATCTTGAGGTACATGTTCCTTTGTTGCATGTGTCAAGAATGGCACTCTGTCAAGAGTGGCACAGGGTACCCAGGTAGGGTTTGGGTGGCTGTGCTGAGGTGAGGTAGCAGATAAGCACACACAGCAGGAAGTTCAACAATAAAGAAGAGTAGGAAACAGTAGATGTGAACCAAAAGGGGCAAAAGATACAAAGGTACAAACAAACTGGATTCCCTCTTGGGGTGTATGCCAAAATGGAAAGAGTGTTCCACGAATCATAGGAAAATCCAGCCTTCTGCACTGATTGCTATAACAGAGGCCCATGCTGTATGCTCATGGCTGGGAACAACAGCAGTGGGTGTCTGTAACACTGAAAACGGGACAAGGGAAGGGGCAGAGGTTGCCTGCCGGAAAACAACAGGCAAGCTCTGTACAAAGGGATTACATAAGACACATGAGAAGACAAGAACAGATATATCCAGCGAAAAGGAAGTCAATGAGCAATCTAGCAAAAGAAAATGAAGGAAAGGCAGTTAGACTGAAATAGATAACCTAAGGTGGAGTACAGCGGACTCAAGGAAGAGAACAAGGAGCAGCAGTCAGGAAAACAGAAGGCTGCAAAGTAGGAAGCAGGACTGCAGTCAAGAGTGGCACTAGGTGCAGGCAAACTGTATTGGACTGCGGAGGACTGTAGTAGGCTGAAAGGCAGGGAGTCCAGAAGAACAGGACAGAGAGAGATTAGTAGTAGGCGACAGACAGAGAGCCCAAAAGAATAGGGCCACTAGGTAGGGAGCCCAGAGGAGCAGGGCTGTAGGCAGCGAAGAGGTGCAGGCTGCAAGGCAGGAAGCCCAGAGGACAAGGGCTGTAGGTAGAAGGCAGCGGAGCGTGATCGGCTGCAAGGCAGGGAGCCCGGAAAGGGCACTGTAACAAAACAGGATAAAGCAGCAACAGGAACAGCATACAAAGTAAAGGGTCAAGGCTAACAGGAGCGGGGAGAACTCAAGAAGCAAGACACTGTGCTCCTGCAGGCAACTGCTTATATACAGCCCTGCCCTGTTCTGAGGCAGGCTAATTGACAGCACCTGTAGCAGCACACCTGAAGACAATCTGCCTCCTCCCTCTCTGGTCCTGAGCAGGTGGAAGCAGCACTGGCCACTAGGGCTTCTGGGGATTGTGGTCCCAATAACGATGAATGAGAATAGCCAGGAATTGAGGACTGCAGCCAGGTGCATTATGGTAAATGTAGTTAATTGAATAAAATAAGAAGGAACCAAAGTTGAGCAAATGGAAATAAAAGACCAAGGCGTGAAAAGGAGTTGTTCAAGGAGTATTAGGAGGATAAATGAGTACCAAGTAGTCCATGATGGTTGCAAATGCGTGCGCCAGCAGCGCAGGCATGACAGCATGCTGCTGTCCTGGCGTCGAATCATTGTGGTGCTGTGTACTGTGTTCATTCTTATTTTGGTGTGATGGCTCTAGTCTGTGGAGCATGGTATTCATCGTGCTCTGATCCATTCTATGGTGATTCCCAACACTCCTATGGGGGTGCCATGCCGGTGACATGTTATCGTACCCCTGCTGCCCTCCGTGAATTCCACTCCCAGGGACGGGTCTCCAATGTGGTGCAAGGCTGGAGGATGCCACATTGTGCATGTGCAGTGTGTCCTCCGATATGCGCTTACGGTTGTGGTGTCCGCCAATGAGTGGTGCTGGTGTAGTGTGCTTAGCCCTTGTCAGTTGGTGGAGATGTAGTGTGATGTGGGTGCCTTGTTCTGGCAAAGTGGGAATCTGTTCACATGTTGCACTGGTTCTGTGGCAGGTTTGTTGTCGGGGTGAACACTGTACAATGGCTTCATCATTTCAACGCAGTTGGTTCATGCGGGCACCCACCCCGTGGCACCAGTGCACTTGCATGACACAGTCAGACGACTCAACAGCCAGGCAGACAGGTCGTCCTGCATGTTGGGCCATGTGGCACGGTGGCGTGGTGATCAGCTGGCCCTTTGAGTCATGTGTAGTTGTTTGGTGTCGGGCCCACCCATGTGTGCGGTTCTTGGTAGCGTTGCATTCCATCTGCACGTAGGGGGAGTGGTATTGTTTGCAGTTGCTGTCCGCAACGTGCATGCCAAGCTGGTCCACATAGAAACTATGGGTGCTGTCAGGGGCACCATTGTCATTTGGCATGCCTCCATTTGCATTAGGTCCAGCTTTACTGTTGTGTATCTCATGGGTGGTCCATGTTGGGGATTGGTGGACCCTTGTGTGCTTGGGGAGGTGTAACGTCACTTGTATATGTGGCCGCATGAAGGACGGTTGTGACATGCCACTGTGTGCTGGTGGGTGCCTTTGGCATGGGTGTGGGGCACAGGCAACACCATCACTTGTGCCGGGTTGGCACTGTACATTTGTACAGTGCTCGCTTTTCTTGTGTCTGTGGCGCAATATAGTGGTGACGGTGTCACAGTCTAGGTGGTCAGGGGTGTCTATCTGGTAGGACTTCTCCTAGAGCGGCCGGACATGCGCATGTGCATGGGGGCTGCTGGGGTGGTAACGGAGGCTGCACTGGTGCTGCATGCAGGGCCTGTCTCCCCCCTCCTTCTATTCCCTGTGTCTCCTCAGGGGGGGGGGCGTGGTGTTGTTGTAGGGGTTTGTGTGGTTGTGGTCTTGCTTGTTCGATTGGTGTCGTCTTGGTGTGGGAGGGGGGTGGTGTGTGGGTGTGTTCCTTTTCTGCTGTGGCAGACTCCTGGCCTCTGTCTGTGTTGCATGTGTGCACCTCTGGTTCTGGGTCCCACTGCTCAGGGTTCTTTACTCCTTCTCTGAGATGCCTGTATGTACTCCATGCCGGTAAGGTACTTTACGGCCTTGAGGAGGCCGTAATTTACGTGTGCTCCTTACTTGGAATCAGCTCCGGTTTACGCCATGCCGTTAATTTTGCCATGGTGGGGCACGCGCGCGACCCAGGAACGTAAATTACAGCATTGTAATTTACGGTGCCGTAATTTACGGTCTGTGGGGTTGGAATGGCAAAGGAGCGGAAAACCATGCCGGTAAATCATTACCGGCATGGTTTGGACCTTACCTCCATGCTCGGAATGACCCCCAATGTAAAGGAGAGCACACAGTTCTCAGGAATGCAATCAAATACAATACAAAATTCAGTCCCCCCTAGCAAGCTTAGAGAAAAACAGGTATGATTTTAAAACACGGGCCCAAAATGCTTTAAATGTGATGACAATGAAATGAGAAATGTGCTAAAAATGCTTTTAATTCCCTCTAGAGGTTCAGGGTGAGTGATATCTAGTTTATATTAGTTCAGGCTCACTTTAGCAATGCTCTATGAGTAACTAGCAGGTTAAAACGAATTTTAGCAAAGGAAAGCAAGGAGCTGCTGATTTTTTTTTTACACGTGGCTGAAATTGTGCAAAATGTCAAATCACGGCAAATTTAATCGTGTGCGTCAAGCGTAATTACGGAGGCCCTATAAGTCGTTTCTAGATTTGTTGGAAAGCCTAGAATCTTAGCTTTAAGATGACAGTTAAAACTCGCTCCTAGCACAAACGGTTCCGGAGATACAGCCGATTTAGTCACGGTAGTTTTTCGAATTTGAAATTTTAAAGCTCAGAATGACAGATGACAGTTTTCAGTTTTAAAGATGACAGAATGACACGATTCTAGGAGGCAGTTCTAATAGGCTAAAATAGTTTGGATTAGATTATTTTAAACTAAGAGATTGGTTTTGGCACAGTGAGTACTCACACTATATTTTTGAAATAAGCTGTCAAGTTCTGGTCAGGTTGGACGGGACTTCCGGCGGGTGGTTCTGAAGTCCCGGCTATCTGGCTCAGCTCTGCTCTCTGGGTCTGTCAAGCACCGGTTCTGCTCACAACGGTCTGGTTTGTGGTTCTCTCTGGTTCCGGATACAGCACTGCTTTCTGGATACTGCTACAGGTTCTTGCAAAAGTTCTTGGCAAAAAATTCAAACAGCTCCCCCATCTGTTGAATAGTTTGGTTGGTTTTGAGGCCTGCTGAAGAGGATTCAGCTTGTGGATTCAGGCCTCTCTGCTACAAATTCTGGAGTTAATTTCTGCTCTCTGGAGATTGATGGATTTGAAGTCTGGATCTCTGGATGTGAAGTCTGAAGTCTCCCGGCAAAGAGTCCCGCAAGAAAGTGGAAAGTGAATCTCCCTACCTGTCTTGCACTGTCTGCTTTTATGTGTTTAGAAAGTGGGTGTGTGCGTGGCAGAACTGAGCCTGACCCTCTCTACTTGTCATTGGCCCAATTCTCCTCTCTCCCATGATTGGTAGAAGGAAATGGATTGTCATCATGATGAGGTCAGTTTATGGGTCAGAGGATCCTCCCCTGGTCAATATGCCCACAAATCTATATTTGATTCAAATACATATTTCCCAGATACACAAGTGGTTGACATTACATGTACATATTACAGATGAATTAAGACAGGCCTCTGTTCAAGCCGCATGTTCCTGCGAGCTGGGATTCAGAAATGACAACATTTTGCGGTTTTTGGTCGGTTTACCAATATCGGACATTTACCAAAAATTACACAAATGTGCGCAAGGAGTATGGACATTAATTGATGAAGTGTCAGATTTTTAACATGCAGACATTTGGAGTAAGACCCTATTTTCTGCTAGCAACCCCCCAGAATACACCACAGGGTCCTAACACCTCTTAAAATGTGCACAGACAAATCACAAGAATAATGATATTGCTTATATAATTCTGACAAGTCCGTACTATGAATTATCCATCTTTTTTTAAAATTATGCTCTGGCCCAAAGGGGTCTGGTTTCCCCCAAGCACAGCTGGCTCTCACATGCACTGCCCCTCCCAGTTTCTCCCAAGAGGAAGCCACTTTACGACCCCCCCCCAATATAACATTTGCCTGAGTCCAGGACAGGGCTTTGTTCAATTTCCTACAGCCTGCAGGTACCCCTCCCTTAATTCAATCGAAGAGGTGTGATCTCCTTTTGGTGGGGGCAGCAGGATGCAGCCAGGTCTGGGAAGAGTTGTTGAGCCAGTTCAACTCCTGTCGGGGGTAGTTGTCAGGCAGAATTCAGCTAATTGTCACTTTAGTTCCCAGTTTTCTACATTCAAATCCAACTTACATGCAGCTATTTTTTATATAGACATTAAATAATTACTTCCTTCAAGTCATTTCAGAATATAGTTTTACATTGTATCCACCTCTTAGCAAGTTTTTCCTTGGCCTGGTTTGGGTTAATTTGTTCAGTTTTACACAAAATTCTGGTGGTTTTAAAACACCGGCTTTCTGATAGTGGTGAGCACCAGTATTGCATCCTTTTTGACATTAATAAAATTAATTCCCCACAATTCTGGGTTGCTTTTGGCAATCAGCATTGCCATTCCCAATGGTTTCAGGCTACTGTGTGTGTAGCCCAATGGTGGTTTTAGGCAGTGCCCTCCTGTGCTCAAAACATAGGCAAAAAATGGGTGGCAGCCTATTCTTCATGTTTTCCCTGTGCACTCTCTGGGGAGTTCTGGCCATCATGATGTTTTCAATGCCAGTACTGCACAGTTTTATGGTAGGGCTTGGATGCATGGGTAAAAACATCCCACACACCCACCTGCATGAAATTTTTTTAAACATGTAATTTGCGCTGGAAAAGTCTGAATTGACAACTTTCTTCATTGTACACATAAACATAATAACATAGATATTTTTAGACTCCTCTACTCCTGCTGCACTGATGAAAAGTATTCTCGTTTTGGCAGGATATTGCAAGAGCAAACTGTGGTTTTTCATCATCTACGCACCAATTAAAATAGTTAGTTAGGAATGTGAAATGTTCTACCCCGATATCTAATTTAAAAAGCCACCAGCTGCCAAACTTTCAGATTCAGAACATTTTCGGGGAAGTTAGAAACACATTTTAGATTGTTGCAAGGTTTCCAAAAATCAAACACATACTAATAACATCAAATAACTGGCTCATCATCATCTTTCAAATGACACTAGAATGGACTTGGTGCGACATATTGTTGCTGAACAAATCACCTGCTATGATAGTTCATTTAAATTAATGGTATTCTTCAACATTTTTATTATTATTATTATTATTATTATTCTTTTTATTATTATTATTATTTTCCTTTCACAGTTTTCTTAAGTTTCAGTTTCCAATTCACCTCAGGCCACAAGCTTTGGGCGTCTGCCTCATCACTGCTGCTCCAATGTTGATTTTAGCCTGCAGCAAACTCATTAGCCTTTCTTCTTCTACAGCTAATGGTCATTGGGCCTCATTACGACCCTGGCGCTAAGTACCGAACATTACCGCCATGGCGTAATTAACGTTTACGCCATGGCCGGATGCCGTAAAGTGCGGCACATTCCGACCCATCGCGCACGAGCATTACGCCATGGCAGTAATGCAAAGAACGCGATGCCGTAAAAGACCCCAAAATGGCCCCTACCGGCATTGTACGCTGCGCATGGTGCACTGCCGCCACCCATCACCATCATAGCGGTGACCGCAATTAGTGGTGACCGTAATTAGCGGTGACCGCAATTAAGAGGAAGTAGCGTCATCGTGGCGGAACGGGAAGGAGCACGGCGGCCATCTTTAAAAACACAATCCATTGCCATCCTCCCCAACCATACCAGATCCGACCCTGAAACCTTTCCAAACCCATCACCCACCCTACTACCCACCCAAAAATGCCGAAAGTTGTGAAGAAGGCATGGAACCGGCAGCGCCAGGACCGCTTTACACGTGAGGAGCTCACCATGCTTGCCGAGACACTGCAGGACAATGCTACAGTAGTATTTTCCACGCAGATGACCAGGCCGGCAATAGCCCAAAAGAAGGCCATATAGGCCTTGGTGGCACAGCGTGTCAGTGCGGTGGGCGCCGTACCCCGCACTGCACAGCAGTGCAGGAAGCGCTGGGACGATCTGAGGCTACGGGTCCGGAGCATACTCTCAGCAAACCGGAACCTGGGGACGGCAACCGGGGATGGATCAGAATCCCCCATCAAGCTTCAGGCATGGGAAGAAATATGTGCCTCCACCATTGGGATGGAGAGCATCGAAGGAGTCGGAGGGATGGAGAGAGGAGTCCCGACATCTGGAGATGCAGGTAGGTGGCCAAATCAAGCCATGCTAAAAGCAACAAAGTTCAATCATGTGAAGTACCATGTTGACCCATAGTGCATATGCAACACATCGGCAGGAGAATGCCCACAGACACATCCGGAATACACCCTGCACACATGTAGCATGCACACCCTAACTGCTGGCACCCACATACCACCATGCAACTTCCACACAAAAGGCACAAAACCTGTATGACCCTGCCGGAAATGTTCTGCATGTACCTACTGTTAAGATGTCACTCGTCACAATGCACGGCCAATGTCCGCAGACCCATCAATTACAGTATCCCACCTTTGCTCCACCACAGGCTCTGATTCAGACCTCCAAAATGAGGACACCACTGCCTCCAGAGCCACCAAGAGGGGCAGGACAACAGTGGCAGGGCCGCAAGCCTCCACCTCAGCCGTCCCTGGAAAAACACACCAGCAGCCACAAACCCTGCTAGGGGAAGAGGCCAGGCCAGTGACAGCCACCACAACAGTCATCGGAGACGCAGCAGCAGCACCGCACACGTCAACAATTGTGCCCACCGAAGGGACAGGCTCCGCTGCGAGCAGCACCCTGGGGGAAATTGCTGCCATAGCAGCATCCTCAGACAGTGAGGCAGGGAGCATCGAGGACATTGATGATGGAAGCCCCACTGCCCACCCACATTCTCCCCACACATCCCTAAGCCCCCTGCAGGCGGATGCCACACAGGGGCATTCGGAGGCCGAGGATTGGCCAGCCACCCCATCCTCGCAGCCTGAGGCGAGCAGCCCAATGGACATGGCAATGCCACTGGGCATGAGCCAGCGCAACCAGCAGACCCTGCAAGAGATAGTCACCCGCCAGCAGCAGCTATCCACCCTCCTTAATGAACACGTAGCAGAGTGTGGGGGTGCAAGTGTTGCCATGGAGAGAAGTGCGGACCGAGTCACGGATGCCATTGAGTCCTCCACAAAGGACATCTGTACAGAGCTCGCTGCTGTGCGGCACGTCCTCACAGAACTAGTACAGGCCATTAGGGACATGAGTCCAATCGTGCAGCCAGGACCCACCTCATCAACCAGCTCGGCACAGAGCAGCCCCAAATCGGCAGATCTGGGAGGAATCTGCGCAGCACGGGCAGGGGTGCCCCAGGGGTCAGGGGAGGGGACTGTCAGTAGTGGCTGGACAGTTGAGCAGGACTCCTTCACACACTGCTGCACAGACAGTACCACACCTTCATAGGGATTCCAGGGGGGTGGTGGGAGGGTGGAGGGGGTGTGTTGGGGGGCTCAGGGGGGAGGTGGGAGGGTGGAAGGGGTGTGTTGGGGTGTTCAGGGGGGAGGTGGGAGGGTGGAGGGGGTGTGTTGGGGTGTTCAGGGGGGAGGTGGGAGGGTGGAGGGGGTGTGTCATTCCTTTTTGAAATCACAATACACTTTTTCGTTTTGCACAAATCATATGTGTGGACATTGCTCATTGCGTATGTGTGCTTTATTGTTGAATAGTCCGCAGTGTGCATTTTCAAGACACACACATTGGCCCGAGTGCCCTCTCCATGTCACACGCACACGACGTGTGTGCTAGAAGCATTGGTCAATGAGATTCTGACGCATTTCACGCCCCTCCTGTGCATCGCTGCCTCCTTGAGGTGCTGCACCATCCCCACCCTCATCATCCTCATCGCCAGGTGGTTTCAGGTCTGCGTCAGGGGGCAGGAGCACATTTCGTCAGACGCACATATTGTGTAGCATGACACATGCCATCACAATCTTCGCAACCTTCTCATGGCGGTACAGGAGTGCCCCGCCAGACCTGCAGAGGCAGCGGAAACGTGCCTTCAGTAGGCCGAATGCCTGCTCAATCACCACACGGGTACGTGCATGGGCACGGTTGAAGTCCTCCTCATGCTGGTTCTGTGGGTTCCGGACTGGTGTAAGGAGCCACCTCTTCAGGGGATAGCCTGCATCACCTGTAAGTGGACAACAACGTATGTGTCAGGGATGAGAATGATTACTGAACATGACGTGACGCCATGCCTTGCATTAGACTGTTACTTTGCACCACTTTTAGTCGCACTAATGGATTCACACTATGCAACCGGTATATGTACATGGATCTCATGTACTGTTTTGCATGGCAAGTCACAATGAAGGGGTGACAAGTGCCTTGTGAGTGCACATCCACTGTGTCCGTTCAGGCCGTATTTCAGGTGACCTGGCACGTGTCCTGTGAGGTCAACGCTCACATGATTGCAACATTGATGTCTGGCACATTATGACCCCAGTGAACAATACTGATGTCAATGTGGACAGTTTGTGGGCCTTGCTGTCTGAGTTGTGGTGTATTGATGTTCCTGTCCGTCATGTGCCTCCTTTGTGCGCAGTTATGGGGGACAGGCCTATCAGTAGATGGTGTTTGGTGACGTGCATGTAGCTGCTATTCGTTGGAGTCAATGTTGTCACATTTTGTACAATACACTTGCAGATGGTTGTGTCATGGTTGGGACACACCTTAATTCCCATGTTAGGGCTGGTTAGGTCAGGCATCATGTATACAGTTGTCAGATGACGTAAGTGCTGCCTCAGGGTATGGTCTGGCTACTGCTAGCCGCAGCCAGATGAAGTATGCATCACCCCCCCCCTTTCTGCCAGGTGAAGTATGCATTGGTACGTCGATCACCAGCCACGACTACAGTAATCTGTGACCTGCCCTCCGCCCTGCCCCTAGTGGAGGTGTGCCCCACACCAGGGAAAGAAGGCAAGCAGGTCCCATTGGTCCACAGTGCCCGCAGCAGTGATTACACCAGAGAAGTTGACGTAGGGCTGGTACTTGGATGTCTGCTCGAGGGATGGGCACGTCATCTGCACAGCACCTCTCCATCTTCACCCTTGCCATCTGCAGGCCCCGAGAGGTACTCCAGTCCTGTACATGTGCTGTGGAACCACAGTGCAGTGGTGAGCACCTAAAGAAACTATGACTGGCATCATGCAGAGCACCCAAGCCAGAGCCCCTCCCTGTTTCCTGTCAAGCCCAGGTGAGCCATCCATATCATGGGAATTGTGGCTAGATTCCTTTGAAGTGTACTTGAGGGTGGGTCGGGGGACTAGTTACAGCAATGACCAGAAGGAAGCAGCCCAATTGAACTGTTTGGGCATGGAGGGCCTGCGCATCTTCAGGCATTTGCCAGGTGACAATGTCTTAGTGCAAACTGGGGGAGAAGATACAAATATTGTGAGTGCATATGAGACTGCCCTTAAGAAACTTACTAAGCATTTTGGTAAGCAACTCAATTTCGTACTGGAATGCTATCCTTTCTACTCGAGAGTGCAAGGAGCAGATGAGTCAATGGAAAGTTATGTCACTGTGCTCAGGACCCTCATTGTTACATTTCACTTCACTGGGACTTTGGTGGAACACTTAAGGGACTGCATCATGATGGGGATATGCAACACCAAGATAAAAGAATGACTATGGATCAACAAGGACCCCCCGTTAGGGAGAGCCTTGAATTTGGCCAGAGCGATGGAGGAGTCTACCAAAAACATTAAAGTCATGACACTCAAGGATGGTGGATCGAGCAGTGGAGGAGGGACATGTATACAAGCAGTATATCCAGCCAGAGGGGGTATAACTACTAAAGGAGCAGAGGGTCAAGGAGGAACAAATCCAAATATCAGTGGGAGAAATAGAGGGAGCTGCGGGTGGAACAGTCACACCACAGGGGTCAAGGCATGTCCTGCTGCTGCAGCAGAGTATAGATGCTGTGGTATGAGGGGGCCTTTTGCAAGGCAATGCAGAGCAAGCAAGGATAGTATCCGTGCACAAGACAACTTCTGCATGCTAATGGGAAAGGTTCACATGGTGGAAGACCTGGAATACAAGGGGGAGAACACTAATCCAGCGGAGAAGATCGTGATCCTGCATGTGCAAGGAGAGAAAAGGAGTGGACCTTGGGACATAGTGAAAATCAACGGCGCTGACATCGAAATCATGATCGATTCAGGGTTACCGTACACCATGATAGCTCTGGAACTGTACGAGGAGACATATAAGAAATCAGTGGATACATTGTCACCCCAGATATAAATCCAAGTGCCTACAGGCAAGCTCCCATCAAGGTCTTAGGTTATGAATGGGCTGAGATCAAGTTCAAGGGGACGAGCACAAAGGCAAGCTTTATGTCACGCATAAAGGAGCGAGCGTCCTGGGGTTGGACGAACAGGCAGCACTAGACATTCAAATTTGTCCCAGAAGGAGTGTTCCTATTTTGTGTGTGGATGCAGAAAAGCACATGTTAACTGACAGTCTCTGTGACGAATATCCTACAGTCTTTTGTGAAAGTCAAGGGTATATAGTGCTGAAAAGGGGAGAAAACCCCATTGCACACAGGGTCAGGAATGCGCCTGTGCTGTCTCGTGAAGGGCTCAAATCATAACTATAAAGACTGATGGAGGAACCTGTGATAGAGGCCTTTGTGATCTCAATGCCAACATCTGTGCAGACAGGCATCCTCTCCCCAACATCAATGAACATCAATAAACTATTGAACACGATGGGAAAAGCGTTGTGGTTCTTGACTTTTGACATGTCATCAACCTACCACCAGATCGAGCTGCAAGAGGCATCTCACCATCTGACATCATTTGTCATGCTTTTTTGGGCTTGTATGTTCCGCAGGATGCCATTTGCATTAGATTAGCACCCGCTGTGGCTTTTTTCAATGTTTTATGCAAGGGTTGTTCCGCAGCATAGTGGAGATCAGTTGTTTCCAAGATTAAATTTTGGTGTGGGGGATGAGTGAAGATGAACATGATCAAAGGGTGTATGCGGTATTGAAAGTGTTACGATAGAGAGGGTTAACAGTCAAAATGTCAAATTAAGGTGCATAGTGTCACTTACCTGGGGCCTACCATTGGTGAGAGGGGAATTCGACCCAGAGATGTTTTGGTCAATGTGCTTAACCCCTTAAGTGCCAAGGACGAGTATGCTCGTCCTTTTTGCATAGACTTGCATAATAGCCTGACAGCAGCGATAGTTCTAGTGTCCAAGGAACAGTTGCAATCATTTTTGGGGATGGCTGAATATTACTTCAAGTTCATCCCCAACTATGCAGAGAAAATGGTCCGCATGAGGGGTTTGCTAAAGAAAGATAAAATGTTTAACTGGACTAGGAAGTGCCAAATCGAATTTGACGCAGTGAGGAAGTGTGTGGATGAGGCACCTTCATTGGCAACTTTTGGTGTATAAGCCAGAATGGTGTTGATGTTGGAATGTAAGTAAGGTTGGTCTGGGCACTGTGTTGTCACAATGGAGTGAAGGAGAGTACACGCCTATAACTTTCACCTCCAGAGTGTCACAGGATACCGAGACTAGGTACTCAGTGATTGAGATGGAAGCTTTGGCTGTATGCTGGGCATCAAATCATTTTCAGACATTGTTCTGGGGTTTGCATTATGTGTTTAGGATATCATAAGCCATTGGTGCATGTACTTACCACCAGGGGCTAGGATCTGTGTCACCAAGGATTACGCACTGCATGGTGGGACTCCAGGAATACAATTTTGTGGTGAAAATGTTCTAGGCCGACGTAATGCTGTACAGGATGAAAGTGACAACAGCATAATGAGAGAGTTTGTGGAAGGACAGACATAAGACATGTGTTGTTCCTGCTATAGATAAAGAGTGGTGGTGGTTATAGGTGGAAAAAGACACTGAGTTGTTGTGGATTAATAAGGGTCCGAAGGACTTGTCATCGGTCTACCACCAGATCGAGCTGCAAGAGGCATCTCACCATCTGACATCATGTGTCACGCCTTTAAGGGCTTATATGTTCCACAGGATGCCATTTTGATTAGCATCTGCTGCGGCTGTTTTTCAACGTTTGATGCAAGGGTTGTTTGGCAAACTGTTGGGGGTCAATTGTTTCCAAGAAGGTGTCTCACACGCTAGTCCCTGGAGAGCTGTTGTCCAGGAGGCTAGGACAAGGCCATTGCTATTGGATCGAGTTCCTGGGGGTGGACCAGTGGGGGGGGGGATCACCTGGATGGGGAGTCATCGGGGAGTGGAAGTGGGACAGACGTGGTACCCCTTCCCATTACCACATGTTCCCCATCCTACCCGGTAGGATATGTGGAAGCCCTACTCCCCCTTTTCTGACACAAACACTTTCCTATACTGTGACAGACAACGGACTAACACTCGAGCCATTTACCTGACATGTCCCACCACCAGGGTAAGGCAGAGTCAGGCAATTGATAATAACTACGGAATTTGACACAGTGAGGAAGTGTGTGAATGAGGCGCCTTCATTGACGACTTTTGATGTGAAAGGCAGAACGGTGTTGACGGTGGACGCAAGTGAGGTTGGTCTGGGCACGGTGCTGTCACAATGCAGTGAAGGAGAGTACATGCTTATATCTTTTGCCTCCAGGGTGTTAAGGGATCTCAAGACTAGGCACTCAGTGATTGAGAGGGAAGCTTTGGCTGTATGCTGGGAACAAAGCATTTTCGGATATTGTTGTGGGGTTTGCCTTATGTGGTTAGGATGGATCATAAGCCACTGGTGCATGTACTTAACACCAGGGGCCTAGGATCTGTGTCACCAAGGATTTTGCGGTGGATGGTGGGACACCAGGAATGCAATTCTGTGGTGGAATATGTTCCAGGCCAACGTAATGCTGTACAGGATGACAGTGACAACAGCGTAATGCGAGAGTTTGTGGAAGGTCAGGCACAAGTGACATGTGTTATTCCTGCTATAGATAAGGAGGCGTAGTGGGTAGAGGTTGAAAAAAACAGAGTTGTCGTGGATTTGGAAGGGTCTGAAGGAGGGGTGATCTGTGATCACAGATAAGGAAGTGAGCAAAAAGTATGCCTTGGTTGCGGATGAACTTGCTGATGGGCTTTACGGTATATCGAGAGGTTAAAGGTTGATTCCCCCTGCTAGTGTGCATGGGATTTTGGTAGCATTGGCCCATGAGGGGCATCTTGGACGGACTCTGTCAAAAAGGAGACTTAGGGAGTGAAATTGGTGGCTCGCTATGGATGGTGATATTGAGCGGGCAGTGAGAGCCCTTGTGCAGTGAGTGACGAAAGTCAGGTAATTAAGGTGCAGCCTGTACATCCTGTTTCAGTTCCTGATAATGTTTGGAGCACGGTGGCCTTGGATATTATGGGACCATTTGATGTTTTGGGCAGGGAGGACAAATATATTGTGGTTCTGATTGACTACACATTAAGGTGGAAATAATTTGCTCCTATGCGGATGGTAACCACTGAAAAGGTGGTAACGTTTTTTAAGGGAATTTTCGACAGAGAAGAGAGGCCAGACAGTTTGGTGACTGATAATGGCATAATGGCGTTCAGTTTGTTTCAAGGGAGATGATGGACTTTTTGAAAATAAGGGGTGAGGAGCATCACAGGACAGCCTTGTGCAATCCGAGTGTGAATGGGTTGGTGGAACGTGCCACCAAGTTTATCAAGGAAGCAGTCCAGTTGTCTTTGGCCAATGGGCTTGATTGGAGGTTCGGATTGGTGGAAGCAGTGAAGGCACATAGAGACACTCCCAGCGGTGTGACGGGTTGTTCTCCCTTTGAGCTTATGAGAGGTTGACGTCCAGGTGGAAGGCTTCAGTAGGTTTTGGCTAGGTGGGGGTACCTAATCAAAGTTGGATTTGAGAGAAGTGATGATGATGGTGAGGGAGAAGCAGAAGGTTATCGCTGACATGATCAACAAGCAACGGTGCAAGAGAGTTGTTTGCGTGGGTGATCTGGTTAGAGTGAGGAGTCCCAGTTTTGTAAGGAAGGGTTTACCAGTGTTTCAACTACCGAGGAAGGTGGTTGGGGTTGGTCACAGATATGTCATGTTGTCGGATCGTACGTTTTGGAGCAAGCAGAAAATTGCATTGCAGGATATGTCTGGTGCGTTGTGGACCGAGGATGGTTTACCTGATCATGGTGGTGATGGTGTTTCATGTTTTGGGTTGTTAGACACCCCGCAGGTTCGGAATGTGAGGAGGGTACTGTACCTCTTGTCGGGAGGGCAAGTGTGAGGGTGGGGTAAAGTGGAATGGTGACCTGTTTGGATGGTGTAGTTGGGGCGTCGGTTACCCCCATTAGTGTCGCAGTGCGTTTTTGTAATAGAGTGAGGCACGCTCCCAAGAGATTGAATGATTTTGTCTGTGGTGAACATTTCCTGGGATTTTGTTTTATCATTGCTCAGGGTGTTTTGGAATTTTCTGTTTGTTGCTTTTGAGTTAGTTCAAATATTGTTTATTCCCTTCCTTCCTTGTTTTCCTTTTCACTCTCCTGTTTTTCTTTCCTGTTTTTATTCTGTTCTTTTAGTACCCTGCTGTGTTTCCTTTTCATTGTTCTTTGATTTCCATACATTCAGTGGGGTGGAGGAGAAAGTAAGGGGGGACGTGTGGAGATCTTGGTTAGGTGCTTGCCTGCACCATTTGCGTGTGTGAATGTTATCATTAGAATGGGTCCATGCGGACTGTTTTGTTTTACAAATAAACTGTGCAGTATCACATTAAGACTTACCTGTTCTCCGTAGTCTATGTTCACCCATCGTGTCAGGGTTCAAGTCGAGGGTACACGCGGGGGGGACGGAGTCCACCCATTTTATTCAGAGGGTGGACTCAGCCCCCCCCAGCTAAAATGAGAAACATTGAATGTCCTCTTTGAATTTATGAATTAAAGCCTACCTCAGGGATCAAATCGCAGTGGGCAGATTTGTAGGCCGGACACTTCACCACTAAACTATATAACGTGATGAAAAATAACAGACAACTAAAGGTGAAATGTCCCATTTCAGTACTGCAAGTCCCAGGGAAAACATTTAGATTGGTTCATGGAGTTTGTTTGTTTGTTTGTTTATTTGGTAATGCGCACCAAACCCTCAGGTAGCTGGGTGCAGCAGTTACAAGAATATTTGAAGCTTATTTACAACATAAAAAGGTCAGATCATAAACATAAAACAATTACAGTAAATACAATTTACGGTGCATAATACAGATATGTACATTAATAGGGTCAATAGTGTAATACATATATTTGCAGTAACAGGGTCAACAGTGTGATACACGTAGAATCACATGGATTGTCCTAAGGTCAGAGATACAAATAGGTAGAGTGGGTGAGTGATTTCTTAGATGTCCTTGGTTCGAAACCAGCTCAGCAAATTACGTCTAAATCTGGAGAATGGCTGTTTCACTCTAAAGGCGGTGGGGAGTGCATTCCAGGAAAGGGCAGCTTTGACTGGGAAGCTACCTCCACCAGCTTTGGACAGTCTAAATCTTGGAATTTCTAAGCAGAGATGGTTGGATGATCTAGTATGGTGAGTGGAGACTTTTCTGGTCAGTCTGGCAGATAGATAGGGAGGTGCTTCATTATTAAGGCATTTGAAAGTGAGGGAAAGCGTTTTGAGGAGTATCCTGTCACTAATTTTTAGCCAGTGCTGGTCTCTTCTGAGGTTGGATATATGCTATCAACGGCGTATATTCAGAGCTGCTTTCAGGGCATTATTTTGTAATATTTGCATTTTATTTAGGATATTTTTGTTAGCGCCTAGGTAGAGGGCACTGCAGTAGTCTAGCTTAGACATTATTAGTGCATTGGCGAGTGTAATGCAGGTAGCTTTAGATAAAAAGGGTCTGCAGGCCCTAAACAGTTTACAGGTATAAGCTGTAGATGAGGACATGGAGCTGACTTGTTTTTTTTGTGATAATGTAGAATCAAGGTAAAAACCTAATGTTTTTACCTCAGTTACTGCTTTGATTACATTGCCATCGATGTTAAATGTGGCGTAGCTGGGGATGAGTTTTTTTAGGTTGGAGTCAGAACCCAGAATCAAGATTTCAGTTTTGTCGTCATTCAGGCAGAAGCCATGTGAGGCCCTGCATGCCTGAAAGAGGAGGTATATCCTCTTTACCAGAGCCGTTTCTTCGACGAAGTTGCCTGAAAGGGGTATGAGGATCTGGGTGTCATCAGCATAATTAGTGCACTTGACACCCAATCTGTCAAGTTTGTCGAAGAGTGGTTTGTTTAAAACATGCACACATTTTAAAGTTTTTAAAAACACTATTAGAAGAAAATGTCCTCTCTTGGTTTTGTTTGTGTGTTGATTTTATGAAAGACAAAGGCAAATGCCATCCGTCCCGTTCAATTTGGGTGGTTATGCAAAGCCAATTTAATGAAATGTGCATATTTCCCCTTGATGTGCTAATTTCTGGCGACGTCACATCACATTGCGTTTGATGATGAGTCCCAACACTTTCTTTTGTAGGATTTGCCCCCTGCATTGTGTCCACTAAAAAGTGTCCACCTGCTGTGGGGGAGGCAGTGTCCGAAAGGATACACTGTGCCCCAGATGTAGGTGCCCAGGGTGAAACAGCACTGTTCACGCTGCTTAGGCAAATTCTACCGAGGGTGTAGGAGGCAGTGAAGCCTGTGCTGCCTGACCATTTCATCCAGTGAGTGACACACACATAAACACAGCAGATTAGATGCTAAATACTCGTAGATTGCTAACACACTACCCTAGCGCAGCACATGCAAAAGGCTAATCTCACATCATGCGGAACTCGAAAGTCACCCAAAAAGTGGCCCTAGAAACTCCCAAAAGTGAGAGGAACCCCCAGGTCACTACTCAAGCCACGAGGTCACCAACTCACAGTACCAATAGCAAATAGCAGAGGTCATTGGCCAGGAACACACACGACACAGGGCTCCCCATCGATCACATCCAGCGAGTGAAACTCATTGAGGCGTATGCATAAAATACACCACGTGCATCCCAACACATACACCGTTTCCTTAAACTCAACACTATAATTACTCCTTGCCGAGAATTCAATAGTTCAGCGACACTTCACATCACACTGAGAGACTTTTCATCTTCACACTGTGCAACAGGTGTGACTCTCCCATTACATACGTCTCATATATATCTCTTATCTCAATATTACTTTGTTTCCTTCCCCTTCCTGCAAGAAACTGCAACTTCATTGTACGTGGTCCACATTTCTATACAAGCCAATGCACTGAAACTCACTGGACTTCAACAGCATTCAACCCAACACAAGTCTGCCTCATTCTCCATTTAAATGCAAATAATCTTGACAATTGGAACTTCACATATCCATTCTCACTTTAAATGCGATATTTAACATGGAGGCATCACACAATCGCAAACCATAGATAAGCAACATGTCTCCAAACATCATCAACTGACTGCGTTGCGTCCAATGTCTGTTATGGAGGCCTTTCTAAACATTAAAACATCCATTCTGTGAATAGGTCAAAGCTGCACCCTGCACAGACAAGAGTTCCTCGTGAAACATCACCCAGGTTGCTCTGGCGACTGTCCGCTTTCCGACGAGAAGATCCCTCATCTCGCTGGCACCCTCTGTTTCAAACGCCCTCCAGCGCAGTCCTTGCTTTAACTGACGCAGAGCGTGAAAGAACGTCACCGTGCACTTATTTCTTTCCTCCGGGCGCACACTTCCTGATGTCATCATTCTGCAGTCAGGGACAGCTTTGGGCGGAGCTCCGTTCCACGGACATCACACCTCACCTTGGTGGGTGACTAAGAGCAGTGTGACGTTCTTTCGTGCTCTGTTCCAGTTAAAGCCTATTTCCGTCTGCAACCCTGCCATTGTCTGGGTGATGGAACATAACAAGTATGTATCTGAAAAGCCTTTAAGTTCCAGGGACAGCACATAATGGCAAGGCAAACAAGTTCAAGGGCGGTTGCTGAGAAGAGAATGACTTCAGAGAGAAATCACTTCCTGTTGTGGCCCAGGGCTGGTTTGTACTCACTTGAACCTGTAACTCAAAAATAAACGTATGAGAAACTACAAAAGGTGTGACATTCCTTTATAATAGTGGCAACGAGGTGGTCAAGCCCGCAGGGTTCACAGGTGTTGTGCAATAGCACCTTGAAGCATCTCATGTGCTCAATGGAATTACCAATAATGATGTCAGACCCAGATAACCGAACAGACTCACAGAATATGGCAAAGTACTACTTTATCATCAACTCAATAAAGAAGGGAAATCTGGCGAACAACAAACTGCAGTCCACGCACTCACACCTCAATTTTGATTACACAAAAGTTTTATACCTCCATGTGCCTCATTTATGACATCATCCTATTTGGCAAACTTAAAAACATATTGAAGGGAGGGATTGGTTAAGGCAACATATGTAGAACATATGTACCTATATATCATATTCACTGAAAAAAACTTTGTTAAAGGGATGTTATGGTTAAATTGCACTAATAATAACCTATGAAATTCAATGAAAAAACTTGTTAAAGGCACATTATGGTTACAAGCAAAACCGGAAAACCTCAGAAATCTGCCAGTTATGGTAAGCTAAGCAACCATAGCTCCCGCCACTACCATGCACTGCTAAGACTAACACCCAGGAAATCAAAGATGACATGACAAATGTCATTGGTGGCATCACTGATGACATCACATATGCAATTAATGTTGATGAAAAGTCCCTACAGTTGGTAACAAGATATCAGGGGTGATCGGGAGACCTATCATGAACTACTTAATCTATTAAAGAATGTGCTCATCTAAACAAAACATCATATTGGAGAGATGTTGTTATGTTAATACAGGAACCTAATTATACATAAACATATGCAATGAATGCAGCATGCACCATGCACTTCTGGACAGTGCCACGTGACCATGCGTGTGGCATGATGAAGCGTTCGCGAATGCGTCCGCATTTCGTGATCAGGTCCGCGCTTTGCAGACAGTTTGGAACTGCATTTTCTACTGATCTAGGAACTTTCAAGATCAAATTGTTCCCCTTGCACTGCTCCTACACCAATTCTTACTCATTATCCATTAACAATCTAGTACAGATCACATACTTGGAGGAATATTAAAAAAACTACTATTTATCTTAAAAATGGCATCTGCTATTGCCATCCCTCCTCCCCAAGAGCCAACACCACAGCCACTACCCCCAGCTGGAAGACCTACACAACAAAAAAAGCCCAGTACTTCCAAAGACAATGAAGAGGACCAAGAAGATGAGGTAGAGGAAGTGCCTACCTCTGGCACCAAGAGAGAATCATGGGTGTGGGAGTTCTTCACCACTGTTGGGAATGTACCAAAGGCTAAAGCTACCAAAGTGAAATGTACTGAGTGTTGTACTCAGTCGCGGACTACCTGGTCAGAACTCCTACGAGTCCACCTCCATGCATCGCCACACCCAATCCAACCACCAATGCTCTCAGAAAGGCTGTTCCTTTCTTAGCAAGTAGCATGCTGTGTTCCTCCACCTCATCTTCCTCAACCAGTACTGTAACCACACAGCCTACTTCTGTGGGACACAAAATCCCACCAGCAAACTTGCAAGCAATATAAGAGGCTGTTGAGCCATATCTTTCGAAGACAACAGTCTTCTGTATATGCTGCAAAACACCACTGAGAAACACTGTACACTACCTTAGATGTAACACACTCGCATAGTCTTCCTCTGTCCAGCTGCCCCTCCATATTAGTGCTTGGTGCCTCTTCCCTCATTTCCCTCCCTACCTGGACTTCTAAAAACAACAAAAAAAGGTTCCTTTAGGAACCAACTTTCACAGTTAAAACATAGAACTACAAAATAAATCTTATAGTCTCCATCTACTTTACATTTATCAGTAAAGTACATAGACTCAATAAGATGTTCAAACATTTCCATTAGCATTTTGTGTTATGCTAGTGGGAATAATGTGGCGTTCATCCCCCGTTCAAGTGAAGCAAGGGCGGATAACGAAGGCTCCCGACCGTCATCCCCCGTTCCAGCCCTTGCTATTAGCGATGAAGGCCATTAGCACCCTGGGTTTCCAAAGCAGTAACGCAGGGTGCTAAAAAAAGGATTTTTCTTCCTATATGGGACGTGTGTGGCATCACACACTAGGAAGGAAAATCCTTTCCCAAGATGTCCATGATGGCAAGGGAAGGTGAGGCTCCGTACATAACCACTCTTCCCTTTCCATGGCAGCCTGCAAAAGAAAAAGAGAGAACCCTATGACCATATTACCACAAGCACATTTTGTTTTCCTTTTCAAATCTATCCCAATTTCGAAAAACGTTACCACACAGCTGGTCCCTGGTGGACATGGCTACTTTATCCCCATTGGTCGATCCTAGTGGTCATGGCTAGTAGCCTGATTGTCCGGGTCATGACCTTATGTCATGACCCGGACAATCTGACCACTGCCCATGGCCACAGGCTATACCTCAGTCACCAAAGGTATATCACTATTTTTTGCACCTGCATTCTGACAATTGTCCAAAAAAAACATGGACACAATTGCAAAACAATACTTTCAGGAGCTTGCCAATGCTCCTTTCACAAGTTTGCTGGAAATCCGCCCATGTTTTATTTTTTCAAAAGTGTATGTACATACATACAATAGTCATATAACTTAGTCCCCAGTTGATAAAATCCATTCAGACTTTGGACAAACATTCAAGGTCGGGTCGCTAATCTTTCTGAAAACTTTTGTCCACATTCCCAAAACAGCAACAAAGGTATAAGCCATCTAAAAATGTTGAGACCCCTCCTCTAATTTAGCCCCGTCTAGACTAAATCCCACCAAACTTTGCAAAAACATTTATATCAAGGTCTAAAATCTTTTTGAAAACCTTTGTGCAGATTTGTGAAATGGCACCACATTTATAAGCCTTTACAATATTTTGCCCCCCCCCTCTAATTTTGTTCCCTCTTGACAAAACAGCACCAAACCATTCAGAATCAGGTCTAGAATGAAATTCCGTAATTTCATGCAGTTTTATCGAGCGCTGCCAAAGTTATAAGCCATCCAAAAGCTGCTTTTCACCAACCCTGTAATGCACAAATAAGACGCCCCATAACATCTAATATGCTCGCGAACATCACAGGACTGCCACGGACTGTTTGCGGACATCATAGAAGAAAAATGACAATTCTTTGGCTCTTTAAGGCCATATCTCATCCCATCCTCATCACCCCTCACCTCCCCAGAGACTGTTTAATTAGTTTGACAAGTGCAATGTTGTGTTATTTAATATGTTTTTACCGCGATGTTCGCAGACAATCGCGGCAGTCCGCAAATCCAAAACGGCAGGCATTTCCAAAAATCTGATGCACCCCACGTTTTGTATTGACCAATCAGCGGGCGCATCCGATGTCCGCAGACCTCACGTCAGCCTCTGGACGAATCCGATGCCTGTCCACAAAGAGGGAAGTGAGTCTGCAGACCGAACCCAGATATCACTAATTATTTTTTACCTACTTTTTGGTCGTTTAAAAAATAAATACTATACGGATTTACACAAAATTTACGAAAGCATGCTTTTGGGACCAAGCCGCTGCTCCTGCCATAAATTTGGTGAAAATGCATCCAGCGGTTTCATGAAACCTCACCAAACATTGCAGGATCAATCTGACGGACCATATATGAAAAGTTAGGATTCGTTCAGGGGGGCAAAGTTATAAGCCGCCAAAACAAAGTGCTCTTCCTATGGGTTGAGCAACTTAACCATAACTACAGGGCTGCTACAGGAGGCCCTGTAATAAGTATTAGTTATATTACTGGGTGCCCCTTATGTGATAGGCATGCCTTGAACCACCTCTAAATAGGTGTAATCCAGATTGCTGCAGAATAACAACAGCGGATTGGCCTGTGCAACACTGTATATCATGTCAATACATAGAACCCTATGATTGGTTGGCATTTTCTCCCAACCTTGGACTTTCTGCTCGTTAGCAGCACGTAAGCAGAAAACAAAACCTGGGTCCGTAGAATAACATCAGACTACTACCCACTTGCCCAATTAGTCCATCTCTCATCGGGCAGGCCCCAATCCAAGGCTTCTTCTTTATAGTTGACCTTGCAGCCTGTTCTCTGCTCTGGGACTTTTCAGGGAGTGTGGGTACAATATTATGTTCATCTGGAGCTTAATGAATAGCCCTTGTTTTCTACTTCTGAGAAGACCGCGATTTTGTCAATTTCAGTCTTTTATTTACTGTTATTTGCTTTAAATGTGCTGGGTGCTATTACTCCTCTTGGCCTCTGGAGACTTGATCACTCCATCTTAAATATGTTTTTCGCATCCTTTATTATCCAATACATGGCACTTGCAAACGTTTTCGCTTCTGCTTAATCTAAGAGAAATATGTCTTACATGGCTTATCCTCTTGCCTCCCTTTGTCCTTGCAATTATTCCTTGATGTGGCATCCATGATCCCAAGCCAATAGACTTCTCTTTGTTCCTCACATGAAGCTGTTTTTTCAGCATCTCCTGCCTCTGCAGCCCTGGACTGTCTCTGAGGTAGCTCGATTGGTTTCAACACAAGTCTGACGTCCTTCTTTTTCTCATGGACGCTTTAGTCACATTAGGTTTTCTTCTGCAGCAAGCTTCTATATGTCTCAGATACATTGCATCTCTGCATATGTACATACACTTCATCTGTTCTCACATATTTTGTTGGTGCAGATGATTTCTTTTTGTTTCCTTACATGTTTCTCTTATTACTTCAGTTACATCTTTAATCACTGAGTACTTGCATATTGTTTCAGTGCGTCTTTGTGTCTTTCCTTTCCTGCAGCTGTCAGTTTGTACATTCAGCTCTTCTATGCCCAATGGTGTATGTCAATATCCTCCTACCATCTCAGTGCAAGGGCACATTGGATATATTTGTCTGAGTGCATAGCATCTCTCATACACTTGGTACAGCATTGGGATAATGCCTGGTGTCACACACATAGGGCTCTCTACTGTTGTTCCAATATGACGGAGGTGAGGGGGTGGACTATATCAGTAAATTACTCGCCTGCTCCTCTACAGTGTCTTGATTGGTGTGTGTCCCTCTGGAAGAACACTTGGATGATGGGCAGTCTTCAACTACTGATATTTTGTAATGCTTTCATGTTTGCTGCTGTGAAGATTTGCATCTGTCCCCTGCGTGTTGTGCTGTGGATACGGGTACTTTGTCAATATTGACCATTGCTGTGGTGCATTGTTGTGACTCTGTTTCCAAGGATGATACCAACCACTTGCTGTGCAGTTAATGCCTGGATTACTAGGCCTACTGAAGTGTTCAGTGAGGCATTCGATGTGCAGAGCAGCGAGCGCCATTTAAAATGTGCTCATTACTCTCAAGAGCTCTTTGTCACATTATAATTATTTTTTGGGACAGTTTTTGCATGTTTTTGCGAGGGATAGTCTTGGACAGTCTTGGAATTTATCATGCAAACAAACCTTGTGGTAAACTTATGAATTACTGATTGAATTACTATATTGGAACCCTGATGCTTACTTGTGTTTGAACATAAACTGTTCCAGCCTTCTCTACTTACGGGCTCATTATAATAATGATGTGAATTGTCAAGGAATAAAGGCAATCTGCCTTAAGTGTGGAAGTATAAGACATTTCTCCAAATGTTGCAGAAACATTTCAAAGGGTGGTGTGAGGGAACCTAATGCTGAAAGTGAAGAAGATATTGAAGTGTGTTGTGTCACCCCTGGAGTATCTCACAACTCCTTCCTGACCACGGAAGCCAAAAGTAGCTGACCCCTCCCACCTTGGTTGGCACAGGTTCCTTGTTCTTGTTAACAGGTTACTTCAAGGCAGCCAATGGGGGGAAAGGGTTACAGAGAAGTTGTGGCTAGGGAAGGAGGTGTTAGGGTAACCAAATAGAGGGTTAGGGTTTGTGTAATGGATAGGTAAAGGGTTCACAGGAAAGGAAACATACACAACATAACCAAGAACTTGAAGAGAGTAACCTTTTCAAGAGAGACACTCTTAATAATCTCAAACATGTTCCTGCCCATGTTGAACACACTCGTTCTTGATTAGGAATATGCTCCCAAAGTTTCCTCACATTCAGTGTACCTCACATACCATACAAGCTACTAACATAAGCACATAGCAACCAGAGACCTGGTCTAGACAAAGGTTCTACAGGACTGACATAAGCACATGAAATCCAGTAACATGGACTTAAACAGTGTTTCAGAACATGGATAACATAAATACACAGTATCCAGTAACTTGGATTAAGCAATGATTCAAACATGAATAGCATAAACACATAGTGTCCAGTAACTTGGACTTAAGGGTGCAACATGCCCACCAGATGCACATTCACAAGAGTCTTTTGCAACCTATTCTCAAATTGCCTGTCAAGGAAAGGTTGCCTTATTTCAGAACTCCATTTGATTCAAACAAATAGATATAGCAAGCAGCGACAAACAACATGGCGAGTATCACTTGTTCAGTACTCGAATAAGCATTATAACGCTATTGCAAAGTCCCCCTTTGCAAGTCCATGCCAGCGTTCAATGCTTGCTCTCCTGCCCAAATTTAGGCACTCAAAGTACTTAACCGAAACCTGGGAGGGGCTTAGAAGCACCACCACAGGTGAAATTGAGAATGACAGCACCCGGTCTCTCAGCCGCGCTTCTGCCATATGCAAACACAGGCGCAACTGAATTCACGGCCTGTCCCTCATTCCGTGCCGTGTCTCAACCCCTTGTCCTCCTGCTCACTGCCATTCACTCCTCTGGCCCGTGCCTGAAAAACGCCAAAATCACCAACAAGCAGCAGAGGCCAGGGAGGAGTTTATATAGAACTGTACAGTGTGCACATGGGCGCACTCCACTAACCCATGTATTCATAGGAACTGAAGTGTTCTGTGTCCCGCGGCCCGGAAACAGCCTTGCAGAGCTTTTTCATGTCCCAATTTCCTCACATTACCCCCTCCTCCAGGCTCCTTCCCAGGACCCGGCTTGTCCGGATGAGCATGATGAAAATGTCTTACCATGCGTGGTGCATGAACAGCCTCCTAAGGCTCCCAAGAGTCGTCCTCTGGACCATAACCTACCCAGGAAATCAATTCCCAAAGATTCTTGGAACGCCACCTGGAGTCCAAAATCCTGTGCACCTTTAACTCTTCCTGACCATCCTGCAGCACTCCAGGAGTCTTCCTTGTAGCTACACTAGGAGCTGCAGGTTTAACCAAAGAAACATGAAAAACAGGATGTATCCTCAAATGAGAGGGAAGAAGTAAATGAACAGCTGTGTCAGACACACATTTCACAACAGCATAAGAACCAATGTATTGAGGTAAAAATGTACGACAACCAAGTAACTTGATATGTTGTGTAGCCAGCCAATCATGATCCCCCACAGCATAATTAGGACTCACCCATTTCATTCGGTCAGTTTGTTTCTTATAAGCCATCTGAGACTTGTCTAGGTTTTGGTGTGCGCTCTCCCTGATGTCGCAAAGCTCCTGTGTACTCTCAGTGACTGCACGAATTCTATCATGAGATGGGAATTCCTCAGGCAACATCTTACATTCACACCCATACAAGCAGAAGTGTAGAGACATTCTTAAAGACTCATGCTTAGTATTGTTGTAACAAAATTCTGCCAGCCTCAAAGCCCGGACCCATGAAGACTTTCCATCTGCCATAAAACACTGCAATTATTGTTCCATTGTTTGATTAATTCTTTCAGTCTGCCCATCTGACTGGGGATGGTAACTAGTGGAAAAGGCATAAGAGATTTGAGCATCTTACAGAAAGCACTCCAAAACTGGGATGTGAACTGAGGTCCTGGATCCGACACTATGGCCCTTGGTAACCCATGCAACCTCACCACATGCTGTAAATACAGCTCCACCAACATTCCAACACTTGGAAATCCTTCGCAGGGAATAAAATGCATCTGTTTAATCAAATAGTCTACCACCACCATAATTGTTTCAAACCTCCCATCTTTGGGTAAATCTGAAACAGAATCCATAGAACAACAAGTCCATCGTGCCTCTCGGGTGGGTAAAGGTTGCAAAAGTCATGCCTTCTTTGAATGATCTTCCTTGGATCTCACACACATATCACAGTAAGCTACATAGTTCTGAACACCAGTGGTCAATCCGTCCCACCAAAAATAGCGCTGCACCATGTCTTTAGTCTTCCTTACCGCTACATGTCCATCTAATGGGGATTTATGGCACCAAAACAAAGCCTTCCTCCTCAGGCTCTACGTGGAGAGAAACAACTTCCCTCCTTGATAAGGTAACCCATTCCGAATGCTCCTCACCTTGTTTCCCCTCACCCTTCTCTGCCATTTCAACCTAGGAAAATCCTGGCACACCTCATGAAGCATATCCTGAGTTACTCCCCCCACAATATTTTACCTGCAGTATAATGCTCCGTTGAACCTGACACTGACCTCCAGAATTCTCCTGTCTAGACAAAACATCTGCCTTCCCATTACTCCTGCCCGAACGGTAACCTTAGAAATCCCACTATAGTAGTATGAAACCACACTCCCATTTAAAAGGACACATGTGTATGGTAATACAATGATTACTTTCTCATGTTACTAAGTTAAACATTCTAAAGAAGTGATCATAATACATGAAAAAATGTGCATATTAGGACTGATCCAGAGAAATGGACAATGGTAAACATCACTCTCTGTCCATTGTACTTTGTTTTTTGCCACTACTAAACACTCAAGTAACATCTCACTTTCCAAATTGTTGAACAGGTATGGTGATCAGATTATCCCATTAGAAATACATGTAGCGAACCTAGGATGGGGCAAATTCAGTGACCTCAGCTTGGAATATTTTTAGGGTAAGTATTCATGAGGAGAAATTAGGAGACTTACAGAAAATAATGGGATTTGTGACAGGGTCATGTCTTGGACATCTGCATATTATAGCACACTTGAGCATTTTAATGCAAAATGTGGTAATGCGTCCAATTTCCAACATCACCAATGCTGAAGAGAAGATCGAGTGGGAGAGAAGTGAAAGTTTACCTGACTGACCAGCGGAGATCGATTCATGATGACTTCAACCACCAGTCCTAGCCCAGAGGGCTGAAGGAAGGAGTAAGAGTGACGCTGTGGTCGTGGAGGCACACATGAACATTTTCAAGCTGGCACTGCAACGTTGAAGCAGAAGGATTCTCATTCATTGCTTTAGGGCCCATTCGAGGAACATGAGCCTCAGCATATTGGCTGATGCCTGTATCTGGGCAAGCTGAAAATCAGATTTAGTTGTCCGTTGGGACTGAGTTGAATGTTCCAGGAGATGTGAACTGCTATCTACTGAGTGCACTAGATGTGAAACCAGGCATGTGGATTGGCATTTTTAATATTATCCTTAATCACCCCAAAGATAAGCTTGAATTTGATGTAATGTTTCTTTGATTATCATGTCAGAGGGTCATAGGGTATACTGGCCTACAGTAAAGAGCTATGTCTCGGGAGGATAGCTCAGGGGCAACGTGCTCGCCTTGGAAACAAGACGACACAGAGCAACACAGGTTCGATCCCGAGTCTGCGCTTAGAAACCTCTGGGTATTAAGCGCATTATAAAAAGGCAATCATATCATATGAAATTAATTCACAGTTTAAGTTACTTTGATTGGCGTGCCATGCTTTCCTATCAGTTAGAGAACTTAAATAAATTGTGAACACAGGTGCAAAGGGTGTCCGATGTGAAGGAAAATGTGCCTTCTAAATATCTCACTGAAAAATCAAACTATACACTACATTTGATGTGTCTTGCCATGCACCCAAACTGTTTAAAATAGCAGACGCTTACTAGAGGATAATTCTGCTCATTATTATTGTCATCATTGTTTTCACTTGCTGGTTCTTTCTCTGGTGATACCTCTGAAACTGTCACGTGGACTCTTGTCCAATCTACAATGAGCAAATGCTACTAGTAATAGTTAACAGCATAGAACTGAAATACATACATTTTTAGGATGGCAATGAAGAAGATGGCGCTCTGCAAGCTGAAAGTTAGAAATCGATGCCCATCTTTCATAACATTATTTGTGTGAATATTCTGTCGACGTAACACACAGTTATGCACTAATGAACTTGGATAGTTAGCAGAAGAGATATGATGAGACCTGGGTTGAGGTAAAAAGAAAATATGATGGATGGACAAATTAAACAATTTGGGAATTGTGCTTGGATCTATTGAATATGACAGCACTTTAGTTGTCTATGAGCTGTGGACGTTTATGAGCCCTTTTATGAGCCATGAACAGAGCAAAGGGACAGCCATGATAGCAGATGATGCAGTAGCCACAGCCATGTTAAGTGAGGTGGGACAGAGAGAACAATGGCTAGTTGGCACAAACATGGAAGCTCATAAAGGCTTTCGAATGCTATGTATGTCTGTGCCAAGGGCTCAGGACACCCAGTTTCCAACTCAATGCAATCTTTGAATGTGCAGTGCCTAAGAACTAGAAAAATAGTCTCATGTGCACTACGTATTTTTTACATTTGTGTACCGCCCAGACCCGTAGTTATGACAGTGTTTGCACAGAAGAATACAGTAGAAGTGGAATTGTCATAGCAAAAAGGTGAACATATAGACATGGATAGGCAAGGTACTACTGATTGGAGGTTGTTAGTTGTACTTGTTAAATAACCATGATTTCAAAAGTTTCTTGAAGGCTGGTTAGGAAGGTTTGTTTTTTAGGTGCAGCGAAAGAGAGTTCCAAAGGGAAGGATCAGTGGTGCAGAAGCGTATCCCCTGCTCTGGCACGATTGAATCGAGAAATAGATGGTGTAAGTTGATTGGAGGAGCAGAGGGTGCGTGCGTGCTGTTTTCTTGTGATGCAGTCCTTTAGGTATTTGGGTGCTTCTTTGTAGATGCATTGGTGAGTGATGGTTAGAGTTTTGAAGCCAATCCATTGCTCTTATAAGTTGCCAGTGGATTTCTCTGTGGGTTGCACATATGTGGTCCGATTTGCGGAGGCCCAGTGCCACCCACATGGCTTTATTTTGCAATAGCTGTAGCTTGGTTAAGTTTGCGGCCGACGTGGCCTTGGACAGGGCTTTGCAATAGTCAATTAGCTTAAATTATTGCTCTTGAGAAGGTGAGGCAGTTGCTGGGACTCAGGAATTGTCTGATAAGTGAAATTAGTTTTGCACTGTGTGCAGTGGAGAATGCTAGGGAATTTACATGCCTAGTCAAAGAGAGTTCAGTGTCAAGGTATACTCCCAGAGTTTAAACCTGTGACTATGACTGCGTCAGCATGATCTCTTCCCACCTCAAACATTTTGTGTGCCTACGAATGTTTTGGCATGCACTCTCCATCACATATAATATGAACAGGTGACGTAAAATGCTTTGGCATACTTTCTTCTCACCTATAAAAAATGAATGCTTTATCATTCTTTCTACTCCATTTATAAAATAAACATGCACCCAGGAATGCTTTAGTGTGCTCTCTAAACCACCTATACTGAATGTGTGACTGATAATGCTTTGGCATGCTCATGTCCCAGGAACACAAGGTACACAAATGAGGCGTGATTATGAATGCATGGCATGCTACCTCCTTTGCCTGTAAAATTAGGTGTAGCTAAGAATGCTTTGGCATGCTCTAGTCCCACCTAATTAAAGGATGTGAACCCAAAATGTTTTTGCATTGTCTCTACATATAAAATGATATCTAACTAAGAATGCTTTGGTCTCTTTTTTCCCCAGACTACACGAATGACGTGTCCCTAAGAATGATTTGGGATACTCCTTCCGCCTATAAAATTAATATGCGGCTAAGAATGCTTTGGCATGCACTCTCCACCGTCTACAAAATTAATGTGTGTCAAACAATGATTTGGTGTGCTTACTCCTCCACCTATGTACTCTCTTCCTTCCTGCAAAAATTAGACACACCTGACAATATTTTGGTGTGCCCCCTCCTCCCCTTTAAAATAAACATCTGACTAACAATGCTTTTGCATGCTGTGTTGAATCCATCCAGGGATCCAGGGAATTTGTCCTTTCTCCTCAAGGGGGAGCCACCCTCTTTGATACTAGGGAGGTGCGCCCACCATGCAACACACTCCCAAGGGGACAGGGAAGAGGGATCTCAGTGGGGTGATCCACCTTAGGGGATAAGGAAGCCCCGGATTTAAAATCTGTAATATCTCCCTTAACCCAAGAGACCCAATTGTGTGTTTGATATATGGATACTGAATATGTTAACTATGTACAGGGGCCTTTAAATGTGCTTGATTTGTGCTGCTGACCCCACCTTGCTCCCAGAATCTAGGAAACAATGTACTTGATTCACTCATTGCCGAGGGGAACTTAAAGGGGTTGAGACACTTAGCTGCATGGAAAGATAGAGCTGCTGGGAGGGAATCACCCGCTGCAAGAGAGTCAGTATGAGCAAGGCCAGGAACAGCTGAGTCCTGCACTTTCTAACTGAGCCAATCCAACCTGGAGGCAGGACCACATCACATACATGGTGTGCCGAGAAATCACGTAGCTCGAAGAACACTGCTGAGTACAGGCAGGTGCAAAGCCCAGGCCACCCTGGGCTCTGAAGAAGAGAGAATGAACTGCTGCAGATGAAGCACACCGGCGTGCACAAATCACTACGCCTGAATGAAGTACCACTGAGGGAGAATAAACGACCCGAGAAGCGTGGTTCTGCCGTTAACGGAGCAGCCCCTCACCCGATGAAGAACACAGTGGAAAAGCAGGTAATCGGTTAAAAGAGAGACAGGGGAGGAGGGTGGTAGAGATCTGAGGGACTCCATGGGTGATGAGACGATACGAATCAGCCTAAAGAGCGTGAGGGCCCACCTGGGACTATCAGAGACGAGAGAGAAATAGAAACATCCAGGAGGGATGAACCAGAAATAAAGACCCCACGACTGGGTACCAGAAGCGTAAGAGAAATAGAAACACCCACGTGGGGTGAACCTAAAACTAAGGCCCCACAAGGTGAGCAAGATCTACCAGAGAACCAATAGGTCTGAAGGACCCAAGAGCCCAGTCTGGATCTGAGAACTCAAACCACACATGAAGGGTGGAAACCACAACAATGAATCTATAAAATCATTTGTAACTGTATTGCATGGATGGGCAATTAGGTGTGGATTTGAGCATTGAAGAGAAGATTGAAGAGAGAGATACAACATGGTGACGATGTGCTATTGGTGTGTGAGTGCAGAGCACTAGCGAGCAACAAATATTACTACACCATACACATAGTTTGTCAAGAATGTGTCCAGAAGGGACTGATTGCAAGGTGCTGCAAGAAGCCGGCTGGATATGTTAGATCTGTGCTTGAAGTTACATAATCATTGAGTGGAATGGGACCCGTCCACAATGAAAAGGAAGAAAATGTGTATGTGGGTAATACAGTCAACACTTGCTCAAAAGCATCCAAGCCACCTGAAATGAGTTGGAGTTGTGATGATTATAGACAGTGGGGCTGACTATACTTTAATGTGGGATTCACATTCTGCACATGCGTATGGAGAAGCACCTATAGAAATACTTGGGGAGCTTAAAACCACATTAAGTTTAATGACTGTGAGGCAATGGTTTTTGTGCAGGTTGCCAGGAAGAGTAGAGACCAATTCTCTTGGGATGCACGAGCTGACCTGCGGATAATGTTGGATGATCTGCAACACCCTGATCTAGTTTTGATAGTGGAGTCCAAAAGTGTGTAATTGAGAGTGATGTGCAAGAAATTGAGACGTGGTATCCAGGTGTGTTTAAAAATACACCTGGTTGCCTGAAAGGGGTTTCACATCGCATAATGCTTAAGAGTGGTGTAGTACCAGTTGACCCCGGCATCTCTGAGATCGGAGATGGCGAATGAGTTCAAGAGAACGGAAGGAGGAGGAATAATTGAGGTGGCTGAGGCACTGAGTGGATAAGCCATGTTGCGGTAGTGCGTAAGAACACTGGAGTGATCAGATTGGTTATACCTATCAAAGGGCTCAGTAAGAATGTGATTGCAAACAGGTTTCCTCTGCCCAAGATCAATGAATTGATTACAGCAGTGTCTGGGGCAATGGCGTTCTCCAGGCTAGATCTCAAGTCTGTGTCATCAAATATGATGAGACCCTACCTCTGTTGATTTGACCACGTTTATTACTCCATTTGGTTTGCACAGGTGCAAATGATGCCTTTTGGTCTTATCTTGGCACCAGGAGTTTTTCAGAAGGTGATGGATAAGTTGATAGGTGGAATGAGAGGAGTCAGGTTTTATCCGGGTGACATATTTATTTGGGGAAAGGACCAGGTAAAGCCTGATGGGTGTTTGAAAGAAGTACTTATGCTACCAGCACCTTTAATGGGTGAAGCCTGATTATGTACAACCATTGCTCACAGCTACAGTTAAAATATAATACTGCATATACACATCATCCACATCATTCCAGAAGACTTGCACCATATGATGTATCGTTATTGATGTTCCCAAGCTTTCTGATGGAACATTAGAAGAGCCACGTCAAAGTGTTTTCTTAAACAACGTTAGACATGTCTAAAAGTCCAACTTGTATAGAAAACATAAAATAGCAAAAATAACAACTATAAAAGACAATGCCACAAAAAAATGAAGCCTCCTCTCTGAAACTCTCTAGCATTTCTGATGACTCTTCAAAAACAGTGTTCAAGTGCTGCATGTGTATGAAGACTCTGGCTGTTGCTGGCAGCACCTTTAATGAGTGGAGGTTGATTCTGCACAACCACCACTCTCAGCTACAGTGAGGATATCACACCACACATAAACCATAAAAGGCTGCAGCCCAGTATGGCCCAAACCATCTTGTGCAATTTCCAATATGCATTATCCATATAATCCAAGAAGACCTGCACTAGATGATATATCATAATTGATGTTCCCAAGCTTTCTGACCGAACATTAGAAGGGCCACGTCTTAGTGTTTTCTTGCACAATCTTATATATATATTCAAATGTCCAACTGGTGATGAACATGTAAAATAACAAAAATGACAACTCTAAAAGACAATGCCACAAAAAATGAAGCTGCCTCTCTGAACCACTCTGGCATTTATAACTGTAAAAAAGTGTCACTAATGCTGCTGTTCTCCAACCCAATACATACATTATTATCACTCCAGTATAATGAGCCAGCCACAGTCCTAAGAGCAATAAGCCCAAAGCCAAGGGGGCATATCTGCATCAGATAATGCCTCACGGTTTTTATTAAAGCCGTCAAATTGGTCAGACCTGTAACTATGAGCATGCTAATTATTCACCTTAACTCCATGAAAGAACCAGTGTGCCCAGCAAACTGGCATTCACAGCTGCCACTATTTCTATATCAAGTAGTAGTAGAGTAACAAAGACATTAAAACAAAATCAATGTGTTTCCTGTTTTAAACTGCTGCACATGGAAACTTCTAATAAACCATCCCAAAATGTGAAAACCTCTAATTTGTATATGAAAATTAGATTGCCAAGCACACACTGCACCTGAATTTATTAGGGCAATTTGCATCAGGAGATCTATTCCACTTCTATTTTACATAATAGCTTTTTGCACAACTAATGCCATTCCTATATTCTTTATGCATATATATTTAAAATTAAAACCTGTCATACATATTTTTTATGAAATGTAACACTAGATTTTACAAAACAATGAACAAATGAATAAAATGCATGTTCTGTTATAGATAACCACATAGTAGCACATTTCAGAAACCCAAATCTTTTTTTTACAGCACACACATTTGCAAATCATCCCACATCAGCAAAAAACAATCTTTTAAAAAAAAAACACATTGTCATATCACCCCAAAAATCAGTTGAACACACACTATAAGTGATTATAAAAGCATTTTAGATAAAATCCCATTTCTCCCGCTCTGTGGTCATTCTTTTATTTTAAGTGCAGGAAGTATACTTAATGATTCTATATCAAGCACCTCAGGGAAATTAATTTATTCATTTTCTTTCCTAATAAACAGCTTCCAACAATTATTCCCACCTATTTTCTACATATACAGCAGGACCACTTCACTGGTAACAAATACAATAAAAAAAACAAAAGAAAAATCAAGAGCCCCATCATCAACATATTATCAAATAAAACTTTTAACAAAACAATGATAAACAACTGACTAATGCCAATCATATTTTATAACATGTAACTTGAACTGTACAGTGTGAGTTCTGCAGTAAAATTGAGAAAAGTAGACAAAATTGGAAGTTTCATACTTTCCAAAATCAAATGCAGAAAAAGGGGACTATATTCTAAGAAAACTAATAAAATGGCCGACACATATTCACTGCAACCTATCACAAAGAAGTACACATTTACAACATTAACACCAGCCAATTAGAAACACTGAAACACAAGCAGAACCCTGGCCAGCATCACTAGTAGCTACGCATATTCAATGTGGCTACAAAGCTTGCTTGTAGCCGGGGCTACATGTACGTTTTCTACAAACTAAAAACTGAACTAAGCCAACCTTCAAAACTTCAAATAAGACAAGAGAATATCTAAGCATACAAAATAACACACAACTATACAATTCTGTGCTACATCATTCACATAAAAATATGATTATTTACACAGAAAATGTGTATTTATGTACGCAATTATAAATATAACTGTGCCTACGAATGCAACCAATCAAAAGATGAAAAGCATCAGTACGCCTTATGCACATGCTTTTTTATATACACACAGTTATAGAAAAACCCCATACATGTGCGTTTTACTAATAGCTGTGGCTATTCGCAAAAACTATGACTTAAAAGAAATGATTCTACTTCTCCAAACAAGTGTCCATAACACACCTATCAGCCCTCCTCCACTCCCCATAGTCCTCCTCTACTCCCTGCGTCTCTCCCAGTCCCCAAAAACACACAATGTATCTATGATGCCACTCCGCCGAAAATGTCGGATAGCCGCGGCTACCACATGTACACAAACATGCAACGTGCCATTTGTCACAATATAGCCATGGCTGCACAGGGTAATACACTTACCCGCAGGGAGCAACACCCTGCACTGAGTGCACTGAGCCGCAGATAATTACAACAGTACCATCAAACACACACATCATGCATACCCTGCTCATACAAACTACTAGAAATTGAAACTAGGAATCATTTTCCTGGAAACAGAGAAAGACTGCAGATATTATGTCTGGTTTGAAAACTGTGTAGCGGATCATAGGAGTTGGCTATTTTCGTTAATGCCTTCTTTAATAAATATATACATAATAGATCAGTCTTGGAATTATAATACATAATAGATCAGTCTTAGAAGGGACTCTTTTGGGTACAAACAGTGTACTTTTTTGCACATTGAGGCCTATAGCTGTGGGTATGGTCCAACGAACCCGCGGCTATGACCCTCCCCAGTCATTGCTGCGGTTAACCACACTTCCAATATTCAACAGTTAATTGGTCTACACAGTAGCCGCCTTCTATCTGAAAAAAAGAAAACATAATAAGTTAGAAAACACACACACTTTTGGAAACACAATTTAATACACAAGTTTTTATGACCCACACATCTTGTATTCAGTGCATCACATGCACTATATAAGACACACCATTTGTGTATACAACACTATTGTTCGCTTTCCACATACTAATCATTGGGTATTCGGGAAAACAAATCCAACTTGGATAAAAAAATAAAAAAAAACATTAAAAGGTAGGTGTAAGAAGTGTTTGTGCATAATCAAAGTCCACACATTAAAGGTGCTACCGCCAACAACCAGAGCCTTGAAATACCTGCAGCACTCTATTTCAAGAATCATCAGACATGATAGACAGGATCAAAAAGAAGGCTTTTCATAGACTGTCTGCAAATGTGCTACTCCCATTTCCAGCAGTACCACTATGTCTTGAATATAGGAGGACCTTTCACAGAAGTCAATGGTCCAACATCTTGTGCAAATCGACTGGGATGATGAGAACGATACAGCTAAAACAAAATACAAAAATACAAAATGACTTTAATGAACTTACAAAACACCATCAATTGTACTACCTCACAGAAAACTCAAACTGGCTCAGAGTACTGCATAACTGAAACTGCATTAAAATGACAACTAATACAATCAAATAAACATTGAACCTCACTAACATGAATACAAAAACGAAATGCCTACATGGTAATGCCATTGATTGACAAATCTAATTTTGTAGGTGGAAGTTAAACAAGACATTAACAAATACTTTCCCAGACAATCAGAGCAGATGAAATAGATGATAATAGACACCATCTGAAAGCAGTAATTACTCTAAATAACACACACAACACTGCAAATAACACTGTATTAACACTCACTTTCACATCAGCCACCCTCCTGTCATGTGCACAGTGGGAGGTATGGAATTAAAAGGATACAACTGCAGAAAATGGTGGCCTTTATACTTTCCAAAATGAATGCCAAAAAAGTGGACTATATACCAATAAAACTACTAAAATGGATAATACATTTTACAACAAAGAATCACAAAGAGCTACACAAATAGAACAGTGAAAATAACAAACAATGAAACTCACAGAAATCTATTTTTCCCCTCTTTCATGGCCGCGACTATTTGACGCAGCTGCAGATCTTGCTTTGTATCCGGGGCTACACATAGATTTTTCTGCAAGCCCAAAATCAAACTAAATTGGCCTTCAAACCTTCAAATAAAATAAGTGAACAACTAAGTACATAAAATAACACAACCAAATAAAATTTTGCACTGTATCATCCACATAAAAATATGATGAATGCAAAGAAAATTGATGTTTATAGAGGCAGCTTCCAATATACCTGTGGTTCCAGCCACAACTAATAATACGCTGAATAGTATCGACAAGCTTACACACATGCTTTTTAATAGACGTGGCTACAAATACATGACATCCGATTTGCCATGATATAGCCACGGCTGAAAAACTGTGCCACATTTACTCCCGGCTAACAATGCCAGCGTGCAGAGTGGTTGCTGCTTAGCCGTGGATAAGCACAAAACTACCATCAACCAATCATAAACTTCAAAACACACACATCAAACACACACTGCTCATACTACTATTATAACATTCAAACTAGGAATCATTTTCCTGGAAAAAAGAAAGACTGCATATATCATGGCTGGCTTGAAAACTGTGTGGCAGTTGGCTGTTTTGGTTGCTAGCTTTTTGTGAGAAACTAAATATTAACATGGACCTAGGTTTGAGAGATTTTACAATAAAAGGGTTGGGATTGTGGGGAATGCTTTTGTTGCAGGTTTTTTCCAAAATTGGTAAGTCTGAGAATTACAGGGCAGCCAGACATCATACTAATTCATTATAAAGGCATTGATTTGGGGAATGTACGAGTTGTGCCCCTTACTTTAATGATGAAACAAGTCTTAGAAAACTCTCAGTGTACCCCAAAACAGTCCTTTTAAGAACTAGTTATGACATATAAATACACAAATACAATAAAATAAACAAAAACAAGCTTTTTATAATGCCAGCGGTTACAGTTCATTGACTTGTATCATAACCGCAGTTACAAAACTGGGTTAAAAAGGGGCTCACTTCAAGTTTTATACTCCAATACAACATAAAAGATCAATACAGTACAACACTAATGATAAAGAAAGCAGAGAATAATACATAACAGTAAACTGGGTAGGCAAACATTTCACAGTCACACAATATAATACCATGAGTGAGAATACACAACCTAAAATACATTGTTTGGGGCATCTAAAACTAAAGTACGATTAATCCTTTTTATATTAATTCTATCACATGATTTTCTTCTCTTTTTCTCCAAAGTCTCACATATACAAAACTTGGTTCCATGTGTTCAAAATGTGGCAAAAATGGCCATTTACACCAAAAATTGCAGCAAAAAGGCTGTGGTTTTGCCGCTGCCATCCATGTAAAGGATGCGGGGGACACCCCTGCAACCCCCAGACCCATTATACCATTTAAGAGGAGTGTGGGACATCCCCACAACCCCTACTCCCCTTAAATGGTATAATGGGGTATACCTTTACAGGTCAAACCACAGCATTTTTGCCGCAATTTTTTGTAAAGGCGACATTTTTTCTGCAATTTTATTACTGCATACCCAAAACGCTAAAAACACACACCCAAAATAAAAAAAAGACTCACAAATACCTACCAGGTCACTGGTCAGTGACCTTTCACCCCCAACGTCACTATACCTATAAAATAACTTAAAAAAATAAAACACTGACACCACAAAATATATAGCCGTGGACACGGAACTACTCCTTCCCATGGATATCTGTAGTTCTTTGTAGCCTCTGGTAAAGCTGTGAATATTGGCAAAAAGTCTGAAAACAAAATATCCTTTCCTACTCCCTCTAGGGCATCACCAAGTGCCCCCTTCATCTGTTCCAGCTCCCCCAAACCCCACATGGCCTCCTCACCTCTCCTCTCCCTCCCTCCCACAACACATGCTGTTTCTGTGATGCAGTTTGCATTCAGATGTCAGCTATTGTGATAGCTTTTTGTTGCAAATTCAGTCCCTAGACCCCCTCCAACTCCCAAGTTTCAACTCCTGCCCTGTAGCCACCACCCCCCTCTAACCTGATGGCATTTGCATGTTTTTTTGATCTGCACATAGCTTTTTTCCTGCATTTCGTTTCCCCATATCCTTGGCTATAGCCGTGGATATCGCACACATTGAGAGAAAAACAAGATGGTGGTTGTTTCATTTCTAAAAAAACCTGGTCTCAGGTAAATCCCCTAAATATCTCTATTTTTGGGAAGGGGCACCCCCTTCTCCATCAAATACTTTAAAAACCTACTGCATGGAATAACCCCAAACAATGCATGGATCGTGAGTCAACGCTTCATGCCCAAATAGTTTTGAAAATGGTCCAAATTCGTTCCGCGGTTTAGACTGTGCGCTTTGGCAAAAATTGACCTTCTTTGTCTATGGGAAAATGAATGGGAAGTTGGCCGAATTTTTAGAAAAAAATGGACGCTTAAAAACTATCTCATTTTTTAATGAATTTTTAGGAAACTTTGCAGTCTGGGGTGGTGGTGGAGCACGTGTTTCAATCACTTTTGAAATGTCATCCAAAACCGTTACTCCAATCAACAGTAATTAACGATAGAATGTTGCCGCCCTATAATACTGCTCAGTATCTTTGTTCATAAGTAAGTGCACTCATTTCTTCTCTCGAGACACATAGCGTTTACCTCACTATATAAAAATAATTGCAATATTCACCAACATAATGTGTGAATCAAACCTGTATGCAGTCCAATCTCATTGCGTGTATGACATTGTAAAAATGCACTGTTTATTTATTTTACATTTTTTATAGCGCTATAGCGCTATATAGCCAAGTTTTAAAGCGCTTGTGCGGACTCTATAATGTCATCACTGGGCAATGGTCGCAAATGTTATTATATTTTTATATTTCTAGAAGCAATACATTAAATGCACGAAAGTCAAAACTCTATGACATGATGTGGTCTTATTTTATTTGCCTTATCAAAAGGCTGAGGTGAGCATTGCGTCACCGCTGGTGAAATAAGAACAGCTTTGCTTTCCAGAGAGCTAAGTCCGGAAAGTTTAATTATTTAGTGAATTGATCAATTGCTAATTAACAGACACTGGGAATTTGCAAGAGCGGGTGTTTTCACGGGTTGTGAAACTCCTGGGATAGAGAGAAAGGGAAACGCGGTACATTGTGAGGGGTTCGTGGTCGCCTGCCTTTGTGGGGTTAAAGGCTATACTGGAGGGGGAAAGTTTCAATGCATAAGTGTGCGGTCCCCGCTTTAAGGGCACATGGCGAGTGGTGTTTTGCGTTATCATGTGCAGAATGTGACCTTCAGCTGACTGTGTGGCTTACACGTTATGTAGCTTGTGCTTATCCCATTCAGGGCCGGCTTTAGGCATGGGCGACCTGGGCTGTCGCCAGGGTGCCACATTGGCATCCCAGCTGTGCCAGCTTGGGAAGTCTTTCACCAGCGTGGGAGTCTTAAACCAGCATGGTGTGGCCTTTGAAAGGCCGCCCCATGCTGGTTTCACACCGGCCCTTTATTGAAGTGATAAACTCCCCTCTCCAGTACGAGGGTGGGGAGTTAATGATTTTAATGGTGAGCCGCTGCTACACCGGCATGGGGCACCATCCTTTCCCCCGCCTTGACTTAGAGGGGCAAGAGGGTTGAGGGGAGGGGCACACCATGTTGTTTCCTCGCCTCAAGCGCTGCCAGACCTAAGGCTGGCCCTCTCCTTTGTGACACGGCTCTCCCACCGGCACTAACCTGGATTCCTCTGTGTGGGTGACTGCTCGGATCTCTCTAGGTCAGGTGCCCCTCTCTGATCGGGGTTCATGGCCACTGAATTGCTGGAGGAAGCAGCCTGTGCCCGGCAGTGGCCCTCACAGCACCATGCCTGTGAAAACGCGTCAACTGGGGTCATGCAACAGAATAAAAAGCCAAACCACGACTAAGACCCAACCTGTGAACCTGGAGGAATGATAACACATTCCTGCCTGCATGCAAAACCATGCCTGCCAGGGAGATGGCAGCTGCAGAAATTAACTAGCACTCTGGATGGGCCCTTTGGCTGGGTGGTGGGCATGTGGAAAGGGATGCAGTGGCTCTCTCCATGTGGCATTTTGCGGATGTGATTGTTTATAGCAAGCTCTTGCACTGCTAAGCCAATGCTTAATCGGTGGGCCTTAAATTCTGCCAAACAACTGTCCTATTGCACCAATCCCAGTGTTTTTTTTTTTAATGTGGGCTACGAAATCGGGGAACGAGGTATGGCGTCTAACCAGGTGGCGTGGCCAAATTTTGCTAGACCTGGCCTAATGGAGGGCCAGGTGCTTCGACAAATGCCAACCAGTGTTTAGCTTCTGGCAAGTTCAGCATGGCTGGACAGCTCATGTCTATGGCGATTTGCCAACCAGCAAACCAGTGTTCAGCTTCAGGTAGGTTCAGTATGGCTGGACAGCCAATGTCAGGGACAGTTTGCCACCCAGCAAACTATTGTTTAGCTTTCGGGAAGTTTAGCATGTCTGGACAGCTAATGTGAGGGGCAGTTTGCCACCCAGCAAACTAGTGTATAGCTTCGGGCAAGTTCAGCATGCCTGGACAGCTAATGTCAGGGACAGTTTGTCAACCAACAAGTCAGTGTTTAGTGTTGGCCAAATTCAGCATTGATGGACAGCCATTGTCAAGGACAGTTTGCCAACCAGCAAACCAGTGTTTAACGCTGGGCAAGTTCAATATGGCCACACCAGGCTCAGCTATGCCCAGAGGAAAAAGCCGATGTGGTGAAACAGAGCCATGCCCACCGGTGTCTAGTCAAAGGATCGAAAAAAAGGGTCGACAGGACAAAGGATCGACACCAAAGGGTCGACAGGACAAAGGATCGACACCAAAGGGTCGACAGGACAAAGGATCGAATTGTTTTTAAAATTATATATATTTTTTTAGGTTCGATCCTTTTTTCCTGTCGACCCTTTTACTGTCGATCCTTTGACTGGCAACCATGCCCACCCACCCCCTTCTCCCCAGCATGCATTGCTTCCATCCCAGAAGAAGAATGTCCCACAGAGCTCCCTAAGGGGCATCCCCACTCGAGTCCTCCCACCATCCTCCATGTTACAAAAAAATGTTTTATGACCTTTGGGTCCTTAAAAAGATGCAATTATAAAATGTTGATGTTTGTTGTTCAAAACATGGGAAACATTGAGGCAATGAAATTGGTCTGAACCTCTTAGAATTAAAGGTAAAATGACAAACATGGTTGGGGACCTCCCCAAGGATTTCTTTTAAAAAGTCAATAGCAAACAATATATTTCAAAGCATATTTGGAGAGCATCGTTCGGGAACACTAGATAGAATGTATGGACCTCTCTACAGGAGAGTCTTCCTCTAGCTTCTTCTCCTTGTAACTCTGAAACTCAACCTAAGCTCCCCAACTCTATCTTCTCACATCCCTGAGTGTTACTGCTAGTGTCACATCACTGTGTGCACTTCAGCACCACCTCTGCATGCAGTGCCCTGGCACAGCTGTGCCTCGGCTGAGTCAACCGAATAGTTACGCCCCAAGGAGAAATCTGGAAGCACCATTGAATGTACTGGCACCCTGCCGAAATATCTTGCTTCTGTATGGTTACAAAGGAGACAAAATGCACGTCCCTTGGAATCCAGGAGTGTGGACACATCCCCCTTCAGACCCAGAAGAGATCACACAACCTTGGACACTCTGGGTAAACTCTGGGAGACTAGGCTGCTCTGCTGTCCCTGCTCCTGCCTAAGCAGGATGAGCAGCGCCATCTTAGTTTGGATGGACTCGACCATTCATAGTCAGGAGTCAGCTGCTTGCAAAATATAGAGAGCACATCATAGGGCAGGAGTTCAATCAGCTGGCATCTTCCCATAAAGGAACTTCTCATTCGATTAGGTAATTTCCAGGAGGAATTTCCAGAATACACAGAACCTTTATGTGGTACTTGAGTACACTGCATTTGATGAATGAAGGGGCCATTGTGAGGTATAAAGTTCTTCTCCGTCATCGTGGGTAGACTTTGCATCTGAGGAATATCAACTACACTGAACTGTGATTTGGTCTTTGCCGAACCAGACGTGCAGAACATTCAGACCCTTTGGCGGTGTAAAATTCTTCTTGGACATAGAGGGTGGAATTTGCATCTGAACACTGGCCGCACCTGTGGCGTCCCCATCACATGTCCCTTTTCTGTTTTTCCTAATGCATGCATTTCACTGGCACACATCATTTGGAGAAGCTGGGCTTTCAGGCAAAGTAAACAGAGATTGGAAAACAAGTCCAAATCGATGCTCCTTTATATAACCACCTGCACCAGCCCACTTACGAATGTTAATCATAGCCGTAACGTACTCATGTTACACTCTCTGGACTAGAGGTATTTGTGCATCTCTTAACTGCATGATTAAACTGGACAATGGTATCTCTCAAATAAAAGCAAATCGCAGCAAAAAAATGCAGGCTTTGCAGAGCAAGGCCAGGATATTCTTTATACCCCACGACAAAAAATGAAATAAATCTAGTAAACCAGCCACAAACTGCGGAGCAATTACTGGCTTTCGGGACAGGCACTCGGAGGCCAATAGTGCAGCTGTAGAATGTAAATGATGGGGTGTAATCATGAATCATGTGCACACTCACAGGTGCCCAACATGCACTTTTACTGACTTCTGCTTAGTGCAAATTGACAAGTTGCAGCTGACTGTTCCTATCCTGCTCATTATAATAGGATGGTCATTGGAACATGCATGGGGCAAATTGATCATATTTTTGTGAATAGACTAGTGTGACTTAAGTCTTTGTAGGGCTTACGAGCAGTCACTTACATATCCAGCTGTGCCACACAAAGGCGAAGTCACTTATTGCCACACTGCCCAAGTGGTACACCTGTGGAACCTGTTCCCTTCTGCACCCCAGTGCAGGCCCCCTTTTAAGATGGCATTCTCAAGTCACAGAGAGGCAGCACTTATAATGCAGTGGCTCACTTGAATGGTCATAGTCGACAAGCTGGCGCCTGACAACTAAGGTCTCAACTCCTGAGGGATGCTTCTAAGTCTCCTACTCACAGATCCTCAGATGGTCAATTTAAACAGAAAGTTTGTTTGGACATCAGCCTTCTGGTGTGTAGGTGGTGGTCATAAGGTTATGCATGGTGGATGCATCAACTTTGTCCTCCTTGTTTGATGATAACACGCACACACATCCCTTGAGTCGAAGAGATGTGATTGAAAATGGGATTGCCAGTTGTTTATTCCCGAGTCGTTGGCTATGGATTATTCAGTGGCCTCACCCCCATGACAGTTGGGTATGAGTCGCCAAGTCATTGCCCTCAAGGTGCCTGGGTGTTAGTTATGTAATCATCACCACCAAACGAGTTGGGTATGGTTTATTCATTATATGGGCCATAGGGTGGTCATGTATCAGTGATTGTGTTATTAAGTCATTGCCCCTAGGGTGGTTGACAATGGGTTATGGGTTATTAAGTAATTGCCCCTTGGGGGGTTGGGTATGGGTTATTGGGTTATTAAGTCATTGCCCCTAGGGTTGTTGAGTGTGGGTTATTAAGCCATTGCTCCTAGGGTGGTTGAGTATCGTTTGTAGGTCATTAAGTCATTGCCCCTTGATGGTTTGGGTATGAGTAATTGAGTTGTTAAGTCATTGCCCGTAGATATGGGTTATTTAGTCATGACACATGATGGCCTACTATGGGTTATTCAATTATCACCCCAGGTGGTTTGGTATGGATTATTTTCATCACATGGTGGTGTCAGGGTTATCCAGTCATTGCCCCTTGAGTGATTGGGTATGTGTTATTGGATTATTAAGTCATTGAGCCTACAGTGGTTGAGTATGGGTTATTGGGTCAAGTCAGTTTGGGCATGGGTAATTGGGTCGTTATGTCATTGTTCTTACGGTGTTGGGTATAGAGTATTGGGTTATTAAGTCATTGCTCCTAGGATGGTTGGGTAAGGGTTATTTAGTCAATAAGCATGGTGGCCTAGTATTGGCTATTCATTTATCACCTCAGGGTGGTTTGGTATGGATTATGTACACCAGAAGGTGGTGTTTGGGCTATCCAGTCATTGCCCCTTGAGTGATTAGGTATGAGTTATTAGATTATTAAGTCATAGACCCAAGGTGGTTGGGTATGGGTTATTGGGTTATTAAGTCATCACCCCTAGGATGGTTTGGTATGGGTCATTTAGTCATGCCACATTGTGGCTGAGTATGGTGTTCTCTAGCACCTAGAAGCATCTTGTGTGCTAGATGAAATTACCAATAATACCTGGACAGACTCAAAGAAATTGGTAAAGTACTTCTTTATCATCAATTTAAAATAATGTAGGGCAATCAGTCGAACAACAAACTGTAGTCCACACAATCACACTCGAGTTTGATTACACAGAGGCTTTATACCTCGATATGTGTCATAGATGACATCATTCTATGAGGCAAACTGTAAAACCTGTTGAAGGGAGGGGTTGGTTAAGAGGATATATGTATCTATATATCATATAAGTATTAATAATAACACTGGAGGACCCTTATCTGCTAGGCACGCCTCAAACCACCTCTAAATATGTATAATACATATTATAGCAGAATACCAGCAGCGGGTTGGCTTATGCAACATTGTATAGCACATTGCTACATAGACCCTCTGATTGGCTGGCCTGCTTTTTCAACCTTGGACTTTCGGCTTGTTAGCAGCACATAAGCAAAATGAAACACAGGTGCAGAGAGTAACGTCAAAGTACTACCCACCTTCCCAATGAGTCCATAATCTCTCTGTCATGATTTTATTGCACGGCACACTAGGGAACTCCTTCCCCTACAATGGATGTGGTGCACAATAAAGCAATTTATATTTTTAATATACTACAGATTCTTTTGAGTAGGCCTCCAACTTGTCTCGTACCCAACCTCCACAAACACCCTGTGTTACAATGCACTAGGAACCAGGCCAGTGTGTATCAATACATTATTTATTAATTTATTATTCAATGTAAAGGGGTATAATCAAAATATAGCAGACACCAAAGATGAGGCAACACAAAATGCAATCATCTCAACCAAACAACCAGGTTGCGATATCCTATCACAGTTAATTCAGACTTTTAATGGCAAAGCATAAAAACAACAATTTCCCACAAAGTGATGGCACCTATGGGTTAGCACTCCTCCCTGCAACACTCACCACCAAACATCAATTAAACTTGGAAATATGGCCGTTTCTCTCTGACGCCCCTACTAAAATTCTACCGGGGGAAAGTGATCCCTACAATCACATATGGCACAGATGCCATTCCTTCTCTGCCTGACACTTTATGGCCCAAATTGGAGAGCCTTTTGTGGCGTTCAATCCTGAACCTTCCGACTTCTACACCTCTACCACTGATCAGACGGGAACTTTCACTCTCGTCCTTGGCCTCAATAGTACTTAGAGCTTCTATCATGCTATGCCGGAAGATCAAGGACCCATCCTCCCCTGTGATTTTTTCTATGCTACAAGAGGAGATGAATACAGGCAAATGTAAACTGCTGACCAACTGGGAGACTAAATGTAAATCACATCTAGAAATCTGTGGCAGCTCTATTGAAGAACTGGTGTGCAATCCGACAAAAGCAAAAAAATGCTTAGACAAAATGGATTGGATAATCACGTTAGAGAAGACAGATGCATATAAACTGACCCAGCACCTCCCCTCAACAGCCAGAAAACTGAATGAAGTCCAACCATTTCTAATAAAACACCCAAACAGGAAAACATGTTCGACAATGCTCCATGCCAAGCTGAACTTACTGCCAACAAATGAGATCCTGAATATAACACGCCTCTCTGCGACAAACAGTTGCCGCTTCTGTAACTCTAAACAAACCATTGAATCACTTCGGCACCTTCTTCTATCATGTCCGGGCACATCTCCATACAGAACTCCCTTCTTGCTCCACCATTTAGAGAAAGCCTATTTGACAGACGGAGCTCTCTGGTGGGAACGATTAATAGGGGGCCTTAGACCTTCATGGATGATAGCAGCTACCAGAATTTTGGACTTAATTTTTAAAGACAAAGCAACAAAGCCCATGGCAGAAATTTTAGAGCTCTTATAAATCTCTCAAAGGCTGGGGCCATTCTTTTACTTTTTTATTGCGTTGAAACATATTGAACTCTTCTTTTTTTCTTGCCTTTTACTTCTTCTCTGCTTTACTTCTCTGCTTTAAGTTTTGATTCTTCGCTCGTTTGATTTGATGTCTATCTTGTAAAAATCACTTCAGTGATTAAAAACTCGTAATGAAAAAGAAAGGGATGAATTAAACTTGATTCCTTTGAATTGAAGGCAGTGGCAAGGAGTAGGAATATAGGGGAAAAATCTGATTTGGGATGAAGCCGACAACCACAAGATGGGAAGCCAGCAAAGAAAGGGAAAACCAGTTTTTAGAGCAAAATGGAAGAATGGGATTTTGATTATTTCTTACAACTGCTAGGGGACAGAATAGAAGAAAATGTGTATTGCTTGGACTTATGAGATGGGCAAAGTTTTAGAGAATACTAATCAGTACACCAGGGAACAATAGCAATGAAGTATGAAAATCGGTTTTTGGGAGAAAGCAAATGCAAAGGGAAAATACAGTGGCAAATGAAATTTGTTTACACTGGGGCTTACAAATACAGGCAGCTCAGGTAAGGGGTTTAGCTCAAAATATTAAAATTACTTTTCAGTGAGAAGGACAAAGGCACATAACAGGTAGACTTCTAGGCAAAAAGGATTGCTCACAATGGGAACAATGGTATGGGTTTAATAGGACAGATGCAATGGGAATTTGTTTGGTAATGCACACAAGACACAGACAAATTCAGTTTTTAGTTACAAGGATAATAATTCTTCTGAGGCAACACTTTATTCACTATAAAAATTAAATAAAAATATCAGGAAGAAGATGGTTGATATCGAATTTCAACAATCTTGAACCATGAATTTCAATTGAGGAATTCATTGAATTACCCACAAAATATACTAAGAATGTACACAGACAACTTGGAGGTTTTTCAAAGGAGATATACTAACATACAAAGGCAAACTGGAGATTATTCTGTGAGGAGATGACTGGAGTACCTGGGCAATTGGGATTTTCAGTGGGAAATATTGGATATACTTCTACAAAAATGAGGGTTTATGCAATTTAGGGCCGGGGTTATATGCTACTTACATAGAAAGCCTGGGTTTAGGATTCAGGAAAGCTAGCTGGACCTCAGGACACTCTGGACAGAAAGGGCAAAAGGTCTGGTCACTGCACTCTCAAAGATGGTAAGGTTCAGCAGCCTTCTTTCCGTCCTCCTTCTCCTGTCTCCCCGGTTTTTATGTATGTGTGTCCTGAGTCCTACTACAGTCACCTTTATAAAGCAGAAATGACATCACTAATTTTACAATCTAGGGGGAGTACTCCGTAATTATTCCTGCTGCTCAGATTGGACAGTTACCATCCCTCTCTCCGCCCCTTGTCACGATTGGTTCAGGGGAGGAGAGCACCATCTGTATGTTTCCATTTATTACCCTTTCTATGTTCTCTTGAAATTCTTTGGCATAACTTCATAATTATACTAGCCACTGCCATGCGAAACATATATTCAGTATTAGCTGGTCATAGGGAATTAAGTAAGCCAATTGCCATAGCATGGCCCTCTGGCACATTGTTGTCTTATTCATAAAATGTACAACTGTTATGAATATGTAAATCATCAAGCAGTTTCCTAATTTCAATTTCCACCTTTTCATCAAATCTCATAATTGTCACATGTTCAGATCAGCCAGAAACCTACTCTTAACTGGCCATTACAGTCCCCAAAGTCCCAGGTAAATGCAATTTATATCCTTAATCCTACATGAACAATGGCATAAAATTGAGATCCATCCTCAGTCTGATGGCTGTGCAAAAGTCCTAAAACAAAATAGTATTTTAATATGAATGAGGAGTGTGTATGTCAGGAAATGGGCTGGCCGCTTCATCCCCCACAGCCATCTGCTCGCCTGGGTCAGCCTGTGACCAGAGGGTTTTTATGATTCTCTTTGAAATTGACAGTTTGCTCTTTGAAGTGGGTGCAACAAGAACTTGCACCTTTTCGTCATGCTTTAGCCAAGGATTGCCTTCTTTGAATTCCCTGCTTTTCTGTCATCATGTCTGCAGAACAGGGAATTATTACCCCTCCCGCAGCATCACATTTTATTACAGGATTGTTAAAAGATAGGTGCGAAATCCAGCTGGCTGTGGGGCTTGTCATGCTGAAGTTTCTGCCTCAGCCAAAAATGGCTTTACCTGAAGTAGTGTCTCTTCACAGGCTACAGGAGTTTTGTGGGTGAAACCTAATATGCATAATATGCATTTGCTTTGGTCACCCCCACATCATGTTTCCCTGACATTCTCTATGTGAGCAGTGCTATCTATTTCAATTGTGGCTTTTTAAAGCTGTTTTTATTTGCAACACATGTGCAGGCCGGCTTTGCTTGTAATGTTTAAAATCCTGTCTTGCAGGTCACAGGATTGTTTGATTTCTCCTTCTTGGGTGAATAATGGGTAGGCCCCTTTTCCCCATGGTTCATCAATTTGACATGAACAAAAATAAAAAGCCAGGCTGTTTTTTGGTTGCAGTGTTGAAATTCTTGCCACTCATGTGAAATAAAAGTAAAGTAAGGCCATTTTTGTTTGCAGTGTTTAAATGCCACTGTTTGGGTGAAAGGCACTTCTGTTTGGGGACTTTAAATGCACCCTACAAATCCCCCCTGCTTTTCCATGGCTCTTTGTTGGGGAAGAGCAGGGCAGAGTGGGGTTTCCATCTGAGTAATTTTCCTTCATCAGGGAGTGGGCACTCCCTTTTTTCTTCCTTCTTTTGGGAGTGGGCACTCAAGCCTCCCATTCCATCTTTGGGTTGGAGGGTGTGGCACGGCACCCCCTTTCTTCCTCCCCTTCCAGGTCTCTGAGGTTCTCTTCTATAGGCTGGAATTTCAGGATGTTAATTCTCTAATAGAAGAAAGAAAAAATACAAGTTTCATTACTTTGTACACACATTTTTCCCCGGAGGATTTACAAAGAATTTACACTCCAATAACCTACAGTTACAATATCTTCTAGTTTCATAAACACATTTTTTTATTTCTTTTTTCATTTGTACAAAAACACCAAGTTAATTGCTTCTTGTGTTACATATATATACATTTTTCTTGTCTGTTCTCCCTTGGGGATGTTGATCTTATAGGCGACAGGTGAAATTTTGTTTATAATTTCAAAGGGGCCGTACCAGCAGGGAAAGAATTTCAGCTCCTTGGTCTGGTTCCTCTGAAAATTGTACAAGCAGACCCGGTCACTTACTTGGTATTCGTTTTTAGTGGTCTTTAAATCATAGTGGGTTTTCTGCCGATTTTTCCAGATTCCGCTGAGCATACGCAAAAGCATGCTGAAGGTTTTTTCTCAGAATCTCAATATTTTCATGTGTCATGGACGTGTTAATCAGTGTCTGCTCTTGTGTTCAGAGCAGATGCTGGGGTAGCACTATTTTTCGTACAGTCATTAGCTTGAATGGAGACATTTTAGTTGCAGAATATGGTGTAGGCCTGATGGCCATCAGGACAAGTGGTAGTCGGATGTCCCAACTAGGCCCAGAGTCTGCCACAAACTTTTTAAGAATGCTCACAATCATTTTATTGTACCCCTCAACTCCCCCACTGGAGGCTAGGCGGTAGGCAATATGGAGTTTTCTCTTCAGCCCAAGTATCTCCTACATCTTTGTCATTACCTTGCTGGTGAAGTGACTTCCTAGGGCTGACTCAATCCTTTGGAGGAGGCCAAAACGCTAGAAGATGTGGTTGATCATCAGGGCAGCTGCTGTTTCTGCCTTGCAATTTGGGGCTGGGAGACATTCCACCCATTTGGTAAACAAGCATGTTACTGTTAACTTGTACTTGTTTCCGCTAGGGAAGCGAATCACAGGTCCGATGAAATCTACTTGTAAATCTGATCAAGGCAGTGGCATCCCCCTTTTCTGTAGGGGAGCTCGGTGTGTGAGAAAACTTGGCTGAATTTGTGCATACACAAGACACCCCTTCAAGTATTGGTCTAGGTCCTGCCCCATGTGTGAGCAATATGCGATCTCTCGCAGGATTTAATATGAAACCCCCTGATGGCCGACTGTGGCCGCGTCATGGGCGTGACTCAACATCAGGCTTCGGAATGAGGTAGGTACCACCCACTGGTAACATCCAGAGATGGATCTCCGTACTAACACACCATCTTGGATTCAGAACATTTTGGGAAACTTCATTGTGATGCTGGAAATGCATCAGAGGGACAGGGCCTCTGAATCCTTGTCCTTTACTGCTTTTTATCATGTGTTCTGTCGTGTTTTCTGCCCAGGAGTCCATGTGGGACTCCTGGCAGTGCAGCTCTCTCTTTTGGTTTGGTGAACAGACCCATGGGATACCCTTATGGCACCCATGGGTAGGGGTACAACCCTGATGCCCCTAGTGTATGTTTTTGGGCACCTGTGGGTGGCCCACAGAGCAGGGTATGGGCTGGTGGCAGCTCCATGCTGAATTTGACAGGTGCTCTGGGTGTCCTCCATTTTGGGATACCCAGGCCCTGCCATTGGGATCAGTTGATTCCTGATAGGAAACAAGATGGCCCCTGTGGCCTCTTGCTTTCTATTGCCTGTTACCTTGTTTTCCCCAAAGTCCTGGGGAGCCCTGACTCTGTCCCTTCCCCCTGACTGGCTGTTGGGTGGAAGTTCCATATATGGTGTTGTTGTGAAGGCCCAGCTAGACTGACTGGAGCCTTCCCAGTGACTGTATGTTGTGGGTACCTCCTGTGGGTGGGACCTGGGTGAATGGAGTGTGTGAACAATATACACTCCTTGTTGTGGTTGTCTGGTTTCTGGCATGTGAGACAAAGACTGAGACAGCCCTGCCTGAAACTGGCCTGAATGCAGTGTGTAGTGTTGAATGGCTGGGTACTTGTCCCAATCCACATTCCTTGTTGTGAGTGTCTAAAAGGGAGGAGTGTGGCCTGAATGCACTGTGTGCCTGATTGGCTGACTGACTGCATGAATGCCCTTCTGTGTGATTGGCTGCTGTGTGTGTGCCAGCAGTGTGGATGAGAGACAGAATAGTATATCTGGGGATCTCTCACCACTGGAAATTGTTCAGAAGCGTTCAGAAGCTGAGTCTCCACTCTAAGAGTAACTGGAACTGCTGATCCTCGACGTCCAGCTGGAAGAAGAAGACTTGCTGCTGCATTTGCTTCGACAGATCTGAAGGTTGCCGAATTCGTCGAGGACTGACCCGAGAGAGGACCTGGTAAGGCGCCCTCTTCCCGTGCTCCGAGGGATTATCGAGCACCGCTACATCTTCGCCGAAGCGCCCTGGAAGTCAGACCCTCGAAAGGCTGCCGACCCGAGACGGGACGCCGAGGAGATCGAAGTGAAGCACCCGGACATCGACGCCGTCGAAGTCCATTGCCGTCGACCAGGGTTCGCAGGTCTGTGTAACCGCTGGAGGCCCGTCGAAGTTGTGTTGCCCAGCCGGGGGAACCACTTGACGCCGTGCCGCCGACGACCGGAGCCGTCCGCTCCTTGCCTAAGAACATTTGAATCGAAGGACTCCCTCGCCCGCAACGTCGACCGCTTTATCCTGCCGGAGAAAGTCGAGGACGACCAACGCGCCGAGGAGAAACCTGCCGGTGGGTTTCCCGCCACCCGAAGACCACAAAGACTCGAACGACTCGACGCCCTTGCTGGGCCCCCGTCTTCACAATCTTTGCGGTCCAGAACAATTGTCATCGAGGTGCCCCGCACGCCTCTGCCTTGCAGGACGCCAACGCTCCGTCGTCGACGAGCACCGCTTGGATCGAAGCTGCCGCTTCATCGACGCCGTTCTACCCTGTTTGTTGTCGGACGTTCGACGCCCCGTGTCTCCCGCTTGAAAGGGAAGGCATTCAAGAAGGGCCGTCGATTCCCCGACGCCGAACGCCAAGTTCCTCGACGGATGTTCGACGCCCCGTGTCTCCCGCTTGAAAGGGAAGGCATTCAAGAAGGGCCGTCGATTCCCCGCCGCCGAACGCCGAGTTCCTCGACGCTTCTCGACGCATCTCGACGATCCGTGACTCCCGCTTAAAAGGGGGTCGCTCAAGAAGGATCTGTCGACGCCTCTTCGAAGAACTCGACTCCACCAGGTACATTGGGGGGGTAAAAACATTATAGGAGGGAATAAGACTTGCAGAACAGTATATGGACTGGGCTTGTGCTATATCTTTATTTTACAGGTTGCCCAGGTGGGGGGATCTCCACACAGAACTGTGTCTAGTGGTAGGGACCAGTATTCTGCATATTGCTCAACCACCTTATTTTCTCTCCTCTCTCTATTGCTGGTTTCACTCTATTGATCTGTGTGACATTGTTACAGTATTGTTGATGCACTTTTAATGAGGTCTAATACAAAGGGTGGTACCACTTTAGAATTGTATATATTTGCCATTGTTGATTTTCCTAAGTACAAAGTGAGTTATTATGATAAGTGTACATAACCTTGAATATTGATTATATAAAGACTGTGTTCTAACCAATACAGTGTGTGGACATTCCTTTGTGGGGGGCTTGGGGACTACACTGTACTTAAGAACCAGCCTGCATCAACTCCTGAGAAGCTAGGCCTTGATTGCTCGTCCATTGCTACCGTAATAGAGAATCTTGGCTGGGGTCTTCGGTTCCTCTCTTCTACCATATAGGGAGCAGAGGTACAGACACCCCCTACCAGTCTTTACATTTATCAACACCCATAGATCCTCTTTCCCGATGTAATCAGCTTCGGTCAGAGGAAAATTCACGGGGTCTTCAATGTGTTGATAAAATATCCCAATTATCGGTTCCCCTTTTTGTGCTGTGATAAAATCAGCATATGGGGTCTCCTTACTCCACTGGGCAGTTGAGAGTCATTTTGGGCAAGTCTTTGAGACCTGGTGACAGCAGCGACCTTAATTGCCCCCAACAGGGATTCGATCTCGAGGTGATCCCCTGGATGGCTCCTGTTTTGGCCAACTAGTCAGCCAGATCATTTCCGGTTTTCTCTGGTCCCTCTATTCTGGAATGACCCTTGATCTTCTTCCAATAAATGTTCATCTCATTAGAGGTGACCAGAACATCAATGGATTGTATTAGGTTGCCATGCTTGAGTGGTTTATTGTTTGCACACAGCATGCCTCGGGTTTTCCAATTAATCAGGTGCTCCACGAATCCGTTCCGGACATAATCTTTCAACTAGTACTCCATCTTGAGCTGACAGAGATTAAGCAAACTCTTCTTTCTCTGGTGTTCATTCATTTTTGGAAACTCTTCAATATTGAAGTCACTTTGGGGAAACACTAATGCAGGAACCTGTATGACCATAATGGAGCATTTTCCTCCGCAATTTTTAGGCAGCTGCATATAAGTTCTCGATCCACAGGCGCAATATCACCCGATCAGCACAGCAGTTCCTCCATTAATTCCTGGTACTTTGAGTATCTGCTCACATCCTTTATTTTCTCCAACCAGAACCAGGCCTTTGTTCCAGAAGCATGTTGTCCCATTTTATAGTGGTTTTATAGACACTTGTCCTGCTTCATTGTCAACCTATATCATTAGCTTAGAATACTTGGCCCATGACTTTAGGCACATGTCATTTACTATTTGCACTATGCTTAATGGTTCTTTAATAAGTGTGCAGAGCAAGCTAATATTCCTTCTTCCCATCCTGTACTGGTGGCGACTCGTCCATACACCAATAGCTGAGGTCTCTCTCAGCATCCTGGTACTCCTGATTTTTCCCCTATGTCTGAACATTCCATCCTCCTCATTTCAACAATGTTAACTTGTTCTCCAATCAGAGATGGATATATGAGCTTTTTGCTTGTCCACCCTATCTTTTTTTCCATCTTTTGTGTTTTCACATAAGCATCTCCATATGGAAAGGTTCTGTTGATCACCATTGTAGGGTTGCCCATTTTCCTTCGAATTGTCCTCTGGTTGTGCATGCTGCTAAATGACTCAGGCACTTCACATCATGTGCAGGAATTTCTTTTGCAATAAATGTTCTGACTGCGTGCAGGGCATAGGAGATGAGAGAACATACATAGCAGATTTCATCTGACATTCTCTCTTCCACCTCCTTTATGTGCTATACCAAATGTTACTCTTTAAATGGGCCCGAATAATCGAGATATGTATTTATATTTTCATAATCTTCGCCAGCATCTCTTTTTGAACAATTTCTTTATTAAAATCAATGAAGATGCTGCTTGTGCTTTCGTTAGGGGTCACAGCATTTTTTTATTGTCACCCATTGTATCAGAAATTTTAATCATTGTGTGTCTAAATGCCATAATTATAAGGAAGAAAAGACAAATCATAATGCAAAATGAAATCACAATTACTATTCGAGAAAATCTCATAAATTTTCTTGATTGTAGCGAGTCTCTCATATTTTGGAACCTTCCAAACGTGTTTTAATTCAATATGTAATTGTGTTATTTTTTGTAACTCACACTTTTATATCAAAAACTGTAAAATAATTGCCACAATAATTCTGAGCATAATTTGATTGTTTTTAGGGTTACCAAGAAATGTCACAATGTCCACATGTCATCTTATCAGAACTGGGTAAGACTGCAATATATAGGTAAGAAATCATACAAGAATGTGTGGAATGTTATTACGATTGGCAGTATAGAAGATGCAGGGTGCTCTTTTTCTTTGGATCTGGTACATCAATACATTGGGCCTCATTCTAACCTTGCCGGTCCAGAAACAACAGTGTCAGTAAGTTTACTGGCATTGTTGTTTCCGGACCGGCAAGGTACAACTCTACCGTGTGGGTGCCCTCCCGCCTGCAGGTCTGACATGCTAGGCGGACTGGCACCGCCCACAGAGTTTCACCGTTATTACCGTTGCCGATGTTTCCGTGGTCCCCATTCCCACTGAGTCTTATGCGACTCTATCTGAATGGGGAACAACATTTTCCTGGTGCCTGACTTACTTGCTGCTGGGGTTGTAATCCCCCGGTGTTACCAGCAAGTCAGGTACCAGTAACTGTTTACGGGTCCGTCAGCTACCTGCTGACTTTACCGGCGCGATTACCGCTGGACCCGTAATGAAGCTCATTGTCTCTTGATCCTATCTAAAATAGTTATAAAATAGCTGCAAGTCCATTCATTCCTCATTAGATTTAAGAAATGTACATTTTTATTTCAAAGTATTTTTGTTATTCTATAGACACTTTTTCTTTGCTCTTGGTAACCAATCTTGTTTGTATGCGCTGGACTTCTTCTCTTGCTTCACTGTCGGCAGATGCAGGAGGGGTCAAGGTCTCTCCTTTGTACGGTTTGTTGTCATTTAGGTGTAGCCAGGCTCGTCTTCCTTGTAGCTTTACAGATGCGGGAGTAACTTCTTCTACTTCATAGGGTCCCTCAAACTAGGTTTTTTTTTCCAAGTGCAAGCAAATTGTCATACCAACACCTGGCCTCTGGGTATAAACTAGGTTGATTCAATAGATTGTCGGGATTAACTGGTTGATTGTTTTCCTCAATCCTTTTTGACCCCTCCTTCAGGTTGAAGACCTGTTGAGAAATAAAAGAAACACTAGCTGTTAGATAATCATGCATCTTTTCCCCTAATGTTTTTGCTACACTATTGGCATCAGTTTATACTCTTGTGGGTGGAGCAAAGGGTACTCTTATATGACATCCATTCACCAACTCATGAGAAGTTAGGTGGTGAACTGAGCCAGGCTGATTTCTGAGGGAAAATAGTGCAAGGGGTAGGCAGTATAGCCATTCCTTTTTAAGGTCATTCTAATAGTGGCAATCCTTTATTATAGCTGCCTGTTTAATCTCTGATAGATGCCATTCACCTGTGGGGGATAGGCATAAAGGATACATTTTCTTGAGCCTAACAAAATAACTATCTGCTCAAATACCTCATTGACAAAATGCAGAACACTGTCAGACTACAATACTTCACACACCCCCCATCTAGGAAACACGTCATGCATGAGAAACCTAGCAGCACGTGAGGCGATGTGGTGTGTGCATGGACCTGCTTTGACCCATCTGAAAAAGGGACATACTACTACCAGCATGTACAGACAGCCATTATATATGTGTAGCATAGCCACATAATCTATGTGTAAATGCTGAAACAGACCATTGGGCCTAGGGATTGCTCCTGTCACGGTTCCCAAGGTGTGCCCTACTGTGATTTATTGGCACACAATGCAGTTTACAATAAAATGTGCCATATGTTAAAATACATTTGTTATGAACCAGTCTTCTGCAATTGTTGCAGCAAGAATCTCTCTTGTAGTGTGCACAGGATAGTGAAAATGCTCCAAATCCACCTTCAATAATGCAAGCAGCATAAATGGCTTTCCAGTGCTGTCCTGTCTCCAAAGAGTGGGGGACAAAGAACACCCCTGTCTCCTCCATAAATCCTGCTCTTCTTGTGAGGCTTGTCCTTGCAATTCAATTAACCGTGTAATAGATAACATATTAAATCCTTCGTATAGCAACATGCACAGCTTTGATCCCTGATTAACATATTTTAATTCAAAATCAGAAATATTTGGAAAATACATGGCTCTTTTTGCCTCTACATCTGCGACTTTGTTTCTGTGAGAAATTAGGTCTGTCCCTTTAGTATGGGCAGTGCATTTCACCACGCCGATAGCCAATGGGACCTTCAGTACTTCAATAAGCTTGACCAATAGAGAAGCATGTCGCACTGGAGTTTGATCTGCACTGAAGAAACCCCCTACTCTTCCAGCGTGACAACCCTGTATGTACGGTTGTCATCACATAGGGGGAGTCAAAGTACACCATCATTTCCTCACATCTCTGTGAGCGCTGTGATGAGCGCCACTAATTCTGCAGCCTGTGCTGAACAATGTGAAGGCAACCTTGCACTTGTCACTACCTCAAATTCACCATTCTTTTTTAACTTTACTACTGCCGTCCCAGTATGCCTTTCACCAGTAGTTTGGTACATTTTTGAAGAACCATCAATAAAAAGAAACCCCCTCCGAGAGCGTTTTCTCTGACATGGGAAACATCATCATAGAACTCAGTATATGATGTACAGTCATGCACTTGTACTCTTAACCCACTGGTTCTTGTATACATTTTGCTGGGTTCACTATTCTACATCTAACAATCTTGACTGCTGGAGTTGACGCTCTCCGTGTAGTCAATGTACTTTTGGGTTTCTCCAAAATAGCAAACAGGGAGTGCTCGACAAATAATGTTATTGACCATCCCATTGTAATACTCGTAGCTTTTTCAATTGCGAATGCGGCATCAGCTAAAGCTTGCTCGCAAGGATAATGTCCTTTCATCACTGGGTCCAAAATACCACTATAAGAGGCTAATGTTTGTGTCCATGTCCTAAGGTTGTCTTCTGTGTGAGTACTGCTGTCATTACCTCTCCATTTGAATGTGAGAATAAGTCAAACTCTTCATGATAATCTGGTATTCCTGACAGAGGGGCTGTGCAAATCACCCCTTTTAATTCTTCAAACACTTCAATCATGTCATTTGCCCAGGTTAATTTACTTTTACTTTGTTGTGCTTCCTTGAGCCCTTTTAAGAGTGGTTTAATATATGTACTAGAATCAAAAACTCAGGCCCTACAATAATTACGTAGACCTAGAAACTGCTTCTTTTCGCTTACTGTCTCAGGCCTTGAAGTTCTCATGATTCCCTCTGCTCTCTCGGGTGTCACTTTTCTCCCCTCTTGAGAGATGAGCTGTTCTATGTACAGGACCTCTTCCTGACAATATTCTACTTTCTCTTTACCTACGCAGTATACTTTCTCTACTAGTATTGTCTTTAGTTGAACTGAGTCCTCCCTACACCTTTCCTCTGTCTCACTGCACATCAAAAATGTCATCCACGTTCTGAATTATCATGCTCTCGATCTGTAGGTGTAACGCTCACCTGACTCCCACGGGGGCGCTGGCCTGGTTCACGCTGCTGTGGCCTCGTCTAAGGTGATGCGCAGGGTTCGGAAGACGGACTGGACCGGGCCCCAGATCTGGCTTGTCTGACTCGCAGAAGTATCCTTCTGTAGGTGAGAATAGGGGGTTAACTGTCTGCGGGGTAATGCAATCGGCCTCCCACTTACCCCTCTCACCCTCCTCAAAACCCTTCTGTGCTTCCCCGTAGCATCTCACCTTAGGGTCTGGAAGGACGAGCTCTCCATCCTGCTTCTGATGCAGGGGCGCGTTGGTATCCAGTTACGTCACTGGATTTTCGGATGGGTGAGAACCAAACTTGCTTGGCTTCCAGGTAAGTTTTTCTATAAGTGGTTCCCCTTGTGTCCATGCATTAATGTTCTAATGCTAGTGTCTTTTTCCCCATAGGGGCCGGGGTACGGAATGCCGGGGAACAGGCACCGACCCGAGGTAAGCGGTGAAATCCTTGTGGAAATCAGGTAAGTCTTTAATGAGTGTTTTGATAATGTCTTTTCAATCACTCATTAACGCTGATTTCTTTTTTCCCCTTAGGGGCCGGGGTCCGAAAATGCCTGGATGCGGCGCGGACCCGAAATGAAAAGGGAATGACCCAACAGGTAAGTCTTGACATGGAGTTTTAGCTTCCCTTTTCCCTTCTTTCTCTCACCTTTGTTCTTGTCTTTTTCTCCCTAGGCGCGGGGGCGCGACTGCGAATCCGGATGGTCGCTGCTGAACATGGAGGCGCCCTGTAAAGGTGAGTAGAATGCGGCGCTGCAGCGATCGATGCAATGTGCTTTTAAAAATAAATGTCTTCCTTTTCAGGATTGTCGGCGAAATGTCTCTGGGATGCAGATTTAGCAGGTGAGGCCTTTTCCTTCTTCTGTTCTCTTGTTCCCTTCCTTTGCAGGTGATTCAGGATGCTGGCAGGTGTGGCAGAAGTCAAGATGCAGGAGCAGACACGGTGAGCATCCAGCTGCTAGATGCAGAACAACGCGAAGCACGTATGGCTGATCGGGTGTGGTTTAAATAGCCTTGGAAGAAGTTCCTAGAATGTGTCCTTCCTCCAATCAGGTATGTATCCTTCCCTGACCACGCCCGGGTGGTAAATGAGTCCCACAGGTAAAGTAGTTCCTTTCAGGCCTCAAGGAGGCCGGGGTTCTGCAGCATGGTCTGCATCAGGTAAGTGCACCCAAACACTTTCATAATGAGCCTGGCACCTATGGCGCCAGGACTGACGTTTTCTATGAGCCTGGCGCCACAGGCGCCAGGACGCTGTCCAAAGGGCCCCTATAAGGGGTTGCTGGGACCTTCCCCGGGGACTTGAGGTCCGCTTTCGGGGACGCAGGGCCTGAGCCGGCTCCCCGGGAGCGGGCATCTTGACAGCACTCCCCCCCAAGGCCCCTCCCAAGGTTGTTCCCTCCGGGGGTTTTGGTTTGTTTGGGAAGAGTTGGTGGAATTTCCTGACTAATCAAGGTGCATGCACATGGTCACTGGGTTCCCACGACCTCTCCTGAGGTCCGTACCCCTTCCAATCAATTAGGTAGAAAAGCTTTGACCTAAACATTTTTGAATCTAAAATGTTCTTCACTTCGAATTCGGGTTCCCCATCTATTTGAATAGGTTCTGGAGGTTTGAGTAGTCGGGTTCCGGGGACCACTGGTTTCAGAAGTGACACATGAAAAACAGAGTGAATTCGCATATTAGCTGGTAAACCAAGTTTAACCGCTACTGGGTTAATTATTGCCGTAATAGAATAAGGTCCCAGATATTTTGGGTTAAAAGTTTGAGGCCCTTTGAGGGTAAATGACTGGTAGCTAACCACACTTGATCCCCAATCTGATACGCAGGTGCTTCACTCCGATGTAGGTCAGCATTCTCCTTGTATTTTCTCTTGGCTTGTTGTAAATGCGTGGTTGCCTCTTTGAAGGCTCGGGTAATGGTAGAATGCAGATGTTCTACTGCGGGCACTCCGAGGTTCTGAGGTGAGTCGAGGTTTGAGGTTCGAGGGTGATGTCCAAACAAGGTATAAAAAGGACTATGGCCAGTTCCAGAGTGTACCGAATTATTATATGCGTATTCGGCTATCCAAAGAATGTCTTTCCAGTTGCTTTCAGATTGCGGTAACATACACCGTAGGTACTGCTCAAGGGTCTGATTTGTCCTCTCGGTCTGACCATCGGTCTGAGGGTGGTGACTGGTCGATAATCTTACGTCGATTTGTGCCATTTGACAACATTTGCGCCAGAAGTGGGAAATTAATTGGCTTCCCCGGTCAGAGATTAGTATAGATGGGAATCCATGTAGCCGAACAATATTTTCGAGGAATTCTTTGGCTAGGACAGAAGCTGAAGGTAAACCTTTCAAAGGAATGAAGTGGGCCATTTTGGAAAACAAATCCACAATTACCAGAATGGTATTGTATCCCGAACAAGGAGGCAAGTCCGTAATAAAATCCATTGATAGGGTGTGCCAGGGTGCTGGCGGTATGTCTAGAGGTTGAAGGAGACCGGCTGGTCTTTTCTTTTGATCTTTATTTTGGGCGCAAACACCACAGGACATCACAAAAGATTTAACATCTTTTCGCCAAGAGGGCCACCAGAATTGTCGTTTCACCTTTTCCATTGTCTTGGCAATACCGGGGTGTCCCTCTATTAATGTATCATGATAACCTGAAATAACTAGTTCTTGTAAATCCTTGTGCGGCAGGAATAAGCGTCCTTGGTAATAAGGTAAACCATTATCTATGGTAAAGTCTGATCCCTTTTGTATCCAATCCTGTAGGACTGTAGGGTCCAGGAGTTGTTTCACTCTGACTTGAATGTCTTCAAGCGTCTGTAACGAAGTCATGCCTAGAATTCTCTGTTCGGGAATTATTGGTACTGGTTCTGAGTTTGTATCAGATTCTCACATTCCAATTCGGGATAAGGCGTCTTCTTTGCCGTTCTTGCAGCCAGGTCGATAGGTAATCACGAAATCAAATTCAGCGAAAAACAAAGCCCATCGGAGCTGCCGTGATGACTGAGCCTTGGCGGTTTTCAAATACTGTAAATTCCGGTGATCAGTGATCACCGTGATGGTATGTCGAGCGCCAAGCAGGTAATGCCGCCAGGCTTTAAAAGCGGACTTTATGGCTAACAGTTCTTTGTCAGTGATTGCGTAATTAATCTCTGGTGCTGAGAATTTTCTGGACCAAAATGCTACGGGATGCAGTTGGTTGGTTTCAGGATCTCTTTGAGACAGAACTGCTCCCATGGCTAGGCTGGATGCGTCAGTTTCAACGACATACGGGAGATCTGGACGTGGGTGTTTCAATATAGGTGCGGAGGTAAACTTAGCTTTTAAATCCTGGAAGGCCTGCTCGGCTTCTTCAGACCATTCAAAACGTTTATTTTTCCTCAAGAGTGCAGTAATGGGTTGTACTATGCGTGAAAATTCCGGGATAAACCTGCGATAGAAATTGGCAAAGCCGAGCATGCTTTGAACCCCTTTTACAGAGCTAGATGATGGCCATTTGAGGATGGCATCCACTTTTCTTGAGTCCATTCGGACTCCTTTGGGTGTCGGGATGAAACCGAGAAACTCAACTTCTGTGGTATGGAAAACACATTTCTCCAGTTTAGCAAATAGTTTGTGTTGGCGCAGTTTTTCCAGAACTGCCCTAACGTGTTTTCTGTGATCAGATTCCGAAGAGGAGTACACTAGAATGTCATCGATATAGACGACAACACAAACATCGATGAGTTCCCAAAGGACATCATTCATGAAGAATTGGAAGGCAGCAGGCGCATTGCACAACCCGAAAGGCATTACCTGGTATTCGAATAATCCATATTTTGTACGGAAGGCTGTTTTCCATTCGTCGCCTTCTTTTACTCGTACCAGATGATATGCCCCCCGAAGATCTAACTTGGTGTATATGCAAGCGTCCTTCACCTGGTCAAGGAGTTCAGGAATCAGAGGCAGAGGATAACGGTTTTTAACCGTTATCTGGTTCAATGCGCGGTAATCGATACAAGTTCTAAGGTCGCCTTCTTTTTTAGGCACGAAGAACAAAGCCGAGGATGCCGGGGACTTTGACGGGCGAATAAAACCATTGGCGAGGTATTGATCCAAATATTGTCTCAAATGCAGGTTCTCAGGTTCGGTAAGGGCATAAATCCTGCTACAAGGGGGTTGTGCACCGGGCACCAGATCGATTTGGCGATCGGTGAGGAGGTAACGTGTTGGCCTGTTCCTTTTGGAAGACGTCCTGAAAGTCCTGGTATTCCGGAGGTAATTGCATGGAGGCAGAGGTTACAGATGCTAGATTAATCTTCAGGTTTTCTGGGTAGCATGTTTGTGCACAATCCGGGAAGGTTATTCTCTTAGCTCGCCAATCAATTCGAGGATTATGTGTCTCTAACCAAGGAATTCCAAGAATAACCTGAAACTGTGGAGCCTTGATTACATCAAACACAACTGCCTCCCGATGGTCGTCAGGACCAATAAGAGTCACCCCAGTAGTGGAATGTGTTACCGGTCCAGAGGCAATTTCAGTTCCATCGACTGTGGTGATGACATCTTTGCTGGTTTTAGGACGGAGAGGGAGGTTAATCCTAGAGGCCAATTCACGATCCACATAGTTTCCAATAGCCCCACTATCGATATATGCCTTTATTGCATGCAACCGCTTAGGCTTTTCTGGATCTACGAGAACCATTGGCACAATGAAATGCGAGGTCTGAGAGTTAGTTTTCAAGCTCGGCAAGCGGACCCCTACGCTTGTCGGGCTGATTCGTTTCCCGAAACAGAGTCTTCTTGGTTTTTATCAGCGGCTCCTACCGCTTTTTGGGGCGGTTTTGCTGGGCAATCTTGTAGAAAGTGTCCAGAGTTCCCACAATAAAGACATAATTTTAACTGCCGCCTCCTTTCACGTTCCTTTTGAGTTAAGGGTTCTTTAACCCCTCCAATTTGCATAGGCTCAGAGACATCAACTCCCTTGGGGTTAGCGTGGGTCTTGACCAACACCCGGGTCTCAAACCTGGACCGATCTGTTTTTCTGTTTTGAAGTCTGTGATCCAATTGGACCACTAAGTCTATATATTCTGTGCATTCTTGGGGCGGATTTACAACTTGGGCCAAGACATCTTTAAGTTCTCCGCGTAGACCTCGATAAAATAACGTGACTCTTTTATCCTCTGGCCATCCCGTTTCCACAATTAGTCTATTAAAGGTTGCAATATAGGATAGGAGGTCCTGATTGCCCTGTCGCAGGAATAGAAGTTTGTCATTCAGAGCCTGCCCCTGAGAGTGTCGAGCAAATAACCTTTCCATGCTTGCTTGAAATCCTTGAAAATCACGGAGAATCGGGTCATTTTGAGTAACCAGTGAAACTGACCAATCGGCAGCGCAGCCGCTGAGATATGACAATACAAAGGCTACTTTGGTCTGATCATTAGGGAAGGCCCCAGGTCTGCATAGGAAGTGCAAACAACGCTGATTCATGAATACGGCGAATCATTTGGGGTCTCCAGCAAAGCGTTCAGGTGGGGCCAGCGGCATGTTTCCAGGTAGATTAATCTGCACAGGGTTACTGGGAACCACAGGAGCGGGGTTCCCTCCGGAACAGGGTAGAGGAGTTTGTCCAGCTTGACTTTGCAAAAGCTGTCTGGCCAGGTCATCAGTTCTTTCCTTTGATATTATTAATTCCCTCTTGAGGGCATTAGTCTCTTGACGAGCGGCATGTACTTCGGCCCGTAATTCCCACAGTAATTGGGCCAACTGATCAGTCTCAGAAGTTTCCATAGCGCCTGGGTGGGAATTTGTAGGAAGGCTTTGCGTTCTGTAACGCTCACCTGACTCCCACGGGGGCGCTGGCCTGGTTCGCGCTGCTGTGACCTCGTCTAAGGTGATGCGCAGGGTTCGGAAGACGGACTGGACCGGGCCCCAGATCTGGCTTGCCTGACTCGCAGAAGTATCCTTCTGTAGGTGAGAATAGGGGGTTAACTGTCTGCGGGGTAATGCAATCGGCCTCCCACTTACCCCTCTCACCCTCCTCAAAACCCTTCTGTGCTTCCCCGTAGCGTCTCACCTTAGGGTCTGGAAGGACAAGCTCTCCATCCTGCTTCTGATGCAGGGGCGCGTTGGTATCCAGTTACGTCACTGGATTTTCGGATGGGTGAGAACCAAACTTGCTTGGCTTCCAGGTAAGTTTTTCTATAAGTGGTTCCCCTTGTGTCCATGCATTAATGTTCTAATGCTAGTGTCTTTTTCCCCATAGGGGCCGGGGTACGGAATGCTGGGGAACAGGCACCGACCCGAGGTAAGCGGTGAAATCCTTGTGGAAATCAGGTAAGTCTTTAATGAGTGTTTTGGTAATGTCTTTTCATTCACTCATTAACGCTGATTTCTTTTTCCCCTTAGGGGCCGGGGTCCGAAAATGCCTGGATGCGGCGCGGACCCGAAATGAAAAGGGAATGACCCAACAGGTAAGTCTTGACATGGAGTTTTAGCTTCCCTTTTCCCTTCTTTCTCTCACCTTTGTTCTTGTCTTTTTCTCCCTAGGCGCGGGGGCGCGACTGCGAATCCGGATGGTCGCTGCTGAACATGGAGGCGCCCTGTAAAGGTGAGTAGAATGCGGCGCTGCAGCGATCGATGCGATGTGCTTTTAAAAATAAATGTCTTCCTTTTCAGGATTGTCGGCGAAATGTCTCTGGGATGCAGATTTAGCAGGTGACGCCTTTTCCTTCTTCTGTTCTCTTGTTCCCTTCCTTTGCAGGTGATTCAGGATGCTGGCAGGTGTGGCAGAAGTCAAGATGCAGGAGCAGACACGGTGAGCATCCAGCTGCTAGATGCAGAACAACGCGAAGCACGTATGGCTGATCGGGTGTGGTTTAAATAGCCTTGGAAGAAGTTCCTAGAATGTGTCCTTCCTCCAATCAGGTATGTGTCCTTCCCCGACCACGCCCGGGTGGTAAATGAGTCCCACAGGTAAAGTAGTTCCTTTCAGGCCTCAAGGAGCCCGGGGTTCTGCAGCATGGTCTGCATCAGGTAAGTGCACCCAAACACTTTTATAATGAGCCTGGCGCCTATGGCGCCAGGACTGACGTTTTCTATGAGCCTGGCGCCATAGGTGCCAGGACGCTGTCCAAAGGGCCCCTATAAGGGGTTGCTGGGACCTTCCCCGGGGACTTGATGTCCGCTTTCGGGGACGCAGGTCCTGAGCCGGCTCCCCGGGAGCGGGCATCGTGACAGTAGGTTACCCAAGTCCATCTGAAGGACCTTGTTAAAGATTGATGGGGGCTCAGAGTACCCTGGAGGCAAACACATATGTTTTAGTTTCTGGTTTCTCTATAGGAAGGAGGTCAAGTCATGTGAGTCATCATGAAGGGGAATTGAAAAGAACACGTTCTATAAATCTATAACTGTGAAATACTTGGCTTTGGCTGGGATGTTTCATAATATTGTAGCAGGATTCAGGACCAAATGAAATTGTGCCTCAACAATATTTTTTGGGGGGTGGAGATCCTGAATAAATCTGCATGACCTCCCAGTTGATTTCTTCACTCAGCTGTGTTACGTGGGGACTTAGATTGCACCAATAATCCCTGCTTCATTAACCCTTTAAGTGCCATGGGTATTTCTCCCCAGTGCCAGGGCCTTTTTTGGTGATTTTGGTATGTGGCCATTAAATGGCTTGTAACTTTTTTGTTACATGAGATATCTCGGCCAAATTTGGCTCCTTTTTTCCCACATGTAGGCGGTCATAACGCCACCCAGGAATCCCAGGTTGCTGTAGGAGGGTGAGAGAAAATAAGGAAAAAGTGCAAAAATGTTGGGTTTTTTCAAGAAATGCCAATAAAATGATGTACAAAGAAGCCTGTGGTTTTTTCCTTGTAAGAGCTAGGAACAAATGGTTTGCTGTGCTGAGTTCCCCAATTCCGTGGCTTTCAGGAACAGGTTCAGTGGAAATGGAAAAAAATTATTTTGATGTGGTTATCAACGGTTTTGTGAGAGGTAGGCGATTTTTGCCATTTTTGCCAATTGGACATGCATGGACGGAATGGAAGAAAAGGGCAGGAAAGCCAAATTGGAGGACAGAAAGGCATATATTTCTGAAAAGTAGACAAAATTCCAAGTTTAGGAAGGGGTGATTTGCATAGGTCAGGCAACAACTAGGTAGGGGAAACTGCCATCGAATGGGGGAAAAGCGGGAAAATGACTGAAAAAAAAGGTATGTGTTGGACATGGTTGGCTTGGTACGGCAATGGCTTCTATGAATTTTGAGAAAAGCAATGCTCCGCTACATTCCCCCGACTCTTGCAGTTAGGAGAGCATACAATTTTTGTAGTGTTTTTACAAAACAAGCATTACCACAAGCCAAACACTGAGCCATGGTACACAGGAGTTTTACGCTCACGGCCTGACCAGACGCACTTAGCATGTGTAAATTGGGAAAACCAATGTGGTGAGGAACGGCAGCCATACATTTTTTGAAAGAGCACAGGCAGACCTTTTCAAGGGTAGGTGACTTGTGCAGGTTACAAAAGTGTATGGTGGCTAAAGCAGCGACTAAATGTAGGTCACATTTGGGAAAAGAAAGGATTGTGAGACAAAGGGCACCAGCAAATGGGTCAAAACTTTATGAAAACCACACAAACACAACACATGGCCTACCGTCCCGCGTTCCCACAGGTGTCCCAATGAAAACGGTACCCCACATGTGTGGGTGCACCTACCTGGCCGCCAAGGGGAAAGCCTAAAACACAAGTAACCCCAAGTCTGTTTTCAGAGCGAAATCTCAGACATTCTGCCGACTGGCACAACGTACAGATATGGGCCTCGGGTGTCCAAGCCACCGAGGAAAACAGGGAACCCCATGCATTTCCGAAAAGAGGACACCCATGGGAATCCGCAGAGGTATGATTTGCGCACATCGCCCCAGAATTTTTTACCCAGACAGCCCTGCAAAGTCCGAAATGTCGGGAAAAAAACGCTTTTTCCGCACATTTTGCTCAACGCACCCATCGGAACATGCCCCCAACAACACATGGCCTACCGTAACGCGTTCCCACAGGTGTCCCGATGAAAATGGTACCTCATATGTGTGGGTGCACCTACCTGGCTGCCAAGGGGAAAGCCTAAAACACAAGTAACCCCAAGTCTGTTTTCATGGCGAAATCTCAGACATTCTGCCGACCAGCACAACGTACAGATATGGGCCTCGGGTGTCCAAGCCACCGAGGAAAACAGGGAACCCCATGCATTTCCGAAAAGAGGACACCCGTGGGAATCTACAGAGGTATGATTCGCGCACATCCCCCCAGAATTGTTTACCCAGACAGCCCCGCAAAGTCCGAAATGTGGGGAAAAAAACACTTTTTCCGCACATTTCACTCGACGCACCCATCGAAACATGCCCCCAACAACACATGGCCTACCGTCACGCGTTCCCACAGGTGTCCCGATGAAAACGGTACCTCACATGTGTGGGTGCACCTACCTGGCCGCCAAGGGGAAAGCCTAAAACACAAGTAACCCCAAGTCTGTTTTCAGAGGGAAATCTCAGACATTCTGCCGACCGGCACAACGTACAGATATGGACCTCGGGTGTCCAATCCACCGAGGAAAACAGGGAACCCCATGCATTTCCGAAAAGAGGACAATCGTGGTAATCCGCAGAGGTATGATTTGCGCACATCGCCCCAGATTTTATTACCCAGACAGCCCCGCAAAGTCCGAAATGTCAGGAAAAAAACGCTTTTTCCGCACATTTCGCTCGACACACCCATCGAAACATGCCCCCAACAACACATGGCCTACTGTCACACGTTCCCACAGGTGTCTCGATGAAAACGGTACCTCACATGTGTGGGTGCACCGACCTGGCCGCCAAGGGGAAAGCCTAAAACACAAGTAACCCCAAGTCTGTTTTCAGAGCGAAATCTCAGACATTCTGCCGACCGGCACAACGTACAGATATGTGACTCGGGTGTCCAAGCCACCAAGGAAAATGGGGAACCCCATGCATTTCTGAAAAGAGGACACCCGTGGGAATCCGCAGAGGTATGGTTTGCGCACATCGCCCCAGAATTTATTACCCAGACAGCCCTTCAAAGTCCGAAATGTGGGGAAAAAAATGCTTTTTCCGCACATTTCGCTCGACGCACCCATCGAAACACGCCCCCAACAACACATGGCCTACCATCACGCGTTCCCACAGGTGTCACGATGAAAATGGTACCTCACATGTGTGGGTGCACCTACCTGGCCGCCAAGGGGAAAGCCTAAAACAAAAGTAACCCCAAATCTGTTTTCATGGCGAAATCTCAGACATTCTGCCGACCGGCACAACGTACAGATATGGCCCTCGGGTGTCCAAGCCACCGAGGAAAACAGGGAAACCCATGCATTTCCGAAAAGAGGACACCCGTGGGAATCCACAGAGGTATGATTTGCGCACATCGCCCCAGAATTTTTTACCCAGACAGCCCTGCAAAGTCCGAAATGTCGGGAAAAAAACGCCTTTTCCGCACATTTCGCTCGACGCACCCATCGAAACATGCCCCAACAACATATGGCCTACCGTCACGCGTTCCCACAGGTGTCCCGATGAAAACGGTACCTCACATGTGTGGGTGCACCTACCTGGCCGCCATGGGGAAAGCCTAAAACACAAGTAACCCCAAGTCTGTTTTCAGAGCGAAATCTCAGACATTCTGCCGACCGGGCGCCGACCGGGACAACGTACAGATATGGCCCTCGGGTGTCCAAGCCACCGAAGAAAACAGGGAACCCCATGCATTTCCGAAAAGAGGACACCCGTGGGAATCCGCAGAGGTATGATTCGCGCACATCGCCCCAGAATTTTTTACCCAGACAGCCCCGCAAAGTCCGAAATGTCGGGAAAAAAACACTTTTTCCGCACATTTCGCTCGACGCACCCATCAAAACACGCCCCCAACAACACATGGCCCACCGTAACGCCTTCCCACAGGTGTCCCGATGAAAACGGTACCTCATATGTGTGGGTGCACCTACCTGGCCGCCAAGGGGAAAGCCTAAAACACAAGTAACCTCAAGTCTGTTTTCATGGCGAAATCTCAGACATTCTGCCGACCAGCACAACGTACAGATATGGGCCTCGGGTGTCCAAGCCACCGAGGAAAACAGGGAACCCCATGCATTTCTGAAAAGAGGACACCCGTGGGAATCCACATAGGTATGATTAGCACACATCGCCCCAGAATTTTTTACCCAGACAGCCCCGCAAAGTCCGAAATGTTGGGAAAAAAACACTTTTTCCGCACATTTCGCTCGATGCACCCATCGAAACACGCCCCCAACAACACATGGCCTACCGTCACACGTTCCCACAGGTGTCCCGATGAAAACGGTACCTCACATGTGTGGGTGCACCTACCTGGCCGCCATGGGGAAAACCTAAAACACAAGTAACCCCAAGTCTGTTTTCAGAGCGAAATCTCAGACATTCTGCCGACCGGCACAACGTACAGATATGGGCCTCGGGTGTCCAAGCCACCGAGGAAAACAGGGAACCCCATGCATTTCCGAAAAGAGGACACCCGTGGGAATCCGCAGAGGTATGTTTTGCGCACATCGCCCCAGATTTTATTACCCAGACAGCCCCGCAAAGTCCGAAATGTGGGGAAAAAAACGCTTTTTCCGCACATTTCGCTCGATGCACCCATCGAAACACGCCCCCAACAACACATGGCCTACTGTCACGCGTTCACACAGGTGTCCCGATGAAAACGGTACCTCACATGTGTGGGTGCACCTACCTGGCCGCCAAGGGGAAAGCCTAAAACACAAGTAACCCCAGGTCTGTTTTCAGAGCGAAATCTCAGACATTCTGCCGACCGGGACAACGTACAGATATGGCCCTCGGGTGTCCAAGCCACCGAGGAAAACAGAGAACCCCATGCATTTCTGAAAAGAGGACACCCGTGGGAATCCGCAGAGGTATGATTTGCACACATCGCCCCAGAATTGTTTACCCATACAGCCCCGCAAAGTCCGAAATGTCAGGAAAAAAACACTTTTTCCGCACATTTCGCTCGACGCACCCATCAAAACACGCCCCCAACATCACATGGCCTACCGTCACGCGTTCCCACAGGTGTCCCGATGAAAACGGTACCTCACATGTGTGGGTGCACCTACCTGGCCGCCAAGGGGAAAGCCTAAAACACAAATAACCCCAAGTCTGTTTTCAGAGCGAAATCTCAGACATTCTGCCGACCGGGACAACGTACAGATATGGCCCTCGGGTGCCCAAGCCACCGAAGAAAACAGGGAACCCCATGCATTTCCGAAAAGAGGACACCCGTGGGAATCCGCAGAGGTATGATTTGCGCACATCGCCCCAGAATTTTTTACCCAGACAGCCCCGCAAAGTCCGAAATGTCAGGAAAAAAATGCTTTTTCCGCACATTTCGCTCGACGCACCCATCAAAACACGCCCCCAACATCACATGGCCTACCGTCACGCGTTCCCACAGGTGTCCCTATGAAAACGGTACCTCATATGTGTAGGTGCACCTACCTAGCCGCCAAGGGGAAAGCCTAAAACACAAGTAACCCCAAGTCTGTTTTCATGGCGCAATCTCAGACATTCTGCCGACCGGCACAACGTACAGATATGGGCCTCGGGTGTCCAAGCCACCGAGGAAAACAGGGAACCCCATGCATTTCTGAAAAGAGGACACCCGTGGGAATCCACATAGGTATGATTAGCACACATCGCCCCAGAATTTTTTACCCAGACAGCCCCGCAAAGTCCGAAATGTTGGGAAAAAAACACTTTTTCCGCACATTTCGCTCGATGCACCCATCGAAACACGCCCCCAACAACACATGGCCTACCGTCACACGTTCCCACAGGTGTCCCGATGAAAACGGTACCTCACATGTGTGGGTGCACCTACCTGGCCGCCATGGGGAAAACCTAAAACACAAGTAACCCCAAGTCTGTTTTCAGAGCGAAATCTCAGACATTCTGCCGACCGGCACAACGTACAGATATGGGCCTCGGGTGTCCAAGCCACCGAGGAAAACAGGGAACCCCATGCATTTCCGAAAAGAGGACACCCGTGGGAATCCGCAGAGGTATGTTTTGCGCACATCGCCCCAGATTTTATTACCCAGACAGCCCCGCAAAGTCCGAAATGTGGGGAAAAAAACGCTTTTTCCGCACATTTCGCTCGATGCACCCATCGAAACACGCCCCCAACAACACATGGCCTACTGTCACGCGTTCACACAGGTGTCCCGATGAAAACGATACCTCACATGTGTGGGTGCACCTACCTGGCCGCCAAGGGGAAAGCCTAAAACACAAGTAACCCCAGGTCTGTTTTCAGAGCGAAATCTCAGACATTCTGCCGACCGGGACAACGTACAGATATGGCCCTCGGGTGTCCAAGCCACCGAGGAAAACAGAGAACCCCATGCATTTCCGAAAAGAGGACACCCGTGGGAATCCGCAGAGGTATGATTTGCACACATCGCCCCAGAATTGTTTACCCATACAGCCCCGCAAAGTCCGAAATGTCAGGAAAAAAACACTTTTTCCGCACATTTCGCTCGATGCACCCATCAAAACACGCCCCCAACATCACATGGCCTACCGTCACGCGTTCCCACAGGTGTCCCGATGAAAACGGTACCTCACATGTGTGGGTGCACCTACCTGGCCGCCAAGGGGAAAGCCTAAAACACAAATAACCCCAAGTCTGTTTTCAGAGCGAAATCTCAGACATTCTGCCGACCGGGACAACGTACAGATATGGCCCTCGGGTGCCCAAGCCACCGAAGAAAACAGGGAACCCCATGCATTTCCGAAAAGAGGACACCCGTGGGAATCCGCAGAGGTATGATTTGCGCACATCGCCCCAGAATTTTTTACCCAGACAGCCCCGCAAAGTCCGAAATGTCAGGAAAAAAATGCTTTTTCCGCACATTTCGCTCGACGCACCCATCAAAACACGCCCCCAACATCACATGGCCTACCGTCACGCGTTCCCACAGGTGTCCCTATGAAAACGGTACCTCATATGTGTAGGTGCACCTACCTAGCCGCCAAGGGGAAAGCCTAAAACACAAGTAACCCCAAGTCTGTTTTCATGGCGCAATCTCAGACATTCTGCCGACCGGCACAACGTACAGATATGGGCCTCGGGTGTCCAAGCCACCGAGGAAAACAGGGAACCCCATGCATTTCCGAAAAGAGGACACCCGTGGGAATACGCAGAGGTATGATTTGCGCACATCCCCCCAGATTTTATTACCCAGACAGCCCTGCAAAATCCGAAATGTTGGGAAAAAAACGCCTTTTCCGCCCATTTCGCTCGACGCACCCATCGAAACATGCCCCCAACAACACATGGCCTAACGTCCCGCATTCCCACAGGTGTCCCGATGAAAACGGTACCTCACATGTGTGGGTGCACCTACCTGGACGCCAAGTGGAAAGCCTAAAACACAAGTAACCCCAAGTCTGTTTTCAGAGCGAAATCTCAGACATTCTGCCATTCTGCCAACCGGCACAATGTACAGATATGGACCTCGGGTGTCCAAGCCACCGAGGAAAACAGGGAACCCCATGCATTTCCGAAAAGAGGACACCCGTGGGAAACCGCAGAGGTATGATTTGCGCACATCGCCCCAGAATATATTACCCAGACAGCCCTGCAAAGTCCGAAATGTGGGGAAATAAACGCTTCTTCCGCACATTTCGCTCGACGCACCCATCGAAACACGCCCCCAACAACACATGGCCTACCGTCACGCGTTCCCACAGGTGTCCTGATGAAAACGGTACCTCACATGTGTGGGTGCACCTACCTGGCCGCCAAGGGGAAAGCCTAAAACAAAAGTAACCCCAAATCTGTTTTCATGGCGAAATCTCAGACATTCTGCCGACCGGCACAACGTACAGATATGGCCCTCGGGTGTCCAAGCCACCGAGGAAAACAGGGAAACCCATGCATTTCCGAAAAGAGGACACCCGTGGGAATCCACAGAGGTATGATTTGCGCACATCGCCCCAGAATTTTTTACCCAGACAGCCCTGCAAAGTCCGAAATGTCGGGAAAAAAACGCCTTTTCCGCACATTTTGCTCGACGCACCCATCGAAACATGCCCCCAACAACATATGGCCTACCGTCACGAGTTCCCACAGGTGTCCCGATGAAAACGGTACCTCACATGTGTGGGTGCACCTACCTGGCCGCCATGGGGAAAGCCTAAAACACAAGTAACCCCAAGTCTGTTTTCAGAGCGAAATCTCAGACATTCTGCTGACCGGGACAACGTACAGATATGGCCCTCGGGTGTCCAAGCCACCGAAGAAAACAGGGAACCCCATGCATTTCCGAAAAGAGGACACCCGTGGGAATCCGCAGAGGTATGATTTACGCACATCGCCCCAGAATTTTTTACCCAGACAGCCCCGCAAAGTCCGAAATGTCGGGAAAAAAACACTTTTTCCGCACATTTCGCTCGACGCACCCATCAAAACACGCCCCCAACAACACATGGCCTACCGTAACTCGTTCCCACAGGTGTCCCGATGAAAACAGTACCTCATATGTGTGGGTGCACCTACCTGGCCGCCAAGGGGAAAGCCTAAAACACAAGTAACCCCAAGTCTGTTTTCATGGCGAAATCTCAGACATTCTGCCGACCAGCACAATGTACAGATATGGGCCTCGGGTGTCCAAGCCACCGAGGAAAACAGGGAACCCCATGCATTTCCGAAAAGAGGACACCCGTGGGAATCCACAGAGGTATGATTTGCGCACATCCCCCCAGAATTTTTTACCCAGACAGCCCCGCAAAGTCCGAAATGTGGGGAAAAAACACTTTTTCCGCACATTTCGCTCGACGCACCCATCGAAACATGCCCCCAACAACACATGGCCTACCGTCACGCGTTCCCACAGGTGTCCCGATGAAAACGGTACCTCACATGTGTGGGTGCACCTACCTGGCCGCCAAGGGGAAAGCCTAAAACAAAAGTAACCCCAAATCTGTTTTCATGGCGAAATCTCAGACATTCTGCCGACCGGCACAACGTACAGATATGGCCCTCGGGTGTCCAAGCCACCGAGGAAAACAGGGAAACCCATGCATTTCTGAAAAGAGGACACCCGTGGGAATCCACAGAGGTATGATTTGCGCACATCGCCCCAGAATTTTTTACCCAGACAGCCCTGCAAAGTCCGAAATGTCGGGAAAAAAACGCCTTTTCCGCACATTTCGCTCGACGCACCCATCGAAACATGCCCCCAACAACATATGGCCTACCGTCACGCGTTCCCACAGGTGTCCCGATGAAAACGGTACCTTACATGTGTGGGTGCACCTACCTGGCCGCCATGGGGAAAGCCTAAAACACAAGTAACCCCAAGTCTGTTTTCAGAGCGAAATCTCAGACTTTCTGCCGACCGGGACAACATACAGATATGGCCCTCGGGTGTCCAAGCCACCGAAGAAAACAGGGAACCCCATGCATTTCCGAAAAGAGGACACCCGTGGGAATGCAGAGGTATGATTTGCGCACATCGCCCCAGAATTTTTTACCCAGACAGCCCCGCAAAGTCCGAAATGTCGGGAAAAAAACACTTTTTCCGCACATTTCGCTCGACGCACCCATCAAAACACGCCCCCAACAACACATGGCCTACCGTAACGTGTTCCCACAGGTGTCCCGATGAAAACGGTACCTCACATGTGTGGGTGCACCTACCTGGCCGCCATGGGGAAAACCTAAAACACAAGTAACCCCAAGTCTGTTTTCAGAGCGAAATCTCAGACATTCTGCCGACCGGCACAACGTACAGATATGGGCCTCGGGTGTCCAAGCCACCGAGGAAAACAGGGAACCCCATGCATTTCCGAAAAGAGGACACCCGTGGGAATCCGCAGAGGTATGTTTTGCGCACATCGCCCCAGATTTTATTACCCAGACAGCCCCGCAAAGTCCGAAATGTGGGGAAAAAAACGCTTTTTCCGCACATTTCGCTCGATGCACCCATCGAAACACGCCCCCAACAACACATGGCCTACTGTCACGCGTTCACACAGGTGTCCCGATGAAAACGATACCTCACATGTGTGGGTGCACCTACCTGGCCGCCAAGGGGAAAGCCTAAAACACAAGTAACCCCAGGTCTGTTTTCAGAGCGAAATCTCAGACATTCTGCCGACCGGGACAACGTACAGATATGGCCCTCGGGTGTCCAAGCCACCGAGGAAAACAGAGAACCCCATGCATTTCCGAAAAGAGGACACCCGTGGGAATCCGCAGAGGTATGATTTGCACACATCGCCCCAGAATTGTTTACCCATACAGCCCCGCAAAGTCCGAAATGTCAGGAAAAAAACACTTTTTCCGCACATTTCGCTCGATGCACCCATCAAAACACGCCCCCAACATCACATGGCCTACCGTCACGCGTTCCCACAGGTGTCCCGATGAAAACGGTACCTCACATGTGTGGGTGCACCTACCTGGCCGCCAAGGGGAAAGCCTAAAACACAAATAACCCCAAGTCTGTTTTCAGAGCGAAATCTCAGACATTCTGCCGACCGGGACAACGTACAGATATGGCCCTCGGGTGCCCAAGCCACCGAAGAAAACAGGGAACCCCATGCATTTCCGAAAAGAGGACACCCGTGGGAATCCGCAGAGGTATGATTTGCGCACATCGCCCCAGAATTTTTTACCCAGACAGCCCCGCAAAGTCCGAAATGTCAGGAAAAAAATGCTTTTTCCGCACATTTCGCTCGACGCACCCATCAAAACACGCCCCCAACATCACATGGCCTACCGTCACGCGTTCCCACAGGTGTCCCTATGAAAACGGTACCTCATATGTGTAGGTGCACCTACCTAGCCGCCAAGGGGAAAGCCTAAAACACAAGTAACCCCAAGTCTGTTTTCATGGCGCAATCTCAGACATTCTGCCGACCGGCACAACGTACAGATATGGGCCTCGGGTGTCCAAGCCACCGAGGAAAACAGGGAACCCCATGCATTTCCGAAAAGAGGACACCCGTGGGAATACGCAGAGGTATGATTTGCGCACATCCCCCCAGATTTTATTACCCAGACAGCCCTGCAAAATCCGAAATGTTGGGAAAAAAACGCCTTTTCCGCCCATTTCGCTCGACGCACCCATCGAAACATGCCCCCAACAACACATGGCCTAACGTCCCGCATTCCCACAGGTGTCCCGATGAAAACGGTACCTCACATGTGTGGGTGCACCTACCTGGACGCCAAGTGGAAAGCCTAAAACACAAGTAACCCCAAGTCTGTTTTCAGAGCGAAATCTCAGACATTCTGCCATTCTGCCAACCGGCACAATGTACAGATATGGACCTCGGGTGTCCAAGCCACCGAGGAAAACAGGGAACCCCATGCATTTCCGAAAAGAGGACACCCGTGGGAAACCGCAGAGGTATGATTTGCGCACATCGCCCCAGAATATATTACCCAGACAGCCCTGCAAAGTCCGAAATGTGGGGAAATAAACGCTTCTTCCGCACATTTCGCTCGACGCACCCATCGAAACACGCCCCCAACAACACATGGCCTACCGTCACGCGTTCCCACAGGTGTCCTGATGAAAACGGTACCTCACATGTGTGGGTGCACCTACCTGGCCGCCAAGGGGAAAGCCTAAAACAAAAGTAACCCCAAATCTGTTTTCATGGCGAAATCTCAGACATTCTGCCGACCGGCACAACGTACAGATATGGCCCTCGGGTGTCCAAGCCACCGAGGAAAACAGGGAAACCCATGCATTTCCGAAAAGAGGACACCCGTGGGAATCCACAGAGGTATGATTTGCGCACATCGCCCCAGAATTTTTTACCCAGACAGCCCTGCAAAGTCCGAAATGTCGGGAAAAAAACGCCTTTTCCGCACATTTTGCTCGACGCACCCATCGAAACATGCCCCCAACAACATATGGCCTACCGTCACGAGTTCCCACAGGTGTCCCGATGAAAACGGTACCTCACATGTGTGGGTGCACCTACCTGGCCGCCATGGGGAAAGCCTAAAACACAAGTAACCCCAAGTCTGTTTTCAGAGCGAAATCTCAGACATTCTGCTGACCGGGACAACGTACAGATATGGCCCTCGGGTGTCCAAGCCACCGAAGAAAACAGGGAACCCCATGCATTTCCGAAAAGAGGACACCCGTGGGAATCCGCAGAGGTATGATTTACGCACATCGCCCCAGAATTTTTTACCCAGACAGCCCCGCAAAGTCCGAAATGTCGGGAAAAAAACACTTTTTCCGCACATTTCGCTCGACGCACCCATCAAAACACGCCCCCAACAACACATGGCCTACCGTAACTCGTTCCCACAGGTGTCCCGATGAAAACAGTACCTCATATGTGTGGGTGCACCTACCTGGCCGCCAAGGGGAAAGCCTAAAACACAAGTAACCCCAAGTCTGTTTTCATGGCGAAATCTCAGACATTCTGCCGACCAGCACAATGTACAGATATGGGCCTCGGGTGTCCAAGCCACCGAGGAAAACAGGGAACCCCATGCATTTCCGAAAAGAGGACACCCGTGGGAATCCACAGAGGTATGATTTGCGCACATCCCCCCAGAATTTTTTACCCAGACAGCCCCGCAAAGTCCGAAATGTGGGGAAAAAACACTTTTTCCGCACATTTCGCTCGACGCACCCATCGAAACATGCCCCCAACAACACATGGCCTACCGTCACGCGTTCCCACAGGTGTCCCGATGAAAACGGTACCTCACATGTGTGGGTGCACCTACCTGGCCGCCAAGGGGAAAGCCTAAAACAAAAGTAACCCCAAATCTGTTTTCATGGCGAAATCTCAGACATTCTGCCGACCGGCACAACGTACAGATATGGCCCTCGGGTGTCCAAGCCACCGAGGAAAACAGGGAAACCCATGCATTTCTGAAAAGAGGACACCCGTGGGAATCCACAGAGGTATGATTTGCGCACATCGCCCCAGAATTTTTTACCCAGACAGCCCTGCAAAGTCCGAAATGTCGGGAAAAAAACGCCTTTTCCGCACATTTCGCTCGACGCACCCATCGAAACATGCCCCCAACAACATATGGCCTACCGTCACGCGTTCCCACAGGTGTCCCGATGAAAACGGTACCTTACATGTGTGGGTGCACCTACCTGGCCGCCATGGGGAAAGCCTAAAACACAAGTAACCCCAAGTCTGTTTTCAGAGCGAAATCTCAGACTTTCTGCCGACCGGGACAACATACAGATATGGCCCTCGGGTGTCCAAGCCACCGAAGAAAACAGGGAACCCCATGCATTTCCGAAAAGAGGACACCCGTGGGAATGCAGAGGTATGATTTGCGCACATCGCCCCAGAATTTTTTACCCAGACAGCCCCGCAAAGTCCGAAATGTCGGGAAAAAAACACTTTTTCCGCACATTTCGCTCGACGCACCCATCAAAACACGCCCCCAACAACACATGGCCTACCGTAACGTGTTCCCACAGGTGTCCCGATGAAAACGGTACCTCATATGTGTGGGTGCACCTACCTGGCCGCCAAGGGGAAAGCCTAAAACACAAGTAACCCCAAGTCTGTTTTCATGGCGAAATCTCAGACATTCTGCCGACCAGCACAACGTACAGATATGGGCCTCGGGTGTCCAAGCCACCGAGGAAAACAGGGAACCCCATGCGTTTCCGAAAAGAGGACACCCGTGGGAATCCGCAGAGGTATGATTTGCGCACATCGCCCCAGAATTTTTTACCCAGACAGCCCCGCAAAGTCCGAAATGTCAGGAAAAAAACACTTTTTCCGCACATTTCGCTCGACGCACCCATCAAAACACGCCCCCAACAACACATGGCCTACCGTCACGCGTTTCCACAGGTGTCCCGATGAAAATGGTACCTCACATGTGTGGGTGCACCTACCTGGCCGCCATGGGGAAAGCCTAAAACACAAGTAACCCCAAGTCTGTTTTCAGAGCGAAATCTCAGACATTCTGCCGACCGGCACAACGTACAGATATGGGCCTCGGGTGTCCAAGCCACCGAGGAAAACAGGGAACCCCATGCATTTCCGAAAAGAGGACACCCATGGGAATCCGCAGAGGTATGATTTGCGCACATCCCCCCAGAATTTTTTACCCAGACAGCCCCGCAAAGTCCGAAATGTGGGGAAAAAACACTTTTTCCGCACATTTCGCTCGACGCACCCATCGAAACATGCCCCCAACAACACATGGCCTACCGTCACGCGTTCCCACAGGTGTCCCGATGAAAACGGTACCTCACATGTGTGGGTGCACCTACCTGGCCGCCAAGGGGAAAGCCTAAAACAAAAGTAACCCCAAATCTGTTTTCATGGCGAAATCTCAGACATTCTGCCGACCGGCACAACGTACAGATATGGCCCTCGGGTGTCCAAGCCACCGAGGAAAACAGGGAAACCCATGCATTTCCGAAAAGAGGACACCCGTGGGAATCCACAGAGGTATGATTTGCGCACATCGCCCCAGAATTTTTTACCCAGACAGCCCTGCAAAGTCCGAAATGTCGGGAAAAAAACGCCTTTTCCGCACATTTCGCTCGACGCACCCATCGAAACATGCCCCCAACAACATATGGCCTACCGTCACGCGTTCCCACAGGTGTCCCGATGAAAACGGTACCTTACATGTGTGGGTGCACCTACCTGGCCGCCATGGGGAAAGCCTAAAACACAAGTAACCCCAAGTCTGTTTTCAGAGCGAAATCTCAGACTTTCTGCCGACCGGGACAACATACAGATATGGCCCTCGGGTGTCCAAGCCACCGAAGAAAACAGGGAAGCCCATGCATTTCCAAAAAGAGGACACCCGTGGGAATCCGCAGAGGTATGATTTGCGCACATCGCCCCAGAATTTTTTACCCAGACAGCCCTGCAAAGTTCCGAAATGTGGGGAAAAAAACACTTTTTCCGCACATTTCGCTCGACGCACCCATCGAAACATGCCCCCAACAACACATGGCCTACCGTCACGCGTTCCCACAGGTGTCCCGATGAAAATGGTACCTCACATGTGTGGGTGCACCTACCTGGCCGCCAAGGGGAAAGCCTAAAACACAAGTAACCCCAAGTCTGTTTTCAGAGCGAAATCTCAGACATTCTGCCAACCGGCACGATGTACAGATATGGGCCTCGGGTGTCCAAGCCACCGAGGAAAACAGGGAACCCCATGCGTTTCCGAAAAGAGGACACCCGTGGGAATCCGCAGAGGTATGATTTGCGCACATCGCCCCAGAATTTTTTACCCAGACAGCCCCGCAAAGTCCGAAATGTCGGGAAAAAAACACTTTTTCCGCACATTTTGCTCGACGCACCCATCAAAACACGCCCCCAACAACACATGGCCTACCGTCACGCGTTCCCACAGGTGTCCCGATGAAAACGGTACCTCACATGTGTGGGTGCACCTACCTGGCCGCCATGGGGAAAGCCTAAAACACAAGTAACCCCAAGTCTGTTTTCAGAGCGAAATCTCAGACATTCTGCCGACCGGCACAACGTACAGATATGGGCCTCGGGTGTCCAAGCCACCGAGGAAAACAGGGAACCCCATGCATTTCCGAAAAGAGGACACCCATGGGAATCCGCAGAGGTATGATTTGCGCACATCGCCCCAGATTTTATTACCCAGACAGCCCCGCAAAGTCCGAAATGTGGGGAAAGAAACGCTTTTTCCGCACATTTCTCTCGATGCACCCATCAAAACACGCCCCCAACAACACATGGCCTACCGTCACGCATTCCCACAGGTGTCCCGATGAAAACGGTACCTCACATGTGTGGGTGCACCTACCTGGCCGCCAAGGGGAAAGCCTAAAACACAAGTAACCCCAAGTCTGTTTTCAGAGCGAAATCTCAGACATTCTGCCGACCGGGACAACGTACAGATATGGCCCTCGGGTGTCCAAGCCACCCAGGAAAACAGAGAACCCCATGCATTTCCGAAAAGAGGACACCCGTGGGAATCCGCAGAGGTATGATTTGCACACATCGCCCCAGAATTGTTTACCCAGACAGCCCCGCAAAGTCCGAAATGTCAGGAAAAAAACACTTTTTCCGCACATTTCGCTCGACGCACCCATCAAAACACGCCCCCAACATCACATGGCCTACCGTCACGCGTTCCCACAGGTGTCCCGATAAAAACGGTACCTCATATGTGTGGGTGCACCTACCTGGCCGCCAAGGGGAAAGCCTAAAACACAAGTAACCCCAAGTCTGTTTTCATGGCGAAGTCTCAGACATTCTGCCGACCGGGACAACGTACAGATATGGGCCTCGGGTGTCCAAGACACCGAAGAAAACAGGGAACCCCATGCATTTCCGAAAAGAGGACACGCGTGGGAATCCTCAGAGGTATGATTTGCGCACATCGCCCGAGAATTTTTTACCCAGAAAGCCCCGCAAAGTCCGAAATGTCAGGAAAAAAACACTTTTTCTGCACATTTTGCTTGACACACCCATCAAAACACGCCCCCAACATCACATGGCCTACCGTCACGCGTTCCCACAGGTGTCCCGATGAAAACGGTACCTCATATGTGTGGGTGCACCTACCTGGCCGCCAAGGGGAAAGCCTAAAACACAAGTAACCCCAAGTCTGTTTTCATGGCGAAATCTCAGACATTCTGCCGACCGGCACAACGTACAGATACGGGCCTCGGGTGTCCAAGCCACCGAGGAAAACAGGGAACCCCATGCATTTCCGAAAAGAGGACACCCGTGGGAATACACAGAGGTATGATTTGCGCACATCCCCCCAGATTTTATTACCCAGACAGCCCCGCAAAGTCCGAAATGTCGGGAAAAAAACGCCTTTTCCGCACATTTCGCTCGACGCACCCATCGAAACATGCCCCCAACAACACATGGCCTACTGTCCCGCATTCCCACAGGTGTCCCGATGAAAACGGTACCTCACATGTGTGGGTGCACCTACCTGGACGCCAAGGGGAAAGCCTAAAACACAAGTAACCCCAAGTCTGTTTTCAGAGCGAAATCTCAGACATTCTGCCAACCGGCACAATGTACAGATATGGGCCTCGGGTGTCCAAGCCACCGAGGAAAACAGGGAACCCCATGCATTTCCGAAAAGAGGACACCCGTGGGAAACCGCAGAGGTATGATTTGCGCACATCGCCCCAGAATATATTACCCAGACAGCCCTGCAAAGTCCGAAATGTGGGGAAATAAACGCTTTTTCCGCACATTTCGCTCGACGCACCAATCGAAACACGCCCCCAACAACACATGGCCTACCGTCACGCGTTCCCACAGGTGTCCCGATGAAAACGGTACCTCACATGTGTGGGTGCACCTACCTGGCCGCCAAGGGGAAAGCCTAAAACACAAGTAACCCCAAGTCTGTTTTCATGGCGAAATCTCAGACATTCTGCCGACCGGCACAACGTACAGATATGGGTCTCAGGTGTCCAAGCCACCGAGGAAAACAGGGAACCCCATGCATTTCCGAAAAGAGGACACCCGTGGGAATCCGCAGAGGTATGATTTGCGCACATCGCCCCAGAATTTTTTACCCAGACAGCCCCGCAAAGTCCGAAATGTCGGGAAAAAAACACTTTTTCCGCAGATTTCGCTCGACGCACCCATCAAAACACGCCCCCAACATCACATGGCCTACCGTCACGCGTTCCCACAGGTGTCCCGATGAAAACGGTACCTCATATGTGTGGGTGCACCTACCTGGCCGCCAAGGGGAAAGCCTAAAACACAAGTAACCCCAAGTCTGTTTTCATGGCGAAATCTCAGACATTCTGCCGACCGGCACAATGTACAGATATGGGCCTCGGGTGTCCAAGCCACCGAGGAAAACAGGGAACCCCATGCATTTCCGAAAAGAGGACACCCGTGGGAATCCACAGAGGTATGATTTGCGCACATCGCCCCAGAATTTTTTACCCAGACAGCCCCGCAAAGTCCGAAATGTCGGGAAAAAAACACTTTTTCCGCAGATTTCGCTCGACGCACCAATCGAAACACGCCCCCAACAACACATGGCCTACCGTCACGCGTTCCCACAGGTGTCCCGATGAAAACGGTACCTCACATGTGTGGGTGCACCTACCTGGCCGCCAAGGGGAAAGCCTAAAACACAAGTAACCCCAAGTCTGTTTTCATGGCGAAATCTCAGACATTCTGCCGACCGGCACAACGTACAGATATGGGCCTCAGGTGTCCAAGCCACCGAGGAAAACAGGGAACCCCATGCATTTCCGAAAAGAGGACACCCGTGGGAATCCGCAGAGGTATGATTTGCGCACATCACCCCAGAATTTTTTACCCAGACAGCCCCGCAAAGTCCGAAATGTCAGGAAAAAAACACTTTTTCTGCACATTTCGCTCGACGCACCCATCAAAACACGGCCCCAACATCACATGGCCTACCGTCACGCGTTCCCACAGGTGTCCCGATGAAAACTGTACCTCATATGTGTGGGTGCACCTACCTGGCCGCCAAGGGGAAAGCCTAAAACACAAGTAACCCCAAATCTGTTTTCATGGCGAAATCTCAGACATTCTGCCGACCGGCACAACGTACAGATATGGCCCTCGGGTGTCCAAGCCACCGAGGAAAACAGGGAACCCCATGCATTTCCGAAAAGAGGACACCCGTGGGAATACACAGAGGTATGATTTGCGCACATCCCCCCAGATTTTATTACCCAGACAGCCCTGCAAAGTCCGAAATGTCGGGAAAAAAACGCCTTTTCCGCACATTTCGCTCGACGCACCCATCGAAACATGTCCCCAACAACACATGGCCTACCGTCCCGCATTCCCACAGGTGTCCCGATGAAAACGGTACCTCACGTGTGTGGGTGCACCTACCTGGCCGCCAAGGGGAAAGCCTAAAACACAAATAACCCCAAGTCTGTTTTCAGAGCGAAATCTCAGACATTCTGCCGACTGGCACAACGTACAGATATGGGCCTCGGGTGTCGAAGCCACCAAGGAAAACAGGGAACCCCATGCATTTCCGAAAAGAGGACACCCGTGGGAATCCGCAGAGGTATGATTTGCGCACATCGCCCCAGAATTTTTTACCCAGACAGCCCCGCAAAGTCCAAAATGTCGGGAAAAAAACACTTTTTCCGCACATTTCGCTCGACGCACCCATCAAAACACGCCCCCAACAACACATGGCCTACCGTCACGCGTTCCCACAGTTTTCCCGATGAAAATGGTATCTCACATGTGTGGGTGCACCTACCTGGCCGCCAAGGGGAAAGCCTAAAACACAAGTAACCCCAAGTCTGTTTTCATGGCGAAATCTCAGACATTCTGCCGACCGGCACAACGTACAGATATGGGCCTCGGGTGTCCAAGCCACCGAGGAAAACAGGGAACCCCATGCATTTCCCAAAAGAGGACACCCGTGGGAATCCGCAGAGGTATGATTTGCGCACATCGCCCCAGAATTTTTTACCCAGACACCCACACAAAGTCCGAAATGTGGGGAAAAAAACACTTTTTCCGCAGATTTCGCTCGACGCACCCATCGAAACACACCCCCAACAACACATGGCCTACCGTCACGCGTACCCACAGGTGTCGCGATGAAAACGGTACCTCACATGTGTGGGTGCACCTACCTGGCCGCCAAGGGGAAAGCCTAAAACACAAGTAACCCCAAGTCTGTTTTCAGAGCGAAATCTCAGACATTCTGCCGACCGGCACAACGTACAGATATGGGCCTCGGGTGTCCAAGCCACCGAGGAAAACAGGGAACCCATGCATTTCCGAAAAGAGGACACCCGTGGGAATCCGCAGAGGTATGATTTGTGCACATCGCCCCAGATTTTATTACCCAGACAGCCCCGCAAAGTCCAAAATGTGGGGAAAAAACGCTTTTTCCGCACATTTCGCTCAATGCACCCATCGAAACACGCCCCCAACAACACATGGCCTACCGTCACGCGTTCCCACAGGTGTCCCGATGAAAATGGTACCTCACATGTGTGGGTGCACCTACCTGGCCGCCAAGGGGAAACCCTAAAACACAAGTAACCCCAAGTCTGTTTTCAGAGGAAAATCTCAGACATTCTGCCAACCGGCACAACGCACAGATATGGGCCTCGGGTGTCCAAGCCACCCAGGAAAACGGGGAACCCCATGCATTTCCGAAAAGAGGACACCCGTGGTAATCCGCAGAGGTATGATTTGCGCACATCGCCCCAGATTTTATTACCCAGACAGCCCCGCAAAGTCTGAAATGTCGGGAAAAAAACACTTATTCCGCACATTTCGCTCGACGCACCCATCGAAACACGCCCCCAACAACACATGGCCTACCGTCACACGTTCCCACACGTGTCCCGATGAAAACGGTACCTCACAGGTGTGGGTGCACCTACCTGGCCGCCAAGGGGAAAGCCTAAAACACAAGTAACCCCAAGTCTGTTTTCAGAGCGAAAAATCAGACATTCTGCCGACCGGCACAACGTACAGATATGGGCCTCGGGTGTCCAAGCCACCAAGGAAAATGGGGAACCCCATGCATTTCCGAAAAGAGGACACCCGTGGGAATCCGCAGAGGTATTATTTGCGCACATCGCCCCAGATTTTATTACCCAGACAGCCCCGCAAAGTCTGAAATGTCGGGAAAAAAACACTTTTTCCGCACATTTCGCTCGACGCACCCATCGAAACATGCCCCCAACAACACATGGCCTACCGTCACACGTTCCCACACGTGTCCCAATGAAAACGGTACCTCACATGTGTGGGTGCACCTACCTGGCCGCCAAGGGGAAAACCTAAAACACAAGTAACCCCAAGTCTGTTTTCAGAGCGAAAAATCAGACATTCTGCCGTCCGGCACAACGTACAGATATGGGCCTCGGGTGTCCAAGCCACCACGGAAAATGGGGAACCCCATGCATTTCCGAAAAGAGGACACCCGTGGGAATCCGCAGAGGTATGATTTGCGCACATCGCCCCAGAATTTTTTACCCAGACAGCCCCGCAAAATCCGAAATGTCGGGAAAAAAACACTTTTTCTGCACATTTCGCTCGACGCAACCATCGAAACATGCCCCCAACAACACATGGCCTACCGTCACGCGTTCCCACTGGTGTCCCGATGAAAACGATACCTCACATGTGTGGGTGCACCTACCTGGCCGCCAAGGGGAAAGCCTAAAACACAAGTAACCCCAAGTCTGTTTTCAGAGCGAAATCTCAGACATTCTGCCGACCGGGACAACGTACAGATATGGCCCTCAGGTGTCCAAGCCACCGAAGAAAACAGGGAACCCCATGCATTTCCGAAAAGAGGACACGCGTGGGAATCCTCAGAGGTATGATTTGCGCACATCGCCCCAAAATTTTTTACCCAGACAGCCCCGCAAAGTCCGAAATGTCAGGAAAAAAACACTTTTTCCGCACATTTCGCTCGACACACCCATCAAAACACGCCCCCAACATCACATGGCCTACCGTCCCGCATTCCCACAGGTGTCCCGATGAAAACGGTACCTCACATGTGTGGGTGCACCTACCTGGCCGCCAAGGGGAAAGCCTAAAACACAAGTAACCCCAAGTCTGTTTTCAGAGCGAAATCTCAGACATTCTGCCGACCGGCACAACGTACAAATATGGGCCTCGGGTGTCCAAGCCACCGAGGAAAACAGGGAACCCCATGCATTTCCGAAAAGAGGACACCCGTGGGAATCCGCAGAGGTATGATTTGCGCACATCGCCCCAGATTTTATTACCCAGACAGCCCCGCAAAGTCTGAAATGTCGGGAAAAAAACACTTTTTCCGCACATTTCGCTCGACGCACCCATCGAAACATGCCCCCAACAACACATGGCCTACCGTCACGCGTTCCCACAGGTGTCCCGATGAAAACGGTACCTCACATGTGTGGGTGCACCTACCTGGCCGCCAAGGGGAAAGCCTAAAACACAAGTAACCCCAAGTCTGTTTTCATGGCGAAATCTCAGACATTCTGCCGACCAGCACAATGTACAGATATGGGCCTCGGGTGTCCAAGCCACCGAGGAAAACAGGGAACCCCATGCATTTCCGAAAAGAGGACACCCGTGGGAATCCACAGAGGTATGATTTGCGCACATCCCCCCAGAATTTTTTACCCAGACAGCCCCGCAAAGTCCGAAATGTGGGGAAAAAACACTTTTTCCGCACATTTCGCTCGACGCACCCATCGAAACATGCCCCCAACAACACATGGCCTACCGTCACGCGTTCCCACAGGTGTCCCGATGAAAACGGTACCTCACATGTGTGGGTGCACCTACCTGGCCGCCAAGGGGAAAGCCTAAAACACAAGTAACCCCAAGTCTGTTTTCATGGCGAAATCTCAGACATTCTGCCGACCGGCACAACGTACAGATATGGCCCTCGGGTGTCCAAGCCACCGAGGAAAACAGGGAAACCCATGCATTTCCGAAAAGAGGACACCCGTGGGAATCCACAGAGGTATGATTTGCGCACATCGCCCCAGAATTTTTTACCCAGACAGCCCTGCAAAGTCCGAAATGTCGGGAAAAAAATGCCTTTTCCGCACATTTCGCTCGACGCACCCATCGAAACATGCCCCCAACAACATATGGCCTACCGTCACGCGTTCCCACAGGTGTCCCGATGAAAACGGTACCTTACATGTGTGGGTGCACCTACCTGGCCGCCATGGGGAAAGCCTAAAACACAAGTAACCCCAAGTCTGTTTTCAGAGCGAAATCTCAGACTTTCTGCCGACCGGGACAACATACAGATATGGCCCTCGGGTGTCCAAGCCACCGAAGAAAACAGGGAACCCCATGCATTTCCGAAAAGAGGACACCCGTGGGAATCCGCAGAGGTATGATTTGCGCACATCGCCCCAGAATTTTTTACCCAGACAGCCCCGCAAAGTCCGAAATGTCGGGAAAAAAACACTTTTTCCGCACATTTCGCTCGACGCACCCATCAAAACACGCCCCCAACAACACATGGCCTACCGTAACGTGTTCCCACAGGTGTCCCGATGAAAACGGTACCTCATATGTGTGGGTGCACCTACCTGGCCGCCAAGGGGAAAGCCTAAAACACAAGTAACCCCAAGTCTGTTTTCATGGCGAAATCTCAGACATTCTGCCGACCAGCACAACGTACAGATATGGGCCTCGGGTGTCCAAGCCACCGAGGAAAACAGGGAACCCCATGCGTTTCCGAAAAGAGGACACCCGTGGGAATCCGCAGAGGTATGATTTGCGCACATCGCCCCAGAATTTTTTACCCAGACAGCCCCGCAAAGTCCGAAATGTCAGGAAAAAAACACTTTTTCCGCACATTTCGCTCGACGCACCCATCAAAACACGCCCCCAACAACACATGGCCTACCGTCACGCGTTTCCACAGGTGTCCCGATGAAAATGGTACCTCACATGTGTGGGTGCACCTACCTGGCCGCCATGGGGAAAGCCTAAAACACAAGTAACCCCAAGTCTGTTTTCAGAGCGAAATCTCAGACATTCTGCCGACCGGCACAACGTACAGATATGGGCCTCGGGTGTCCAAGCCACCGAGGAAAACAGGGAACCCCATGCATTTCCGAAAAGAGGACACCCATGGGAATCCGCAGAGGTATGATTTGCGCACATCCCCCCAGAATTTTTTACCCAGACAGCCCCGCAAAGTCCGAAATGTGGGGAAAAAACACTTTTTCCGCACATTTCGCTCGACGCACCCATCGAAACATGCCCCCAACAACACATGGCCTACCGTCACGCGTTCCCACAGGTGTCCCGATGAAAACGGTACCTCACATGTGTGGGTGCACCTACCTGGCCGCCAAGGGGAAAGCCTAAAACAAAAGTAACCCCAAATCTGTTTTCATGGCGAAATCTCAGACATTCTGCCGACCGGCACAACGTACAGATATGGCCCTCGGGTGTCCAAGCCACCGAGGAAAACAGGGAAACCCATGCATTTCCGAAAAGAGGACACCCGTGGGAATCCACAGAGGTATGATTTGCGCACATCGCCCCAGAATTTTTTACCCAGACAGCCCTGCAAAGTCCGAAATGTCGGGAAAAAAACGCCTTTTCCGCACATTTCGCTCGACGCACCCATCGAAACATGCCCCCAACAACATATGGCCTACCGTCACGCGTTCCCACAGGTGTCCCGATGAAAACGGTACCTTACATGTGTGGGTGCACCTACCTGGCCGCCATGGGGAAAGCCTAAAACACAAGTAACCCCAAGTCTGTTTTCAGAGCGAAATCTCAGACTTTCTGCCGACCGGGACAACATACAGATATGGCCCTCGGGTGTCCAAGCCACCGAAGAAAACAGGGAAGCCCATGCATTTCCGAAAAGAGGACACCCGTGGGAATCCGCAGAGGTATGATTTGCGCACATCGCCCCAGAATTTTTTACCCAGACAGCCCTGCAAAGTTCCGAAATGTGGGGAAAAAAACACTTTTTCCGCACATTTCGCTCGACGCACCCATCGAAACATGCCCCCAACAACACATGGCCTACCGTCACGCGTTCCCACAGGTGTCCCGATGAAAATGGTACCTCACATGTGTGGGTGCACCTACCTGGCCGCCAAGGGGAAAGCCTAAAACACAAGTAACCCCAAGTCTGTTTTCAGAGCGAAATCTCAGACATTCTGCCAACCGGCACGATGTACAGATATGGGCCTCGGGTGTCCAAGCCACCGAGGAAAACAGGGAACCCCATGCGTTTCCGAAAAGAGGACACCCGTGGGAATCCGCAGAGGTATGATTTGCGCACATCGCCCCAGAATTTTTTACCCAGACAGCCCCGCAAAGTCCGAAATGTCGGGAAAAAAACACTTTTTCCGCACATTTTGCTCGACGCACCCATCAAAACACGCCCCCAACAACACATGGCCTACCGTCACGCATTCCCACAGGTGTCCCGATGAAAACGGTACCTCACATGTGTGGGTGCACCTACCTGGCCGCCAAGGGGAAAGCCTAAAACACAAGTAACCCCAAGTCTGTTTTCAGAGCGAAATCTCAGACATTCTGCCGACCGGGACAACGTACAGATATGGCCCTCGGGTGTCCAAGCCACCCAGGAAAACAGAGAACCCCATGCATTTCCGAAAAGAGGACACCCGTGGGAATCCGCAGAGGTATGATTTGCGCACATCGCCCCAGAATTGTTTACCCAGACAGCCCCGCAAAGTCCGAAATGTCAGGAAAAAAACACTTTTTCCGCACATTTCGCTCGACGCACCCATCAAAACACGCCCCCAACATCACATGGCCTACCGTCACGCGTTCCCACAGGTGTCCCGATAAAAACGGTACCTCATATGTGTGGGTGCACCTACCTGGCCGCCAAGGGGAAAGCCTAAAACACAAGTAACCCCAAGTCTGTTTTCATGGCGAAGTCTCAGACATTCTGCCGACCGGGACAACGTACAGATATGGGCCTCGGGTGTCCAAGCCACCGAAGAAAACAGGGAACCCCATGCATTTCCGAAAAGAGGACACGCGTGGGAATCCTCAGAGGTATGATTTGCGCACATCGCCCGAGAATTTTTTACCCAGAAAGCCCCGCAAAGTCCGAAATGTCAGGAAAAAAACACTTTTTCTGCACATTTTGCTTGACACACCCATCAAAACACGCCCCCAACATCACATGGCCTACCGTCACGCGTTCCCACAGGTGTCCCGATGAAAACGGTACCTCATATGTGTGGGTGCACCTACCTGGCCGCCAAGGGGAAAGCCTAAAACACAAGTAACCCCAAGTCTGTTTTCATGGCGAAATCTCAGACATTCTGCCGACCGGCACAACGTACAGATACGGGCCTCGGGTGTCCAAGCCACCGAGGAAAACAGGGAACCCCATGCATTTCCGAAAAGAGGACACCCGTGGGAATACACAGAGGTATGATTTGCGCACATCCCCCCAGATTTTATTACCCAGACAGCCCCGCAAAGTCCGAAATGTCGGGAAAAAAACGCCTTTTCCGCACATTTCGCTCGACGCACCCATCGAAACATGCCCCCAACAACACATGGCCTACCGTCCCGCATTCCCACAGGTGTCCCGATGAAAACGGTACCTCACATGTGTGGGTGCACCTACCTGGCCGCCAAGGGGAAAGCCTAAAACACAAGTAACCCCAAGTCTGTTTTCAGAGCGAAATCTCAGACATTCTGCCAACCGGCACAATGTACAGATATGGGCCTCGGGTGTCCAAGCCACCGAGGAAAATAGGGAACCCCATGCATTTCCGAAAAGAGGACACCCGTGGGAATCCGCAGAGGTATGATTTGCGCACATCGCCCCAGAATTTTTTACCCAGACAGCCCCGCAAAGTCCGAAATGTCAGGAAAAAAACACTTTTTCCGCAGATTTCGCTCGACGCACCAATCGAAACACGCCCCCAACAACACATGGCCTACCGTCACGCGTTCCCACAGGTGTCCCGATGAAAACGGTACCTCACATGTGTGGGTGCACCTACCTGGCCGCCAAGGGGAAAGCCTAAAACACAAGTAACCCCAAGTCTGTTTTCATGGCGAAATCTCAGACATTCTGCCGACCGGCACAACGTACAGATATGGGTCTCAGGTGTCCAAGCCACAGAGGAAAACAGGGAACCCCATGCATTTCCGAAAAGAGGACACCCGTGGGAATCCGCAGAGGTATGATTTGCGCACATCGCCCCAGAATTTTTTACCCAGACAGCCCCGCAAAGTCCGAAATGTCGGGAAAAAAACACTTTTTCCGCAGATTTCGCTCGACGCACCCATCAAAACACGCCCCCAACATCACATGGCCTACCGTCACGCGTTCCCACAGGTGTCCCGATGAAAACGGTACCTCATATGTGTGGGTGCACCTACCTGGCCGCCAAGGGGAAAGCCTAAAACACAAGTAACCCCAAGTCTGTTTTCATGGCGAAATCTCAGACATTCTGCCGACCGGCACAATGTACAGATATGGGCCTCGGGTGTCCAAGCCACCGAGGAAAACAGGGAACCCCATGCATTTCCGAAAAGAGGACACCCGTGGGAATCCACAGAGGTATGATTTGCGCACATCGCCCCAGAATTTTTTACCCAGACAGCCCCGCAAAGTCCGAAATGTCGGGAAAAAAACACTTTTTCCGCAGATTTCGCTCGACGCACCAATCGAAACACGCCCCCAACAACACATGGCCTACCGTCACGCGTTCCCACAGGTGTCCCGATGAAAACGGTACCTCACATGTGTGGGTGCACCTACCTGGCCGCCAAGGGGAAAGCCTAAAACACAAGTAACCCCAAGTCTGTTTTCATGGCGAAATCTCAGACATTCTGCCGACCGGCACAACGTACAGATATGGGCCTCAGGTGTCCAAGCCACCGAGGAAAACAGGGAACCCCATGCATTTCCGAAAAGAGGACACCCGTGGGAATCCGCAGAGGTATGATTTGCGCACATCACCCCTGAATTTTTTACCCAGACAGCCCCGCAAAGTCCGAAATGTCAGGAAAAAAACACTTTTTCTGCACATTTCGCTCGACGCACCCATCAAAACACGGCCCCAACATCACATGGCCTACCGTCACGCGTTCCCACAGGTGTCCCGATGAAAACTGTACCTCATATGTGTGGGTGCACCTACCTGGCCGCCAAGGGGAAAGCCTAAAACACAAGTAACCCCAAATCTGTTTTCATGGCGAAATCTCAGACATTCTGCCGACCGGCACAACGTACAGATATGGCCCTCGGGTGTCCAAGCCACCGAGGAAAACAGGGAACCCGATGCATTTCCGAAAAGAGGACACCCGTGGGAATACACAGAGGTATGATTTGCGCACATCCCCCCAGATTTTATTACCCAGACAGCCCTGCAAAGTCCGAAATGTCGGGAAAAAAACGCCTTTTCCGCACATTTCGCTCGACGCACCCATCGAAACATGTCCCCAACAACACATGGCCTACCGTCCCGCATTCCCACAGGTGTCCCGATGAAAACGGTACCTCACGTGTGTGGGTGCACCTACCTGGCCGCCAAGGGGAAAGCCTAAAACACAAATAACCCCAAGTCTGTTTTCAGAGCGAAATCTCAGACATTCTGCCGACTGGCACAACGTACAGATATGGGCCTCGGGTGTCCAAGCCACCAAGGAAAACAGGGAACCCCATGCATTTCCGAAAAGAGGACACCCGTGGGAATCCGCAGAGGTATGATTTGCGCACATCGCCCCAGAATTTTTTACCCAGACAGCCCCGCAAAGTCCAAAATGTCGGGAAAAAAACACTTTTTCCGCACATTTCGCTCGACGCACCCATCAAAACACGCCCCCAACAACACATGGCCTACTGTCACGCGTTCCCACAGTTTTCCCGATGAAAATGGTATCTCACATGTGTGGGTGCACCTACCTGGCCGCCAAGGGGAAAGCCTAAAACACAAGTAACCCCAAGTCTGTTTTCATGGCGAAATCTCAGACATTCTGCCGACCGGCACAACGTACAGATATGGGCCTCGGGTGTCCAAGCCACCGAGGAAAACAGGGAACCCCATGCATTTCCCAAAAGAGGACACCCGTGGGAATCCGCAGAGGTATGATTTGCGCACATCGCCCCAGAATTTTTTACCCAGACACCCACACAAAGTCCGAAATGTGGGGAAAAAAACACTTTTTCCGCAGATTTCGCTCGACGCACCCATCGAAACACACCCCCAACAACACATGGCCTACCGTCACGCGTACCCACAGGTGTCCCGATGAAAACGGTACCTCACATGTGTGGGTGCACCTACCTGGCCGCCAAGGGGAAAGCCTAAAACACAAGTAACCCCAAGTCTGTTTTCATGGCGAAATCTCAGACATTCTGCCGACCGGCACAATGTACAGATATGGGCCTCGGGTGTCCAAACCACCGAGGAAAACAGGGAACCCCAGGCATTTCCGAAAAGAGGACACCCGTGGGAATCCGCAGAGGTATGATTTGCGCACATCGCCCCAGAATTGTTTACCCAGACAGCCCCGCAAAGTCCGAAATGTGGGGAAAAAAACACTTTTCCGCAGATTTTGCTCGACGCACCCATCGAAACACGCCCCCAACAACACATGGACTACCGTCACGCGTTCCCACAGGTGTCCCGATGAAAACGGTACCTCACATGTGTGGGTGCACCTACCTGGCCGCCAAGGGGAAAGCCTAAAACACAAGTAACCCCAAGTCTGTTTTCAGAGCGAAATCTCAGACATTCTGCCGACCGGCACAACGTACAGATATGGGCCTCGGGTGTCCAAGCCACCGAGGAAAACAGGGAACCCATGCATTTCCGAAAAGAGGACACCCGTGGGAATCCGCAGAGGTATGATTTGTGCACATCGCCCCAGATTTTATTACCCAGACAGCCCCGCAAAGTCCGAAATGTGGGGAAAAAAACGCTTTTTCCGCACATTTCGCTCAATGCACCCATCGAAACACGCCCCCAACAACACATGGCCTACCGTCACGCGTTCCCACAGGTGTCCCGATGAAAATGGTACCTCACATGTGTGGGTGCACCTACCTGGCCGCCAAGGGGAAACCCTAAAACACAAGTAACCCCAAGTCTGTTTTCAGAGGAAAATCTCAGACATTCTGCCAACCGGCACAACGTACAGATATGGGCCTCGGGTGTCCAAGCCACCGAGGAAAACGGGGAACCCCATGCATTTCCGAAAAGAGGACACCCGTGGTAATCCGCAGAGGTATGATTTGCGCACATCGCCCCAGATTTTATTACCCAGACAGCCCCGCAAAGTCTGAAATGTCGGGAAAAAAACACTTATTCCGCACATTTCGCTCGACGCACCCATCGAAACACGCCCCCAACAACACATGGCCTACCGTCACACGTTCCCACACGTGTCCCGATGAAAACGGTACCTCACAGGTGTGGGTGCACCTACCTGGCCGCCAAGGGGAAAGCCTAAAACACAAGTAACCCCAAGTCTGTTTTCAGAGCGAAAAATCAGACATTCTGCCGACCGGCACAACGTACAGATATGGGCCTCGGGTGTCCAAGCCACCAAGGAAAATGGGGAACCCCATGCATTTCCGAAAAGAGGACACCCGTGGGAATCCGCAGAGGTATGATTTGCGCACATCGCCCCAGATTTTATTACCCAGACAGCCCCGCAAAGTCTGAAATGTCGGGAAAAAAACACTTTTTCCGCACATTTCGCTCGACGCACCCATCGAAACACGCCCCCAACAACACATGGCCTACCGTCACACGTTCCCACACGTGTCCCAATGAAAACGGTACCTCACATGTGTGGGTGCACCTACCTGGCCGCCAAGGGGAAAACCTAAAACACAAGTAACCCCAAGTCTGTTTTCAGAGCGAAAAATCAGACATTCTGCCGTCCGGCACAACGTACAGATATGGGCCTCGGGTGTCCAAGCCACCACGGAAAATGGGGAACCCCATGCATTTCCGAAAAGAGGACACCCGTGGGAATCCGCAGAGGTATGATTTGCGCACATCGCCCCAGAATTTTTTACCCAGACAGCCCCGCAAAATCCGAAATGTCGGGAAAAAAACACTTTTTCTGCACATTTCGCTCGACGCAACCATCGAAACATGCCCCCAACAACACATGGCCTACCGTCACGCGTTCCCACTGGTGTCCCGATGAAAACGGTACCTCACATGTGTGGGTGCACCTACCTGGCCGCCAAGGGGAAAGCCTAAAACACAAGTAACCCCAAGTCTGTTTTCAGAGCGAAATCTCAGACATTCTGCCGACCGGGACAACGTACAGATATGGCCCTCAGGTGTCCAAGCCACCGAAGAAAACAGGGAACCCCATGCATTTCCGAAAAGAGGACACGCGTGGGAATCCTCAGAGGTATGATTTGCGCACATCGCCCCAAAATTTTTTACCCAGACAGCCCCGCAAAGTCCGAAATGTCAGGAAAAAAACACTTTTTCTGCACATTTCGCTCGACACACCCATCAAAACACGCCCCCAACATCACATGGCCTACCGTCCCGCATTCCCACAGGTGTCCCGATGAAAACGGTACCTCACATGTGTGGGTGCACCTACCTGGCCGCCAAGGGGAAAGCCTAAAACACAAGTAACCCCAAGTCTGTTTTCAGAGCGAAATCTCAGACATTCTGCCGACCGGCACAACGTACAAATATGGGCCTCGGGTGTCCAAGCCACCGAGGAAAACAGGGAACCCCATGCATTTCCGAAAAGAGGACACCCGTGGGAATCCGCAGAGGTATGATTTGCGCACATCGCCCCAGATTTTATTACCCAGACAGCCCCGCAAAGTCTGAAATGTCGGGAAAAAAACACTTTTTCCGCACATTTCGCTCGACGCACCCATCGAAACACGCCCCCAACAACACATGGCCTACCGTCACACGTTCCCACACGTGTCCCGATGAAAACGGTACCTCACATGTGTGGGTGCACCTACCTGGCCGCCAAGGGGAAAGCCTAAAACACAAGTAACCCCAAGTCTGTTTTCAGAGCGAAAAATCAGACATTCTGCCGACCGGCACAACGTACAGATATGGGCCTCGGGTGTCCAAGCCATCAAGGAAAATGGGGAACCCCATGCATTTCCGAAAAGAGGATACCCGTGGGAATCCGCAGAGGTATGATTTGCGCACATCGCCCCTGAATTTTTTACCCAGACAGCCCCGCAAAATCCGAAATGTCGGGAAAAAAACACTTTTTCCGCACATTTCGCTCGACGCACCCATCGAAACATGCCCCCAACAACACATGGCCTACCGTCACGCGTTCCCACAGGTGTCCCGATGAAAACGGTACCTCATATGTGTGGGTGCACCTACCTGGCCGCCAAGGGGAAAGCCTAAAACACAAGTAACCCCAAGTCTGTTTTCATGGCGAAATCTCAGACATTCTGCCGACAGGCACAACGTACAGATATGGGCCTCGGGTGTCCAAGCCACCGAGGAAAACAGGGAACCCCATGCATTTCCCAAAAGAGGACACCCGTGGGAATCCGCAGAGGTATGATTTGCGCACATCGCCCCAGAATTTTTTACCCAGACACCCCCACAAAGTCCGAAATGTGGGGAAAAAACACTTTTTCCGCAGATTTCGCTCGACGCACCCATCGAAACACGCCCCCAACAACACATGGCCTACCGTCACGCGTACCCACAGGTGTCCCGATGAAAATGGTACCTCACATGTGTGGGTGCACCTACCTGGCCGCCAAGGGGAAAGCCTAAAACACAAGTAACCCCAAGTCTATTTTCATGGCGAAATCTCAGACATTCTGCCGACCGGCACAACGTACAGATATGGGCCTCGGGTGTCCAAGCCACCGAGGAAAACAGGGAACCCATGCATTTCCGAAAAGAGGACACCCGTGGGAATCCGCAGAGGTATGATTTGTGCACATCGCCCCAGATTTTATTACCCAGACAGCCCCGCAAAGTCCGAAATGTGGGGAAAAAAACGCTTTTTCCGCACATTTCGCTCGATGCACCCATCGAAACACGCCCCCAACAACACATGGCCTACCGTCACGCGTTCCCACAGGTGTCCCGATGAAAATGGTACCTCACATGTGTGGGTGCACCTACCTGGCCGCCAAGGGGAAAGCCTAAAACACAAGTAACCCCAAGTCTGTTTTCAGAGGAAAATCTCAGACATTCTGCCGACCGGCACAACGTACAGATATGGGCCTCGGGTGTCCAAGCCACCGAGGAAAAAGGGGGAACCCCATGCATTTCCAAAAAGAGGACACCCGTGGTAATCCGGAGAGGTATGATTTGCGCACATCCCCCCAGATTTTATTACCCAGACAGCCCCGCAAAGACTGAAATGTCGGGAAAAAAACACTTTTTCCGCACATTTCGCTCGACGCACCCATCGAAACACGCCCCCAACAACACATGGCCTACCGTCACACGTTCCCACACGTGTCCCGATGAAAACGGTACCTCACATGTGTGGGTGCACCTACCTGGCCGCCAAGGGGAAAGCCTAAAACACAAGTAACCCCAAGTCTGTTTTCAGAGCGAAAAATCAGACATTCTGCCGACCGGCACAACGTACAGATATGGGCCTCGGGTGTCCAAGCCACCAAGGAAAATGGGGAACCCCATGCATTTCCGAAAAGAGGACACCCGTGGGAATCCGCAGAGGTATGATTTGCGCACATCGCCCCAGATTTTATTACCCAGACAGCCCCGCAAAGTCTGAAATGTCGGGAAAAAAACACTTTTTCCGCACATTTCGCTCGACGCACCCATCGAAACACGCCCCCAACAACACATGGCCTACCGTCACACGTTCCCACACGTGTCCCGATGAAAACGGTACCTCACATGTGTGGGTGCACCTACCTGGCCGCCAAGGGGAAAGCCTAAAACACAAGTAACCCCAAGTCTGTTTTCAGAGCGAAAAATCAGACATTCTGCCGACCGGCACAACGTACAGATATGGGCCTCGGGTGTCCAAGCCATCAAGGAAAATGGGGAACCCCATGCATTTCCGAAAAGAGGATACCCGTGGGAATCCGCAGAGGTATGATTTGCGCACATCGCCCCTGAATTTTTTACCCAGACAGCCCCGCAAAATCCGAAATGTCGGGAAAAAAACACTTTTTCCGCACATTTCGCTCGACGCACCCATCGAAACATGCCCCCAACAACACATGGCCTACCGTCACGCGTTCCCACTGGTGTCCCGATGAAAACGGTACCTCACATGTGTGGGTGCACCTACCTGGCCACCAAGGGGAAAGCCTAAAACACAAGTAACCCCAAGTCTGTTTAAAGAGCGAAATCTCAGACATTCTGCCGACCGGGACAACGTACAGATATGGCCCTCGGGTGTCCAAGCCACCGAGGAAAACAGGGAACCCCATGCATTTCCGAAAAGAGGACACCCGTGGGAATCCGCAGAGGTATGATTTGCGCACATCGCCCCAGAATTTTTTACCCAGACAGCCCCGCAAAGTCTGAAATGTCAGGAAAAAAACACTTTTTCCGCACATTTCGCTCGACGCACCCATCAAAACACGCCCCCAACATCACATGGCCTACCGTCACGCGTTCCCACAGGTGTCCCAATGAAAACGGTAACTCATATGTGTGGGTGCACCTACCTGGCCGCCAAGGGGAAAGCCTAAAACACAAGTAACCCCAAGTCTGTTTTCATGGCGAAATCTCAGACATTCTGCCGACCGGCACAACGTACAGATATGGGCCTCGGGTGTCCAAGCCACCGAGGAAAACAGGGAAACCCATGCATTTCCGAAAAGAAGACACCCGTGGGAATCCGCAAAGGTATGATTTGCGCACATCGCCCCAGAATTTTTTACCCAGACAGCCCCGCAAAATCCGAAATGTCGGGAAAAAAACACTTTTTCCGCACATTTCGCTCGACGCACCCATCGAAACATGCCCCCAACAACACATGGCCTACGTCACGCGTTCCCACTGGTGTCCCGATGAAAACGGTACCTCACATGTGTGGGTACACCTACCTGGCTGCCAAGGGGAAAGCCTAAAACACAAGTAACCCCAAGTCTGTTTTCAGAGCGAAATCTCAGACATTCTGCCGACCGGGACAACGTACAGATATGGCCCTCAGGTGTCCAAGCCACCGAAGAAAACAGGGAACCCCATGCATTTCTGAAAAGAGGACACGCGTGGGAATCCTCAGAGGTATGATTTGCGCACATCCCCCCAGATTTTATTACCCAGACAGCCCCGCAAAGTCCGAAATGTCGGGAAAAAAACGCCTTTTCCGCACATTTCGCTCGACGCACCCATCGAAACATGCCCCCAACAACACATGGCCTACCGTCCCGCATTCCCACAGGTGTCCCGATGAAAACGGTACCTCACATGTGTGGGTGCACCTACCTGACCGCCAAGGGGAAAGCCTAAAACACAAGTAACCCCAAGTCTGTTTTCAGAGCGAAATCTCAGACATTCTGCCAACCGGCACAATGTACAGATATGGGCCTCGGGTGTCCAAGCCACCGAGGAAAACAGGGAACCCCATGCATTTCCGAAAAGAGGACACCCGTGGGAATCCGCAGAGGTATGATTTGCGCACATCGCCCCAGAATTTTTTACCCAGACAGCCCCGCAAAGTCCGAAATGTCGGGAAAAAACACTTTTTCCGCAGATTTCGCTCGACGCCCAATCGAAACACACCCCCAACAACACATGACCTACCGTCACGCGTTCCCACAGGTGTCCCGATGAAAACGGTACCTCACATGTGTGGGTGCACCTACCTGGCCGACAAGGGGAAAGCCTAAAACACAAGTAACCCCAAGTCTGTTTTCATGGCGAAATCTCAGACATTCTGCCGACCGGCACAACGTACAGATATGGGCCTTAGGTGTCCAAGCCACCGAGGAAAACAGGGAACCCCATGCATTTCCGAAAAGAGGACACCCGTGGGAATCCGCAGAGGTATGATTTGCGCACATCACCCCAGAATTTTTTACCCAGACAGCCCCGCAAAGTCCGAAATGTCAGGAAAAAAACACTTTTTCTGCACATTTCGCTCGACGCACCCATCAAAACACGCCCCCAACATCACATGGCCTACCGTCACGCGTTCCCACAGGTGTCCCGATGAAAATGGTACCTCATATGTGTGGGTGCACCTACCTGGCCACCAAGGGGAAAGCCTAAAACACAAGTAACCCCAAATCTGTTTTTATGGCGAAATCTCAGACATTCTGCCGACCGGCACAACGTTCAGATATGGCCCTCGGGTGTCCAAGCCACCGAGGAAAACAGGGAACCCCATGCATTTCCGAAAAGAGGACACCCGTGGGAATACACAGAGGTATGATTTGCGCACATCCCCCCAGATTTTATTACCCAGACAGCCCTGCAAAGTCCGAAATGTCGGGAAAAAAACGCCTTTTCCGCACATTTCGCTCGACGCACCCATCGAAACATGCCCCCAACAACACATGGCCTACCGTCCCGCATTCCCACAGGTGTCCCGATGAAAACGGTACCTCACGTGTGTGGGTGCACCTACCTGGCCGCCAAGGGGAAAGCCTAAAACACAAGTAACCCCAAGTCTGTTTTCAGAGCGAAATCTCAGACATTCTGCCGACCGGCACAACGTACAGATATGGGCCTCGGTTGTCCAAGCCACCAAGGAAAACAGGCAACCCCATGCATTTCCGAAAAGAGGACACCCGTGGGAATCCGCAGAGGTATGATTTGCGCACATCGCCCCAGTATTTTTTACCCAGACAGCCCCGCAAAGTCCAAAATGTCGGGAAAAAAACACTTTTTCCGCACATTTCGCTCGACGCACCCATCAAAACACGCCCCCAACAACACATGGCCTACCGTCACGCATTCCCACAGTTTTCCCGATGAAAATGGTACCTCACATGTGTGGGTGCACCTACCTGGCCGCCAAGGGGAAAGCCTAAAACACAAGTAACCCCAAGTCTGTTTTCATGGCGAAATCTCAGACATTCTGCCGACCGGCACAACGTACAGATATGGGCCTCGGGTGTCCAAGCCACCGAGGAAAACAGGGAACCCCATGCATTTCCCAAAAGAGGACACCCGTGGGAATCCGCAGAGGTATGATTTGCGCACATCGCCCCAGAATTTTTTACCCAAACACCCACACAAAGTCCGAAATGTGGGGAAAAAAACACTTTTTCCGCAGATTTCGCTCGACGCACCCATCGAAACACACCCCCAACAACACATGGCCTACCGTCACGCGTACCCACAGGTGTCCCGATGAAAACGGTACCTCACATGTGTGGGTGCACCTACCTGGCCGCCAAGGGGAAAGCCTAAAACACAAGTAACCCCAAGTCTGTTTTCATGGCGAAATCTCAGACATTCTGCCGACCGGCACAACGTACAGATATGGGCCTCGGGTGTCCAAACCACCGAGGAAAACAGGGAACCCCAGGCATTTCCGAAAAGAGGACACCCGTGGGAATCCGCAGAGGTATGATTTGCGCACATCGCCCCAGAATTGTTTACCCAGACAGCCCCGCAAAGTCCGAAATGTGGGGAAAAAAAACACTTTTCCGCAGATTTTGCTCGACGCACCCATCGAAACACGCCCCCAACAACACATGGCCTACCCTCACGCGTTCCCACAGGTGTCCCGATGAAAACGGTACCTCACATGTGTGGGTGCACCTACCTGGCCGCCAAGGGGAAAGCCTAAAACACAAGTAACCCCAAGTCTGTTTTCAGAGCGAAATCTCAGACATTCTGCCGACCGGCACAACGTACAGATATGGGCCTCGGGTGTCCAAGCCACCGAGGAAAACAGGGAACCCATGCATTTCCGAAAAGAGGACACCCGTGGGAATCCGCAGAGGTATGATTTGTGCATATCGCCCCAGATTTTATTACCCAGACAGCCCCGCAAAGTCCGAAATGTGGGGAAAAAAACGCTTTTTCCGCACATTTCGCTCAATGCACCCATCGAAACACGCCCCCAACAACACATGGCCTACCGTCACGCGTTCCCACAGGTGTCCCGATGAAAATGGTACCTCACATGTGTGGGTGCACCTACCTGGCCGCCAAGGGGAAACCCTAAAACACAAGTAACCCCAAGTCTGTTTTCAGAGGAAAATCTCAGACATTCTGCCGACCGGCACAACGTACAGATATGGGCCTCGGGTGTCCAAGCCACCGAGGAAAACGGGGAACCCCATGCATTTCCGAAAAGAGGACACCCGTGGTAATCCGCAGAGGTATGATTTGCGCACATCGCCCCAGATTTTATTACCCAGACAGCCCCGCAAAGTCTGAAATGTCGGGAAAAAAACACTTATTCCGCACATTTCGCTCGACGCACCCATCGAAACACGCCCCCAACAACACATGGCCTACCGTCACACGTTCCCACACGTGTCCCGATGAAAACGGTACCTCACATGTGTGGGTGCACCTACCTGGCCGCAAAGGGGAAAGCCTAAAACACAAGTAACCCCAAGTCTGTTTTCAGAGCGAAAAATCAGACATTCTGCCGACCGGCACAACGTACAGATATGGGCCTCGGGTGTCCAAGCCACCAAGGAAAATGGGGAACCCCATGCATTTCCGAAAAGAGGACACCCGTGGGAATCCGCAGAGGTATGATTTGCGCACATCGCCCCAGATTTTATTACCCAGACAGCCCCGCAAAGTCTGAAATGTCGTGAAAAAAACACTTTTTCCGCACATTTCGCTCGACGCACCCATCGAAACACGCCCCCAACAACACATGGCCTACCGTCACACGTTCCCACACGTGTCCCAATGAAAACGGTACCTCACATGTGTGGGTGCACCTACCTGACCGCCAAGGGGAAAGCCTAAAACACAAGTAACCCCAAGTCTGTTTTCAGAGCGAAATCTCAGACATTCTGCCGACCGGGACAACGTACAGATATGGCCCTCAGGTGTCCAAGCCACCGAAGAAAACAGGGAACCCCATGCATTTCCGAAAAGAGGACACGCGTGGGAATCCTCAGAGGTATGATTTGCGCACATCGCCCCAAAATTTTTTACCCAGACAGCCCCGCAAAGTCCGAAATGTCAGGAAAAAAATACTTTTTCCGCACATTTCGCTCGACACACCCATCAAAACACGCCCCCAACATCACATGGCCTATCGTCCCGCATTCCCACAGGTGTCCCGATGAAAACGGTACCTCACATGTGTGGGTGCACCTACCTGGCCGCCAAGGGGAAAGCCTAAAACACAAGTAACCCCAAGTCTGTTTTCAGAGCGAAATCTCAGACATTCTGCCGACCGGGACAACGTACAGATATGGCCCTCAGGTGTCCAAGCCACCGAAGAAAACAGGGAACCCCATGCATTTCCGAAAAGAGGACACGCGTGGGAATCCTCAGAGGTATGATTTGCGCACATCCCCCCAGATTTTATTACCCAGACAGCCCCGCAAAGTCTGAAATGTCAGGAAAAAAACACTTTTTCCGCACATTTCGCTCGACGCACCCATCAAAACACGCCCCCAACATCACATGGCCTACCGTCACGCGTTCCCACAGGTGTCCCAATGAAAACGGTAACTCATATGTGTGGGTGCACCTACCTGGCCGCCAAGGGGAAAGCCTAAAACACAAGTAACCCCAAGTCTGTTTTCATGGCGAAATCTCAGACATTCTGCCGACCGGCACAACGTACAGATATGGGCCTCGGGTGTCCAAGCCACCGAGGAAAACAGGGAAACCCATGCATTTCCGAAAAGAAGACACCCGTGGGAATCCACAAAGGTATGATTTGCGCACATCGCCCCAGAATTTTTTACCCAGACAGCCCCGCAAAATCCGAAATGTCGGGAAAAAAACACTTTTTCCGCACATTTTGCTCGACGCACCCATCGAAACATGCCCCCAACAACACATGGCCTACGTCACGCGTTCCCACTGGTGTCCCGATGAAAACGGTACCTCACATGTGTGGGTGCACCTACCTGGCCGCCAAGGGGAAAGCCTAAAACACAAGTAACCCCAAGTCTGTTTTCAGAGCGAAATCTCAGACATTCTGCCGACCGGGACAACGTACAGATATGGCCCTCAGGTGTCCAAGCCACCGAAGAAAACAGGGAACCCCATGCATTTCCGAAAAGAGGACACGCGTGGGAATCCTCAGAGGTATGATTTGCGCACATCCCCCCAGATTTTATTACCCAGACAGCCCCGCAAAGTCCGAAATGTCGGGAAAAAAACGCCTTTTCCGCACATTTCGCTCGACGCACCCATCGAAACATGCCCCCAACAACACATGGCCTACCGTCCCGCATTCCCACAGGTGTCCCGATGAAAACGGTACCTCACATGTGTGGGTGCACCTACCTGACCGCCAAGGGGAAAGCCTAAAACACAAGTAACCCCAAGTCTGTTTTCAGAGCGAAATCTCAGACATTCTGCCAACCGGCACAATGTACAGATAAGGGCCTCGGGTGTCCAAGCCACCGAGTAAAACAGGGAACCCCATGCATTTCCGAAAAGAGGACACCCGTGGGAATCCGCAGAGGTATGATTTGTGCACATCGCCCCAGAATTTTTTACCCAGACAGCCCCGCAAAGTCCGAAATGTCAGGAAAAAAACACTTTTTCCGCAGATTTCGCTCGACGCACCAATCGAAACACGCCCCCAACAACACATGACCTACCGTCACGCATTCCCACAGGTGTCCCGATGAAAACGGTACCTCACATGTGTGGGTGCACCTACCTGGCCGCCAAGGGGAAAGCCTAAAACACAAGTAACCCCAAGTCTGTTTTCATGGCGAAATCTCAGACATTCTGCCGACCGGCACAACGTACAGATATGGGCCTCAGGTGTCCAAGCCACCGAGGAAAACAAGGAACCCCATGCATTTCCGAAAAGAGGACACCCGTGGGAATCCGCAGAGGTATGATTTGCGCACATCACCCCAGAATTTTTTACCCAGACAGCCCCGCAAAGTCCGAAATGTCAGGAAAAAAACACTTTTTCTGCACATTTCGCTCGACGCACCCATCAAAACACGCCCCCAACATCACATGGCCTACCGTCACGCGTTCCCACAGGTGTCCCGATGAAAATGGTACCTCATATGTGTGGGTGCACCTACCTGGCCGCCAAGGGGAAAGCCTAAAACACAAGTAACCCTAAATCTGTTTTCATGGCGAAATCTCAGACATTCTGCCGACCGGCACAACGTTCAGATATGGCCCTCGGGTGTCCAAGCCACCGAGGAAAACAGGGAACCCCATGCATTTCCGAAAAGAGGACACCCGTGGGAATACACAGTGGTATGATTTGCGCACATCCCCCCAGATTTTATTACCCAGACAGGCCTGCAAAGTCCGAAATGTCGGGAAAAAAACGCCTTTTCCGCACATTTCGCTCGACGCACCCATCGAAACATGCCCCCAACAACACATGGCCTACCGTCCCGCATTCCCACAGGTGTCCCGATGAAAACGGTACCTCACGTGTGTGGGTGCACCTACCTGGCCGCCAAGGGGAAAGCCTAAAACACAATTAACCCCAAGTCTGTTTTCAGAGCGAAATCTCAGACATTCTGCCGACCGGCACAACGTACAGATATGGGCCTCGGGTGTCCAAGCCACCAAGGAAAACAGGGAACCCCATGCATTTCCGAAAAGAGGACACCCGTGGGAATCCGCAGAGGTATGATTTGCGCACATCGCCCCAGTATTTTTTACCCAGACAGCCCCGCAAAGTCCAAAATGTCGGGAAAAAAACACTTTTTCCGCACATTTCGCTCGACGCACCCATCAAAACACGCCCCCAACAACACATGGCCTACCGTCACGCGTACCCACAGGTGTCCCGATGAAAACGGTACCTCACATGTGTGGGTGCACCTACCTGGCCGCCAAGGGGAAAGCCTAAAACACAAGTAACCCCAAGTCTGTTTTCATGGCGAAATCTCAGACATTCTGCCGACCGGCACAACGTACAGATATGGGCCTCGGGTGTCCAAACCACCGAGGAAAACAGGGAACCCCAGGCATTTCCGAAAAGAGGACACCCGTGGGAATCCGCAGAGGTATGATTTGCGCACATCGCCCCAGAATTGTTTACCCAGACAGCCCCGCAAAGTCCGAAATGTGGGGAAAAAAACGCTTTTTCCGCACATTTCGCTCAATGCACCCATCGAAACACGCCCCCAACAACACATGGCCTACCGGCACGCGTTCCCACAGGTGTCCCGATGAAAATGGTACCTCACATGTGTGGGTGCACCTACCTGGCCGCCAAGGGGAAACCCTAAAACACAAGTAACCCCAAGTCTGTTTTCAGAGGAAAATCTCAGACATTCTGCCGACCGGCACAACGTACAGATATGGGCCTCGGGTGTCCAAGCCACCAAGGAAAACGGGGAACCCCATGCATTTCCGAAAAGAGGACACCCGTGGTAATCCGCAGAGGTATGATTTGCGCACATCGCCCCAGATTTTATTACCCAGACAGCCCCGCAAAGTCTGAAATGTCGGGAAAAAAACACTTATTCCGCACATTTCGCTCGACGCACCCATCGAAACACGCCCCCAACAACACATGGCCTACCGTCACACGTTCCCACACGTGTCCCGATGAAAACGGTACCTCACATGTGTGGGTGCACCTACCTGGCCGCCAAGGGGAAAGCCTAAAACACAAGTAACCCCAAGTCTGTTTTCAGAGCGAAAAATCAGACATTCTGCCGACCGGCACAACGTACAGATATGGGCCTCGGGTGTCCAAGCCACCAAGGAAAATGGGGAACCCCATGCATTTCCGAAAAGAGGACACCCGTGGGAATCCGCAGAGGTATGATTTGCGCACATCGCCCCAGATTTTATTACCCAGACAGCCCCGCAAAGTCTGAAATGTCGGGAAAAAAACACTTTTTCCGCACATTTCGCTCGACGCACCCATCGAAACACGCTCCCAACAACACATGGCCTACCGTCACACGTTCCCACACGTGTCCCAATGAAAACGGTACCTCACATGTGTGGGTGCACCTACCTGGCCGCCAAGGGGAAAGCCTAAAACACAAGTAACCCCAAGTCTGTTTTCAGAGCGAAAAATCAGACATTCTGCCGACCGGCACAACGTACAGATATGGGCCTCGGGTGTCCAAGCCACCACGGAAAATGGGGAACCCCATGCATTTCCGAAAAGAGGACACCCGTGGGAATCCGCAGAGGTATGATTTGCGCACATCGCCCCAGAATTTTTTACCCAGACAGCCCCGCAAAATCCGAAATGTCGGGAAAAAAACACTTTTTCCGCACATTTCGCTCGACGCAACCATCGAAACATGCCCCCAACAACACATGGCCTACCGTCACGCGTTCCCACTGGTGTCCCGATGAAAACGGTACCTCACATGTGTGGGTGCACCTACCTGACCGCCAAGGGGAAAGCCTAAAACACAAGTAACCCCAAGTCTGTTTTCAGAGCGAAATCTCAGACATTCTGCCGACCGGGACAACGTACAGATATGGCCCTCAGGTGTCCAAGCCACCGAAGAAAACAGGGAACCCCATGCATTTCCGAAAAGAGGACACGCGTGGGAAACCTCAGAGGTATGATTTGCGCACATCGCCCCAAAATTTTTTACCCAGACAGCCCCGCAAAGTCCGAAATGTCAGGAAAAAAACACTTTTTCCGCACATTTCGCTCGACACACCCATCAAAACACGCCCCCAACATCACATGGCCTATCGTCCCGCATTCCCACAGGTGTCCCGATGAAAACGGTACCTCACATGTGTGGGTGCACCTACCTGGCCGCCAAGGGGAAAGCCTAAAACACAAGTAACCCCAAGTCTGTTTTCAGAGCGAAATCTCAGACATTCTGCCGACCGGGACAACGTACAGATATGGCCCTCAGGTGTCCAAGCCACCGAAGAAAACAGGGAACCCCATGCATTTCCGAAAAGAGGACACGCGTGGGAATCCTCAGAGGTATGATTTGCGCACATCCCCCCAGATTTTATTACCCAGACAGCCCCGCAAAGTCCGAAATGTCGGGAAAAAAACGCCTTTTCCGCACATTTCGCTCGACGCACCCATCGAAACATGCCCCCAACAACACATGGCCTACCGTCCCGCATTCCCACAGGTGTCCCGATGAAAACGGTACCTCACATGTGTGGGTGCACCTACCTGACCGCCAAGGGGAAAGCCTAAAACACAAGTAACCCCGAGTCTGTTTTCAGAGCGAAATCTCAGACATTCTGCCAACCGGCACAATATACAGATATGGGCCTCGGGTGTCCAAGCCACCGAGGAAAACAGGGAACCCCATGCATTTCCGAAAAGAGGACACCCGTGGGAATCCGCAGAGGTATGATTTGCGCACATCGCCCCAGAATTTTTTACCCAGACAGCCCCGCAAAGTCCGAAATGTCGGGAAAAAAACACTTTTTCCGCAGATTTCGCTCGACGCACCAATCGAAACACGCCCCCAACAACACATGGCCTACCGTCACGCGTTCCCACAGGTGTCCCGATGAAAACGGTACCTCACATGTGTGGGTGCACCTACCTGGCCGCCAAGGGGAAAGCCTAAAACACAAGTATCCCCAAGTCTGTTTTCATGGCGAAATCTCAGACATTCTGCCGACCGGCACAACGTACAGATATGGGCCTCAGGTGTCCAAGCCACCGAGGAAAACAGGGAACCCCATGCATTTCCGAAAAGAGGACACCCGTGGGAATCCGCAGAGGTATGATTTGCGCACATCACCCCAGAATTTTTTACCCAGACAGCCCTGCAAAGTCCGAAATGTCAGGAAAAAAACACTTTTTCTGCACATTTCGCTCGACGCACCCATCAAAACACGCCCCCAACATCACATGGCCTACCGTCACGCGTTCCCACAGGTGTCCCGATGAAAACGGTACCTCATATGTGTGGGTGCACCTACCTGGCCGCCAAGGGGAAAGCCTAAAACACAAGTAACCCCAAATCTGTTTTCATGGCGAAATCTCAGACATTCTGCCGACCGGCACAACGTACAGATATGGCCCTCGGGTGTCCAAGCCACCGAGGAAAACAGGGAACCCCATGCATTTCCGAAAAGAGGACACCCGTGGGAATACACAGAGGTATGATTTGCGCACATCCCCCCAGATTTTATTACCCAGACAGCCCTGCAAAGTCCGAAATGTCGGAAAAAAAACGCCTTTTCTGCACATTTCACTCGACGCACCCATCGAAACATGCCCCCAACAACACATGGCCTACCGTCCCGCATTCCCACAGGTGTCCCGATGAAAACGGTACCTCACGTGTGTGGGTGCACCTACCTGGCCGCCAAGGGGAAAGCCTAAAACACAAGTAACCCCAAGTCTGTTTTCAGAGCGAAATCTCAGACATTCTGCCGACCGGCACAACGTACAGATATGGGCCTCGGGTGTCCAAGCCACCAAGGAAAACAGGTAACCCCATGCATTTCCGAAAAGAGGACACCCGTGGGAATCCGCAGAGGTATGATTTGCGCACATCGCCCCAGTATTTTTTACCCAGACAGCCCCGCAAAGTCTAAAATGTCGGGAAAAAAACACTTTTTCCGCACATTTCGCTCGACGCACCCATCAAAACACGCCCCCAACAACACATGGCCTACCGTCACGCATTCCCACAGTTTTCCCGATGAAAATGGTACCTCACATGTGTGGGTGCACCTACCTGGCCGCCAAGGGGAAAGCCTAAAACACAAGTAACCCCAAGTCTGTTTTCATGGCGAAATCTCAGACATTCTGCCGACCGGCACAACGTACAGATATGGGCCTCGGGTGTCCAAGCCACCGAGGAAAACAGGGAACCCCATGCATTTCCCAAAAGAGGACACCCGTGGGAATCCGCAGAGGTATGATTTGCGCACATCGCCCCAGAATTTTTTACCCAGACACCCACACAAAGTCCGAAATGTGGGGAAAAAAACACTTTTTCCGCAGATTTCGCTCGACGCACCCATCGAAACACACCCCCAACAACACATGGCCTACCGTCACACGTACCCACAGGTGTCCCGATGAAAACGGTACCTCACATGTGTGGGTGCACCTACCTGGCCGCCAAGGGGAAAGCCTAAAACACAAGTAACCCCAAGTCTGTTTTCATGGCGAAATCTCAGACATTCTGCCGACCGGCACAACGTACAGATATGGGCCTCGGGTGTCCAAACCACCGAGGAAAACAGGGAACCCCAGGCATTTCCGAAAAGAGGACACCCGTGGGAATCCGCAGAGGTATGATTTGCGCACATCGCCCCAGAATTGTTTACCCAGACAGCCACGCAAAGTCCGAAATGTGGGGAAAAAAAACACTTTTTCTGCAGATTTTGCTCGACGCACCCATCGAAACACGCCCCCAACAACACATGGCCTACCGTCACGTGTTCCCACAGGTGTCCCGATGAAAACGGTACCTCACATGTGTGGGTGCACCTACCTGGCCGCCAAGGGGAAAGCCTAAAACACAAGTAACCCCAAGTCTGTTTTCAGAGCGAAATCTCAGACATTCTGCCGACCGGCACAACGTACAGATATGGGCCTCGGGTGTCCAAGCCACCGAGGAAAACAGGGAACCCATGCATTTCCGAAAAGAGGATACCCGTGGGAATCCGCAGAGGTATGATTTGTGCACATCGCCCCAGATTTTATTACCCAGACAGCCCCGCAAAGTCCGAAATGTGGGGAAAAAAACGCTTTTTCCGCACATTTCGCTCAATGCACCCATCGAAACACGCCCCCAACAACACATGGCCTACCGTCACGCGTTCCCACAGGTGTCCCGATGAAAATGGTACCTCACATGTGTGGGTGCACCTACCCGGCCGCCAAGGGGAAACCCTAAAACACAAGTAACCCCAAGTCTGTTTTCAGAGGAAAATCTCAGACATTCTGCCGACCGGCACAACGTACAGATATGGGCCTCGGGTGTCCAAGCCACCGAGGAAAATGGGGAACCCCATGCATTTCCGAAAAGAGGACACCCGTGGTAATCCGCAGAGGTATGATTTGCGCACATCGCCCCAGATTTTATTACCCAGACAGCCCCGCAAAGTCTGAAATGTCGGGAAAAAAACACTTATTCCGCACATTTCGCTCGACGCACCCATCGAAACACGCCCCCAACAACACATGGCCTACCGTCACACGTTCCCACACGTGTCCCGATGAAAACGGTACCTCACATGTGTGGGTGCACCTACCTGGCCGCCAAGGGGAAAGCCTAAAACACAAGTAACCCCAAGTCTGTTTTCAGAGCGAAAAATCAGACATTCTGCCGACCGGCACAACGTACAGATATGGGCCTCGGGTGTCCAAGCCACCAAGGAAAATGGGGAACCCCATGCATTTCCGAAAAGAGGACACCCGTGGGAATCCGCAGAGGTATGATTTGCGCACATCGCCCCAGATTTTATTACCCAGACAGCCCCGCAAAGTCTGAAATGTCGGGAAAAAAACACTTTTTCCGCACATTTCGCTCGACGCACCCATCGAAACACGCCCCCAACAACACATGGCCTACCGTCACACGTTCCCACACGTGTCCCAATGAAAACGGTACCTCACATGTGTGGGTGCACCTACCTGGCCGCCAAGGGGAAAGCCTAAAACACAAGTAACCCCAAGTCTGTTTTCAGAGCGAAAAATCAGACATTCTGCCGACCGGCACAACGTACAGATATGGGCCTCGGGTGTCCAAGCCACCACGGAAAATGGGGAACCCCATGCATTTCTGAAAAGAGGACACCCGTGGGAATCCGCAGAGGTATGATTTGCGCACATCGCCCCAGAATTTTTTACCCAGACAGCCCCGCAAAATCCGAAATGTCGGGAAAAAAACACTTTTTCCGCACATTTCGCTCGACGCAACCATCGAAACATGCCCCCAACAACACATGGCCTACCGGCACGCGTTCCCACTGGTGTCCCGATGAAAACGGTACCTCACATGTGTGGGTGCACCTACCTGGCCGCCAAGGGGAAAGCCTAAAACACAAGTAACCCCAAGTCTGTTTTCAGAGCGAAATCTCAGACATTCTGCCGACCGGCACAACGTACAAATATGGGCCTCGGGTGTCCAAGCCACAGAGGAAAACAGGGAACCCCATGCATTTCCGAAAAGAGGACACCCGTGGGAATCCGCAGAGGTATGATTTGCGCACATCGCCCCAGTATTTTTTACCCAGACAGCCCTGCAAAGTCCAAAATGTCGGGAAAAAACACTTTTTCCGCACATTTCGCTCGACGCACCCATCAAAACACGCCCCCAACAACACATGGCCTACCGTCACGCGTTCCCACAGTTTTCCCGATGAAAATGGTACCTCACATGTGTGGGTGCACCTACCTGGCCGCCAAGGGGAAAGCCTAAAACACAAGTAACCCCAAGTCTGTTTTCATGGCGAAATCTCAGACATTCTGCCGACCGGCACAACGTACAGATATGGGCCTCGGGTGTCCAAGCCACCGAGGAAAACAGGGAACCCCATGCATTTCCCAAAAGAGGACACCCGTGGGAATCCGCAGAGGTATGATTTGCGACATCGCCCCAGAATTTTTTACCCAGACACCCCCACAAAGTCCGAAATGTGGGGAAAAAACACTTTTTCCGCAGATTTCGCTCGACGCACCCATCAAAACACGCCCCCAACAACACATGGCCTACAGTCACGCGTACCCACAGGTGTCCCGATGAAAATGGTACCTCACATGTGTGGGTGCACCTACCTGGCCGCCAAGGGGAAAGCCTAAAACACAAGTAACCCCAAGTCTGTTTTCATGGCGAAATCTCAGACATTCTGCCGACCGGCACAACGTACAGATATGGGCCTCGGGTGTCCAAGCCACCGAGGAAAACAGGGAACCCATGCATTTCCGAAAAGATGACACCCGTGGGAATCCGCAGAGGTATGATTTGTGCACATCGCCCCAGATTTTATTACCCAGACAGCCCCGCAAAGTCCGAAATGTGGGGGAAAAAACGCTTTTTCCGCACATTTCGCTCGATGCACCCATCGAAACACGCCCCCAACAACACATGGCCTACCGTCACGCGTTCCCACAGGTGTCCCGATGAAAATGGTACCTCACATGTGTGGGTGCACCTACCTGGCCGCCAAGGGGAAAGCCTAAAACACAAGTAACCCCAAGTCTGTTTTCAGAGGAAAATCTCAGACATTCTGCCGACCGGCACAACGTACAGATATGGGCCTCGGGTGTCCAAACCACCGAGGAAAACAGGGAACCCCAGGCATTTCCGAAAAGAGGACACCCGTGGGAATCCGCAGAGGTATGATTTGCGCACATCGCCCCAGAATTGTTTACCCAGACAGCCACGCAAAGTCCGAAATGTGGGGAAAAAAAACACTTTTTCCGCAGATTTTGCTCGACGCACCCATCGAAACACGCCCCCAACAACACATGGCCTACCGTCACGCGTTCCCACAGGTGTCCCGATGAAAACGGTACCTCACATGTGTGGGTGCACCTACCTGGCTGCCAAGGGGAAAGCCTAAAACACAAGTAACCCCAAGTCTGTTTTCAGAGGAAAATCTCAGACATTCTGCCGACCGGCACAACGTACAGATATGGGCCTCGGGTGTCCAAGCCACCGAGGAAAACGGGGAACCCCATGCATTTCCGAAAAGAGGACACCCGTGGTAATCCGCAGAGGTATGATTTGCGCACATCGCCCCAGATTTTATTACCCAGACAGCCCCGCAAAGTCTGAAATGTCGGGAAAAAAACACTTATTCCGCACATTTCGCTCGACGCACCCATCGAAACACGCCCCCAACAACACATGGCCTACCGTCACACGTTCCCACATGTGTCCCAATGAAAACGGTACCTCACATGTGTGGGTGCACCTACCTGGCCGCCAAGGGGAAAGCCTAAAACACAAGTAACCCCAAGTCTGTTTTCAGAGCGAAAAATCAGACATTCTGCCGACCGGCACAACGTACAGATATGGGCCTCGGGTGTCCAAACCACCACGGAAAATGGGGAACCCCATGCATTTCTGAAAAGAGGACACCCGTGGGAATCCGCAGAGGTATGATTTGCGCACATCGCCCCAGAATTTTTTACCCAGACAGCCCCGCAAAATCCGAAATGTCGGGAAAAAACACTTTTTCCGCACATTTCGCTCGACGCAACCATCGAAACATGCCCCCAACAACACATGGCCTACCGTCACGCGTTCCCACTGGTGTCCCGATGAAAACGGTACCTCACATGTGTGGGTGCACCTACCTGGCCGCCAAGGGGAAAGCCTAAAACACAAGTAACCCCAAGTCTGTTTTCAGAGCGAAATCTCAGACATTCTGCCGACCGGGACAACGTACAGATATGGCCCTCAGGTGTCCAAGCCACCGAAGAAAACAGGGAACCCCATGCATTTCCGAAAAGAGGACACGTGTGGGAATCCTCAGAGGTATGATTTGCGCACATCGCCCCAAAATTTTTTACCCAGACAGCCCCGCAAAGTCCGAAATGTCAGGAAAAAAACACTTTTTCCGCACATTTCGCTCGACACACCCATCAAAACACGCCCCCAACATCACATGGCCTACCGTCCCGCATTCCCACAGGTGTCCCGATGAAAACGGTACCTCACATGTGTGGGTGCACCTACCTGGCCGCCAAGGGGAAAGCCTAAAACACAAGTAACCCCAAGTCTGTTTTCAGAGCGAAATCTCAGACATTCTGCCGACCGGCACAACGTACAAATATGGGCCTCGGGTGTCCAAGCCACCGAGGAAAACAGGGAACCCCATGCATTTCCGAAAAGAGGACACCCGTGGGAATCCGCAGAGGTATGATTTGCGCACATCGCCCCAGTATTTTTTACCCAGACAGCCCTGCAAAGTCCAAAATGTCGGGAAAAAACACTTTTTCCGCACATTTCGCTCGACGCACCCATCAAAACACGCCCCCAACAACACATGGCCTACCGTCACGCGTTCCCACAGTTTTCCCGATGAAAATGGTACCTCACATGTGTGGGTGCACCTACCTGGCCGCCAAGGGGAAAGCCTAAAACACAAGTAACCCCAAGTCTGTTTTCATGGCGAAATCTCAGACATTCTGCCGACCGGCACAACGTACAGATATGGGCCTCGGGTGTCCAAGCCACCGAGGAAAACAGGGAACCCCATGCATTTCCCAAAAGAGGACACCCGTGGGAATCCGCAGAGGTATGATTTGCGCACATCGCCCCAGAATTTTTTACCCAGACACCCCCACAAAGTCCGAAATGTGGGGAAAAAACACTTTTTCCGCAGATTTCGCTCGACGCACCCATCGAAACAGGCCCCCAACAACACATGGCCTACCGTCACGCATACCCACAGGTGTCCCGATGAAAACGGTACCTCATATGTGTGGGTGCACCTACCTGGCCGCCAAGGGGAAAGCCTAAAACACAAGTAACCCCAAGTCTGTTTTCATGGCGAAATCTCAGACATTCTGCCGACCGGCACAACGTACAGATATGGGCCTCGGGTGTCCAAGCCACCGAGGAAAACAGGGAACCCCATGCATTTCCCAAAAAAGGACACCCGTGGGAATCCGCAGAGGTATGATTTGCGCACATCGCCCCAGAATTTTTTACCCAGACACCCCCACAAAGTCCGAAATGTGGGGAAAAAACACTTTTTCCGCAGATTTCGCTCGACGCACCCATCGAAACACGCCCCCAACAACACATGGCCTACCGTCACGCGTACCCACAGGTGTCCCGATGAAAATGGTACCTCACATGTGTGGGTGCACCTACCTGGCCGCCAAGGGGAAAGCCTAAAACACAAGTAACCCCAAGTCTGTTTTCATGGCGAAATCTCAGACATTCTGCCGACCGGCACAACGTACAGATATGGGCCTCGGGTGTCCAAGCCACCGAGGAAAACAGGGAACCCATGCATTTCCGAAAAGATGACACCCGTGGGAATCCGCAGAGGTATGATTTGTGCACATCGCCCCAGATTTTATTACCCAGACAGCCCCGCAAAGTCCGAAATGTGGGGAAAAAAACGCTTTTTCCGCACATTTCGCTCGATGCACCCATCGAAACACGCCCCCAACAACACATGGCCTACCGTCACACGTTCCCACACGTGTCCCGATGAAAATGGTACCTCACATGTGTGGGTGCACCTACCTGGCCGCCAAGGGGAAAGCCTAAAACACAAGTAACCCCAAGTCTGTTTTCAGAGCGAAAAATCAGACATTCTGCCGACCGGCACAACGTACAGACATGGGCCTCGGGTGTCCAAGCCACCAAGGAAAATGGGGAACCCCATGCATTTCCGAAAAGAGGACACCCGTGGGAATCCGCAGAGGTATGATTTGCGCACATCGCCCCAGATTTTATTACCCAGACAGCCCCGCAAAGTCTGAAATGTCGGGAAAAAAACACTTTTTCCGCACATTTCGCTCGACGCACCCATCGAAACACGCCCCCAACAACACATGGCCTACCGTCACACGTTCCCACACATGTCCCGATGAAAACGGTACCTCACATGTGTGGGTGCACCTACCTGGCCGCCAAGGGGAAAGCCTAAAACACAAGTAACCCCAAGTCTGTTTTCAGAGCGAAAAATCAGACATTCTGCCGACCGGCACAACGTACAGATATGGGCCTCGGGTGTCCAAGCCATCAAGGAAAATGGGGAACCCCATGCATTTCCGAAAAGAGGACACCCGTGGGAATCCGCAGAGGTATGATTTGCGCACATCGCCCCAGAATTTTTTACCCAGACAGCCCCGCAAAATCCGAAATGTCGGGAAAAAAACACTTTTTCCGCACAATTTGCTCGACGCACCCATCGAAACATGCCCCCAACAACACATGGCCTACCGTCACGCGTTCCCACTGGTGTCCCGATGAAAACGGTACCTCACATGTGTGGGTGCACCTACCTGGCCACCAAGGGGAAAGCCTAAAACACAAGTAACCCCAAGTCTGTTTAAAGAGCGAAATCTCAGACATTCTGCCGACCGGGACAACGTACAGATATGGCCCTCGGGTGTCCAAGCCACCGAGGAAAACAGGGAACCCCATGCATTTCCGAAAAGAGGACACCCGTGGGAATCCGCAGAGGTATGATTTGCGCACATCGCCCCAGAATTTTTTACCCAGACAGCCCCGCAAAGTCTGAAATGTCAGGAAAAAAACACTTTTTCCGCACATTTCGCTCGACGCACCCATCAAAACACGCCCCCAACATCACATGGCCTACCGTCACGCATTCCCACAGGTGTCCCAATGAAAATGGTAACTCATATGTGTGGGTGCACCTACCTGGCCACCAAGGGGAAAGCCTAAAACACAAGTAACCCCAAGTCTGTTTTCAGAGCGAAATCTCAGACATTCTGCCGACCGGGACAACGTACAGATATGGCCCTCGGGTGTCCAAGCCACCGAGGAAAACAGGGAACCCCATGCATTTCCGAAAAGAGGACACCCGTGGGAATCCTCAGAGGTATGATTTGCGCACATCCCCCCAGATTTTATTACCCAGACAGCCCCGCAAAGTCCGAAATGTCGGGAAAAAAACGCCTTTTCCGCACATTTTGCTCGACGCACCCATCGAAACATGCCCCCAACAACACATGGCCTACCGTCCCGCATTCCCACAGGTGTCCCGATGAAAACGGTACCTCACATGTGTGGGTGCAGCTACCTGACCGCCAAGGGCAAAGCCTAAAACACAAGTAACCCCAAGTCTGTTTTCAGAGCGAAATCTCAGACATTCTGCCAACCGGCACAACGTACAGATATGGGCCTCGGGTGTCCAAGCCACCGAGGAAAACAGGGAACCCCATGCATTTCCGAAAAGAGGACACCCGTGGGAATCCGCAGAGGTATGATTTGCGCACATCACCCCAGAATTTTTTACCCAGACAGCCCCGCAAAGTCCGAAATGTCGGGAAAAAAACACTTTTTCCGCAGATTTCGCTCGACGCACCAATCGAAACACGCCCACAACAACACATGGCCTACCGTCACGCGTTCCCACAGGTGTCCCGATGAAAACGGTACCTCACATGTGTGGGTGCACCTACCTGGCCGCCAAGGGGAAAGCCTAAAACACAAGTAACCCCAAATCTGTTTTCATGGCGAAATCTCAGACATTCTGCCGACCGGCACAACGTACAGATATGGGCCTCGGGTGTCCAAGCCACCGAGGAAAACAGGGAACCCATGCATTTCCGAAAAGAGGACACCCGTGGGAATACACAGAGGTATGATTTGCGCACATCCCCCCAGATTTTATTACCCAGACAGCCCTGCAAAGTCCGAAATGTCGGGAAAAAAACGCCTTTTCCGCACATTTCGCTCGACGCACCCATCGAAACATGCCCCCAACAACACATAGCCTACCGTCCCGCATTCCCACAGGTGTCCCGATGAAAATGGTACCTCACGTGTGTGGGTGCACCTACCTGGCCGCCAAGGGGAAAGCCTAAAACACAAGTAACCCCAAGTCTGTTTTCAGAGCGAAATCTCAGACATTCTGCCGACCGGCACAACGTACAGATATGGGCCTCGGGTGTCCAAGCCACCAAGGAAAACAGGGAACCCCATGCATTTCCGAAAAGAGGACACCCGTGGGAATCCGCAGAGGTATGATTTGCGCACATCGCCCCAGTATTTTTTACCCAGACAGCCCCGCAAAGTCCAAAATGTCGGGAAAAAAACACTTTTTCCGCACATTTTGCTCGACGCACCCATCAAAACACGCCCCCAACAACACATGGCCTACCGTCACGCGTTCCCACAGTTTTCCCGATGAAAATGGTAACTCACATGTGTGGGTGCACCTACCTGGCCGCCAAGGGGAAAGCCTAAAACACAAGTAACCCCAAGTCTGTTTTCATGGCGAAATCTCAGACATTCTGCCGACCGGCACAACGTACAGTTATGGGCCTCGGGTGTCCAAGCCACCGAGGAAAACAGGGAACCCCATGCATATCCCAAAAGAGGACACCCGTGGGAATCCGCAGAGGTATGATTTGCGCACATCGCCCCAGAATTTTTTACCCAGACACCCACACAAAGTCCGAAATGTGGGGAAAAAAACACTTTTTCCGCAGATTTCGCTCGACGCACCCATCGAAACACACCCCCAACAACACATGGCCTACCGTCACGCGTACCCACAGGTGTCCCGATGAAAACGGTACCTCACATGTGTGGGTGCACCTACCTGGCCGCCAAGGGGAAAGCCTAAAACACAAGTAACCCCAAGTCTGTTTTCATGGCGAAATCTCAGACATTCTGCCGACCGGCACAACGTACAGATATGGGCCTCGGGTGTCCAAACCACCGAGGAAAACAGGGAACCCCAGGCATTTCCGAAAAGAGGACACCCGTGGGAATCCGCAGAGGTATGATTTGCGCAGATCGCCCCAGAATTGTTTACCCAGACAGCCCCGCAAAGTCCGAAATGTGGGGAAAAAAAACACTTTTTCCGCAGATTTTGCTCGACGCACCCATCGAAACACGCCCCCAACAACACATGGCCTACCGTCACGCGTTCCCACAGGTGTCCCAATGAAAACGGTACCTCACATGTGTGGGTGCACCTACCTGGCCGCCAAGGGGAAAGCCTAAAACACAAGTAACCCCAAGTCTGTTTTCAGAGCGAAATCTCAGACATTCTGCCGACCGGCACAACGTACAGATATGGGCCTCGGGTGTCCAAGCCACCGAGGAAAACAGGGAACCCATGCATTTCCGAAAAGAGGACACCCGTGGGAATCCGCAGAGGTATGATTTGTGCACATCGCCCCAGATTTTATTACCCAGACAGCCCCGCAAAGTCCGAAATGTGGGGAAAAAAACGCTTTTTCCGCACATTTCGCTCAATGCACCCATCGAAACACGCCCCCAACAACACATGGCCTACCGTCACGCGTTCCCACAGGTGTCCCGATGAAAATGGTACCTCACATGTGTGGGTGCACCTACCTGGCCGCCAAGGGGAAACCCTAAAACACAAGTAACCCCAAGTCTGTTTTCAGAGGAAAATCTCAGACATTCTGCCGACCGGCACAACGTACAGATATGGGCCTCGGGTGTCCAAGCCACCGAGGAAAACAGGGAACCCCATGCATTTCCCAAAAGAGGACACCCGTGGGAATCCGCAGAGGTATGATTTGTGCACATCGCCCCAGATTTTATTACCCAGACAGCCCCGCAAAGTCTGAAATGTGGGGAAAAAAACGCTTTTTCCGCACATTTCGCTCGATGCACCCATCGAAACACGCCCCCAACAACACATGGCCTACCGTCACGCGTTCCCACAGGTGTCCCGATGAAAATGGAACCTCACATGTGTGGGTGCACCTACCTGGCCGCCAAGGGGAAAGCCTAAAACACAAGTAACCCCAAGTCTGTTTTCAGAGGAAAATCTCAGACATTCTGCCGACCGGCACAAGGTACAGATATGGGCCTCGGGTGTCCAAACCACCGAGGAAAACAGGGAACCCCAGGCATTTCCGAAAAGAGGACACCCGTGGGAATCCGCAGAGGTATGATTTGCGCACATCGCCCCAGAATTGTTTACCCAGACAGCCACGCAAAGTCCGAAATGTGGGGAAAAAAAACACTTTTTCCGCAGATTTTGCTCGACGCACCCATCGAAACACGCCCCCAACAACACATTTCCTACCGTCACGCGTTCCCACAGGTGTCCCGATGAAAACGGTACCTCACATGTGTGGGTGCACCTACCTGGCCGCCAAGGGGAAAGCCTAAAACACAAGTAACCCCAAGTCTGTTTTCAGAGCGAAATCTCAGACATTCTGCCGACCGGCACAACGTACAGATATGGGCCTCGGGTGTCCAAGCCACCGAGGAAAACAGGGAACCCATGCATTTCCGAAAAGAGGACACCCGTGGGAATCCGCAGAGGTATGATTTGTGCACATCGCCCCAGATTTTATTACCCAGACAGCCCCGCAAAGTCCGAAATGTGGGGAAAAAAACGCTTTTTCCGCACATTTCGCTCAATGCACCCATCGAAACACGCCCCCAACAACACATGGCCTACCGTCACGCGTTCCCACAGGTGTCCCGATGAAAATGGTACCTCACATGTGTGGGTGCACCTACCTGGCCGCCAAGGGGAAACCCTAAAACACAAGTAACCCCAAGTCTGTTTTCAGAGGAAAATCTCAGACATTCTGCCGACCGGCACAACGTACAGATATGGGCCTCGGGTGTCCAAGCCACCGAGGAAAACGGGGAACCCCATGCATTTCCGAAAAGAGGACACCCGTGGTAATCCACAGAGGTATGATTTGCGCACATCGCCCCAGATTTTATTACCCAGACAGCCCCGCAAAGTCTGAAATGTCGGGAAAAAAACACTTATTCCGCACATTTCGCTCGACGCACCCATCGAAACACGCCCCCAACAACACATGGCCTACCGTCACACGTTCCCACACGTGTCCCGATGAAAACGGTACCTCACATGTGTGGGTGCACCTACCTGGCCGCCAAGGGGAAAGCCTAAAACACAAGTAACCCCAAGTCTGTTTTCAGAGCGAAAAATCAGACATTCTGCTGACCGGCACAACGTACAGATATGGGCCTTGGGTGTCCAAGCCACCAAGGAAAATGGGGAACCCCATGCATTTCCGAAAAGAGGACACCCGTGGGAATCCGCAGAGGTATGATTTGCGCACATCGCCCCAGATTTTATTACCCAGACAGCCCCGCAAAGTCTGAAATGTCGGGAAAAAAACACTTTTTCCGCACATTTCGCTCGACGCACCCATCGAAACACGCCCCCAACAACACATGGCCTACCGTCACACGTTCCCACACGTGTCCCAATGAAAACGGTACCTCACATGTGTGGGTGCACCTACCTGGCCGCCAAGGGGAAAGCCTAAAACACAAGTAACCCCAAGTCTGTTTTCAGAGCGAAAAATCAGACATTCTGCCGACCGGCACAACGTACAGATATGGGCCTCGGGTGTCCAAGCCACCACGGAAAATGGGGAACCCCATGCATTTCTGAAAAGAGGACACCCGTGGGAATCCGCAGAGGTATGATTTGCGCACATCGCCCCAGAATTTTTTACCCAGACAGCCCCGCAAAATCCGAAATGTCGGGAAAAAAACACTTTTTCCGCACATTTCGCTCGACGCAACCATCGAAACATGCCCCCAACAACACATGGCCTACCGTCACGCGTTCCCACTGGTGTCCCGATGAAAACGGTACCTCACATGTGTGGGTGCACCTACCTGGCCGCCAAGGGGAAAGCCTAAAACACAAGTAACCCCAAGTCTGTTTTCAGAGCGAAATCTCAGACATTCTGCCGACCGGGACAACGTACAGATATGGCCCTCAGGTGTCCAAGCCACCGAAGAAAACAGGGAACCCCATGCATTTCCGAAAAGAGGACACGCGTGGGAATCCTCAGAGGTATGATTTGCGCACATCGCCCCAAAATTTTTTACCCAGACAGCCCCGCAAAGTCCGAAATGTCAGGAAAAAAACACTTTTTCCGCACATTTCGCTCGACACACCCATCAAAACACGCCCCCAACATCACATGGCCTACCGTCCCGCATTCCCACAGGTGTCCCGATGAAAACGGTACCTCACATGTGTGGGTGCACCTACCTGGCCGCCAAGGGGAAAGCCTAAAACACAAGTAACCCCAAGTCTGTTTTCAGAGCGAAATCTCAGACATTCTGCCGACCGGCACAACGTACAAATATGGGCCTCGGGTGTCCAAGCCACCGAGGAAAACAGGGAACCCCATGCATTTCCGAAAAGAGGACACCCGTGGGAATCCGCAGAGGTATGATTTGCGCACATCGCCCCAGTATTTTTTACCCAGACAGCCCTGCAAAGTCCAAAATGTCGGGAAAAAATACTTTTTCCGCACATTTCGCTCGACGCACCCATCAAAACACGCCCCCAACAACACATGGCCTACCGTCACGCGTTCCCACAGTTTTCCCGATGAAAATGGTACCTCACATGTGTGGGTGCACCTACATGGCCGCCAAGGGGAAAGCCTAAAACACAAGTAACCCCAAGTCTGTTTTCATGGCGAAATCTCAGACATTCTGCCGACCGGCACAACGTACAGATATGGGCCTCGGGTGTCCAAGCCACCGAGGAAAACAGGGAACCCCATGCATTTCCCAAAAGCGGACACCCGTGGGTATCCGCAGAGGTATGATTTGCGCACATCGCCCCAGAATTTTTTACCCAGACACCCCCACAAAGTCCGAAATGTGGGGAAAAAACACTTTTTCCGCAGATTTCGCTCGACGCACCCATCGAAACAGGCCCCCAACAACACATGGCCTACCGTCACGCATACCCACAGGTGTCCCGATGAAAACGGTACCTCATATGTGTGGGTGCACCTACCTGGCCGCCAAGGGGAAAGCCTAAAACACAAGTAACCCCAAGTCTGTTTTCATGGCGAAATCTCAGACATTCTGCCGACCGGCACAACGTACAGATATGGGCCTCGGGTGTCCAAGCCACCGAGGAAAACAGGGAACCCCATGCATTTCCCAAAAGAGGACACCCGTGGGAATCCGCAGAGGTATGATTTGCGCACATCGCCCCAGAATTTTTTACCCAGACACCCCCACAAAGTCCGAAATGTGGGGAAAAAAAACTTTTTCCGCAGATTTCGCTCGACGCACCCATCGAAACACGCCCCCAACAACACATGGCCTACCGTCACGCGTACCCACAGGTGTCCCGATGAAAATGGTACCTCACATGTGTGGGTGCACCTACCTGGCCGCCAAGGGGAAAGCCTAAAACACAAGTAACCCCAAGTCTGTTTTCATGGCGAAATCTCAGACATTCTGCCGACCGGCACAACGTACAGATATGGGCCTCGGGTGTCCAAGCCACCGAGGAAAACAGGGAACCCATGCATTTCCGAAAAGATGACACCCGTGGGAATCCGCAGAGGTATGATTTGTGCACATCGCCCTAGATTTTATTACCCAGACAGCCCCGCAAAGTCCGAAATGTGGGGAAAAAAACGCTTTTTCCGCACATTTCGCTCGATGCACCCATCGAAACACGCCCCCAACAACACATGGCCTACCGTCACGCATTCCCACAGGTGTCCCGATGAAAATGGTACCTCACATGTGTGGGTGCACCTACCTGGCCGCCAAGGGGAAAGCCTAAAACACAAGTAATCCCAAGTCTGTTTTCAGAGGAAAATCTCAGACATTCTGCCGACCGGCACAACGTACAGATATGGGCCTCGGGTGTCCAAGCCACCGAGGAAAAAGGGGGAACCCCATGCATTTCCGAAAAGAGGACACCTGTGGTAATCCGCAGAGGTATGATTTGCGCACATCCCCCCAGATTTTATTACCCAGACAGCCCCGCAAAGTCTGAAATGTCGGGAAAAAAACACTTTTCTGCACATTTCGCTCGACGCACCCATCGAAACACGCCCCCAACAACACATGGCCTACCGTCACACGTTCCCACACGTGTCCCGATGAAAACGGTACCTCACATGTGTGGGTGCACCTACCTGGCCGCCAAGGGGAAAGCCTAAAACACAAGTAACCCCAAGTCTGTTTTCAGAGCGAAAAATCAGACATTCTGCCGACCGGCACAACGTACAGACATGGGCCTCGGGTGTCCAAGCCACCAAGGAAAATGGGGAACCCCATGCATTTCCGAAAAGAGGACACCCGTGGGAATCCGCAGAGGTATGATTTGCGCACATCGCCCCAGATTTTATTACCCAGACAGCCCCGCAAAGTCTGAAATGTCGGGAAAAAAACACTTTTTCCGCACATTTCGCTCGACGCACCCATCGAAACACGCCCCCAACAACACATGGCCTACCGTCACAGGTTCCCACACGTGTCCCGATGAAAACGGTACCTCACATGTGTGGGTGCACCTACCTGGCCGCCAAGGGGAAAGCCTAAAACACAAGTAACCCCAAGTCTGTTTTCAGAGCGAAAAATCAGACATTCTGCCGACCGGCACAACGTACAGATATGGGCCTCGGGTGTCCAAGCCATCAAGGAAAATGGGGAACCCCATGCATTTCCGAAAAGAGGACACCCGTGGGAATCCGCAGAGGTATGATTTGCGCACATCGCCCCAGAATTTTTTACCCAGACAGCCCCGCAAAATCCGAAATGTCGGGAAAAAAACACTTTTTCCGCACAATTTGCTCGACGCACCCATCGAAACATGCCCCCAACAACACATGGCCTACCGTCACGCGTTCCCACTGGTGTCCCGATGAAAACGGTACCTCACATGTGTGGGTGCACCTACCTGGCCACCAAGGGGAAAGCCTAAAACACAAGTAACCCCAAGTCTGTTTAAAGAGCGAAATCTCAGACATTCTGCCGACCGGGACAACGTACAGATATGGCCCTCGGGTGTCCAAGCCACCGAGGAAAACAGGGAACCCCATGCATTTCCGAAAAGAGGACACCCGTGGGAATCCGCAGAGGTATGATTTGCGCACATCGCCCCAGAATTTTTTACCCAGACAGCCCCGCAAAGTCTGAAATGTCAGGAAAAAAACACTTTTTCCGCACATTTCGCTCGACGCACCCATCAAAACACGCCCCCAACATCACATGGCCTACCGTCACGCGTTCCCACAGGTGTCCCAATGAAAACGGTAACTCATATGTGTGGGTGCACCTACCTGGCCACCAAGGGGAAAGCCTAAAACACAAGTAACCCCAAGTCTGTTTTCAGAGCGAAATCTCAGACATTCTGCCGACCGGGACAACGTACAGATATGGCCCTCAGATGTCCAAGCCACCGAAGAAAACAGGGAACCCCATGCATTTCTGAAAAGAGGACACGCGTGGGAATCCTCAGAGGTATGATTTGCGCACATCCCCCCAGATTTTATTACCCAGACAGCCCCGCAAAGTCCGAAATGTCGGGAAAAAAACGCCTTTTCCGCACATTTTGCTCGACGCACCCATCGAAACATGCCCCCAACAACACATGGCCTACCGTCCCGCATTCCCACAGGTGTCCCGATGAAAACGGTACCTCACATGTGTGGGTGCACCTACCTGACCGCCAAGGGGAAAGCCTAAAACACAAGTAACCCCAAGTCTGTTTTCAGAGCGAAATCTCAGACATTCTGCCAACCGGCACAACGTACAGATATGGGCCTCGGGTGTCCAAGCCACCGAGGAAAACAGGGAACCCCATGCATTTCCGAAAAGAGGACACCCGTGGGAATCCGCAGAGGTATGATTTGCGCACATCGCCCCAGATTTTATTACCCAGACAGCCCTGCAAAGTCCGAAATGTCGGGAAAAAAATGCCTTTTCCGCACATTTCGCTCGACGCACCCATCGAAACATGCCCCCAACAACACATGGCCTACCGTCCCGCATTCCCACAGGTGTCCCGATGAAAACGGTACCTCACGTGTGTGGGTGCACCTACCTGGCCGCCAAGGGGAAAGCCTAAAACACAAGTAACCCCAAGTCTGTTTTCAGAGCGAAATCTCAGACATTCTGCCGACCGGCACAACGTACAGATATGGGCCTCGGGTGTCCAAGCCACCAAGGAAAACAGGGAACCCCATGCATTTCCGAAAAGAGGACACCCGTGGGAATCCGCAGAGGTATGATTTGCGCACATCGCCCCAGTATTTTTTACCCAGACAGCCCCGCAAAGTCCAAAATGTCGGGAAAAAAACACTTTTTCCGCAGATTTCGCTCGACGCACCAATCGAAACACGCCCCCAACAACACATGGCCTACCGTCACGCGTTCCCACAGGTGTCCCGATGAAAACGGTACCTCACATGTGTGGGTGCACCTACCTGGCCGCCAAGGGGAAAGCCTAAAACACAAGTAACCCCAAATCTGTTTTCATGGCGAAATCTCAGACATTCTGCCGACCGGCACAACGTACAGATATGGGCCTCGGGTGTCCAAGCCACCGAGGAAAACAGGGAACCCATGCATTTCCGAAAAGAGGACACCCGTGGGAATACACAGAGGTATGATTTGCGCAAATCCCCCCAGATTTTATTACCCAGACAGCCCTGCAAAGTCCGAAATGTCGGGAAAAAAACGCCTTTTCCGCACATTTCGCTCGACTCACCCATCGAAACATGCCCCCAACAACACATGGCCTACCGTCCCGCATTCCCACAGGTGTCCCGATGAAAACGGTACCTCACGTGTGTGGGTGCACCTACCTGGCCGCCAAGGGGAAAGCCTAAAACACAAGTAACCCCAAGTCTGTTTTCAAAGCGAAATCTCAGACATTCTGCCGACCGGCACAACGTACAGATATGGGCCTCGGGTGTCCAAGCCACCAAGGAAAACAGGGAACCCCATGCATTTCCGAAAAGAGGACACCCGTGGGAATCCGCAGAGGTATGATTTGCGCACATCGCCCCAGTATTTTTTACCCAGACAGCCCCGCAAAGTCCAAAATGTCGGGAAAAAAACACTTTTTCCGCACATTTCGCTCGACGCACCCATCAAAACACGCCCCCAACAACACATGGCCTACCGTCACGCGTTCCCACAGTTTTCCCGATGAAAATGGTAACTCACATGTGTGGGTGCACCTACCTGGCCGCCAAGGGGAAAGCCTAAAACACAAGTAACCCCAAGTCTGTTTTCATGGCGAAATCTCAGACATTCTGCCGACCGGCACAACGTACAGTTATGGGCCTCGGGTGTCCAAGCCACCGAGGAAAACAGGGAACCCCATGCATTTCCCAAAAGAGGACACCCGTGGGAATCCGCAGAGGTATGATTTGCGCACATCGCCCCAGAATTTTTTACCCAGACACCCACACAAAGTCCGAAATGTGGGGAAAAAAACACTTTTTCCGCAGATTTCGCTCGACGCACCCATCGAAACACACCCCCAACAACACATGGCCTACCGTCACGCGTACCCACAGGTGTCCCGATGAAAACGGTACCTCACATGTGTGGGTGCACCTACCTGGCCGCCAAGGGGAAAGCCTAAAACACAAGTAACCCCAAGTCTGTTTTCATGGCGAAATCTCAGACATTCTGCCGACCGGCACAACGTACAGATATGGGCCTCGGGTGTCCAAACCACCGAGGAAAACAGGGAACCCCAGGCATTTCCGAAAAGAGGACACCCGTGGGAATCCGCAGAGGTATGATTTGCGCACATCGCCCCAGAATTGTTTACCCAGACAGCCCCGCAAAGTCCGAAATGTGGGGAAAAAAAACACTTTCCGCAGATTTTGCTCGACGCACCCATCGAAACACGCCCCCAACAACACATGGCCTACCGTCACGCGTTCCCACAGGTGTCCCAATGAAAACGGTACCTCACATGTGTGGGTGCACCTACCTGGCCGCCAAGGGGAAAGCCTAAAACACAAGTAACCCCAAGTCTGTTTTCAGAGCGAAATCTCAGACATTCTGCCGACCGGCACAACGTACAGATATGGGCCTCGGGTGTCCAAGCCACCGAGGAAAACAGGGAACCCATGCATTTACGAAAAGAGGACACCCGTGGGAATCCGCAGAGGTATGATTTGTGCACATCGCCAAAGATTTTATTACCCAGACAGCCCCGCAAAGTCCGAAATGTGGGGAAAAAAACGCTTTTTCCGCACATTTCGCTCAATGCACCCATCGAAACACGCCCCCAACAACACATGGCCTACCGTCACGCGTTCCCACAGGTGTCCCGATGAAAATGGTACCTCACATGTGTGGGTGCACCTACCTGGCCGCCAAGGGGAAACCCTAAAACACAAGTAACCCCAAGTCTGTTTTCAGAGGAAAATCTCAGACATTCTGCCGACCGGCACAACGTACAGATATGGGCCTCGGGTGTCCAAGCCACCGAGGAAAACGGGGAACCCCATGCATTTCCGAAAAGAGGACACCCGTGGGAATCCGCAGAGGTATGATTTGCGCACATCGCCCCAGATTTTATTACCCAGACAGCCCCGCAAAGTCTGAAATGTCAGGAAAAAAACACTTTTTCCGCACATTTCGCTCGACGCACCCATCGAAACACGCCCCCAACAACACATGGCCTACCGTCACACGTTCCCACACGTGTCCCGATGAAAACGGTACCTCACATGTGTGGGTGCACCTACCTGGCCGCCAAGGGGAAAGCCTAAAACACAAGTAACCCCAAGTCTGTTTTCAGAGCGAAAAATCAGACATTCTGCCGACCGGCACAACGTACAGATATGGGCCTCGGGTGTCCAAGCCACCAAGGAAAATGGGGAACCCCATGCATTTCTGAAAAGAGGACACCCGTGGGAATCCGCAGAGGTATGATTTGCGCACATCGCCCCAGATTTTATTACCCAGACAGCCACGCAAAGTCTGAAATGTCGCGAAAAAAACACTTTTTCCGCACATTTCGCTCGACGCACCCATCGAAACACACCCCCAACAACATATGGCCTACCGTCACACGTTCCCACACGTGTCCCAATGAAAACGGTACCTCACATGTTTGGGTGCACCTACCTGGCCGCCAAGGGGAAAGCCTAAAACACAAGTAACCCCAAGTCTGTTTTCAGAGCGAAAAATCAGACATTCTGCCGACCGGCACAACGTACAGATATGGGCCTCGGGTGTCCAAGCCACCAAGGAAAATGGGGAACCCCATGCATTTCCGAAAAGAGGACACCCGTGGGAATCCGCAGAGGTATGATTTGCGCACATCGCCCCAGAATTTTTTACCCAGACAGCCCCGCAAAATCCGAAATGTCGGGAAAAAAACACTTTTTCCGCACATTTCGCTCGACGCAACCATCGAAACATGCCCCCAACAACACATGGCCTACCGTCACGCGTTCCCACTGGTGTCCCGATGAAAACGGTACCTCACATGTGTGGGTGCACCTACCTGGCCGCCAAGGGGAAAGCCTAAAACACAAGTAACCCCAAGTCTGTTTTCAGAGCGAAATCTCAGACATTCTGCCGACCGGGACAACGTACAGATATGGCCCTCAGGTGTCCAAGCCACCGAAGAAAACAGGGAACCCCATGCATTTCCGAAAAGAGGACACGCGTGGGAATCCTCAGAGGTATGATTTGCGCACATCGCCCCAGAATTTTATACCCAGACAGCCCCGCAAAGTCCGAAATGTCAGGAAAAAAACACTTTTTCCGCACATTTCGCTCGACACACCCATCAAAACACGCCCCCAACATCACATGGCCTACCGTCCCGCATTCCCACAGGTGTCCTGATGAAAACGGTACCTCACATGTGTGGGTGCACCTACCTGGCCGCCAAGGGGAAAGCCTAAAACACAAGTAACCCCAAGTCTGTTTTCAGAGCGAAATCTCAGACATTCTGCCAACCGGCACAATGTACAGATATGGGCCTCGGGTGTCCAAGCCACCGAGGAAAACAGGGAACCCCATGCATTTCCGAAAAGAGGACACCCGTGGGAAACCGCAGAGGTATGATTTGCGCACATCGCCCCAGAATATATTACCCAGACAGCCCTGCAAAGTCCGAAATGTGGGGAAATAAACGCTTTTTCCGCACATTTCGCTCGACGCACCCATCGAAACACGCCCCCAACAACACATGGCCTACCGTCACGCGTTCCCACAGGTGTCCCGATGAAAACAGTACCTCACATGTGTGGGTGCACCTACCTGGCCGCCATGGGGAAAGCCTAAAACACAAGTAACCCCAAGTCTGTTTTCAGAGCGAAATCTCAGACATTCTGCCGACCGGCACAACGTACAGATATGGGCCTCGGGTGTCCAAGCCACCGCGGAAAATAGGGAACCCCATGCATTTCCGAAAAGAGGACACCCGTGGGAATCCGCAGAGGTATGATTTGCGCACATCGCCCCAGAATTTTTTACCTAGACAGCCCCGCAAAGTCCGAAATGTCGGGAAAAAAACACTTTTTCCGCAGATTTCGCTCAACGCACCCATCGAAACACGCCCCCAACAACACATGGCCTACCGTCACACGTTCCCACAGGTGTCCCGATGAAAACGGTACCTCACATGTGTGGGTGCACCTACCTGGCCGCCAAGGGGAAAGCCTAAAACACAAGTAACCCCAAGTCTGTTTTCATGGCGAAATCTCAGACATTCTGCCGACCGGCACAACGTACAGATATGGGCCTCGGGTGTCCAAGCCACCGAGGAAAACAGGGAACCCCATGCATTTCCGAAAAGAGGACACCCGTGGGAATACGCAGAGGTATGATTTGCGCACATCCCCCCAGATTTTATTACCCAGACAGCCCTGCAAAGTCCGAAATGTTAGGAAAAAAACGCCTTTTCCGCACATTTCGCTCGACGCACCCATCGAAACATGCCCCCAACAACACATGGCCTACCGTCCCGCATTCCCAGAGGTGTCCCGATGAAAACAGTACCTCACATGTGTGGGTGCACCTACCTGGCCGCCAAGGGGAAAGCCTAAAACACAAGTAACCCCAAGTCTGTTTTCAGAGCGAAATCTCAGACATTCTGCCGACCGGCACAACGTACAGATATGGGCCTCGGGTGTCCAAGCCACCGAGGAAAACAGGGAACCCCATACATTTCCGAAAAGAGGACACCCGTGGGAATCCGCAGAGGTATGATTTGCGCACATCGCCCCAGTATTTTTTACCCAGACAGCCCCGCAAAGTCCAAAATGTCGGGAAAAAAACACTTTTTCCGCAGATTTCGCTCGACGCACCAATAGAAACACGCCCCCAACAACACATGGCCTACCGTCACGCGTTCCCACAGGTGTCCCGATGAAAACGGTACCTCACATGTGTGGGTGCACCTACCTGGCCGCCAAGGGGAAAGCCTAAAACACAAGTAACCCCAAATCTGTTTTCATGGCGAAATCTCAGACATTCTGCCGACCGGCACAACGTACAGATATGGGCCTCGGGTGTCCAAGCCACCGAGGAAAACAGGGAACCCATGCATTTCCGAAAAGAGGACACCCGTGGGAATACACAGAGGTATGATTTGCGCAAATCCCCCCAGATTTTATTACCCAGACAGCCCTGCAAAGTCCGAAATGTCGGGAAAAAAACGCCTTTTCCGCACATTTTGCTCGACGCACCCATCAAAACACGCCCCCAACAACACATGGCCTACCATCACGCGTTCCCACAGTTTTCCCGATGAAAATGGTACCTCACATGTGTGGGTGCACCTACCTGGCCGCCAAGGGGAAAGCCTAAAACACAAGTAACCCCAAGTCTGTTTTCATGGCGAAATCTCAGACATTCTGCCGACCGGCACAACGTACAGATATGGGCCTCGGGTGTCCAAGCCACCGAGGAAAACAGGGAACCCCATGCATTTCCCAAAAGAGGACACCCGTGGGAATCCGCAGAGGTATGATTTGCGCACATCGCCCCAGAATTTTTTACCCAGACACCCCCACAAAGTCCGAAATGTGGGGAAAAAAACACTTTTTCCGCAGATTTCGCTCGACGCACCCTTCGAAACACGCCCCCAACAACACATGGTCTACCGTCACGCGTACCCACAGGTGTCCCGATGAAAATGGTACCTCACATGTGTGGGTGCACCTACCTGCCCGCCAAGGGGAAAGCCTAAAACACAAGTAACCCCAAGTCTGTTTTCATGGCGAAATCTCAGACATTCTGCCGACCGGCACAACGTACAGATATGGGCCTCGGGTGTCCAAGCCACCGAGGAAAACAGGGAACCCCATGCATTTCCGAAAAGAGGACACCCGTGGGAATCCGCAGAGGTATGATTTGCGCACATCGCCCCAGATTTTATTACCCAGACAGCCCTGCAAAGTCCGAAATGTCGGGAAAAAAACGCCTTTTCCGCACATTTCGCTCGACGCACCCATCGAAACATGCCCCCAACAACACATGGCCTACCGTCCCGCATTCCCACAGGTGTCCCGATGAAAACGGTACCTCACGTGTGTGGGTGCACCTACCTGGCCGCCAAGGGGAAAGCCTAAAACACAAGTAACCCCAAGTCTGTTTTCAGAGCGAAATCTCAGACATTCTGCCGACCGGCACAACGTACAGATATGGGCCTCGGGTGTCCAAGCCACCAAGGAAAACAGGGAACCCCATGCATTTCCGAAAAGAGGACACCCGTGGGAATCCGCAGAGGTATGATTTGCGCACATCGCCCCAGTATTTTTTACCCAGACAGCCCCGCAAAGTCCAAAATGTCGGGAAAAAAACACTTTTTCCGCAGATTTCGCTCGACGCACCAATAGAAACACGCCCCCAACAACACATGGCCTACCGTCACGCGTTCCCACAGGTGTCCCGATGAAAACGGTACCTCACATGTGTGGGTGCACCTACCTGGCCGCCAAGGGGAAAGCCTAAAACACAAGTAACCCCAAATCTGTTTTCATGGCGAAATCTCAGACATTCTGCCGACCGGCACAACGTACAGATATGGGCCTCGGGTGTCCAAGCCACCGAGGAAAACAGGGAACCCATGCATTTCCGAAAAGAGGACACCCGTGGGAATACACAGAGGTATGATTTGCGCAAATCCCCCCAGATTTTATTACCCAGACAGCCCTGCAAAGTCCGAAATGTCGGGAAAAAAACGCCTTTTCCGCACATTTTGCTCGACGCACCCATCGAAACATGCCCCCAACAACACATGGCCTACCGTCCCGCATTCCCACAGGTGTCCCGATGAAAACGGTACCTCACGTGTGTGGGTGCACCTACCTGGCCGCCAAGGGGAAAGCCTAAAACACAAATAACCCCAAGTCTGTTTTCAGAGCGAAATCTCAGACATTCTGCCGACCGGCACAACGTACAGATATGGGCCTCGGGTGTCCAAGCCACCAAGGAAAACAGGGAACCCCATGCATTTCCGAAAAGAGGACACCCGTGGGAATCCGCAGAGGTATGATTTGTGCACATCGCCAAAGATTTTATTACCCAGACAGCCCCGCAAAGTCCGAAATGTGGGGAAAAAAACGCTTTTTCCGCACATTTCGCTCAATGCACCCATCGAAACACGCCCCCAACAACACATGGCCTACCGTCACGCGTTCCCACAGGTGTCCCGATGAAAATGGTACCTCACATGTGTGGGTGCACCTACCTGGCCGCCAAGGGGAAAGCCTAAAACACAAGTAACCCCAAGTCTGTTTTCAGAGCGAAAAATCAGACATTCTGCCGACCGGCACAACGTACAGATATGGGCCTCGGGTGTCCAAGCCACCAAGGAAAATGGGGAACCCCATGCATTTCCGAAAAGAGGACACCCGTGGGAATCCGCAGAGGTATGATTTGCGCACATCGCCCCAGATTTTATTACCCAGACAGCCCCGCAAAGTCTGAAATGTCGGGAAAAAAACACTTTTTCCGCACATTTCGCTCGACGCACCCATCGAAACACGCCCCCAACAACACATGGCCTACCGTCCCGCATTCCCACACGTGTCCCAATGAAAACGGTACCTCACATGTGTGGGTGCACCTACCTGGCCGCCAAGGGGAAAGCCTAAAACACAAGTAACCCCAAGTCTGTTTTCAGAGCGAAATCTCAGACATTCTGCCAACCGGCACAATGTACAGATATGGGCCTCGGGTGTCCAAGCCACCACGGAAAATGGGGAACCCCATGCATTTCCGAAAAGAGGACACCCGTGGGAAACCGCAGAGGTATGATTTGCGCACATCGCCCCAGATTTTATTACCCAGACAGCCCCGCAAAGTCTGAAATGTCACGAAAAAAACACTTTTTCCGCACATTTCGCTCGACGCACCCATCGAAACACGCCCCCAACAACACATGGCCTACCGTCACACGTTCCCACACGTGTCCCGATGAAAACGGTACCTCACATGTGTGGGTGCACCTACCTGGCCGCCAAGGGGAAAGCCTAAAACACAAGTAACCCCAAGTCTGTTTTCAGAGCGAAAAATCAGACATTCTGCCGACCGGCACAACGTACAGATATGGGCCTCGGGTGTCCAAGCCACCAAGGAAAATGGGGAACCCCATGCATTTCCCAAAAGAGGACACCCATGGGAATCCGCAGAGGTATGATTTGCGCACATCGCCCCAGAATTTTTTACCCAGACAGCCCCGCAAAATCCGAAATGTCGGGAAAAAAACACTTTTTCCGCACATTTCGCTCGACACAACCATCGAAACATGCCCCCAACAACACATGGCCTACCGTCACGCGTTCCCACTGGTGTCCCGATGAAAACGGTACCTCACATGTGTGGGTGCACCTACCTGGCCGCCAAGGGGAAAGCCTAAAACACAAGTAAGCCCAAGTCTGTTTTCAGAGCGAAATCTCAGACATTCTGCCGACCGGGACAACGTACAGATATGGCCCTCAGGTGTCCAAGCCACCGAAGAAAACAGGGAACCCCATGCATTTCCGAAAAGAGGACACGCGTGGGAATCCTCAGAGGTATGATTTGCGCACATCGCCCCAGAATTTTATACCCAGACAGCCCCGCAAAGTCCGAAATGTCAGGAAAAAAACACTTTTTCCGCACATTTCGCTCGACACACCCATCAAAACACGCCCCCAACATCACATGGCCTACCGTCCCGCATTCCCACAGGTGTCCTGATGAAAACGGTACCTCACATGTGTGGGTGCACCTACCTGGCCGCCAAGGGGAAAGCCTAAAACACAAGTAACCCCAAGTCTGTTTTCAGAGCGAAATCTCAGACATTCTGCCAACCGGCACAATGTACAGATATGGGCCTCGGGTGTCCAAGCCACCGAGGAAAACAGGGAACCCCATGCATTTCCGAAAAGAGGACGCCCGTGGGAAACCGCAGAGGTATGATTTGCGCACATCGCCCCAGAATATATTACCCAGACAGCCCTGCAAAGTCCGAAATGTGGGGAAATAAACGCTTTTTCCGCACATTTCGCTCGACGCACCCATCGAAACACGCCCCCAACAACACATGGCCTACCGTCACGCGTTCCCACAGGTGTCCCGATGAAAACAGTACCTCACATGTGTGGGTGCACCTACCTGGCCGCCATGGGGAAAGCCTAAAACACAAGTAACCCCAAGTCTGTTTTCAGAGCGAAATCTCAGACATTCTGCCGACCGGCACAACGTACAGATATGGGCCTCGGGTGTCCAAGCCACCGCGGAAAATAGGGAACCCCATGCATTTCCGAAAAGAGGACACCCGTGGGAATCCGCAGAGGTATGATTTGCGCACATCGCCCCAGAATTTTTTACCCAGACAGCCCCGCAAAGTCCGAAATGTCGGGAAAAAAACACTTTTTCCGCAGATTTCGCTCAACGCACCCATCGAAACACGCCCCCAACAACACATGGCCTACCGTCACGCGTTCCCACAGGTGTCCCGATGAAAACGGTACCTCACATGTGTGGGTGCACCTACCTGGCCGCCAAGGGGAAAGCCTAAAACACAAGTAACCCCAAGTCTGTTTTCATGGCGAAATCTCAGACATTCTGCCGACCGGCACAACGTACAGATATGGGCCTCGGGTGTCCAAGCCACCGAGGAAAACAGGGAACCCCATGCATTTCCGAAAAGAGGACACCCGTGGGAATATGCAGAGGTATGATTTGCGCACATCCCCCCAGATTTTATTACCCAGACAGCCCTGCAAAGTCCGAAATGTTGGGAAAAAAACGCCTTTTCCGCACATTTCGCTTGACGCACCCATCGAAACATGCCCCCAACAACACATGGCCTACCGTCCCACATTCCCACAGGTGTCCCGATGAAAACAGTACCTCACATGTGTGGGTGCACCTACCTGGCCGCCAAGGGGAAAGCCTAAAACACAAGTAACCCCAAGTCTGTTTTCAGAGCGAAATCTCAGACATTCTGCCGACCGGCACAACGTACAGATATGGGCCTCGGGTGTCCAAGCCACCGAGGAAAACAGGGAACCCCATACATTTCCGAAAAGAGGACACCCGTGGGAATCCGCAGAGGTATGATTTGCGCACATCGCCCCAGTATTTTTTACCCAGACAGCCCCGCAAAGTCCAAAATGTCGGGAAAAAAACACTTTTTCCGCACATTTCGCTCGACGCACCCATCAAAACACGCCCCCAACAACACATGGCCTACCATCACGCGTTCCCACAGTTTTCCCGATGAAAATGGTACCTCACATGTGTGGGTGCACGTACCTGGCCTCCAAGGGGAAAGCCTAAAACACAAGTAACCCCAAGTCTGTTTTCATGGCGAAATCTCAGACATTCTGCCGACCGGCACAACGTACAGATATGGGCCTCGGGTGTCCAAGCCACCGAGGAAAACAGGGAACCCCATGCATTTCCCAAAAGAGGACACCCGTGGGAATCCGCAGAGGTATGATTTGCGCACATCGCCCCAGAATTTTTTACCCAGACACCCCCACAAAGTCCGAAATGTGGGGAAAAAAACACTTTTTCCGCAGATTTCGCTCGACGCACCCTTCGAAACACGCCCCCAACAACACATGGCCTACCGTCACGCGTACCCACAGGTGTCCCGATGAAAATGGTACCTCACATGTGTGGGTGCACCTACCTGGCCGCCAAGGGGAAAGCCTAAAACACAAGTAACCCCAAGTCTGTTTTCATGGCGAAATCTCAGACATTCTGCCGACCGGCACAACGTACAGATATGGGCCTCGGGTGTCCAAACCACCGAGGAAAACAGGGAACCCCAGGCATTTCCGAAAAGAGGACACCCGTGGGAATCCGCAGAGGTATGATTTGCGCACATCGCCCCAGAATTTTTTACCCAGACAGCCCCGCAAAGTCCGAAATGTGGGGAAAAAAAACACTTTTTCCGCAGATTTTGCTCGACGCACCCATCGAAACACGCCCCCAACAACACATGGCCTACCGTCACGCGTTCCCACAGGTGTCCCGATGAAAACGGTACCTCACATGTGTGGGTGCACCTACCTGGCCGCCAAGGGGAAAGCCTAAAACACAAGTAACCCCAAGTCTGTTTTCAGAGCGAAATCTCAGACATTCTGCCGACCGGCACAACGTACAGATATGGGCCTCGGGTGTCCAAGCCACCGAGGAAAACAGGGAACCCATGCATTTCCGAAAAGAGGACACCCGTGGGAATCCGCAGAGGTATGATTTGTGCACATCGCCGCAGATTTTATTACCCAGACAGCCCCGCAAAGTCCGAAATGTGGGGAAAAAAACGCTTTTTCCGCACATTTCGCTCGATGCACCCATCGAAACACGCCCCCAACAACACATGGCCTACCGTCACGCGTTCCCACAGGTGTCCCGATGAAAATGGTACCTCACATGTGTGGGTGCACCTACCTGGCCGCCAAGGGGAAAGCCTAAAACACAAGTAACCCCAAGTCTGTTTTCAGAGCGAAAAATCAGACATTCTGCCGACCGGCACAACGTACAGATATGGGCCTCGGGTGTCCAAGCCACCAAGGAAAATGGGGAACCCCATGCATTTCCAAAAAGAGGACACCCGTGGTAATCCGCAGAGGTATGATTTGCGCACATCGCCCCAGATTTTATTACCCAGACAGCCCCGCAAAGTCTGAAATGTCGGGAAAAAAACACTTTTTCCGCACATTTCGCTCGACGCACACATCGAAACACGCCCCCAACAATTCATGGCCTACCGTCACACGTTCCCACACGTGTCCCGATGAAAACGGTACCTCACATGTGTGGGTGCACCTACCTGGCCGCCAAGGGGAAAGCCTAAAACACAAGTAACCCCAAGTCTGTTTTCAGAGCGAAAAATCAGACATTCTGCCGACCGGCACAACGTACAGATATGGGCCTCGGGTGTCCAAGCCACCAAGGAAAATGGGGAACCCCATGCATTTCCGAAAAGAGGACACCCGTGGGAATCCGCAGAGGTATGATTTGCGCACATCGCCCCAGAATTTTTTACCCAGACAGCCCCGCAAAATCCGAAATGTCGGGAAAAAACACTTTTTCCGCACATTTCGCTCGACGCACCCATCGAAACACGCCCCCAACATCACATGGCCTACCGTCACGCGTTCCCACTGGTGTCCCGATGAAAACGGTACCTCACATGTGTGGGTGCACCTACCTGGCCGCCAAGGGGAAAGCCTAAAACACAAGTAACCCCAAGTCAGTTTTCAGAGCGAAATCTCAGACATTCTGCCAACCGGCACAATGTACAGATATGGGCCTCGGGTGTCCAAGCCACCGAGGAAAACAGGGAACCCCATGCATTTCCGAAAAGAGGACACCCGTGGGAAACCGCAGAGGTATGATTTGCGCACATCCCCCCAGATTTTATTACCCAGACAGCCCTGCAAAGTCCGAAATGTCGGGAAAAAAACGCCTTTTCCGCACATTTCGCTCGACGCACCCATCGAAACATGCCCCCAACAACACATGGCCTACCGTCCCGCATTCCCACAGGTGTCCCGATGAAAACAGTACCTCACATGTGTGGGTGCACCTACCTGGCCGCCAAGGGGAAAGCCTAAAACACAAGTAACCCCAAGTCTGTTTTCAGAGCGAAATCTCAGACATTCTGCCGACCGGCACAACGTACAGATATGGGCCTCGGGTGTCCAAGCCACCGAGGAAAACAGGGAACCCCATACATTTCCGAAAAGAGGACACCCGTGGGAATCCGCAGAGGTATGATTTGCGCACATCGCCCCAGTATTTTTTACCCAGACAGCCCCGCAAAGTCCAAAATGTCGGGAAAAAAACACTTTTTCCGCACATTTCGCTCGACGCACCCATCAAAACACGCCCCCAACAACACATGGCCTACCATCACGCGTTCCCACAGTTTTCCCGATGAAAATGGTACCTCACATGTGTGGGTGCACCTACCTGGCCGCCAAGGGGAAAGCCTAAAACACAAGTAACCCCAAGTCTGTTTTCATGGCGAAATCTCAGACATTCTGCCGACCGGCACAACGTACAGATATGGGCCTCGGGTGTCCAAGCCACCGAGGAAAACAGGGAACCCCATGCATTTCCCAAAAGAGGACACCCGTGGGAATCCGCAGAGGTATGATTTGCGCACATCGCCCCAGAATTTTTTACCCAGACACCCCCACAAAGTCCGAAATGTGGGGAAAAAAACACTTTTTCCGCAGATTTCGCTCGACGCACCCTTCGAAACACGCCCCCAACAACAAATGGCCTACCGTCACGCGTACCCACAGGTGTCCCGATGAAAATGGTACCTCACATGTGTGGGTGCACCTACCTGGCCGCCAAGGGGAAAGCCTAAAACACAAGTAACCCCAAGTCTGTTTTCATGGCGAAATCTCAGACATTCTGCCGACCGGCACAACGTACAGATATGGGCCTCGGGTGTCCAAACCACTGAGGAAAACAGGGAACCCCAGGCATTTCCGAAAAGAGGACACCCGTGGGAATCCGCAGAGGTATGATTTGCGCACATCGCCCCAGAATTTTTTACCCAGACAGCCCCGCAAAGTCCGAAATGTGGGGAAAAAAAACACTTTTTCCGCAGATTTTGCTCGACGCACCCATCGAAACACGCCCCCAACAACACATGGCCTACCGTCACGCGTTCCCACAGGTGTCCCGATGAAAACGGTACCTCACATGTGTGGGTGCACCTACCTGGCCGCCAAGGGGAAAGCCTAAAAGACAAGTAACCCCAAGTCTGTTTTCAGAGCGAAATCTCAGACATTCTGCCGACCGGCACAACGTACAGATATGGGCCTCGGGTGTCCAAGCCACCGAGGAAAACAGGGAACCCATGCATTTCCGAAAAGAGGACACCCGTGGGAATCCGCAGAGGTATGATTTGTGCACATCGCCCCAGATTTTATTACCCAGACAGCCCCGCAAAGTCCGAAATGTGGGGAAAAAAACGCTTTTTCCGCACATTTCGCTCGATGCACCCATCGAAACATGCCCCCAACAACACATGGCCTACCGTCACGCGTTCCCACAGGTGTCCCGATGAAAATGGTACCTCACATGTGTGGGTGCACCTACCTGGCCGCCAAGGGGAAAGCCTAAAACACAAGTAACCCCAAGTCTGTTTTCAGAGGAAAATCTCAGACATTCTGCCGACCGGCACAACGTACAGATATGGGCCTCGGGTGTCCAAGCCACCGAGGAAAATGGGGAACCCCATGCATTTCCAAAAAGAGGACACCCGTGGTAATCCGCAGAGGTATGATTTGCGCACATCGCCCCAGATTTTATTACCCAGACAGCCCCGCAAAGTCTGAAATGTCGGGGAAAAAACACTTTTTCCGCACATTTCGCTCGACGCACCCATCGAAACACGCCCCCAACAACACATGGCCTACCGTCACATGTTCCCACACGTGTCCTGATGAAAACGGTACCTCACATGTGTGGGTGCGCCTACCTGGCCGCCAAGGGGAAAGCCTAAAACACAAGTAACCCCAAGTCTGTTTTCAGAGCGAAAAATCAGACATTCTGCCGACCGGCACAACGTACAGATATGGGCCTCGGGTGTCCAAGCCACCAAGGAAAATGGGGAACCCCATGCATTTCCGAAAAGAGGACACCCGTGAGAATCCGCAGAGGTATGATTTGCGCACATCGCCCCAGATTTTATTACCCAGACAGCCCCGCAAAGTCTGAAATGTCGGGAAAAAAACACTTTTTCCGCACATTTCGCTCGACGCACCCATCAAAACACGCCCCCAACAACACATGGCCTACCGTCACACGTTCCCACACGTGTCCCGATGAAAACGGTACCTCACATGTGTGGGTGCTCCTACCTGGCCGCCAAGGGGAAAGCCTAAAACACAAGTAACCCCAAGTCTGTTTTCAGAGCGAAATCTCAGACATTCTGCCGACCGGCACAACGTACAGATATGGGCCTCGGGTGTCCAAGCCACCGAGGAAAACAGGGAACCCATGCATTTCCGAAAAGAGGACACCCGTGGGAATCCGCAGAGGTATGATTTGTGCACATCGCCCCAGATTTTATTACCCAGACAGCCCCGCAAAGTCCGAAATGTGGGGAAAAAAACGCTTTTTCCGCACATTTCGCTCGATGCACCCATCGAAACATGCCCCCAACAACACATGGCCTACCGTCACGCGTTCCCACAGGTGTCCCGATGAAAATGGTACCTCACATGTGTGGGTGCACCTACCTGGCCGCCAAGGGGAAAGCCTAAAACACAAGTAACCCCAAGTCTGTTTTCAGAGGAAAATCTCAGACATTCTGCCGACCGGCACAACGTACAGATATGGGCCTCGGGTGTCCAAGCCACCGAGGAAAATGGGGAACCCCATGCATTTCCAAAAAGAGGACACCCGTGGTAATCCGCAGAGGTATGATTTGCGCACATCGCCCCAGATTTTATTACCCAGACAGCCCCGCAAAGTCTGAAATGTCGGGGAAAAAACACTTTTTCCGCACATTTCGCTCGACGCACCCATCGAAACACGCCCCCAACAACACATGGCCTACCGTCACATGTTCCCACACGTGTCCTGATGAAAACGGTACCTCACATGTGTGGGTGCGCCTACCTGGCCGCCAAGGGGAAAGCCTAAAACACAAGTAACCCCAAGTCTGTTTTCAGAGCGAAAAATCAGACATTCTGCCGACCGGCACAACGTACAGATATGGGCCTCGGGTGTCCAAGCCACCAAGGAAAATGGGGAACCCCATGCATTTCCGAAAAGAGGACACCCGTGGGAATCCGCAGAGGTATGATTTGCGCACATCGCCCCAGATTTTATTACCCAGACAGCCCCGCAAAGTCTGAAATGTCGGGAAAAAAACACTTTTTCCGCACATTTCGCTCGACGCACCCATCAAAACACGCCCCCAACAACACATGGCCTACCGTCACACGTTCCCACACGTGTCCCGATGAAAACGGTACCTCACATGTGTGGGTGCTCCTACCTGGCCGCCAAGGGGAAAGCCTAAAACACAAGTAACCCCAAGTCTGTTTTCAGAGCGAAAAATCAGACATTCTGCCGACCGGCACAACGTACAGATATGGGCCTCGGGTGTCCAAGCCACCAAGGAAAATGGGGAACCCCATGCATTTCCGAAAAGAGGACACCCGTGGGAATCCGCAGAGGTATGATTTGCGCACATCGCCCCAGAATTTTTTACCCAGACAGCCCCGCAAAATCCGAAATGTCGGGAAAAAAACACTTTTTCCGCACATTTCGCTCGACGCACCCATCGAAACACGCCCCCAACATCACATGGCCTACCGTCACGCGTTCCCACTGGTGTCCCGATGAAAACGGTACCTCACATGTGTGGGTGCACCTACCTGGCCGCCAAGGGGAAAGCCTAAAACACAAGTAACCCCAAGTCTGTTTTCAGAGCGAAATCTCAGACATTCTGCCAACCGGCACAATGTACAGATATGGGCCTCGGGTGTCCAAGCCACCGAGGAAAACAGGGAACCCCATGCATTTCCGAAAAGAGGACACCCGTGGGAAACCGCAGAGGTATGATTTGCGCACATCGCCCCAGAATATATTACCCAGACAGCCCTGCAAAGTCCGAAATGTGGGGAAATAAACGCTTTTTCCGCACATTTCGCTCGACGCACCCATCGAAACACGCCCCCAACAACACATGGCCTACCGTCACATGTTCCCACACGTGTCCCGATGAAAACGGTACCTCACATGTGTGGGTGCGCCTACCTGGCCGCCAAGGGGAAAGCCTAAAACACAAGTAACCCCAAGTCTGTTTTCAGAGCGAAAAATCAGACATTCTGCCGACCGGCACAACGTACAGATATGGGCCTGGGGTGTCCAAGCCACCGAGGAAAATAGGGAACCCCATGCATTTCCGAAAAGAGGACACCCGTGGGAATCCGCAGAGGTATGATTTGCGCACATCGCCCCAGAATTTTTTACCCAGACAGCCCTGCAAAGTCCGAAATGTCGGGAAAAAAACACTTTTTCCGCAGATTTTGCTCGACGCACCCATCGAAACACGCCCCCAACAACCCATGGCCTACCGTCACGCGTTCCCACAGGTGTCCCGATGAAAACGGTACCTCACATGTGTGGGTGCACCTACCTGGCCGCCAAGGGGAAAGCCTAAAACACAAGTAACCCCAAGTCTGTTTTCATGGCGAAATCTCAGACATTCTGCCGACCGGCACAACGTACAGATATGGGCCTCGGGTGTCCAAGCCACCGAGGAAAACAGGGAACCCCATGCATTTCCGAAAAGAGGACACCCGTGGGAATCCGCAGAGGTATGATTTGCGCACATCGCCCCAGAATTTTTTACCCAGACAGCCCCGCAAAGTCCGAAATGTCGGGAAAAGAACACTTTTTCCGCAGCTTTCGCTCGACGCACCCATCAAAACACGCCCCCAACATCACATGGCCTACCGTCACGCGTTCCCACAGGTGTCCCGATGAAAACGGTACCTCATATGTGTGGGTGCACCTACCTGGCCTCCAAGGGGAAAGCCTAAAACACAAGTAACCCCAAGTCTGTTTTCATGGCGAAATCTCAGACATTCTGCCGACCGGCACAACGTACAGATATGGGCCTCGGGTGTCCAAGCCACCGAGGAAAACAGGGAACCCCATGCATTTCCGAAAAGAGGACACCCGTGGGAATACGCAGAGGTATGATTTGCGCACATCCCCCCAGATTTTATTACCCAGACAGCCCTGCAAAGTCCGAAATGTCGGGAAAAAAACGCCTTTTCCGCACATTTCGCTCGACGCACCCATAGAAACATGCCCCCAACAACACATGGCCTACCGTCCCGCATTCCCACAGGTGTCCCGATGAAAACGGTACCTCACATGTGTGGGTGCACCTACCTGGCCGCCAAGGGGAAAGCCTAAAACACAAGGAACCCCAAGTCTGTTTTCAGAGCGAAATCTCAGACATTCTGCCGACCGGCACAACGTACAGATATGGGCCTCGGGTGTCCAAGCCACCGAGGAAAACAGGGAACCCCATGCATTTCCGAAAAGAGGACACCCGTGGGAATCCGCAGAGGTATGATTTGCGCACATCGCCCCAGAATTTTTTACCCAGACACCCCCGCAAAGTCCGAAATGTGGGGAAAAAAACACTTTTTCCGCAGATTTCGCTCGACGCACCCATCGAAACACGCCCCCAACAACACATGGCCTACCGTCACGCGTACCCACAGGTGTCCCGATGAAAACGGTACCTCACATGTGTGGGTGCACCTACCTGGCCGCCAAGGGGAAAGCCTAAAACACAAGTAACCCCAAGTCTGTTTTCATGGCGAAATCTCAGACATTCTGCCGACCGGCACAACGTACAGATATGGGCCTCGGGTGTCTCAACCACCGAGGAAAACAGGGAACCCCAGGCATTTCCGAAAAGAGGACACCCATGGGAATCCGCAGAGGTATGATTTGCGCACATCGCCCCAGAATTTTTTACCCAGACAGCCCCGCAAAGTCCGAAATGTGGGGAAAAAAAACACTTTTTCCACAGATTTTGCTCGACGCACCCATCGAAACACGCCCCCAACAACACATGGCCTACCGTCACGCGTTCCCACAGGTGTCCCGATGAAAACGGTACCTCACATGTGTGGGTGCACCTACCTGGCCGCCAAGGGGAAAGCCTAAAACACAAGTAACCCCAAGTCTGTTTTCAGAGGAAAATCGCAGACATTCTGCCGACCGGCACAACGTACAGATATGGGCCTCGGGTGTCTAAGCCACAGAGGAAAACAGGGAACCCATGTATTTCCGAAAACAGGACACCCGTGGGAATCCGCAGAGGTATGATTTGTGCACATCGCCCCAGATTTTATTACCCAGACAGCCCCGCAAAGTCCGAAATGTGGGGAAAAAAACGCTTTTTCCGCACATTTCGCTCGATGCACCAATCGAAACACGCCCCCAACAACACATGGCCTACCGTCACGCGTTCCCACAGGTGTCCCGATGAAAATGGTACCTCACATGTGTGGGTGCACCTACCTGGCCGCCAAGGGGAAAGCCTAAAACACAAGTAACCCCAAGTCTGTTTTCAGAGGAAAATCGCAGACATTCTGCCGACCGGCACAACGTACAGATATGGGCCTCGGGTGTCCAAGCCACCGAGGAAAACGGGGAACCCCATGCATTTCCGAAAAGAGGACACCCGTGGTAATCCGCAGAGGTATGATTTGCGCACATCGCCCCAGATTTTATTACCCACACAGCCCCGCAAAGTCTGAAATGTCGGGAAAAAAACACTTTTTCCGCACATTTCGCTCGACGCACCCATCGAAACACGCCCCCAACAACACATGGCCTACCATCACACGTTCCCACACGTGTCCCGATGAAAACGGTACCTCACATGTGTGGGTGCACCTACCTGGCCGCCAAGGGGAAAGCCTAAAACACAAGTAACCCCAAGTCTGTTTTCAGAGCGAAAAATCAGACATTCTGCCGACCGGCACAACGTACAGATATGGGCCTCGGGTGTCCAAGCCACCAAGGAAAATGGGGAACCCCATGCATTTCCGAAAAGAGGACACCCGTGGGAATCCGCAGAGGTATGATTTGTGCACATCGCCCCAGATTTTATTACCCAGACAGCCCCGCAAAGTCTGAAATGTCAGGGAAAAAACACTTTTTCCGCACATTTCGCTCGACGCACCCATCGAAACACGCCCCCAACAACACATGGCCTACCGTCACACGTTCCCACACGTGTCCCGATGAAAACGGTACCTCACATGTGTGGGTGCACCTACCTGGCCGCCAAGGGGAAAGCCTTAAACACAAGTAACCCCAAGTCCGTTTTCAGAGCGAAAAATCAGACATTCTGCCGACCGGCACAACGTACAGATATGGGCCTCGGGTGTGCAAGCCACCAAGGAAAATGGGGAACCCCATGCATTTCCGAAAAGAGGACACCCGTGGGAATCCGCAGAGGTATGATTTGCGCACATCGCCCCAGAATTTATTACCCAGACAGCCCCGCAAAATCCGAAATGTCGGGAAAAAAACACTTTTTCCGCACATTTCGCTCGACGCCCCCATCGAAACACGCCCCCAACAACACATGGCCTACCGTCACGTGTTCCCACAGGTGTCCCGATGAAAACGGTACCTCACATGTGTGGGTGCACCTACCTGGCCGCCAAGGGGAAAGCCTAAAACACAAGTAACCCCAAGTCTGTTTTCAGAGCGAAATCTCAGACATTCTGCCGACCGGCACAACGTACAGATATGGGCCTCGGGTGTCCAAGCCACCGAGGAAAACAGGGAACCCCATGCATTTCCGAAATGAGGACACCCGTGGGAATCCGCAGAGGTATGATTTGCGCACATCGCCCCAGAATTTTTTACCCAGACAGCCCCGCAAAGTCCGAAATGTCGGGAAAAAAACCCTTTTTCCGCACATTTGGCTCGACGCTCCCATCAAAACACGCCCCCAACAACACATGGCCTACCGTCACGCATTCCCACAGTTGTCCCGATGAAAACGGTACCTCACATGTGTGGGCTCACCTACCTGGCCGCCAAGGGGAAAGCCTAAAACACAAGTAACCCCAGGTCTGTTTTCATGGCGAAATCTCAGACATTCTGCCGACCGGCACAACGTACAGATATGGGCCTCGGGTGTCCGAGCCACCGAGGAAAACAGGGAACCCCATGCATTTCCAAAAAGAGGACACGCGTGGGAATCCGCAGAGGTATGATTTGCGCACATCGCCCCAGAATTTTTTACCCAGACCCCCCCGCAAAGTCCGAAATGTGGGGAAAAAAACACCTTTTCCGCAGATTTCGCTCGACGCACCCATCGAAACACGCCCCCAACAACACATGGCCTACTGTCACGCGTTCCCACAGGTGTCCCGATGAAAACGGTACCTCACATGTGTGGGTGCACCTACCTGGCCGCCAAGGGGAAAGCCTAAAACACAAGTAACCCCAAGTCTGTTTTCAGAGCGAAATCTCAGACATTCTGCCGACCGGCACAACGTACAGATATGGGCCTCGGGTGTCCAAGCCACCGAGGAAAACAGGGAACCCCATGCATTTCCGAAAAGAGGACACCCGTGGGAATCCGCAGAGGTATGATTTGCGCACATCGCCCCAGAATTTTTTACCCAGACAGCCCTGCAAAGTCCGAAATGTCGGGAAAAAAACACTTTTTCCGCACATTTCACTCGACGAACCCATCGAAACACGCCCCCAACAACCATGGCCTACCGTCAGGCGTTCCCACAGGTGTCCCGATGAAAACGGCACCTCACATGTGTGGGTGCACCTACCTGGCTGGCAAGGGGCAAGCCGAAAACGCAAGCAACCCCCAGTCTGTTTGCAGAGGGGAATCTCAGCCATTCTGCCGACCGGCACAACATACAGATATGGGCCTCGGGTGTCCAAGCCACCAAGGAAAACAGGGAACCCCATGCATTTCCGAAAAGAGGACACCCCTGGGAATCCGCAGAGGTATGATTTGCGCACATCGCCCCAGAATTTATTACCCAGACACCCCCGCAAAAGTCCGAAATGTGCCCCGGACTTTGCGGGGGTGTCTGGGTAATAAATTCTGGAGTGATGTGCGCAAATCATACCTCTGCGGATTCCCACGGGTGTCCTCTTTTCGGAAATGCACGGGGTTCCCTGTTTTCCTTGGTGGATTGGACACCCGAGGCCCATATCTGTATTTTGTGCCGGTCGGCAGAATGGCTGAGATTCCCCTCTGCAAACAGACTGTGGGTTGCTCGCGTTTTCGGCTTGCCCCTTGCCAGCCAGGTAGGTGCACCCATGCATGTGAGGTACCGTTTTCATCGGGACACCTGTGGGAACGCGGGACGGTAGGCCATGTGTTGTTGGGGGCGTGTTTCGATGGCTGCGCCGAGCTAAATGTGCGGAAAATGCGTTTTTTTCCCCCACATTTCGGACTTTGCGGTGGTGTCTGGGTAATAAATTCTGGGGCGATGTGCGCAAATCATACCTCTGCGGATTCCCACGGGTGTCCTCTTTTCGGAAATGCATGGGGTTGCCTGTTTTCCTTGGTGGATTGGACACCCGAGGCCCATATCTGTATGTTGTGCCGGTCGGCAGAATGGCTGAGATTCCCCTCTGCAAACAGACTGGGGGTTGCTTGCGTTTTCGGCTTGCCCCTTGCCAGCCAGGTAGGTGCACCAACGCATGTGAGGTACCGTTTTCATCGGGACACCTGTGGGAACGTGGGAAGGTAGGCCATGTGTTGTTGGGGGTGTGTTTCGATGGGTGCGCCGAGCTAAATGTGCGGAAAATGCGTTTTTTTCCCCACATTTCGGGCTTTGCGTGGGTGTCTGGGTAAAAAATTCAGGGGCGATGTGCGCAAATCATACCGCTGCGGATTCCCACGGGTGTCCTCTTTTCGGAAATGCATGGGGTTCCCTGTTTTCCTTGGTGGCTTGGACACCCGAGGCCCATATCTGTATGTTGTGCCGGTCGGCAGAATGGCTGAGATTCCCCTCTGCAAACAGACTGGGGGTTGCTTGCGTTTTCGGCTTGCCCCTTGCCAGCCAGGTAGGTGCACCCACACATGCGAGGTACCTTTTTCGTCGGGACACCTGTGGGAACACGAGAAGGTATGACATCTGCTGTTGGCGACGTGTTTCGGTGAGTGGACACAGGGAAATGTCTCTGAAATTGGCCGGAAATGAAGACAATTCTCAGACATTTCGCTCTGGCCACCCACCGAAACACACAACGCCAACAACACATGGCCTACCTTCCCGCGTCCCCACACGTGTCCCAATGAAAACGGTACCTTACATGTGTGGGTGCACCTACCGGGGGCGCAAAACGAAAAGGGTAACCGACAGGGAACCCCAAGCCATTCGCCACTGCCCATTTTGTTCATGTGGGCAACCTACAGATTTGGGCCTAGGGTGTCGAAGCCAGCAAGGGAAACAGGGAACCCCATGCATTTCCCAAAAGAGGACACCCGTGGGAATCCACAGAGGTCTGCCTTGCGCAAATTGCCCCAGTTTTTATTAGCCACAATCCCCGACAAAGTGTGATATTTGGTGAGGAAAAAACACAATGTTCACTTTGTCTGGGGTTCTGGGTAAAAATTTCTGGGCCGCTTCGCGCAAGTCAGACCACTGTGCATTCCCACGGGTATCCTCTTTTGGGAAATGCATGGGGTTCCGTGTTTTCCTTGCTGGCTTCGACACCCTAGGCCCAAATCTGTAGGTTGCCCACATGAACAAATTGTGCTGTGGCGAAAGGCTTGGGGTTACCAGCGGGTTACCCTTTTCCTTTTGCGCCCCCGGTAGGTGCACTCACACATGCGAGGTACCTTTTTCGTCGAGACACCTGTGGGAACACGAGAAGGTATGACATCTGCTGTTGGCAACGTGTTTCGGTGAGTGGACACAGGGAAATGTCTCTGAAATTGGCCGGAAATGAAGACAATTCTCAGACATTTCGCTCTGGCCACCCACCGAAACACACCGCCAACAACACGTGGCCTACCTTCCCGCGTCCCCACACGTGTCCCGATGAAAACGGTACCTCACATGTGTGGGTGCACCTACCGGGGGCGCAAAAGGAAAAGGGTAACCGACTGGGAACCCCAAGCCATTCGCCACTGCCCATGTTCATGTGGGCAACCTACAGATTTGGGTTTAGGGTGTTGAAGCCAGCAAGGGAAACAGGGAACCCCATGCATTTCCCAGAAGAGGACACCCGTGGGAATCCACAGAGGTCTGACTTACGCAAATCGGCCCAGAATGTAATACCCAGAACCACCAGCAAAGACCCACATGGGAGAAGGGTGCCCAAGGCCAGGGATATTACCGCCGACTTTGCTGGAGCCCTGGCTGCCCTGCGTTACAGCTTCTCCCCACCAAGGAGTCTCGGCAGTGTGCCAATACCTCCCCGAAGGGAAAAGCTGTAATGCAGCCCAGCCGCAACTCCAGGACAGTTGGAGGTGATCTGCCCCGACGTGCCATTCCCACCCACACCACCAACAATCCAGCCCCAGTCTCACCCACCCCACTGACAGTGGGCCCTAACCATAGAATAATAAAAAACAGAACTCACATAACATTGCAGCTGCTCGGGTAGAAAAAGCTGTAAACAAAACAAAGAACATGTGTTACCTACGGTCACACCAGCAAAAAGTAGCCCTCCGGGGGGCAGATAAGGGGGGGGGGATGTCCTGCACTCCTCCCTGGGCTCAGGCGTCCGTTCCAGATATCTGGTCCCCGGGAGGGCTGCATGACTTGGCACCCACTCCATTGCGGGTGGGGGGGAGGGGGTCAACGCCCCATCCCATTAGAAAATTCCCTGACCCTTTGGGGTGCCCCACCGCCCCCCTCTAAAAAGCGTTCCACCATTTTCATTTTTTTCCTTTGGTAACCCAACTCCCCTTGGTGCAGAGGGTCACATTGGTGTGCCAATCTGGTGCCGGGGTGCCCAAACCTTACTGCCCCACCCACTGGGGGGGCCTGTCCCACCATTTTTGGGGGCTCTCTCCCCCCTCACCCCAAATGGCTGGTGGGGGCACCTCATGCAGGCCTCCCCGGGCCTCCTACAAACAGCTGCGTGAGGTACACCCCACCTCCATTTGGGGTGGGGGGAGAGGGCCACCACAAAAGGTGGGGCAGGACCCTCAATAGATGGGGCAGTAGGGTTTGGGCACCCTGGGGGCAGATTGCCGCACTAATGTGGCCATCTGCACTAAGCGAAGTTGGGTAAACAAAAACAATAATACAAATTCATAGGCTGCTTTTTAGGGGGGGCTGAGGGGCACCCTAAATTGGCAGCAAATGAAGTACTGCAATGGGGTTTGGCCCTAACCCCCCCCACCACAAATGGAGGAGAGGGCCACCACAAAAGGTGGGGCAGGACCCCCAATAGATGGGGCAGTAGGGTTTGGGCACCCTGGGGGCAGATTGCCACACTAATGTGGCCATCTACACCAAGCGAAGTTGGGTAAACAAAAAAAATAATACAAAATCATAGGCTGCTTTTTAGGGGGGCTTAGGGGCACCCTAAATTGGCAGCGAATGATGTACTGCAACAGGGGGTGGCCCTCAGCCCCCCCCACCCCAAATGGAGAGCCCCACCTCATGCAACCCTCCCTGGCGGAAGATAGGGGGGGCCCCACCTCTTGCATCCCTCCCTGGGGTCAGGTGCCCCTTTCTAGGAGCAGATATCTGCCCCCAGGGAGGGTTACAAGGGGTGCCCCCTTTCTACTTCGGTTGGGGGGGCACCCCCCCCTTTCATTCAGTAAAAAAAAATCCATGGTGGCTAGTGGCCCCCGCCCCTTCCCCCACCCCCTTTTCCCATAATTTCACTTTTTTTTTTTTACATTCCCTTGGAGCAGATGGTCAGCCATCTGCCCCGGGGTTCACATGCATGTGCCCCCATGCTTTGGGGGCCGGGAGGGGGAGAGGACTGCTTACTTGAAGCAGCCCCCTCCCCCCCTACCTCACAAACGGATCCATGGTGGTCTAGTGGGTTGCTGGTCACGGATCGAGCGCCCTGCGCCCGATCCGTGACCAGCAATGCCTCATATGTGGTGTCCTTGGAAAGGGGAGAAAGTCCCCTTTCCAGGGACACCACTTTTTGATCAATCCCTGGTGGTCCAGTGGGCCCCAGGGCCCCAAACCCCCTCCCACCTCCGACCTCCCCTCTATTATTTTTTTGCTTTTATTTATTTTTATTTTCACCCCTGGGGGCAGTGATTATCTGCCCCCAGGGGTCTCTGGCGCTGTGGCCCCATGCCTTGGGGCCACAGGGGGAGGGGGGACGCTTACCTAGTAAGCAGCCCCCCTCCCCCTGCATCACAAATGGATCTGCGTTGAACCACTGGCATTGCTGCCCGCGGATCGCACGCCCTGCGCCCGATCCGCGGGCAGCAATGCCTCATATGTGGTGTCCTTGGAAAGGGGAGAAAGTCTCCTTTCCAGCGACACCACTTTTGATCCATTCCTGGTGGTCCAGTGGGCCCCAAACCCCCTCCCACCTCCCTCCATCCCTCAAATTATATTTTTTTTAAAAAATTTTTATTTCACCCCTGGGGGCAGTGATCATCTGCCCCCAGGGGTCCCTGGCGCTGTGGCCCCATGCTTTGGGGCCACGGGGGAAGGGGGCCGCTTACCTAGTAAGCAGCCCCCCTCCCCACGCGTCACAAACGGATCTTCATTTGATCCGTGACGTTGCTGCCCGCGGATCGAGGCACCCTGCGCCCGATCCGCGGGTAGCAATGCCACACAATTGGTATCGTTGGAAAGGGGAGAATCTCCCCTTTCCAACGATACCCGCCTCGATCTCCGGCTTGAAATACAGCCTGAGATCGAGGCTGACAAAGAAGGGAACTCACCTTCTTTATCCACCGCAGCAGCTGAAAATGGCTGCTGCGGTGGATTTACTTTCAGTTTCACGCCGACGTGCGTTACGCACGCCGACGTGAAACTGAAGGTAATCCAGCCCCCTGGCAGTGAGGGGGGACCTCCCCCTCACATAGCCCGGGGGTTGGATTACAGTTTTGAGCGATCCCTGCTTTGCAGGGATCGCTCAAAACAAGGTGCCGAAAAAGACGAGCTATGTCATCCTTGGCACTGCGTGTGCACTGTCAAGGACGAGATACCTCGCCCTTGGCACTTAAAGGGTTAAAGAGGAAATGGTCTCAAATATACCTTCATCCGCTGCTTTGGACATGGGATATTGTTTTGCTTGTGGCAATATTGCTCCTGGTTTTAGCTTGATCTTAACTGCTCCTATTCCTTTCAACAGACCCACAACATATGGACTAGTAGACCATACAATATTTGGCATTTTCTCTAAATGTTCCTGAAAGAATGCTGGTTTCTTTTTTACCATTGCCATTCTCTGCAGTATATCTCTATTCTCAATTCTTATCCAATAAGTGAGACTTATGAAAAGCACAAATTCATCGTCTGAATATTTGTCTCTGAACATGTCTTTGTCTATTAGATCTGTCAGTCTGTATCCTTCATTAAGTGCTATCATTGTACTCCATGCTCTTCCCTCATCATCCTTCCCAAGAATGACCGCCCTTTCTTGATTTACTGCTGCTGCTTGCAGCTCTATGGGAATGACCTGCCCTTCTTCATCTCATAAAGACCTGTCAGGTCTAAACAAAAAATCATCAGGTATCTTCAGAAATTCCACTGTCAGTCCAGGAAGCCATGTCAATAAAATGTTTACTTCATATAATAATATGTCTGGTTCTAAATGAACCCCTCTTAATGCTTTCTGGCCTGTAATGGCTAATATGAATCTTCTCACATTTATGTAATGTATCCTTGTAGTTGAACACACTAACCCTTAGTCAGTGAAAGATATTATCATGTTCAGTTTCGTCATCAAGTCATATCATAATACATTGACTGGTGTCTGCCTAGAGTATAGTAGTGGCATTGACACTTCATGCTCACCTATAGAAAGTGGTAATTCATCAGTAAAGGGAACCCAACTTGTGGCCCCCGAGAATCCCTGTGCATTCATGGCAATGCCAGACATTGGGCATTTTCCTTTGCTAACACAGTTTCTCCTGTTTCCACAAGGAAAAAAATGGCTTGCCTCCTACCGTCACCCTGACCCATTGTTCCTCTTGTGGGTCTGGTGTCACAGATAGTACTGAACACATCAAGTTGCTCTGTGGGCCTTCCTATTGTGGGTATAAATCCATCCCTGTACCTATGAAAGGATTCCCTCCCACTATTGTCACTCTCCCTAGCCTGGGTGTGGAAGCCTGTGGGGCTCCTGTGTTTGCTTTCCATTGTGGTACTGTTGCTTGCTGTGCTGGTGTATACCGTAATTGTTGTGCCTGTGTTTGTTGAGTCTGCATGGGTCTTTACTGTGGCTTCCCTTGTGATGACTGGATTTTCTGTGGGACATGCTGTGTTTGCTGTATTTGCAGAGAACTTGCCTGATACTGCATGTGATCTTGGGCATAATATTCATATTATTCTGTATTGTATTGTGGAGAATAGTTAATTCCCTCATTGTACAGAATTATGTAGATCATGATCAAATTTGGAACATGCTGTTTTCTAATTCGAGATTAACTGTTCAGATTGCCATTGTGCAATTTTTAGACATAGTATTGCCTGGAATTTGAGAGTGTAAAGTGAGAGCAATGTCTTTCTCTTGTGTATGAAAAATTGAATTTTTAATTTATCATGAATATGATGAGTATTGCAATTTATATTGTAATTTTGTGTAGTTTGTTGATGTATTGGATTAATATTGTTAATTTGCTATCACACTGTAAAAAATAAAAAAATATTGTTAATTCCCCCTCTTGGTAGTTGCCAGTTTTGTTGCATGTTTCCTCCTCTACTTCTACATGTTCGGGCTATGTGTTCCACTCTCCCACAATTCCAACATTGTTGTGGCTGACCTCCGTTGAACCCTCCTTCCCCTTGAGGGTTTTGAAATCCTCCTCACCCTCTAGGTGTATTCCCTCTACGTCTTGGCCAAACTTTATACCCAGTCTGATTCATGGGATGCACTACATCGCTTTGCTGCACCGAATGTGCTTCCTCCGGCTTTCTACTCTCAGCTTTCATCTTATTTTTCTCCTGTAACAATCAGTAAAGTGCATGACAGTCAATTGTATTTCTGGAAATGGGTTCGCTTCCATCCCTATCTGTTTCTTCATTTGCTGTTGCACCGACACGGGCAATCCTTGGCATAAATTGTGATAAAATAATGCCACCACTATATCCCATGGTTCTCTCGTCTCAAGATGCCATTGCTCTTGAATATCTTGAATAAAGGCAGCAGGGTCTTCATCCTCCCCCATTTTCCTAATCATAATCGCACCTATATCTAACATATCAGGATATTGTACTCTGAGTGCTCGTCATACATCTGCTCTGCAATTATTAAATAGCTCTCCTTCACGTGTCCTGTTATGTGCAGTTATACCCACATAACCTACTCGCTTCCTAAGGTCGTACGCCCTCTCCCCTAGAATGGCTGCTATCAAGCCTTTTATGTCACTTATAGCTAACCTCATTCCTGATGTCATTCTTCCCAATTCATAAATCCATTTTCCCGCACCTGGAGTCAAACTAGGCATTTACATTTCAAATGATCCTTTGTGATCATGGTATATATTGTGGTTGTCTGCCCCCTTTCTCTAATGATGGGAATTGTATAAATCCTGATCCATAATCATACCCACCTACACATCTTGTTTTCCAGGTGGGGCTAGTCTTTCAAGTTTGTCACTGTCCCGGTAGTAACCTTGATCTGCTTAAATAAGGCAGGGCTATATCACCTGCACTGCATGACTGTGCATGTGGTTGCACAGTGTATGGTACTGGTTCTGGTGTTTTTTTCCTAAGGGTCCTGTAAATCTGACCATTTACCCCTTTTTCTACACTTGAGTCTTTCGAAAAGCTGCATGCATCCTCTCTTTGCACTTTCTCATTCTTTTCCCTTTCTTCATCTAACATCAGTATGCCCCAGCTTGTATGGCTTTCGTCCCTCTCCACATTAAGATCTAGTCTACTTAGGGACAGCATTCTATGCTCATCTATCAATGTTTTATCTGTCCTATTCCCCATTTCTTTTGGTGGAGATCCTACGACGCTGCCCTTAACTTCGTAATAGCCTTTCTCTCTCATTTGTCTGTTTAGATCCCCAATCCCTTTGCCTATGTCTTCTGCCTCTTCCTTTCATCACGTGTTGACATATATTTTGCATTCTCTACTTTTGCTCATTGGTATAAGCGGGGGGCTGTTATGTCGGATTAACATACCACGCCAATGCTTTCAATTCCTTTAAAGGATACAATCCCTGCTTCTCTGTAACTGCGCTCTTGTTTTCAGATGGAAAAAGTGGAACCAAAAACATTACAGCCTCCCCTTTATGCTGATTAAGCATCTACTCCTTCTTGTGTGGATCTTCTCTCTCACTCTGATGCATCTTCCATAACTCTAAAACGTCCAACCTTTTCTGAAACTTCTTCCCCTCATATGTAGCATGCGAATATGTTGTCATATGTAGCAACACTGTTTGACAATGAACCCTCTTGAGGCTACTGCATGAGTGTTTTATTAGTCATGCCTTTGACCCACTCCATGTGACACTGCCTTATCTTATGTGTATATCTTGGAAGTGTCCTGTCCTGCATAGATGTAAAAGAGGAGCGTCCTCCATAGTGGCAAGCCAATTTTGATTGCCAATACTTAGCAGATCTTTTATGCTTATATTTACTTTATCAAATATATCACACTGATTAATCTGAGCAATTAACATCAATTGCCGCTCATTACCAGAAAACCAATTGTTTAACCAATTAAAAAAATATATGCAATGGTGTTCTTTTTATTCCTTCCTTTACATACGCTTTCTATCAATTTTTTTTATCTCACTGTTTTATTATTGTCATTTTAATAATCTCTTCTTTATTTATTTATTATTCTCCTATGATTTTTTATCCTCCTGATTGACATCAATCACTACATTTAAAAATCTGATGAGGGCCTTGGTTTTTTACTATAATTTTATAACTATTAGTCTAGACACAATACAAGTTTTATACTGATGTATTTATAAACCCATACACATTTGTACTTAATATTTCTCTAGTAAATGTACCCCATCTCATGTTCTACCGCATTTTGGAGTTTGATACCCACTTGAAACCAGGAATGGAGGTATCTACTTCTCTTCTTTCTAATCATTAAGGATCCTTCTATTTATATATCTATTTTTACAATACTATCCCTCCCCCTATATGTGCCACTTCCGATGCTCTACTTACATGCACAGCTCAGGTCGAGTCCCTCATCATCGATTCTTCTCCAATCGACCAGTTCACTTTAAGTCCGTAGGGCACCTATGGGACCCAACAGGAATTTCTTCAAAGTGGCACCTACCAACCGATTCTTCGCATGTATTGCATGCCGCTCGCCACAGGAAGCTCCACGATCTACTGCATAATGGCAAAAGAAGTCAATTGTCCGGGAGTCTAGATCTGGGCCCAGGTCAACTGAACCAGAATCATCTTCACTGCTACCAAACTGTGCTCTAGCACCTTGAAGCATCTTGTGTGCTAGATGAAATTATCAATAATGATCCCAGACCCAAATAATCAGACAGCCTCAAAGAGTATGGCAAAGTGCTACATTATTATCCATTTAAAATAAAGTAGGGCAATCTGGCGAAGAACAAACTGTAGCTCACGCACTCACATTCAAGTTTGATTACACAAAGGCTTTATACTTTGATATGCGTCATCTATGACGTCATCCTATGTGGCAAACTGTAAAACCTATTGAAGGGAGGGATTGGTTAAGGGAACATGTGTACCTATATATCATATTGGTATTAGTACTATCTCTGGATGCCCTTATCTGGTAGGCATGCCACGTATCACCTCTACTTACGTATGATACAGAATATAGCATAATAACAGCAGCAGGCTGGCCTGTGTAACATTGTATAGCATGTTGCTAAATAGAGCCTCTTATTGGTTGGCCTCCTTTTACAACCTTGGACTTTAGGCTTGTTAACAGCATGTAAGCAAAATGAAAACCAGGTGCTGAGAATAATGTCAGACTGCTAGCCACTTTCACAATTCGTCCATCATCTCTCATCGGTCCAGCCCTAAGCCAAGGCTTTTCCTTTGTAATTGATCTTGAAGCCTGTTCTCTGCTCTGGTGTTATAACCAGGTTTGTGACAATGAAACACAACAGATACAGAAGGATATGTCTAAGGTTCACTTAAAGGATACAGACTGGTAGTTGCAAAGGATACACTCGATGTCTTCTCCCATCTACTGTTGTCAGAGGTAGAACATAGTGTGTCAAGAGAAACCTTCTAACTAATGTCACTCTCCGACTAGTAAAAACCACAGTCAAAGAGAGCTATTAGTGGGAAGGTGTGATGCTGGAAATGCATCAGAGGGACAGGGCCTCTGAATCCTTGTCCTTTACTGCTTTTTATCATGTGTTCTGTCGTGTTTTCTGCCCAGGAGTCCATGTGGGACTCCTGGCAGTGCCGCTCTCCCTTTTGGTTTGGTGAACAGACCCATGGGATACCCTTATGGCACCCATGGGTAGGGGTACAACCCTGTGCCCCTAGTGTATGTTTTTGGGCACCTGTGGGTGGCCCACAGAGCAGGGTATGGGCTGGTGGCAGCTCCATGCTGAATTTGACAGGTGCTCTGGGTGTCCTCCATTTTGGGATACCCAGGCCCTGCCATTGGGATCAGTTGATTCCTGATAGGAAACAAGATGGCCCCTGTGGCCTCTTGCTTTCTATTGCCTGATACCTTGTTTTCCCCAAAGTCCTGGGGAGCCCTGACTCTGTCCCTTCCCCCTGACTGGCTGTTGGGTGGAAGTTCCATATATGGTGTTGTTGTGAAGGCCCAGCTAGACTGACTGGAGCCTTCCCAGTGACTGTATGTTGTGGGTACCTCCTGTGGGTGGGACCTGGGTGAATGGAGTGTGTGACCAATATACACTCCTTGTTGTGGTTGTCTGGTTTCTGGCATGTGAGACAAAGACTGAGACAGCCCTGCCCGAAACTGGCCTGAATGCAGTGTGTAGTGTTGAATGGCTGGGTACTTGTCCCAATCCACGTTCCTTGTTGTGAGTGTCTGAAAGGGAGGAGCGTGGCCTGAATGCACTGTGTGCCTGATGGGCTGACTGACTGCATGAATGCCCTTCTGTGTGATTGGCTGCTGTGTGTGTACCAGCAGGGTGGATGAGAGACAGAATAGTATATCTGGGGACCTCTCACCACTGGAAATTGTTCAGAAGCGTTCAGAAGCTGAGTCTCCACTCTAAGAGTAACTGGAACTGCTGATCCTCGACGTCCAGCTGGAAGAAGAAGACTTGCTGCTGCATTTGCTTTGACAGATCTGAAGGTTGCCGAATTCGTCGAGGACTGACCCGAGAGAGGACCTGGTAAGGCGCCCTCTTCCCGTGCTCCGAGGGATCATCGAGCACTGCTACATCTTCACCGAAGCGCCCTGGAAGTCAGACCCTCGAAAGGCTGCCGACCCGAGACCGGACCGCCGAGGAGATCCAAGTGAAGCACCCGGACATCGACGCCGTCGAAGTCCATTGCCGTCGACCAGGGTTCGCAGGTCTGTGTAACCGCTGGAGGCCTGTCAAAGTTCTGTTGCCCAGCCGTGGGAACCACTTGACGCCGTGCCACCGACGACCGGAGCCGTCCGCTCCTTGCCTAAGAACATTTGAATCGAAGGACTCCCTCGCCCGCACCGTCGACCGCTTTATCCTGCCGGAGAAAGTCGAGGATGACCAACGCGCCGAGGAGAAACCTGCCGGTGGGTTTCCCGCCACCCGAAGACCACAAAGACTCGAACCACTCGACGCCCTTGCTGGGCCCCCGTCTTCACAATCTTTGCGGTCCAGAACAATTGTCATCGAGGTGCCCCGCACGCCTCGGCCTTGCAGGACACCAACCCTCCGTCGTCGACAAGCACCGCTTGGATCGAAGCTGCCGCCTCATCGACGCCGTTCTACCCTGTTTGTTGTCGGACGTTCGACGCCCCGTGTCTCCCGCTTGAAAGGGAAGGCATTCAAGAAGGGCCGTCGATTCCCCGACGCCGAACGCCGAGTTCCTCGACGGACGTTCGACGCCCCGTGTCTCCCGCTTGAAAGGGAAGGCATTCAAGAAGGGCCGTCGATTCCCCGCCGCCGAACGCCGAGTTCCTCGACGCTTCTCGACGCATCTCGACGATCCGTGACTCCCGCTTGAAAGGGGGTCGCTCAAGAAGGATCTGTCGACGCCTCTTCGAAGAACTCGACTCCACCAGGTACATTGGGGGGGTAAAAACATTATAGGAGGGAATAAGACTTGCAGAACAGTATATGGACTGGGCTTGTGCTATATCTTTATTTTACAGGTTGCCCAGGTGGGGGGGATCTCCACATAGAACTGTGTCTAGTGGTAGGGACCAGTATTCTGCATATTGCTCAACCATCTTATTTTCTCTCCTCTCTCTATTGCTGGTTTCACTCTATTGATCTGTGTGACATTGTTACAGTATTGTTGATTCACTTTTAATGAGGTCTAGTACAAAGGGTGGTACCACTTTAGAATTGTATATATTTGCCATTGTTGATTTTCCTAAGTACAAAGTGAGTTATTATGATAAGTGTTCATAACCTTGAATATTGATTATATAAAGACTGTGTTCTAACCAATACAGTGTGTGGACATTCCTTTGTGGGGGCTTGGGGACTACACTGTACTTAAGAACCAGCCTGCATCACCTCCTGAGAAGCTAGGCCTTGATTGCTCGTCCATTGCTACCGTAATAGAGAATCTTGGCTGGGGTCTTCTGTGCCTCTCTTCTACCATATAGGGAGCAGAGGTACAGACACCCCCTACCAGTCTTTACAGAAGGGCAGGAGTGGACCAAGATTCACCAGGCTGTCGATAGAGAGTGGACTAATTAGAAGGCTATTGGTACAAAAGGACAGTAAGAACCTATGTTATATACACTAACCTGGATGTACAGCCACAGGTAAGTCCCAACAATGTCAGATGAATCCAAGGAAAACAACGACAAGGAGAGGGTAGTGAGGAATCTAACCCGGGCGGAATGAGGGCCGCACTAGAGTCGGGTTGGTGAACACAGGTAAGCGTCCAAAGTTCTGTGCACTTTGTAGGAGGAGAAGAAAAACCTTGATCCAGGAAGACAAGCCCTTTACAGAAGCTGAAGGTCCAGTTGAGTCCTGACCAGGGGTGAGTACAGAGACTGTCAAACTAAACTCTCCTGCAAGTAGGATGGGATTTAGCAGAGGTTGTATACCCACAATGGAAGTAAATGTCTACTGAGAGTGACAAAGAGTAATGAGGTTAATAGTATTGCCGAACTGGATGGATATGGAGCGGGCCTCTGCAGGGTGTTGATTGCAGTGCGTGGAAATTGCTGTGTCATGTAGGAATGCGGCAGGCAGCTGGGACCTCTGTAATCAACAGACCAGGAAATTGCTGAAACGCGTAAGAACGCGGCAGGACTCCGTCTTGGAACGAAGCAACAGGATGAAGAGCATCGCATAGGAACGCGACGGGGCTCCGTATGAAAATAGAGTGAAAGTTTGTAGAAAGTTGCGGAAGAACGCGGAAGAAAGAATAGCTCTGAGATGAGCTGGGAGATTGCATGAAACTGCGTAGGAACGCAGGGGAAGGCAACCGCTCCTTGCAATGGAAAGATGAGCATCTGCGAAGAACAGCAGAAGCAAGCTCCAGAACGCAGATAACGAAAACCATCAGAAGCGCAGCTGTAAGGCATCCGCCTCGTTAAATGATGTCAACTGGCGTGCACCTGACCAACGCGATGAAGCGTACGTCATGTGAGGCGAGCTCTTTCAGTGGCGTCTCCCGGCCAATTTCCATTGAGTATAGAATGGCCTGGCCATTCTGAAGGCTGAGGATGCCGGAAAATAGAAGCGTTTGGGTTAGTAACGGATCCTGTGGTGGCAGGCATGACAGTACCATCCCCCAAAGGGTGCCCCACTCCTCTTACCGCATGGAAGCGCCAGAGCAACACAGGAGCATGAATATTCGACAAGGGCTCCCATGATCGGTCTTCCGGACCATACCCCTTCCAATCAATGAGATAGTGGGGAACCCCGGCTCGCATTCTCATACCTAAGATAGCACGGACCTCATATTCGTCTGTGCCCTTAACTGAAACCGCCAAAGGTCGGACAGGCAACCGGGTCCTTGACGTACATGCTTTGACCAAACATGGAACACCGGGTGTACCCTCCAACGTGCGAGCAGGTCCAGCCATACAGCAACAGGATTGATCACTTGTGTTATTTTGTATGGTCCGATGAATCGAGGCAGAAGTTTCCTCTTACCCGGGATCTTTGGGTGTTTGGTAGACAACCAGACTGACACGCCAGTTATGTAGCGCGGAGCAGCCGTCCGACGCTGGTCTGCATAGTATTTGGCACTGGTTTGGGCCTTTATTAGGTGTTTTTTAATTTTGGTATGAAGGGCGGTCAGAGCCTTTAACTTGTCAGTTGCCTCAGCTACTGTGTCGGTCAGTTCCAAGTCTACTGGGATGGATCGTGGGTGCTGTCCATAAAGAGCATAGAACAGTGATATACCCGTTGAGGAATGCTGTGAGTTATTATACGCGAACTCAGCTGCCGGCAACAGCGAAAACCAAGAGGACTGGTACTGAAGACACAGACAACGTAGGTATTGTTCCAGAGTTCCGTTAGCCCGTTCTGTCTGCCCATCTGTTTGAGGATGATAGGAACTGGACATGCGATCCTCCATAAGCAGAGCAGAAGTTAGTGCCTTCCAAAATCGGGATGCAAACTGTGACCCCCTGTCGCTGATAATGATAGAGGGCAGACCAAAGAACGGAAAGACGTTTTTTAGGAACAGATCGGCCAAGATCTTAGCAGTGGGAATGCCCTGACAGGGTATGAACAAGGCCATCTTAGTGAAGTAGTTGACTACGACCCAGATTGTGTCATAACCATGGACGGAAGGTAATTCGACTACAAAATCCATGGAAACCATGTACCAAGGTCTGTGGGGAACCAGTAATGGGTGTAGTAATCCCATATGTTTACTCGGTGTGTTTTTGCATTGTGCACATAGTGCACATGATGAGACATAATCCACAACATCACTGGACATTTTGGGCCACCAGCACCATCGTTGTAGCAGTTCCAACGTTTTCTTTTGGCCCGGATGAGCTGCTACCAGGGAATCGTGACCCCAATGCAGTGCCTTGGTACGTGTCTCTTCTGTCGGTAGGTACAGGAGGCTCTTCATAAACGGGAGACCATCTCTGATATTGAGACGCAGTTCATGTACCTCGTGAGGATTACGTGATACCCAATCTAGGATCTCCTTCTTCAATGAGGGTTGAACTGAACAACCACAGACAACGTGTTCTGCCAGTAGAGGTGGTTTGGTGTTGTTTAAGCTGTCCACCCCGGAGTGCAGACGGGAGAGGGAGTCTGCTTTGGTATGTATAATCCTTAGCGGGTCTGTAGGAGATGCGGAAATCGAATTGGACATAAAACAAATGCCAACGGGCCTGGCGAGCCGTAAAGCACTTCATGGTTTTGATGGCCTGTAGGTTACGGTGATCGGAATACACAATCACTGGGTGTTTTGCTCCAAGAAGATGGTGTCGCCATGTGAGGAATGCATCTTTGATAGCCAACAACTCTTTCTCGGTCACCGTATAGTTTTTTTCATATGAAGCTAGCTTGCGTGAGAAAAACGCCACTGGATGTTCCACCCCGGTGTCCTTGCAAACCTGGGAAAGGAATGCGCCAATGGCCTGATTAGACGCATCCGCTTCTAAAATGTACGGTAGTTCAGGATGCGGGTGTTGCAAGTCCGGAGCCGTGGTAAACGCCTCTTTAAGTAGATCGAATACCCCCTGGGCCTCCGGTGTCCAGCGAAATTGATTTTTGGGACTGGTTAGTGTAGTGAGCGGTGCCACCACTCTTGAGAAGGAATGGATGAAGCGTGTATAAAAGTTTGCAAATCCCAGAAAAGATTGCAGGGACTTGATAGAGACGGGGACTGGCCAGTCCAGGATGGCTTTTACCTTGGATTGACTCATTCTAACTCCATTGCTGGTGATGTCATATCCCAAAAACTCTACATCCTGAGAGTGAAAGACGCATTTTTCTGCCTTGACAAAGAGATGGCTTTCTCTTAACCTTTGAAGTACCTTGGATACATGCAGTATGTGTTCCTCTAAAGGATGCCGAGTATATCAATATGTCATCCAGGTATATGACCACAAATTGATCCATGTAATCACTAAAGATATCATTCATAAAATACTGAAAGGTTGCGGGGGAATTGCACGGGCCGAAGGGCATGACGAGGTACTCATATAAACCATACCAGGTCTTGAAGGTGGTCTTCCACTCATCACCTGCCCTGATCCGTACAAGATTGTATGCACCCCTCAGGTCCAGTTTAGAGAAAATGACTGAAGCGCCCAACTGATCCAACAGGACGTTAATCAAAGGTAGAGGGTACTGGTTTTTAACCGTTATGGCATTGAGAGCCCTGTAGTCAATGCAGGGTCTCGAGTCCCCTCTTTTTTAGGGACTAAAAACAAAGGAGATGCAGCCTGGGACTGTGAAGGACGAATAAAGCCTGTCTGGAGTGCCTTATTGATGTATTCCTTCAAGACTGCATCTTCCTGTTTGGTAAGAGAGTAAACTCGACCGGTTGGTGTCTTGGTCCCGGGAATCAATTCGGTATGACAATCGTATTGACGATGTGGGGGCAATATTTCAGCCTTGCCTTTGTCAAACACATCGGAGAACTGATGGTATTCCTGAGGTATCGGTGACTTAGGTGACGTCAGTGCACTTATTCTCGGCAACCCTCCGAGGAACGCCAAGACAGGGGTGTCAGGAACACCACCGGAATCCAAAAAGCAGTTCTCATTGCAATGGTCCGAAGGATACTGGATATGACCAGTGACCCAATCAATCACAGGGTTATGTAATTTAAGCCAAGAGAGACCCAAAATCAATGGATATTGGGGTGCTGTGATTACGTCAAAAAACATTTTTTCAGTGTGACCGTCAGGTAAGGATACTGTGATAGGCAACGTTTCTTCCGTTACCAGACCAGAAGACAGTGCTGAACCATCGACTGTCTTGACTGACTCGGCTACTGCTTTAGTGGTCATAGGTATATTTGACTGTCTGGCAAAAGTGATATCCATGTAGCTATTAGTTGCACCAGAGTCTATCATAGCCTGGGTCTGAACGGTGGTGCCGTTAAAACACAAGGACACCGTAACTACAATGGAAGCATTTAGTGACAAAGCGGAGTCTGTTTTGGTACTCGGCAAAGGGACCCCCACTATTGCCGAGCTCTGGCGTTTCCTGGCTTTTTTGCCGGTTTTTTGGGACAAGAATCCAGTAAATGAACCGCAGAACCACAGTACATGCATAGGTTATTCTTGCGACGGTTTTCTCGTTCAGCGGTGGATAAACGAGCCCGAATAGCACCTATTTGCATGGGTTCAGGTCCGTTAGAGGCGGCCCGAGTAACTCCAGGTAGGTTTGGCGCAGACAAGAAGGGTTTCTTTTCGCCCTTTCTGGCGGATCTCCGAGCATCGACCTGGAGAACTAGATCGAGCATCTCCATGTATCCTGATGGCACGACAGGGACTGTTGACAAGGCATCTTTCCATTCCTCGGACAGCCCTTTATAGAAGATCGCAGTCTTCTTATCTTCCGGCCACTGTGTTTCAGCTGTCAATTGATGGAAATGTGCGAGATAGGCCACTAGTGGTTGGCTACCCTGTTGTAGATTCAACAGTTCCAAATCGGTTGCCTGAGTGGCATACCTCATGTCAAACACCTTGCTCATTGCTGACAGCAATTCGTCGCAGTCATATAACAATGGGCTGTTGGTCTCCAGCAAAGGGTTCGCCCAGGCTGCTGCAGTGCCCCCCAAATGGGACAATACAAAAGCTGCTTTGGTTGTCAAGTCCGGAAATGAACTGGGTCTACAGAGGAAGAGGAGACGACACTGATTAACAAAAGTGCGGTAGGTCTTGGGGTCTCCCGTAAACCTTTTGGGTGGAGTCAGAGGGAATTGTGTTGGCATTAGCACCTGAACGATTCCCTTTGGGGTGCAGACTGGCCTGAACCGGAAGCAATTGGTTCTGGGGCAGCCCTTCCTTGTGAGGAGGCACGTATGGCGTCTTGCATTACGTCCATACGATGGCGCATGGTATCCTGTGCTGTGATCATTTCCTGTCTGAAATCCGCCACCAATTGGGTGAGGACAGTCAGGGGATCGGAACCCTCCATCATGGCTTCTGATTCTGTTATAACCAGGTTTGTGACAATGAAACACAACAGATACAGAAGGATATGTCTAAGGTTCACTTAAGGGATACAAACTGGTAGTTGCAAAGGATACACTCAATGTCTTCTCCCATCTACTGTTGTCAGAGGTAGAACGTAGTGTGTCAAGAGAAACCTTCTAACTAATGTCACTCTCTGACTAGTAAAAACCACAGTCAAAGAGAGCTATTAGTGGGAAGGGCAGGAGTGGACCAAGATTCACCAGGCTGTTGATAGAGAGTGGACTAATTAGAAGGCTATTGGTACAAAAGGACAGTAAGAACCTATGTCATACACACTAACCTGGATGTACAGCCACAGGTAAGTCCCAACAATGTCCGATGAATCCAAGGAAAACAATGACAAGGAGAGGGTAGTGAGGAATCTAACCCGGGCGGAATGAGGGCCGCACTAGAGTCAGGTTGGTGCACACAGATAAGCGTCCAAAGTTCTGTGCAATTTGTAGGAGGAGAAGAAAAACCTTGATCCAGGAAGACAAGCCCTTTACAGATGTTGAAGGTCTAGTTGAGTCCTGACCAGGGGTGAGTACAGAGACTGTCAAACTAAACTTTCCTGCAAGTAGGATGGGATTTAGCAGAGGTTGTATACCCACAATGGAAGTAAATGTCTACGGAGAGTGACGAAGAGTAATGAGGTTAATAGTATTGCCGAACTGGATGGATATGGAGCGGGACTCTGCAGGGTGTTGATTGCAGTCCGTGGAAATTGCTGTGTCACGTAGGAATGCGGCAGGCAGCTGGGGCCTCTGTAATCAACAGACCAGGAAATTGCTGAATCGGGTAAGAACGCGGTGGGGCTCCGTCTTGGAACGAAGCAACAGGATGAAGAGCATCGCGTAGGAATGCGACGGGGCTCCGTATGAAAATAGAGTGAAAGTTTGTAGAAAGTTGCATAAGAACGCGGAAGAAAGGGTAGCTCTGAGACGAGCTGGGAGGTTGCCTGAAACTGCGTAGGAACGCAGAGGAAGGCAACCGCTCCTTGCAATGGAAAGATGAGCGTCTGCGAAGTACAGCAGAAGCAAGCTCCAGAACGCAGATACCGAAAACCATCAGAAGCGCAGCTTTAAGGCATCCGCCTCGTTAAATGATGTCAGCTGACGTGCACCTGACCAACGCGATGACGTGTACGTTGGTCATGTGAGGCGAGCTCTTTCAGTGGCGTCTCCCGGCCAATTTCCATTGAGTATAGAACGGCCTGGCCGTTCTGAAGGCTGAGGATGCTGGAAAATAGGAGCGTTTGGGGTAAGTAACGGATCCTGTGGTGGCAGGCATGACATCTGGGACATTCAAGGGAGTGTAGGCACATGATTATCTTGAACCAGATCTTAATGAATAACCCTTGTTTTGAACTTCTGAATCACGTGTGAGGAGACCATGATTTTGTCCATTTTGACCTTCTATTTACTGCTATTTTATTCAATTGTGCCTGGTGTCATTACTCCTCTTGGCCTTTGGAGACTTGCTCACTCCACCTTGCATAGGCTTTTCACATCTTTGATTGTCCAATACTTGGCTTTTGCAGATGTTTTCTTCTTTGCTTAATCTAAGAGAAATATGTCTTATCTTTTTACTATTCCTTGCTGTGGCATCCTTGATCCCAGGCCAATAGACTCCTCTTTGTTCCTCACACAAAGCTGTTTTTCCAGCATATCCTGACTCTGCAACCCTGGTCTGTCTCTAGATAGCTTGATTGGTTCCAACACAAGTTTGACATCCATCTTTCCATCATGGCTGCCCTAGCCACGTTATGTTTTCTTCTGCAGAAAACTTTGAAATGTCTTAACTACCTTGCGTTTCAGCAGAAGTACTTTCACTTTGTCGCTACTCACTAATTTCTTTAGCGCGTATGATTTCTTCATATTTCATTACATGCCTCTCGTGTTACTCCTGTTAAGTGTTTATTTTTGAAGTATTTGCATATCATTTCAGTGTGTCTTCATATCTTTCCTTCATGACGTAACTCTGTCCTTGTCCAATTTCAATTATAGTTCTATGATTAGTTCTATGGTGTCCAATGGTGTGTGCTGACATCCTTCCACACTTTCAGTGCGAGAGTACATTCAATATAGTCTCTCATACACTCAGTGCAATATTGGGATTATAACCTGTGTGCCTCATAGTGCTTTTCTCCTACTATTCCAATATGATGGAGGTGATGGAGTGGGTGCTAGGGATGATGTGTCCACCTGCTCCTCTACGAGGTTATACATTTATCACTCCGGGGTGGTTGGGGATGAATTGTTAATTTATCACTGTGGGGTGGTTGGTTATTGGTTATTTACATCCCATGGTGGTTATTGGGTTATTCAGTCATCGCCCAATGATGGTTGATGTGGGATATCAAGTCATCACAGCCCCAGGGGCCTAGTCTTCTCATCATTTTAGCAGTATTATTATTGAACAGATGGGATAACTGGGGACCATTTTTAAATGCACCCCTGCAGGGCTTTATGTTGGCAGGATCTTGTCTGTGCTCAGCCTTGGCAGTCTCCAAAAAATGCTGCTTGAACTGACTTCACCAACCTGATTTCCCAGTCCACAAAAGTAAATGAAAAGATGCATAACAATACCGCTCTCCCCCAGTAGATGTCACTATCAGCAATGCTTAGTCTAGCATCATCAGTTGCAGACATTTTGAGTTAGATTATGTGTTATATAACATGGAAGGGAAAGCGTGAAAGAGGGAATGCATTCTTTGATTTTTCCAACATATTATATTGAAGTCTTGTCAGCATGATTCAATAAAAGCAAAACCAGAATCATGAATTACCTTCAAAAGAACGACGGACCTGGAATGTGTATTGGGCTATTTTGATTTGATTTCTTTTATACATGTTAAATCTTTATTTGAGTTGATGATTTGACCGCACATTTATTATATTTAAAACACCTCTTAAAATATATATATTATTCCCTTTCATTGCAGATATAAAATCATTAATTAGGCTATTCCTTTTGTTTCCGCATCCACCTCGTTTAAGGGAGCCTTAACTACTTGTGATTATGCGGCGTGCCGACGCTTATTAGGCCATGCCCCTCCATATTTCTTCAGGAAGTGTTAAAATCCCACAGACATCTACGAGAAGTGGCTGCTGTCCCAGCTACATGTGTAGCCTGGTGAACTCCGCTTTTTCCATCTATTTGTGAGCGCACTGAACCACGCAAGGCGATAAATAAGATTGCGCGTTTATTTCGCCCAGTATTTGTTGCCGCCATTTTATTGACCCTGACTTCAGTTAATGGTGTCGATTTAGACCGTGCGCTTTATTGGGTCTGCCGCTGGCAGGTGGGAGTCGCCGGTACTTCCTTTTCCCAAGGCCCGCAGCCCATCCCAGCCAAGCTGGCTGCAGCCGGCCTTCCCCGGAGCTGTCTTAAGCCCAGGGATCGCGGGCTGAATTTAGCTGACCCGACAGATGCAGACATCGATATGTCATCCTTGGGCCAGGGCGATTCCGTCTCTCCTCAGCCATGACTAGGACCTCTGCGGATCTCCAAGCGTCCTTGTCGCTGCCCTCCCGCGGCCCCTCCCTCTCTCCCTCCTCCAGCCACTCTCAAAAGAGGCCCGAACCTAACCTGGGCGCCGTGGGAATTAAACAAGCTCCAGGTGGAGAGCTACCATACCTCCACTGAGCCTTCCAAGCAACATGCAGCTGCGCGTCAGAAAGAGAAAGGCACGTCTTAATGGGTGGGCAAAAGGGGGACATTCCCTGGACCTCCACCCCGCTGAGGATTGAAAGAAATGGGTGCACATTATTTTCAGAACATAAATACCCCCTTACGTGTGCTGGCTTGAGACTAATAATAGTCACACAATACCATTTGTTAATCTGGCACCACATGCTAATTGTATTTGGCAAAGTTTTCTTTACCCAGAACAGTGCAGAATCTTGAAAGCTGCATTTTGCACCTTGGAAATCAATGCATTAATTAGAAGGGCTTTGTGAAGTAGCTGGACTTCCCCTTCCCACACTTTGTGAAGATGGCCACAAAACTTCCCAAAGTTATCCCCATTGCAAAGATTTTCGCAGGCGGAGTTAAATGCTCACAAATCGGGTTTCCTGTGCATGTAACTAACAGGCCGATTCATGGAATTCCTCACAAAAGTGTCGCACGCGGCTGGCGCACAGCGTGCCCGTGCGAATGTCTGCGCCAGCCGCGTGCGATAAAATCAATTTCCGCGCACAGCGTATTCATGGATTCTCGCCTCCAAAAGCAGACGTGGCGCAGAGTGGCGCAGCGACCCTGCAGCAGCGCCAGTTACGCCCCCAAGAACGCCCTTGCGCAAGGAAAAGCCATCAAGATCGCAAAACCATCGCAAAGGGCTGTGCCAACCCTGTACCAGTTTACCGGACTGGCAAACAGCAAAAGCAAAGCGGGGAAAGTTTTACACGCGATTTCAGCAGGGTACGTGTATTTCAGGGGTGCCGGGGAGTCCTACATGTGATTTGGCAGTGTGGGTCCTCCCAGGTGTACCCTGTACACCCTCCATGGCCCCTGCAGGCAGCCCACACCACAGGGGACTACCCTGCATCCCTGGTCATGTCCCGCAGGCAACCCACCCAACATGGGAATGCCCCCCAGCAAAGGCACATGTCTCCTTGCACTAATGATCACCAACTCATGTCCCCTTGCACCCCCACCCCCAGAATTGCGGGGCACCTGCCAGCAGGCCCCCACTCATGTCCCACTCATGTCCCCTTGCACCCCCACCCCCAGCATTGCGGGGCACCTGCCAGCAGGCCCCCACCCATGTCCAACTCATGTTCCCCACCACCCCCACCCCCCAGCACTGTGGGGCACCTGCCAGCAGGCCCCCACCCATGTCCAACTCATGTTCCCCACCACCCCCACCCCCCAGCACTGTGGGGCACCCTCCACCAGGCCCCCACCCATGTCTCCCACCACCCCCACCCCCCAGCAGTGCAGGGGCACCCTCCACCAGGCCCCCACCCATGTCTTCCACCACCCCCACCCCCCATCACTGTGGGGCACCTGCCAGCAGGCCCCAACTCATGTTCCCCAGCCAACATGTCATCACAATCTAGATCCCTGGTCCCTATGGTCAGCTTCCAAATGCAAAACACCCACCCGAGTATTGCATCCACCCACTCAGAAATGGCAATTACATGACAGAACACCAATTGCAAGTTTCGAAACAAACACATGTCCCTCACATACACCCAATGGGTGTCAGTGAATCTCAAAACCCATATCATGATATGCATGAAACCAATGAGATGATACTACACATTGAAGTTCGATAAAAAAGATGTATTAAAGGAAACATAAATAGATTCAAAAATAAATAAACTGAAATGGGAATGTACAAAAATTAAAAGAAGCATGTCTGTGAAAAAAAGCAAAACCAAAAATCATAATCCAAAGTAATGGTGTCCAAAGTCACTGTCCACAAACGTACATCCAATGGGAAATAATAATTGAAAGCCATTGCTCCATGGGTAAATTGTGAAGGAAAATTAAATCCAACAGTGAACTATGTACAGACGAACAAGCCAGGGTCCATTATCCCAACAAAAGAAATGAAACCTATCTAACAACACTAACTAATAAAATAAACTATATACAAAAATGTGGCCAATGTCCAAAAGGTCCAAAATAAATCCAAAACAAAAAGGAAACCTAACACTACCTACATAACTATGTACAAGGGCAGCGGGCTAGTCTGACGGCTCACTTTTGGATGTCCCGGGCCAGGGCATCATCGAACTCCTGCTCAATGTCCCGGAGGCGGTCCTCCTCCATGGCCCCGAGGGTCCGCAGGGCCGTCGACATGTCCACCTCCAACCCCCTGCGGATTGCCTCGAGGCACTCGGCCCGCCTCAGGGCCCTCCGCATGGAGTTCTCCGCCCTGACCATTGTGAGCCGTTCCTCCTCTGCCCGCTGGCCCAACCGCTCCCACACGGAAGCCACTCCCATTCCAGGGTTCTCCTGCCCTCCGGCCAATGCCTGCACCCCTGATGTTGATGGCCCCGAGCTATGATGCCTCCCACGTCGAGCCTGCCGCTGCCTCCGACGCAACTGCCTGTGCCAGCACGACGGCATCCAGGCTGATGGAAACCACCGACGCCGTCGTGCACGTGCCCTGCCCGATGATGCCGTCACATCCTCCATCTGCTAGGGTCCAGTTGCTGGTGTGTCCACACCTGCTGGACCTCCGACTCCCGACTGTGGCAGGGATGGGATCCCCACTGAGGTGGCTGCATTGGCCGGGGCAAGTCCACAGGGGGCCCTGGTGGCATCTGGGCCGGAAGACGGCATGGAGTACGACTGGCGCATAGCCTCCAGAGAGGAGGAGAGGGTCGCCAGAGTGCCCGACACATTTACGAGACCCCCGACCATGACGCTCCCAACTGGGCCACATTGGCACGGTGCTCTTCGTGATGACGTGCGTGCTCCCACCGGGAAGCACGCACCTCATCACGAATGACAGCCGTGCACAACGCGAAACCAATCAGGACCTTCTCTATATGGCCAGGGGTCCCCTCGTCCGCAGGTCGAGGGGAGTCAGATGACATGGACATCCCCCCTACCTGCGGACGGGCCTGGGATGGGGCATCCCTGCTGGTGCATGGTGGTGCAGTCACAGTGTCAGGGACAGTGACATGCACAGGCACCTCCACGGCGACCTCTGCTGCCTCCTGCCCCTGCCCCTGGACTGCACCACTTGCACCAGCAGGGATGCCCCCACCAGGCCCCATGTGCGGCTCAGTAGCGGCCTCCTCCTCCTCTGTGGAAACCACCAACCTGGATGGCTCCACACCGTCTTCCACCGTTGCAAGCCCCTGTGGGGGCTCACCCACCCCTTCCGCTGCAGCCGTGGGGGCATCCCCGCCGCTTAGCTCCACAGCGCCGTCTCCGCCCTCTTCTTCACTTTGCGCTGTGTAGAGGGAGACATAGAACACAAGCATCAGGGTACTGTACAATGGTCCCCTAGACAGGAAGCAATAGCAGATGAGTGGCACTGTCAAAGATCACTTCCATCATGTCCCTCCACAACACATGGGTCAGTGCAGGCAAAACACATGCATTAACAGGCATGGCGCATGCTATGGACATAAGCAAACATGTCCAAGGGACTCTTGAAGCATACAATGTTGTTTTTGGACTCACATGCATCATGGGTCATGCCTATCACATGCACACACTTCAACGTACTTTCATCCATCTGGACTCGTACACCCCAGACACAGTGGATGCAAGGATAACTAGGCTGCATCAGTGAATCTGAACATTGTCACAGATATGTGTCATGCATCCATGGCATCCACATGTCACAGACACGCAGGTTAGAAACACAGACATGGACACCATACATGTACATGGCATCAGCACCCATCCCTCACCCACACCCATGTCCAGGAACAGAGACTGGCATGCTCTCATGTGTCCATTCCGCATGGGGCTCCCCATGTTACATTTCAACACATACACCAACCGTGTGCTTCACACATTACTGGTCTCACATGCATGACCATGATGTCCCTGCACACACACATGCGTACATGGCCTATGTCACACATACAGGCAAGTATCAGACAACCAGCACGCTGCAACATGCCCTGTCTCACACAGCAATGCTTGGCCACTTACCGCTCGACTCCAGACAGGTCTGCCTCTCAAGGATCTGGGCATGGAGTGCTGGGCGTACGCGTTCCAGGACCCTCAGCTGGATGGTACTCATGCTGCCCCGGCCCCCTCCACGAGGCGCCGGGCCTTTATGAGGGTCCTGGACCTGAAGTCCTCCCAGCGCTTCTTGACTTGCTTGATGTTGCGGGTTGCCACCCCCTCCGTGTTAATGGCAACCACAAAGTCGTCCCAGATCCTGTCCCGTCCTTCCTTGTCGGCGCGTGGTGATCCGAAGAGGGCATCATAATGCCCCAGGACAAGCTCCACCAGCACACCAACTTCCTTCTGACTGAAGCTGGTGGTCCTCTGCCCCTCTGGCTGGGGGTCGCCAGTGGTCTCGGATGGTGTTTGCCCCGACATGGCGACCCCCGAGGCAGGCGTGGGTGGGCAACTGGGTCCTGGGGCTGGGCTGTGGAGCAATGGTATCCCAGTCGGGAGTGTTCTGTTCCAGCAGGGGTGGACACAGCAACTGGACCCCTGCAGATGGCTGATGTGCAGGCACCAAATGGCAGGGCACGGTGGCAGCAGGCATGCAGGCAGCAGCTGATGGCTCGTGGGAGGCTGCTCTGGGCTCTGGGGGGCAGTAATTCGGCCTTTTGGGCAGGAGCGTGGTCTTCTGTGTGCTTACGCGTGGCCAGCTTGATACGGAGTGATTTGGCACGTGAAAATTCTGCACGTCAGCGTGTGAATCGAGGAAAGGCCCTTAGCGCGTAAGCGCGTCAGCACGCATACGCGATTCCATTGGACCAAAGGCCCTTAGCGCGTATGCGTGTCTGTGACGTATCGCGCACGGGCGTTGCTTTTCGTGGGGTGCGGTGCGTGTGTCTTGCAGGCGTTGGGGTTCACACGCTATTACTTCACAGCGGGTGGGTGTTGGCTACGCTTTCTTCTACACGCAAGGCAGACGGTGAGTGGTACCCTGCTCCCCCAGGCCCGATCGCGTGTAAAAACACCCGCAAGCCCCTGAAATACACGTACCCCGCTCCCCCAGGCCCGATCGCGTTTAGAAACACCCGCGAGCCCCTGAAATACACGTACCCTGCTCCCCCAGGACCGATCGCGTGTAGAAACACCCACAAGCCCCTGAAATACACGTACCCCGCTCCCCCAGGCACGATCGCGTGTGAAAACATCTGCGAGCCCCTGAAATACACGCGCCCAGGCCAATCCCGTGTGTGAAACTTCTCGCGCACCCCTGAAATACACGCGCCCAGGCCAATCGAGTGTGGAACTTCTCGCGCACCTCTGAAATACACGCGCCCAGGCCAATCGCGTGTGGAACTTCTCGCGCACCTCTGAAATACACGCACACGCTCCCCCAGGCCCGATCGCATGTGGAACTTCTCGTGCACCCCTGAAATACACGCGCACAGGCCAATCGCGTGTGAAACTTCTCGCGCACCTCTGGAATACACCCGCCCAGGCCAATTGCGTGTGGAACTTCTCGCGCACCTCTGAAATACACGCACACGCTCCCCCAGGCCCGATTGCGTGTGAAACTTCTCACGCACCTCTGAAATACATGCACACGCTCCCCCAGGCCCGATCGCGTGTGAAACTTCTCGCGCACCTCTGGAATACACGCACACGCTCCCCCAGGCCCGATCGCGTGTGAAACTTCTCGCGCACCTCTGTAATACACGCACACGCTCACCGAGGCCCGACCGCGTGTGGGCCTTCTCGCGCGTGTAGGACTTTGGCGCACATTTTTTTCCTGCGCAGGGACGCTAATGCCTGCTTTCGTGTGGCGGACATGTATGGGCCTGTGCGCGTCTTTGACCGTGCGCTGTTTTTCCCTATTCGATTCCATGAATACGTGTTGTAGGCGAGCGTGTGGGCGTTCTGTGCACTTGCCTCCTGTACTTCCCCCGAGACGCCCACATTTTCACGAGTTGTTCCCCATTCTGCGTGTGACGCCCCGTGTTACGCCTACTTTTGTTATGTGCGGCGCGCTATGTGCGAATTCGCTGTGGCCTTATCGCACGGCGTTCGATGACCTGTGCACCAGCGTGCGCCAGCGTGCGCCGCGCACTTTTTCAGTGCACATCCCACATTTTGCGCGTGCACGGACTTCCATGAATTGATGTGCGATGTTTTCTGTGCGATAATCGCACTTGCACTGCGGTTTTCGCTATTTCACTGCGAATCGCACGTTTTCGCACGCGTGGACCGTTTTTTCGGTGCACATTAATACCATGAATCGGCCTGTTAGTGTGCATATATTTGTGCTTTTATTTATTTAAATGACAGGGATGTCAATTGCGAGTAGAAATGGCTTACAGTGAGACATTTACATTGGAGGAGGCATTCCTGCGACCGCCTGTACAATAGCACAACGATGAGAACAAGTGTAGAGCAAGTTTAAGAAGGTGTAAAAAAGTGGGACATATTCAAGGGACAAAACAGGGAAAAAATGTATGTATAAGAAAATAGGTGACTTGCAAAGGTAGCACTTAACCAAAAGGGGCAATTGCTTCAAACTAAATAGGAGTACTAGTTACATATAGAATATAACATTATTAAGTATCACTGGAGGGAGTGGTGGGGTTGTGTAGGGAGGATGGGGGCGATGGCAGGGGGAGCTCCCTCTTTAGCAAGTAAGTGTAGTTTCATCCAAGCTTTGACGAGATCCACAGTTGGGGTGGCTGTGATTGTTATGTGCAGTGGTTTCCATTGGAGCGGGGGTGCATACGAAGAATGAGTGGAAGTGAGAGGAGACACGGGGAGGATAAGGGGTGGTGAGGTTAAGTGCAGTGGAAGATCGGAGGGACCAAGACGGTGAATAAACTGAGATACAATCAGACACGTACTGAGGGGCAAGACTATTGATAGCTTTGTAGACTAGGAAGAGGACCTTGAAAAGAGAGCAGCTGTGCATGGAGGTAGAAATGGGGCGGATCTGGGTAAGTTGTAGAGAGTGCAGGTAGCAATATTGAGGATTTTGTCTAGAGGGAGGAAGGAATAGAGAGGACGGCCAAGGAGTAGGTTTGCACAGTAGTCAAGGTTGCAGTGCACGAGAGTGAAGATTGGAATTTTTGAAGTCGTTAGTTAGAAAAGGACACATTTTCCGAAATGTTGAGGAAATTAATACAAGCATCAGAGGCTGTGGTAGTGATGAATTGTAGTTGTAGGTCGCAATCAAAGAGGTCACTAAGATTGCGAACCTAGGTTGAGGGTGCAAGTGGGTCAGGCTTAAAGGAGATAGGGGAGGGGAGGGATGGCATTAGAAGCTGGCAGAAAAAATACTTTTCTTTTTAACAGTTCAGCATTAGGCAGACGAGAGATATTAAGTGATGAAATGCATTGAGACAGTATGCAATATGTTCCAAGATGGCTGGGAAGGGGGGGGTGCAATATTTGAGTGTCATCAACAAAAAGGTAATAGTGAAAGCCAATGGAGGAGATACCTCTTGCAGAGGCATAGATGGTGAAGAGCAGAGGTCAAAAACTGATCTTTGGGGGATGCCGACAGGGAGAAGGGTAGGATCAGAGGTTTGCGAGTTCGAAGAGATTTTAAAGGATTGACCTTCCAGGTAGGTGGCGAGGCAGGCAATAGCAGTTTTGCAAACCCAAAGTCCCAGAGAGTGAGGAGGAGAGAGAAGTGGTTGGCAGTGTTCGAAGCAGCAGAAAAGTCCAAAAAGATGAGTCTAGAAGGGTTTGGAGTGGTGAGCATTAAAGTGAAAGTTAGAGACAAGCATGAGTGCAGTCTTGGTGGAGTGTTTACTATGGAAGCCAGATTTAGGTGGATCTCCAAGGTCATTATCTTCACAGTACTTAGTGGTCCAGTCCACCGCTGAAGGACTTTTGCTAATGGGAAGTAGAGAAACTGGGCGATATCTTGCTGGGAGGCTTAGGTCACCAGAGGGTTTCTTCAAAAGGGATAAGATAGTTGCAGATTTGAAGAAGGTAGGGAGGAGTGCAGTGGAGAGAGAGGTTAAAAAGCTTAGAGAGATAAGGGCAAGTGATCGCGACTAAGACTTTGGCCATTTAGGGAGCAGAAGGGTGGATATTAGCACAAGGTGGGTTGGCACTGTGAAGGGTGGGTGCTAATTCAATAGGAGAGGTAGGGGAGAAGTAGTCAAGAGTAGAAGAGATTGGTGTGGAGAGGTGGTGGAGCCAAATATAGAAACAGATCTTTATCTCTCCTCAATACGTGCCAGGTTTTAGCCATTGCTCTATGGATGATTAAACTGTTCCCAATGCAGACTCCGGTTAATCCAATTGGCTGTTTTCTTTTTTGTAGTCTAACAACTTATCCAGATGAATATTTCTCTGTTCATGTTTGCTAGCTCTAACTAGATTCCCATCCACATTTGTTTTTTGTTACCATACATGAAACATGGGTTTTTGCAATCTTCCCCATGTTTAAGGAATCCTATTCTTTCCTTACAATTTCTCCTTACATGAAGGAATATGAAATTGTTTACTACATTTTGCAGGATGACTATTTGTTGCATTTGACTTGACATTGAATGCTGTCCGGTTATTAAATAGAGTAGCATTCAAGTTGCATTTCCCACAAACTGCCTTGAATCACACTGACACCCACCTTGGATGCATTTGGCTTGCACACATCACCACCACAATATTCACATCAGCCTTCTATTGTAACTGACTAACAGCTCCCTCTTCCTGCAGGGCCATGGGCAACGAGGCTGTCAAAATGGCAGAGGTGTGCTGTACAAGACCACTTTACTACATTAGATTACATACACTGCAGTCAATTGGCAAAATTCCTCCATTATGGATGGAGAGGAATGCCATCTTCCAGGTATGGATGCCCCTGTATATGTTGCTATTGTGAAATATTTTCATCTATATTACATTAAAAGCTAGAGATATTTAGATATAGGATATGAACCATTGTCTATGCTAATTTAGCTAATATTTGGGTAATTGTACGAATGAAAACAGTTATTTTAGTAAATTTTAACACCCGGGGCGGAGGGTGCATCCAATCGGGTTGCTCTGTTCGGGGTCTGAATACCACTATCCAAGTCTGCGTTGTGAGCAACATTACCCCACCCTATGTTTCCCATCCCTCCCACCTCTACTTACCTGATTCCTTCAGTGGTCGCGGCACCCTGCCACTGCTGCTCTGTCTTCCCACTGAATGCCATGGAAATGGAAGAGGGGCTCTGTTTGGATCTCTGTGGCGGACATCTTGAGTCCGTTTTTTGTATAAATAAACAGGACGCCATGAGGCAAAACACATCACTATCAGCACTCCTGGGTTCCGGATTGCAACCAGTACTAATAGCCCGGGCACCAAGCCATTACCACTTGTTCCATCTTGTGGCATTCATACTCTGTGCATAATTGTCCTACTAAGCATTACACTATATCTGTCACCTCCCGAAGGGTAGCCGCTTTATTTCTGATTACATTAATGGAAGCGAAGGATGCAAACTCAAGGCCCGTTGGTCATCTTTACTTAAGAGCAGCTCAAAGGTGCTTTGATAGGGCTCACAAAGAACTGCCTAGTTCTCTCTCTCGGCACAAGCCTGGCAAACTCCCTCCAGCTCTCCTTATGCATATGCAATCACTGCTGTTATTAAGCTGGACTCACACCTTGCATCTGGTCTCCCATCAAGCAGTTGTGCTGAGCTCCAAACCTGGGCCTGGCAAAGGTCTGAAATTATATTTGTTTCTGTTCTTTGACAGAATATGACCAAGCCCCACTGGACAACAGTCCACAGTATGTGCTGTTGGCGTGGAACACAATCTGATTTTTGTTTGTGTGCATTTCTTTATAAAAATGCTATTCATATCCCCACAGGTTCGTGCTTTGATTGAAGTCATTTGGGTGGAGTGCGCCAGACATTTTTCAACTGAGTAGTTTGACCAGATCAATGAACTCTTTATCCTAAGATGAGTGACAGGCTGTAGTGATGCTGTCATGGTTGCAGCAACATGTGTCCGATACGATGGAGCCTGAGAAGTTGTGAACATTGAGTAGCTCATCAGAGTGGACCTCCAGCATTGATAGTTGCAGTGATTAGTAGAGTGAGTAACCAGGGCATGGGCAGGGGAACTCAACTAGTAGTGCAAAGATGTTTGCGTCATGTTGCCAGGACAGTGTGTCCTGTCGTTGACGTGGATGGCCATTCATGTTGCTCTATGGATCACACTAAACTGAGTTGATATCATCATGGCAGATTGAAGTACGGATGGACAGCACTCTCGGTGGTGTGGGTATGTGCTCTGGACCAAGCATTCTTTAGGGAAAGCCCAACATGGCTGCATTCAGTCATTACAAGTGGGCTTAAAGGGATGGTCTAGTAAAAATTTTAATTTAAAAAATAGATAGGCCACATGAAAAAAATATACTAGCATCCTCCGTTTTAAAACTTCCTATGTAAAATTTTGAGCTATTCAAGCTCAAAATTCGAAAAAGCAAGCACAGGGGCGCAGCCATTTTGTGAAATGGAGGCCCTCCTGTGCTGGCTTTTGCTTTTGCGGCACTAATGAAGGAAAAGCCAGCCAGCTGTAGTAAACAAAGTCTACCGCTGGGTGGCTTTCCCTTCATTAGTGCCGGGACTCGGAGGACGCGGACCGGAGACCAGAGCAGGAAAGCTGCAGCTGAATCTCGGTAAGTGCTATTTATTTTTTTTTACAAAAAATAAGCATTAGATGCGGTTTTTTTTCTAAGTTTTCGGGCTGGAGGAGCCCGGAAAACTTAGAAATAAAACCGCAGCTTTAAAAACGTTGTATTTATGTTTGCGGTCGCTTTTGAAGCGACCGCAAACATAAATACAACGTTATTGTGTTGGAAAACGCTGCAGTTTTAAAACCGCAGCGTTTTCCAACACAACCGCGTGTGTTTCTGCCTGCTGTGGCTATCACTTTGGGTCTCCGGTGCTCCCAGGAGCTCCACGGGTTCCCCATTGCGGAAAACAACCGCGTTGTGCGCAGATTTAGGCAGACAACGCAGCATTTAGCATTTCCCATTTGGGGCTCTCGGGCTCCCCACGTTGAGCCCGAGAGCCCCAAATGGGAAATCAGCTGCATGTAGAAACACTGCGCGGCATGTAAACATAACCGCGTGTGTTTCTGCCTGCTGTGGCTATCACTTTGGGTCTCCTAGGAGCACCGGAGACCCAAAGTGATAGCCACAGCAGGCAGAAACACACGCGGTTATGTTTACATGCCGCGTAGTGTTTCTACATGCAGCTGATTTCCCATTTGGGGCTCTCGGGCTCAACGTGGGGAGCCCGAGAGCCCCAAATGGGAAATGCTAAATGCTGCGTTGTCTGCCTAAATCTGCGCACAACGCAGTTGTTTTCCGCAATGGGGAACCCGTGGGGAGGCCGAGAGCCCCAAATGGAAAAGCAGATTCAGGCAGACACAACGCGGTTGTTTTCCGCAATGCCAAAAGCGACCGCAAACATAAATACGTTTTTAAAGCTTCGGTTTTATTTCTAAGTTTTCCGGGCTCCTCCAGCCCGGAAAACTTAGAAAAAAAAAACGCAGCTAGTGCTTATTTTTTGTAAAAAAAATAAATAGCACTTACCGAGATTCAGCTGCAGCTTTCCTGCTCTGGTCTCCGGTCCGCGTCCTCCGAGTCCCGGCACTAATGAAGGGAAAGCCACCCAGCAGTAGACTTTGTTTACTACAGCTGGCTGGCTTTTCCTTCATTAGTGCCGCAAAAGCAAAAGCCAGCACAGGAGGGCCTCCATTTCACAAAATGGCTGCGCCCATGTGCTTGCTTTTTCGAATTTTGAGCTTGAATAGCTCAAAATTTTACATAGGGAAGTTTTAAAACGGAGGATGCTAGTATATTTTTTTTTATGTGGCCTATTTTTTAAATAAAAATTTTTACTAGACCATCCCTTTAATTTGTTCTCACAAGGTTTAAGGAGTGATGAGTATTTGGTTGCGCACATGCCGTCCGCGCGCGTAGGGTATGTGGATCTGCGTTGCGTAAAATGGCTGAGACTCATTCTATGTCTGACAAGAAGAAGTGGGTTTGTACGTAGGGTTTAGGCAAAATATAGCGACTACCTCAGCTATGCACTATGGTGCTTCCCACCATGTCATAGTGCTCAGCGAGGTGCCATAACCCCATTCAAAGGAGAAGTGCCTTGTCCTTGTCCTTGGAGTGGTGGCCTTCTGAGAAATGATAGCCAAACAATATTGCTAGGATGTTAATATGCTAGGATGTCAATTTATGTTAGTGCATTTGTTTTTGTTGAATAATTATAAGTGAAACATAATATTAGTATTTGGCAAAATGATTTACTGAGCACAGGACAAAGAGAAACAACACACGTTTGCAATTATCAAACCGATGTTTTTGTGTTTATACTTTCTAAAACAGATTAGACGTGGGACACAAAGCCAAAATGGTACAATACTAAGCTTCAGGCATATTTCAAGGTAGAATAAAGACGAGTCTGACCTGACACATTATACACCAAGTGACTATTAACCGAGACATAGCACGTTTTTTAAAAAGAAAGACACCCCAACAAGAGGAAACATGTTTAGGGGGCCCTACTACAATATGATATAAATATTCATAAAGCGTTTTTCAATGGGCACATTCCATTGAAAAAAACTTTGTGAATCAGACCAGATATTTTCAGGTCGACTTATTTTCAGCTATAAAGAGACTTAACAACAACTGGGTCAAGCCGTCTGCAGAATCGACATATGTTTGATCAACACATGTCCCAAGTTAAAAGATACATCTATATGGGGAGTTAGATCAATTGGGTGGTTACTCTATATTCCTAATGTACCCTTTTTTATCTGGATTGTATACTTAAAACAAAGCCTAGCCAAAATGCGGAGGTAGACCAGCCTACCACATCAATAATTGGCAGATGTTGTCACTTATGATTAATTACCAACCTGGTGCCTTCAGAACTCTTCTGTGAACACCCTAGCTGGGTGGGTGTCTCGGGCACGCAGCAGTGCAAAGAGCAAGGGGTGTGTTGAATACTCTAGGGTGAACATGTTTGAGGGAAATTAAAACCACCCGAATTTTTGTCAGATGTCCATTGACATTTTTGATTTTTCTGCTCATTTTGCCGAAAAGGTCTGAGGTTCATCCACGATAGGAGGGGAGGGGGAGATACCCCATAGCGCCTTCTGCCCACTACCCTCTCTGGCGCTACTCCCCACTGCAGGGCAATAAATCATGGGACACCACATGATGAGAGGTCGTGTTACAGGATATGTCCCCCCCCAGACTCCTACATCTAATAAATGCACATTTATGGGGGAGGGGATTAGTAAAACCTTACTAACAACGAGAAACTAACCCAAGAAAGGTGCAGCGTTTACTATAATGTTGCAAGGACATTATAAAAGGTGCACATCTGTTATGCATGCAAAGTTGTCCTTAGACATTTTCAGCAGAGTACGATATTACCAGGCATATCCACGAAGCTTCTTGTCAGATGTTTAAGTGGTGAAGCGGGTAGGTCTCTGGACTTCGATTATTATGACCTGGGTTTGAGTCCCGGCTTTGCAGGCAAAACTAGATCAGTTACACGAGGGGAAATAAATATATCTCCTGCATCCGGGGAAACTGTGTTTTCCGGATCCTGGACCCCGGAAAATCCGGCCCAATGACCAGCGCTGCCCATATTGGTTTTGAAAACACGCTCATTGTTCAAGATGGTGTTTTTGATTGGTTAAGTAATTAACTATATTTCCATAACACTGTGAAGCTGGAACGTATGGCAGCTATTACCATGTAATGTAATAGGCATTTAAACCTCTCCGTTGCTATGGTAACAGTGTCCCGGAACACAGGCCTGTCCAAGTGGATATTTTGCAAGGCACCCTTACCTGTGTTTCCAGACCTTGTTCTGTGGTGGGAAGGTGGGTGCTACATTTATTTCTACTACTACATTTGCCCATGTTTGTGCACTGCCCCCTGCTGGGAAGCTGCAGATGAAGACAGGGTCCTGGTGCCAGATGTCCACTTATAAAGAGCGCGGGAAAGTGAGGGCAGAGACAGTCACATCGCAGAGAAAGCCAGTTGCCTCTGAAAGGCCGGCGTGGATTGGAGCAGTCACATGCCTTACAAGTCAGCGGAAGTGAGGCAGAGCCAGTCACTTCTCAGATCTCTCCTCTTATTCCCGCCTCTCGTCACCCAGCTTCACTCCTGGACGTCTGACCTATGGCTGCCATCTGAAAGTTATATTAAGGACCAGGGCTCAATGCCAGCGGCTCCATGGGGCTCGGCTCGTAACCAGATCCCTCCACACATGCCCAGGGACCGTTCCTGACCACGCCGTCTGCTACACTGGCACAGAGTGGGCAATGCCAGCGCCCTGCTTCAGGTTACAGAGGCTTCACATTGTACAGGCCGAGTGTACTTGGCCACATGCCACGTCCTGATAAAAGTGCGGCCCGTCCATCTGTGGGGTTTGGGAAGGATATTGGGCTACGTTCCCCCGGCTTTTTGTGTTTTTCAGTAGACTACATTATTTTAATAAAATCTCACAGCATTGACGGTAACATGATTGCATTATGTACATAACATGATGGATGTCCTTTCCTTGTTTTCTTTTAAAGACATCACTCATGTTACCCATAGTCCAAACATTTAGAATCTCTTCTATTTAAAAGCATTTCAAAAGACCACTCCCCGGCGAAGAGGAAAGTGTACAATAGAGGTGAGATGCCTGCCACACACCAACCTAATGTAACACAACAAAGTGGAACAATGCTACCACTTAAGCAAGCGAAAACTAGCTCAGATCAACCAAGTTTACAATTAAAAGGCGTACCTTGGAAAACAACGCAGTTATTTAAATATTACAAAATGAAACCACAATCTATTTACTAACACAATTTGTGTGTTTATTTACTATTAGACTAAGGGGCGTTGCTAGGAGGGGCTGAGGGGGCTATAGCCCCTGATCTTTTGGTTGTAGCCCCGGATAGAATCTCAGGAGCTACAGCCAAAAGACTAGCTAGCCCCCAGCCCCAACAGTTCCGACATCAGCTTAGCCCCGGGTCTTTTCCAGACCTAGCAACTCCCCTGATTAGACTAACATGTTTTACTTCACCATCAAGCGCCGATCATCCGGAACTCCCTTCTCCAGCACAATCGCAATATTGACAATCACCTGGTGTTCAGAAAGGCCCTTAAAACCTGTTTTTTCCCTCCCTGCTCTTGAAACCCTACCCCACTCTACACTCCGGAACAGACACATAGAAACACTGACCCAAGCACACCAATACTCCTATCCGCCAATACCCCATGGATGCCGGCCGCATTCACAGCAGCACACCGGGACTAAACTCTTCCTTCCCAAACACAACATTCCTATCCACCAATACCCCATGGATGCCGGCAGTGTTTGCAGAGGCACACCGAAACGCACTATTGTCCTCCCCTGATGCCCCACCCCTTCATTCCTCTGTCCCTCACCTCTGCTCAGACTTTCGTTGCAGGAAGACCACGGATAGTGAGACCAGCCATTCGCACTGGACTAAGAGAAAGAACACTGCAGTCGAACTCCAGCCAAGCCTAGATAGGTATACCGTACACCACCTCTGTGGGCAAATGCACGGCCACCCATCCATGCACCATAGAATGCAGCTATGGCTATGCTATTCTGGTCTAGCAGCACACACAGCCGTCCACACTGAGACCCCTGATGTACCTCAACACCTCTGCCATTAGTATACAGCGACAACCTACGAAAATAATTTGGTCTAGGTGGACACACATTAAATCTCCAGCACTAGAACTCTATCCTAAACCACCAACAGCACCCACCCACATGCTTGACCTCCGGGCTGCTTACTGGAGCCCAGCCAGCCCAGCTAAGCCCTAACCCAGCAAAAATGCACATATGCATCTTTAATCTAAACTCTAAGAACCTCCTACACATGGCCTGCGGTCACCAAGGGCGTTCCAACCACAAAGCACATTGAGACCATACAAATTGGGAAAGGGCACTATATAAATGACGAATACAATACAATCACAACTCCAAAACCTTGATTGCAACTAGCACTGTTTGCTAATAGCCTTATATAACTTGACAGATGACATTTATCATTTTGATAATTATTTTATTAGTGTTGTGTTATCTGTATAAAATGTTTGGGTCTATTGGGCCGAAAAATTCAACTTACTTACATTTTATCAAATTTATTTGACCTCTTTTCCAGTTTAAAAGGTGGGGGAGCCCCCCGCAAACTCCCCCACCACACTTCCCCCTCAAACTAATCTATACCCTTACCCATCCCATATATATATTTAATTAATTTGACCGAAAAAAGGTCAACAAATTTCAATCAAACATTTTAGGTCAAATGTTTTTTGGTCAATTATGCTAATACCGTATAAACCACCTTGCCCGCCATGGGGCTAGATGGAGTGTGTAAAAGAAAAAGAAACATTAACAAAACATCACCTGCCCAAAAGTGGTCTGAGGATAGAAAAACCATTGGAAAAAATAAATTTGGGGCAAGAAGAGGGAGCCATAGGGAACAAGAAGCCGTTCCGAGTGCTGTTGCCTCGAGCGCCCCGCCTATGGCTAAATGACTGTTATTCTTTGGGCTGTGCATTCCAGGGGTGGCTCAGCATTAACTGTGAGCCCAGACTGTGTGCCCGGTACAACCCGGCCACTTGTGGGGCCTGGGGAGCAGACAGCCTGCCCGGGGACCAGACTGGACGGGCCAAACGTCAACAACCCCAGCCTGCTTACACGGGGCAGCCTGGGGAGAAGATCATGGTCATCCAGGAAAATCTGCATCTGCAGGGCTGCTGGACCAGGTGTCCCATGCTGGTCCACCACGGGGCAAGATGTGGTGGGCACAGAAAAGAACCTGTTCCAGGTCACATGAGGCAGAAGCGGCCTGGGAGGAAATGAGGGGGAGAGGCACTGCTGAAAATCCAGTACCACCCAGTGTCAGAAACGGAGGCAGTGAAGAAGTCAATAGCTTCCCATCCCCATGGCCTGGGTGAAGAGGTCCGGCGACCGGCCAGAACACTGTGGAACCTGTTCCTGCCTGCTCCTCTGGGCTGCACAGTTTGTAAATCATTGAAATTAGTTGTTTAGTTATGTACATATGTTTATACATCTATTGACAGTTATGATATGATATGGCATTTGTAACGCGCCTATACACAAGTGTTTCAAGGCGCGATGAGGCAGGGGGGAGGGGAACAAGGGGAGACAGACAACGATCCTACTAGGCCAGGTGTCATTCAGATCGTGCAAGTGCAAGGGTAGAGGGGACTGGGAAAAGTGGAAGGGGAGCGGGGAAAGTGCAGTACATGGTTAGTAGAGTACAAGATAAATAATAGGGCCAGCTGGTGGCAAGTGCAAAGGAAAGTGCAGTACATGGTTAGTAGAATACAAAATAAATAATAGGGCCAGCTGGTGGCAAGTGCAAGGTAAGTGCCGGGAGAAAGGGGCTGTAGGCTACAGAGAGAGTCCCGTAGTGCAGGTAGGCAGTGCAGGGAAGAGTGGCTGGGCCAAGGACCGAGATCGGTGAGCGGCCCAGTTGCAGATTCAGTTAAGGTTAAGTGATTTTAGCAGGGGAGAGAGGGAGAGAAAGCGGAGGCAAAGAGGAAGGTTTTGAGGTGCTTCCGGAACTGGAGATGGTTCTCCTCAAGTTTCAGGGAGGCAGGAAGGCTGTTCCAGAGGGAGGCCCCTGCTGCATAGAGAGATCTACCCCCAGCTCGTTGCTTGGAGAAGCGGCTGACCCTGAGGTAGTTGGAGGTGGATGAGTGAAGAGCTCGAGAAGGAAGATATTTAGGAAGAGAGAGTTGAAGGTATTTTGGCCCAAGGCCCCAGAAGGCCTTGTGGGTAATGCAGAGGGTTTTGAACTTAATCCTCGCAGCCACTGGGAGCCAGTGTAGTGATTTCAGTCCTGGAGAGATACGGTCCCTGGGCTTGAGGCCAAGAACAAGTCTCGCGGTCCTGTTCTGGATGAGTTGCAAAGGACGGAGAGTAGAGGCAGGAAGATTTAGATAGAGGCTGTTACAGTAGTCCAGCTTCGAGAGAACCAGGGCTCTGGAGACAGTGAGCTTCTGGGGGAAGGAGAGGAAAGGAAGGATACCTCTGAGGAGGTGCAGCTGATAGTGTGACTTCTTAGAGACTTCAGATATGTGAGGAGAGAAAGAGAGTGTGGAGTCGAAGATGACCCCGAGGCTTTTTGCCTTGCAGGTAGGAGCAGGAAGAGGGCCAGGGGAGGCCGGCCAGAGAGCTGCAGGGAAGGAGGGAGTGGGTGTGGCGATAAGTAGAATCTCAGTCTTACTGGCGTTAAGGCAGAGGTAGTTGGCGGCACACCATTCCTGGATAGCAGAAAGACAGTCAGAGATGAGGGAAGGGGAAGAGGAGGCCGAGGGTAGCCTGAAAATGAGCTGGGTATCATCCACGTAGCACTGAAAGTTGGGACAGAGAGCGGCGATGCGGTGAGAAAGAAGTGCCAGCTATTGGTTGAACAGCCAGGGGGAGAGGTTAGATCCCTGGGGGACACCACAGGTAGAGAAAAAGATGTCAGAGAGGAAGGAACCCAGTTGGACCTGGGAGGGTCGATTGGAGAGGAAGGAGGTCAGCCACGCCAGAGCCTGACCAGTGATACCCAGGTTATCAGGGAGACGGTTGAGCAGGATGGTGTGGTTGGCAGAAGAAAGGTCAGAAGAGAGGTCGAGCAAAATGAGAACACAAGGGGTGTTAGAGTCAAGGTTTGAGAGCAGGTCCTCACGGATGTTCAGGAGAGCAGTTTCCGTGCTTCTGGCAGCTCTGAAGCCAGACTGATGGTCATGAAGACTACCAACAGATTCAGCATAGAGATTAAGCTGGGAGAGGGCCAGTTTCTCAAGGAGCTTGCCCAGTAAGGGAGTGATAGAGATTGGGCGACAGTTAGCTGAGCAGGAGGGGTCGGAAGAGGGTTTCTTAAGAAGGGGGTGCACAAGGGAGTGCTTGAGGGGGGATGGGAAGACTCCAGAGGTGAAGGAGTGATTTCAGAAGTCAGCCAGGGCAGGAGCCAGGGAGTCGATGTGGTCCTTGATAGTTTTGGACCTGGGGTGGACCTGTTTTGACAAGACTTTCATAGATCGGACTTGTCTCGAAACCTCCTCGGCAGAAAAAAGGGGAAAGGCAGAGATGGAGGGACGAGGGGTGGCTGCAGAAGGGCCAGAGGGAGAGCAGGGAATAGAGGGGGGGAGGTGATAGGAGGAGAGTGAGGACAGGATGTCCTGAGATTTTGAAATTAAGTGAGACGCCAATGCCGTGCAGAGGGCCTGGGAGGGGACAGGAGAGTTGGAGACTGCAGCAGGGTTGGTCAGCTCCTTGCAGATTTTAAAGAGTTCGGCCGAATTGTTAGATGCTGCAGAGATGCAGGCTTGGATAAGGGCTCTCTTCGTAGTGAGAGCGGAGAGCCGGTATTGCCTTTTGAGCAGGCGGCAGGCCAGTTTGTCAGAGGATGAACATGAAGCACGCCATTTCCTCTCTGCCACCCTGCACTTGCGTTTAAGGGTGGCGAGATCCGAGTCATACCAGGAGTTACATTTGGCTTTGGGCTTCAGGTGGATTCTCATGAAAGGGGGCAAGGATATCAAGGGTATCAGATATAGCAGAGTGGAGAGTGGAGAGGGCTGTGTCAGGGTGTGAGTCAGCCGAAGGGGGAGGGGGGGCTAGAAGGTGGTAGCGAAAGCCTCAACTGACACGCCTTTCATGGGTCGGATGACCGTGAAGGTGGGTGGCAGTGATGAGGGTGACTTTGCCTGTGGGGTAGGGAAGGTGAGGTGGGAGGATAGGAGAAAGTATTCGCTCCAGGAGAGAGGAGTGGAGAGAGGGACAGAGAGGGGAAGGTCAGAAGAGATCAGGGCATCAAGAGTGTGCCCTGCAGAGTGAGTCGGCCCAGATGGGAGACTAGAGAGTGAGAGAGAGTCACAGAGGTCCCGAAAGAGTCCAGAGGGAGGACAGGAGGCATCAAGGTGGATATTGAAGTCTCCAAGAAAGAGGAGTTGAGGACAGGAGTGAGGAGGAGAGGTCAGCCCACTCAGAGAGGAAGGAGGAAATTTGACCAGGTGGCCGATAGATAGTAGCCACGGTCAGGGAATGGCTAGGAGAGAGAGCGAGTCGGCAGACGAGGCATTCAAGGGAGGAGTAGGTCTGGGTAGGAGTGACAGTGGCAGGAATCCACTCAGGGAAGATAAGGGCCACACACCCCCAGCACGGTTGGGCCTGGGCAAGTAGAGGATCTTGTAACCCTCAGGTAGGAGTGTGTCAAAGCTGGTGACAGAGCTGGTTGTGAACCATGTCTCGGTGAGACCGAGGACGTCAGGCGACAGATATCAGAGGAATGTTTGACGGCAGAGCGAGAGTGGCAATGTGGAGAGGGTTGCCATCCTTGAAGGACTTCCGGGGAGGGGTACAGATCAGAGGTACGCCCTGCGGAGGTGAAGAAGAAGGAGCCAGAGAGAGGGCAGTTATGAATGTATGTAGTTATTTAAGAATGTATATAGAGTCAGATATGTGTTGATATAAATGGGAGTTTAGATAAGGATCAGTGAATGGACGTACCGAGGCATATTGGGAGGAAGTAGGTTCGGCAACCTGCCGAAGGCCGCTTAAGGGAAGGGGTCTTGCCACCATCCTCCAGTCTCTACTCCTGGATGGGTTGTCCAAGAAAGGCAGGAAGGGTTGGTTCTGTTAGTCCTACCTAAAGTTCCCTCCATTTCCCCACTCAGAGAGGGTCAGCTGACAGAGCTGAACACTCAGAGCGAGATCACGCCAGGGGAAGGAAAGGATAGCAACATAAGTAGGGTAGAAGTTTGAGTGTTGTGTAGTCAGTGTGTTTTTGTTAAAAAAATAAAAAAGGACACCCAATGGGATCCCTTAAAAATCCACCTTGGTGTCTGTTTTACTGTGTTGGAGTAAGGTAAGAAATCATGACGTAGCCCACCTCCTGTTTAACTAACATCTTTAACTTCAGGATGCTGAGTGCCCTTTTCTCTTCAGCTGAGGGTTGTACCATTGGGGTTTGTCCCTGACCTGTGGAAGGGGAATGTGTGCCCTTGCTCCGGGCCACTGCCAGAAAATAATCAGGACTACACAATGCTAATCCTAATAAATCGTGGTGCACATAAACCTCTGTCTTCTATAGTACCCTAGATACAGTATCATTGCCTCCCTAGTAAGTCCTGATATTTTGCCGATGCCAAAACCAAGGTGCAGACACATTATTTTAGGAGCAGCAACATGGATTAACTCCACCATCGGGTCCACCGACCAATGTCCTTGCATCTTAAGAATTCAGGTAACTAATCAGTACAGCTGAAATGTTTGATGCAACTCTCCCATACAGGTGACCCGCCAGACATCACAATCAAAACAGATGGAAGCAGAAGTGTCCAAAAACTGGACTGCATGTCACCATGTCATAGAACATGCATACATTTTCAGCATATTTTAGGGTGTTAAAGATTGTTGTTATCACTCTATATCACCATTTTAGAGTTCATGCAGGACACCACAGTTATAGATTAAGAGAGGGGATGCTAATTTCATTATTTTCTCCATTTTCTACCTCTTCCCCCTATATTCCATGTTTCACAACACACACTTCTTGGCACTTCCAAGCGGTGGCACGGACGCATCTTGTCAGCCAGCTTGGAAAAGTTTGCCCTTCCCCTTTTACAGCAGTGGGTTCTGTAAGGAAAGGCCTAGTATCATTAATGAAGACCGACACAAATGAGACACAGCTGAAAGGCGTTCATTGAATTTTAAAGGGTTGGTTAAACGCCCATTTAAACCTAAATCTAAGGATGGGACCAGCTACAATCATCAAATAATAATAACACAGTCCTAGTCGAGTCTGTCAAAATAAAAGGTTCTCGGTAATTAACCTTTTGCCAATCCTTACTTGGGACAGTAGTGTATGCAAAAGAGAAAAATGTTCAAGAAACAATATGTCAGGACAGTTGAGCAGTTGGCTTCCCTTCCTCACGCTTTCAGCACGGGACAAGCCAGCACGCTCTAACCTCGTGCACATTCTGGCTTCCTCGGCACAAGGACACAGTTCAATGGTTCAGCTGGTCTCACACCACTCTGGCAAAGTCTTTAAGAAACAAAACAATTATTCTCAAAAAGAAACACAGGCTTCCTCCGCCTTGAAACAAAGTTCTTGTTGCTTGTCAAACAGACTTCCTTTGCCAGAATACAGGCTTCCTCGGCCTTGAAACAGAAGTTCACTTTACTTGTCAAAACACACAGTATTACTTTCTTTTCCAGGGACTGCTGGTACTTGTAGTTCCTTGTGTTACTCATGAAGTTCAATATTTCAGTATCAGGACCTTCTGTGCCAACATCTCTTTTCCATTCAAAGTCTCTTACTACAGAGGGTATGATGTAGCAAACGAAATACAAGTTCCGTTCCTTTGTCAAGATTCTCACATTCATAAGTTCACGATTGGTCTCCCTCCTTCGGGCTTGGACCACGGGCCCCCCTAGTCCGGGCTCGGACCCCTTTTCTACAATGGGCCTCATTCTGAGATTGGAGGCAGCCAAGGCGCTATTTGGGCCATGGCTGCCTCCAATACCGGGTCCGGCACAGGTCTCAATAGGGACTTACCGGTCCATTCTGACCCTGGAGGGACCGGTAAGTCCCCATTGAACAAACCATTCCCATTTGAGCCCCGATAGGGCTCAATGGGGAGGGCGCTAATAACGGGCTCGCGAATAGCTAGCCCGTTATTAGTGCCCTTGTCCCTTAGCAGGACCCATAAAGGACGTGTAGGAATTAGGTGGTAGAGGATTACTGGCACCAGTCTCCTTACCGGTGCCGGTAATCCCTTACCGCCCAACTCATAATGACCCCCAATGTTCACAATTCACAACTTGGTCTCCCTCATCCGGGCTCGGACAATGGATCCCCCTTGTCAGGGCTCAGATCCCTTTTCACACAATGTTTACAATTTGCTCTAACTCACCCAGGCTCGGACCATGGATCTCCCTCTTCTGGGCTCAGATCCCTTTTGACACCAGAATTGAAGACTTTCCACTGTGTGTGGGATTTTGTTTGACCCATCGCAGGACCAGTTTGATTTCCAATTCTGTACACCTCTTTAGTTTTCAGCTCTGCCACTTCTCAGCTGGATACCTTACAGAGACCTTCGATTGGGCACTCATGCAGTGACAGACTACTCTTTCTCATAGCTTTGCTCATTTGGACTACAAGTCTCATGCAGTGAGAGACTACTCTGTCTCATAGCTTTGCTCTTTTGGACTACAAGTCCCAGAATGGACATTTAAGGTTTTGTTCCCACTTTGCCAGTTACAGGCACTTTTGGGATTTACACAAAGTTTTTGTCACCACAGGTTATCTAGCCTTGGCTTCCCTCGGGTCACAGGGACTCCCATTGTTTACCCTCAGTGATGAGGTGTTAGTGGGTCCCCAATGGGGATTCACTTGAGGCACCTGCCCCTCAACTACCTGAGTTTCTGGAACTCACCCAGGGAGCAAGCACTGATTTAAACACTACCATAAAAGTGTAGCTAGAGTTTTGGTTCCCTGGGGGACAGCTCCCCTGCCACACTGTAGCCCCCTTTGTACTCACAGGCCTCTGTGTCTTGGCAGTGCATCCTCCTTACGGCTTCCCAAGGTTCTTCCAGCTACTGACTTCTCCTTCTGGTCTTCACAGTTCTTCAGCATCCCCTGCTTGCTCAAAATGCTGTTTCTGGCTGCTGCTTTTATACTCCCAGCTAGAGTTAATTGGAGTCAGGTGTCTGTAGTTGTCCCTACCTGCCTGACTCTGCCTGACCTCATTATCGGAACAACATGGAGACTGCCCATAGGAATCCATTGCCCAGGGATCTGCCTCCTGTTTGTCCCAGTAGTTGGACTTCTAGAATGGAAGTAGGTATTGTGGGAGTTGTAGGTTTTTCCAGAGATCATGGAAAACCTATGTCGGTTTTTGTCAGGATGAAAGGGGTACATGTATTGTGGTGAGTGGATGGATTTTCTATTGGGGTCTTGTGATTTTATAGATGGTTTTAATTTCCCTGGTTGTTGTGTCCTTTTTCTTAGAGAAAGGAACTGGGGTATGATGGGACTCTGCTGACAATATCCCAGGACAACTGAGGGGATGTAGGGTAGAGGTGTATAGGAACAGGAGGAATACCAAGTTCTCACATGAGGACGTGTCTCCCATAATCCCCAAGTACCCCCTGCCCAGGTGATCCTCCCTCACTCATCCACCCCAGGGTTGGGATCCAAGAGCGATGCCCTCCCCTGGCCACCTGAACAAAGGATACCCAGGAATAGCCTGGGAGAAACACCTCAGGTTTCTCACAGTTTATATAAACGTATAGAGTGAAAAGCCTCCATATTACAAGGCCATCTTGAGCACCTGTCAAGCCCATCATACAACCACACAATACTCATTTCTAGTAACATACAGCTCAAGGCCTAGATATTGCCAATGCCAGAAAAGCTTTATTTCACTACAAGCTATGATTACATGGTAGTTGATTGCACACAGTTTTACAAGCAGGTAAACACATCCATACTGCCATAAACATTCCCCCTACCAGCACCCTATGAATCTGCTTGTGCGTAATATAACTAATGCATCACTATTTTTTTCATCTTTACTTCTTTGTTTTTCTCTCCCTCTCATATATTCCTTACTACCAGCAGACTGTGATCTGTAAACACCCTTACAAGATCACATTGTGCTAATTTCAAGACAAAACTTTGCACCGCAAGACACTCCAGTGGCGATGGGCACAGTATAAATATGTCTTAGCATAATATGTTATATGTATATGTACACATATATATATATTTACTGAGAAAACGTTGTTAAAGGGACATTTTGGTTAAGTTGCACTAATAATAATCAATGAAGTTCAATGAAAAAACATTGTTAAAGGGACTTAAGGGTTACAAGTAAAACCGAAAAACCTCCGAAATTGACCAGTTATGGTAAGATAAGCAACCATTGCTCGCACCACCACCGTGCACTGCTAAGACTAACACCCAGGACATCAAAGATGACATCACAAATGTCATTTGGCTCGGGCGGATGCATCTCCTATGAGGAGCAAGAGATTGATGCACCCATATAAAAAATGCTGCGCTGTGGGCAGGGGAACTCTGGCCAGCTGGTTCACCAGGTAACGCATGCTGTTATGCATAATCTGGAGATGTGTTTATGCCCTGTGTATCAGGTTAAATGGCATGCCTCGATGGATATAACTGCATTTATCAGCCAGTGATTTAGGAGGATCTTCACCTCTTCGCAAGCAAGGTTAGGTAAAACACAGTGGTTCAACAGCCAATGGAAGTTAGCATAGCAAACCTTTTTGTCCGTACTTAGGCAGCACCCCAGAGACCAAGAGGTGGTAGCTCAAGCACGGGCTTCTTACAAGAAGTACATGGGAAATAGCAAGCAGGTATTCATTAAACAAGCCTGTCTAAAATTAGAGTCGTGCAATCTAAGGGAATACTGGAGAGCCATCTCAGATGGATTACACTCTAATGGAAATCATATAGATCTCATGGGGGAAGATAAGTGGATTAAACATTTCTCGTCATTATAAAATACCCCTAGTTGCTCCTAGTCCAGTGATGTCGATCAGCGAAGTTGCAAAAGCTCTTGCAGGGATGGCCAAATGGAAATCGGCTGGACCAGATTCAATTCCAAGTTCTTTAAGGATGAGATTGGGGGCTGGGTTCCGGCACTCAACCTAATTTTCAATGCAATGTTACATCTGAAGGCCGTACCAGCCTTGCGAAGGGAGGCGATTATCGTGCTGATTTTAAAAAAAGAGGAATAAAGCGATCTGGCATGTTATCATCTGATCTTCTTATTCAGCACCTCAGCCAAATGGTTTGGGCAAGTGTTGTATGGTAGGATTATGGACTTGGTCAACGAAAATAAGATCCTCTGTGAGTAGCAATATGGCTTTCGTGAGGAAATTGGCGCAGCTGATCAGATATTGAACCTGAGCCTGATCCTGGAAAAGTACGTCCAAGGCCACAAGGGAATGATTTACCTGGGTTTTAAGGACCTCTGAACTGCCTTTCACAGTGTAGCCCATGATAAAATCTGGGACGTTTTGCACAATTTAGGTGTAGTTGTGAAGGGGGAAAACCCATCCCACCCACTAGGTGCTTTAACATGAGGCAATCCCCATTGGAAGAACTATAATAGACCAGGGGTGAGGGGGGTGTCCTAAAAGTCCCCACAAGATCATAGTATTGTATTTGATTTAGACAGTGGGCCTCATTACGACCCTGGCGCAGTGGGTTTACGCCAGCGTTATTCGCGGCGGACCCGTCCGCCCTACTATGAGTTTCCGTAGCGCCATGGAGCGTTTTCCGCCTGGTTTTTCCGGGCGGAGAAATCCATGGCGCTACGGGACCTTGTCGTTAATTACGCCACCGTATTTTACGGTGGCGTAATTAACGCCTTCCCCACTCCCATTATACCCTATGGGGCAAAAATGGGAATGGGGAAGGGTAAAATGGGGGATGGGGATTTACCGCCCCGCCAAGGTCGGAATGGGGCGGAAAATCCGCCAACCCCCATGGCGCTATCGGCAGCTTTCCGCCGTGCTCCATGGTGCATTTTGCACCGCGATTTCCGCCAGGGTCGTAATGAGGGCCAGTTAGATATAGTGCACTAAACAAGCAAACACCATTTTTGTAAATATTAGTGATATAGTTAAACCACGGGGCCTGCATGCCCATGCAGTAGTCAATATGTTAGACACAGGCCACAAACATGAAGGGGAAATCTGGTTAGGCCTAAGCGCTGATGGGAGAGGCCCACACCGCCATCTTCCAAAGAAACCCTTCATTGTTCTAAGATTGTTGCCAATATGTTTCTTTTGAAAAGGCCACGAGACAGTACTGGGCGTCTTGGTGTACGTGTTATCACAAATATGCCAAAGCAGGCCTCTGACCCGCACCCAGCTAACTACAAGTTATAGCCCCTACAACTGCCCAAGACCCCTGAATTCTAAGACACCAGTTGACCACAGACCACCAACCATAAACCAATCAACCATAAAAAGATCTGAGAGTATGGTCGTCCCACCTTTATCTAGTAATGACATGATTTGTTATGCAATGTACAGGGACGGATACATTATAGTTCAAAAGTGAGAGTGGAAGCCTTGGGAGCTGATGACGCGATTGGGTGTGAGTGAAGTATGTGTGGGTCGGTTTAACCTTGAGTCCCCCCAGGTGCACTGTAGCCCAGCAATGCGGGTTTCCACTGCATACAATGACACTACCTATGATGCTGTGCCTGCTTTTAATCTTCTGCTTGTACACTTTTTGGCAGAACATTCCTTGGCAGCAGAGTTATTTGCTGATGTACCTATTTTTGTAGAAATAAACACTTGCAAGAGTTTCTTGGGCCTTTTTCCCTAGCAGGTTTTTTTTTTCTGGTGCAAACATTTAGGGGCATGCCTACAATTGGTGATCCCAACGTGATCCCAGGGCCCCCCATGCCTGCAGAGGCATCTAGGCCGCTTCTCCGGTTGAGCCACACCCACCTAAAGCAACAAGTCCTGAAAAACGCAAATTCTCAAGTGGTTGTACAGGAGCAGTCTTTGCAGAATTCTTGTCTGCTCTTTGGAGCGGGGTGCGGCTCCAAGGAGAGTGCAGGCTGGTGTTATTGGGAGGAGTTTGGGGGAACATGCACACGTGAGTATACCCTTGCAAGTGATTAAAAGTAGGGGACAGGCATGTAGGAAAGTGTGAAGGTTGTGATCACGTGGCAAGTGAGATTGTTGGTGTGGCATGAATGTGGCTTGTTTTATTTTTTAGTATTATTCATTTTTTAAGGAGAATATTAAGGAAAGGAAAACAGAATGGTCGGGAGCCTTCCTGTGTGAGGAGAGAAGGTGGTACAAGTTTTATTGTATAATGGACCAAAATGGAAACAGGCAACAAGTATGAATAATTAGTTGGCTCAGAAATAGTAGCTGTTTTTATTTTTGCTTGTTATTTTAGCTTGTTTAATTCATGCTTTTATTGTGTAGGGTGGAGGCCTGAGGAGGGCGTTGTGTAATAAGTAATGTATTTTGAGTGTGTACAGTGTGAGAGTAGAGGGCGTGGGGAGAAGCTTGGGTTGGGGGAAAGGTATTTTTGATTTTTTTGACGGGAGGGAGAGGATGAAGGACTGACTTATTTGATGGGCCGCAGCACCGTGCGTGGCACACTAGTGATGACATAAAGGCAGTGAGGTACAGGACCATTATAATGGGAGGAGAAACACCCATAGAGTATATTTATAAGGCCCTGCCACTATATCGTGACAGAATCGAGAAGTATCACAAGCAATGGGTGGTGGAAACAAGAGGAGGGGGATGCCCCCCTCATGGCTAGAACAGGGCTCCCATAATAAGGATATTCTGGAACACATGTCCATATTTCTGACAGCCAAATATAAGGGGGAACAGTTGCAAAAGAGGAGAGAAATATTAGAGCTTTGGAAAATGTTCAAAGATATGGAAGATTCTGAGGGAGGAGGAGCGCAAAATGATAGCTGGGGCAACTGTCCAAGAAAGGTGGGCGAGGCACCAGCGGAACGTGGGGGAATAAACCCATTGACAGCCTGCCCTGCAGTAGGTTAAACTAACCTGACTTATGTGTTCACCACGGTAACAGCCCCACCACCCCCATATGCATCCCCTCGGGATCTCCTAGCACATGCTGATATCAATAAAAGAGACCTAGAAGTAGCATTAGCATTGGCATGAACAGAATTAACCAGATTGCAGGCATCACAGAGTAAAGTGAAGACCGACAAACTGGCAGAGCAAGAATTAGATGGGTGGAAGACAGGAGACTTTGTTCAGAACAGATAACACAGCCATAAAGAATGTGCATATAGAGAAGGAAGGAGAAGAGGTTGAGTGGGTGGACAGCTTAGGCTATGAGAATGTAGGATCTCATAGAGGAGAGGAAGACGAGTGGCATACAATTGATGAGTTTGAGGATGATAAGGAAGAGAAGGCAGAGCAAGCGCCGGAACAAACTCCCCAGGTGGAGAGTTTGTGGGTTGGTAGGTTAAGAAGCAGCTTAGGCCATATGGCAATAGCAAGGAAAAAAAAAGTGGATAAAGGATTGATGTGGGTAGGGCTAAGATAAAGAGGCTCTTTATACATAAGGTGCCTGGTAAACCGCAGTATGTGCCATGGGTGCAGATGGATACAAATAATTTGATTAAAGCGCTCTCGTCCCTCACTATGGGTGCGGGCAAGTGGATTTGCGCATTCAAGAAACAGACAGCTGGGGTGCCCCTGGTAGTCAAAGACATAAAATGCTTATTGTTAGCGGCTATTGGAGACCAGTCTGGAGATGTGTGGTTAAAGGCAGGATACCCGGGAGTGAATTTTGGGAACAATGCACACGATGGAGCATTGTTTAACAAGATTCGGGCTCAGAGATGGGACGTGCTACGACAAGCGTTCCCTGACACACCTGACCTACAATTGATAATGCAATGTACTATGGATGATGACGAAACCCCTCACAGTTTATTATTAAGGTTCAGGAGATGTGGAGAGCAGAGACGGATGACTCGTGGGATCGATCAATACCCTTTTTCTACTTTATTATTAAAAAGTGCCTGCCCAAAGAGGTGCATAAGGCACTAGACAAGATCACAGGCATCGATGCAAAGGGGTGGGTCGAAATACAGAGCAAAATAATACACCATTGTAATAGAATAAAAGAGTGCAACAAGGACGCGGCCCAGAGGCGGCAAGCAAAGGATGCAAAAAAAGTACCAAACAAATTAGCTAAAATTGCTGTGGAGGCATCAGTGTCCATGCCAGTGCAGACGGAGGTGGCAGGAAAGGCTCGAGAGGTCGCAAAAGCTGCGGTTTGGTCAGAAGGAGGACAAGGACAGGGGTGTGGGGGTCCACAGTACCCCATCTCACAGTGGCAACAAGTAGGACAGCAGCGAGGTGGGTTTCAAGTAGCAAGAGGAGGCTGTTATCAAGGAATGAGGCCCAGAGGGGGAGCAATGGAGCCTTCACAATTTGGCAAAACAAAAAGGTGATGACTGGAAGGTTTTGAATTAATCATAACCATGGGCATAGCTCTGGGCAACCCACCAGACCATCATTTTTCAGCCTGCCAAGCCATTACAGAAGGGGAAAAGCCATATGCAAATCAGGCTTGGTCCTACCCCAAAAGGGGCAGTCCAGCCCGAACTGCTAGGTCACATCCCTTCTGCACGAGACCACAAGCATCCCCAGACATGTTTTAGCCTTTTTGGGCATTATCAGTGAGGATTAGCTTTGGTCTCTAGGCCGGGCAGACTCGGGACACACGCCTGGGCATACCCATCCCACTCGGATAACTTTAGCAAAACAAAAAGGTGATGGCTTGTAAGGTTTTGAATTAATCATAACCACGAGCATAGCTCTGGGCAACCCTCCAGACCATCATTTTTCAGCCTACCAAGCCATTACAGAAGGGGAAAAACCATATGCAAATCAGGATTGGTCCTACCCCAAAAGGGGCAGTCCAGCCTGAACTGCTAGGTCACATACCTTCTGCACGAGACCACAAGCATCCCCAGACATGTTTCAGCCTTGTTTGGCATCATTAGTTAGGATTAGCTTGTGTCCCTAGGCCGGGCAGAATCGGGACCCACATCTGGGCATACTCAGGTTTTGAATTAATCCTAACCACGGGCATAGCAATGGGCAACCCTTCACAATTTGGAACTGTGGGAAATGGGGGTATTTTTCAAGGGAATGTAGAATCAGGCCAGGGATGGGGTATAACTATGGCCCATCACCGCAGGTACCCTCACAAGCGCTGACACCCAGAATGACCTCTATACCCTATGAGTTACACAAGGCCTACACCCAGCTACCCCCGAAGATACCTGGTTAACCAGTGCAACAGCATCAGACAGTACAAAGCAGACCCCTCAGCACACCTTCCAGCAGGGTAATGGCACAACCCCATTCAATGGAGCACCAAATGTTATGGTCGCCCCTATTCGAGGTGCAGCTGTGGTGGCAGGCAACCCCTTTTTGTTTCCCGGGACAAACACATATCCTAACTAGGACAGCCCACAGAGAACTCTCCATGTCCGGTCCTGTCAATGATCCCCAACCCAGAAGAGGAACCCTTGGTGGGGGCAGAGATAGGAAATAAGGAATTCATTTTTATTGCCGATTCGGGTGCAATTAAATTGTGCATATGTGAGGGGGACTACCCACTTTCAGGCAAAGCTCTTCACACACAGGAATTCTCTGGGGCTATTTCTACGGTTCCATACACTAAAGACCTTGACTTAAAGGTAGGAGAAAAGGTGGTGCGTGCTCCCTTATTGTATTTTGAAAGCTTTCTTGTCAACCTGTTGGACAGGGCCCTGCTCAGCAGGTTGAACATGATGGTCTCATTCACAGATCATGGCATTGTTTGTGCCACGCCAGGGATGTGTGCAATAAGAGCAATGGTGGTAATACATGCAATGGCATGGGAGGCAGTGGTCCATGGGATACCCGTGGACCCAGACATGTTTATCTAAGGAATAACTATTTTCGGCGGTGGTGCCGCAAATTGCCAAGAGTTGTTGGAGAGTGCCAACAGATTTTATCTTTCACTCTGTGGTGTCACCAGAGTTGGTGGCACACACAATTTTGTCCCTAGACCTGCAACGGTTGGTGGTGTCAGTGAAGAGAGTGGTTATACTAGGGACAGACTGGGATGGGTGCAAGTGGCGCACAGTGCTTTACATTGAACCCACTGTACCTCTGAAGGTGACAGATTCAGAATTGTTTGAAAATAATGACAGTGATGGAGGTATAATACTGGAGATTTATATCCCCTGAAAAATGATGGTGCAATACAGAGGAGTGCAATGACCCTTCATGGATGTTGTGGCCCCGACCCCTTCATCGAAGCAGACCTAAACTATGTACCTGAGCGGTTGCGAACCACCAATCCACACGACGTTGGGCTTTTACAGGAAGTAACTCCAGTACACATCACATTAAAAGCAAGGGCAGTGCTACCCCAGGTGAAACCGTACCCAGTATAAAGGGAAGCAGATAAGGGAATTAGGCACACGATACAGGCCTTGCTCTATCAAGATATAATAGTGACATCCACATCCCTGTGCAACACGGCTATCTATCATGGGAAGAAATCAACGGGGGCAATTGGAGGATGATCCAGGATTGACACCCCCTAAACGATGTGGTACAGAAAGAATTTCCTATGGTCCCTAATGCTGTCACCATTTTATGTAGTATCCCCAAGGAAAGGACCCACTTCGAAGTGGTGGATCAAAAAATGCGTTCTTTTTGAAACCCTTGCACCCCGATTCACAGTATTTTACAGCGTTTACCCACCGCAGAATGTGCTTTGAACACACTTGTTTGCCTCAGACATACTGGCCCAAAAGGCTTACAAGGTTGACAAGGCAAAACTACAGTACTGCCAGCAGGAAATGATGTACCTAGGTCAGTTATTTTCAGCAAATGGCAAAAAGATAATACCAGTTAGAGCAGCATCTGTGTACACCACCCAAGACCCAACAAAGTGAAAGACATTCAACATTTTTAAGGGTTTTGTAACAGAGCATGGATCTTAGACTATGCTGCATATGCCAGGCCGCTCCTACAGGCCCTCAAGGAAGTACAAAAAAGCAATAACAAGGTTGAGTGGACAGCAGACATGATAAAAATGTTTAATGATTTAAAAGAAGATATATCTACAGCCCCAGTGCTCTCCACCCCTGACTACACACAGGAATTCTACATAATCTCACATTCTAATGGTCAACTTATGACTGCAGTTACGACCTAGAAGAGTACGATGGGTCACAGGCCATTGTTGTACTACATTGGCACACTAAACTTGGTGATGCAAGGACAATTTGCAAGCACTCACTGCAGCTGCGTTCGAAAAAAGTTCCACTATCTTGATGGGGTGTTCTGTCACTTTGTATGTGGAGCCTTCAGTGTTTGCCATTCTAGTGAGATCAAAATCTACCCTGACCACACAGAGTGCTTCAGCGTATGAAATTATCCTCTCAAGCCCAAACATCCATATTGTGCATTGCAAAAAAGTTAACCCTGTCACTTATCTGGCAGAAATGTGTACCGAAGAAAACTTAGCGATACATGACTCTGTCATGTATGAAGGGGAGGAAGATGACATCCCCAATGCAAGAGACAGCCCATTGGAGAAGGGGGAGGTTCTTTTCATTGATGGGTCAGCAGCAATTGACCAAGAACTGGGCCAGAGGCATACTGGCGCCGCAGTGGTGCACCTCAAAGCAGGAGAGTATGAAACACTGATTATGAAAAGACTTCTGATGCATTACTCGGCCCAGGAAGTGGAGCTCATAGACCTCATTGAAGTGCTGCAGATGTCACAAGGGTGTCACATGATCATTTATTCCTACTTGGCATATGTCACTACAACAGTTCATGCCGGTCTGTCATGGTGTAAAAGGGGAGGCTTTAGGAGAGTGGACGGTGCCCCGGTACAACATGCCGCACATTAATCTCTGCATTATCCGAATCCTCTGTAGTGGCAGTCATTAAGTTCACCACCCACACCAATAACACAGATGAAATTTCACTATGAAATGCCGCCACAGATGCAGTGGGCAAAATAGTGACCTATCTCGCCGTGCCCACACCCGCTGAGTACGTTGCGACCATGCCTTCAAATCATTAGCAGAATTCCAACGACACAAGTCGACACAAATACAAAAACAGAAGCAAATACTACACCAAATGCCGCTTTGGTTTCCCTAGACCAGTTTCAACAACAGGCCAAGTAAACAGCTTCATGTCTTCAGTTCAACACAGTGTCAAAGGAAAATCTCCCAAAAACACATACTACATAAAAAGGAGCGAAGCATCCAAGTATATCAATGATTAAAATGCAATTATTGCCCTCTTATGGAATGCCAATGTTGATGTACAGTACATTGCACACAATTCCACTAAAGTTGCATGATATGTCACCGCCTACTCCCATAGAGAATGTGGGAGCTACAAAGCCGCTTGCCGCTTAACCGGCACAGCCTTATATGGGAAATCTGACAACATAGTGTGACTAAGCTTTGGGCCTGCTGCATCCGAAAATAGAGTACTTAAATTGTACAAAGACATACAAAGAATAGCCAAAGTGATCCCAACAGCCGGGACATTTTAAAGAACGACTTATTGGACACATACTACCCAAACAGAGTACTACTTTAGAAGCTTTGTCCTTGTACCAGGTAGCCCAAAACTTCTCATACGCAAACAACATTATACCAAATGAGGAGAAAGGTAGATACAGAGTGGAAAGTTGTGAAGGCAGCCTTGTGACACTAACCTACCTATCAAGTTGTCCTTAAAAACTCCTCAACACAAAGAACTGTACTACATGGCTCTACTGCAACTTTTAAACCATGGAGAAAAGAAGAAGATGTATTAGCCACCTACACGTGCTATGAAGATGATTTCAAAGCCACTGAAAGTACAATTACTGATTAAAGCTTTACATGGTACAAAACCATATTGGACAGTGAATACCAACAAGAAGAAGAACTCCACCTACAACTAATTGTAGACACTTCTGAAAGCAGTCAACCTTCCCAAACAGGCAGCCGAGAACCACTTGGAGAGCCACTCATGGCAAATGAGGCAGAATTAGCCATGATGGAGGTAACCACCACTATGCTTCAATATGAGCACTCTGCAGAAGAGTTTTCAGTACTGAAATCCCAACTAAACAATGAACAGCGTACTATTTATGAAGAAGTAAGTAAAACCAATGAGCATGGTATAGACCACAAAAGTGCAACTTGCTGCTGCAAGAACTACAAACCTATACTACTGTATGTAAGTGGTGAAGCTGGATCAGGTAAAACAGTCTTAATACAAAATTATCAGTAAATATGTCCAACAAATAACAAACAACAACCTTTCTGTGGTTATAACTGCCCCTACAGGTTTGGTTGCGTACAACATAGGTGGAGTCACTCTACACTGATTGCTACTCCTTCCAGTGGACACCAAAACAAATTAAAGTACTATAAACCTTCAGCAGAATCTGCTATGGAGCTATGCAGAGTTTTGAAACAAATGAAAATTCTCCTAGTAGATGAGGTCAGCATGGTCTCCAACCTGATGTTGGCTTTGATTCACCTCAGATTACAAGAGGTACTCAAAACAGACTATGAAGAACTCTTTGGAGGAAAACATGTAATTGTTTTCGGAGATCTCCTTCAATTGATACCAGTCAAAGGTGAACCTATCTTCAAAACCTTAGGACACAAACAGTGACGTAAAAGTCTTGGAAGCATCGGCAATGTAAATCTTTGGCAACATTTCCAATACCGAGAACTAACTCAAAACATGAGTCAGTCCACAGAACTCACATATGCCAACATTTTAAAAAACATACAGATTGGTGTACTATCAAAGGAGGCCTAGTCTACCCATAATAGTAGACACATCCATGAGCTATACAGGCGTAACACATGTGCTACTGATGTCATCGAACAATTAACTCACAAAAATGGCCTTAATGCCAACTCTAGCAAGCTCCACACCATTTGATGAAACAATGCTGCAAAAAGAGAAACAACCACTAGTAGAAATTCATAGCACGGACTAACCGGATGTACACAGTATGACAATACCTATGTCTAAGCAAGGCATAGCAGAACTACAAGCCTTAGATAACTCTATCTTGAACACAGCTCTTTTGGAGAACATTTTAACATTAAGTGTCAACCGTAGAGTTATGCTAAAGTGTAACATTAACGTAGAGCAAGGTTTAGTTAATGGGGCACTTGGTACCGTTGTTGCCTTCAACACATACCCATGGGACAGCAGCATTCAGTTTGTAAACATCAAGTTTGACAAACTTACAGAAGTCAAAAATATAGGACGCACAACAGCGCGATTCCTTCTTTTTAAAGACATGTATGTATGCAGAGAACAGTTTTCTCTGTCGCTAGCTTATACAGTAATTATTCATAAATCATAAGGTCTCACCTTAGATCAAGCATTGGTTGATATTGGCAAAACATTCTTCAAAGAAGGCATGAGTTACATAGCACTGTCATGACTACGTACACTGGAAGGACTTTATCTAGTTAATTTTGATGCAACTGCATTCAGTGCAGACATTCCTTGCATCAAAGAGTACAATAGACTATGTGCACTGTACACTCCCCATCTAAAAATGTACACTATTCCTCAAAAACCAAAAGCTTTGAAAAGAAGGCTCATTCCATCAGAAGTACTAAATGATTGGGCCACAGTACTGTCAAAGAAATTCAAAGAAAGTCATACTACAGCAACAAGCAAAAGCACATACAAAAGGAGTAAAATAGACAAACCAAACCCAACTCCACCCACAGAAAAACGCCTCTGCTAAGAAACCATGTACCCTTCCATCAAAGGGCTCAGACACAGAAGGACCTTTACCATTCAAATTTTCCAGTACAACAGGTGTTAATTGCTGTGCAAATGTAACAATAAATGTTCTATTCCAAATACCAGCAGTTGAACACATTTATTTAAATGGCGCAGACCAATTATGTTTGCAAATGCTCATCCATCACAGAAATGCAGTAAGCAATCCTGACACCATTTACAATGTCTCAGGAATAAGACAAGAATTGGACTACAGTGTGTCAAGACCGGTGGGGGGGTCTGTACTTCCGCTCTCTATATGGTAGAGGAGAGGCACAGAGGACCCCAGCCAAGATTCTCAATTATGGTAGCTATGGGCGAGCAATCAAGGCCTAGCTTCTCAGGAGGTGATGCAGGCTGGTTCTTAAGTACAGTGTATCCCCAAGCCCCCACAAAGGAATGTCCACACACTGTATTACTGAAAACACAGTCTTTATATAATTAATATTCAGGGGTCATGTACACTTATCACAACAACGCACTTTGTGCTCAGGAAAACCAATAATGGTAAATATCTACAATTCTAAAGTGGTACCACTAATATTAGACCTCATTAAAGTGCATTCATAATACTGTATCAATGGCACGCAGATCAATGAGAAGGAAACCAGCAATAGAGAGAGGAGAGATAACAGATGGTTGAAACAATAGGCAGAAGACTGGCCCTCGCTACTGGACACAGTTCTGTGTGGAGATCCCCCCACCTGGGCAACCTGTAAAATAAAGAGATATAACACAAGCCCAGTCCATATATTGTTCAATAGTCTTATTCTCTCCTACAATGTTTTTACCCCCCCAATGTACCTGGTGGAGTCGAGTTCTTCGAAGAGGCGTCGACAGATCCTTCTTGAGCGACCCCCTTTCAAGCGGGAGTCACAGATCGTCGAGAGGCGTCGGGAAACGTCGAAGACCTCGGGGTTCGGCGACGGGGAATCGACGGCCCTTCTTGAATGCCTTCCCTTTCAAGCGGGAGGCACGGGGCGTCGAACGTCCGTCGACAAACGAGGTAGAACGATGTCGAAGAGGCGGCAGCTTCGTCCGAGCGGTGCTCGTCGGCGTCGGGGCGTCGGCGTCCTGCAAGGCGGAGGTGTGCGGGGCACCTCGATGACAATAGTTCTGGACCGCAAAGATTGTAGAGACGGGAGCCCAGCAAGGGCGTCGGGTCGTCCGAGTCTTTGAGGTCGTTGGGTGGCGGGAAACCCACCGGCAGGTTTCTCCTCGGCGCGTTGGTCGTCCTCGACTTTCTCCGGCAGGATAAGCGGTCGACGATGCGGTCGAGGGAGTCCTTCGATTGAATGTTCTTAGGCAAGGGAGCGGACGGCTCCGGTCGTCGGCGGCACGGCGTCAAGTGGTTCCCACGGCTGGGCAACACAACTTCGACGGGCCTCCAGCGGTTACACAAACCTGCGAACCCTGGTCGACGGCAATGGACTTCGACGGCGTCGATGTCCGGGTGCTTCACTTCGATCTCCTCGGCGGTCCCGTCTCGGGTCGGCAGCCTTTCGAGGGTCTGACTTCCAGGGCGCTTCGGTGAAGATGTAGCGGTGCTCGATGATCCCTCGGAGCACGGGAAGAGGGCGCCTTACCAGGTCCTCTCTCGGGTCAGTCCTCGACGAATTCGGCAACCTTCAGATCTGTCGAAGCAAATGCAGCAGCAAGTCTTCTTCTTCCAGCTGGACGTCGAGGATCAGCAGTTCCAGTTACTCTTGAGTGGAGACTCAGCTTCTGAACGCTTCTGAACAATTTCCAGTGGTGAGAGGTCCCCAGATATACTATTCTGTCTCTCATCCACACTGCTGGCACACACACAGCAGCCAATCACACAGAAGGGCATTCATGCAGTCAGTCAGCCAATCAGGCACACAGTGCATTCAGGCCACACTCCTCCCTTTCAGACACTCACAACAAGGAATGTGGATTGGGACAAGTACCCAGCCATTCAACACTACACACTGCATTCAGGCCAGTTTCGGGCAGAGCTGTCTCAGTCTTTGTCTCACATGCCAGAAACCAGACAACCACAACAAGGAGTGAATATTGGTCACACACTCCATTCACCCAGGTCCCACCCACAGGAGGTACCCACAACATACAGGGAATGGGAAGGCTCCAGTCAGTCTAGCTGGGCCTTCACAACAACACCATATATGGAACTTCCACCCAACAGCCAGTCAGGGGGAAGGGACAGAGTCAGGGCTTCCCAGGACTTTGGGAAAACAAGGTAAGAGGCAATAGAAAGCAAGAGGCCACAGGGGCCATCTTGTTTTCCATCAGGAATCAACTGATTCCAATGGCAGGGCCTGGGTATCCCAAAATGGAGGACACCCAGAGCACCTGTCAATTTCAGCATGGAGCTGCCACCAGCCCATACCCTGCTCTGTGGGCCACCCACAGGTGCCCAAAAACATACACTAGGGGCACAGGGTTGTACCCCTACCCATGGGTGCCATAAGGGTATCCCATGGGTCTGTTCACCAAACCAAAAGAGAGAGCTGCACTGCCAGGAGTCCCAAATGGACTCATGGGCAGAAAACATGACAGAACACACGATAAAAGGCAGTAAAGGACAAGGATTCAGAGGCCCTGTCCCCCTGATGCATTTCCAGCATCACAGTCGCCCCCCCCAGACTGAGGTGGAGGGTGTCTAATCTCCCACGGGATAGACACCCTCATCCAGACGGTCAACATACCTTCTGGAAAGGCCATCTGCATTATCGTGACTCTTCCCTGGTCTGTGCTCTATGGTGAAGTCTAGCCCTTGCAGGCTAATGGACCACCTGAGCAATTTCGGATTCTCACCCTTCATCTGCATAAGCCACTTCAGGGGCTTATGATCTGTTTGGACCTTGAAGGTAGACCCCGTAAGGTAGGGCCTAAAACGCCTAAGGCTCCAAACTATGCTAAAACACTCCTTTTCAACAGTAGCCCACCTAAGTTCTCTACCCTTGAGTGGTCTACTGATGAATATGATAGGATGTTCTCTCCCTTTGTCATCTAACTGGGACAAGACAGCTCCAATTCCGGTGTCGCAGGCATCCGTCTGGACGATAAAGGGTCGGCTGTAGTCAGGCGCACACAACACAGGTGCCCTACACAGACTTTCTTTCAAGCCATCAAAGGCCCAATTAACCTTCCTAGGCTGTTTGGGTGAAGTTAGAGCTGTCAGGGGTGCAGCTATGGTTCCATAGTCTGCCATGAAATTGCGATAGTACCCAGTGAGGCCCAAAAAGGCTCTCACCTGGGTTTGAGTAGTGGGAGTCTCCCAGTTCTGCACGTCCTGTACCTTACTGGAGAGAGGTTGGATTTGACCCCCTCCTACCTCATGACCAAGATAGGTAACTTTCCCCTGAGCTATCTGGCACTTGGTGGCCTTGATAGTGAGGTTAGCCCTTTTCAAGGCCTGCAACACCTTATCCAGATGTGTCAAATGCTCTTCCCAGGTGGAACTGTAGACGGCAATGTCGTCTAAGTAAGCCACACAAAAGGCTTCCAGCCCACTGAGCGCATGGTTGACCAATCTCTGGAAGGTGGCAGGGGCATTCTTCAACCCAAAAGGCATGACCCTAAACTGGTAGAGTCCCTCAGGTGTTGAGAAAGCCGTCTTTTCCTTGGCATGGTCCGTCAGAGCTATTTGCCAATAGCCTGAGGTAAGGTCAAAGGTGCTCACAAACTTGGCAGCACCTATGGTGTCCACGAGCTCATCAGCCCTGGGCAATGGGTGCGCGTCAGTTTTGGTGACGGCATTGACGCCTCGGTAGTCCACACAGAACCTCCAATCCTTGGTACCCGCCTGGGAACTTGCCTTGGGGACAAGGACCACTGGACTGGACCAGGGACTGGTTGAGGGTTCAATAAGACCCAGATCCAACATCTTGGCGACCTCAGCCTGGATGTGGTTCTTGACGGTATCTGACATACGGTAGCACCTGCTTTTGACAGGTACACTGTCACCAGTGTCAATTTCGTGCTTACACCACAGTGTAAGGCCCGGTGTCAGTGAAAACAGAGAGGCATACTGCTGGAGCAAAGCCCTGCAGGCCCTCTGCTGCTCTGTTGTCAACTCTGGAGAGAGATGTACTCCCTCCACTGAGCCATCCTGAGGGTTGCTATGCAGCAAATCAGGAAGGGGCTCACTCTCATCCTCTTCTTGCCCTGAAGCTAGCAAGAGACATGAGACCTCTGCTCGCCTGTGGAAAGGCTTGAGCCTGTTGACATGGAATACCTGGGGGGCTACCCCAGAGGCTCCCATGTCAACCAGATAATTGACTTCGCTCATCTTGGAGATGATCCTGAAGGGTCCAGTCCACTTGTCTGCCAAAGCTCTAGGCTTGGTAGGCTCCATCACAAGGATTTCCTGTCCCGGAGTCCAATCCACTTGCGACGCTTTAAGGTCATGCCAGTACTTATTCAATTCCTGGCTGGCCTTGAGATTTGCTGTTGCCTGACCCATCATTTGTGTCATCCTCCGCCTGAGGCCTAACACATAGTCCCCCACTTGCTTGGCGGGACCGGGAGGGGTGGCTTCCAAGCCTTCTCGGATCAAGGCGAGGGGCCCCCTCACGGGATGTCCAAAGAGTAACTCAAAGGGGCTGAAACCAACACCCTCTTGAGGTACCTCTCTGTAAGCAAACAGCAGGCATGGCAGGAGGAGATCCCATTTCCTCCTTAGGGGTTCTTCCAAGGCCCCTAGCATGCCCTTGAGAGTTTTATTAAATCTCTCAACCAGACCATTGGTCTGGGGGTGGTAAGAGGTGGAGAACTTGTAGGTTACCCCGCACTCTTTCCACATGGTTTTCATGTAACTAGACATGAAGTTGGATCCTCGGTCAGAGACAACCTCCTTGGGGAATCCAACACGGGTGAAAATGCCTAGGAGAGCCCTGGCAACCACCTTGGCAGTAACAGTCCGAAGGGGTATTGCCTCAGGGTACCTGGTGGCATGATCTACCAAGACCAGGATGAACCGATGTCCACCTGAAGTGGGAGGGTCAAGGGGACCGACGATGTCGATGCCCACCCTCTCAAATGGTGTGCCAACCACTGGTAATGGCTGCAGTGGGGCAATGACCCTGCCTCCAGTCTTGCCAGACAACTGACAAGTGGGGCAGGTCCTGCAGTGGGACTCCACCTCTACTCCCATCCGTGGCCAGTAGAAATGGGCAGAGAGCCTCTGCTTAGTCTTCTTGGTCCCAAGATGACCAGCCAAGGGCACCTCATGCGCCAACTGCAGAAGGAAGGGCCTGTAAACCTGGGGTACCACCAACCTCTTGCGGGCACCAGGTTCAGGCTTAGTGGGCTCGCTAACAAGGAGCTCACCCTCCCAATAAATCTTGAAGGTCCTAGGCACTTCACCTTGTGCCTGGGACAGGGCCTGTTTCCTCAGACCCTCGAGAGAGTGGCACTCTCTCTGTCCCTTACAGAAGTCTGCCCGGGAGGGTCCCCCTTCAGCTAACAAGCATTGAAGGTCGGGATGATCCTCCGGGTTGAGAACCTCTCCCACAGGAGAGTCTTCTGCCTCTTCTCCCAAAGGAGTTGAGTTTGGGTTTTCCACTGGACCCAGCCCGTCCGGAGCATGGATCCCAATGGGTGCAGCAGGAAGAGAAGGTGCTCCCTCCACAGAGGTGGCCTTCTTGGTCTTCCGCCTTCTTGCCTTAGGCCTCGCCTTTGGCTCGGGTACCTGACTCACAGCCAGACCCGGTGTCACCTGTGACCTAGTGACCGCAGCCGCAGTCATGGGAAGACCATCCGAGATCAACCCCAACTCTACTAGATCATTCCCTAACAAAATGTTAGCAGGGACATTGTCCTGAACCAGGACAGGAAGCTTCGCTGTCTTGTCTCCAATCATGAGTGTGACTAAGGCTACAGGTGATAATTTGGGAGGCCCACCAGCTAACCTGGTGGTTTGCAGAGGAGCACCTACATAGTCCTCTGGCTTGAGCAGGGTCCTGTCCACCACTGTCATGCTGGCCCCAGTGTCTCTCAAGCCAGTAGAAGGCTGGCCATTCAAGAGGACACTTCTCAAAAACCTACGGGTGTTCTGCGGGATAGTCGCCAGTACTTCTGCGTACTGGTCCCAGGCCCCAAAGGACACTAGGGAAATCTCTACCGGAGCACCAAATGTGATCCCGGTAGAGGAGGGGAGGACAGTGGCCTCCACCTCAGACACGGGGTAAGGGAAGGTCAGGCTGACAGCCTGTACTCCAAGTGCCTTACCTTTACACCTGGAGTCGCCCCTTTTGTGATCCAGGGCCCCACAGTCCCAACAAGTGCCAGGAGTGCGGGGTACGGTACTGGAACCACTGGGAGCCTGCTTTGCAGCAGGTGGACCACTACTCTTATTCCCACCCCCAGATGACTTATCCCCACTAGATTTTTGGGTCTTAGGAGAGGAAGGTTTTGGTTTACCCGACTGTGATTGCTTTTGGGACTCCTCAGCTTTCTGAGAGGTCCCCTTTTCTTTGTCCTTGTCCTTCCCACTGGAGTCCTTAGGGGACACCCGGTGGGAGACCCACTTGTCAGCCAAGCTAGCCAGCTTAAAGGGGTCCAAAATGTTCTGGTCAGCCACATACTGACGCAGCTCTGGTGAACAGGCTTCAGAAAAATGCTCAAAAAACAACAGGTGGGATAATTCAGCAAAAGTTTTCACCTTGTAACCATCAATCCACCCCATCATGTTCATGTGCGCAGCACTCACCCAGTCAACCCAAGACATATTCTCTCTTTTCTTAAAATCCCTGAACCTTTTAAGATATTGGGTAGGTGTCTTGCCAAACTTGGCAATTAAAGCAGACTTCATACACTCATACTGACCCCTTTCTTCCACACTCAGCTTCAGAATACAGTCATATCCAGTTTGAGGCACTCTGCTTAACAAACACTTAGCCCAATCTCTTTTATCCACATCATGAATTGCACAAGCCATTTCAAACGCTTCAATCCATTGGAGGATATCTGAACCCTCCAAAAACACACCAACCAAGTCTTTCATAAACTTGGTGGCTGGGGACCTGACACTCTCACTGGTTTTAGCTAAAGTCTCCACTCTAGCTTTCTCTAGCTGGATTCTCTGACATTCAGTGTCCTTGTCTTTGAGCGCAAGATCCCTATTCTTGAGTTCCACTTGCTGTGCCAGCTCCTCTTTCTTAAGCTCAGCTTCTATTTCCAACTTGCGATATTCAAAGGCCAATTTCATCCTTAATAACTCAAGTTCCATGGAATTGCTGGGGTTTGGAACAGAGGCAGCAGGAATGGTGGCATTCCCAGAAACAGATTCAGCGACAACCCCAGGGGCAGAGTCCTCACTGGTTGCATCTCCCCCTTCATCAAGTGTTTCACCATCAGTCTGGTAGTCCACCAGGGCAGCTATTAGCTCAGCCCTAGACTTATCCACAAAGTCTAACTCCCTGGCTTCACAAGCACTCTGGAGAGCCTCTAAGCTCATCCTAGTCAATTTACCATTCGCAATGGGCTCCATTGCTTGTAATGCAGTTATTTGGAACACACCCAAACCTTAATCTAATAAAGTGCGGATATTTTGTAAGTGGCACGCTTATACACTGAGTCTTAAAACCATAAGCATCCCACCGCTGCCACCAGCTTGTCAAGACCGGTGGGGGGGTCTGTACTTCCGCTCTCTATATGGTAGAGGAGAGGCACAGAGGACCCCAGCCAAGATTCTCAATTATGGTAGCTATGGGCGAGCAATCAAGGCCTAGCTTCTCAGGAGGTGATGCAGGCTGGTTCTTAAGTACAGTGTATCCCCAGGCCCCCACAAAGGAATGTCCACACACTGTATTACTGAAAACACAGTCTTTATATAATTAATATTCAAGGGTCATGTACACTTATCACAACAACGCACTTTGTGCTCAGGAAAACCAATAATGGTAAATATCTACAATTCTAAAGTGGTACCACTAATATTAGACCTCATTAAAGTGCATTCATAATACTGTATCAATGGCACGCAGATCAATGAGAAGGAAACCAGCAATAGAGAGAGGAGAGATAACAGATGGTTGAAACAATAGGCAGAAGACTGGCCCTCGCTACTGGACACAGTTCTGTGTGGAGATCCCCCCACCTGGGCAACCTGTAAAATAAAGAGATATAACACAAGCCCAGTCCATATATTGTTCAATAGTCTTATTCTCTCCTACAATGTTTTTACCCCCCCAATGTACCTGGTGGAGTCGAGTTCTTCGAAGAGGCGTCGACAGATCCTTCTTGAGCGACCCCCTTTCAAGCGGGAGTCACAGATCGTCGAGAGGCGTCGGGAAACGTCGAAGACCTCGGGGTTCGGCGACGGGGAATCGACGGCCCTTCTTGAATGCCTTCCCTTTCAAGCAGGAGGCACGGGGCGTCGAACGTCCGTCGACAAACGAGGTAGAACGATGTCGAAGAGGCGGCAGCTTCGTCCGAGCGGTGCTCGTCGGCGTCGGGGCGTCGGCGTCCTGCAAGGCGGAGGTGTGCGGGGCACCTCGATGACAATAGTTCTGGACCGCAAAGATTGTAGAGACGGGAGCCCAGCAAGGGCGTCGGGTCGTCCGAGTCTTTGAGGTCGTTGGGTGGCGGGAAACCCACCGGCAGGTTTCTCCTCGGCGCGTTGGTCGTCCTCGACTTTCTCCGGCAGGATAAGCGGTCGACGATGCGGTCGAGGGAGTCCTTCGATTGAATGTTCTTAGGCAAGGGAGCGGACGGCTCCGGTCGTCGGCGGCACGGCGTCAAGTGGTTCCCACCGCTGGGCAACACAACTTCGACGGGCCTCCAGCGGTTACACAAACCTGCGAACCCTGGTCGACGGCAATGGACTTCGACGGCGTCGATGTCCGGGTGCTTCACTTCGATCTCCTCGGCGGTCCCGTCTCGGGTCGGCAGCCTTTCGAGGGTCTGACTTCCAGGGCGCTTCGGTGAAGATGTAGCGGTGCTCGATGATCCCTCGGAGCATGGGAAGAGGGCGCCTTACCAGGTCCTCTCTCGGGTCAGTCCTCGACGAATTCGGCAACCTTCAGATCTGTCGAAGCAAATGCAGCAGCAAGTCTTCTTCTTCCAGCTGGACGTCGAGGATCAGCAGTTCCAGTTACTCTTGAGTGGAGACTCAGCTTCTGAACGCTTCTGAACAATTTCCAGTGGTGAGAGGTCCCCAGATATACTATTCTGTCTCTCATCCACACTGCTGGCACACACACAGCAGCCAATCACACAGAAGGGCATTCATGCAGTCAGTCAGCCAATCAGGCACACAGTGCATTCAGGCCACACTCCTCCCTTTCAGACACTCACAACAAGGAATGTGGATTGGGACAAGTACCCAGCCATTCAACACTACACACTGCATTCAGGCCAGTTTCGGGCAGGGCTGTCTCAGTCTTTGTCTCACATGCCAGAAACCAGACAACCACAACAAGGAGTGCATATTGGTCACACACTCCATTCACCCAGGTCCTACCCACAGGAGGTACCCACAACATACAGGGAATGGGAAGGCTCCAGTCAGTCTAGCTGGGCCTTCACAACAACACCATATATGGAACTTCCACCCAACAGCCAGTCAGGGGGAAGGGACAGAGTCAGGGCTTCCCAGGACTTTGGGAAAACAAGGTAAGAGGCAATAGAAAGCAAGAGGCCACAGGGGTCATCTTGTTTTCCATCAGGAATCAACTGATTCCAATGGCAGGGCCTGGGTATCCCAAAATGGAGGACACCCAGATCACCTGTCAATTTCAGCATGGAGCTGCCACCAGCCCATACCCTGCTCTGTGGGCCACCCACAGGTGCCCAAAAACATACACTAGGGGCACAGGGTTGTACCCCTACCCATGGGTGCCATAAGGGTATCCCATGGGTCTGTTCACCAAACCAAAAGAGAGAGCTGCACTGCCAGGAGTCCCAAATGGACTCATGGGCAGAAAACATGACAGAACACACGATAAAAGGCAGTAAAGGACAAGGATTCAGATGCCCTGTCCCCCTGATGCATTTCCAGCATCACACAGTGTTGGAATGGTGAAATTCACTTTAAACCGACAAGAATATCCCCAAGAATTTCTAATGTACTTACTACAAATACTGGAAAGAAAAGACATACTTATAAGAGAAATCTTCCACATTTCTACATGTGGAGACATACAGGCACTCTTTGCAACCATGTCATTGAGGAGCAAGTCCCTAACAAATCCTTTGTGTATATACCAATACCAACTCCATTCCATTTCAGCAATTGGTGCAAAATGCAAACTATAGCAGGTTCTGTATGTTGTGCAATTCTGATAATCGTTTAACGCTACATATACACTCACATAGTCAATATGTGATATTAATGCTCTTAAGATACAATGCCAACGGTACCAAAAACAACTGAAAAATGACTGCCTTCACACACGGACAGATATCAGTTGGCAAGAAAACCTTCACAAACGTAGCCATAATCTACCACACAAGGGACTTCACCAATACAAGCCACTATACTGAATACATTAGAAAGCAATCGTCATGGTGGGAATGCAATGATGCTCCCATCAGTCCAAAGCACAGACAAATCTTGCAAATGCCTACTTAATATTCTTGAGGCCAAAATGTACTCATTAATGTACAAACCTAGCATACTTTACTCCCCAGCACCAAGCACTACTGTTACGCTCACCTGGTATCCACGGGGGCACCACACGATACTGAATGGTGGTATAAGGGCTATCCCGGACCCCTCTCTGCTTGGTTATGTGCCAGACATTGGGTAGCGCCTATAACAGGAGAATGGAAGGTTAGGATACTGGTTCTGTGATGGGTGGACTCCCACCTCCCTCTGGTCCAAATTCCCTCCCTTGGGGTTATTGCTCACCTTAGGTTTTTGTGCGTTAAACTCTCTGTCCTGCGTCTCTGTGCAGGGGCGCGTGGTTGGTGCGGGCATTCCGTGGACCTAGTTGCTTCACTGGTCCATGTGCCCTTATGTCGGGTCCAGACCGGCTGTGAATCTGACTCTGCTTACTGTCTTCCAGGTGAGTTATAATGTCTTTTCCGTCTTTATTCTGTCTCTTTCTTTCCCTCCATTTTCTCTGTCTTCTCTGCGTATTGCTCCACTACTCTGTTCCCTAACAATGTCTCTTTTTGTTTTCACAGGGATGGGTGCGATCTCAGAGTTGCCGCGCTGATGGCGAAGACCACAGTGAGTTATTGATGCGCGGAGCACTGCACTGTTTATTGGTGTTAATTGTTAACCTGTGTTCTCTTCTCTGCTTTGTACAGGTTGCGGTGATGTTCCGGAGTGATGAGCGATCAAAGCGGTGCTTGCCCAGGTAAGTGCTTTGTTAATGCTGACCTTGTTCCTTCTACCTTGCAGGTTGCGGTGGAACCCAGAGATGGGCGAGGCAAGAGAAGCACAGGGTGCTGCCAGGACTCGCTGCTTGCCCAGGTAAGAATTGTTATTAATGCTGTCCTTGTTTCTTTACCTTTGTAGGTTGCAGAGAACTCCGGAGATGGGCGAGGTAAGCAAAGGCAGGATGGATTCAAGGCTGGTTACTTCACAGGTAAGTGTTCTTTCTCGCTAATGCTGTTCTTGTTCTTCCAGGTTATTAATGGAATTCGGATCTGGGGCTTCAGGATCGGGCCGCCGGAGAAACAGATTAGCAGGAGCTGGACACAGTGAGCGTTACGCTGCAGGAGTGCAGAATAACGCGAAACATGTTCTGCTGTTTGGCTGTGGTTTAAATAGCCCAGGTAAAGTAGTTCCAGGCCAAGTAGTTCCAGGCCCAGCCACACCCAAAACACTAGACCGCATGGCTTGATTCTAAAGAACTGAGCTGTGTAATAGGCATCCATGTTGGATTCAGGTCCAAAACTGGTATTGCTTTATTCCTGATAATGAGCCTGGCGCCAAAGGCGGCAGGACTGACTCCATGTGTGTTTCTGATGGAGATTTAAGGCCCTTGGGGCCAGTGTGAAGGGCTTTAGCCCCACTGCTGCCAGGGGGCTATTATACCTGAGGGGGTCAGGGACATAGATCGTGACAACTACCTTAATAAGTGGACAAAAAATAATTTTCCTTCCACACTATCTACCTAAAGCAATGTACCATACTGTAAACATATGCCGAAATGCACTACAGTGTGTGTTGGACAATTTTATCTCCAATAAACCCAAGGAGTACAGTCACGCAAACAGTACGTCTACACAAAGCACAGTACCAGTATTTTACACTGCATACGTGGAAGGAAAAGTGCTAAGTACGAGAGTTCAAAACTATCCTCAGTAACCACCGAAATCATGACTTACGCAAATAAATCACCAGCTCTCCAACAGTACTCATACAACACCAACACATGTGGACGTGGCACCACGTACATCCGTAATTTGGCAGTACCAGTTCCAAATGTAGACAGATGTCCAAAAAACCACAAGAATGCACAAGCCTATCTCCGTACCCTTCACAAACAGTACACTGTAAACAGTTAGAATATGCTACATGGTATCTAACTGCAACCTGAATCCAACAATGTTATTTGCAGCATCACAACTACCCAACTCAACCTTCAACAACTACTGTGCTACAAACATAGCATCAAACACTTCCAAAGTATAAGCAGTTACAAAACGCCAACAGCTATGTAACTACGGTCATAATACTGCATTAGAACTGAACAATAACATAATACTTGCAAGCCACCAGCAGAAACCAAACGCATAAAGAAACGATTGTACAAAAAGGAAGCAGTAAAACATTTACAAATCAGCACCTGCTATAGAACGCCACCCATCCAACCAACATGTATAGCACACATATCGTACACCATTACATTTCCTCCTACTTCAATGGTACACCTTAAAAAGTGCTGTAACCTTTCCAAACCTCTATCACACATTGAGCACTATACTAGCAACTCAATTTCGAAGGTTCTTTGCATAATCTGTATGTAGTACAGTATAGTACTAGAGATGCTTTGTCTGTCCCAAATACACAGAAAGAGGTCAGAGCTTTAATAGGCATGGCTTCATACTGTAGACAGTGGATCCCGAATTGTTCATTAATGATAAAACTTATTAGAATTAGAAAAACCTTTCCAGCCTTGAATAAAGAAGTATTCCCTTGGCGCTCGCTAATTTGTGGTGTAAAACAAAGTCAACTAGATTCACATTTTGAATTGATTGTGCTGGGTTGTCAGCATGAGTGTTTCCAAAACTGTGTGGCTGTTACACAGATGCAATTTTAGTGAAAAAGAAAAGGTTTGGAAAATGTTACTCAAATGCGCCAACCTTTCTCAAAACATTTTTGTTCAAAGGTGAGTCAGTTCAGTTTTGTCTTTTTATTTTGCACAATAGGTTAAAGAACATTCAAACAAAAATAGTTCCAATTTTGTGTTTACTTCACACCATTACAATCCTTAATGCAACTTAATGTGAGGTGTTAACTCCACACTTGTAGTTTGGTGGCTTTTTTTGTATTTACTTCACACCATTTTAATCCTTAATGTAACTTGATATGAGGTGTTAACTCCACACCTGTAGTCTGGTGGCTCTTCAAGAAAAGATTGTTTTAGTTTATATTGTCCTCAATTTAGACTAATTATCTATGCCTTACTATGTCTCTCTCAACACGTGTTTCCCCATTGTTGCTAACAATGGTTCATCAGGAGAGGAAGTGTGTATCCAATCTGTGATTTTAGCATTCATCCAGCTATTTTTGACAGGTTCAAGTGGATGATCAACTATGTTGGCATTGACAACGAAGGGCATTTCTTTGCCTTTACTGTGGAACATGGATTGCAAGAAGACTTTTGATCTGCTCAAGGCTGCATTGTGGCAGCACTGGTTTTGGGCACATCAAATTATGAAAATATCTTTGTGTTGTATGTGCATGAATGTGATGGATGCGCTTTGGCTGTTTTGACACGGGAACATGAGGGCAAGAATAGACTGTGGAGCTATTTTTCCTCCACGTTAGACCCTGTTGCATGCGCTTTGCCGAGATATCTGAGAGCTGTAGCTGCTGCTGCTGCATCTGTGAAACAAAGTGAGGGTATTGTTTTAGGTAATTCTTTATCCGTGATGGTACCCCACTCTGTAGACATTCTGTTAAACAGAACTAAATGCAATATCTCACATTGGCTCAGCTAACAAGGTACGAGCTGATTCTGTTTGCTCCGCATATCCAAATTAAGAGATGTTGCTCATTAAATCCGGTTGAACTATTGCCTCTCCCAAAAGAAACAGACTGTGATGACAAGATGTCACATGATTGCCTCTATATCACAGAACAAGAAACTAAGGGCAGAAATGATTTAAGTGATACGCCCTTAAAGAATCCACAAGGGGAGCTGTTTTGTGATGGCTCCTGCTTTGAACTTGCGGATGGTACATCCACTGCAGTTACGCAATCACCACATTAATCACTATTGTGGAAGCCAAACGAATTCCACATAAATCTGCGCAGGTCGCAGAAATTATTGTGTTAACCATAGCCTGTGAACTTTCTGAACGGCTTAGTGTGAATATATACACAGACAGTCAATATGCCTTCGAGGTAGTTCACAACTTTGGTCGACTATGGGCTGAGAGAGGTTTCTTGACCTTGCATGGAACAAAGATTCAGCATGGTACCTTAATAGTTTGGTTGCTTTTAGCACTTGCACTTACTACATAGTTAGCAATAATGAAGTGTGCCACACACAAGAAAGTGACGGACGAAGTAGGAAAAGGAAACGCTTTTACTGACAGAATAGCCAAACAGACTGCCACCGATTTACATTCAAAGATGTATGTGTTAGATCCAACAAAAGGGATCACAGACACTTGTATGATAGAGAAAGGGATTATCTGTATAAAAGAAATTTGGGCTGAAGCTACTCCAGAAGAAATCAAACAGTGGGCTGAGGGTCCATCGGGTCTAGTTTCTGAGGGTTGTTGGGTAGATAAAGAAAAGCAAAGATGGATGCTACCGAAAGCCTGTGTTACTGCAATGGTTACCATGGCACATGGCCAAACACACATATGTGCCAAAAAGATTTGCAAACAGTTCGATCCTGTAAGGTATAATACTAATATTCAGAAAACTGCTGATCGTTTTGTCCAGAGATGCATGATATGCTTGCACCATAATATTGGGAAAGGAACATCGACACTGAAGGGTAGTTTTGGTCCCCTCTTCATGCCTTTTGAGGTGATTAATTTTGACTTTCTTGAGATGGAACATTGTCAAAACTATAAATAAGTTTTAGTCATCATCTGCGCCTTCAGTAAATGGGTTAAGGCTTTTCCTCTAAAAGATGCCACAGCAATGTCAACGGCAAAGACCTTGCTGAAAGAATACTTTCCTAGGTTTGGCTTGCCGAATGTAATTTGGTCTGATAATGGTCCCCATTTTATCGCTGCTGTCATCCTGCAAGCTTGTGCGGGATTACAGATTGATAAATGGTACCACTCGGCCAGACACGCACAGAGTGCCGGTCTTGTGGAACGTCATAACTAGACCGCCAGAGCGCCAGAGGTGGTGGCTTAGCCATCATCTCCAAATCCAACCTGAATGTAAGATTAACAACACCGCCCACCCTAAAATCCTGTGAACTCCTGACCGCTAAATTACTGATATCCCCATGCCAAACCCTAACTATCTATCTCATTTACAGGCCACCAGGGCCGTTAGGCCTATTCGGAGAGGAATTATGCAGCCTCTTAGCGAGCAACACAAAAAAGTCATCCCAGACAATGATTCTTGGTGACCTTAACCTAGGTCTTAACGACCCAGATGACAAAAAAGGGCAAGTTATTGTCACCATGCTTGAGCGACATGGCCTCACCCAAAAGGTTCTCACCCTCACCCATGACAAAGGGAGAATATTAGACTGGGTAGCCACATCCAACTGCCCTACTACTATCACCAAAATTACACCCCAGCCGTGGACTGACCACTTCCTCATTAATTTCTACACAACATTCAACAAGATGCTCAGAATTGAAAAAATAATGGCACCATCGGTCCCCACTAGATCCAGAAAAAACATCACACCTGACAATATCTTACCCTTGCTCTTGCCTACTATCAATGCCCTGCCAACTGATTCTGACCCAGACACCAGGGTCAAAATATACAACAACACCATGGCCATAGCCATTGACACTGTTGCCCCGATGAAGAACTGTAAAAGTAAACAACAATCCCACCTCAATACCTGGTTCACCCCCCCACCTAGAAGAACTGAGACTGGAAAAAAGGAAGCTTGAAACTGTATGGCTACACACTCCTACATCTGAAAACAAACTTAAACTCAAACTATGCGCTACTAACTACATGAAAGCTATCATCCAAGCTAAAAAAGACGTCTACAATGATAGAATCTCCAATGCATGCTCCAATACAAAGGAATTATTTGCAATCCTGTGTGAACTTCAATCTCCCATACCACCACCCGATAACGTACCCAAAGACAAGCAATGGTGTACCAATATCCAAAATGCTCTCGCAAACATAGTAAAAACATTACAATCTAAAATTACTATAAAAAAGCCTTGCTCCCTCTCAGCGAAACTCCCAGTATGCCCACACCGAAACCTAGCCTAATACCTTTCAAATTCGCTAAAGTTTCCACTCATGAAACTGAAAAAATCATTGCCTCACTAAAACCTTCCAATTGCAAAGGCGATTACTGCCCGGCCCAGATAATAAAGGATGCCACTAGAGACCTTGCCCCCTTCATCACCAAACTCATCAACGACTCCTTCTCATCTAGCACAGTCCCAAGCAGCTTAAAAGAGTCCTGGGTTCTCCCCCTGCTAAAAAAAGAAAACTTAGACCCCTCCATCCCCACCAACTATAGGCCCATCACTGCGGTCCCTTTCCTCCTGAAGATAATTGACAGAGTGGCCTACCTCCAAATCCAAAAATACTTGGAGACTAACCAACTCCTTGGCACTCGTCAATCGGGCTTCAGACTTCAGCACAGCACTGAGACCGCACTTATAGATCTTAAAGCCCAAATCGACGAGCTCAACAACAAAGGAAACACAGCTATGCTACACCTCCTTGATCTGTCGGCGGCTTTCGACCTAGTGGACCCCATAGTACTCTGCAAACACCTAGCGTCAGCCGCCCACTTCTCAAGTGAAGCTATAGCCTGGGTCCAATCCTTTCTTGACAATAGACGTATGCAAGTCTTCTCCACCTTAGATGCTGCAGACCCTATCCAGACAACATGTGGAGTCCCACAGGGCTCCTTTGTCTCGCCAACGATGTACAATATCTTTACTAAACCTCTATTCAACAAATTGGACAGACTGGGTGTCACCTACACAAATTATGCAGACGACACCCAGATCCTCATCCCCCTTTCGGGCAATTTCACTACGGATACAGCTTTAGTAAACAAAATGTACACCCTCATTCAGGCATGGATGGCAACCCATGGCCTCTGACTGAACGACGAAAAAACAGAGATCGTTATTCTAGGCTCACCTAACAACTTAAAAAAACTCGATTCGAACTACAGCTCCTTCAATATTGACAGCAATATAATCCCCGTCGCCAAATAGGTGAAGACCCTTGGGTTCTACCTGGATTCCACTCTGTCCCTAAGAAAACAAGTGAACTCCTTGGCCTCATCCACTGCCTATACTGGTAAACTTATTAAAGCATGCATACCCTTCCTCTCACCAGCTAGCTGCATTATCCTAGTCAATGCACTGATTCCTTCAAAACTAGATTACTGCAATGCACTTTATGCAGGCGCTAACAAATACATCATCAATAAACTTCAAACCCTACAAAACAACGTGCTCAGAACGGCCCTGATCCTCCCAGTCAGAGAGCACATTTCGAATGTGCGTAGAAATTACAGCTGGCTAGAAATTAGCGATAGGATCACCTTCAAAATTGTCACACTAGCATTCAAATGCCTGAACAATGCAGCCCCCCCATACCTCAGGGACAGAATAATAAGTAAAACCTCTGCACGACCAAGCAGAACGGCCAACTCTTTCTGCATCCAAAACCTGAGATTCCGACTAAAGAAACAGGAGGCAATAGCTTCCCTGTGCAAGCAGCTCAGTACTGGAACGCCCTACCAGTTGAACTAAGAAGGGACCAGCCCTATAACAGCTTCAGGCACCACACCCGCACCTGGCTCCAACGTAATGACCTCTGAAACCTGAGATAATGTGCATTGTGTTCTGATGCCATATGATGTTCAACCTTCACATGTAAAATGTACATATGTATTTACTGTTTATAATATGCTACCCGCTATCCTTACGTGTAAAAAATGTATATAATGTAATTATTGTATATAACACATGACATCATCAACCTGTAATCTGTAACCTGTAACTAAGTTCTAGTATTCTTGTTATTCTGTGCGCCCAGCTACCCAAGGGTTTTCTGGCGCCCTATAAATAAACAAACAAACACAACAAACATAACAGAATCTTAAAGAGCAAAATAGCCAAGGTGTGCGCACATAGTAATCTGAAATGGCCTGATGCTTTGCCAATAGCCTTATTATCAATGCGGATGATCTCACAATCAAAGACAGCACTCTCCCCCTATGAGATCGTCATGGGAAGACCAGCCAGCATATGGAATGTTCCAAAACCCAAGCAGTTGAAAGATATCCACTTTTGTCTGATTATTGTGACCAGATGACTCAAAACTTGTATTTGATTCATCAACAGGTGCGAGCAGCCCTCCCTGTAAAATACGAGGGTCCAGGTCATCGACTCCGACCTGGCCAGCGGGTCCTACTGAAGAATTTTGAAAGGGGCTCCGGTTATTGCAACTCGTTGGAGGAGACCACATCAAATCCTTTTGGCCACGCAGACCAAGTAACTGGCAAGAAACACTGGATCCATGCAACACATGTGAAGAAGATTCCTTTTCCTCGGCCCTACAACAAAGGGGAGGAGAAGGGAATTGGTTATCTTGATGCTCACAATGAGCCAGCTCTGATCGACACCGATGGTGTCACAGAAATCCTTCTTGAGCTTCTTCTTCAAATTCTTCTTCACCGTCGATCGATCTTGCTACTGCTTCTTCATTTTCTTCAGAAAACGACGACGCTTTGTTCACCAACCATACAGTACCTGGAGTTTCAAGGTACGATCTGCGACCATGGAATTGGATATAGATTTAGAGTTGCTGACATTACATTAATGTAAACAGGATAGGAAAGTGCAGCTAGGCTGTGCCCACAAGAAACCCACAAGAAACCACTGTTGAGCCAGTCCCTCATCATTCCTCTGCTGCATAAAATAAGAGGCAGGGACCGGCAAAGTTACCTTCAATCAACATAGGCCATGTGGTCAGGTGCCACCCACGGATGAACTGAAAAAGCCTAATAGTGAGGCTTCTTAACGGACGCTGTTACGAGTGGCCTGTAAACTATGCCTATTTTACAGGCCACTCGTACAAAAAAGGATGCTGGTCACTTTTCTGATGATATGTCTGCTCATCAAGGATCATGGTCCACTAGGACCAAATGGACACTGGTCACAATAACAGCTTGTTTTATAATTGCATTAACATTTGGATTTTGGTATTTGGAAAATGCACATCCGCTTGATGTCTTGTTACCAACTGCAAGTATCCCCACTGTGTCTCCCCCTTACAGGCATTTGCACACTCTTTGTCCCCGAGACCTCCAACACAGAAGAGGGTTATCATAATAACACTCTTTTAATGATTATGAACGCAACCCATGCCTTTTTGAATAAGATTAATTGCTGGGTGTGTTCGCATTTGCCACAACATGGGGAAAAGGGACTGGGCGGGTATATACACCCACTCCCTTTAACTACTGCTCGCTATGCTTCGCTTAGGGCATTATTCTTTGGCCATGGAAGATTGTGTCACTGGGAATTTTGATGGGACTAATCTTAACAAATTTGAATAGCGAGTTTTAAGACCCCTAGGATTTTCTTTGTTTGTGAATAGTTGTTTGCTGAATGTTGCTTCTATTAGGCCTTCTGACAGACTCTCTAGACATTTTCAGTCTTTGATTACCTTTAAAATGGCTCCCGTAGGTAATAGGGATGCCATGCCTCCTTCCTATACCATCAACCATAGTCTGAACTCCGTTCCATTCTGCATACAAAGAGAGGGTTCCCAACGAATGGGTACATTTGAGGGATGTACAAATACTTCAGTACTAACCAGTGAGGATAGAGCTCTGTAGGTAGGAGATCCTGTTTACTTCGTTTGCAGTGATGAGGCATATCCATGGTTACCAAGAGATTGGGAGGGTACTTGTTATTTGTGTATATTGTTGCCAGGAGTATATGTCGCCATCACAGATGAAGTCTCCAAAACTCGACCCAGACGGGATGAGGATGGAGATACTCCTTCACAAATTCTGGGTGATGTTGCAAAATCCTTCATGCCATTTGGGGACATATAATAAACTCCCAAGATATTAGAAGATTAGCAAAGGTGTTAGAGAAAACAATCAATGAGACCACTGACATCATGTATAACATGACGCTAGAGCTATTAGATTAGTGACTCTCCAAAATAGGATGGTGCTGGACATCATTCTAGCTGAGCGTGGTGGGGTATGCAAAATGGTGGGATCTGCCTGTTCCGTTTTTGTACCTGATTCCTCCCCACCATTTTTAAGGCAATTAAGAATGTACATGTCTTAAGTACTGAAGTACACGTTCCAGAGGGAAACTGGGATATTAGTACATGGGTCTGGGTCTTGTTGTGATCTTGGGGTTGGAAACTCTTTGCAGTTTTAATGGTAATCCTTGGCATTATACTGTTCTGCTGTTGTTGCATACAATGTTTTCCTGTCATTTTTTCTATGATAGGAGGAAGTTGGGTACATGCAATAGGGACACTAGAACCTAAGACACATATGATTGGGAAAATTACTAATGCCTTAGTAATGCAGGATATTACCATCAAGTAGTTAATGGCAATTAATGTTTTCGAAGACAGCGATTCAGGATGTTCTGACAATATGACATGGTTTTTGGATAATGCTGATGTTTGAATAAATGCTCTTGGCTTAGCCCAAAGGAAGGTTTGTTAAAGTATATTTCATATAATACGGCCTGATAGCGAACATTGGCCTAAGCGCATTCACATCGAATTGAAAATCGCATTTGTATGAAACCGAATAAGGCTGACTATGCCGCCATTTTAAAATTATCTGCCATTTTGATGAACTCCTGTTTCTGCCTCATGTTAAACTTTGTGTTTTTGACCACAAAAGTGATGGGTGGAAGGTTTTGAATGAATCTAAACCACTGGCAATTGCTCTGGGCAACCTTCCACACCACCATTTTTTAGCCCGTCTGCGCCATTGCAAAAGGGGACCAGCCATGTGCAAATCAGTCAGCAGCTGCCGCCACCGAAGGTAGCAGCCCAGCCCGAACTGCTAGGCCAGGTCCCCTCTGCACAGAAAACCAAGCAACCCCAGACATGTTTCGGACTTGTTGGACCTCCTCAGTGAGGTGCAGCCTGGTTCCCTGTGGCGCAGCGAGCAAGAGACCCACGTCTGGGCATACCCTCTCTCACAAGGAGAAACAAACTGACCACAAAAGTGATGGGTGGAAGGTTTTGAATGAATCTAAACCACTGGCAATTGCTCTGGGCAACCTTCCACACCACCGTTTTTTAGCCCGTCTGCGCAATTGCAAAAGTGTTTTTGTCTGCAGCAGAGAAAAAATTACTTTGTACTGTGTCAACGTAGATAAACATGTTGAGGCTGCTGAAAGTGGATTGTTTGTTCTAAACTAAGAAACCTTGTAGCTAAACTAGAGTTGAACTGAACAGTAATTTAGATGTTGTCTGTATCAATAGCGTCATCCTCGTTCAAACAGTCGAACAGAATGTTGAATAGCTGAAACTAGGTGCCTTTGCAGAAATCTGTGTGTACGTTCCTTGAAACTGGATTAACTTTAAGCTTGAAAACAAATGTTACCATTGTATCGTAGGTGCAGAAAAACATGTCTAGTATTTGCGGAAAACATTGAACAATGTAGAGTTATTTGAATCTGTATTAGTTATGTGAACTGACAACAAACCCTTAATGAATATGTAACTCAAAGATGGGCTGGACGATTTAACCGGGAACGTGGCCAACTGTATAAAAACCTGTGTCTTTGTAATGTCCAGCACTCTCCCTCCTCACAGTGTCTGCTGGTACACACTGCGAGGCGTTGAGAGCCAGATAGCTATATGACCAATTAACTGTACATGTACTTTTGAACTTGCGACTGGCGTATTTCATTTTTGGTGGTATTAAGCCTCGATATTTCTTTTGATCTTTCAGAAGCAATATGAGAGAAGGGGAGACCTGCTAAAAATTACTATCTGACCACTGTAAGGAAACACCAAAGGCGATTGCTGAGATTGCATCTGGGTGGAGCTGTCTATTGCTGGAGAGGCCTAAAAAAATCTGACTGGGCCCTAGGGTGAAGAGCTGGGGGCCATCCCTGTGAGTGGAGTGGCCAGATCCCTGCCCTGTCCTCCAATAGGGTCCTGAAATGCTGCTGGCTTTCCTGAATTTAAATAAAGGTTTTCAATGTAAGTAGTATTGAGCCCTTTGAACCCAAAAGGTGGGGGTCTGCTGGCCTTAAATCCTTTCACTTTATAGTGGGCAAAGAAGGATCAAACCTGTGAAGATGCTTAGCCTATTTAACTAACATAATTAATTTAATTAATTCTCCGAACATAATTAATTTAATTAATTCTCCTTTGGCAGTACACCACAAGGTGATTTTTGTTAAAATTCAAAATTAACAAAACTCCACTTGATGTTGTCTAATGCCCCAAAATATTTTGTGGGTGTCTCTGATATTCTGTGTATGAAAGGGACATGACTTATGTACATCGAATTTGAATTTATTAAGCACAGTTAACCATAATAGTTTCAAAGTGCAAAAACAAAAAACATGACCGAACTGGATTGCGGAGGGCTCAAGCGCTATCAGTCTCTGCATGGTAGAATTAGTTGCAAGATTAACCTTTTGTGCTTCCAGATGTACAACATACCAAGAAAACCTGGGGGCAAAAGCCAGAGGCTTATAGGAACCCCAAATTATGACTATTGCGTGCTAGATTCTAAATAAAGTCTAATATATAGTTCCTTCCACAACATATGATCGACAACGAAAGTTGGTGGCCAAGTGGCTCTGCTGATATATCTTTCAGGGGTTTCCTTGTCAACATTGGAGCTTGGATTTGAGCGTCCTAAGCATGTGCCCCGCTCTTGACCATATTTTGCGATCCAAAGTCAATCGTTCAGTTTCCATGTGTCTTGTTTGTGTTATCTGCAACTGCTGTGAACCCTGAGCTGGATTCCCCTGCTGCCTGTCAGAGAAGAGAGAGTGCATGGGAAATGGATGGCTGTGTTATTGAATTCTTTATGGTGCAATGCACAAGGCAGTGAAACCTAGGCCAGGTCATTAAAGTGTGAGTGGATGAGTCCAAAACGAAGTCAGGGAAAGGACGTTAGAATGACTGAACAAGGGACCCTATAAGGATTTAATGAAGCAGGAAATGAGGGAGGGAGGCTGTTTTGGAAAGCACTAAATGCCAGATGTTGTTTGTGCTTTAATTGTGTTAAGCGAGACTCTAGCGCAAGCTGTTCCACTCCATAAGAATCAATAGGGAGGGATGAACAATCTTCAGACCGTTGTGAGGCATCCTGGTGCCTTTGCCAGCCTGGCCTTTTGTTTCGTATCCATACCTGAGGCCATATTACCGTAAAATCATGGGAGCACATATGTATTTTGCACATGCACAAATACTGCATGCACAATTGCAATAGGGCTACGGAGAATGGCAATTTGTGCAATTGCGCATGTGCAAACAATGTTTAGGAATGCGCAAAAATAGTGCTCACTTTATTTATTTATTTATTTAAATTGTATAGCGCACATCAGCCCTGGGGCATTGTGGCGCTGTTACAGTAAGCTCACTTGGCCCATTAATAAATTAAAGCAGGTAAGTACATTCATTGCGTTGCATTCATTACGTTACATACAGTGAATATGTAAAGCAGGGGCGAGGAGACTGTTAGTTGATCATATATCATACATTTTTCCCCCATAAGTCTGCCTGGTGCCTCTGAACATGCATGGAGGGCCAATAAGCCTTGTTGGTGCCCTTGTGCAACAGTAATTTATTTTTAAATGTCTTTATTGGCATTTGTGAATAAACTTGTACAAGGATAAGATTCTGAAAGCGGTTACATTCAAAATGCAATAACTGGCGTAAATGTGATATGGTGGTCAGCTTACAACCAACGACAAAACTGTTAATAAAGAACAAACGAACTAAGGAAAAAAAGGGGAAAGAAGAGAAAAGAGATAACAATAACGTTAACAGTGACTGTCCCAACTCTCGGTGTGGTTTCTTAATCGATGTGGCCAGGTTCGGGAAGTGGGTCCGGAGGCGGGTATCTGCTTTGTTCCCTCAGTGCAGTTGCTGGGTAGAGCCCTTGGGTGTGGTGGGCTAGTCTGTAGTGTCTGTTGTTTTCTAGTATGCAAGGGGGATGGGTTCATGGAGGTTTGTAGCTCGTTGCAAAGACCATGTCTCTAAGGAGGGCTTTCCAGGCCTCCAGCACATTACTCACATCTTCGCCGCCGCATCTGTTTCCCTCCTCCCAGTCTACCGTCTCAGCTGTAGTCCATCTTTCCATTTCCCTGATCCAGGGGTCATACCTGGGGCCCGCTGGGGCCTTCCAGGCCATGGCAATTGTTCTCTTAACTAGAAGGCAGGCCATATCCATAAGCTTCGTCAGATGTTTGATTTTGCCGAGTCTCGGGTAGGTGCCCAGTAGGCACTCCTTGGGTGTCCACTCGTAAGTTTCTAGGCCAGCATTCCTGCAGGTCCGTTCAGCGGCCTGCCAGAGTTTCTGAGATTTGGAACAAGTCCAAAACATGTGAACCATGTCCGCCAGGTCTGAGGAGCACCAGGGGCACCTTGAGTCCGCTTTGTTGTTGAACGTGGATATCCGGTGAGGGGTCATATACGTTCTGTAGAATACGTTCAGTTGGATCAGTCTAAACCTGGCGTTTCTGGATACCTCCTTTGGATATATCAGGGCTCTCGCCCATTCGGCCTCTGTGATTTCGGTCCGGAGGTCTGCCTCCCATTTTACCTTCAGCCGGGCGCTCTTTGGGTTGGGTCGATTGTTCAATTGAGTGTACAACCTGGACGTCGGCCTCCATCCATCACCAACGTCATACATTTCTCTCAGGAGGGGGTGAGTTTCTGGTTCCTCAGGCCATGTGACCCAGTTCTTTCTGGCCACATGTCTCACTTTTTGGTACCAGAGGAAATGGCCCAGTGGCAGTCCATCTCCTTCTCGAAGCGACTCGAAGTCCCTGAAGAGGCCATCATGAAACATGTCCCCCCATGTGTAGAGACCATGGTTCTCCCATCTCCTCATAGTTGCCAGGTCGGTGGAGGTTTTGCAGACATCCGTCATCATGGGGGTGTCGGGTGTATAAGAGCGTTGCAGGCCCGCCACGGATCTCACCTTGTTCCATACCCGTCTTCCAACCTCTAGTATAGTGGGTGGGTTGGGGGGTCCAAGTCGGGGGTTCCAGAGCAGCTCTTTGGGATATAGTGGTGAAGAGGAGTGGGATAGAAGTTCTAGCTCAGCTGAAGGTTCATCTGAGAGCCATTTTGCTAGGTGTGTCGACTGAGCCGCCAGAAAGTATCTCTGAAAGTCGGGGAGCTGGATGCCGCCCTCTGCGTAAGGGAGTGTGAGGGTATTCAGTGTGAGTCGGTGGCGGGCTCGTCCCCAGAGGAAGTCCCTGATCAGAGAGTCGAGTGTCCTGAAAAAGGGTGGGGGAATGTAATACACCACGTTGGTGAAATAGTAGAGGAACCTGGGGAGGATTATCATTTTAGCTATCGCCGCCCTCCCCATCATGGAGAGCGGGAGCTTTGACCAGAACTGTATGGATCTCCGCACTCCGCCCATTGCGGCCTCCGTGTTGGCTTTGTGGGTGGATATTGGTGAATGTGTGATGTTGAGGCCTAGGTATCGAAAAGTGTCCACCTGCCAACGGATCCCGATCTCAGGAAGCTCCTCCTCAGGTTTATTTTTCAGTCTTGCTAGTGGGAACGCGCAAGACTTCTGCCTGCTAAATCTTATCCCCGAGTATCTTGCAAAGTTGTCCAGAACATCCAATACAATCGGGGCATTCTCCAGGGGGTCGCGCAGGTATAGAAGGACGTCGTCGGCATATAACGAAATGATGTTGTCTGATCCTCCAATGCTAATGCCAGCGTCGAAGAACTGCTTCCTGAAGTATATTGCCACCGGCTCCAGGCCTAGAATGTACAGCATTGGAGACAGTGGGCATCCCTGTCTGGTACCCCTCTGGATGGGCCAGGCCCTCGATATCATGGCACCCGTTTTAACTCTTGCCAATGGGTCGCTGTACAGGACCTCTATCCAGTGGATGAAGTGTTCGCCAAGTCCGAACTCCCTCAGGGTTTCGATCAGCCACTCCCAGTAAATAGAGTCAAAGGCTTTTATGGCATCCAGTGAGAGTACTGCTAGATCTTCCTCGCTTTCGGCCGTCTGTGAAATGATATATTGGAGCCTCCTGAGGTTGGCGGAGGTGTTACGCCCCGGAACGAAGCCATTCTGGTCCTCATGTACCAGAGAACCGATCACCTTCGAGAGCCTTTTGGCCAATATGGTCGTCAATATTTTACCGTCATAGTTTAGGAGCGCCAATGGGCGATATGAGTCACATCTATCAGCTGGTTTGTCTGGTTTGAGCATCGGGACGATGAGGGTTTCTCTCATAGTGTTAGGGAGAGTGCCCGACTCATATGCCTCCATATATACTGCGTGTAGTATAGGAGAGAAGATCTCCTCGTAGGCCTTGTAGAATTCTGGGATGAGGCCATCCGTGCCAGGAGCCTTGCCTGTGGAGAGGGATCTGATTGCATCTGTGATGTCCTCCACCGTGATAGGCTCCCCAAGTTTGTCCTGTTGTTCCTGGCTCAGCCTAGGCAATCCCACCTCAGCCAGCGTATCCTTTATATCTTCTATGGGGACCTTCGTCTCATGAGTGTATAGGTCGTTGTAGAATTCCGTGAAGGTATCATTTATCTCTTGTCGTGTTCTGCAGGTCTTTTCATTCGCATCTTTGATCTCCTTGAGGGCCTGTCTCGGGTGCTCTTTCCTGCATAGCCATGCGAGTATTCTGCCCGGTTTGTCAGCTTCCCTGTGGGCCTTCCAGGTGCGCACAGAGAAGTCAAACTTCGAGAGTCTTTCCCATGCCTCCCTGCAATCCTCTCTGATCAGTTTCAGTTCAGCCTCCCTTTCGGTGGTTGGTGGGGCGCCACTTTCAAGTCGCTTTATTCTCTCCTCCACAACCTCCAGTTCTCTCCTCAGTTGTCGCCTGATCCCGCCCGCCTCAGCGATTATCTCCCCCCTTATCACTACTTTCAGCGCCTCCCAAAGCGTGCTCCACTTCTCGACCGAACCCTTGTTCATCGCTAAGTATTCTTCCAGCTTTTCTCTTAAGGTTTCCTTGAATGCTGGGTCGGTCAAGGCATCTGATGGCATGCGCCACGTCGGGATGGGGGGGCGGGGGCCCTTGAGGGAGAGCTGCAACAACAAGGGGGAGTGATCGGATATTGTTCTGCCCATGTATTCTGCCAATTCAACTTGGGGGGTTAGTTCGTTGGCGATGAAGAAGTAGTCCAGTCTCGTGTGGAGGCCATGGGGAGCCGAGTAGAATGAATATGATTTGTCCGAGGGGTGGAGGTCTCTCCAAATGTCCGTTAGGTGTAGGTCTGCCACCATCTTAGGGAGGGCCCCAGGAGAGGCGCTATGGGACATGCGTGGAGCTGTCGATCTGTCCAGTTCCGGGTTCATAATAGAGTTGAAGTCCCCCCCCCATATGAACGTATACTCTCGGTAGTGCAGCAATTTAGCGCATAGGTCCTTGATGTGTGAGGGTATATTGTGCTGGGCAAAGTACGAGTTTACTATGCACAGGGGAGTGTTCTCAAGCATGCCCCACACTATCACATACCTGCCCTCTTTATCCAGCTCCGTTCCCATTTGTTGGAATGGTGTATCCGGGCTCACCCATGTATAGACTCCTCTTGCGTACTTTGAGAAGGATGCGCCGCTGCCCTGGCCTCCCCAGTAGTTCGGGATTTTGTCTGTGGCCTCCAAGGTGAGATGTGTTTCTTGCAGGAGGGCCAATGATATTTTTTTTCTCTTTAGGTAAGAACAAATCCGGTTTCTTCTTATGTATGTTCCCATCCCTCTAACGTTCCATGTAATTAGCTTGAGTCTTGCTGCCATTGCATAAGTGGGTTCCTCGATGAGGGGTGTAGCACCCCTGCTCCCGGTGTTGCATGAGCCTTATTGTAGGGTGGGTGATGAGCCGCTTGTGTGGGGTGGGTGGGCCCACCCCGGCCCAGGAAACCTTTATTCATCCGGGTTGGGACAGTCATAACAATAACAACTTGGAACAAATAACTAAAACTAATGCACCCAGCTTCAGCCACCGGGGTGGAGTGCTCGGGGGCCCTCGCGCCGTCCGACCTAGTCCGGGTCTCTGGCGCGAGTGGTTGCGTGCAGGAAAGAGGTCTGCACTGGTCAACGGTGGGTCCGTGGTCCGTGTCCATAGGCGGGAGGTCGAGTGGGCCCGCAGTCATTTGGCATTCTGATGTGGTAGTTTTGCTTCGGTATTGGTATAGCTTCAGTTCGGTTTGGAGTGTAATACCAAAGAAATGGGTGCTCCAGCCGCGTTAGTATGCGGTCAGCTTTTTGGGCGTGCTAGGTGCGTTCCTCTAGCGTGGTTTCTTTGGGAGCCTCAGCAAGGTTATTGTGTTCCATCCACATAATGGCCGCTTCTGGTGATTCCAAGAATATTGCCCGCCCATTGTGGATTACTTTTAGTCGTGATGGATATAGCAGCATGTATTTTATGTTCAGTGTCCTCAGCTGGGCCTTGATGGGGACAAAGGAATTCCTTGCTTTCTGCACCGATCGGGTATAGTCGGGGTAGATGGTAATCTTTGAGTCACCCCGCTCGATTATACCTCCTTCCCTCGAGAATTTCAGGATCACCTCTCGGTCGCGGAAATTGAGGACCTTGGCGATGATGGGGCGGGGGTAGGATCCAGGCGGGGGGCGCTTCTGGAGGGATCTATGAGCTCTTTCAATGGCGAATCCCTGCGAGAGTTTCGACACCCCTACTTCTTGCTGTATCAGGGATTCCACATAAGCCGTCGGATCAATGGTCTCCGACCCCTCCGGTACACCCAGGATCCTGATATTGTTCCGTCTGGCCCGACCCTCTGCTTCTTCGGATCTCGCCTCCAAGAAGTGCACTTTCCGTTTGAGGTCCGCTACCTCTTTCTGTAGAGACGTCGTCTCATCTGAGATGTCCTTCTGGGAGGATTCGACTATGGTGACGCGCTCCGTTAAGTTGCGGGCATCTTGCCTGATAAGTTGTATGTCCATCTTAACCTCCCCAATTTTCGTGTCGATGAATGTCCTCAGGGCCGCGATCGCCTCAAGCACTTGATTATGTCTGGCCTCATTTTCAGGGGCATCTTGTGCTGGTGAGGTCTTCGGTGTGGATTGAGCAGCAGGCTTGGATGTTACAAAGGGGTCCAGAGTAGCGTGCTTGGCTTTGTTCCTCGCGGTAGCCATCTTGCCTCTTTGATGCCGTCGCCACCCTCTTCCCCGTGTCTAACAGCCGCGTAGCGATCTTCCTTCTGGCCCTTCTTGGCTGCTGCACCGGGTCCTGACGGTGCCCTCGAGTGGCCCGAGCCGGGGTGCACTCGACTGCAGGATGGGACTGCTCGAGTCAGCGAGTCGCAGGCTCCCGGATCCAGTGCGAGCCGCTGGGTTGTCGACGCGAGGCGGCCGCCATCTTGTGTGCCTCGCCCGGGGAGAAGGGGGAGCCAGCGCCGGGTCGCGGTAGGATCTTCCCAGGCCCCGATTTTCGTCGGGGTTGGGTGGAAGACAAGGACTCCCGCTTCGGCCGCCGGTGGATCTCCTCGGATGCGGTGTCTGTGGGCAGAATCACCTAGAAAAGGATCGGACTGCTGCGGCCCAGACGGAGCTCAGGGAACTCGCGTCCTCACTCCGTGGACATCAGGCCACGCCCCTTGTGCAACAGTAAGGCTGAAATCCGTGCAAGCTGCTTTGCTGCCTTGTGAACCTGCCTGATGACGCTCAGAGTCAGCCTTGCAGGATTATGAGGCTGTGTGACAGCTGCCTTGGCAAACATGTGCCTTTCTGATAGACACTGAACAACATCAGCAGCAGGTGAGTGGGAAGGAATATTTGAAACAGCAAAGAAAAGCAATAGTGGATATTGAAAAAGCAAAATCACAGATGAGAAACATGTCAAATCAATGAGATGAAACTTTATCTGGTATCACTCACAAAACGGGTAGGGCTTGGATTGCGACGCTGAAGAGCAGTGAGTAGATTTATATGGGGTCATCGTGAATAGTCACTAATATTGTAGGGGTTCTTGTGACGTGCACGCCAATGCATTCAGGAGGAGGGGAGTCCTTCTGGGGCATGCAAGCTTTCGGGCGTATGGGAACATGGGTTCAGATTAAATATATGCGAGGATGGCCTTATCAGAAATCACACACACAAAAATGCCTCCCAAAGGGGTGGACACAGTTGCCCCCACATTAGAGACACTGGGACATGAGGCAAATATGGTGGACCCAGGTAATGTGGTGGGGCATGAAGGTTGGCACGGGGTGGCTCTGCATGGGTGAGCCCGCCGCAGCAGGGAATAGAGTCGCTAAAGGAACACATGCATTGTGGTGCTGCTGAAGATGGCGGAGCACCGCGCAAAGATTTCCCGCGACAGTATCACTAGCATTTAGATGACGCCGAAACTTCAAGATACCCAGCCAAAACAATTCCACAAACCACCGATTCCAAACCCAGATGGGCGATTGGCTGGCCAGTTCCCAAGCTCCAGAGGCCAGAGCTTTCTGCGAAGGAGAGGAGGCAATCCCAGCAGGTGGAGGAAGTAAGGCCCAGCCAAGCACGCCTGTTACTAGAGGCAGCTGCGGGAGAACTTTGCTGTGCCCACGCCTCATTCAAACGGCCACCCACCGAGCAAAGTCACCCAAACACATTGAATTCCCAGCACTATTGCACCCATGGACCAGTGAAAGGAACTTACTAGCTCCCCAACAGTGTAAATGCACAAATGCAAGTGTCCTCTTACGTGGCGGCCATGAGGGGATACAAGGAAGGGCTGGGTTGACGTGTCTGTCAGCCTTCCTTTCAAAGGTCGTAGTCATTTAAAAAAGAGCCGACTCGCATTGGCAGGTTATCTACACCGTTCAATTGTGAGGCTCAGCGCATCTTCTAAGGGGAACGCCAATACGCAAGCCTCCTTGCAACCTTCTAATTGGGTGCACCCGTGCGCACATCTTCATGTCTTACAATTGCCTTCACTTCTACAGGGTCCATCTGCAAAAACGTGTGATCTACTCGCGTGCCTTATGTACATTCTGCATACGGTGGCTAATTGCATTATTTTATTAATGATGTGCCTATGTACCTTTAAATGTGTGTCAGTTTAGAACAGCTGCCTGTACTTAGCCTACCATTCTAAAAACATTGGTAACAATTGTTATTTATTTAATACTTGTTTGTTAGATCTAATTGAAGTTTCACATGCCAATGCAAGTGTTTTGATTAAACCCGGTAGCAACTTTTCTATGCAGGCAGTTTCTTTGATGCTTTAATTGCAAGAATCTTTTTCAGGTGTGAGCATCTTTAAATACTTATGTGTCCTTCAGTTTAATATTGCAGAGACTGCATAAGGCAAGTTTATTTTATTATCCAAAAAACACGATTGCAAAACAACCTGTCCCTTTTCCCAGACTGTGGGGGGTGAGATTCTTGCGTCTGAAAGTAAAGTTATTTAGGTATATAATTAATTGTATGTACTCTGTGTAATTCTTTGAGGTAGCATTCTACAGAACCGAAAGTAACGTGGCATAACTTAGGGGGGTCACCAGTGGCACCGATGGAGGGTCCAAAGCTCAACCAACACTCTCCATAAATGAGGGAGCAGGGGCCTCAAGGCTGAATACAGTAACCTTTGCTGGGACTGGAGGGCCTAAAGAGACAAAGAGAAGCCAGATAAGTGAGCCCAAGTAGCCCTCTATACCATGGTATGTTATGTTAGTGGGATTTAAACCGCACACTGCCGTCATTTCCATGGTGTCTTGCCACCCTCATGGTTTTGGAAGGAAAAATGCGCGAGAACGGTTTGGTTTGCAGACTTGAAGAAAGGGAGTTGTGCTTAACGTTTGGCGAGGGTAGAATCAGGAGCGACTGACGTATGTGTGTGTGTTTTGCAGGTCACTAGTGATTTGTACACCAGAGGTGTTTTTCTTCCAGATGGGAGACTTCAAGTGTTTGGTGGTTGGCTGAGGTTTGCAAGTTGAGTCGAGAGATGCAGAGTTGTGAGTGTTTTAGCAGGCTTAGGGTGTATTTAGTCATTTGGGTTGGCAGGGTTGGGCAGGTTGTAAATGAGGCTGGTTGAGCATGAGGTTGTTAGTGGGTTAAGCACTTTCTATGGGACGCCTTGATGTGAGATCACCACATAGTGTACTATATAAAACAACCATTCAATTGACTTTAATAGGGATGCCTTGTTGTGAGACCCAATAGAATACAATATGGAGCAGTGCAATGGGCTTTCTTTGTAATGCACAGATGTGAGAACACAATATAGAACAATGATATGTGAATTCTTACTAACATATAGAAGCAAGGCAATGTGTGGCACAGTATAGAACAATGATGTGTGAATTCTTACGAACATGTAGAAGCAAGGCAATACATGGCACAGTGCAGAACAACGTTATGTGAATTCTTACGAACAAGTAGAAGCAAGGAAATGTATCACAATCTAGAAAAATGTTATGTGAATTCTTACGAACATGTAGAAGCAAGGCAATACATGGCACAGTGCAGAACAACATTATGTGAATTCTTACGAGCATGTAGAAGCAAGGCAATATATAGCACAATATAGAACAATGTTATGTGAATTCTTACGAACATGTAGAAGCAAGGCAATACATGGCACAGTGCAGAACAACTTTATGTAAATTCTTACGAACATGTAGAAGCAAGGCAATATACAGCACAATATAGAACAATGTTATGTGACTTCTTACGAACATGTAGAAGCAAGGCAATATATGGCACAGTGCAGAACAAGGTTATGTGAATTATTACGAACATGTAGAAGCAAGGCAATATATGACACAGTGCAGAACAATGAAATGCGGTTTTAGAGGGATCCCTTGACATGTAAAATAATGCAATGCGCTCTCCCAGGGGCACCTAGATGTGAGGCATGATAGTTTGCATTATCGCACAATGCAAAGTGCTTTTCTGGAGATAGCCGAATGGGATACACCATACAGAGCACAGTATATAACGATGCACTGCATTTACTTAGGGACACCTAGATGCGAGGCACGATACATGGGACAACACAGTACTCTGCAATGCACTTTCCTGGTGACACTGAGATGTGAGACACCGTGTAGAGGGCAATATGGAAACAGTACAGTGTACCTTGCCCTTGGAGGCATAGAAGTGGGTCGAGTTGTGGCTCAGGAGATTTGGGAAGATGAGTAAAAGCATGGGACAGCTGGGACCTCGGTAAGAAAGAAGCCTGTCCAACCTGCATGCAGCTTCAGGCACAATACCTCAGATATATGTTTGGCTGCAGGGATAAGCAGGGTGGCCAGGAAAAGAGCCAGTGCAAAGGAAGGCTGGGGGTGTAGACGCCAGGGGTGGGGACTGAGGCAGGCCAGAGGAGTAGATGCACAGGCTCAGACGCAGGAGCAGGACCCAAGCATTGGGGGCGGGGGGAGATAAAAGCAGGAATGGACGTGATGCACATCGACAGGGCATAGTATGGTGATATGTAACATATGCACTCAAAATGTTCTGACATATGAAATGCCATGTAACACAGACAAGCAAGGGAGTAAAACATACCACCAAAGAACAACCTCCTTCATGCAAACTCTCCACAGATGCAGCACCACTTGCAGAGATGTAGGTGCCTCCATATGAGGTCATACCTCCACTGCAAGACCACAGCAATGGCAAAGCAGGTATGGATTTAGAGGATAACAAGTCCCAGATGATTCCCCCAGATGGACGGGCGATCTTCCAGGAACAGGTCCTGCATAGCTTCAACAGGCTGCTCTCCTTCGTAGAGGACTTGGCCCCAGCAATGCTCTGTCGAATGACCGCAGGAGCCCTCCTTTCATCCAAGATTTTGGCCGGCAGCTCGCCAGAGTCCACCAATGATAAGAATCTGCACCATACTGGCAGGTGGTAACCAATCATCAGTAGCCACCGGTCACAACATCTGCCCGGCAACAGATATTCAAACCCCAGGATGTGTACTGGGATCAGACAGACCCAGCCCCCCACTTCTGGGCTCATACTGTACAGGAGGGCGGAGCGACCTCTGACGGGCCCGTAGGATCAGAGCTCACTCTTAAGTACTTTAAGACGAGATAGCTGCACCTTGAGGTGGATGGGGTACAGGATTCTCTTACTCCAACACCAACCAAATAAGGACAACTCAATGGTTTGGCAAAGGGAAGTCCGTTTAATGACAAGTACAAAAAAAACGGGGAAACAATGGAAATCAGCAGTGGTGTGAAGTCCGTCTCGCTGCAACTCCCAAAATCTTCATTCAGACAGCAATAGTTATAGCAAATTCTCATCATCATTGACGTGTAACACTCATAAGGTTGTCATGCAATTCTATTGGTTAAAAAGGATAACTTAAGTATAGGTGCAATATCTGTATATGGTAACAGAGTGTGAGGATTGGATAATTCTTACCGGGTGCGCATCTACGCCCATCCCTCTACATCACTCGTGCTCGACAACACTACACGTACGACGTCTCATTGGTTCTACTAGCTATAGGACCCTAGATTATTTGGTCCATTGTGATTGGGTAGGTTACACCCCTAGGCATAAATCTCCACTTTAATTAGCATCATGCAGAATGTTCACCCAGATGCGGTGTGCCCCACGATTCACCCTGCCTCCCTTCCATCAATCAGTACTTTAGGGCTATGTGTCAATTAGTTGGCTGAGGTTGGCCTCAAAACTGTAACTTCTTATCGGGAAAAGTTATGGCATCCTCTGGTTTGGGTGACATCAGACGTTGGTACCTCTTCGCACTTGGCTGGTCACGTGTTAGTACACTGTGAATCTGCTTCATTTTCCCTCTATTTGGCATTTGATTCTCCCTTCGGCCTAACCACCTTCCTGGGCCTCTTTATTTTGACCTTCAGGGGGCAGGCTGCTATGCTCTTAAGTTTTCTTTCTTTGAAGTTGTTGCTCTCCTCCCTTCCCGGAGTTGACCTCAAATTCCCAGGCATGAGCCGCATCATGCTAAGTTTCGATTCCGCTGTTTCTTCTAGCTTAGCTGGAGTATGAATCTTGGCCTGTTTGATCCCTACCATCCTGGGCTTAATTCTGCTTTTGTAAAATGGAGTCGCACTTGTATAATGTGCTTGATTGAGGTAGATATATAGTTGCCGCTTGCCGCTCTATTCTTCTATTAAGCATAGCAAGCCGTACTGTTTTCTTAGCTTCTTGTGTTCCAAGCCTATTAACAGGCGTTAGCTAGTTGCATATTTTCACCTTACTTCATGGTTTCGTTTCTTTATATGTCAACATTGTCTCTTCTTCCAAGTCCATTACATCATTATTCTTTACATTTCGCCCTTGTGTGCCATCTTTCGATTGCCGTTTGTGTTCATCTGCATGTCTGTCCGGGCCCTTGTGTCGTCACCATTCGCCTTCCATTAAGACCCTTTGGGTTTCTTCAGGGACAGTTTGTAAGTAGTCTTCATTTCGTGTCAGCTGCTGGCAAGGTTGTCTCACTGGGTACCGTGCTGCCCATGGTTGTCTGGTTATTGGCACTTCAACAGGTTTTGCTCTTCTGATGGGCACTGGGCAGAGCCCTAGTGCTGCTCCCTGTTGGCTTATTTGCTCCTCATACGTCACATATCTCGGTGAGTATGTTCCTGGTATTTCAAAATGGGTGGCTGGAGTGCAGGCCATATCTGGGACCTCCTCTACAATACACAGATCACCCCTTTGCCCCCGAAAGCAGTAGCTTTCTCCAGGAAAGGGCAATCCATATATGGCATTTCCTGACCTGATAAGACAGGAAGAAGCCGATGAATAATATGGCAAAAGGACGAGCAAAAACCTTGTGGCACGGTTATGAGTGCTAGCCACCTTTAGTGGCCCTTTGCAGTGGTAAATGCAAAAGTGCATGAGTAAAAATTATAAAACAAGGCATTATAATATCCAGTGCCACCAGCTCATCGGAGACACTTTGTAAAAGTAACCAAAACACCATTATAGAAAACATTATCGGGATACAAATTATCCTAACCACACTTCAATTTAGGGTGATGTGTGCCATTGTAACAGTACAGGACATTCTCTAAGAGAGACAGTCTCTCAGCACTGGTAGTCTTAGGGACTAATCAATTTCCACCTAACAATGAGCAAAACAATGACAAGGGAAATAAAGCAGAATGCGTCACTTACCTCCAAAAAGTCCAGTCAGAGGTCCAAACAAAGCAAAAAGCAAGGGTGTCCCTTAGAAGTCTATGGGAGGAAAGCAGCTAAAAGAAAACATTTCTCACACCTTCCACTGACATATGCTTACGGTCCCCTGCAGCAGCATGTGCAGCTGTGAGTCTGACTGCAAGTTATGCCTAATACGCATTTGTCGCACACACCCAAGAGCTTTGCTCTGCAACGAGCTGCAGGCTGCTGTTACTTCATATACTGTGACTGTGATTTCACAGGTGCACACTCATACATGATTGAGTTAAGGGACCATAGATATCAGAATTCTAAACATCCAGTCAATTAGATTTTGTATGTGGCTCTAGCTGCAGTTTAAGGTTGTTGGTTGATATGCATTGGTGTCTGGAATTTGTATGTTGTTACCTAAAATGATAGCTACTGTTACATATAGGCAATGAGGAGTCATGCCAGCTGTGTTTTCATGACATTTTGGTGTGATGTTATTCATTGTGATTTTGGTAAATCTGCCAAATAAGCAGGTATCGCGATACCAGACACCGTCACATTGGTGTGTAGCTATGGAGTACCAGTAGATGCAACTATCAGGAATGGAACCTGGATAACTGGCATACACATTCTGAAAGTTCTTTCGTCATTGCTTTCGGGAGCCTTGCCAGCTCTCCTAGGTTCTAATCCTGGCAGAATGCCCACATGCTTCTAAAGTAAACTCTGAGAACCCATACCTGGTCTTCAGTCCCTGAGGACGTTCCGCCACAAAGTGCATTAAGGCCATACAAATGAGGAAATGGCGCCATACAAATGACAACTACAATGCAACACAATCATAGACCATTTGGACTTTGATGGTCTGCAATTATCTGAGGCGCTGTGTCTAGAGTCTGTCGCAATACCACATGCGTGCAATCAGTTGCACCACAAACACCAGGGAAATCAACAAAGTCGAAGGATTCCCTCACAGTTATTGCCCTTAAACAGGGATTAGAGGACATGGATATGTATTGATGGTTGTACGAAAGTGAGGATCTAGGGTAACGCTAGCTCGTGCACGCCACGTCCCAACCAGCACAAGAAATGATGCTTTCCTTCCCTCTCGCTTATCACCACCATCATCATCAGTTGGGGCCGCAGCCGCAGACCCACTGGACCCTCATATGGAGAATTCTCTTTAAGGATGTGCCGGCCTTTTGTTCAATGCTCCAGATCTGGATGTCAGCAAACCCTGACACAGATCTTTCTGGTCAAATCATCTGGTCCTTTTTTAATAATAATCATAAGATCCCATTCAAATATATTGATTAAAGCTGGGTCCCTCCTGCTTCTCTGCTCTGTATGCATAATAGGTGTTAATATTACCCAATTGAATGGTACTCAATTTATCAACCATGGAAGGATGAAGGGCTGCAACGGCCGTGCAGAGATTCCAACTTGTGAATTGCAGGCTAGCCCCCTGTCTGTGGTCAATGTGCGACTCGCTGAGCTAGCCACCTTTTCTGTTTTCGTTCCACAGCCATGTGGGTATTTCCTGCACTTGTTGTGTTTGGAGTCCACTACTTCAAGACAGGGGCGCAAACAGTGCAACTGCCCCCTTAATCAAGAGCAGGAACCACACTTTCACCCCAATAACAATTGCAACTAACGATTCGAAGGGGGCAAGGGCCCTTTTTGGGACCATCAGATCAACCAATGACATTTGGGGACTGCACTGTATCAAGTGGTCCAGTGTTTCCTTCTGTTTGTTATGGCTTGTGATTTCTCTGGGGCCAGCAGTACACACTGGGCCTCATTACAACTCAGGCGTTAAGGGTTAACGCCACTGTTAACCCTTAACGCCTGATTCTGATTTTAACGCCTGCTTCTAGCAGGCGTTAAAATCCATGGCGCTAACCTGCCATGGTGCTAATTACGCCGCCGTAATTTACGGCGGCGTAATTAGCGCCTTCCCCACTCCCATTATGCCCTATGGGGCAAAAATGGGAATGGGGAAGGGAAAATGGGAAATGGGGATTTACCGCCCCACTCACCTTGGAATGGGGCGGTAAATCCGCCATCCACCATGGTGTAAACGGAGTTTACACCATGGTGGTAAAGTTGGTGCACTTAGCACCAAGGTTGTAATGAGGCCCACAGTTCTAATAGTTAGCAGTAAGGTGGGAAGGGAAGTGTGTCGTTTACAACTCAAAGTGAAATGTTCACTTCCTGGAGCACACAGTTGTTTACCAAAATGGAGGCTTATCAGCGGACAACAAATAAGATCTTTTCAAGGTCATGGATTGTTGTGTCCTCACAGTATTCAAACATATCTAAAAGAATAGTCTTGTTTACAAGGTAAAACCATTTTCTTACAATGGAAACCACTAGCATTTTCTATTCACAACTCTATATTTAGCGTTTTATGTAGGGAGGCAAATTATATTCTTAAGATTATGATGCATGATTGCAACAATGTCTAAGAGCAGGTGATATTATCACACATGTATAACCCAGGAGAGAGATTAAAGACATTTCGAGTTTGCGCATGGAAGGTCGATAGGATTAGCAGGTCTTGGTGTTTAGGCTCACATCATATTGCATTCTGGTACTTGCATTCCCATGTTTCTAGTGTGAAAATAAAATTACAAGTACTGTTAAAGTATACAAAACGTGAATGAAAAAATAGATTTAGCAAAACATCTCAAACTTTACCCAGGAAAATGAAGAGCTTTATTTCTGCATATGTTTGATATTGTAAGTGCAACTATCCAGGGCATTAAGTGGGTTAGTGCTTAGAGTCCCTGCTTAATCTAGAGTAGAGCATTTTTATGGCATAGCTAAAAGGGACACATTAGAAAGCCCAGGCACATGCCCCGCCACCCCGCCCTGTACACGTCTGGGGCAGAGACCGCTTTCCTGTGATATCCCTTCTGGCTCAAAGGATTTGCTTTAGGGTTGAGCTGTAACCACCAAAATGGGACATTTGTAAATTGACTCCCAGGCACTGAGTAGCAGTGGGGCTTTTACCTGTGACCTGGCAGCTATCCTAGCTGCTCCCTCTTCCCAGACAGGGTTGGCATGCACCTTGTCAAAATATGGCATTCTTTGCTGGTTCTTCCAGGATACAAACTTGTCACCTGCTTCTTGCACATGGACTTCTGCAGCAGGTGCATCAACCAACTGAGGCTCTAGGCCATTTTTGCATGTTTTGTTTTGCATATATAATCATGGAAATCATCCTGCTTCCTTTCAATATTTATTTATAAAAAATGGGGGGAAATGGAAATGCATGTCGTTTGGTTGGGTCTTTTTGAGCTGTCAATCATGAATTACAAGGCTGTGCAAAGCAACAGAGCAGAGAGGTTGAGTTTCATTGGATGCAGATATGCAAACCTTGACTTGTTGTGCAAGAACCACACACCGTGAGCTTCCCATTACACCCATCCAAGTGCTGTTTTTTTTTCCTCAAGTGAATAAATACTAGTTGCAACTTATTTTTTACATAGCAAAAAACAAAAGGCAAGTAAATACATATAAAAAGAACAAATCATAAATATGGAAAAGTGTAGACAGAAATGGTGAAAAAATAAATACCATAAAAGCGTAAGTCTTGCTTATATATTATACTTTTTTGTGGGTTTTCATACTTAAGGAAAGGTGAAAAAAGTTGCTACATGTAATTTTGAGGGGATATCCAAGTAAAATCAAAAAAAGATGGATGGAAAGCTTTGAAAGTAATCAGCTCCTATGGACGTACTCCTGGCAGCCTTCCCTAGCATCCTATCCTCACATTTGTGCCATTGCAGAAGGAGGCCAGCCGCAGGAGGCCAGCTGCAGGGAAATCAGGCGTGTCTTGCCACTGACAGGGGCTGTCCAGTGTGAACTGCTAGAACACCTGCCCCTGCACAGGTACACAAGCCACCAGGGACCTGCCTTGTGGGCTAGCAGTCTGGCCCAGACTGCTAGCATTGGGATCAGGGCCACAACTGATAGGAAAACTGTTGACCCATAGTTGACATTTAATTATTTATTTAAGTGTGTTTTTTTTATAACGCGCCTAATGCCATACCTGAGTTCGGTTTCTAAGCGCGGAACCTGGATTCGAACCTCTGTTGCTCTGCGTGGAAGGCCATCTTCCGACCATCCATTTTCAGCTTAAAAAAAAAAAAAAAAAAGAGGCCTAGCCTGTTGCTGCCCGCATGCAAATGCCTGCGATGCCCCTTTCCCATGACATTATCTGGGTCAAAGGTGGTGTCGTAGGGCCACCCCCTCACCCAGTTGATTTAAAAGTTGTAAAAGTTGAACCCTTCAGCGCCCATAGAGATGTTTATAGTTTTCAGGTTCAAACCGTACATCCTCGTGAAACTGCGCACGGTGTCAGCATTGCTGGAAATGGAAGGCTCTTCGTTTGCAAGTTGTGTACTTGAACGACAGTTTTGGTAAGCAGTGATTTTGCACAGTGTCACGAGTCTAAGCCTGACTTTGAATTCATCGTAAGTTGTGTGGAGTCCTACAGAAGAAAGCAGCAGGGGCAGCTCAGCGGGTTCAGTGACTGTTACTCAGATGTCATATATTCAAAGCTGCGTGTAAATATTATGGCTTTTTTCCAATTCCTTCTGGAAAACATTGCAGTAAAATACGCTGTTTTCGCCTACGAATCGGGCCTGGCTCCCTCGCTCTGGTCTCCCGTTTAGGGCCGGGTGCACTTTCCTCCTCTTCTCTGGCCGTTGTACTCTTAACTTCGCCTTTGGTCTGCACGAGTGCATCTCCGCTTGCACTAGATCAAGCTATGGGCACATGAACGGCAAAGCTCACAGCCATCGAGGGAGCGAGCACAGCTTGAGGCATATCGAAGGGCAGTGCACCGCCTGGCAGAGAAGGCAGACAGGTAGAAACAGACGGCGGTTTCACGGGTAGTGCCCAATTTAACAACCGTTGAGTGAGCCCGTGAATGCAGGAGACCGAAAAGCTGAACCCGAGTCCCACGTGCGCACCTGGCGCTGGCATGCAGCGCGCCTGCGCACTCCGCTCGCATCCCTCACGTTAATGGAGAGCAGCCCCGCATTGCAGGCTTTCATGCATGCGGCCCCTCCCCCAGTCCTTCCAATCCCTGCGCGCTCAAGAATGTTCTGTCTGCAGGGGGACACGCAGGAAACCTTGGCTCCGAATGGAGGGCGGGTGGGAGTGGGTGACAGTAGCTGCACACCTCGAGGCCTGGGCTGGCTGCAGTCTAACTCAAGCCAGCCCTGTTTCTTGGGGCTGCCTCAGGTCCTGTGCTTGCTGCCAGTGGTCAGACATCCGGGAGCTCTCACGTAGACCCATATCATTGCTGCCATGTGGCTTGCTGCCAGTGGTCAGACATACGGGAGCTCCCACCTAGACCCATATCATTGCTGCCCTGTGGCTCGCTGGTGGTGGTCAGACATCCAGGAGCCCTCACCTAGACCAATATCATTGCTGCCCTGTGGCTCGCTGGTGGTGGTCAGACATCCAGGAGCTCTCACCTAGACCCATATCATTTGTGCCCTGTGGCTCGCTGGTGGTGATCAGACATCCAGGAGCCCTCACCTAGACCAATATCACTGCTGCTCTGTGGCTCGCTGGTGGTGGTCAGACGTCCAGGAGCTCTCACCTAGACCCATATCATTGCTGCCCTGTGGCTTGCTGGTGGTGGTCAGACGTCCAGGAGCCCTCACATAGACCCATATCATTGCTACCATGTGGCTTGCTGGTGGTGGTCAGACGTCCAGGAGCCCTCACCTAGACCCATATTATTTTTGCCCTGTGGCTTGCTGGTGGTGGTCAGACGTCAAGGAGCCCTCACCTAGACCCATATGATTTGTGCCCTGTGGCTTGCTGGTGGTGGTCAGACGTCCAGGAGCCCTCACCTAGACCCATATCATTGCTGCTCTGTGGCTTGCTGGTGGTGGTCAGACGTCCAGGAGCCCTCACCAAGACCCATATCATTGCTGCCCTGTGGCTTGCTGGTGGTGGTCAGACGTCCAGGAGTTCTCACCTCGACCCACATCATAGGGGTGTGACCCGCACAGTCATCTGTTTTTTCTCTCTGTGTACTCTGAGGCCTGTAATCTTGCAGATATAATGGCAAAAGCAAAACTACAACGACCAGAATGCAAAGGATTAAAAGAAGACTGGTTGGGCTATACCCGCCTGGATCCTTTCCAGCAGTCTGGATTGCTGCACTCTCTCTGGTCAATAGCATTCAGAAAAGGCTTGTCACTATACAAAAGTCATGTATCCGGGATCCAAGATCAGAATACTGGAATCAAGTCCTCTATCAAGGACACACACCCTGGATCTTGATTCCTGCATCTAACTGCGACCCCCTTCCCAAATCCCACAGCCTGTTCTTGCTGTGGTAGGCTTATATAGTGTATCGCTAAAAGCGACGCTTTTGAGACGTGCCGTGTATACTGGAGTCAAGTCCTAAATCCTGGATGCGGCTCGGGTGTCCTAGACAAAAACTCTTCATCCTGGAGACAAGCCTTGTTTCCCGGCCACAAGACCTGTATCCTGACGCAACCACCCCTGCATCATGATTCCTGAGCACATTCCAGTGTTCTGATACACTAGCACCTCCATCCCAGATCATGCAGCAGCCTGGACTGAACTCAATTTCATATAACTCTGAAACTCAATGTATTCCTGAGACAAGTTCTGTATCCTGTCGAAAGTTTCTGTAAAATGGACTCAAGTCCTGTACCTGGGGCACGAGACTTACATCCTAGTTTCCTGGACCCAGTCTGTGTTCCCAAGACAACAGCCTTGTGTCCTGGATTCAAGACATGTATAGTGTTTGTATTTGTTGTATTTAATTTATTTATTTATACATACACAGGGAAGAACAATGCTCTTTTAATCACAAAAGAACATACAATAGATAAGAAATTAGACTTGCCCGGGAAGCAGTGAGCTTCTTACTATGGGGTGATTTTGAGTGAAATCCTGACCAGGTTGTGGAGGGGAGTAAATGGACCAGTCAGCTGGGATAAGACATGGGTGGACTTACATACATTAAAGGCAATCAACAGACATTTTAATCTGCAGGTTGCAGGTACAGCCAGTGTTGAACTCGAGGTCAAGAAAACCCAATATGCGGGACATAAGTCTGGTGTCATCAGCACTGACCTCATATAATTATAATTATTCTTTTATAAGATTGGTTTCTAAGGGCGGGATCGAGATTCGAACCTGTGTTGCACTGCGTTGTCTTGCTTCCAAGACAAACGTGTTGCCCCTAAGCTACCACCCACCCCTCCACCAATCCTAAAATGAAGCTCTTCGCCGTTGATGGTAGCCCTGTGCCCTGGACACACATCATACATCCTAATGTGGACACTAGCCTGGTGCTCTATAAGAAAGCCCTGCATCCTTGGCACAAGGCCTGGGTCCTGGTTTAGTGCCCCTATATACTTGAGTCAAGTAGTGTCTCTTTTTCTCAGGGCCCTTATGTTGGACACAGGTCCTTCATTCTGGACAATGGCCAGGTGCAACCTGAAGCACCAGCATCTGCTTCTCAAGCAGCGAAACCTGAGCTTCATCAGGTCTCTCTGGCCACTTGATGTGCTCCTAAAAGGCCCGAATCCTGGAAGCCAGCTGTGTGCCTTGGACAGCTTCCAGGGACATTGTGCACTGGACAATTTATGTCAGTTGATACTTATTGTGGTGGACGGTAAGTCTTATCTGTTGTCCCCTCGCTCCAGTGCGTCTCCTAGAGCAAGTGGATTGCAGCGGGAACTCATCGCTGCAAGTCTTGTGCATAATCAGGTGCCATCCCAGCTACAGTCATGTGTACAGGCCTGACCCCCTCAAAGGCCCAGGCCTGTTCTCCCTCTAGGCCAGTCTGCCTCCCCAGGGACACTCTGTCCCCTGCACGCCTCCAGGGAACATTTAGTTAACCAGAACTCTCAGCCAAGCTCCTTTCCAATGTCCTTCAGACGAAGGAAGGAACCGCGCCAGGCCTCTGACTCCCACACGTCAGGCCTTTGGCACCGACGCTGCTCTGAGTCGGGGCTGAACGTCTTGGATGGCGATGGTTTATCGCAGTGTGAATCCAAACGCTTTAAACGAGGGTGATAGGCATGGCACCCGGACCGAAATGCTGGCCAAGCGTCGAAAGAGGAATGAGTGCCGAGCTGGAGGCGGCCCAAAGACGGAGTACAAGGGGGGAGGGAGGAGAAGGGAAAAGGGAACGCACAGCGTGTGACAGAAAGGGGCACGTGCAGACCAGTGGACACACGCTATGCACCGTGGCTTGTGTTAGTCAATAGCGAGACCCGTGGGGCACACAGATTGGTGCACAGAAAGATAGATGCACGCGCGCTTGCTGACTTGGTGAGCGGCCCTAGAGGCAGGTCAGTCAATAGAGAGAATTAATGGGCCCTATACTATACAATCAATAGCAGGGAGGGGTGGATGAATGGATGAATAAACAGACAGAGGTAATGTTCGGTTAAGACATCGATCCTAAAGCCAGACATCTCCCTTGGGCCGCCTCAATGCGCTTCATCAACAGATCAAGCAGTGCACGCTATGCTGGACTCCCCGGCCTTGCGGAAGCAGTGGGGAACCTACTGGATGGAAGCGGGGATGACTTGGCGGGTGGATGGCTGGACACATGGAAAGCTGGGAAGAAGGATAAGCACTATCCTGACTTCAGGAGACCATTACTTCCAATCCCCAAACCCTTCCCTCAGAAACTCACGTTGCACCTGCAGTGCTCTTCCACGGGCATTTCCCGACCTGTTCCCCTCACCCCAATGCAGCCATTCAGACCTCTGCCCATCACTCTTCAGCAGCCAGTCTGACTTCTGTCTATCACTCTTCAGCAGCCAGTCTGACTTCTGCCCATCACTCTTCAGCAGCCAGTCTGACTTCTGTCTATCACTCTTTTGCAGCCAGTCTGCCTTCTCTCTATCACTCTTCAGCAGCCAGTCTGACTTCTGTCCATCACTCTTCAGTACTCAGTCTGACCTCTGTCCATCACTCTTCAGTACTCAGTCTGACCGCTGTCTATCACTTTTCTGCAGCCAGTCTGACTTCTGTCCATCACTCTTCAGTACTCAGTCTGACCTCTGTCCATCACTCTTCAGCAACCTCTCTGACTTCTGTCGACCACTCTTCAGCAGCCATTCAGACCTCTGTCCATCACTCTTCAGCAGCCAGTCTGACTTCTGTCTATCACTCTTCAGCAGCCAGTCTGACTTCTGTCCATCACTCTTCAGTACTCAGTCTGACCTCTAACCATCACTCTTCAGTGCTCAGTCTGACTTCTGTCTATCACTTTTCTGCAGCCAGTCTGACTTCTGTCCATCACTCTTCAGTACTCAGTCTGACCTCTGTCCATCACTCTTCAGCAACCACTCTGACTTGTGTCGACCACTCTTCAGCATCCATTCAGACCTCTGTCCATCACTCTTCAGCAGCCAGGCTGACTTCTGTCCATCACGCTTCAGCAGCCAGTCCGACCTCTGTCTATCACTCTTCTGATGACATTCTGACTTCTGTCCATCACTCTTCTGCACACATTCTGGCTTCTTCCATCACTCTACAGCAGCCAGTCAGACTTCTGTCCATCACGCTTCAGCAGCCAGTCTGACTTCTGTCCATCACTCTTCAGCAGCCAGTCTGACTTCTGTCCATCACGCTTCAGCAGCCAGTCTGACTTCTGTCCATCACTCTTCAGCAGCCAGTCTGACTTCTGTCCATCACTCTTCAGCAGCTAGTCTGACTTCTGTCCATCACGCTTCCGCCGCCAGTCCGACCTCTGTCTATCACTCTTCTGATGACATTCTGACTTCTGTCCATCACTCTTCTGCACACATTCTGGCTTCTTCCATCACTCTTAAGCAGCCAGTCAGACTTCTATCCATCACGCTTCAGCAGCCAGTCTGACTTCTGTCCATCACTCTTCAGCAGCCAGTCTGACTTCTGTCCATCACTCTTCAGCAGCCAGTCTGACTTCTGTTCATCACTCTTCAGCAGCCAGTCTGACTTCTGTCCATCACGCTTCAGCAGCCAGTCTGACTTCTGTCCATCACGCTTCAGCAGCCAGTCCGACCTCTGTCTATCACTCTTCTGATGACATTCTGACTTCTGTCCATTACTCTTCTGCACACATTCTGGCTTCTTCCATCACTCTTCAGCAGCCAGTCTGACTTCTATCCATCACGCTTCAGCAGCCAGTCTGACTTCTGCCCATCACTCTTCAGCACCCAGTCTAACTTCTGGGTTTAGGCATAACAGACCTATGCAATTCGATTGCCGCATTTTGACCGAAAAACAATTGCACGCGAGAACGAATATATCGTGCATTATAGGTTGCGCGAGTGCAAAATGCTTAAATACACGTGCCAGTAGTTCCGACAGCAATCTTCACAGTTATAACAAAAATGTGGCCGTACTAGTGTAGAGTTGAGAGTGAAGACATTGCGCAATTTTCAGAGAGCATTGTTCACATTAAAAAGCATGACATGTCCTTGTGCCTATATGCTCCGTGATGTGTCAAGAAATAAGGCGCTCGCAGAGGAAATGCAGATAAAGCATTGCAATGCGCAGTAGCAGAGTAGGAAATAAGCGCAGCGTTTGAGGAAAAGCCGCATAAACATAAAATCTCGCTAAAATAGAAACAATAACAAGCGTTCATTCGTGTTTGTTTACAACGTCGGAAAACACATCTGAGGAGAAATGTTTTGCGCTTGTTTATACGAGAGATCCTATTTCCAGCATCTTTAATAATTATTACTATCGACGTATACTAGCAGCAGAAACCCCGGTGAGGTAAATGCAACACGAAAGGGCAAAAAAAATAACACAAATAAGAAAATGAGATTATAAACTGACAGTTTGAAACAAAGAAACATTAATAGGTAAAACTAAATAACAAACAGAATTATGTTATGTGAATGTCTAGGAAGTGGATTTGAAGGAAGCAGGGACATCCCCACACGCTAAAATTGCAATATATGCAACCATATTGGTCATTAGCGCAACTGTTTTCAGTCAGATAGGCTAATACCAAAAGGTCAATTTGGACCGCTCAGAAAAAGGTCAATATGGACCGGTCAAAAATTGTCAATTCGGTCATTAGGTCAAATGTTTTAGGTCAAATACGCTAATACCAACTTCTGTCCATTACTCTTCTGCAGACATTCTGACTTCTGTCTATCACTCTTCAGCATCCAGTCTGACTTCTGTCTATCACTCTTCTGCAGACATTCTAACTTCTGTCCATCACTCTTCAGCAGCCATTCTGACTTCTGTCTATCACTCTTCAGCATCCAGTCTGACGTCTATCACTCTTCTGCAGACATTCTAACTTCTATCCATCACTCTTCAGCAGCCATTCTGACTTCTGTCTATCACTCTTCAGCATCCAGTCTGACTTCTGTCTATCACTCTTCTGCAGACATTCTAACTTCTGTCCATCACTCTTCAGCAGCCATTCTGACTTCTGTCTATCACTCTTCAGCATCCAGCGTGACTTCTGTTTATCACTCTTCTGCAGATATTCTGACTTCTGTCCATCACTCTTCTGCAGATATCCTGACTTCTGTTTATCACTCTTCTGCAGATATTCTGTCTTATGTCCATCACTCTTCTGTAGACATTCTGACTTCTGTCTATCACTCTTCTGCAAACATTCTGACTTTGTCACTTTTCAGCAGCCTGTCGGACTTCTGTCCATCACTCTTCAGCAGCCAGTCTGACCTCTGTCAATAACATTCTGCAGATGTTCTGACTTCTGTCCATCACTCTTCTGCAGACATTCTGACTTCTATCTCTCTTCTGCAGATAGTCTAACTTCTGTCCATCACTCTTTTGCAGACATTCTGACGTCTATCACTTTTCTACAGACATTCTGACCTCTGTCCATCACTCTTTTGCAGACATTCTGACGTCTATCACTTTTCTGCAGACATTCTGACTTCTGTCCATCACTCCTTGAAAGGTTAAAGCTCTAAATCAATTGCAGAAATACGTATTCAAATTCCCGTGCGCCTCTTTTAGCAGATTATTTATGGGGATGGATTTTAACTTGTTACCAACGAGGGAAGTCCTAGCATCAAAGCCAACTGGGATACACACTTGCGCAGTCGTAGATTTTGTGAGACGCCTTTACAGTTAGAGACAATAAGGCATGTTCTCGATGATTGCCAAAGTTTACTGGAGAAGAGAAGCCCTCTGCTTGATAGGTTTGTAAAGCAATAGAGACTACTGATGCCAGAAGCATGATGGACCACCATGTTAAGTGGACAATGTCTTAATCTCGCTTTAGCAGTGATTAAGTTCTTAAAGCAATTCTTTTAATACATTTGTACAGGTTTTACTGATGTTATTAATGAGTCTCGATGATAATGATTTTCATGATGATTTATGATATATGTATTTATGAATTGCTAACCGCTTTAATACAAATAAACATTTTTTTTTAAAAAGAGGTCAGAATGATTGCCATAAAGTGATTGAAGTCTGTCTGATTTCTGTCCATCACTCTTCCACAGACAGTCTGGCACTCACCCTTCTGCAGACATTGTCATCTCTGTACAGTGCTCTTCAGCAGACATTTCTAACCATGCTCATCTCCCTTCTGTAGACATTGTAACCGTTGCCCAGCATTCTGCGGAAGACATTATGACCTTTGCCCGGGGTCTGCAGAATTTATGACCTTTGTCAAGAGCTCCTATACAGAGATTGTGACTTTTGTCTTTCGCTCTTCTGCTGTCATTACTTGGTCTGCAAATATCCTCACTGTCCATGGTCATTGGCAGATTCCCCGATCACATGAGCCATTCAGCCATTCTACACTGGGTACCTGGCTACCCTCTGAATCTGGGCCCAGATCCCTGCCCACGCAGCTGCATACCCGCACTGCCTCCTGGCAACCCCTGCACTTGGGCCTGTATCTGAAACCCTACTGTCCCCGTACCTACACTTATTAGACACCCGTTGTCTGCGCTTAATTCTTGCACTTGCCACCTGCTGGCCACACTACCTGTTGTGGTTTTGATCACATGTTCAGCACTTTCCACTCCTCCCCTGTCCCTTGCACTTTTCCCCCTTCCCTCTCCATTGCTCTTGTGCATTCTCAATGTCATTGGGCCTAGTAAGATCATTGTTTTGTCCTCCCTTGTACCCCCCCATGCCTCGCCGCGCCTTGAAACAAATTGTGTATGGGCGCAATATAAAATATCATATCATATAATTCCCACCTCTCTTCAATGCCAGGCTGCTGTCAATAAGACCCCTGTAACAGAGGCGTTTGTAAGGGGTGCAGATTATTTGAAGGGCCCTCACTGGGGTGGAACATCCAGGGTTCTGACTAGTATTATATTGTCATTCATGAGTCATCTTTGTAGTAGGTCCTTAAGTTACTTTATTGGGTTGCATATTTACATATTACATTAGGAACAACAGGTACAGGAGATGGAAGGCAGGATACTAAGTATTACAGGGAGAGCCACTGGCTCCCATTACCCAGGCTTCATGTATCTCACTCTAATTCTCTCCGGGCGGAACCAAGGTCAGGCATAACATTCCAGGCTGCTGCATCAGCATGTGCTGTGTATTCTATGACATCACCGCCACACAGGATGAATCTACACAGATGAGCAAGGAGGCGGGGAGGCAGGATGTAACACACCGCCTTCTGTTAGCCAACAAGGCAGACTCTGCAAACACCAAACAAGCAGGGGGATAAACACACAACGCACCTTCTCTCTTTAACCAACCAACAAGCAGGAAGGATCTGCACAAGACAACACACAGGAAGAACAGGAGGGGAGAACACAGGCACGGAACAACGTCCTGCTCCTTCCTGAAAAACAACAAAACATTGGACTGGTAGATGCATGGATTTTGAAAGGACGAATGGAACACCAAAACGAGACATACCGGAACTAACACGGTAAAGCAGAACATTACTGTCAACACCCATGTGAGACAGAAATCTACCACTCCATCACAATCACAGTGAACTGGGGGGGACAACCCCAACACAACTCCTCCGGGCTGTCATCGCCCTGTGCTCAGAGCTGCTGGCCAGGCAACTAAGAACCAAACTGCTATTGCGCCCCACACTTCTGAGGACCACATGTGGAGATGGAACCTGTCACCGGGCTGCCGAAGCACATTGCTCAACCACGAAGGGATGCACCCGGCTGATCTGTTGATCAGCACAAAATACAAAGAAATCAAAACTTGAAGGGGTCAGTAAACGACATAATAGACACTGATCTTGACCGTGTACTGCACGTCAACTCACTAGTGCCAGCAAATGCTTCCCTTAGTGTCGAAAGCAACCATGGACCACACGTCCAAACACTGCCAAATCACACTGTCTCTAAACCAAACCAAACTGATCACTTCAGTGATCACCTCCATTATCATGGGAAAAACTGTGTACCACACGTCTGAGAACTCACCTCACTACCAAAAACGCCTTGTTCCTTAGCAGTGTTTTCCTGACACTTCCAAAACACAACATAGTTTTGCTGTGGCGCATAACAGCATCCTACTGATGAACGCCCCGTGAGGCCTTACATCATGCCTACACCACATGCCTTGTTGCATGCCTTCACCACAATACTTAAACACGTAGTGGTCTCAACTGCCACACCCCAAAACATTATCCCGAGGGCTTACCACATCCTCATTGATGCATGCCTCGTGAGGCCTTACAGCATCCACCCTGATGCATGCCTACACCACAATACTTAAACATGTAATGGCCTCACTGCCACACTCCATAGCAACATCCTTGAGGACTGCACAAACACGTAATGCCCTCACTGCTGCACTCCAACACTTAAACGTGTAATGGCCACAGTCCACACTCCAGTACTTAACATGTAATGGCTTCACTGGCACACTCCAAAACAGGATCTTACGCCATTATCTCCATTGGTTTGCACACATTCACATCAAAACATCATGAACCTGTACATTAGACTCTTTTTGAAATATATAATATAGCTTGATATTTGCTAAAAGTCAATTGCTGCATTCACGCGCAGCCTTCAGCAGTACACATTTCCACACTCTCATAGCTAAAAACGAAATGTCCAACTTCACACACATTGCAAAGGCAACAGCAATTATTTAAACACCCTCACTCATCGCGCAATATTGCCATCACCCACCATATTGATTTTTGCAAAAAAAGATAAAAGGGTTCAATATTTTACTAAAAGTCCTTGTTGCCTTCACGCCACATAAAGCTGTAATTCTTCAAACTGATTATCTACCATGCATATCTAAAGTTAGCTGTAACCACCTCCAGTCATTCTCAGCAGCGAACATTGTAGACACATGCTCACACAGGCCTTACCAAATGCCAAGATGGTAAAAGCTTCGAACCCATAAAACAACACTCTCTCTTGTTGGCACCTACTCTAAAACACAAAAAACGCATTGCATCCTTAATTCATCCACATCTGGATGCCCTCGCGGCCGCTAGAGGCCATTGAAAAATCACGTCGACACATGCACCTAATAACATCGCCATGAGATGCAAGCAAACTACCACAAGCACCAGATAAGGAGAACCTGAGCAGACAATAATGGTCTGGCAACATTACTAAATTCCGCCTGGATAATAAAAAGTGCACACATCACGTTTATCCATAGCAATGCTTTGATTGCCTGAAGCGGACAGCATAACAGGACAGCTCTAATGCGCGCTCACTTCCTGGACAACCTCCACAATACCTTTCTGCATTAAATGGGCAGCAGTGACCTCATCACGCGTGGGTGTGTGCTGGCAGGTCCTTTTCTCCATACCTGCGGGCACCCTATGGGAGCGACGTCTGGAGTTCAAAGACTGGGAAGCAGGTTCTGCTCCATCACCATCACCTACAATGGGGCGCAGCCTCACCATTAGGTATCCTGTCACCGGAGAGGCCTACCTCAAAATCACTAACGGTCTTCACAGGGAGACAGGCAGTGCACTCTCTCTGCTCTTTCCCCTTTCGCTTCAAGGCTTGTTGCTTTCATTTCTTGTCAGGCAGGCTTACATCATTTCCTTATAATGGTGCAGGGACTTCACCCGTTTCACCTCTACTTCATGGCAAAGTGAGGCATCCCTCATAACCACAGAAACCTTTTTCCTTTTCCAGGGAGGCATATCCCATCTTCAATCTGGCTTTCTGTGGTTCGGCAGAGGTGTGGAGGTGCTGTCAGGTGTGCTCTGGCGGTTGTGGTGCTCCGGGCCTGCTGTCTGGGTGTAGCAGGTGCGCCTTGCTGCAAGAGAGGAGGCATGTGGAGCTCAGTGACTTTGCTGTTCATGTTAATGTTGTTTCCTTTACAGGTGTGTATTTATGGATATGTTGGTTTGGGGTGAGCTCTATTGCATTGTGCAATGGAGGATTTTGAGGGCTCAACTCTGGTCATATGTTTGGTGTGGGTACATTTTGTTCCACTTTTGGAAATTGTTATTTCACATCAGCTGGGCATGGTGATTTTATGTAGTTCACCTGTTTTGGATTTGGTGTGTTGTAATTATTTATGGACCTTTTGACGGGGTGCGTGATTATAGTGAGTTGAGGTTGTGAGGTGCTAATGTCTAAGTTTTGGGTTACAGTTTGCATTGACTGTACTGACTGTTGGATACAGTTGCGGTGGTCTTGTGAGTAGTTTGGCGCTGTTTGTGTTTACAGTAGAGTTTTAGGCTGTTGGTTACAGCCAGGGTTTGACTGTTGGGTAGAGTCATAGTGTGGTGTTTGGTGACTATTGTGCGAGAGTTTAGGCTGTTGTTCACAGCTGGTGTTGGCTGTTGGTTACAGCCGGAGTGTGTGGTGTCTTGTGAGTATAGACTGTTGGCTACAGTTGTGGTGTTTAGGCTGTTGGTTACAGCCGGAGTGTTCAGACTGTTGGTTATAGTTATGGTGTGTGGTGAGTATAGGCTGTTGGTTACAGTCAGGGTTCTTGTGGTGACTGTTGGTTACAGTCGGGGAGGTCATGTGTGCAGTGTTAAGCTGTTAGTTAGAGCTACTGTTGGCTGTTTGGTTACAGCCAGAGTGCACTTGTTGTGGCGAGTATAGACTGTTGCTTACAGTTGTGGTGTTCAGACTGTTGTTTACAGGCATGGTGAGTATAGGCTGTTGGTTACAGTCAGGTTTTTTTGTTAGAATCTTGGTTGGTTCTAGGTATGGAAACAGCCTGTGCTAGGCTCTGTTGTTGTCTGAGTCTAATAAGTGGTTCCTGTGTTGCAAGATCACAGGAGCTGTCAGGGTTTAGCCAGCACCCCAAGTTGTAAAGTAGAAGAAGGAAGTTTTCTCCTGGTTATCTTGCTTCAGTGGTTGAAATAATGGTTCTAACACAGTAGTTGTAGCAATACAGGTTTCGCTTTTATTTGTGCTAGTGCTGGGTTGTTTTTCACATTCAATTCGTATGCATTCAGTACATTTACGGGCAATTGTATGCCTTGTTTGTCAGCTGACACGTGTTTCGACCCGTGGGTCTTTATGAAGCTGATGAAGATTCAAAAATCATGTGAAGTGTGTAGTTTGTGACATTTTGTGACATCAATTGTATTAGTGCATAAAGAGTGGTGTTTAAGTGAGGTGATTGGTTTAGGCACGTGATTCAAAGTAACATAGCACATACATTAGATACAATGACAATTCATTTAAGGTAAGGGGAGAAAGGAGAAAGCACACAGGAAGGTTAGCAAGGTAGTGGTAGGGGGTAGTTGGGGTTCCAATTATGAGTAACGAGGAAAGTTGCCTCTTACCTATTGTCAATAGTCTCTAGCCCCCTATGGGGTCCTGGTCTGCGGTATGGGTGCTGTCCTGTAGAGAACAGTGGCTCCTGTTGGGCCCTGAAAGGCAAGTAAGTTGCTGTTATAGTTGGCATAGTGTTAGTGGCTTAATGCATGAAGGTTGTGCTGGAGTTGGAACTCCCAGTGGAGTCTGGAATGCAAGTTGCATGTCCTTTTATGAAGTAGCATGCAGTAGCGAACGGGTTGCCTGGGTTGGTTGATGGGCCAATAGGCTGTGGTGGGTTAACTTTGGGCGCAGCAAGGTACATTGCAGAGCTCCTGTGGGAGCAGGGCTGGTGTTAAGTGAGGGTTGCCTCTTACCCTGTGGGGTAATTGCAACATGCCCATGGAATCCGGATGGGCTATTGACGGGGGTGTGCGTGGCCCCAAGTTAGAAAGGGGGCTGGAGTCGGGGGATCCCTGGTTGGTGGGGGTGCTAGTCCCCTTGGATAAGGGTTGAGATGTGGCGATGCCTGGAGGAATGGGGCCCAGCTGAATTGGTGAGGGTGCTCGGGACGTGCGCGACATGTTGGGTGGCAGTGTTGGGTGATTGCCATGGGTGAGTGTCTGCCTGGCAGTGTTGAAGTGGGAACCGCGCTCAAGTCCAGGCACTGACAAGGCATGGTTCCAGGCACTGATGTTGGCATGGTTGGGATAGGTCCAGTGAGGCCCGGCTGCCCTAGTGAGGGTGCTCGGCCCGTGTGATCAGATGAGGCAGGGGATGGTGGAAGGCCGTGCTGGGCTGGTGACGTTGAGGAGTGAAGTGTCGGCCAGGCCGTTTCGAAAGGAAAGGCGGCCGGGTCCGACAAAGGTGGCAACATTGTAATAATGGAGAAAATGGACTACTTAAAAATGGCACAAAACCATCTCCAAACACCAGGCAACTATGAAAAATTGGACACAAACCCACAGGCAAGAATCCTTAAAGAACATCAAGAACTCCTCAAATACTATCAAACAGAAGGACTTATAACAGATGAGGAATTAGATTACTTCAGAACAGATCACCCGATCATGCCAACCCTCTATTTTCTGCCCAAAATTCATAAAACCTTTGATACAATTCCGGAAGGCAGACCGATCATGAGAGGAATAGGAGGAATAACTGAGACACTAGCCAGATACATCAACAATGTGATACAACCATTAGTCACCAAGATACCGACATATCTCAGGGACACCATGCACACCTTGGCAATACTCTCACAAATAAAATGGCAACCCAACTTCATAATGGCCACACTAGATGTAAAGGCCTTGTATACATCCATCAATCATGAACTGGCCATAACCAGCCTAGGATACCTCCTCAAACATGAGTCAGCATCACATCTCGACCAAGTGGAAATGACAAAATCCTTTCTTAAATTCTCATTGACCAACAATATATTCATTTTCAACAGAGAATATTACAAACAAACTAAGGGGATCGCGATGGGAGCCAGCTATGCTCCAGCCCTAGCCAATTGCTTCATGCACTCGTATGAAAGGGAGCATGCCATGCGAGAAAACAAGTTCACCACCCATATTGTCAATTGGGCACACTATATAGATGACGTCATCCTCATATAGAAAGGAACCCAAGAAGAACTAAACCAATACGTGGACTACCTAAATGAAAACAACTATGGTATTGAATTAACCAGTCACATCAGCACAGACCAAATTGACTTTCTGGATCTAAGGATTGTAATTGAGGACAACAAATTACAATCACCAATTGTAATTGGTCACCAATGGGGACGGATGGAGGAGGGACAGACGTCAACTGAGGGACTGGTGCACAACCGGTAATAGAATGGGCAATACAAAACCACTGCAAAATAACTGTAGCACATGAAACACATTCGCAATGAAAGGTGGTAATGGGCGACTTAAGGTGCACACTGGAATGACTGCAGACCCAAGGCAATGAGTACTGACACCAGGGATGCCGGTTTAGTGTACACAAACTTGCAAAATACAATACAATGTTAATGCAAATAATATACAGCATGGAAGAACGAAATGCAAGGTAGATGCAAACGATATACAACAAAGCAGGATGAAACGAAAGGTAATTGCACATTATATGCATCAAGGCACTACAATGACATCTTACTCTTACATGGGTGAGATGATATGAAAGTAGTGTTTACACAGTTCAATGGGAAACACTTTAAATCAGCTTGTATATTACACAGGCGGAATGAATGCAGACAGTTCAAGATATGCTGGGAATATTCTATATACAGAGGCAACTGCAACAGTTTAAATGAAATCCTGCACACTTACAGGCCGATTCATGGAAATACAGTCAAAAGTATCGCACGCGGCTGGCGCAGAGTGTTCCCGTGCGAATGTCTGCGCCAGCCGCGTGCGATAAAATCCATTTCAGCGCACATCGTATTCATGGATTAATCCTCCAAAACAAGCCGTGGCGCAGAGTATCGCAGCGACCCTGCAGCAGCGCCAGTTACGCCCCCAAGAACGCCCCCGCGCAAGGAAAAGCCATCAAGATCGCAAAACCATCGCAAAGGGCTGAGCCAACCCTGTACCAGTGCGAGAAGTAACACACGCGACCTGGGGGAGCGTGTGCGTGTAATTCAGGGGTGCGTGAGAAGTTCCACACGCGATTGGCCTGGGCGCGTGTAATTCAGGGGCTTGCGGGTGCTTCCACACGCGATCGGGCCTGGGGGAGCGTGTGCGTGTAATTCAGGGGTGCGCGAGAAGTTCCACACGCGATTGGCCTGGGCGCGTGTAATTCAGGGGCTTGCGGGTGCTTCCACACGCGATCGGGCCTGGGGGAGCGTGTGCGTGTAATTCAGGGGTGCGCGAGAAGTTCCACACGCGATCGGCCTGGGCGCGTGTATATCAGAGGTGCGCGAGAAGTTCCACACACGCGATTGGCCTGGGCGCGTGTAATTCAGGGGCTCGCGGGTGCTTCCACACGCGATCGGGCCTGGGGGAGCGTGTGCGTGTAATTCAGGGGTGCGCGAGAAGTTCCACACGCGATCGGCCTGGGCGCGTGTATATCAGAGGTGCGCGAGAAGTTCCACACGCGATTGGCCTGGGCGCGTGTAATTCAGGGGCTCGCGGGTGCTTCCACACGCGATCGGGCCTGGGGGAGCGTGTGCGTGTAATCCAGGGGTGCGCGAGAAGTCCCACACGCGATTGGCCTGGGCGCGTGTATTTCAGGGGCTCGCGGGTGCTTCCACACGCGATCGGGCCTGGGGGAGTGTGTGCGTGTAATTCAGGGGTGCGCGAGAAGTTCCACACGCGATCGGCCTGGGCGCGTGTATATCAGAGGTGCGCGAGAAGTTCCACACGCGATTGGCCTGGGCGCGTGTAATTCAGGGGCTCGCGGGTGCTTCCACACGCGATCGGGCCTGGGGGAGCGTGTGCGTGTAATTCAGGGCTGTGCAGAAAGTTTTACACGTGATTTCAGCACGGTACGTGTATTGCAGGGGTGCCGGGGAGTCCTACATGTGATTTGCCAGTGTGGGTCCTCCCAGGTGTTCCCTGTACACCCTCCACGGCCCCTGCAGGTAGCCCACACCACAGGGGACTACCCTGCATCCCTGGCCATGTCCCGCAGGCAGCCCACCCAACATGGGCATGCCCCCCAGCAAAGGCACATGTCTCCTTGCACAAATAATCACCAACTCATGTTCCCCACCACCCCCACCCCCAGCAGTGTGGGGCACCTGCCAGCAGGCCCCCACCCATGTCCACCAGCACCCCCACCCCCCAGCAGTGTGGGGCACCTGCCAGCAGGTCCCCACCCATGTCCACCAGCACCCCCAGCCCCCAGCAGTTTGGGGCACCTGCCAGCAGGCCCCCACCCATGTCCACCAGCACCCCCACCCCCCAGCAGTGTGGGGCACCTGCCAGCAGGCCCCCACCCATGTCCACCAGCACCCCCACCCCCCAGCAGTGTCGGGCACCTGCCAGCAGGCCTCCACACATGTCCCACTCATGTGCCCCTTCCCCCAGCACATGACGATCCTCAATCATGTCCCTTATGGCCAGCCCACCCAGCACAAAGACCCCACCAAGTATTACAACCACCCCCATAGTAAAGGCAACTACATGATACAACCCCAATGGCAAGTATGTCAATGAACACATGGCCGTCACCCACACACAATGGATGCAAGTGAATGTGAAAACCCACATCTTGACATGCATGAAACCAATGAGAGAACACCACACATTGAAGTATGACTGCAGAAATGTATTAAACACAAATGAAAGCAATGCAAATAAAAAAAAACAACTATGGGAATAATAATAAGAAAAGCTGGATGGCCGTGAAACAATTAAGAACCAGAAATCAAAATCCAGAGAAATCCAGAAGTTATGTTGTCCAAAGTCACAGGCCTACAAATCAAAAGCAACTATGAAAAGAAACGGAAAAGCATTTGGTGATGTAAAACGAAAAAAATGAAGAATCCAATGTAGAACTATTCACAACAATCCAGTGTCCATGAGCACAACTGAGGAAAGGAAACCTAACAAAAACTACCTAATAAAAAGAGAAATAAAAATACGTGGTGCATTGTCCAAGCGCAACCAAAAGAAATCAAAAATAAAAGTAAACTTAACACTAAAGAACTATTTACAAGGGCAGCGGGCAAGTCCTGCGGCTCACTCTGTGATGTTGTGGGCCAGGGCATCCTCGAACTCCATGTCGACGTCCTGGAGGCGGGACTCTGTCCTGGCCCCGAGGTCTCGCAGGGACGACGCCATGGCCACCTCCAACTCCCTGCGAGATGCCTCGAGGCACTCAGCCCGCCTCAACGCCCGACGCATGGCGAACTCCGCCCTGACCATGGTGAGCCGCGCCTCTTCCGCCCGCTGCCGCTCCGCATCTATGCGCTGGCACAACCGCTGCCACATGGAAGACACATCCTGTCCTGGGTCCCCCTGCCCTCCGGCCAATGCCTGCCCCTCCGATGACGAAGGCCCCGAGCCATCATGGCTCCCACTTTCCTGCTGCTGCTGCTGCTGTGCCTGTGCCCTGCCTCCTGCTGCCTGCACATCCTCCATCTGCTGGGGTGCAGTTGCTGGGGTGTCCACCCCTGCTGAACCTACGACTCCTGACTGTGGCAGGGATGGGATCCCCACCGAGCTGGCTGCGTTGGTCGGGGCAGGTCCACAGGGGGCCCTGGTGGCATCTGGGCCGGAAGACGACATGGAGCACGACTGGTGCATAGTCTCCACAGAGGAGGAGAGGGCCGCCAGAGTGTCCGCCTGGGATGGGGCATCCCTGCTGGTGCATGGTGGTGCAGTCACAGTGTCAGGGACAGTGACATGCACAGGCACCTCCACGGCAACCTGTGCTGCCTCCTGCCCCTGGCCCTGGACTGCACCACTTGCACCAGCAGGGATGCCCCCCACCAGGCCCCATGTGCGGCTCAGTGACGGCCTCCTCCTCCTCCGTGGAAACCACCAACCTAGATGTCTCCACGCCGCGTTCCGCCGTTGCAAGCCCCTGTGGGAGCTCACCCACCCCTTCCGCTGCAGCCCTGGGGACATCCCCGCCGCTTGGCTCCACAGCGCCGTCTCCGCCCTCTTCTTCACCTTGCGCTGTGTAGAGGGAGACATAGAACACAAGCATCAGGGTACTGTACAATGGTTCCCTAGACCGGAAGCAATAGCAGATGAGTGGCACTGTCAAAGATCACTTCCATCATGTCCCTCCACAACACATGGGTCAGTGCAGGCAAAACACATGCAGTAACAGGCATGGTGCATGCTATGGACATAAGCAAACATGTCCAAGGGACTCTTGAAACATACAATGTTGTTTTTGAACTCACATGCATCATGGGTCATGCCTATCACATGCACACACCTCACCGTAGTTCCATCCATCTGGACTCGTACACCCCAGACACAGTGGATACAAGGATTACTAGGCTGCATCAGTGATTCGGAACATTCTCACAGACATGTGTCATGCATCCATGGCATTTACAAGTCACAGACACGCAGGTCAGACACACAGACATGGACACCATACAAGTACATGCCATCAGCACCCATCCCTCACCCCCACCCATGTCCAGGAACAGAGACTGGCATGCTTTCATGTGTCCATTCTACATAGAGCTCCCCATGTTGCTGTTGGACACATGCACCAGCCATGTGGTTCACACATTACTGGTCTCACATGCATGACCATCATGTCCCAGCATACACACATACGTACATGGCCTATGTCACACATACAGGCAAGTATCAGACAACCAGCACACTGCAACATGCCCTGTCTCACACATCAATGCCTGACCACTTACCGCTCAACTCCAGACGGGCCTGCCTCGGAAGGATCCGGGCGTGGAGCGCTGGGTCTATACGTTCCAGGACCCTCAGCTGGATGGGACTGATGCTGCCCCGGCCCCCCTCCACGAGGCGCCGGGCCTTCAGGAGGGTCCTGGACCTCAAATCATCCCAGCGCTTCTTCACATGATGGAATCTTCGGACTGCCACCCCCTCCTCGTTGATGGCAGTCACGATGTCCGCCCAGATCCTATCCCGTCCTTCCCTGTTGGCGCGTCTTGGTCCGAAGAGGGCATCATAATGCCCCAGGAAATGCTCCACCAGGACACCAACTTCGGTGGCACTGAAGCTGGTGCCCCTCTGCCTCCTCGGCTGGGGGTTGCCAGTGCTGCCAGATGGTGGTGGGTCCGACATGGCAACCCCAGAGGCAGGAGTGTGTGGGCAAGTGGGTCCTGGGGCTGGGCTGTGGAGCAAGATGGTACTCCAGTCGTGAGTCTTTGGTACCAGCAGGGGTGGTCACAGCTACTGCACCCCTGGCTGATGTGCAGGCAGCAAATGGCAGGGCACGTGGGCAGCAGGCAGTCAGTCAGGCAGCAGCAGATGGCAGGTGGGAGCGTGCTCGGGGCTCTGGGGGGCAGTAATATGGCCTTCTGGGCAGGAGCGTGGTCTTCCGTGTGTTTTCGCGTGGCCAGCTTGATACGGAGTGATTTGGCACGTGAAAATCCTGCACGTCAGCGTGAAATTCGAGGAAAGGGCCTTGGCGCGTAAGCGCGTCAGCACGCGTACGCGATTTCATTGGACCAAAGGCCCTTACAGCGTAAGCGCGTCTGTGCAGTTTCGCGCACGGGCGTTGGCCTGGCAGGGCTTCTCTGTACGTGCTTTTCGTGCGGTGCGTGTGTTTTCCATCCGTTGGGGTTCACTCGCTATTACTTCGCAGCAGGTGTTGGCTACGCGTTCTTCTACATGCAAGGCAGACGTGAGTGGTACCCCGCTCCCCCCAGGCCCGATCGCGTGTGAAACCACCCGCAGGCCCCTGGAATACACGCACCCGCTCCCCCATGCCCCATCGTGTGTGAAACCACCCGCAGGCCCTGGAATACACGCACCCGCTCCCCCAGGCCCCATCGCGTGTAGAAACACCCGCAGGCCCCTGGAATACACGCACCCCGCTCCCCCAGGCCCCATCGCGTGTGAAAAAACCCACAGGCCCCTGAAATACACGCACCCCGCTCCCCCAGGCCCCATCGCGTGTGAAACCACCCGCAGGCCCCTGGAATACACGCACCCGCTCCCCCAGGCCCCATCGCGTGTGAAACCACCCGCAGGCCCCTGGAATACACGCACCCGCTCCCCCATGCCCCATCGTGTGTGAAACCACCCGCAGGCCCTGGAATACACGCACCCGCTCCCCCAGGCCCCATCGCGTGTAGAAACACCCGCAGGCCCCTGGAATACACGCACCCCGCTCCCCCAGGCCCCATCGCGTGTGAAAAAACCTGCAGGCCCCTGAAATACATGCACCCCGCTCCCCCAGGCCCCATCGCGTGTGAAACCACCCGCAGGCCCCTGGAATACACGCACCCGCTCCCCCAGGCCCCATCGCGTGTGAAACCACCCGCAGGCCCCTGGAATACACGCACCCCGCTCCCCCAGGCCCCATCGCGTGTGAAACGTCTCGCGCACCCCTGTTATACACGCACCCAGCCAAAACGCATGTGAAACTTCTCGCGCACCCCTGATATACACGCACCCAGCCAAAACGCATGTGAAACTTCTCGCGCACCCCTGATATACACGCACCCAGCCAAAACGCGTGTGAAACTTCTTGCGCACCCCTCCCCTGATATACACGCACCCAGCCAAAACGCGTGTGAAACTTCTTGCGCACCCCTGATGTACACGCACCCAGCCAAAACGCGTGTATGACTTCGCGCGCACCCCTGGAATGCACGCACACGCTCCCCCAGGCACAATCGCTGAGCTGTGTATACGGTATTTTTTAAGCGCACATTTTGGCGCACATGTATTGGGACGCTACCGCCTGCTTTCTGTGGCGTACGGGTATGGGCCTGTGTGCGTCTTTGGCCGTGCGCTGTTTTTCCCGATTCGATTCCATGAATACGTGTTGTAGGTGAGCGTGTGGGCGTTCTGCGCACTTGCCTCCTGTACTTCCCCCGTGACACCCACATTTTCACGAGTTGTTCCCCATTCTGCGTGTGACGCCCCGTGTTACGCCTACTTTTGTTCTGTGCGCCGCGCTATGTGCAAATTCGCTGTGGCCTTATCGCACGGTGTTCGATGACCTGTGCGCCAGCGTGCGCCGCGCACTTTCTCAGCGCACATCCCACATTTTGCGCGTGCCCGTGCTTCCATGAATGGATGTGCGCTGTTTTCTGTGCGATTTTCTGCGATTTTTTCTGTGCCACTGCGAATCGCACGTTTTCGCACGCGTGCGCCGGTTTTTCCGCGCACATTATTTCCATGAATCGGCCTGTGAATCGGCTTTCTTTGGTAAAGTCACGCTCGATGCACTTGGCGTCACAGTTAACCATAAACTGCTTTATACATTTCACACAAGGAAAGTGCAGCTTAAAAACGTCTGTTTGCAATAACTTCACAATAACTTCACTTATTTCCACTGTATTTCATTGACATAAAGGGCGTATATGAACCTTAGTTAGGGGGGGAAATGCTTACCAGGTCAAGGGCTAAGGTACTCGGGGCAAGTACAGTCAGGGGTCAACTCAAGGGATCGACGTAGATCGGAAGGGACTCTACCACAGGTCCTTCCTGCAAGGTGGGTAAGGAACTTACTGGGTCCAAGCGATCAGGAGATACTTTCTTTCTCCCCCTGTACTTGGACACTGCAGCCAGCGGAGGCGATGAAGGGCAGCTCTTGCAAACCTGGGGCAGATCTCTCACGCACACGGTAGGCTGAGATTAATCTGGGGCACAGCTACCCCAAAACAGCAATCAAGACTGGATGCTGCATGGGACATGCCACAGGGCAAGGTCTAGAGGGCACACACAGGTAGAGGCAACTCCGCAATGAGGCCTGTGCAGCACAGGGTAACACAACAACAGACTCTTAGGGAAGTGCCAAGATGGGCGTGTAATACCAGGGCAAAGCACAGCTTTCAAAGAATTTGGGAACATACTAAGGACGGGTGCAAGGGGGTTTCAGGAAGGATGTAACAAGTCCCAAATCCAGGTTGAGGGTCGTGTACTTTTTCAACACAAAGCATAGGACTCATGAAGAAAACAGTGAGACCGGAATTAAAATGATGAAAATCTGAACATAGGTGACAGAGCTACACAATGTTTTATGATACAATAATGTTAATTAATTCATTAAACCAGTAAATTTGCCAGGTGCACCTTCAAGACAGTATTAAGTTAATGAAGGTGGCGATCTTCTCCTCTTTAAGGTGCTAGAAAGTCTGGGCCACAACTCAATATAAAGTATAGGAGACAAACAGTAGTTCACCAGTCCTCTTTGTTGTAGGTGCTTAAGAGGGACAAGACATGAACTCACGAGAACCTTTTTTCAAACATGGGGCGGTGATAGAGGAAATTGTGTGAATCGCCAGGCAGCCCTTTTAAAAGCCAAAGACAGGACAATGGCCAGAAGCCAACCACCACCCAATCTTTGTGGCAAGAAGCCATTGCTTTGTTTTGTTTAATTGTTCTTTTTTCGGTATTAGTCGTAGGGATAGGAGTTAGGATAAGTTAGTTTCTGGACAACAGACCAATATTATGTTCTGGACATCCTGATGAGTACCTATTCGACCTATTTCTTTCTTTAGGGTAGGGAATAGGCTGTTATGGGTAGAGGGGAGCATCTGTGTGAATAAACACTTCAGTCTCCATACATATAATCTTGTTAGTCTCCTGATTCTGACTTACCACATTCCATGTTTTCATTGGGGAAGACATGTAACTCAACAAGGACACTTCGTGACTTGTTGGTTCTTTGTTTGGAGACATACAAAAGAGGCTTGTTATTTTTCATGAATACAAAAAAGGTAGCAGGCGCCCCTCTCTCGAGAGAACAAGGCATGATAACCTGTTCAGTGGTTATTAACCACATTGAGAGTTCGCAGGCATTGCTTTTTGCTCACTGTACCTTCACAGATGGGAAATATCCATTTGCATATCAGTCTTTGTCCCGCCCACAAGGGCAGTCCAGCACCAAAATGCTATGGCAATTCCTCTCTGAACAAGAGTACCATCAGCAACCCCATACACGTGTTTCAGCCTTGTTGGGCATCATCAGTGAGGTGAAGCTGAGCCTCTCTAAGCACAGTGAGCAGGGAGTCCACGTCTGGTTGCCCCCAGCTAACCTAGGGTGACCAACCCCAAGTTCCTTTCAAAAATACAAAAAAGGTAGCAGGCACCCCTCTCTCGAAAGAACAAGGCATGATAACCTGTTCAGTGGTTATTAACCACATTGAGAGTTCGCAGCCATTGCTTTTTGCTCACTGTACCTTCACAGATGGGAAATATCCATTTGCATATCAGTCTTTGTCCCGCCCACAAGGGCAGTCCAGCACCGAAATGCTATGGCAATTCCTCTCTGAACAAGAGTACCATCAGCAACCCCATACACATGTTTCAGCCTTGTTGGGCATCATCAGTGAGGTGAAGCTGAGCCTCTCTAAGCACAGTGAGCAGGGAGTCCACGTCTGGTTGCCCCCTGGTAACCTAGGGTGACCAACCCCAAGTTCCTTTCAAAAATACAAAAAAGGTAGCAGGCGCCCCTCTCTCGAAAGAACAAGGCATGATAACCTGTTCAGTGGTTATTAACCACATTGAGAGTTCGCAGCCATTGCTTTTTGCTCACTGTACCTTCACAGATGGGAAATTTCCATTTGCATATCAGTCTTTGTCCTGCCCAGGAGCAGTCCAGCACCGAAATGCAATGGCAATTCCAACCTGAACGAGAGTACCCCATACACGTGTTTCAGCCTTGTTGGGTAGTTTTCATGACCTTGGTTTCCAAACTGTTTAGGTGTTGTGCTTCTATGGTGTATTTGTTAAGGGAACCTGATAGTTCAGTTACCACAATTAAAGCCTGTGAAATTCAGTGAAAAGCCTTTCTTAAAGAGACGTAAGGGTTGGAAAACAAAATCTAAAATTCAAAGTGCCGTGAAGGCCATTGTAGAGGAGCAGGTTGGCGCATTATCCCTATCTCTTGACCCTCATCGCTGTCATACTGGAACAGTAAGAAGAAGAGCCCTATATGGGATTTCATGTGTTATGGCTATACTGCATTGAGTGTACGAGGGAAGATATGCACTCAGACAACTGTATTGAATGTATCCTCGCACCGAGAGAGTGAAAGGATATCGAGAGGAAGGATGTCAGCACGCACCATTGGACATCATGTAGTGATGCGTGAAATCTGACGAGGGCAGAGTGATGTTATTAAGAAGATATACAAGGACATACTGAAACTATATGAAAATACTTAATTAAGAATGACAATGTAACTGAAGTGATAAGAGTAACATGTACAAAATGATAAAGTAATCATGCATGCAAATGAAGATAAAGTAACTTGCTGGCCAATAAGTGTGAATACGCAGCAACGCAAGGTAGATGAGACGGTTGCCAGTCAAAGGATCGACAGTGAAAGGGTCGACAGGTCAAAGGATCGACACCAAAGGGTCGACAGGTGAAAGGATCGAATTTTATTTTTATTTTTTTTCACATATTTTTTTTTTTGGGGGGTCCCCCCAACCCCCCTTTTTTTGCTAAAAACCACTTTTTTCCCTAAACGAAAACCTAAAAAATATATATAATTAAAAAAAAAATCCTTTGACCTGTCGACCCTTTGGTGTCGATCCTTTCACCTGTCGACCCTTTAGATTTGATCCTTTGACTAGACACCGATGAGACACATAGAAGCTTGCTATAGAGGAAAATATAACATGACAAGGATGGCAATGATAGGAAAATGGACCACGGCTCATGTAAAGATTCAATTAAGCTACCATAGAAACAGATCTGGGCTGTAGAGTCTTGAAACTTGGGAGGGTTAGCTTTGCATGCAAAATGAAAAGGTGTCTATGTTGAGGCAGACAGATAAGCCATGGACGTTAGATTAATGATGAAGAAAACATTTGCAAGAGCCAAGTATTGGACAATTAACAATGAATAAGGCTCCTACAAGATGGAGTGAGCAAGTCTCTAGAGGCCAATTGGAGCAATGACACCCAGCATAATTGAATCAAAAGCAGTAAATGAGAGGTCGAAATGGACAAATTTGCGGTCTGCACCAACGTGATTCAGAAGTCGAAAACAAGGGCTATTCAGTAAGCTGTGGATGAAGATAGTGATGTGCTTATACTCACTTAAATGTCCCAGAACAGAGAGCAAGCTACAAGGTCAACTACAGACCAGAAACGTTGGCTCATGGATAGACTGATGGGAGATGGTGGACTAATTGGGAAAGTGGGGAGTAATCTGACGTGACTCAAGCAACTGGGTTTCATTTTGCTTATGTGCTACTAGCCGAGCTGAAAGCCCAAGGTTGGGTGGGGATGCCAACCAATCGGTGGGTCTATGGAGCAACCTGCTATACAATGTTGCATAGACCAATTGGCTGCCATTTTGTCTGCTATAATCAGTATTATACATATTTAGAGTTAGTTCAAGGCATGTGCTACAGATAAGGGATAGCCAATGAAGTGCTAACCCATATGTATTCTATAAGTAGATATGATCCCCTAACCAATCCCTCCCGTTGGTACAGTTTTGCATGTAAGATGACATCATAGATGATGCATATTGGGGTATAAAACCTCTGTGTAATCAAGTTTGTGTGTGAGCGTGCAAGCATCAGTCCGATGTCTGCCAGTTTGCCCTGCTTTATTAAATTGAGAATAAAATAGTACTTTACCATATTCCTTGTGTTTGTCTGGTTATTTGGTGTGAGATCTTTATTGGTAATCCCATCTAGCAGAAGAGATGCTTTAAGATGCTCAAACACACCATTTAGTGGATAAAGAACTAGACCGCATGGCTTCCTTTGGAAGTGACTTGTGTGTTCTAGTTCCTTAGCTGTGAAATGGCAATCGCAGTGCTTTGAATGCTGTTTCAGAGATAATAAACTAGACAGAACGAGTCCCTTTTAACATGACGCATATTGCTCCACTGGTGTAGGGTTAGCCACACGACTTTGGTTTGTGTCCAAATCTGTTTTTTCCAGAGGCACCAAATATTGTTTTTAAAAACACATTTTTGATGCATCAAAAGAAAAACAGACGGGCTGGATCTGAAGCTTAGTTGTGTGCTTGAAGGGGGTAACCCATCAACACTAAACCATGCAAGTCCCTTTGAAAGAACAAGGTAAACAGGCCCTGTTAAAAAAGCAGAACATGTGTCCGTTGTTCACAGGACAGGCAGTCCTAAGAATGCCATTCCAATACAGCAAACACATGCTTTTCAGCAAAATTATTTAGCTGAAAAGGGTTTGTTTGCTGTATTAGGATGTCATTCATAGAACTGCCTGTCCTGTAAATGTGTTATGGAATTCTCTGCTCTACTGCAGTAACAAGCACAAGATCCCAATGTGGGGGCTTGTGCTTGATTACTGCCACAAGAGCATTGAATTAAAAAATAACAGATAACACTGTTTCTGCATACAAAATGAATGCCTCCAAGTTGTTTAAAATCGGGACTTTAGTTCAGATTTGCTGCTCATTTTGCATAGGATCACTTTTGCATAGATCACTTCCTGCAGCCATTTTGGACCAAAATCCATCTCCAGCCGAAAGCCAGAAGAGGCTCCTTTGGCACCACCAATCTCGATGAAATCGCCTCATCCCAGCAAAAGCAGAGCAACCACTGATAGACTAGGCGATCAGGTGACAAGAGTGTTTGTCATTCCTTTTGGTTTTTGGCTTCACTGTCTGGGACTTGACTGCCAGTGGCCATCTTGGATTCGGCACTGACAACATGAAACACATGGGCTGTGATTGGCTCGTTGTCATTACTTAGCAGCCAATTTGAAGCTAGCAGGCTTCGTAGCTGGCCCCCTTACAGAAGGCCCATTGCAAAAGGCAGTGTCTGAGCCTGTCTGGGCCTGATTGGGCTTGGATGGGCCCCCTTCCTGACTGCAGGCCCACAAACAATGCAGCAAGCACTGTGGCATGTCTATCACCCGACCTTGGACTATGGACTCTCTCCTCTGCAAAAACGTGAGTGATGGCTGACCGCTCCATTGCCTCCTCCAGCTATTTATTTTATTTATTTATTTTAATTTTTGTAACGCGCCAACATGCCTGTGGGCCTCAGGGACCTATCCCTAAAACCTTATCTGTACCACTCCTGACTGCCTCTCATTTAACCATCTCTCTATGACATAGCTCCCTTTTTGTTACACGGTCATTACATCTGTCTCTGTGTTCACCTCCTTAACTCTCGCATCCATGTTCACACTGTGTTAGCACATCTTCCCTCCACTCTGTGCTGCAGTGCTAGTATTCCTGGTGATCTTCAACGCCCGCTCAGCCAACAAACAATCTGCTGACATCTGTCTTGTTTCCGTCTTGAAGAAACTGACCTTGACATTCTCACACTTACTGAGACTTGGTTCAATGCCAGCTCAGTCGCTGCTTTTGACTCTTTCTTACCTGAAAGCTTTAAGATCATTTCCAAGCCTTGACCCCACTGTGCTGGTGGTGGAGTTGCCATAATCTTCCCTGAGTGGGTTCCATCTTACCCACTCAGCTCTATTCGTCATTTGAGAGCCTGGTATGCAAATTGGTTATCGCTCCCTCTTCCACCCTGACCATTGCTACCATTTACCGACCCCTAGTGTTACCTCCCTGTTCCTCTCTGAATGGGATGATTTCTGTTCCTCTGTACTCTCAACCACTTCCAACCTGCTACTCCTGGGTGACTTTACCATCCAATTGGACTCCCCTGGAAACGGCATCCACTCTCTTCATTGACCTATGCACCTCTCTATCCCTCTCAGGTCTCCCTTCTGGTCCAACCTACTCTGTCGGAAACACTCGGGACGCACTCATCCACTCCGACCTCCCTCTCTCATCTCCTCTGGTCACCCCTCTCTCTTGGTCTGAACACTCTCGTCTCTCCTCCCACCTGGGTCCCTATGGCCTTGCGACAACTCCTCCAAAAGCCCTGCCAACCTCATTCATGTTCATCGGTCCAATGAAGCGAGAGTGAGCTGCTGCCTTCACTTACACCTTTATGCCTCCTTGCTCAGACTCTACCAGTGACTCTGCTCTCAGCAACCTCCACCTGTCCATATGATTTGATATGGCATTTCTAACGTGCCTATACACCAGTAAATCTAGGCGCGAAAGGTCCATCACCAATACCCTTGACATTCTTGCCCCAGTCATGAGGATCCGCTGGAAACCTGCCTCTAAACATAACACTTGGTACGACTCTGAACTTGAAGACCTGATAAATAAGTGCAGAGCTGCAGAACGGAAGTGGCAAACCTGAGGTTCACCCTTTTTCAAACTGGCCTGCCGCCTGCTCCAAAGACATTACAGACTCTGTATCCATGCGAAGAAATGGGCCCACATTCAGGCACGGGTATCCGGCGCTTCTAACAACACGGCTGAACTTTTCAAAATCTGCAGGGAACTTGCCAACCCTTCCACAGTATCCTCCTCCCATACTCCTTCTCAGGCCCTCTGTAATGCACTCGCCACTCACTTCACCACAGAAACTCAGGACATCCTGAACAGCCTTGTCACTCACTCCCCCAACCCATCCCTTACCCCTATGCCTCCCTCGGCCACTCACCCTCCTCCTTCCTCCTTCTCCTCCTTCGCCCATGTCTCACAGGAAGAAGTCACCAGAGTTGTCAACTCCATGAAGGTCTCTTCCAAACAGGTTGCCCCATGCTCATCCAGAACCATCAAGGACAACATTTCTCTCTCACACCGGCTCACGCTGAACTTTGTAAGCACTCCTTTGCTAGTGGTTCTTTTTCATCCTCCCTCAAGCACTCTCTTGTGTGCCCCTCCTTAAAAAAAAACCTCAGCAGATCCTTCCTGTCCAGCCAACAATTGCCCCATTTCCATCACCACCTTCCAGAGGAAATTGCTTGAGAAGTTGGCCCTGCCCCAACTTAACTCTCATACTGAACTTGTTGGCAGTCTCCACGACCATCAATCTGGATTCCGAGCAGCCAGAGGCACGGAAACTGCTCTTCTGAACACCCGTGAAGAACCGCTCGCATCCCTGGATTCCAACTCCTCTGCTGTCCTCATCTTTCTTGATCTCTCCTTTGCATTTGACACTCTCAACCACTCCATCCTCATAAAAATGGTGTGGCTGACCTCCTTCCTAACTTACCGCTCATCCCAAGTCATGCTAGCCACCTTCTCCTCACCTACTTCCTTCTCCACCTGTGGTGTTCGCCAGGGCTCTATTCTCTTCCCTTGGCTCTTTAACATCTACCTTACTCTGCTGGCACACCTCATCTCCTCCTTCTCCCTCAACTTCAAGTGCTATGCTGATGACACACAACTCTTCTTCAAACTTCCTGCAGATGCCCTTGCACATTCCATCATCCCTGACTGCCTCTCTGCCATCCAGGCCTGGTGCACTTCCAATGATTTCTGCCTCAATGCCAGAAAAACAGAGACACCTTAATATTGGAACCCCTGCACCCTACTTGTTCCCTTCACTCTGGCCTTCTTCCATGGGCTTGCCCCTTGCTCTCTCTTGTGAAGCCAGAAACCTCTGAGTCATCTTCGACTCCTCTCTCTCCTTCCTCCCTCACACTCAAGACAATGCCAAGAAGTCCCACTTTCAGCTCTTCCTTCTCAAAGGAATTCTACATTTTCTCACCTTCCCCCAGAGGCTCAATGTTACACGGGCTCTGGTTCTCTCTAGGCTTGACTATTGCAATAGCCTCCTCCTAAATCTACCTTCGTCCACTCTGCGACCCCTCCAGCTTATCCTGAATAGGGCATTGAGACTTATCCTTGACCTCAAGCCCAGGGACCACATCTCCCCACCAACAAAGTCTGCACCGGCTCCTGGTTGCTGCATGGACCACACTATCTGCAACTCTTACTTACTAATTATTCCCCCTCTAGACCTCTGTGCACCTCTGGCACCAATTCCCTATGTGTAAAGTGGTTCACTAAGCACAGGGCAGGTGGTCGATCCCTTTCCTCAGCTGGCTCCGTTCTTTGGAACAGCCTCCCCCTCCCTCTTCGTCTTGAGCAGAAGCTTCTTAAATTCCAGAAGAGCCTCAAGACCTTCCTCTTTAGCTCTTCCTTCCCTGTCTCTCTCCCCTGTTAATCGCAGAGTAGCTTGAAAGGTGTGCAGGGCCCTTATGAATCCTCAGGGCCCTGACCTCCTACATCGTATCATCCCAGCTGCTGTCTATCATCAGCACTTGCCGCGGCACACCCTCCACTCTTGGAGGCTTGCACTTACATTTCATTGCACTTCACCTGCTGCTCACCCACGAGCACCACAACACCTATCACATTCCCTCTCCCTTCTGCACTTACACCAGCAGGCTTTTCTTCCCCTCCCCATTGTATTTTCTTATATTTATTATTTGTATGTGTTGTAAGTTTAATTCTCCATCATCCCCTGTGCCCTCCCTGTTGCCCTGTGGGCGCTTTGAAACAGTTTTTGCCTTCTGTATAAGCACCTAACAATCGAACAGTGAACAAATAAATAAATAAATGCATTAATTAATAAATAGGAACCTTTTTTTTTAAATGTGAATATTTTTTTCTATGACAAATATTTTAAAACATCAACATTTTTGATAGAACTTCTCTTTTAACCACAATGTCCCTTTAACAGTGGTACATCTCCACCTCCTTACAGCAAGCCTCTATCCTTCGGGGATGAGCTTCCAACTCCTCCAAACAATTATCGCTCCCAATTGTGACCCTCATTCTCCTCCAGACAAGTCTCTTTCACCATCTGATGGTGCCCTCTCACCTCCACAAACCAACCCTCGCCCTCCCTCTAGAAGGACACTCCTGCTCCTCCAAGTATAACTCGCCTTCCAACTTCCTTGAAGTTTTCCTTCGAACCGCCAACTTTCTCCTTCAGATGGTACCCCATCTCCCTCTAACCACCACAGCAGTCTCACTCCAACCTTCAACTCTCTCCTCCAGCTCTCCTCCAAATAGAGCTCTAGCACACTGATCTGCTTGAAATACCTTCCAGCAGCCCCTCCTCAAATTCCCCTCAATGCCAGACTGAACTGGTTGCATTTTATAGTATGGTCTCTCCTCCCTTTGGGTGGTGCTTAAGGACATGGGTAGCACCTCTTTATTACGGGTTCTACCGCTCTGTGATTGAGAATGTGTTGGTAGTCATGTCAGTTGGAATGGGGTTGGCCTAAACTTACATTGTCTGCCGCCATCTTTGGATTCAAGAAATCCCCTGGTCTCCCCTTGGGTGACCCAAAACTAAAACCCTTTTTTGCTTGTAAATTTATGTGGTTTGTGAAGTTCACTGTTCACTACGGAGCTGATTTTCTGATGAGCCGTAACGTAAACGTATGGTGTAGAAGGCTTGCGTACAGCTTTTATGCCATGGATTAACATCACGGCTCATTTGTGTCCATTTTTGTGGCAGAGAGGAGAGGCAGAACGCTACTTGAGTTTCCGCCGCCTCTCTCACTCTCCACCATACAAATGCCCCAGCATTTGCGCCGGCATGCATTTTCCTTCTGGTGCAAATGCTGGGAATCTCTATGGAGCCCTCCGGCTTTATGCACCAGCATAAAGCAGGTGGACTCCATAGGAATCCATTGTAAATGCTGCCTGCCATACTAGCAGGGTAGCATGGCAGGCAGCATTTACAATTAAATGCGATGAGCAATGCGTGCATGGCAGACAGCATTTACTAATTCTGCACGGCAGCATGTAAAGGAGTAGGGCAAAAGGTAGTGTACTCCTTGTATGTCATCTTTTGCCCTGCGCATTTGAACTCCGCCAGGCAAATTACCAATATTTGGAGACGGGGGGCCATTCCGTGTATGTTTGCACGTAACATGTGACATGTGTCCCAGCAAGCATTCCAAATAGATGACAAAGTCAGATGGTGGGTTTGGACACAGGCTGATTGCTCTCATCTGATTATCACTCACACCTGCACCTTGTGGCACCACAGAATGCAGACAGTTGTGGCAGAGGTGGACCCAGCTTCTTAACCAATACGCCATCCAAGAAGAGACATATTGAGTGTTTCGGTTAATCAAGAGAAAGATGACAGCCAACGAAAAAAGTCACTATAAAGCCAAACAACAAAGGCACAGACGAAGGTAAAACGGTTGCATGTGATAATGTTTCTGTGGCAAAAAGGCAGTGTGGCAAAAAAGTTGCTGCAAAATGGCAGTGGTTTGAGGCAACATAATCACTGCGAACCTGCGGAGGACATCCCTGCAACCCCCGTTTGATAACGTATTCTTTTTTAATATTCTCCCCAAGGCAAGTGGGGGACAGCCCCGCTCCCCTCACAAATGGTCACCATACATAATGTTTCCACGGCCTTTTCCCTGTGACTATATGTGTGGCAACCATTTGTGTGGGGGTGATATTACCGGACACTGGTAAAACTTTGCCATGGACAAGGTAAGGACAAAGAAAGAAGTGCGCTTGGGCGCACTGAACCTCCTTGTGACTAATGATTTGTTGAGCATTGTCACAGGAGGAAACTCTAAGGGTGCATTTTGTATATTTTTGTATTTGTATTTTGTTTATTTGTAAAGGGCACCAGGCCCAGGGGCAACCGGGCGCATAACTTAATACAACATAGTAGTCATGTTACAGGAAAGTGCGAGACAGTAAAATTACAATTATATGCGAGCAGCTAAATCAGTGGAGAGGCTAGTGGTTATTGCAGGGGGGGAGCTTAGTCAGTGTAGGGTGAATCTTGGGCGGATAGCCAGACTCTGGTCATGTTTTTAAAACTGTGGAAGGAGGGTTCCACTCTTAGCAAGTTGGGGAGCTTGTTCCAGAGTTTAGCGGCCAGTACTGGGAAACTGGTGCTGCCTGATCTCTGCAGGTTGAAACGAGGTATGGAGAGTGAGTTGGTCTGGGCGTATCTGAGGGGTCTATTGGGGTTGTGTGGGGTGAATCTGTTAGCTAGGTACCAGGGTGCTTGGTTGGTGAGGCATTTGTGGGTCAGCATGAGAGTTTTCAGGGAGATTCGTTGTGGGACTGAGAGCCAGCGTAGGTTACATCTGGTATCTGAGATGCGTTGGTTCCTAGGGATGTTGAGAGCTGCTCTGATCGCATTATTTTGGATAATTTGTATCTTACTTAGGTTACCCGTGTTGGTGCCCAAGTAAAGTGCATTGCAGTAATCAATTTTGGAAAGCACTAGTGTCCTGGCAAGTGTGATACAATTAGCCGGTGATAGGAGAGGGTGGCTAGCTGTGATGAGTTTACAAGTGTGAGCGGCTGCAGATGCGACGGCGTTGGTTTGTCTGACCAAGGATAAGGTGGAATCGATGTAAATTTCTAGAGTTTTTGTGTCTTTAGAGACTTTGATAGTATTACCATCAATCGGAAAGATTTAAAAGCAGGGTCAAGTCTGGTTAGTTTTTGGGGGTAGCCGATGATGAGGAGCTCTGTCTTTTCGTCGTTAAGACAGAGTCCGTGCTGCGCCATCCAGGCTTGGATGACTAAATATATGGCATTTACAGAGTGGGAGTCGGAGGCGTGGTCTCCTGAGATGGGGATGAGTATCTGGGTGTCATCGGCGTAATTAGTGTAGGTGACACCCAGATAATCCAAGATATCGAATAAAGGTTTTGTAAAAACATTATATAGGGTAAGAGACACACAAGAACCTTGTGGTACCCCGCAAGTGACGGGTGAGGGTGCGGCTGCCGCAGAAGGGGAAAAGACGTGCATTGATCTATTGTCCAGGAAAGAACTAATCCAGGCTGTGGCTTTATCTGAGAAGTGTGCCGCCTGTTTAAGGTGTCGACACAATATTTTATGATTGACGAGATCGAAAGCCGCAGATAGATCAAGGAGGAGCAATAGGGCAAGTTTACCCTTGTCTCTAAGGTCTTCCATCTGGATCTTAAGGTCAATGAGGGCCGTTTCCGTGCCGTGACGTGGTCGGACCCAGATTGCCTTAGTCCCAGAAGTTTGTTAGATTCAAGGTATTCTTGGATCTGTAAGTAGGTGGCTCGGTTGAGGATTTTTAGTATAAATGACACCGTTGTAATGGGCCTGTAGTTGGTGGGAATACTGGGGTCCAAGGAAGGTTTTTTTAACAGCGGGATAACCCAGGCATCCTTCAGATTGTCTGGAACGACCCCTGTGCTAAAGGATGAGTTGATGAATGAGGTAATGAAGGGGGCTAGCTCGTGGGCAGCCTCCTTGATGATGGGTGCAGGGCACAGGTCGCTATGGCAGTTGGAAGGTTTGGGGCTGTTAATGATCTTTTCCACTTCAGCGATGGTGAGGGAAGAGAAACTGAAGGGTGTTAGTGATTTAGGGGGTGCGTTGATGATTTTAGGTTGTATATTAGGTTGTGGGTTAAGTTGAAGACTAGTATGTTTATCGTTGATTTTCGCTTGGAGGGAGTCTATTTTGCCAAGGAGTGTGTTTTGAATGTTGGTACACCAAGTGCTATCTTTGGTGCAAGTGTCCGGTGTAGAGACAGGGGTTTCCAATTCTTTCAGTATTTTAAACAGTTCTTTTGTGTTAGATTTGGCTTATTCAATTCGTTTGTTGTAATTATCTTTTTTTGCCTGGAGTATGGCGTCTTTGTAATTAAGCGTAGCTAGAATAACACTAGCTTTATTAGCTTCAGTGGGGTTGCTTTTCCAATGTGATTGGGCAGTGTGTTTATTTTTTCGTAGGATTCTGAGCTGTGGTGTAAACCAGGAGTTCAAGTGAGCACGAGGTTTAGGTTTCCTAAGTTTGGATGGAGCGATGAGGTCAAGAGCTTTTAACATAGCGTGGTTGTTAAAAGCTACGCAGCCTGTTCATTAAGGGTCTGTTCATTAAGGGCTGGAAGAATGAGCGGGAGGAGTTTGGTGCAGGTTATGTCACGCTTATTTCTGGTGAGAATCGCGGGTGCAACATCAGTGGTGGGACTGATTCTTTTAGCGAGAAGGTTAAAGGTGATTAAGTGGTGGTCAGTCCACACACAAGGTTGTTTGGATCCAATGTTAATTTCACAGTTAAGGTCGGCTATCCAGTCAAGGGTTCTTCCCTTGAGGTGGGTAGGGTTGTTAATGTGTTGAGTAAAGCCAGCGTTTGTGAGCAGATTGTCAATTGACACGGAAGCTGAGTCATTAGGGTCAGCAAACCCCAAGTTAAAGTCACCTAGTACGATAATGTGGGAGCCAGTTTTGGTGTTGTCTAGCAGAATGTTGGATAGGTCTTCAGAGAAGGTAGATAAATGTCCTGGAGGTCTGTATAGTAAGTGTAGTGTGATCGAACGGTTGGGGGTGAGGGCAAGTTTAGCGGTTAGCACTTCCATCGAGGAGAAGTGGTGCACCGCGGAAAGGTGGATGTTTAGGGAGTTTTTGTGAATAATGGCAATGCCACCACCTTTGGACTGATTGGTATTGCGGTCGTGTCTGATGATGTTATAATCAGTGGGGATAGCAAGTGAAAGTAAAGGTCCTGAGGGCGCGTTGAGCCAGGATTCAGTGACAGCCAGGAAGTCAAGGTTGTGGGAAAGGATGATATTGGCTATGTCTAATGCATGTGCTGTAATGGATCTGGCGTTGATTAGTGCGCCTTTGATAGTAATGGTAGCAGCAGAGTCGGCTTGGGAGGTAGGAATTGGAGTGTGAGGCGGGGAGGCAGACGTAGTGGCTGACTGAAGGTGTTTGTTCTGACGGAGTTTCGTGTGGTGGTAAGAGGCATGGTGGAGTCGGGAGCCCAGCCGAGTGTTTCTTATGGAAAGTGGGCAAGGTTGGTTGGCAGTGGGTTTGAAGGCAAAGTGTTGGAGCCATAAGGCAGGGTTATTCAGGTATGTGTTGGTTTCAGGGGGGGTGCTAGCCATGACTGTGGTATTGTGATAGTAACAGTTAAGTGGTACTGATGCGGTACAAGAGTTGTGCCAGGAGGCTATGTGGAGTGTAAGGTAGAGTATGGTGATAAAAGCTAGTGCAGGTAGCTTGGGGCAGAGTGGTCTGTGGGAAATATTCATTAAGAGAGGCCGGGGCATAATGGCAAATCTCACAAGGCTAGGGTACTGCTGCCGAGTTGAGGTGCAATATCACTGTGAGGTAGTTTGGCTGAAACAATAGTTACAGACAGTCAGTCCCAACAAGCATGTAGCTTGTAATGAGAATCAAGGGCGAGGCTCGACTATAGGCACGTCTGGAGGTGTACTAGCGTGCATTTAATTAAACATATACAGCGCGGCCGGCATGATCAGGTGGGTACATAGGCGTGAGGTGAGCGCGGCCGGCATGATCAGGTGGGTACATAGGCGTGAGGTGAGGGGACTTGAGGCGGAAGCAACATATCAAAGCATATGTTTGACTAGGTTGAATTGGTAGTGTGGGCACATGACATGCAGTCATAGGCAAAGAGTATCAGTAGCTAAGTAAGCAAAGTATACGTTTGACTAGGCTCAATAGTAGGCTAAGCAATGTAGGCACACAGGCTAAATTCAATTTGGATGCAGGGCACACCAAGGCTAAGCAGTGTAGGCACACAGGCTAAAATCGATTTGGATGCAGGGCACACCAAGGCTAAGCAGTGTAGGCACACAGGCTAAATTCGATTTGGATGCAGGGCACACCAAGGCTAAGCAGTGTAGGCACACAGGCTAAATTCGATTTGGATGCAGGGCACACCAAGGCTAAGCAGTGTAGGCACACAGGCTAAAATCGATTTGGATGCAGAGCACACCAAGGCTAAGCAGTGTAGGCACACAGGCTAAATTCGATTTGGATGCAGGGCACACCAAGGCTAAGCAGTGCAGGCACACAGGCTAAATTCGATTTGGATGGAGGGCACACAGAAGCAGTAAGGGTAATGTTATGCTGGACAGGTGAGGTAAGTCCTTAAGTCTTTGAGGGATGCAGAGGGTAAGCTGGACTGCAGTAGGCGCAGCCGCGGTAATGAATCGGAGTACCAAAATATGCAGGGCGCTAAGATTGCAGAGTTAATATTATACCTTATGCTGAGGGCAGGGTAGTAAGGTTACCTTGCGCATGATAGTTGCCTGGCATCGCTGGTTTAGGTAGGCAGGAAGGGCCAAAGGAAGATCACCGTAACCTGCAGCAGAAAATGGGCATAAGGACGTCACCAAACGCCGGTAACGCTCGGTCAGCTCAGTCAGCAGTTAGCCTTAGATCCTTGGCCTTGGGGACGAGGCCGGCTTCGCCTGCCGGCGGCTGCTGGTTGGCTAATAAGCCTGGGGTGGCCAATCAGGTGCAGGGATCAGCCGTGATGCGGTTCTGAAGTAGGAAGTCTGTTGAATCACAATACGGCGGCCATTGCACAGAAGTAAGGCTCAGACACAATGGTAGCATATTTTTTGGGTACAGATTTGTATTGCTCAAGAAAGGGTTGAAAACACCTCTCGATCCCAAAAGGTAAGAGGAGTGTTCCTGCCTCAAAGAAAACTAGTAAAATTGTCAGGATGTCCAAAACTAAAACGCCTGTCACTGTCGTACCTGAAAAGTCTACCTCTGTCCCTAACACTAATGACTTAAATCAACTGTGCAAGGATGACCTCTTCCCAAAGTAAAATGTTCATGGTAGTTCCAGCCAACAGACAAGTTCGGGTAATCATAACTGATGGAATAAACAATGTTCACACATATAAGACTCCAAGGGTAGGGTTGTGCTCCTTTCCTCTAGAGTTCTTCTTATTCTACTTCCCCTCCTTGTGGGCCTCTGAGCCATGTATCCTTTTAGGTAACTGTCACTGGGCAATTCACAAGGATATGCTTCTTGGCTACACAGTTCTTTATCCCACCAACATGACACACTTCTCTTCCAAGCGCAGGATTCCTTCTAATTAGTCTTTTTCAGTTCCAGGATTCTTGACCCTCTTATTCTCAACCTCTCATGTGGGTGCAGGTCTCAGACTCGCAATATTCTGAACGGCTTGGTTTACTCTCCTGCCAAGCAACTGTCCTCTTCTCGACTGTCTCTATTTCTCCCACAGGGCCCCAGACCCTCTTATTCTCTCACAGGGTCCAAGACCCTCTAATTCTTTGTTACTTTAGATTTTTGTCTCTCATATCGGTGAAAGTCCCAGACTTGCAATGTAGGATTGAATATTTTTGGTTTACTCCTCTGCCAAGCAGATCACTCTTCCTTCTTTTCTTCTTTTACAATCAGGGACCCAGACCCTCTTATTATCTGCTTCTCATATGTGTGTGGGTCCCAGACTCGCAATTTATTATCGTATCTGCTTGGTTCACTCTTCTGCCAAACATATGATTCCTCTTTCTCAATCTTGCTTATTCTCGAGATCCCAGACCCTCTTGTACTTTGACTTCCATATAGGTGCCGCTTCCAGACTTGCAATCTCTTCTCAAGGCCCCAGACCCTCTGATTCCATCTTCTGCTTTCATCCATTTGCCTCTCAGTTCCTCTAGCACCTCTCGGGTAACCCACATACCCGTTTGTCTCTTTTGTGCAGGTACCAGCCTTTCCAGAGCAGCTGAATCCCTTCTCGAGGCTCAGGTCGCGTTTGAATAACCGGTGGGGTCTGCAGCGGCTCTGCAGATGTCTGACTCTTCCTGGATGTGCGGCCTCTCTCTCATGTGCTTTGCCGGGGCCTGGGGAACCCAATAGTTGTGATACTTAGTGCCAATCACATATCCTGAGACGCTAGAGCACTCCCTCTTGTTCTCTAGAGTGATCATCGGACTCCCAGCCATCTTTTTCTTCACAGTACTTGTAATATTAGGTTGATTGACTTAACAACAGAACATATTGGCTCTATCTAGAGAGGGGGATGGAGGATTTGGCAATGGAGAAGGGGTTGGGTGTATTGAAGCGGGTCATATCGCTTTCTCTGAGAATGGTCGTACCCTTTCCCATAATCCCATAAGGGGCTTCCTTCCCATGGGTTCTGTGTGATCTGCCCTCTGTGCACCACCCCCCGGGCCACTATTTTACTGTGGATGCACCCGACTTGCCTGATAGAAAAGACCTCCCCCTAGGGGAAAAGGGACAAAAAGGGACGACATCCCTAGATTCGTCACAAAACACAGAAACTACTTTTGCTAGAAAGGAGATTGGACAAATGACCTTTATTCCTATGGTATGGGGTCAACCTGGACTTCTTAATATTTCTTCCTGACACACTTTGCTGTGTGATATCTCTCTTGAATTCACTTCTTCTAGCAGGCCATCCTCTAACCCTACTTACCAAAAAAATAAAATAAACAAAGTTGTTAAAACCTCTTCCTGTACATACGTTGGCATCTACCTGTGATAAGTGTTTTAGACATGGGATCCACAGAAAAAGACACAGGGTTCTCTGTTATAAAACTGCCTCGACCTCTGGTTCAATTATCACGATGAAGCCAAATTCCTCTGTGTGGCTCCCTTGAGGCTTGCTGCTGAAATGGATCTTTATAGTGCTGATGATGTGGTGATACCTAAAGGAGGCAGGACTCTGGTTAAGACCAACCTGAAAACCTTGGTATCACAGGCACCTATGGGAAAATCTCCTCTGAAACCAGCCTACCTGCTAACAATTGCATTAATGTTGGTGCAGGAGTGATGGACTAGTATTGTGGATGGGACATACTGGTGTTGATTATCAGCAATGGTTCAGACCCTTATCAGATATATCAAGGGGAACCGATCACCCAATTATTCTGCAGGCTTATTTTTATTTCCAACTTATTGGAGATTCTGAGTTACTACTGACTGGGAGGAGTAAGAAGGGCCTTGATACATTCTTGGGCCTCAGAAAGGGTTCGGGCCATTATGTCAGACAACATGTAGCGCAACTTTGCCCACTATTGATATTCTCTTCTTCTGCATTAGGTTGGATATTATGGGCCCTTCAGAACCCTCCAGAACAGGTATATCTTAGTCACAGTTCACTATGCTACCAGGTACTGTAACCAGGGATTTTTCCACTCAGAGCTGAAATCTCCCATCACATTCTGAGACACTTAGTACCCTATTTCATGCCGGTGGGCTTTGCTAAGGAGATCCTTATGGACTAGGCAGCACGTTTATATTCCAAACTCATAGGGGAGATTAAGGAACTACTTTATATTGAAACCCTGTCCACATATACATATTTGCCAGAAATTGATTGTCAAGACCTTTAAGTGTTTCCATATGTTTGAAACTTGCAGTTTCTAGATTTCTGAAAAACAAAACGTTTGGAAGACCAGGCACAGTGTTAGGTTCTGAACTTTGGTCTATCCTTCCTTTACATATAAGGGATACCCCTGATCTACTTTATTTCAGAAGAAGGGTAAAGATGTAATTGTCTGATCAATGATATTCATTTCCTTACCTTTATCCCAACTTCTTAAAGTCCATAGGGTTATCTGAGCACTGAGACACCTTTGGGTAGTAGCACCTTCAAGACTCCTCTTTGAATAGAAATAGAATATGTTTATCAGGGCACCCAAATCCTAAAGAATTTGTTTATAAGGTTAATGGCAGCAGTTGTGAAGAATTGGAATGCGATGCACCCCAGGGTTTGATTTCCAGTCCAAAGACCCACTTCACAGTCACCCACTGGGATCACCCCTTTTGAAATGGTGAATGGAGGGCCACCTCAAGATTTTACAGACCTGGTTTCAGGCATCATTATGGGAAATGTTTACAAAACACAAGGTATAGAATTACTCTAGGTAGGGATTTAGGGGCTCATTCTGAGTTTGGCAGTAATTCAGTGGATATTCCGACAAATTACTACCAACATCAGATACTGTTACCGCTTTTGCATGGCCCTATATAGTTGATTTTGTTGTGAGTAGTCATACCTGGGAACAACACATGCAACATCTATGCATGATTGTCCAGGCTTTTTTATGAAAGCAGGATTTACCGTCAACCCATCAAAATGATGCCTCAAACAATCCACTATAAAATATCTATGTTTTTGCATGGGGAACTATTTGCGACAGGCCCAGGCTGAAAGGTTAGCTACAATGTAGGAATACAACATCCGATGACCAAGAAAGAGCTATGAGCCTGCCTTGGTCTCCTAGGTTACTATAGGTGGTTCATCCTGCAGTTTCCACCATTGCAGGGCAGCTTTCTGACAAGGTAAGGGCCGAGCCGCTTCACAGGCTATCTTGGAAACACACCCAGAATTAAAGCTTTTCAGTCTTAATAGGGACCCTCTGCTCGTCATGCCCAACTTTTCAAAACTATTAATGCTAAAGAGGACATCTCAACTTGCTTTTTGGTTGTCAACACCGCCATGAATAGCCAGTTTTTTTGTGAATCTGACGGGTCCTCCTGGAGCACATCTTCTCCTATGATCAGAATTTCCAGGTCATATTTTAGATCAAGCTTGTGAGGGATCAGCAATCAGAGGTAACACAAAGTTGTAGAGTTCTCACCGTTAGCCATATTTATTAAAAGAAAATGGGGTTGGTAAAAGGCCAATCTTGAACCAAAAGAGGCTGTCCCTACCTATGAAACCAAAACTAAAACAAAGTGACCTTGTGTCCAAAATACCTCTGACCCTCGCACTAACATACAAAATACGAAATAGGAACAATAGAATTTCTGTCTTCACTTTCACCAAATTGTGCAAAACCATATATATAAAATGTACACAAAGCAATTCTTGTCTCCAGGGTTTATTTAGCTTCCCTTCCCCTGAACTGTATCAAGAAATGGTATTAAAATGCTCTGTTTCATCAAAGTTCCAATAAAGGTAATGACAGTGTCTCTTTCACTGATATTCTCCCTAAAATGTCATAGCAACATATTCTTTCTACCATACAGTTTGAATTACATTGGATAAACTTCTTTCACAGTCTTTAAGATGGCAGAGGAAATATTCTTTCTGTAATACACGTTGCAGCATATGGAAAGAAAGTCTTTTGTAGTTTTTAGGATGGCAAAGTGGAATGCCCAATTTCTAACAAAGGTTTAATTGAACAAAAACTCTTTCAACACAACCTTGAATTTCCTGGTGTACTCCCCTGCCAGGAATGTTCAACTGAAAACTCTGGCTATCCTAGTTTACTCGCCTGCCAGGAATATCCCCTTTTGGCTCACACAGATCCCCTGGTGTACTCTCCTGCCAGGTTTCTTTCCCAAAAGGCTCACTTGATGATACACTTATCAGGTCCCTCCACAACATTCATATTTCTCTTAAATAGTGCACAATTGTACTTCCTAAGTGGTATACCTTTGTTGACTTCTGTTATGACTTGCACCAACTTCCCCCATGATAGCATCCCCTTTCTGAGGGTTTGCACAAGCTCATCCTGTCAACCTTTCTTACAATTATAATTATTACAATTATATTTGGTCTTTTATAACACGCTCAGTACCAGAGATTGGTTTCTAAGCGCAGGATCAGGATTCAAACCTGTGCTGTGCTGCATTGTTTTGCTTCCAAGACAAACATGTTGCCCCTGAGCAATCCCCCCTCACCAACGTCACTTGGTTATTGGCAATGCTTGTTCCAGGTTTCTCCCAACTGACATCTCATGTCAGGCGAACAATGCAACTCTTGCCTCCTTGTTTCTCTTTCTGTAACATCTTGTGGCTTAAGGCAATGCTGTTTCCAGGTATCCCCCAACGGACATCTCTTATCAGGAGAATTGCACCATATACTTCTTCTTTTATTATTTTTATTTTATTCTGGTTGGTTAAATTAAATGAACCTTTCAAAACATGTTTTTTTCCATAGATAGTCATTAAAATAAAAGTATAAAATACATGATTTCCATAGTATAATTTACATTACATTTGAAAAAACACATTAAAATTTTGGAAAGAAAAACATAAATACATAAATGCAAATCATCATCAAGTTGACAAATAGAACATTACATTCATCAGAATATTTAACTAACTCATATCATTCGTGAAACCACACACAGATTAAGAACGATTTTATACAAATATCAAGATTTAATGGTTAGGATGAATCACTATACATAACTAGTTAGAGGATCAGACTGTGTATAATGTTGCGTTTAAGAATTGCATAGTGGCCATTCCTAACGAGATTTTAGGTGTGGCAAATAGTTCATACCATAGTTCATCAACAGAGCGAGATATGTAATTTGACTGAGTTAGTTTATGGAGGATAGTTTCCCTTTGCTTCTCTAGAGCAACACACACAATCAGTATTTATTTGAGTGTCTCTTCCGTTCCCTCACGTTTGCAAAATCGACAGTGTGAAGCTTTGGCTTTTATTTAGCCTCTTCTTAGTAGGATTTGATTTGTTGGCCATAAATTCATGCGCAATCTTAAAATTTGATTTCTTAATGTAGCTGATGTACATTTCAATAAATAATCTGCTGCCTGCCGAAATTTTTTGTGACCAAAGGATGCTCTATCAAAATCTTTTAGTTCTAGGCATTTCCTTTGTGTACGGTGCCAGTCAAGTTGATACAACTTTAGTTTACCTCTGTTTGGATTATCGAGCACCAAATCCAACAATATGTTTGCTTCAGTCATATCAAAGATAAGAATGGTTCTCCAATTTGTCGGAAACAAATGTTGAGAGCATAATATATAGTCTGCCAATATTGTCAACAAATTATTCGCTGCCAGGCCCAAGAGACATTTTTGAAAAAAGGCAACATCTTTTCCAGGATACTTGCATGTGTATTGAAAGGGTGCCTAACTCAAATCGCAAGAGATCATTTGGTGTTGAGTTGGGAAGGTTAAGTATTTCCAGAATTGGGCTTCAATTCTATTCCAATACACTTGCTTTTGTGGGGACCAAGTTTCAGCCCCATTGGTGATGCTGGGGTTTACCTTTTGTTAGTAGAAGGTTAAAACATGGGCACAGGAGAATTTGCCAAACTTGGCCAAAAGTATTTTGGTCTGCGAGATTAAAGTTGTAAGTTTCCCAGTTATACTGCTTTGCTGAGGCTTAGTCGTGAGTGAGTTGCTAAACATAACACCAAGATATTTATATTCATTAACTAACACTAATTTTTGATTTTGTAAAAACCATTCATATTGTTTTTCGATGTTTCAAGTTAGTATTTCTCAGTTCCATGACTTGAGTTTTCTCTAAATTGAGTGTTAAATTGTTTTTGGCAACAAAAGATTCAAGCTGGTTAAGCAGCATCTGAAGTCCACTTGGCGTTTGCAAACTCAGAACCAGGTCATCCGCATAGAAAAGCCATGCGATGGCCTACTTGCCGAGCTTAGGTGCATTGTTAATTACCTTCAAAAACTCGACACCCAGGTCAGAGATGAACAGATTAAATAGGGTTGAGGCAAGAATGCAGCCTTGTTTAAGGCCGCGTTTAGTATGAATAACTTCTGATAACAACCCATTCAAGTTTAATTTGACCTGCATTGTGGTGTTAGAGAGAAGTAAAGTTATTAACCAGATGAAAGAAGGTGGGCAACCAAAGCTCAGCAGTTTTTTGAGTAGTAATTGGCGGTCCACAGAGTCGAATGCAACATGAAAGTCGACAAAGGCCAAGTAGAGAGGATGATGTTTTGTTGCGTAGGTTGCTTTAATACCATTAAGCGTAGTAATATTAATAGCGGTACCTAGGCCCGCAACAAAGCCCATCTGAAAGGGATCTTGTCGGTTTTCATTAGAAGCCCAAATGTTGAGATCTCTTAGAATAATTCTGGTAAAGATCTTCCCCGGTGCATCAAGGAGTGCTATCGGTCGGTAGCTCGCTGGATTCGTACGATCCCCTTTTTTATAAATGAGGACTATCACAGCTTGGCACCAAGAAGGAGGAATGCTCTGTTTTACCTGAATGGAAAGAAATACAGTATATAAAATGCTGGCCCACAGATCCGGATTCTGTTTTAGATTGTAATTTGACAGACCATCCGGGCCTGGGGCTCTAGATGAACTTGCTCTGTTTATATAGAACAACACGTCATCTCGATCAAATTTGAGAGAAAAAGGAGGGTTAGCCAACCTCAAAGGCAGGTGATCACAGCTATTTTGCGGGAGATCATACATGTTTGTGAAATACTCAACCCAACATTTTTCAGATACACCATTAATTTGAGATGATGGTTGAGAGCACATTGTGCCTGAATTAATTAGCTTCCAGATCTGAGAGGTGTTTTTAGTCTGTGTCACATGAAGCCACCGCTCACCATCCTTTTGATACATTTCTGCTTTATACGTCTGTATCCAATTTTTGTAATCAGTCTTTAACTTACGTAAGGCAGAGTCACGATATTTTGTTGGAAGAAACAAGGTCTTCCTTTTTTGTTTGCGAAATAGAGACTTCGTATGTCTGACCGATTGATCAAATATGTGAGTAGGATGGGTGTTATTAAATATTTTATCACTAGATATACTGGGAGATGCAAACAGATGCATTTTATCATAGTATTCTAGTGGAGCATGTACCTCCTCTAAGAGGAGACTATGGTTGTTCGCTAAGTCCATACCAAACGCTTCCAAGGCAGGGTTGGACCAATGTAATCTATTCAGCTGAGAATTTACATTCAGATTTTTCAGCTGTTGTTGTCGTAACTGTACTTTACCCTGAGCATGAACCATAAGTTCAATCGTAGGCATCAGATGATCACTAGATGTGGAGGGCAAGATAACAAACTTGGAGATTTTACTAAATAGCGTTCTATCTACATAAACATAGTCAATGGTTGCTTTATGTGATCCACTTGACCAGGTGTGGGCGAGTGGAATGTCATTTTTGAAAGCACCATTCAACATTATCAGGTCCCATGTTTTCAAAAAACAAGACCACTGAGTGACCCGTTCCGAATTTCCTTTTTTAGATGACATAAAGAGATGAATATTCAGGTCTCCAACGAAGATAACATGTGCAATATTAGAGGTGGCAACAATGTTTTCCATAATTGTATTGAGATCTTTAAGGAAAGTAGAAGTTAGAATAGCCACAGGATTCCAATAAAGATTGACAATTGCAATTTTTATATTCTGAAGCGAAATTATAGAGCATTGCATAAAGGAATTCAGAGAGGCACAGTCAGCTACATTGGTTATGGTGGAAATGTTAGAAACTATTGCTAGGCCAGACATTGGTCTACCTGTCTGAGCTTTCAGCGCAGGGACCAGATGAATGTGATGGTTATCCCAAGAGGGCGGCACCACTAACCAAGTTTCTTGTAGAAGCACTACATCAAAGTTTATTAATGAGCAATTTAAGTTGTTCAATAAGTGCTAATGTCCTCTAGCATTCCAGCTCAAAATTCTCATTTTATGTGTCAGGGGACATGATTCATCAGATGCTATTTATGCATTCTTACAGCAGCAACAGTTGTTGGATTTTGTTGCAAATATTGTATTTTCCCTTGGGAGAGTTGCAGCGTTTTTTCCCGTATCCCCAGCTCTCTCAGGCTGATGTAGGCTCTCAGTTAAAGGACTTTCACCAGTGGTAGGAATGAATCTAAATCCAAGATCAAAGAGAGAAGATCTTGCGAACCAAATGGTGTTAAGAATGACATGAGATCTAATCCAAAGACAAGAGACAGTTCAGTCCTTTTCATCAGGAAATTCGACTCACTCAATATCTCCTGAAGCAAGATCTTCCAGCATTGGGATATCAGAGAATATTTCCATAATACTCTTCCTGTTCATGGTGTATGTTGGAAAAGAGCCACCTCGGCAGCTAAGAAATATTGAGTATGGTTGAGGGGGCTTTTTGTTCCTAGTGCCAAGAGTTATTGGAGCCTCTTTTCTACTGCGTGGTACCTCTGAAAAAGAGTTCGGTTTCTCAATCACTTCTGGTAATTTAAAAGAGACGTTCCTAGAGCTCATCCTCTGATCTACAATTGGTGAGGAGTCCTGATTAGAGCCACAGGTAAGTGATTTCATAGCAGACTTAAGTATCTTCTGTTCTAAGGTTAGCACCACTAGACAATCCTTGATCGAGGATAGTATATCATCCTGCTTATTCGCCTGTAATACCGGTATAGCCGGGGTAACAGGCAGATTTTTTATGCCTGTAGCATTGACCTCACATCGAGACGGCAATGTGGTTAATTTGTCGCTTGCTTGCGAACTCTGCATTGAAGTTTTCGGAGTAGAGGGGGTAGGTTTCATCAGCGGATGAGACACAGCCGGGACTGATTGAAATTGACGCATGTAGTCATCCACGGCTTTCCTGAGTTCTTTACGAGTATTTGATGGATCAAAATGATCAGAATTATTCTCAGGAAGGGCCTTGGATGGAACTATCGGCTGAGCCTCAGAAGGTGAATCCTCCGACTCATCTTCACATTCTTCCACCGCCTGGACTAACTCATCCAATGGAGAGTGATTCAAATCTATCTGCGAGTCACTCACCCCGTCTTTTACAGTTCTTTTCTTTTCTTGTACCAGGTAAGAGTTTTTTCTGGTTATTCAATGCCAGTATTGAGCAACTCACTGGCTTTGAAAGTGATTTGAGGAACTGTTTTGTTTGGCCAGTGGATGCCACTCTTTTAGATTTTTGATTTTTTGATTTTTTTTAAGTTCATAGTATGTTCAGGTTTTTGTTTCTTAGAATTTTTTGCAAAAATTTGTGTACGCTTCTTTGTGTGGCTGTGCACTTTCTACTATAGGTGGTATTTCAGCATCGGAGGCTGCAGGTAATTCATCAATAGGCATTGATGGCAGCTGAGGTGCTGCCACCAACGTCTCCACAGGTGTCTCGCAAATGATACCTTCTACAAAGGGAATAGCAGCCTTTAGGCATTGTGTTGTTTTGTTAGTTGAGCATTGATTACATTGAGAGCAAACCTGGTCAGTTGTCAATTTTAGCATGGAAACAATCTCTGGTATCTGGTTTAATGACAACAAGGCAACTCTATCATCAAGCACCTGCTTCTGGGCCAAGGAATCAGTAATTGTTTTTTGCCAACTGGCAGTGTTTCTGAGATTATCAACAATGGAATTTACTTTAGAATCAAGAACTTCAAATAATTAAGCAAGAGACATTATAGCAATGTTCATCACTTCTAACGTTATCATAGGGGATTTCTTTGAAAGCAACCCCTTGGTTATAACAGAGTTGTCTCGATCTGGCCTTCTTGGAGTGTGCGGAATGAATGATATAGAAGTCTCAGATTCAGATGTACTTTCATTCCGGAATAAGACAGGGGATTTAGAGAGATCATGATCATCTTCCCTGGCCGAGAAACAAGAGTTTGACGAGTGAAGATACATAACAGCATCATCAGCATCATTAATGACACTTTTAGACTTGTTTGATAGAGGCACAATATTACCTGTGCGAGCATTTTGTAAAATCATAGTATCAGACAATGAGATATTGCATGGTTGTTTACCACCCTTATTACTAACATTTGAGTCTGATACTGTTGGAGAGCTCATTAAGGGTTGTTTTGTATCCAAGGATTCTTGATCCACAGAGAGCGGCTGGGCCTCTACGTTTGATACGCTTAAGTTCGTTAATTCCGGCATCTTTGCCATCAGACGACTAATGCGCGATGCTCCAAACCCAACGTCTCGAATATCACCAGCCGGAGTATTAGAGCAGGTACGTTTTTTCCCAGCTCGTTTGTCTGGTTGAGGGCCTTTGGTAAGAACGCGAGATGACTTTGGAGTTAGTAAAGGACTATCTCTATTTGAGGAGTCACAAAGCGCACGTAGGCGTAAAGGGCAAGGCATAACCGTGCGCAAGGTGTAGGCTTTAGTTCTTTTGTCAGCCATATTTTAACAAAAAATAAATAAACAAAGTATAACCAACAAAATATAAAAGGGGCGTTTATGGTATGATATCACACACCGTTTAGCAGCAGGTTAGATGTAACAACAGTTTGAAACAACTCCTCGATTTTAACAGTGAGCAGAAAATAATAAAAATAGAGAAAAATATGAATAAGTAAGTGGAACAGAAGATACACACAATCACCTAAAAAATAACTCAAAGAGTTAAAATGGTCCGCTTAGGAAAATATCCCACACCGTACACCGCAGCGCCGTGGCGAAGCGGCAAAGCCGGATTTACAGGGGCTTTCACGGGTGCGCGCGCCCTTGCGCACGCGAGCACGATTATATAGTCACGCCCACTGTGTATGTGGTGCAATGCCCAAACAAAAATAAAAATAACGTATAAGAGTCTGTATATACTGACGATTAATGTATGTATGCTTCCTTATATTGCTCTTCACCTTCTGGGGCTTGAGGTCCGTCGTTTCTCCAGTGAAGCGCAGCAGTCTGTAAAAGCACAATCCAAATCCAAATGTAACTGGAAAAGCGGTCCGCAGCAAAGCTGGACTTACAGGGGCTTTCACGGGGGCGCGCCATATATGCCCTCTTGTTTTCTTTCTGTAATGTCTATTGGTTGATATTTGAAACCTTTGCTTAACGGTCTGTGTGCCTGTCGGCACGCCCTGGGGTTACCACTCTCACTGGGCCAGCTCACCAGTATCTCCTGGTGTCTCCGACTCGTGGCACGTTGCTGCGATAAGGTATTGCTTTGGGAATGGCTTCCGTGGTCTGTCAAAGCCTCTCTTAGCTTCTTTGCTGGCCTCACGATTCCTTGCCAGTAAGTCTGCTGCCTTTAAGTTTGACAGCGGCGCTGACAACCTCTTTGCAGCTGCTAGTGACTTTGCAGTACTTCTTGGGAGCCCGCCAGTCTCCGCTGAGTCTTACGCCACTCCTGTACATCAGGGTGACAAGAGGCAGTCTAGGAACACTGCTCTCCCTCATCTGGGCTTCCTCCCAGACTTCTGCCTCTCTCTGCAACTCCGCTTCCCGCTCTGCATACTCTTCAGCTTGCTCCAACTTCTCCTTCACCTGCTTTCACCCACAGGTGATTTGCATATTTAAATGTCCTGCTCCATCTATTGACTGGATAACAACTAGGCCACACTTTCTACTTCTTGGCAGTACTATTGCTCCTCATTGACTCCTTACTCCTCTTCTTCATTCCAGTACTTAATGATTTCTGGGAACTGGCGTCCAAAGGATCACTATAGTGTTTTAAGTTCTTTTGTTGAGCACTTTTATCAACATAACAGTCATCATAAACATCAGTTGTCAAATAGGTTTTAGAGTGGTTATACATATGTGAAAGAGGAATAAAGTTCTGATTAAGATGTTTAACAGAAGTGGGGATTAAGACCTTACAATTAAAGGGTTTTGAAGAATGACAAAAGGCCATTACAAACTCTGGGTTTAGGGTTTCTTCGCCACAGTAAAGGGTAGAATACTGCGTCCCTCCTGTCGGACCCATCATCTCTCGACCACAACCATCTCCTCCCATGTGATCCACCCTCAGAATACCACGCCCAGGGTCAGGATCAGGTAGCAGCTGCCTTCCCCTGGCCACATGGGAGGAGACTTTGGGCTGGGGATTACTAATGACTCTGCAAGAATCATCTCAGAACTCACACTACTACCCACATTCCAATATCATAGGTTCTGAGGTTTCATCTCTGTGTTTACATCTCCAACTAGCTCTTGCATCAAACATACCCATCCTTAACATTCTCTCTGGAGTTATCTGCCAGGCCCTTTCATTCCAATTCAAAGACATTTGTGCTATATTCCTGCGTAAGGCCCCCCCATCTCCGCACATTCATGTCACAAGGCTTTAAGATCATATCTCAATCAGTGCTGTGTTTTGCTTTCTAGCTCTGCAAGACGCTCTACACAGCAGATGCCACATGACCTTGCTGGCCCAGCTGCAGTGCCCCCTGCAGTGGGTCTCGTGATACCAACTGTGGATTTTAGGACCGGTTATCACTATTTGGGAAATCTTCTAGTTTATTGCCTCCTTTGAGTTTCTCAAATGGGACCCAAGACCCTTTTTCCACAGGGTTACCCAAGCATTTAACCCTTCCTGGGTATAAAGTAGACCAAAACAGCATATCATTTTTGGTCCTCATAATGGGATTGTGCTTGATGGATAATTTCTAGACTGAAGCAGATATTCCCCTTCCTCTTTTCTGGGACACCATTTTGGGACACCATTTTGTTTATGACACCTTGCAATATTCCTGTGGGAATCGCACAGTAAAATGAAAATGGCCTGACTCAAAACAGGCTCTCCAGCCTCCACCCGAAAGTGCCCAACTAAACATTTGATCGCCTTCCAACCCCCCAACCACCCTGATTTGAAACCACCTCTTTGCCTCCTACACATTTAATTTTGAGAACTTGTGTTTTTCCATTTCCTGGGGAATTACTGTGGGAATCACTCACTTTAAGCAAAATAATTGCAGCGTTTTATTTCTGAAACCAATAGGGCTGGAATGCACCATGGGAGATATATAAATGTAAGTGTTTTGGGACCAGGGGCACCACCTTCTCAATCAGAGTTTTTAAAATTGTTGAATTGACTTAAGGAAAACGAAAACATTTGAATATCTGCACCCTTTGCGCCCAACTTTTTTCTAACTTGACTCAAATCCATCCAGTGGTTTTTGCTGTGCTCATGTTCAATGAAGGCCTCTTTATCCTCGATGTAAAAAGGGCTGGGATTAGGCCAAAAATTGCCTTTTTCCCCTACTCCTAATAACTTTTAAACCGTTTGATGAATTTGCCCCAAAATGTCCAGTTTGAAGGGGCCTGTGAAAATGTTCCACAACAACCATCTAATGAGTCAGAATTAGCAAATTACCCGTTTACTATAGAAAGAAATGCTGACTTCGGCAATGACAAAAATGTTGAATGTCATTATACCGAACAAGGGGAGCAGGGGCTGCTTGGGTGTACCCCGCTCGCGCCCCATGTACGATATAATGGGATTTGGGTGCAGCGCTGGGTGTCCCTCACTATGCTTAGGAAGCAAAATAAAGATTTGTAAAAAAAATAAATAAAAAAAAAGAGGACCCTGCAATGGAAGTCCCTATACACTTTAGCGATAGGAAACTTCCTTCGCAGTGAAACGCCGAGGCGAGCCGCTGGAGGGAACGAAGGACTGCAGAGAAAAGGTAAGTAAGGATAGAGGGATTGTGGCTAGGGGAATTGAGGGGCAGTGTCAGGCCGGTCTTAGGGGGGTGGGTGAGCCGGGCGAACGCCCGGGGTGCCACAACCCCCGCCACGCCAGCTCAGGGAAGTCTTTCAAGGGCTCCCCTGAGCTGGCGTAGAGGGAGAACGCGCAGCAGGCGGGTGTATTCAATGACAATCGGGTGCTCAGCACCCGATTGTCACCAAATGCGCCCCTCCACCGTGGCGCCTTCAACAACAAAAGGCACCACGCCAGCTCGGGGCAGTCCGTCAAGGGCTCCCCCGACCAGGCATAGTGTCAGAAGGTGTGTCAGGCGCCTCATTATTATTAAATGCACCTGCGGCGGCAGAGCTCATCTAATAACAACAGGGTGCTGATGCACCCTATTCAAATAATTACCTCCTCGCCTGAGCGAGGAGGGTTAAAAAAAAAAAAAGTGCCACTTCCTGGCCCGCCCCCTTTTGACCAGGGGCAGGCAGGGGAAGGGGGGGGTGCCAATTCGCCCAGGGCGCTGGGACCCCAAAGGCCGGCCCTGGGCAGTGTGATCTATTTGATCAATGCACACTGCCATTTCCAGATTCGACATTTTTGCATTCGCAATAATGGGGCGCGCAGTGATCACGTAGATCCAAAATTAGCAATTAGCTCTTGAATATTTTGGAAACGTTAATGCTTATTGGTTATATCTTAACTATAGGGCGACGACCACCTCCGTATAATGTACATGTTCATATATTTGGTGAAAATGTTTGTTAAGACAGAGTTCACGCTCTCTGATTCATCTCATCAAATCCCATGAATTTTGATGAGTCAGAAGTCCCCCCCATGGGGATCATCCATGATGTGAGTTTTACCTCCTTCTTGATCCCTGCTCCGATCCCTGCTCCGATCTCAGGTATGTGCAAATGGGCTGAGCAACAGTGGGGCTCTGAGTCGGCTGAGCGAGGGCCGAGCCTGGGGTTATGGGCGGGCTCTAACGGCCAAGGGGCTGAATAAGGAAAACGGACATGAGAAAACTGTGGTAAATGGGCAGCTGTTTTTATGCATGGTGTTGCGGGGTTGGGGGGGTTGGTGAAAGGGCTGAGATAAAAGGGGATGGTGGTGCTGGGAGGGGAGAGGGGCCGGGACAGGGCTGATATGTCTTTGATGGTGCAGTGGAGAGGGGCTGTGGTAGGGAGAAGGAGATGGCGGTGCTGGTATGGGATAGGGCTAAAGAAGGTGGTGGCTCTTAGGGAAGAGAAAGGAAGGGTTGGAGCAGAAAGCAATGACACTTATAAAGAAGCAAGCATTCTTAAAATGTGCCACGAGTCTGCTTTCTGCCATACCCAACTCCATACCAGGGAGCACAGTGCCCCTGTCCGGCCCCGGCTCCCAGCCAATCAGTGAGTGGCAGAGGTCAGGCAAGAAGTCAGGCAGAGCTCATGTCCCTCTGGTTATCACGTCGGGAGTGACTTTTTTTAATTTTCTATAAATGTCATTCAAGTATGGGTGGGCAGCGGCTTGTGGTCAACGACTCCTTTGGACAGGCACAGACTTGAAAGGAGGATCAGACCAGAGCCCCAGCTTTGTGTCAAGCCGTTCGCTGCAATATTCCTTGACAACTGACACCTGGGTCTGGAGGGAGTCTGGGGTGTCCACAGTGACACTGGGGTACTGGTCTGGCCTGCGAGATGGGCAGTGAGGTAAAACTGAGTTCCAAACAAATCAGATCCATACGGGTGGCTCTCCCAGCATCACCTTACTGTTGCCACCCATGAGTTACGTGGTACTGGGCAAATGCAAGCACTGTAGGTGGATGGCAGAGATGAGGCTGGCATCATCGAATAATGACCAGACTAGATGCCAGAAAACGAAGGAAGGTACTAGGAGGTCATGAGGAAAGGTTAGGGCAGGCTGGCTTTGGGCAAACAAGAAGGAACAAGGGAGTCGCATGTGGCATGCGATACGTGTTGCCCCCAGGGTGAATTTGGAGCTGCACAGAAAGTCAGCGAGCCGTAGTGGGGGGCAGAGTGCCCCCCAGGCTATTTAAAGGGGACTGGCGAAGGTTCGGAAACAGTCGGCCGATATGCTGAACGTGTTGTCTGGACCTTTGCCCGCACACCTCTGCTGGTGGCTTTGTGTCAGGCTAAGGCGGCACACAGAGTGGTCCCGCAGAGCCTCAGTGGAGGGAGAAGCTGGTGGAGATTTGGCAGATCAGTGGGGGCATCAAAGATGTGGCCGTAGGGCTGGGGCTTCTATTGTGGGCATCCTGGTCTCCAACCCAGGCCTCCCTATCGCTGATACTTATATCAGTGCTTCCTCCAGACAGACTCTCACCGACATCCTCTTTGTCGTTCCCTCACTAGACCTATGGATCCCTCATATGGTCTCAGTTTTCTCTCCTATCTTTTTCCTCTCCCATTAATGGTGGCACTCAGTTGGAGATACTCTTAGCCTCCTTCCACTCCTTCAAGACCATCATTAATATATATCTGCATGGCACCACCCTCATCCAGGGCGCCCAGCTCAATCTCCTCCTTTCCGATAGGTGTCTCCCGCATCTTAACAACTTCCTTCTCTCTCCTTCTACTAGCACCTCTCTGGCTTCTCTGCCACCTCCTGCCTCTTATGCCTCTCTGGCCCCTCTCTCCTCCTCTCTGGCTACTATTCCACCTCCTGCAATCATCTTTGCCCACTCTCAGACCCCTCTACCACATCTGCTGGCGTTCCTCAAGCCTGTACCCCACCCGGAAGACTTTAAAATGTGGCAACCTGCTCCACGTCGCTACTCTCAACTCTCGCTCTGCTGTGAAACACTCCTCTGACATCTGCCACCTCATCGAAGAACTTGACCTGTTCACGACTAGCTCTGTCATGAGTTTTGGCACTCTCCTTCCTAATGGCTACACAATCCCCTCTGAGTCCAGAACCAACCAACTTGGAGGTGGAGTAGCTTTGATCTTTCCGGAGTGGGTCTCTGCATCTGTCATTCCTATGCAGGCTTACTCTTACTTTGAATGCCTGATCTCTACATCTCTACCTCTGCTGGCCTCAGGGGGCTCTCTATCTCTCCTGGCTTCTCTCTGACCGTGGCCACCATCTAAAGGCCTCCTGGCCAGGTTGCCCTCTTCCTCTCAGTGGGCTGACATCTCCTCCTCTCTCCTTTCCTCTACATCTCAACGTCTCCTCCTAAAAGACCTCAACATCCACCTGGATGCTTCTAATCCCTCCTCTGGGCTCTTCTGCAACCTCTGCAACACTCTCTCTCTCTTTCTATTCTACTCTGCTGGACACATCTTGGATGATCTCATCTCGTCAGGTATCCCCCTCTCTAACCCTCTCACCACTGACCACTTTCTGCTTTCCTCTCACCTGAAGCTTTATGTCCCTCAGGCAAAGCCAGCCCCAGCACTGCCACCTACCTTCTCTGCCATGAAGCGCGTGTCAGTGGATGCCTTTGCCTCTACTTTCTTTGCTCCTCTTACTCCTGCGGCAGACTCACACTCTGGCTCAGCCCTCTCTAAACTGCATCTTTCTATCTCCACCGCTCTAGACATCCTTACCCCTGTCATGAAAATCCGTCTGACGCCTACCTCCAAGTCCAACTCTTGGTATGGCTCTGACCTCACCACCCCGAAACGCAAGTGCATGGTGGCTGAGAGGAAGTGGATGACTTCATGCACATCCTGTGATGAAATGGCCTACTGCCTGGTACAAAGGCAATACAGACTCTCTGTCCTGTCCAAGAGGAGAGTCCACAACCAAGCCTGTGTCTCTGCAGCCTCGAACAACACATCCATACTCTTTAACATCTGCAAGGAGCTGGCCAACCCTTCTGCAGTCACTACCTCTCCTGCTCCCTCCTCAGCCCTCTGTAGGGCTCTGGATTCTCACTTCACCTCTAAAACCCAGTACATCCTGTCCTTGCTCTCCTCTTCCTCTCCATCTTCCTCTCTAGATCCCCCTCTGGTCATCTCCCCATCTCCTCCCCTTTTTCAACTTTCTCTCTGACAGCACCCAATGATTTTTCTAGACAAGTCAGATCTATGAAGTGTCATTCAAACGGGTGCTCCCCTGCTCCTCCAGAACCATCAAGGACCACATTGATGCCCTCGCTCAAGCCTCGGCCAATTTCTGCAATCACTCTTTCACTACTGGAACCTTTCTCTCTTTCCTAATGCACTCCCTTGTGCATATCTTCCTTAAAAAGCTATCTGCCAACCCTACCTGTACATTAAACTATCACCCAATCTCTATTACTCCTTTCCTGGGCAAACTCCTGGAAAAGCTGGCAATCTCCCAGTTTACTCTGCACACTGAACCTGTTGGTTGTCTCCATGACCATCAGTCTGGCTTCAAAGCAACCAGAGTCACAGAAACTGCTCTCCTGAACACCCATGAAGATCTTGCCTCAGGGCTCTATCCACTCACCCTAGCTCTTCAATGCCTACCTGGCCCCTTTGGCCCACCTAATCTCTCCTTTCTCCTCTAACTTTCAGTGTTATGCAGATGACACTCGGCTCTCCTTCAGGCTCCCCTCAGCCTCCTCTCCTCTCTCACTCATTCCTGACAGTCTATCTGCGATTCAGGATTAGTGCGCCTCCAATGATCTCTGCCTTAATTCCAGTAAAACGGAGATCCTTCTCATTGGAACCCCGGTCCCGCTTTCACTCTCTCACTCTTCCTTTGCCTTCCTGTGAGGCAAAAAACCTTGGTGCCATCTTTGATTCCACTCTCTCTTTCTCTCCTCACATCACTGACCTTGCCTTGACCCTTTAACAAAGTTTTTTTCATTAAATTTCATCGGTTTTTATTAGTGCAACTTAACCATAACGTCCCATTAACATTTTTTCAGAGAATTTCATAGGTTTCTATTAGTGCAACTTAACCATAACATCCCTTTAACAAAGTTGTTTCAGTGAATTACATGGATTTTAACCACTGCATGCTATTTTCCTACAATTTACTATATATATATATCACATTTACCCCAATATAGCAACATTTTTGTCCAATTTACAAAGATTCACCTCACAACTCTGGCATTTCCCACCTTCTAGTATCATTTTTAACACTTCTGTACACTTTTTGCAACTTTTTCCACTGTTTTTGCATCCGTCGACGTCCGCAAACGTCTGACGTCATCTCGAACTTTCCGAACAGCGCCATGTGACCATGCGCTCGCATGCGGCATGTTGATGTGTGCGCAAACATGTCCGCTCTTCACAAATGGGTCTATGCTTTGAGGACAGTTCAGAACTGCATTTACTACTGATCTAGGAACTTCCAAGCTCAAAATATACCCTTGCATAGCTCCTACACCTATTCTTACTCATTGGGCCTCATTACGGGGTGGGCGGTAAGGGTTAACAGGCACCGGTAAGGAGACCGGTGCCGGAAAACCCTTACTGCCCTATTCCGAGGTCCCTTAGCGGGAGCCACTAAGGGACCAGGGAGCTAATAATGGGGGCTCGAATGGGAATGGGGAATGGTTCTCGGAATGGGGACTTACCGGGTCCTCCAAGGTTGGAATGACCCGGTAAGTCCCTATTTCGAGAAACCGGACCCGGAATGCGGTAAGGGGGTAGCATGGCTACTTCCTACCTCGTAATGAGGCCCATTATCCATTAACAATCTAGTACAAAGCACATACTTGGAAGAATATTAGCAAAACTGCTATTTATCTTAAAATTGGCATCGGCTATTGCTATCCCTCCTCCCCAAGAGCCACCAGCACCACCAGCTGGAGGACCTACACAACAAAAAAAGCACAGTACTTCTAAAGACAATGAAGAGAACAAAAATGCTGAGATAGAGGAAGTGCCTACCTCTAGCACCAAGAGAGAATCATGGGTGGGGCAGTTCTTGAACACTATTGGGAATGTACCAAAGGCTAAAGCTACCAAAGTGAACTGCACTGAGTGCAACTTTGTAATCAGTAGCGGACTACCTGGTCAGTACTCCTACGGGACCACCTCCATGCGGCGCCGCCACACCAAATCCAACCATCGCAATGCTCTCAGAAAGCCTGTTTCTCTCTTAGGAAGTAGTAGGCTGTCTTCCTCATCTTCCTCAACCAATACTGTAACCACAAAGCCTACTTCTGTGGGACACAAAATCCCACCAGCTACCTTGCAAGCAATAAAAGAGGCTGTTGATGCTTTTGAAGCTGTAATCAAGGAGCATGGGAAACACTGCCCTCTACCTTAGAAGTAACATACGTGCAACATCTTCCCCTTTCCACCTGCCCCTCCATATTAGTGGTTGGTGCCTCTTCTCTCATTTCCCTCCCCACCTCACGTTCTAACTTCTCCTGCAAATAAAAATACATAAAAAAACAACAAAAGAAAAGTTCTTTAGGACCTACGTTTCACAGTTAAAAAATAGTACTAAAAAAGAATCTTATGGACTCCATCTACATTTTGTGTTATGCTAATAGAATAATGTGGCGTGCATCCCCCGTTCCAGGTACTGGAATGGGGATAATGGTCCAGCAGCCCAAGTTATCGGCCCAAGCGAAGTCAGGGCGGACAATGACAGCTCTGGATCGTTATCCCCCATTCCTGTCCATGCAATGGGGGATTAAAGCCATTAGCACCCCAGGTTTCCAAATCAGGAACCTGGGGTGCTAAAAAAAATGTTCTTCCTACACCAGGACGCCTGCGGTGCCCCGCTGTAGGAAGAAAAATCTTTTTCCAAGATGACCACCATGGAAAGGGAAGGCGGGGCTCCTTACAGAGCCCCTCTTCCCTTTCCATGGACATGGCCACTTTAACCCCATTTGTCATCCCTCGTGGTCATGGCCTTATGCCATGACCCAGACAATCTGGCCACTGTCCATGGCCATAGGTGACTCAGTCATCAAAGGTACATCACTATTTTGTGTACCTACATTATGACAATTGTCAAAAAATATAACACGGGCACATTTTCAAAACCATGCTTTGAGGGCCTTGCCAATGCGCCTTTCACAGGTTTGCTGGAACTCCGCCCGTGTTTTATTTTTTCAAAAGTGTCAAAATGTACGTACATATAATAGTCATATCACTTAGCCCCCACTTGTCAAAATCCATTCAGACTTTACACAAGGTTGGGTCTATAATCATTCTGAAAACTTTTGTCCACATTCATCAAATGGCAACAAAGTTATAAGCCATCTATCTAAAAATGATGAGACCCCCCTCTAAGTTAACCCCCTCTTGACAAAATCCCACCAAACTTAACAAATACATGTATATCTAGATCTAAAATCGTTATGCAAACATTTGCCAGATTCGTCAAATGGCACCACATTTATAAGCCTTTACAATATATTGGGAATGCCCTCTAATTTTGTTCCCTGATGGCAAAACAGCTCCACACTTTCAAAACCCAATCAGAATCACACTACTCTCCTCTATCTGCACTCACTATTACTCTCCACTCACTACTACTACACTCCCACAATCACCCTCATTTCACTCTCCCAGTCTTCTCATTCTGTCTCAGTCACCCCTCCTTTCCTTCTGTTATACTCACTCACTCACCTTGCATGCACTTTCACACCCAAGTAGCGCTTTCTCCCACCAGAAAATACCACACTTTTCACATGCGTTCCTCAATCCTCCTCTGCACCTTCTTTCCTCCGCTTTGTCTGTTGGTCCTCCTTCTCCTTCCTTGACCTCACACGAACAACCTGCACTGCTATGTTTTCCATGTCCCTTTTTATCCTCCCTTTCATTGTTTCTCTCCGTAAGCTAGTTCCCCTGCCCAGCCACTACCCTCCTTCTCCCCAGGGGCTGAGTTACAGGTATAGAAGCACATATATAACACCCCTTTTGGTATGCTGGTGCACCAGTGTTTGATCCAAGAATAGTCCATTTTAGAGTTAGAGTTCTAATGTCCACTGCTATTCGACAATGGCAGCTCGCTAAAGAGTTAGTCAATACCGTTGTTTGTAACAGAATTACATGGAGCATCTGGATTGCCAGTTCAATTTGCAGAGCGTTTCCAGATCCTGCTGAAGATATACTCAATGGCCATGTTACTCTGAGCGTTTGGATTGCTGGCTTGATGTGCGGATCCCCAGACGGTCTGACAGTTGGCTCTCTCCCGGATGGGCTGCTCGCTCTTTCCTCCACCGCCATACGTTTTGGGTAATGTAGTGCCATAAAACGAGGAGAAAGACACTGGCCAGCATTATGCATAATGGGTATGGGGCAGGAAAAGGTGGTACTTTGTTCACTTAGACAGACACAGGTAAAAGGGACAGAGACAGGGACCCTCCCTCCTCCCGCACCCCACCTCTGGGCACACCTGTGGTGGGCCTCCTGCCCCAGGTTGAGAGGGGTCTCCACCCCCAACCCCTTTCATAGGGCCATGGCATCATCACTGCGAGCCTGATTTAATCGTCATGCATCCTTTTATTAGGGAACGGAATATTTGTCCGTCGATACGGCTCCAGTGGATATACCCTGTCACCAGAAGTTGGTACGTAATCCATGGAAACAAGGAAGCGCGCTGAAATAATGCTTTTGTCTTTTGTCACCAAACTTGCCTTTGTGGCTATAAGTTTAAAATAAAAGTGTAGTTATGACTGGGAACCCATCCAAGTCATAATACCTTTTATTGGACTGAGATGGTGTGATGAAGATGTTGTCAGATACGGCAACAAAAGGTACCAAAACTTGGTTTTGTGATTTTAAAAGCAGAATAACGTGGCGACAACCCATTCTCTGCGTTCTTGTAGGAGGACGCTTGTATGTGTTAATGCCAGTTCCTCATGCATGAGCTCCATGTTGAAAACTGGCACAATATATCGTTTATTTTTTTGTACAGGAGTTTTTGACCTTGGGCAGTATGTGACTGGAGTCTGAAGACCCAAGACTTCAGGATTGAAATACGTGGCAATGAAATTATGACATAAACTGCAGCAAACACTTTTCTCGAGAGGATAGCTAAGGGGCAACATGCTCGCCTTGGAAGCAAGACGACGTGGAGCAATACAGGTTCGATCCCCGGGTCCTCTGGGTATTAAGCGCGTTATAAATAACCTATCATATCACCTGGTGCAGGCACGTGCTTTGCTTGCAGTGTGCGCATTCTGCTGTTCTGCAGGTGGTGCATTGAGAACTATAGCCTTTCACCCATTGGCTTCACATTGACTAGAAGAGCCCAATACTGTCCAATCACTGATAGTATAAGGGATCTATATTGGGGTGAAAGCTTCTTCAGCAGGCATGTTAGAAGATACTGTATGATGTGACACTAAAAATGTTCTCTCATCCAAGATGCATTCTCGGGCACAGCCTGTATCCCATGGTCGCATTCATGAGGTGCGCCATTAAATAAAAGTTGGCTGTGATTGCGTTAATCCCTTTTCATGAGACGGACCATGTCATCCGTGTTGCATATCCAATTTTATTCAAGTGACACGTGTGTGGTTGAGGGTACTTGAGCTACTTAATTAAATGATTTGAGCACGGGAAGGGATGTATTTTTCATGAACCATCGGACGTGTCCCTTTTGGACTTCCTGGTCCCTGACACATAGGGGCTTGCACTCAGCAGTACTCCCAACATGGCCGTCAAACACAGAACGTTGTTTACCAGCTTCCTCGTCGGACGCAGCACGTTCTATAAAGAAGACATGCCCTGCGGCACCGCGCGTCTCAACGCTACGGCTTGCAGTGGCTAGCCGTGTGCTGCCGTAGTTCGCCCTCGCTACCTTCTTTGATTCCTGGCTCCTGGCCCCTAATTTCTCCTTCTCATTCATTCCCTTCCTCTTTATTACCTCTTGCATCCTGGATCTCCGTGTACCCGTCTCCGAGTACACTCTTCATCGTTTTCCAGGACTTCCCGGACATTCTGAATGTTCCAGGAGTCGGAACGCTGAACGCACGCTGGAACCCGAGGACGTTCGCACAGGGTTATACAAGACCCGAACTGTGCGCAAGAAGACTCCTTCAAAGAACTCCAATAGGGAACACAGACAGGTGAGAAGGAGGGAAACCTGTGACAGATTGAGATGCCAACAAACTGAAATTGATACAGACATGGAGGCGGCAGTTCAAGACCTCATGTGCGGCATGCAGGAGTTAACAACAGAAGTGCAGAATCGTAAAGCGGAGAATGCCACATTAAAACAATTAGTCCTGTCCCGTGATTCCTCGACCAAGGAAAGCGTATAGCTGGGCGGAGTAGTAGATAAATACAACGGTTCTTCAAAAAACCTTTGCGGGTTCCTTGATTCGTGTTTAGTCCGCTTTACCTTTAAGCCCTTCTACTTCTCTACCCCCAGGGCAAAGGTGGGCTTTAGGATTTCGCATCTTTCCGGGAATGCGTTAACGTGGGCTACGCCTTTAGTTCATTCTGCAGATACCCTCCTGGATGACTAATGATGGATTTGTATAGGCCCTAAAGACCATGTTTGACCACCCAGAACAGGTCTACAGTGCCCAGGAACGCCTACTGGATTTCCAACAAGGTTCCCAGGATAGGCTTGCATATGTGACACGCTTTAAGCAACTGGCCAAAGAAGCAGATTGGTCCTCAGAAGCCTGCTTTACCCTTTTTCCGAAGAGGACTGAATGAGGAAATAAAAGATGAGCTCGCCAGAGGGGCTCGCCCAGGTTCCTTCCAGGCTCTTATGGACCTCTCTTTACAGATAGACTTCCGTGTCCAGGAAAGGAAGGCAGAAAAGAAGAAGGCTAGAATACCTTACCAAAAGACGTCCATAGAACCTTCCTCTAAAGCTGAGCCCACTCCTGCCCCCACTACAGATCCAGAACCCATGCAACTGGGGGCCTTCCGCAGACCCATATCCCCGCAAGAAAGTATGCAACGGATTCACACTGGGCTGTGTATGTATTATGCCTCAGACAGACATCTTGTGAGAGAATGTCCCTTAGCTCCTCCACGGCGTTTGGGAAACGCCAGCTCCCGATCCTAGATGGAGCACAGCTTCGGGAGAGAGATGTTTGCTCCACATCTATTCCATCCTTGAACTCTCCTGGACAAAACAATCTTGTGATCTTGCAGGCCTTTCTACCGCCATCCAAGAACGAAACCTACCCCATTTTGGCATTGGTGGATTGTGAAGCCATGGGGATATTTATAGATTAAGATTGGGTCACTACCCGCCACATTCCATATGAAACTCGAGGCATCATGCAACCTATAGGGACTATAGATGGAAGACCTCTCTCTTCAGGACCCATAACCCCACAAACCAAAGAGATCCAGCTCTCATAAAACCATCATCGAGAGGTGATCAAATTTGACATCAAAAGTCTGCTCATTACCCAATCGTACTGGGTATGCCCTGGTTACAGAAGCACAACCCATACATCAACTGGGCAGCAGGATCCTTGTTTCTTGGTTCCGAGCATTGTATGTCTCACTGTCTATCCCTGGATTCCTTGTCGACATCTTCTGAAGGTACGCTGACAGACCAGCAAGGGCCATTAATGGTCTCAAATATCATCCAGGTTCCTAGGGCCTATCAGGATTACACTGATGTGTTTTCAACTGCCATAGTTCAGGCCCTACCCCCTCACAAACCTGAAGACTGCGCTATTAATACTGAACCCTCAGCAGTGATTTCTTTTGGAAGGATGTTCATTTTATCTGAACCAGAGAAAAGGGCAATCTGAGAATACTTGGATACCAACCTTGAAAATGACACCATACGACCTTCCAAATCTCCAGCGGGAGCTTCGTTGTTTTTTGTTCCCAAGAAAGATACTGAAGAGCTTAGGCCCTGTCTTGATTATCGTGGTTTAAATCAATGCACCCTCAAGGACCACCACCCATTGCCCTTAATCTCAGATATCCTGGAAGCGGTGAGAGAAGCTGTAGTCTTCATGAAATTGGATCTCAGAGGTACTTACCATCGGACGCGTCCCTTTTGGACTTCCTGGTCCCTGACACATAGGGGCTTGCACTCAGCAGTACTCCCAACATGGCCGTCAAACACGGAACGTTTTTTACCAGCTTCCGCTGCAGACTCAGCACGTTCTATAAAGAAGACACGCCCCCGCAGCCCCACGCGTCTCAACGCTACCGCTTGCAGTGGCTAGACGTGTGCTGCCGTAGTTCGCTCTCACTACCTTCTTTGATTCCTGGCCCTAATTTTCCCTCCTCATTCATTCCCTTCCTCTTTATTACCTCTTGCATCCCGGATCTCCGTGTACCCGTCTCCGAGTACACTCTTCATCGTTTTCCAGGACTTTCCGGACATTCTGAACATTCCAGGAGTCGGAACGCTGAACGCACGCTGGAACCCGAGAACGTTCGCACAGGGTTATACAAGACCAGAACTGTGCGCAAGAAGACTCCTACAAAAAACTCCAATAAAGAACACAGACAGGTGAGAAGGGGGGAACCAGTGACAGTATTTGCATGTCAAACGCACACATTCATTTGATTGGATGGTAGAAAAAAGATCTTGAACTCGCTCCCAAATGACACAGTTGCGCATGCTACCATGTGACATAAATGCAGCAGCAGCGTGCACATGTGTAGTTATCTCTCTGTGCATGCAGAGCTCTGGGCAGTGTGCCAGACAATTTAAGCACACCTATCCAAAGTATTAATAATAGTAGATTTTATGTGCCAGAGAATAGCTAATTTGGTGGTTTTCTACATGTGTTACTCTTAAAGCCCATACATTCTTTTTTGAGGGCCTGAAATGGAAATGGAGAGAATGTGTAATGTGTTCTGGGCAGACACAGTGGCCCTCATTATGAATGTGGCGGTGTGAGAGACGGGCCTCAACGACCGGTGGGGGGTGTCTGTACTTCCGCTCCCTATATGGTGGAGGAGAGGCACAGGAGACCCCAGCCAAGATTCTCTATTCGGTAGCAATGGTCGAGCAATCAAGGCCTAGCTTCTCAGGAGGTGATGCAGGCTGGTTCTTAAGTACAGTGTATCCCCAAGCCCCCACAAAGGAATATCCACACTCTGTATTGGTTAGAACACAGTCTTTATATAATCAATAGTTAAGGTTATGTACATTTATCATAGTAACTCACTTTGTACTCTGGCAAAATCTACAATGGCAAATATTTACAATCCTAAAGTGGTACCACCCTAGATCTCATTGAAGTGCATGAACAATACTGTACAATGTCACACAGACCAATAGAGGGAAACCAGCAATAGAGAGAGGAGAGAAAATAAGATGGTGGAGCAATAGGCAGAATACTGACCCTTACCACTAGGCACAGTTCTGTGTGGAGATCCCCCCACCTGGGCAACCTGTAAAGAAAGATATAACACAAGCCCAGTCCATATATTGCTCTGCAAGTCTTATTCTCTCCTATAATGTTTTTACCCCCCCAATGTACCTGGTGGAGTCGAGTTCCTCGAAAAGGCGTCGACAAACGTCGAGGGACTCGCTGTTCGGCGACGGGGAATCGATGGCCCTTCTTGAATGCCTTCCCTTTCAAGCGGGAGGCACGGGGCGTCGAACGTCCGTCGACAAACGAGGTAGAACGATGTCGAAGAGGCGGCAGCTTCGTCCGAGCGGTGCTCGTCGGCGTCGGGGCGTCGGCGTCCTGCAAGGCGGAGGTGTGCGGGGCACCTCGATGACAATAGTTCTGGACAGCAAAGATTGTAGAGACGGGAGCCCAGCAAGGGCGTCGAGTCGTCCGAGTCTTTGAGGTCGTCGGGTGGCGGAAAACCCACCGGCAGGTTTCTCCTCGGCGCGTTGGTCGTCCTCGACTTTCTCCGGCAGGATAAGCGGTCGACGAGGCGGTCGAGAGAGTCCTTCGATTGAATGTTCTTAGGCAAAGAAGCGGACGGCTCCAGTCGTCGGCGGCACGGCGTCAAGTGGTTCCCACGGCTGGGCAACACAACTTCGACGGGCCTCCAGCGGTTACACAAACCTGCGAACCCTGGTCGACGGCAATGGACTTCGACAGCGTCGATGTCCGGGTGCTTCACTTCGATCTCCTCGGCGGTCCCGTCTCGGGTCGGCAGCCTTTCGAGGGTCTGACTTCCAGGGCGCTTCGGCGAAGATCCAGCGGTGCTCGATGGTCCCTCGGAGCACGGGAAGAGGGCGCCTTACCAGGTCCTCTCTCGGATCAGTCCTCGACGAATTCGGCAACCTTCAGATCTGTCGAAGCAAATGCAGCAGCAAGTCTTCTTCTTCCAGCTGGACGTCGAGGATCAGCAGTTCCAGTTACTCTTGAGTGGAGACTGAGCTTCTGAACGCTTCTGAACAATTTCCAGTGGTGAGAGGTCCCCAGATATACTATCCTGTCTCTCATCCACACTGCTGGCACACACACAGCAGCCAATCACACAGAGGGGCATTCATGCAGTCAGTCAGCCAATCAGGCACACAGTGCATTCAGGCCACACTCCTCCCTTTCAGACACTCACAACAAGGAATGTGGATTGGGACAAGTACCCAGCCATTCAACACTACACACTGCATTCAGGCCAGTTTCGGGCAGGGCTGTCTCAGTCTTTGTCTCACATGCCAGAAACCAGACAACCACAACAAGGAGTGTATATTGGTCACACACTCCATTCACCCAGGTCCCACCCACAGGAGGTACCCACAACATACAGTCACTGGGAAGGCTCCAGTCAGTCTAGCTGGGCCTTCACAACAACACCATATATGGAACTTCCACCCAACAGCCAGTCAGGGGGAAGGGACAGAGTCAGGGCTTCCCAGGACTTTGGGAAAAACAAGAAAACAGGCAATAGAAAGCAAGAGGCCACAGGGGCCATCTTGTTTTCTATCAGGAATCAACTGATCCCAATGGCAGGGCCTGGGTATCCCAAAATGGAGGACACCCAGAGCACCTGTCACATTCAGCATGGAGCTGCCACCAGCCCATACCCTGCTCTGTGGGCCACCCACAGGTGCCCAAAAAAACATACACTAGGGGCACAGGGTTGTACCCCTACCCATGGGTTCCATAAGGGTATCCCATGGGTCTGTTCACCAAACCAAAAGAGAGAGCTGCACTGCCAGGAGTCCCACATGGACTCCTGGGCAGAAAACACGACAGAACACACGATAAAAGGCAGTAAAGGACAAGGATTCAGAGGCCCTGTCCCTCTGATGCATTTCCAGCATCACAGTTGCCCCCCCCAGACTGAGGTGGAGGGTGTCTAATCTCCCACGGGATAGACACCCTCATCCAGACGGTCAATATACCTTCTGGAAAGGCCATCTGCATTATCGTGGCTCTTCCCTGGTCTGTGCTCTATGGTGAAGTCTAGCCCTTGTAGGCTAATCGACCACCTGAGCAATTTCGGATTCTCACCCTTCATCTGCATAAGCCACTTCAGGGGCTTATGATCTGTTTGGACCTTGAAGGTGGACCCCGTAAGGTAGGGCCTAAAACGCCTAAGGCTCCAAACTATACTAAAACATTCCTTTTCAACAGTAGCCCACCTAAGTTCTCTACCCTTGAGTTGTCTACTGATGAATATGATAGGATGTTCTCTCCCTTTGTCATCTAACTGGGACAAGACAGCTCCAATTCCGGTGTCGCAGGCATCCGTCTGGACGATAAAGGGTCGGCTGTAGTCAGGCGCACTCAACACAGGTGCCCTACACAGACTTTCTTTCAAGCCATCAAAGGCCCTCTGACAGTCTTCGGTCCAATTAACCTTCCTAGGCTGTTTGGGCGAAGTTAGAGCTGTCAGGGGTGCAGCTATGGTTCCATAGTCTGCCATGAAATTGCGATAGTACCCAGTGAGGCCCAAAAAGGCTCTCACCTGGGTTTGAGTAGTGGGAGTCTCCCAGTTCTGTACATCCTGTACTTTACTGGCGGGAGGTTGGATTTGACCCCCTCCTACCTCATGACCAAGATAGGTAACTTTCCCCTGAGCTATCTGGCACTTGGTGGCCTTGATAGTGAGGTTAGCCCTTTTCAAGGCCTGCAACACCTTATCCAGATGTGTCAAATGCTCTTCCCAGGTGGAACTGTAGACGGCAATGTCGTCTAAGTAAGCCACACAAAAGGCTTCCAGCCCACTGAGCGCATGGTTGACCAATCTCTGGAAGGTGGCAGGGGCATTCTTCAACCCAAAAGGCATGACCCTAAACTGGTAGAGTCCCTCAGGTGTGGAGAATGCCGTCTTTTCCTTGGCATGGTCCGTCAGAGCTATTTGCCAATAGCCTGAGGTAAGGTCAAAGGTGCTCACAAATTTGGCAGCACCTATAGTGTCCACGAGCTCATCAGCCCTGGGCAATGGGTGCGCGTCAGTTTTGGTGACGGCATTGACTCCTCGGTAGTCCACACAGAACCTCCAATCCTTGGTACCCGCCTGGGAACTTGCTTTAGGGACAAGGACCACTGGACTGGACCAGGGACTGGTTGAGGGTTCAATAACACCCAGATCCAACATCTTGGCGACCTCAGCCTGGATGTGGTTTTTGACGGTATCTGACATACGATAGCTCCTGCTTTTGACAGGCACACTGTCACCAGTGTCAATTTCGTGCTTACACCACGGTGTAAGGCCCGGTGTCAGTGAAAACAGAGAGGCATACTGCTGGAGCAAAGCCCGGCAGGCCCTCTGCTGCTCTGTTGTCAAATCTGGAGAGAGACGTACTCCCTCCACTGAGCCATCCTGAGGGTTGCTATGCAGCAAATCAGGAAGGGGCTCACTCTCATCCTCTTCTTGCCCTGAAGCTAGCAAGAGACATGAGACCTCTGCTCACCTGTGGAAAGGCTTGAGCCTGTTGACATGGAATACCTGAGGGGCTACCCCAGAGGCACCCATGTCAACCAGATAATTGACTTCGCCCATCTTGGAGATTATCCTGAAGGGTCCAGTCCATTTGTCGGCCAAAGCTCTAGGCTTTGTAGGCTCCATCACAAGGATTTCCTGTCCCGGAGTCCAATCCACTTGCGAAGCTTTCAGGTCATGCCAGTACTTATTCAATTCCTGGCTGGCCTTGAGATTTGCTGTTGCCTGACCCATCATTTGTGTCATCCTCCGCCTGAGGCCTAACACATAGTCCCCCACTTGCTTGGCGGGACCTGGAGGAGTGGCTTCCCAGCCTTCTCGGATCAAGGCGAGGGGCCCCCTCACGGGATGTCCAAAGAGTAACTCAAAGGGGCTGAAACCAACACCCTCTTGAGGTACCTCTCTGTAAGCAACAAACAGCAGGCATGGCAGGAGGAGATCCCATTTCCTCCTTAGGGGCTCTTCCAAAGCACCTAGCATGCCCTTGAGAGTTTTATTAAATCTCTCAACCAGACCATTGGTCTGGGGGTGGTAAGAGGTGGAGAATTTGTAGGTTACCCCGCACTCTTTCCACATGGTTTTCATGTAACTCGACATGAAGGTGGATCCTCTGTCAGAGACAACCTCCTTGGGGAATCCAACACGGGTGAAAATGCCCAGGAGAGCCCTGGCAACCACCTTGGCCGTAACCGTCCGAAGGGGTATCGCCTCAGGGTACCTGGTGGCATGATCTACCAAGACCAGGATGAACCGATGTCCACCTGAAGTGGGAGGGTCAAGGGGACTGACGATGTCGATGCCCACCCTCTCAAATGGGGTGCCAACCACTGGCAACGGCTGCAGTGGGGCAATGACACTGCCTCCAGTCTTGCCAGACAACTGACAAGTTGGGCAGGTCCTGCAGTGGGACTCCACTTCTACTCCCATCCGTGGCCAGTAGAAATGGGCAGAGAGCCTCTGCTTAGTCTTCTTGGTCCCAAGATGACCAGCCAAGGGCACCTCATGCACCAACTGCAGTAGGAAGGGCCTGTAAACCTGGGGTACCACCAACCTCTTGCGGGCACCAGGTTCAGGCTTAGTGGGCTCACTAACAAGGAGCTCACCCTCCCAATAAATCCGGAAATTCCTAGGCACCTCTCCTTGTGCCTGGGCCAGGGCCTGTTTCCTCAGTCCCTCGAGAGAGTGGCACTCTCTCTGTCCCTTACAGAAGTCCGCCCGGGAGGGTCCCCCTTCAGCTAACAAGCATTGAAGGTCGGGATGATCCTCCGGGTTGAGAACCTCTCCCACAGGAGAGTCTTCTGCCTCTTCTCCCAAAGGAGTTGAGTTTGGGTTTTCCACTGGACCCAGCCCGTCCGGAGCATGGATTCCAATGGGTGCTGTCGGAACAGCAGGAAGAGAAGGTGCTCTCTCCACAGAGGTGGCCTTCTTGGTCTTCCTTCTTCTTGCCTTAGGCCTCGCCTTTGGCTCGGGTACCTGACCCACAGCCAGACCCGGTGTCACCTGTGACCTAGTGACTGCAGCAGCAGTCATGGGAAGACCATCCGAGATCAACCCTAACTCTACTAGATCATTCCCTAACAAAATGTTAGCAGGGACATTGTCCTGAACCAGGACAGGAAGCTTCGCTGTCTTGTCGCCAATCATGAGTGTGACTAAGGCTACATGTGATAATTTGGGAGGCCCACCAGCTAACCTGGTGGTTTGCAGAGGAGCACCTTCATAGTCCTCTGGCCTGAGCAGGGTCCTGTCCACCACTGTCATGCTTGCCCCAGTGTCTCTCAAACCAGTAGAAGGCTGGCCATTCAAGATGACACTTCTCAAAAACCTACGGGTGTTCTGTGGGATAGTCGCCAGTACTTCCGCATACTGGTCCCAGGCCCCAAGGGACACTAAGGAAATCTCCACCGGAGCACCAAATGTGATCCCGGCAGAGGAGGGGAGGACAGTGGCCTCCACCTCAGACACGGGGTAAGGGTAGGTCAGGCTGACAGCCTGTACTCCAAGTGCCTTACCTTTACACTTGGGGTCACCCCTTCTGTGATCCAGAGCCCCACAGTCCCAACAAGTGCCAGGAGTGCGGGGTACGGTACTGGAACCACTGGGAGCCTGCTTTGCAGCAGGTGGACCACTACTCTTATTCCCACCCCCAGATGACTTATCCCCACTAGATTTTTGGGTCTTAGGAGAGGAAGGTTTTGGTTTACCCGACTGTGACTGCTTGGGGGACTCCTCAGCTTTCTGAGAGGCCCCCTTCTCTTTGTCCTTGTCCTTCCCACTGGAGTCCTTAGGGGACACCCGGTGGGAGACCCACTTGTCAGCCAACCTAGCCAGCTTAAAGGGGTCCAAAATGTTCTGGTCAGCCACATACTGACGCAGCTCTGGTGAACAGGCTTCAGAGAAATGCTCAAAAAACAAGAGGTGGGACAATTCAACAAAAGTCTTAACCTTGTATCCATCGATCCACCCCATCATGTTCATGTGCGCAGCACTCACCCAGTCAACCCAAGACATATTCTCCTTTTTCTTAAAATCCCTGAACCTTCTAAGGTATTGGGTAGGTGTCTTGCCGAACTTGGCAATCAAAGATGACTTCATACACTCGTACTGACCCCTTTCTTCCACACTCAGCTTCAGAATACAGTCATACCCGGTTTGAGGCACTCTGCTTAACAAACACTTCGCCCAATCTCTTTTATCCACATCATGAATCTCACAAGCCATTTCAAACGCTTCAATCCATTGGAGGATATCCGAACCCTCCACAAATACACCAACCAAATCTTTCATAAACTTGGTGGCGGGGGACCTGACACTCTCACTGGTTCTAGCTGAAGTCTCCACTCTAGCTTTCTCTAGTTGGATCCTCTGACATTCAGTGTCCTGGCTCTTGAGTTCAAGGTCCTTATTTTTGAGTTCAAGATCCCTATTCTTGAGCTCCACTTGTTGAGCCAACTCCTCTTTCTTAAGCTCAGCATCTATTCCCAACTTGCGGTATTCAAAGGCCAATTTCATCCTTAATAACTCAAGCTCTAAGGAATTGCTGGAGTTTGGAATAGAGGCAGCAGGAATGGCGGCATTCCCAGAAACAGATTCAGCAGAAACCCCAGGGGCAGAGTCCTCATTGGTTGCATTCCCCCTCTCATCAAGAGTTTCACTATCAGTCTGGTAGTCCACCAGGGCAGCTATCAGCTCAGCCCTAGACTTCTCCACAAAGTCTAACTCCCTAGCTTCACAAGCACTCTGGAGAGCCTCCAAGCTCATCCGAGTTAATTAGCCATTCGCAATAGACTCCATTGTTTGTAATGCAGTTACCTTGTACACAACTAAACCTTAATTTAATAAAGGGCCAATATCGTTGTAAGTGGCACGGTTATACACTGATTCTTAAAACCATAAGCATCCCACCGCTGCCACCAGTGTGAGAGACGGGCCTCAGCGACCGGTGGGGGGTGTCTGTACTTCCGCTCCCTATATGGTGGATGAGAGGCACAGGAGACCCCAGCCAAGATTCTCTATTCGGTAGCAATGGTCGAGCAATCAAGGCCTAGCTTCTCAGGAGGTGATGCAGGCTGGTTCTTAAGTACAGTGTATCCCCAAGCCCCCACAAAGGAATATCCACACTCTGTATTGGTTAGAACACAGTCTTTATATAATCAATAGTTAAGGTTATGTACATTTATCATAGTAACTCACTTTGTACTCTGGCAAAATCTACAATGGCAAATATTTACAATCCTAAAGTGGTACCACCCTAGATCTCATTGAAGTGCACGAACAATACTGTACAATGTCACACAGACCAATAGAGGGAAACCAGCAATAGAGAGAGGAGAGAAAATAAGATGGTGGAGCAATAGGCAGAATACTGACCCTTACCACTAGGCGCAGTTCTGTGTGGAGATCCCCCCACCTGGGCAACCTGTAAAGAAAGATATAACACAAGCCCAGTCCATATATTGCTCTGCAAGTCTTATTCTCTCCTATAATGTTTTTACCCCCCCAATGTACCTGGTGGAGTCGAGTTCCTCGAAAAGGCGTCGACAAACGTTGAGGGACTCGCTGTTCGGCGACGGGGAATCGACGGCCCTTCTTGAATGCCTTCCCTTTCAAGCGGGAGGCACGGGGCATCGAACATCCGTCGACAAACGAGGTAGAACGATGTCGAAGAGGCGGCAGCTTCGTCCGAGCGGTGCTCGTCGGCGTCGGGGCGTCGGCGTCCTGCAAGGCGGAGGTGTGCGGGGCACCTCGATGACAATAGTTCTGGACCGCAAAGATTGTAGAGACGGGAGCCCAGCAAGGGCGTCGAGTCGTCCGAGTCTTTGAGGTCGTCGAGTGGCGGAAAACCCACCGGCAGGTTTCTCCTCGGCGCGTTGGTCGTCCTCGACTTTCTCCGGCAGGATAAGCGGTCGACGAGGCGGTCGAGAGAGTCCTTCGATTGAATGTTCTTCGGCAAAGGAGCGGACGGCTCCAGTCGTCGGCGGCACGGCGTCAAGTGGTTCCCACGGCTGGGCAACACAACTTCGACGGGCCTCCAGCGGTTACACAAACCTGCGAACCCTGGTCGACGGCAATGGACTTCGACAGCGTCGATGTCCGGGTGCTTCACTTCGATCTCCTCGGCGGTCCCGTCTCGGGTCGGCAGCCTTTCGAGGGTCTGACTTCCAGGGCGCTTTGGCGAAGATCCAGCGGTGCTCGATGGTCCCTCGGAGCACGGGAAGAGGGCGCCTTACCAGGTCCTCTCTCGGATCAGTCCTCGACGAATTCGGCAACCTTCAGATCTGTCGAAGCAAATGCAGCAGCAAGTCTTCTTCTTCCAGCTGGACGTCGAGGATCAGCAGTTCCAGTTACTCTTGAGTGGAGACTCAGCTTCTGAACGCTTCTGAACAATTTCCAGTGGTGAGAGGTCCCCAGATATACTATCCTGTCTCTCATCCACACTGCTGGCACACACACAGCAGCCAATCACACAGAAGGGCATTCATGCAGTTAGTCAGCCAATCAGGCACACAGTGCATTCAGGCCACACTCCTCCCTTTCAGACACTCACAACAAGGAATGTGGATTGGGACAAGTACCCAGCCATTCAACACTACACACTGCATTCAGGCCAGTTTCGGGCAGGGCTGTCTCAGTCTTTGTCTCACATGCCAGAAACCAGACAACCACAACAAGGAGTGTATATTGGTCACACACTCCATTCACCCAGGTCCCACCCACAGGAGGTACCCAAAACATACAGTCACTGGGAAGGCTCCAGTCAGTCTAGCTGGGCCTTCACAACAACACCATATATGGAACTTCCACCCAACAGCCAGTCAGGGGGAAGGGACAGAGTCAGGGCTTCCCAGGACTTTGGGAAAAACAAGACAACAGGCAATAGAAAGCAAGAGGCCACAGGGGCCATCTTGTTTTCTATCAGGAATCAACTGATCCCAATGGCAGGGCCTGGGTATCCCAAAATGGAGGACACCCAGAGCACCTGTCACATTCAGCATGGAGCTGCCACCAGCCCATACCCTGCTCTGTGGGCCACCCACAGGTGCCCAAAAAAACATACACTAGGGGCACAGGGTTGTACCCCTACCCATGGGTGCCATAAGGGTATCCCATGGGTCTGTTCACCAAACCAAAAGAGAGAGCTGCACTGCCAGGAGTCCCACATGGACTCCTGGGCAGAAAACACGACAGAACACACGATAAAAGGCAGTAAAGGACAAGGATTCAGAGGCCCTGTCCCTCTGATGCATTTCCAGCATCACAGGCGGAAAGGCAACAACGGCGCCGGTAGTGCTACCGGCGCCGTTGTTACCTTTCCGCCACATTACGGGTTCTGCTCGCGGGTGCCAGACTGCACACCTTGTCTGACCAGGCGTGCAGACCGGCACCCACGAGCAGAACTCAGGATTGCACCAGCACCGTTAGTAACGGTGCTGGTGCAACCATGCTCCCTACCCCGGGAGGCCGGCCATACCGGCACCCGCAAATGGGCAATTATTGGGTCCGCCAAACTTGGCATGACCCGGTTCTTGCCCATTCGCAGGTGCCGGAAAAAATGCAACTCCGGCGGCAGCCGTCCCCTTAATAAGGGCACAGCCTCCGCCAGAGTTGTAATGAGGGCCAGTATTTCTGTTCGTACTGCAAATTATTTTCCTCCCTGTGATAACAGCATTGTGAAACAATCCTTGCAACAGAGCGCAGGGCCGGTGAAAATGGGGTGGGGGGACGGAGGGCAGCACATCTGGGGAGTCGAACATGTGTTCACACGCCAGGTGGGGTCGCACCGAGTGATTGTATGTCGCCTAATGCGGGGGACGCACCTCTTCCTCAACGGAAGGTGCACAGTTCGGACGAGATCTGTCGTCTCACCTGAAAAATGACCCCGTTGCCTTGAGCACCATTGTTTTGTCTGTTGGTCTGATCGCTTCCAGCCATCCGTCTGAACTGCCCATTATGGTCTTGCTCTTTTGTGTACGGTCGCATTTGCTCACTGAGAAATCGCAGCATTTTCTGTTGGCCATTTCTATCCAAACTCCTATTTACATTTTTTTTGTAATGCATAGTTCTATATTGGAAACTATTGGTCTGGGTCTGCGTGCAGAATACGCATGTGTTGTGGAAGCTTGTAGTCGCTTTCTTAATTACTGAGCAAGTGCAGGTGGGCCTCACGCATGAAATCAAATAGTTTGTGATCGATTCTTTAAATAGGTCAGGTGCATCAAAACAGTTCCCCGCATCAGTTTTGTTTTCTATCTGGAAATGTTCCGCCCGATATTTGCACCCCACTGAAGTTTATAAATGTTGGTACATCATCGGGCGCTCTCTTTGGCAGGGGTTGTAGGTTGTGAGGACGTAATGAGCTTTGTAGGCTCGGATTATGGGTCGTAGTAACAGTTCAGATGTTGAAGAGCCTCTTCAAGGTGTCCTTCAGATGTTGGCAAAAAATAGCAATCACATTTTCTGTACTTGAGAATGGGCTAAAGCTGGCTAAAAGTTAGATGCAGCTGTTAAGAGGTTGTTGTTAGCATAGATGCCCCCGAACACCCGAAGTGTTTGGGGAAATTACAGTACTGTCCCGGGACATCAGAAGTGTTTGCGGACCTCCGGGTGAAAACGCCAGATTTTTTGACTCTTACAGCCACATTCCATTCCATCCTCATCACCCCCCCCCCACCTCCCCAGGGATTGTTTAATGATCTTGACAAGTACAATGTTGTGTATTCGCGGGAGTTTTTTTTACTGCAGTGCCCGCGGACACCACCAAAAAGTCAGCAAATCCAACATGCTGGATTTTACGAGAACGTACGCATTTCACACTAGAATTGAAGACCAATCAGATGCTGTCCGCAGACAGAACAGGGAAATGGGTCCGTGGAGTGGAGCGAGATATCACTAATTTATTTTACTTACATTTAGCCCATTTTAAAGAAAACTGCTGGACGGATTTGCACACTTTCGGGACCAAGCCGGAGTTCCTGCCACAAATTTGGTGAAAATCCATCTAGCGGTTTGGGCTGTAGGCGTGAGCAAAGTTTTTTCCCTTATGTCTATGGAAAAAAATAAAATATGGGACCCCCCTATAACTTTGCCCCCCCCCCTTGACAAAACAATTCAGAGCGGGCCATATACTTTTATTGCAGTATAAGTTAGGTCAGTATTCGTCCAGAGAGAGCAAAGTTATAAGCCGCCCAAAAAGTGGTCTTCCTATGGGTTTAACAACTTAACCATAACTAGTCGGCGCTACCACAGGCCATATAATACATATTTAGATATATATATATCCATGTTAATACTTATTACGGATTTATAGCTGCCCCCTGTGAGAGAAGGGCCAGGGGGGCACTAAGTTTCCCCCAGGAACTGTTACTGCACATGGAAGGTCTGTGTTTACGTTTAGCAGGTACTGTCAGTAATACCTGAGAGGGTGGGGAGAAGGGAGTAAGGAGGGGAGGTATCGGCTGAGACCAGCTTTGGCTGGGTCCCTGGCCTCTTCAGGGTGAGGCAGGAGTATTAGGGTGTGTGGGGGGCTTGAAGAGCTTAAGAGATAGCCAGGAGGTCTTTTCCAGTACATGGGGTGAGGGATTTCCAGCGGGGAGGGTGTGGGTGGGGTGTGGTGGGCAATGTGTGGAGGGGAGAAAGGGTGAGGGGCAGGGCAGCAGGTCAGGGGTATCTGGGCATAGAGGGGGAAAGTAGGATTGGGGGGCCACGGTTGGTCGTCCCAACCTTTCCATAGAGAGATACAGGGAAGAGCAGGTGGAAAGGAAGGAATGGGTGGGACGCCACCCCCCTCAACAAGGCAGAGTACGGGAGAAACCAGGATGGTTTCCTGTGAACGGTGGCAGGAGTCAGAGAGGAAACGATGCATCCACTGGAAATTAGACATGGGCAAGGGGAGATGGATGGGAAACCATCCCCCCTCAGAGGGTAGGAAGGGAGGCAGCTTAGGCGGCTAACCCCATCGGGTAACTTCAGGAGCGTTGGGGTGGATGCCCCACGCCGGAATGAAATGGGGCAGCCAAGCATGTGTTCTTTTCTTTTCACAGTAGCAGTGCACCAGCAGTAAGCGGCAGAAGGAGAGAAGGTTGTGTGGTCTGGAGGGAGCAGATGGAAGGGAGACCCAGTGGCAAGGAGCAGGAGTACTTTGGCAGTAGGAGAGAGGTGGTGGAGAAGATGGGCAGACTGGATTAAACAGACAGGAAGGGTGTTCCAGTGTCTAAAGAGGTGATTACGGGAATGAAGGAGTGATGCAGTGATAGAGGAGAACACTCGGGAACAGTTTTAAATTGAAGGCGAGGACGTTGGAGTACTCGGGTTGACTAACGCATCCACCACTTTTTAAATAGAAAGAGTAAAGGAGGGGAGAGAGAAGCCCATGGGGGCACAAATAAGGTTGGTAACAGAAGAGGAAAGAGGGAAAGGGCACTTTGTGGAGCTCTGTGAGTTCGCAGGGAGGTGAAGGGAAAAATAAAAATTAAAATGAAGAAATCAAAATAAATGAAAAAATAAATCAATAAATAGGAGTAGAGGGAGTTTGGTCGGGAGCAGGATGCCGGCGATGATAGAGAACTGGACATCATTTATGATATGTGCAAGTCTTTACCATGGGAAATACCCAGAGAGAAGGGAGTGGAGCTATTTGAAGACATGGGGCCTCATTATAAGTTTGCCAGTCTGGAAACAAGGGTGCTGGTAAGCTAACCGGCACCCTTGTTTCCTGATCGGAAAATTAAAAGTCTGCCTTCCAGGGCTGCTGTGCCCGACGACAGGTCTGACCCTGCCGTGCACAGAGGTCACAGTAGGCAGAATTTTCACGGGGGCGCCGTTAGCTACAGTGCCAGTTCTCCCATGTCCCCATTCCCACAGAGTCCAAAAGGACTCTATAGGAATGGGGATTTACAAATATACCGGTGCCTGACTTCCCGGCCGCCGGACTTGGAATGAGCTGGTGGCACCAGGAGGTCAGGCACCAGTAAATTATTCTGATGCCGGCAGCAACCCGCCGGTAGCACAGGCAGGGTTACCGCCGGACTCGGAATGAGGCCCATGGTCTTTGTCAAGAAGGCATTTGGGAATGGCAGGGAATGGGTGGTGGGGGTTACAGGAAAGGGATGAGAGGACGGAAAGGAGAGGACCAGGGCAGTATATAGGGGAGATAGACGTAGATATTGGGTTACAGTGTTTTGTGCCTATGCACTCGGCCCCTCATATGCTCATGTTGATCTAGCAGGTATGTCTAGGGTAAGGAGAAAGGCGCAGTTTTTGGAATCTACTGCTACAATAATTGGTTTGAGCATTATGTGCCAAGTGGGAAAATATGGGGAGAAGGAAGCTAGCACACTGGGGCCCGGGATACAGGTCAGCGACTGGAGGGGTCAAGAAGTAGGTGGTGAGAGCAGGGTATGGGCCAGATTGGGCAGGAAGCTGAAAGTTAATTTGTTGCCATTGTAGGGGGCAAAGGTTCAGTGATATGTTTCACTGGGTATCGGGGGTGCTTTCAGGATTTCGGAAGGTGAATGTAGAGAGATGTTTTCATGAATGTTGCAGCCAGTTGCTGGTTATTTCAGACAGGGGGTGGGGAGAAGTTGACAGCAGGACATGTTCTGGGGGTGTTACAGAAAGGGTAGACTTCATTGTGGGGAGGACGGGCAGCATTTGGGCCACACTCCTTTGGGAGGGGAGCTTAAGCTGTGGGGAAGAGGAGAAGGGATGAGGGGGCTGGGGATTTAAGTGTAACTAAGGAATGTACAAAGGTTTCATATTAAGGAAGAGTAGGTCCATTGAATGTCGGAGGAACTGAGTGATGTGAAAGGGGGAGTTATATGGTTTCTTTCTGCAGATGTGGTGCGGGGAAGGGCGGAGTTCCAGAGAAGAGACTAGGTGAACATTTGCTGGTGAAGGGTGGCATGGAAACAATAGGGAATGAGGGTTTTGGTACACAGAGGGATGCAGCTATCAAGCTGCCTGGTGAGATGGTCAGCGTGGGTGGGCTCAAGGGGCTCAACTGCTATTCTGTTGTCGGGAAGTGAGGAGGGCCAGGGCGTGCATAGGGCAATAGCTTGACACGGGAGGATAACTCAGGCCAACATGCTCGCTTTGGAAGCAGAATGACACGGAGCAACACAGGTTTGATCCCCGGGTCTGCACTTAGAAACCTCTGGGTATTAAGCGCATTATACATAACATATATCATATCAATTTATGCTTGGGGGAAGGGCATAGGAGCATAATTGGGGGTGTCACTCAGTAAGAAAACTAAGAAGGACTTTATGTATTTGAAGGAATGATGGGGGGGTTGTGTTATCTGACAAGAGTGCTGTCACAAGGGGTGTAGAGGGGTACTGGAAAGGTGTGGGCATAGGGGAAACGGTCAGGAAAGGAAATAAGGGAATGGATTTACTCTGGGAGTTTTGGGGGGTACATGGTTTTGGGGGGTACACGTTATGTGGCATCCAGATATTAGGTATGAGGAATTTCACTTGTTTAGGGAAGACTGGGCACACTTCATTAATTTAAAAGGGAAAGCGGACTATGCGATTGGGTATCAAGATATTGGGGGAGAGGAAAAATGTAAAAAAAAGTTAAGAAAGGGGTGGGGCAGAAAGAACTGTTTTTCGGTGTGCAGGGACACAGTTGGTTAAAATGATGGCTGGTTGAAGTCAAAGGGTTATTGAGGTAAAGGGGGTGGTTAGTGCTGTCCAGCTGGACAGGTCAGCCCGGGTTACAAGAAAAGGGAAGAGGTAGTAAAGAAGGACAGGTGGTAGCTTGGAGAGAGGACCTGGATAACGTTGGGAAAGATGTTGGGGAGTTGAAAGAGGAAGGAATATTTGAAGGAATGGGCGAGGGGGAGGAGGGGTGTTTACCTAGATATATTCACGGTTTGGTTAGTCTGTAAGGTAGAGGAGCACGATTACCAATGTTTGTAAGCTGTGGCCTGTCACATTGAAGCAACCTTTTCCTTTTATGGTGAGTCTGGATGTGTTGTGCAGACTCGCCTCAGAGGGCATGCTGTACGTGTTGCCCACAGGTGAATTTCAGTGTAAGAGGATTCAATTCAGCACTACAGCCAAGTCAACGCCTAGTCTAGAATACTGAATGAAAACCCTTATTGATATATCTTTATGTCCAGTTCATGCGTTCTGGATGACTACCCCTATATAACACCCCTCCCTTGGAATCCCCCTGACCCCACTGAGCCAAGAAGTCGTTCTGTTTTGCAAGTTAAAAGGTTTATTTGATAAATTAAACAATAGATATATATATCAGACTTTATAATAAATTAATCGCTGTTATCCACCTCTATTCGAATGGTGTCATGTTCTATGTTGACTAATGGAGTTGGGTTTACCCCCAACCCTTGCTGTTGGAGAGTAGCATTTAGATGTATGTAAGCATCAGGGTTTTTCAACTCTTGTCCCCTTTTAACTTTCACTTCCAGGGAGAATTGTCGGGTCCTTTCTGGGATGGTGACTTCCTCTTTGATCTGAATTTCAACTGCATAAGGTAGCAATTGAGCTGACCTAAATGCTTTTTCTGGATCATCAAAGCCCATGGGATTATCCGCTAATCGGGACCAAGCTTTGAAGTTTATTAGGTCCAAACTAATGGCAAAGCGATTGAGAATGTCACTGCCTAAGTAAAAGGCGGCAGTGACGTCTCGCACCACCCAACAATTATGGACTATGCTCTTGTTGCCCATGGAGATTTTGAGCATACACCTGCTTGGCAGGAGATGTTTGGAATTAGGTGCTTCCAGGTCCATTTCCCATTTGTCTATCAGTTTGAATGTGGGAATGGCTGGATCTTTTGGGAGTTGGCGAAACATGGCTTCGCTGATGAAGCTCTTACCATTGTTCACGCACACTCGAGCGAGAACAGAGTCCTTCCCCTCATTTAACTGAACAGGGATGAACAACTGCTCTCCAATTTGCTGAATATCAACCAGGCTCTGAGCTGATTTCACATCTTTCTGGACTATAGGAGTGGGAGTTTCTGATGGTGGATTAGTATAGAATCTCAGAGTGTTTCCTTCCAGCGTGGAATACCACCTTAAACTGGAAGGAAGGTGGATTTTCAGAAATAGAGAGGACCCCCCATCACCAGTCTGTTGTCCTACTGCTATTACTGTCACGTCAGGAATTTGGCTATTCTGGAAGTGAAATTCTACTTGGTCAGATTTTTGTTCAACCATGTGGCAGGTGCCGTTTAAACTAACATGGTTGACACTCTGTTTTAATTTTATTGGTCGGCTAGTCTGGGTCCAGAGGACCTTGTTTACACAATCTATTAGGGGTGACAACCTTCTCAGGAGGTCATTCCCTAGTAAACAAGGGGTGCCCTCTGGGGTCACAACTATGACCGGGTGTTTCAACTTGTGTCACCCAATTTTAATGTCCAAATCTGCAGTCCCCTCAACGGGAATTTCCTTCCCGTCAAAGTTCTGCAGTTGTCCAGGAAGAGAGGTGAGAGGAATTTGGTAATTCTCTCCCCTTCCTGCATTCAGTTCGTCAAAGGCCCTTCTGGACAGAAGGGTAGCTTGAGATCCAGTGTCCACCAGTGCCAAGATTGTACCCTGCCCCTGTACTTGTACCGGGGCATAATATCTTCCCTCCTTCTCCTCAAGGGGGCACAGATAATGTACATTTTTGGACAACTGGTGGGCTAATTTTCTGGTTTTAGACATTGCAAGAGAAGAAATTTGGGCAGAATTCTGTGGATAGCCTTGGGAATCTGAAAGAGAAAGTTGGCAACTGGAGATCAGAGCCATTTTGGGTTCCCCTGGCTCCGGTTCTGGGCCGCCCCCCCCTTTTTGGAGGCAGTCACCAGGATGGGTTTGAACCAGGGGATTTTCTTGCTGTTGGTTCTGGGATGAGATAGTGGGCGGCGGTAGCTCAGTCTCCACATCTCCCCAGTCTGGATTTGCATCCCTAGGGACCCATTTTTCTTTGGGAGGAGTTCCCCCCTCTCTGAAGGAGAAGATCCTTTTCCCAGGATCCTCTGAGGATCCCTCTCCCTCAAATTGGAATATCTGTACCTCCTCCTCAAACTGAGTCTGTTTGGGTCTTTTGTTTCTCCTACCCCCCCTCTGCTCCTTAGGAGGCAGACTTTCAGGGGCAAGAGATTTTGTTTCCGGTTCCTGGGTTTCCAGGGGCTGTTTACAAGTGAGGAAGGAAGCTTCCTCCAAGGCTTTACACCCCCCTTCCCTTTATGCCTCCTCCCTGGGAACCGGTGAGTTATCGGGGTGCTGCCCCCGTCATTGTTCTGGAGCACCAGGTCCAGAGTTGGGTGCGTTCTGCGCCGGCACGCCCATCTGAGGGTTCTGCTGAGCCCTCAGTATGTGACCCAGATCCCGCGCCATGTTTTGAACCTGGCGCTCTAACTGGGAAACCCGCTCAGGCTGATACGGGGCCCTGTTTTCTCCCCTGGGCTGATCCCGGGAAGGGTAGCTGTCCCTTCTCTGGTAATACCCCGGATTGGGAAGATTTGGGTACCCCTCCACCCTTGGCCTCCCCTCTCCCGGATTAGGTTGTCTAGGCTCAGGGAATTGGGGAAAGAAGGATGGATGATTTTGGGGTTGGAAGTTGGGTGGATACCTGGGGAAAAAGTTCTGCCCAGGATTTGGAGAATTTCTTCCCTCCGGTGGGAAGTTAGGAGGGAAGTTCCCTGGGCTAGGTGCTTGGCTGGATCCCCCCCCTTGGGCTGGAGGAGTCCACACATAACCCAGGATGGGTCTGTTTCCCTTGTAACGGGGACTTACGTAATCAGGAGAGCGAGGGACCCCATTTGTGGGGCTGCCTCCCTGGCTCCCTGTCTGTGACTGGCCCGAGGACCTTCTGGGCCTAGCATTATTAGGTGCAGGTAGGTTTTTAGGCCCCCCCATCTCCAAATCCAAAACGGGGATGACCTTTACCTCTGCCACCTTGGCAGCAGCAGGGGTGCTGTTGGCTTTGGGGGTTTTCTGGGCATTACTTTTGCTATCTACCGGTTTCTGCACCTCATAGATCCGGGTCGCCTGTTGGATGACCCAGTCTAAAGATCTTTTCTCGTGAAAATCCCTCACGAGCTGGGTCATTATGTATTTGGGCAAGGCATGAAAAAATGTATTAATGAATTCTCTACTGTCTGTGCGCACCCTTCTGGTGGTCTGCGCAAAAGCACGCTTTAACTCCTGCACAAATTCTTGTGGGGCCTGATCCTCCCCACATTGTAAATTGTAGGCTGCCTTGCGAGCCTCTTGAGGATTTCTATGAATGGAAAAATGTTTCAAGATGGCCGCCTTATAGGTGGACCATCTTAAATGATTTTGGTCCTCCAGCCCCGCAAAGAAACTGGAGTATTCCGGGGAGAAGGTCCACTTTACATATTGAATACAGCTTTGGCTGTCCTTCAAACGGAAAGTCTCCATCATTTGCTCAAACAACTCTAAGTGCTCCCAAACAGAATACTTAGCGTTCTTATGGTAAGGCGTGATGACGCTCCTGATCGCCTTAATCTGCTTTAAGGGGTCCTTAAGCAAGGCCCTTTTTGCCTTATTGGCCTTTTTGGTTCGGGTAACCCTTGTCCATTCATCCTCTGACTCAGAGGCACTGCTCCCAGAGGTTCCTGTCTGCTCTTCCAGGTTTTCCCGGATTCTGCGAGCCTGGGAATGGCTGGCAGAATGTGGGGACCTGGTCTCCTGTGTCCTGCGCAGTTCAGAGGAGTCTTCAGATTCCTCCTTGCTGCCAGGATTTGCTGGGTACCCCCCCCCCCACTGACCTAACTGGGCAGAGGTTTTCAGGATGCCCTTAAGGGGCCTACTCTCCTGGGGTTCCCCACTGAACTGTACTGTACTTGGGTGCCCATACCCGGATGCCCACCCCTCCATTCCTGAGTGGTACTGGCCTATGAGCCCCATACTTTTAGCTGGATAGTAATCTGCCATCCCTGTGGCCCTGTGCTCATGTGCGCCAGGGGACATGGGGGTGGTAGAGTCCAGGGACTGGGAGGTATGAGGGCCTCTGGTACTAGGGCTCCTGAGGTTATGCTCCGGAGCTTCCCTATCCCAGCGAACCTCATCTCTATCCGCCCCTGCTCCCTGTTGCAATGCAAGAGCCTGCATTTGTGCCTTCAGTTCCTCAGTTAAGGCCTTACTAGACTCTATCAGTCTCTCCTGCATCGCTACCTGTTGTTGGAGTCTATCATTGCGCTGGCAGAGAGCCTCATTCTCTCTCTGTGTTTCCTGATTGGTCCTGGAGCACTGGGCCAGTCTTTGCTGCAGGAGGGTTACCTCCTGAGCTGTGTCCCTATTGGCCTGCTCCTTTCTTGCTAGAGCATCCTCCACCCTCCTGGTGTTCTTTTTGGAGGTCACCCAGTCCCTGGTGGGCCAGGTGATTTTCTTCCATTTTTCTTTTTAAATGGCAGACTTCCTGGCCTAAGGCGCCTCTTTCCTGACTAAGAGCCTGCATTTGTGCCGCCAGGTCGTCCCTCTGCCTTTGAAAGGCACCAGCTTTCTGGCGTTCTTCATCGAAATCAGCTTGTTGCTCTCTACCTTCACTCTATCTAGATGACTTTGCAGGGTGGCTACCTGCTCCGTGCATGCCCTGTTAAAGTCTAATTGTTGCTCCAGCTTTTTCTGGCTCTGCAGTAAGGAGTCCAAACTGTCTCGGTGCTCCTTCTGCAGGGCCAGAAATCTAGTATCCTGGTCAGCCTTTTCCTGTTGCAGTATATCCATGTCCTCTTTGATTTTAATGATATACTGCCTACTGTCATTTTCTGACTCCTGGCTCCTGAGCAGCCTCTGCTCAGAAGAGTCCAGCTCAGATTGGGCCTTCTGTAATGCCAGCAGTTGCCTACTCGCCAGATCTTGGCCTTCAGCACATTTGTCCTGCATGGCTCCCATATGTAAATATAAATATGCCGCTACCCTGGCAATCTTGTTGTGCTCATCCTTGGCCTTAGAGGACATATATAGTTCACTCAGGGCCACATGTAAGGGACCCTGGTCTCTCCATATATCTGACCCTGTTTCCGTGATTTGGGGTGTGATGGCCTGCAACCAGACTGTTTGGTCCTGGTGAGTCCACTCACCTCTCACAAATAACTTATGTAAGAAGTGCTCTCTGGCTATTTTCATGTCTACTAAGGTCGTCATTCTAGAGATTGGTCTCTGTCCTGACTTACAGAAGTTTGTATTTTATTTTTGCAAAACAGACCTTTTTCTTAGAGCGTTCCTTTGAGAAGTGCTTTACAGCATGTGCTCCGACCGGATATGTGTATCTGGTCAGCTGGCACGCTGTATTAATCTGCACAAGTGATAGATCTAATCCAAACATCCCGGACGAGCCCCCAATTTGTAAGAGGATTCAATTCAGCACTACAGCCAAGTCAACGCCTAGTCTAGAATACTGAATGAAAACCCTTATTGATATATCTTTATGTCCAGTTCATGCGTTCTGGATGACTACCCCTATATAACACCCCTCCCTTGGAATCCCCCTGACCCCACTGAGCCAAGAAGTCGTTCTGTTTTGCAAGTTAAAAGGTTTATTTGATAAATTAAACAATAGATATATATATCAGACTTTATAATAAATTAATAATTGAATATCACACTTAATCTGATATGATAAAGATTAACAACGGAGAATCTGGCACTAGCACATTTCTTTATAATCAATGATGAGTGGTTATAGGATGGATAAGATAGCAACAATACTTTTATGGTTTCAAATGGATGCAATGTGGAATGAAATGCAGTACAGAAAATAACTTGATAGGATTGCAGCAAAAGACAATGTAATCACTTTCTTGGACAATTCACCCCCCCCCTTTTATGCAATGCAAGGAAATGGAAGGAAGCACACAGTTCTCAGAAATGCAATCAAATGTGATTCAGTTCACCCCAGCAACGTAGACTACAGAAGTTGAAAACACAGGCCCAAATGCTTTTAAATGTGCTGGAAATGAAGAAAAAAATATGCTAAAATGCTTTTAATTCCCTCTAGAGGTTCAGGGTGAGTGGTATCTAGTTAATATTAGTCCAGGCTCACACTAGCAATGATGCAGGGATGGTTTTTATGAGGCAAACGAATTTCTTTCAGAGGAAAGCAAAAGCAGCTATCTTTTTGCAAGTGGAGAAATTTGCAAATCGCGGTAAAATTCGCGAATGCGTCTGGTGCGATTACAGAGGAACTACAAGGGCTAGCAATATCGTTTTGGGGTCCTAGGAAAGCCTAGGATCTCAGCTTCCAGATGAAAGTTACTGCACGTCTCTAGCACAAACGGTCACGGAGATATGAGCGATTAAATAAAGGTCGTTTTTCAGATTTGAAATTTTAAAGTTCAAAAAGACAAGTGCAGCTTGCAACTAGAAAATGACAGGTGACAGCTTTGCAAATGACAGGTGACAGTTAGGAGACAGTTCTACTTAGATTAAGCTAGATTGAATTATATTATTTTAACTAGGAGATTGGTTCTGCACAGTTTTCTAGGTACTCACACTATATTCTTGAGTGAAATGGGCCTCGCCACGGATCTGGTCAGGTTTTAGACTGGACTCTGCACTTCACAGTGATCTGGGTCAGCTCTCTCTGGTTCTGCTAACAGGTCAGCTCTACTCTGCTGGTCTGGTCTGGGTCTCTGAAGGTTGATGGAGGTAAAGTATGGATTTTCCCGGCAGAGCTTCCAGCTGCAAATGGATTTGAAGGTCCCTATCTGTCCTGTCTCTCTGCTTTTATGTGTTTTTAAAATGGGTGGGTGTGAGCAGCATCACTAGCCAGCCCCTCTCCACTTATCATTGGCCAAGCTTTCATTTCTCCCCTGATTGGGGGAGCTAAATTGTGTCAGAGTGATGTCATTTTACAGCCTGCAGAAAGTCCACTCCTCCTGTTAACTTGCACACAAATCTAGATTTGAACCAAATACATATTTGCAGAGGTACATATTGTTTTAAAATCATATGCACCCATCATGCATTACAGGAGGTATACCCTGTTCAAACTCTGCTCTTCCTGAGAGCTTGCATTCAGAAATGGCACATATTTCACTTTTTAACTGGTTTCGCAATTTCGGACATTAACCCAAATTTACACACATGTGCGCAAGGAGTATGGACATTAGTTGATGAAGTGTCAGATTTTTCACATGCACACATTTTGAGTAATATCCTCTTTTCCGCTAAAACCCCCCTGAACATGCCACCGGTTCTAAAAACCTCTTAAAATGTGGGCAGAAAAATCACAAGAATGATGGTGTCATTTATACAATTTTCACATGTCCGCTCTATGAGTTATTCATCTTTTTAGAGTTATGTTCTGGCCCCAAAGGGGTGTGGTTTTCCTCCAGCACAAGGTTGAATTTCTGGTTTTTCCAGTTCTGCCAAGCCAGCTTGCTCTCACAGGCAGTGCCCCTCCCCTGTGCTTCCAGGAGAAATCTCCATTTACGACTCCCGCCATAAAACATTTGCCTGAGTCAAGACAGGGCTTTGTTCAATTTCCTGCAGAGCCCAGGTAATTCAATCAGGGAAGTGTCATATCCCTTTTGGTGTGAGCAGCAAAAGGGCAGCTAGGCCTGGGAACACAGCTGTGACTCAAGTTTCACTCCTGATGGGGGTAGTTGCCAGGCAAATTGGAATCTCTTTAAGCCAGTTTTTAGCTACATGTCATTTCTGTTCCCCAGTTTCTGCATTCAAATAAAACTAAACATTTTCACATATGCAGCTAGAAGGCTGATTCTAAGTTTAAAACTATGACATTTAAACAATTGCAACCTATGTGACACTCAAAAGTAGGTCACTCAGTCAATTTAAACATTTAGATTTTTTTAGTGTCTTTCAGTCCAAATTTACTTAAACTGCTGAAATCCACAGCTCAGCCAGTCTTGTTATAAACCTTCAAGTCACTTCAGAATATAACTTTACATTGTATCCACCTCTCAGTAAGTCTTTCTTTGGCCTGTTTTGGGTTCATTTATTCAGTTTTCTACAAAAAAGTAAAATCTGGTGGTTTTAAAACGCCGGCTTTCTGATAGTGGTGAGTACTGGTACTGCACCCCTTTTTGGGATTTAAGAAAATGAATTCCCAACAGTTATGGGTTTGCTTTTGGCAATCAGCATTGCCACTCCCAATGGTTTCAGACTACTGTGTGGGTAGTCCAATGGTGGTTTTAGGCAGTTTCCTTCTGTGCCCATAACATCGGCAAAAATGAGTGGCAGCCTATTCTTCATGCATTTCCCTGTGCATTTTCTGGGAAGCTCTGGCCATCATGATGTTTTCCATGTCAGTACTGCACAGTTTTGAGGTAGGGCTCGGATGCATGGGTAAATACATCCCACAACAGGCAGCCAGCAAGCCAGGCAGGGAGCACAGTGGCCACCAAGCTATTTAAAGGGTGCCGACGAAGGTCCGGCAACAGTGAGCCGTAATGTGAAAAGTTTTGACCGCCCACTTACCCACCCTTGTAATTTTGGCTATGGGAATGTTTTCTGGGGTTTGCAAATTGTACTTGGGAGGAGAGTTAAAGGGAGAGGTGGCAGTTGTTTTTGTGACAGGCTAGGGTAGCAAGGGGCTGGGCAAGATTGTACTTTGATGTTCTACTGTTGCTGATGTGGCAGGTCAGCCTGGCCTTCAGGTTGAGGAGGTGAGAGGTCATGAAATGGAGGACCAAGGATATTGGGAAGTTATGGACAATGGGGCAGTAAACAAGGGACACGGTTGGTTAAAATGATGGTTGGTTGAAGCCAAAAGGTTATTATCGTGGTAAAGAGGGTGGTTAGTGCTGTTCGGATGAACATGCTACCCCAAGGTTACAAGAAAGGGGAATCGCTAGGGAAGAAGGATGGGCGTTGGCTCAGGGGGAGGCCATGGATAAAGATTGGAAATATGTTGGGGAGTTGAAGGGAGAAGGAATGTTTGAAGGGAGGGAATGCGGGAGGGAATGGGAGAGGAGGAGGAAGGATGTTTAGCTAGATGTGTTAATGGTTTGGATAGTCTGTAAGGCCGGGGAGCAAGGTTAGCAATGTTTGTAAGCTGTGGCCTGTCACATTAAAGCAACCTTTTCCACTTATGGGGAGTCTGGGTGTTTTGTGCTGTCTGGCCCCCGGGTGTACCTTCCAAGGCATAGAAGTAAAGGTAGCAAGGAAAGGTGGCACAGGCAACGTCACTACATTTAAGGTCCCAAACAACGTCTCGTCTATCAGACTGAACAAGGTCCGCGAAGTGAAGTTAGTAAAGGTGTCGTGCATTCTCACCGGTGCAAGATGAAGGCTCTGCCTCTTTCCCTGTGTTGCCCACGGCATTGGTACACACTAGGTGGCACGCACATTTGGCAAACTGAGACGCTGGTCCCCACGCATGTACACTGAGCACAACATGACGACCCCCATGGGACAGAGCCCCCGAAGCAGCCTTTCATGGCCATGGTGGAGGGTCCACCCAAACGACAAAATGGTAGTGCCTCCCGTCGTGAAGAGGGGAACGGCACCACAGTTATGTGGTAGCCATGATACTTTGGCATGGGATGCTGAGCACTAACATAGACAACCAAAGAAACACAAAACTCTCACACCTGCCTTCGCTAAGCGATTGCCCTGAACATCTGTGTTTAACTGTGCTGTTAAAACACAGGTTCAAGTACCGGCAGCGCAAACTCAGCCAGCCATCCTTAAGGCTGCCACGTGCTGGGGGCCGTTAAACAGGGCAATATTAGCATCTATCTCTATTATTACAGAGCTGATAAGTGGAAGGAATTCAGCATTAAACACTTCTTTAAAATGCAATATTATTAATCGCATCTAGCTGCTATCTATCTATCTATCTATCTATCTATCTATCTATCTCTCTCTCTCTCTCTCTCTCTATCTATCTATCTATCTATCTATCTATCTATCTATCTATCTATCTATCTATCTATCTATCTATCTATCTATCTACTGCATGATAATACTGCACTCCGTCACCCTCAGTTCCTCCACTCAGTGCTGGGGGAGGTCAGCGAATGGCACACTGGGGAGTTCTTCAATTACGTACCCGCTCTCTTCGGGCACGCGTTGTTATCGAGGTAACAACCTTACATCCTCAATGAACTGTGAAACCAATTTGAAAAACTACATTTACTGAATTAATGCACTGAGCGCATCAAATGCAGCCGGGAAACTGCTGAAGAGGCAGGTTCCTTCTGCTGGCGTCTCACCTGGCATAGAGAGTCACCCTCTGGGGAAGGAGTAATGTTCCACACAAACACACGTTCGCACACGCATGCACACGAACAAACCCCCAGGTGTATAATTCAAGCACAGGAGCTGGGCCTATGGGAAGGCCCAGTGAAACAATAGGACACGCATTACAATTGCCCAGCGCTCCAACATCTGAGGGAGAGGCACCATTTTGGCTCTAACAATATCAGATCGTGCTTCTTTCTTTGTGAGGAGGGTGTGCTAACATGGCATTCTTGCGCCTGCCCTGTATTGAGTGCTCACAGCATTGTGGGCTGTGGTTGTCCCAAGGTTTAGATAGTGTATCTCACCCACAGTAACAATTGTTACAGAACAAATAAGTGAAAGAAACAATTTAGGGCCTCAATCATGGAAATTTAAGCACGGTGTGCACTGTGACTTTGCACTTGTGCAAATTATCTTTGCACTGCCAACAAACACCCTGATTCGCAGAACGGTGCAAAGTGTATTTGGCAGTGCAAAGCGACTTTGTGCCAATTTTGCACCAGTGCAGAGTCACTTCGCACTGCAAAAATAATGTTTAATTTTAATGTGTTTTTTATAATGCACTTAATACCTGAGTTTGGTTTCTAAGCACAGATCGGGGATTCAAACTTCTGTTGCTCTGTGTGGTCTTGCTTCCAAAACCAGCACGTTGCCCCTGTGCTATCCTCTGTTCACTCCATTTGCACTGCTCTGTGAATCAGGGTGTTTGTTGGCAGTGCAAATTCCATGAATCAGGCCCTTAGAGTCTGAGCAGGTGTTCCTCATACAGAGAAAAAAGGTGTTTTCTCTGTCACATGTCCCAGATCTGGTTCATAGTTCTCTGTAGGAGGAGTTTAGTGCTAGAAGGGATAGACACTCTAGTCTAGATTGAGTTGCGAGTTGGGGTAAAGGGAGAGTCATCTGGTATCCTCAATGCTCTTAAGTGATATCAGTGACAAATTTAAGGTCCTTAGGAAGGGGGAGGAGGGGGGAGAGGAGGCTCGGAGGGTTAGAAGGGGAGAGGGGTAGGGAAGGGGAGTCAGGGGCGTGAGTGAAGAAGAAGGGCTTTCAGGGAGGAGCGGAAGGATGAGTAGGTGGAGGTGGAGCGGATGGGGAGCGCAAGGGAGTTCCAGTGTCGGGGGGCCAAGAGTTGGAAGGAGTGAAAGCGTGAGGAGGCACATGGGTCTGGGGGTACAGTGAGGAGGTAGATGTCTGCTGAGCAGAGAGAGTGGGTGGGGGAGTAAAATGAGAGGAGGGAGGAAAGGTAGGGAGCGGGCAGGTCATGGAGAGATTTGTGGACAAGACAGAGGAATTGAAATTTCAGTTGTGAGAGGACGGGAAGCCAGCCAAGTTGAGAGAGAGAGAAAGAAATAGAGTCTTGAGGACCGAGGAGACATAGAGTATGAATAGAGGAGTGGTAAATGGATTTTAGGGGAGTTAAGCGAGAGACAGGGAGTCCAAAGAGGAGGGAGGAGCAGTAGAAGAGGCGGGAGAAAATAAGGGAGGAGATTAGGAGTTTGGAAGCATGTAATGTGAGAGAGGAGCGGATCTTGCGGATGTTTAAGAGGTGGTGACGACAGGCTCGAGAGGTTAGAGAGATGTGGTTGGAGAAGGAGAGAGAGGAGTCGATATGGAGGCCGAGATTGTGGGCATGGGTAGATATGGGGAGGTTGGAAGGTGGAAAGTGGATGAAGGAAGGGGGGAAGGGGAGAGAGTGTTGGGAGGGAAGAAAAGCACCTCAGTCTTGTCAGTATTGAGGGAAAGAAAGTGGGATGACATCCAGTTTTTTATGGCTGTGAGGCAGGAGGAAAGAGTGTGGTGGAGGTCAGGTGTGAAGGAAGAGAAGGAAAGAAAGAGTTGGGTGTCATCAGCGTAGAAGTCGTGGGAAATGCCAGAAGAGGAGATTACTGGCGAGAGAAGGGAGGTATAGAGAGAGAAAAGAAAGGGTCCCAGCAGGGATCCCTGAGGGACACCATAGTTCAGGGGGAGGCTGGAGGAGTTACGGCCACCCCAGGAGACAATGAAGTATCAATTGGAGAGGTAAGACGCGAGCCAGGAGACAACAGAGACTTTGAAGTCGAGGGAGGACAGAGTGCTGAGAAGTAAGGGGTGATCTACGGTGTCAAAAGCTGCTGAAAGATTTGTTAAGGAGGGAGATGTTGTGTCTTGTGTCTCCCTCGCCTTGGTCCTGCATGAATGCTTGCTTAATGGAATGCTTGGTGGAACGTTAGCTGATGGAATGTTGTGGTGTGAGTGCCCCTTGAAGTTCCATGAATATCAGTTGGAGTGAAACAGCCCGTAAGAGTGGAGGCCGGTGGTCTTCCTGTACCTTCCTACTTACTTATCTTGGACTTATCATGCTGTATCACCTTGTCACATGGAACTTAGTAAAGAAGTTTACTTCCCTACCTAAGGTGTCTGGACTTTCATTTCACCCCGTAACAATATCATCCCCTGGCAGTGGCATAGTCACAATGGCTAGGAAAGGTTAAAAGAGCAGCTAGAATGAGTTTCACAAGATTTGGAACCAGAACTACTGCAAGGCCGTGCTGAGTGAGAGGATGCTAAGTGGGAGGAGGAAACTGCACAAGGAGAGTAACACTGGTCCTTTATGTAAAAAGCAAGATTGTGAACACTGAAGCGAGCTGGCAACATGAAGAAGGAGAGGAACAGGAGGTGGTGTAAACCTTATCTTTAAAACACCCTCTACATCAGAGTTATGCAAACCAACGTACTGCCCAACTGCGAATCCCTACTTGCCAAGCTTTTCATGTCACCGACCACCTCCACCACCCTCCACCTCATCTACTACTGCCCCCTGGGCCCCAGCCTTGCCTTCAAGGACAACCTACTTCAAAGCATCTTCCCGTTCATCAAGGCGAATTCAAAAATGTTAATCCTTGGCGACCTCAACCTAGGCTTCAACAACCCAGCAGATCCAATAGCTACTAACGTAGCTACAGCACTTAACCATGCTCACTTCACACAACGCTCCCTCAAACCTACCCATGACCAAGGTTGTTCCCTAGATTGGATTTGTGACTTCAACTGCAACATCTCCACTCCATCACCTCTGCATGGCCATGGTCTGACTACCATACCATCGCCTTCAAAATCCCACAATCTGAATGCCTGAAACCAACCCACCCTGCCAAGCCAGAAGGTTTGGCTCGATCCATAAAAGACCTCAACGTCACCAACCTCGCCCCACTACTTGCTATCTTGCTGCACCCCCCTTCCTCTGTGACAGATCCAGCAGAACTGGTCGATCTCTAATATAAAACGTTTGCGCAGGCAGTTGACATGCTTGCCCTTCTCAAGCTCAGGAAAGCCAAACCATCTTTAAGAAAAAATGTCTGGTTCACTCCCGAAATCCTTGACGCCCGCCCTAAAAAGTGCACCACTGAGCTAGCCTGGAAAAGAAAAACTTCCCTGGTTTATAAAGCCTATTCTCCTCTCTAGCCAATCCACATGGCCAAAGCCAACACCTACAACTCCAGAATCAGGAACGCCAACTGCAACTCCCGCAAATTCTTCATGATACTCTGAGAGTTAGAGACCCCCTTCGCCCGCCAGCCTGACCTAAGAGCGGATAGAGCCTGGTGCAGCAAAATCCAAGACGCCCGCACAGGAAAAGTCAACTCCCTCAAAGAAAATATATGCTCTAAACAACCCGCTAAGCTCTCCACATCTCCACCTCCCACAGTCCCCAGCCCATTACCATCTCAACACCAGCATCCTGTTCAACTTCCACCCTGTCTCAGCCATTGATGTCACCAAGATCGTCAAGAATCTCAAACCGTTGCATTGCAAAAGAGACACCTGCCCAGCTCCAGTTATGAAAGATTGTGTTGAATCACTCATCCCCATCCTCACAGCCCTTATCAATGTCTCCTTCTCCGCCAATTCAGTGCCAACGTCTCTAAAGGAAGCTTGGGTCCTACCACAAGAAACCCTCTCTGGACCCCTTCATTCCCACAAACTCTCAGCCCATTACTACGGTACCCTTCCTCCTGAAGATCCTGGATCATGTGCATACATCTACGTGCAACAGTATCTCGAGGAAAACAATATCCTGGGGTTCGCCAATCAGGCTTCTGCCCAAACACGGAACTGAAACCACCCTACTTGAACTAAATATACAAATCAACGCCATCAAGGACACTGGCCCTCCTGATGATGCGGGACCTCTTTGCAGCATTCGATTTGGTAGACCACCAAATTTTCTATTCTCAACTCGCCACAACAGCCAATTTTTCTCCATCGGCCACCAACTGGATCAGATCCTTCTTAGCAGACAGATCCTCACAAATCTTCATCGATGACTTTGCTGTGGATTCTACCCCTATCACCTGTGGAGTACCCCAAGGCTACTGCCTCTCAACCACCCTCTTCGACATCTACACAAAACCCCTATTTGATCACCTTGACCTACTCAGCTTTTCATACATGAACTACGCCGATGACAGGCAGCTCATCATCCCCCTGTCTGGTTCTTATGCCCAAGATTCAGCCACCATAAATGCTGAATATGAAGTCATATCAAAATTGGATGGCTTCTCATCTATTCTGCCTCAACAACGATAAAACTGAAATCCTCATCGTCGGATCCCATTCCACACTGCGCCACATTGACACAGCCTACAAGGAGTTCATCATCGACGGCAACCGAATCACCACCTCTGCTGCAGCCAAAACCCTTGGCTTTGTCCTTGACGGCAACCTCGACCTCCTGCGACAAGTAAACTTGATAGCCTCATCATCGGCCTACACAGCCAAACTGCTTCTTGCTAGCAGGCCTTTCCTCTCCTCCCCCAACCTCCTCTCAATTGCAAGAGCTATCACAGGAACCAAGCTCACCTACTGCAATGCCCTTTTCACAGGCACTTCTAAACAAAACCTTAACTAACTTCAGACGATTCAGAACAATGCTCTCTGAGCAGCCTTGGGGCTATCCAAATCAGAACACATCTTGAAAGCCAGGAGAGGTGTTCACTGGCTGCCCATCAGTGATCGGATCAAATTCAAAACATTGTCACTAGGCCATCGCTATCCCTCCAACACTTTCCCAATCTACCTCTCAAGATGTGTGGAGAGATACTCACCCGCCAGACCTCTCAGATTCACAAACTCTAACCTCCTGAAGATTCCCAACTTAATTTGCCTCTAGTGGGGGGGGGAGCTTCCCGGTCCTGGTCGCCAAACTCTGGAACAATCTCCATCCGGCACTTAGAAAAGAACAGGCTTACAGGACCTTCCGCAGGAACTTAAAGACGTGGCTGTTCAACTAACTTGACCCCACCATCCTTTTTGTAAAGACTTGGATGCTCAACTAACTTGCCCCTACAATTTTGTTCTTTTTTCTCTCCTTGCCTCAATGTAACGAGCGCCTAGATCCCTGAGGGTTTTGTGCACTCTAACAAAAGTACAAAATAAATAAATAAATAAATAATAAACAGGGACTATGGTGGCAGAGGCCAGTGCCGTAAGCAACTCAGACACAGAGAGTCTGTCTGAGACCGAAGAATGTGAGACAAGAGAGACAGTGGCAAGGAGGCTATGGAAGGAGGAGGAAATGAAAAGGCGCGGATGGACCCGAGGAGCCCAGGAGAGGAGACATGAAGACGAGTAGCGCTTCAGAGAAAAGGCTAGAGATGCCACCAGGTTGCATGAAGATGATAGGTTTATTCTTCAGTATTCTTTGTTACCGGTATCCAATGGGTTGCATTCACCGCGCATCCATTCACAGCATCTCAGGGTGTACTGACACACAAATAACACTCACACAGTTTATATGCCTATAGGGTTCCAAGAATCATTCCCATTTATGACATCATTCTCACTATGTCACTCACCTGCATTCATTCAGGATACAAGACACAGAGGAAAACCACCAAATGTACATGCCAGAAAGCACTGAATAATTGAGACATCATGCCAGGGGAACAAGGTCTAGTACCCTGACAAAGTGCTCAGAAGGTTGAGACTACTGCCAATAACAATAGAGGGGGAGGGAGCAAGAGAGAAAATTAAAAAGAGAGAGAGGGGGAGAGGGGGAGAAGGGCAGGACGAGAGAGACAGTGATTAGTGATTCAGAGAACGAGAGAGAGCGGGGTGAGCAAGGGAGAGAAACAAAGGGACAATGAGAGGGAGAGAGACAGAGAGAGAGAGAGAGAAAGAGAGAGAGAGAGAGAGAGAGAGAGAGCGGGGGGGGGGAACAGGGACAACATGCTGATGCATACTGAGACACATAGCCCAATATTCAGCACAACCCTAAGGTATAGATGAAAGACTAGACTTTAATTAGAATTAGCAGGAAATGGATAGAGGCCCTAGAAGTGGAACCGACCTTGCTGGGCTCTCATATAGTAGAGATTCCTCTTGTTTTGTGCTTAGCAGCAATTTTTGTTTAATTGTGTCTTATTTTAGCTAGATATGTGAGAATACATTGTGGGCTCTTGTGTCCCAATTGTGGTCAGCCAAAACGTGTTTTGACCCGTAGGTCCTTTTCAAGGCTATACATTTTTGTCCTTAGCCCCCTGTGGGGTCCTGGTGATTGTATCTGTCAGTGCAGTTGGGCTTTTGTTGGGCACTGGGATCGTAGCATTCTACGTCTTACGTCTTGTTGTGGTCACAAATTATTGCTCTAAGAGATACGCGAGGTAACCAGGTTAACCCCCTTTTTTCTCTTTAACTAGAATTAGGCCCTGGTAAAATTTGGCCATGGCTGTTCTGCTTTGAGAGAGAAAGCATTGATACGTGCTAGATTGCAAATCGAAATCCAGGTCAAGCATGGCATTGAACGAAGGGAAAGGCTTGAACAATTGTTTCATGCTGATAATCCAAAATCAAGGGCAGGTCTAATGAGCAGAGAGGACAAGAGAGGGTTAAGGATCACCAAGTCCAGTGTCTGATGTGAAAGAAAGTCGTATTCATGTTTGCAAACAAAGACAAAACCTGCCTACACCTATGGCAGAGCTGCCATGGCTGGAGCTGTGTGGTTTTGCTGTTGGTCCTCATGGGGCTTTCTTGGCCCTTTAGTGCATCAGAAGAACCTGTGTTCCCTCTCCTGAAATGGCAGTGTATAGGTTATTCCATGCCTAGGTCACCTGAATGTCACATTACGCAGTATCACCATAGGTGTCCTCTACAGTTGCATAGCCTGGTTGATCTGTCTCAACTCCCCCACCTAATGTCTCGGGTCATACTCTGGGGCTTTTGACTGAGACACTAGTTGACTGGGTAGGGTGTATACTGTGTCCTCTATCTCTGACTCCATGGCATGCACATCATGGACCAGTTCATGGAAGGATGGTAGCTTCTGGGTCTGTTCCTTGTATTGCAGCTGCATTAACATCAGCTGCTTTGATCTTGCTCTATGCATGACTTGTCACAGCCAGACCAGGTTTTGGCTGCTTAGCTCAACCCCCTTCTGCTAGAAAGCCAGCTTGAGAATTGTTTGAGTCCAGTCTGGGTAGTCTGATAACCTCACTCCTGGTTGGAGGTGGGTGGTATAGTATTTTGCCATCAGCTCTGTGTCATATTCTGTGTCTCCATAGACTCCATCCAGTGTATAAATGATATTATCGGTAAAGGGTGGCACGGAGCACCTGGATGACTCATAGACCACCACTTGTCAGACTCTCAATCACTTTTCACGGTTAGGGACTAGCGATTTGTTAAACATCTAGTTAATTTGGTCCAGCCAGACCTGATCTTTCGGGTGCAGAGCTGGAATATGCACAAGGCACAGTGGAATTAGCGGTGTTCATCGGCACAGCCACAGTGGTACCTAGACTAGGCACTATGGCAGGGCAGGACGCCAAACTAGGCTTTGCAGGGCTCAGCCTAGGAAGAGGTGGTGGGCTAGCCTGTTACCTGGTCCAGGAGGTTAAGTCCAGAGAGGATAGGTCGCTATTTGGTCCCCTCAAGAAATGGCGAGGGGCAGTGTTTTAGGGTCAACTTCACAGGGGTCAGAACAGCCCAGGATGCTGGTCCCTGCTAGGCCAGGGGCCTTACCCAAGCACTTGACCTGCCAGGTGAGGGACTCTAGAGAATCAGTCGGCTTGGTCATATGGTGGGCAGGTGTGCTCCACAGGATGTCACCTATGAGGACCAGTGGACAAGCCTAACTACCTCACCCTCAGACTAGCTTGTTACTTGAAGACGATCAATGAGGGCTGGGCCCGTCTATCCAACATGGGTGGAGAATCAGGTACAATCAAATGCAGTGATTAGTTGTATATACAAATGATTAAACTGACACCACACAGAGTTGGTAAGTGGTGTAAACTGAGTTACTTTATCAGCCAGTGGTTTGGCACAGCTGCCACTTCAATATTCCCCCAGCCTCTGACGAACCATCCACCCCACTTCAGTTCTACATTCTAATTCCAACTCGTTGACAATGCAAGTGACTAGATACATCCTCCTCCCCATAAAAATAAAATAAAACAAGAGTGAAAATAAAGAGAATAAACAATGCATATATCAGAAAGTAATACAATTAGAACAAACACTTGCTTTAAACCACCACATGTCCAGGAGATTCACTTCACGTCCTAACATAGTCTTTGGACCAAATTGGTGGTCTGCAAATTCTGTTACCTGTACAAGAGTCATTAACACCATTACCTCCTCTTAACATGCTTTCCTCTTGTATACTACCATCACCACCTCAACTGTTGTTTGTCTGCTCCTTTATAGCTTGATCTACATATTCTTCCATCCACACATCAATCCTCTTACCCTAACGAATGCTCAAATCCACTATTCTACCCTTCCAATTCCACAAACTCAACCTACACATGTTCCACACAGTTCCATCTTCATTCCTGACAGACTTGTTAAATACTTATTTTATACTCACTGGATCTGAAAACTTAGAACCGCCTTTACCGGGAGACATACCTTTCTTTATCCTCATCTATTCGCCCAGCTTGAACATCCTCTTGTTACATCCTCTTGTTAGAATTCATCCAGCTCAAATTACCTTGAACTCGGTGTTCCATATGCACACACTCTTTCAGGTTGACCCATGCAGGATTAAGCATGGTATTTGGCTATCTGCCTCTAATCACAAACTGCAACTTCCCTGAATCCTTGCACCCTGATGTCCTCACACACCAAAGCTTATCCTCAATCCCTGATCTCACATCCCAATTGGTTCTCACTGCTTTGTCAATAGCCTCTACCTTAACCTTGTTACACCTCTCAACCTTGCCATTCATCTGTCAGCGGTAAAGCTCTGAAAACTTCCATTCAACACCAACTTTGCACAGGTCAATGCCCAACTGTTCCACGCTTCATCCAGTTTAGGCACTTCATTACACTCAACCTTCTGAATCTTGCAATTCTTGTCCATGTTCTGGCAAGGCCAAGAGTTTCTCATCAACCTCTCGACCATTAAATCCATGCCTGGCCACCAAAACTTTGCACTCAAGTTACGCTTTGTTATCATGCAACCAGGATTACCTTGATGGGCCTTTCTTATCAAAACCTTCCTCAATTTCTCCGGTGGCACCAAATTGTCACCTCTCACAAGTATACAATACTCTATGGAATACACCTCTCGAACCTCCCAATATGGCTTAACCTTCTAATTCAGCTAATCTTTAGCTGGCCACCTGTTAATCGTGAATTCCACCACTTTCCCAAGTACTTGTTCTTCTTTAAACTCCTCCATCCACTCATCCTTGGCAATCAGTTCACTGACTGTCGCCACTACCTCCTCTTCCACGTCCTCTTCATCAACAACTTTATCTTTAATCGGTAACCTAGAGAGGAAATCTGCCACATCATTTCTTACACCTGGTGAATGCCTCACCACATAATCCTCATCTTGTAATCTTACACTCAGTCTCGCCAATCTCAGAGTAGCTTTGCACAAGCCTTTGACTGTCAACAATTCCACTAAGGGTTTGTGGTCTGTACATACTGTAAATTCGCTTCCCCAGATGTACTTCTGGAATTAATTTATTCCCCACACACATGCCAACAACTCCCTTTCTATGACTGAATATCTACTCTCCACTTCAGTAACGTCTCTTGAAGCATAAATCACCTCCTCCTGCTTTTCTACTACTTGGGACAAAACTAGTCCAAGCCCTACTCCACTGGCATGCACCATGAGCTTTCCCTACCAACAACAAAACCACTTAGCTCTACAGCACCACAGATGTTGTCATTTATGACATTAAACACTTGTATACATTTTTCATCCCACATAAATCCACTGTCTTTCTTCAACAACTTACATATTTGTTCTGTGATACATGCAGAATCTCACAGAGTTCTAACAATGATCTCACTCCTTCCTTATTCATAGGGGTTTGAGCACTCCTTATAGCTTCCATAGCATCCACTTTTGGTCTGTATCCTTTCCCACTCACAATGTGCCCCAAATATTCCCCTTCATGCTCTCTAAATTTACATTTGCTTCCTTCTACTTTGAGATTTTTTTCAGCTGGATTTTGCAACACTATCTGCAATCAATCATCATGTTCCCTTTCCCAAATACTATTATGTGATCTTGATACATTAATGTTCCTTTGAGACCCTTGAGTATTTGTGTCATTGCTCTTTGGAACTCGGCAGCCACCAAAGCTAAACTGAAAGGCATTCTCTTATATCGACACATTTCGAAAGGTGTGAGGAATGCTGTTAAGACTCTACAATCCTCTTTAGTTTTATTTGGTGGTAAGCATTCGATAAATCCAGTGTCGTAAACACGTTTGCCCCTTCAATGCAGTTTAACATTTCTGAAATTATCGGCATCGGGTAATTATCCACTTGCATGTTTTTATTCAGGTATCTTAAATCCACACATAATAGAAGCTTCCCATTCTTTTTCACCACCAGCATAATGGGGCTCACCCATTGTGACAATTCAATTCTCTCAATGACATTCTCCCTCCCCAATCTATCCAATTCGACCTCAAGCTTATCCATCAATGCAAACGGGGCAGTTCTAGCTTTCTTGTGTATTATTGGAATTGCCTTGGGTTTGAATATAGTTCTGTATGCGTACCCTTTCACCAAACCAGAAATACATCCTCCTTCTGTTCTTCGGTACTATTGGTTTCACGTTCACCTCCACCTACATTAATTACAGGATCGCTCTCACATGGATCAAGACAAATCTTCAGCTTGGCTTGATCCCTCCAACCCAAGACATTTACTCCTTTCTTGGGCACATATATTTTAATTTAAGCTGTGGGGTCTTTAAATTGCACCTTGCTTATGAAGTAACCGATCAAATGTATCCTAGATCCTTAAACCCTCCTGGATTTCGTATGTCTTACTGGTGTAATCTATGCTTCAATTCTTTAGAGGCTGACTCCTGCCATTTGTTCTCCGTAATTATGTCATATGGTGAAAATTATCCACCGTCAATTTCAGTGACCAATTCTCAATGATCACTTCACGGGCACTTCATGTCATGTTGATTGTTATTTTTGTTATATTTGCGCAACACTACTACTCTCTCCTCCTCAGAATTGGAATCTTCTTGGACAACTGATGATCCCTTTTTATTTCTGCATAGTACATCAAAATGGCCTCTACCCTTTCAAGCTACACAAACATTGTCAATGGCTGGCCAATTTCTGGATGAGGCATAATGTCCTACTCTTCCGCATCTGAAACATCTACCTCTTTCCTTAGTTTCTCCTGACGGATATGTGTTCTTCTTTACATGTTTTCTCTTCTCTAAGGTCGCTGCCATCCCGATCCTTATCTCTAGACCCAGCCTCATTAGATGACTTCTCTTCTTTCTCATTGTGAGTTTCCTTCTTCCTCCTAACCACTGCTACACATGTTTGCTCCCCCATGACTTCCTCATTGCCACCTTCAAACTGTTGCACTTCTTTTTCCATGTTTTTGAATTTCTTTGAGCACCTCTCAGTATGTTCTATTCTTTTTGTTAGCACCATTGCTTGCGGTAGGGATGGGTCCCACCATCCAGAACCTTTCTTGGATCGCAGAATCCATTGTCTATTATGATCTGATGACGTATTAACCCTTCCGTTCTGATCGTTGCACCAAACTTGCATGTGAGTGCTAATTTCTTTAGAGAGGATACATACTCTTCCACTGACTCTACTTCTTTTTGTGCCCTTGTATAGAAGTTAAATCTGTTAATTGCAACATTGGTTTCTGGTGCGTGATAATTATCTATTTGTCTGATGGCACATTCATGTACATCCATGTCTCCAGCATCCTATTCTGCCACTACTGGTAGCTCCCTATATTTGCGCTGCCCTTCCGGGCTAAGGACATGTAGCAAAAGTAATTTCTTCTTTTCAGCAGTGGGACTCTCTTGTGCAACTGTTTGTATATAATTGCGCCAATATTCTCTCCATTCTGGCCAGGGGACTGCTAGTTTGCCCGCATAAGGGAGAACACATTCTGGAGGGTGCACGGTATGCCTTGCATAGCCATGCTTCACCTAGCTAATGTCACTTATATTCACTTTTTGAACTTATAGGGTCCTCTTCTTTTTTTTTTTTGTATTGTTGTCCTTTGTGCGGCAATTGAAACATTTCCTTTTATTTCCAAATTCCGTTTGAGGGAAAACAAAATCATGATACTGAGACGATGAGGATTGCTGTTCGTTTCTTGGATATGACCAAAATGCCTGCACATCTCCTGGCGTGGATATGGCATTTCCTCTCATTTCAGTTCGGACGAGAGCGTGCGCGTGCAAAAAGGCTGTACTACCGCACAGGCTCCTTGCGCATCTCCCTAGATTTTCGCAACATGCAGGCCCCCTGTAACCGTGGCACTTTGCGCTGCACGGCGTTGCTAGGGGGCGGGGGCTTTGGTTGTAGCCCCGGATAGAAGCTTTGGGGATACAACCAAAAGGCTAGCGAGCCCCGAGTCCTAACAGCCCCAACATTAGCATAGCCCCGGATCTTTTTCCAGACCTAGCAACACCCCTGGCGCTGCACATGCGCCTCGTACCTGGTGATTGTTTGACTGCGCTGTGCCCCTGGTACTTCCACAACGAAGGCCCTGATTCTCCCACTGAGTTGCCGATGCCATTCAAATGACAGCTGTGCGTGGGTCTGCCCCGCTGGCGCTCTTCGCCAAAATGATGAAACTGACACCCAACGGAGTCGGTGAGTGGCGTAAACTGTGTTCCTTTATTTGCCAGTGGGAAAGCACAGCTGCCACTTCAATATTCCCGCAGCCTCTGACCAACCGTCCACCCCACCTCGGTTCTGCTTTATAATTCCGCCTCGCGGACAATGCCAGTGACTAGATACATGTCACAACAACAAATCGAACCCAATTCTTACCCGATCACAACATTGCACAAAATAACCCAAAGAAATGAAAAGCTGAAAACTACTCTGGCTAAACTATATAAAATATATGACCACAAGGGCATGATGGATGGGCACAATGCCAGTGAGCAATCTCAGCGGCCCCTCCAAACATTGTGGCAGTGGGATGTTATCTGGGCCAAGCTAAGCGGGAGACAGGAGTTTCCCCTTGAAAACAACCCTACCACACGCTCCTTGCGGTATGATTTTCACGCACGGATTGTGCCGCCATGCGAAAGTGTGTAACAGCACGCAAGCAGGTCGGTGGAAAGGCAGCGGTCATGGAAAGGTTCATCTAATTAATACAGTAACACAGGGCTATGCACACTGGGAGATTCAAGGAGGATAGTTTACGGTCCCCTTTAGCGGTTGCTGAGATCTACACGGTCTTCAGCTTTACCCTCGATAGAAGGGGTCCAAAGCTGCCCCAGTAATTCAGGAGGGTTTCATCAAAAGGGTTAACACACACACACATTCCTTAAAACCTTAACTTGTCCTTCTTGCCTAAGCAGATACATAATGCAAGAATGTTTGAAAGCTGCACGAAGTGTCTGAAGTGCACACACTATACCTTTCGGCCCACTGCGCTAGTCAGAGTATTACAAGATGGCCAGGCCACTTTAGGGATAGCGGCGTGGCAAACTCAGATGCAGCAGGGGGCCTCTGTTTGCTGCTCCGGGCCACATATTTCAGTTGTGTCTCAGGCTGAAGCAGAGCTGTGGGGTAACTCCCGTGAAAGAGCTTTCCCCAGGCCACCTATGCCAGCTGTGGCCCAGGCATACGTGTAGGCTGGGGGGCCAGAGGAGATGACCCCTGGGGCGAATGCCTGGAGCAGGGCTGCCTGAGGCCCTGAAACGATGAAGTCCATGCGGCGCCCGCAATTCACAGGGAGTGCTGCGTCCATGCAGTCGGGGAGGCAGTTTGTAGCATTTGTGGCTCACGTGGGCCCCTCTGGCCGCGAGACTAGCGCGAGCCACAGAACATTCTATATATGACGGTTGGGGTGAGCTTCTCCACCTGCTCCATGTTAACTTAATAAAGTTATAGATGTATGTTTACCTTGGAACTTTTATATATGTACATGTCTAAACTCTGCCTTCGGATCTGGAATGATGTATTTGGGGAAGAAATTAACCCTGTGAGGCCTGGTTACAGGATCTTTGAGGAATAAGGTCGGTATTGGGGATTTAAAGGGGCAGAGAGGGGCTGCAGAGTATTTTTGAAAGCGGCAAGGTTTAATGCTTAAGAGATGTGCCTGTACTTTTAAAAGAGAAATGAGCAGTCAATTATATATTCAAAGAAGAAAAGGAAAAAGACAATTTAAAAGGAGAAAAAAAAGAAGATAAAGGATATTTTATTATAAAATGGAGGATAACAGAGTATATGTGAGGAGAAATGTAAATATGTCAGTAGTACCTCCAGTTCCATTTCTCCCATCTGCAGGGAATCCCAGCATGAAATGGGAGATGTGGGGAGAACCTTTTGAGGCGTATTTGGATTCAGGTGATGTTGAAGAATTGAGAGCTTCTAAAAATGCTCATGGTTGAAGACTGCCATAGGTGTGGAAGCGGTAGGGCTTATGAAACACCTGCCACCAGGTTGTGAAGAGGAAGATTAAGTTCTGTTTACTGTGTGGGTGTCAAGATTTGAGGAACGATTTGTGGTGAAACCAAATATTGTACTTGAACGTTTCAATTTCTATTCAAGAAAACAGACGGCAGGAGAAGGCGTTCATGATTGCGTGGGAGCATTAAGAGGATTGGCGGCAAAGTGTGACTTTGAGAATTTAACACCTGATCAGGTTTTGTGTGATCAGATATTCATGAATGCATTCAACAAGAAAATTAGAGCGAAACTATGGACTGGAGCAAACCCAGATTTGCATTCCATTTTAGAGATTGCTGGGAGCTTTGAAGCATCAGAAATGAGTATTAAGGTGCTTGAATTAGATAAGAATGATGATATGTATGCCTTTGTATGCAAATAGCAAGGATTGTCCAGCGTTGGAGAAGGAATGTTCAAATTGTGGAGGCAAGGGCCATTATTCAAGGATGTGCTATGTGAGACATAAGAACAAAGTACTCCATATAGAGTCTGGTTCAATGTGTGGGGTATGTTTGTTTTATTATTTATAATGCGCACCAGACCCAAGGGTATCAGGGCGCAAGGCATCAAGAAGGTTCACAGCTTAGGTTACATTACATTTGAATTGCAGACAGTGTTTACAAAATATGTACAGAAATGAAACATAAATACACATGCATAGCGAGCCTACGATGAGCAAGGGCACAAAATGTGTAGGGGAGGGAGAGGTGAGAGGGGGGGGTTGAAGAGGTAGCATATTAGAGGTCCTTTTACCTGATCCAGTCAATGATGTTAGACCTGAAGTGGAGGTATGATTGGTCTTCCCTTAGGGCAGGAGGAAGGGAGTTCCATTGTTGGGCCGCTTTGACCTGAAAGCTGTTGCCACCGGGCTTAGTGCGTTTGAATCTGGGTATGGTGAGTAGATTGGTGTTGGCAGATCGGGTGGGGTGGGAGGAGGAATGTCTTGTGAATCTGGTTATGAGGTATTGCGGGGCAGCGTTGTGTAGACATTTGTGAGTCAGCGAGGCTACTTTTAGATTGATTTTGTCTGTTGTGGTGAGCCAGTTATTGGCTCTTCTGATGTTAGAGATGTGGGCTTTTTTGGGGATGCTCAACGCTGCTCGGAGGGCGTCATTTTGTAAGATTTGGATTTTATTGGTGATGTATTTGTTGTACCCGAAATACATGGCGTTGCAATAGTCCAATTTTGATAAAATAAGGGCTCTTGCTAGAGTCGTGCAGCTGTTGGAGGATAGGAAGGGCTTAGCTGCTCTGATTATCTTGCAGGTATAAGCAGTGGTAGAAGCCATAGAGTTTTGTCGGGGGGAAATTCTCCCGGGGCCGGCTGGGCCGTCCGCGGACCTCCGGGCAGGGAGGCCCCAACTCCTCCCGTATATCCCAAAAGATAGAGTATGAGACACACGCAAGAAGTAAGGTGATTCTGCTGTTTATTAAACAAAACGGCAGGGATGGTCAAGGATCGTACGCGTCCGTCCTGACACTCTCTCAGCAGCGTGGGGCTCGCAGGCCCTTTTTACCTTAGCGTGACGCGCTACTTGCGTCACCTTAGCAAAATTAACAAAAAACCTATCGCCACTCTGGATTGGTTCCCCGAGTGGTAGGGTTAGTATAGCATACGTATAGAAGACTTGGTTATTGGTTAAGGGTCAGTCAGGTGGTATACTTGGGTTGTCCCTTCAGTTTGATACATAAAAATTGTTACATGAAGACCCCTGAGGATTGGTCAATGTGAATGGCGTCAGTGATAAGGGTACCATGTTCTGATTGGTTCACCCGCGAGCCCCCCAGTCTGGGACCATCGCTGTTCCCAGCTCGCGGTGCACCTATCATTTGCAACAATGTTTCACTATGGGTGTGTGCAGACAATGTGAGGACTTATTCATGAGCAGGAAGGCCGACTACTCCCACCGTCGCAGATGTCTGTTGAGTCGCTTAATTGTATCTGCCTGTGTCTTGAGACGGGGGATCCAGACGCCTTCTTCCTCCTGGGCTTGGCACCCTATCAAGTTCGGCTCGGTCACGTGAGGTAGGGACCGTGGTTGAGGCAGAATTCTGCACAATTAATATTATATTTCTCACTGTGTGCCGGGCTTATCTTGCAGGTGCGACCTTGGCGTCGGCTTGCGGTATGCAAGTTTGCAACGTTGTGCCCTTGACTGTCTGCTTTTGCTGGGCTCATTCTGCAGGGTCAGCAACCGAACCCTTGCTCATTCAATGTTCATGAAAGCTTTTGCTTGCGGCCTACTTGGGCCTGGTGCATAGGAGGAACCACTTAATGTAGGGCGCTGTAGGTTATGGTGTCGTATTGCTCTAGATTAACAAGGGGGGTCCTGGGAGTCCCTCTGCCAGACATTAGTCCTGGTTACGAGAGACTTACCCAGAGTCTTTAGCTCACTATCTTTCACAAAGAAGAAATATCCCAGACATATCAGTCTTTGTCCTGCCCTGGGGCAGTCCAGCACCGAAATGCTAGGCAATTCTCCTCTGAACAAGAGTACCAACAGAAACCCCAGACACGTGTTTCGGTCTGGTTGGACCTCATCAGTAGGGTGGATCTGTGCCTCTCTAAGAATAGTGAGCAAGGGGTCCACGTCTGGATTCCCCTAGTAACTTAGGGTGAGACCCAAAGTTACTTAAATATGCAGATTAACAAGGGGGGTCCTGGGAGTCCCTCTGCCAGACATTAGTCCTGGTTACGAGAGACTTACCCAGAGTCTTTAGCTCACTATCTTTCACAAAGAAGAAATATCCCAGACATATCAGTCTTTGTCCTGCCCTGGGGCAGTCCAGCACCGAAATGCTAGGCAATTCTCCTCTGAACAAGAGTACCAACAGAAACCCCAGACACGTGTTTCGGTCTGGTTGGACCTCATCAGTAGGGTGGATCTGTGCCTCTCTAAGAATAGTGAGCAAGGGGTCCACGTCTGGATTCCCCTAGTAACTTAGGGTGAGACCCAAAGTTACTTAAATATGCAGATTAACAAGGGGGGTCCTGGGAGTCCCTCTGCCAGACATTAGTCCTGGTTACGAGAGACTTACCCAGAGTCTTTAGCTCACTATCTTTCACAAAGAAGAAATATCCCAGACATATCAGTCTTTGTCCTGCCCTGGGGCAGTCCAGCACCGAAATGCTAGGCAATTCTCCTCTGAACAAGAGTACCAACAGAAACCCCAGACACGTGTTTCGGTCTGGTTGGACCTCATCAGTAGGGTGGATCTGTGCCTCTCTAAGAATAGTGAGCAAGGGGTCCACGTCTGGATTCCCCTAGTAACTTAGGGTGAGACCCAAAGTTACTTAAATATGCAGATTAACAAGGGGGGTCCTGGGAGTCCCTCTGCCAGACATTAGTCCTGGTTACGAGAGACTTACCCAGAGTCTTTAGCTCACTATCTTTCACAAAGAAGAAATATCCCAGACATATCAGTCTTTGTCCTGCCCTGGGGCAGTCCAGCACCGAAATGCTAGGCAATTCTCCTCTGAACAAGAGTACCAACAGAAACCCCAGACACGTGTTTCGGTCTGGTTGGACCTCATCAGTAGGGTGGATCTGTGCCTCTCTAAGAATAGTGAGCAAGGGGTCCACGTCTGGATTCCCCTAGTAACTTAGGGTGAGACCCAAAGTTACTTAAATATGCAGATTAACAAGGGGGGTCCTGGGAGTCCCTCTGCCAGACATTAGTCCTGGTTACGAGAGACTTACCCAGAGTCTTTAGCTCACTATCTTTCACAAAGAAGAAATATCCCAGACATATCAGTCTTTGTCCTGCCCTGGGGCAGTCCAGCACCGAAATGCTAGGCAATTCTCCTCTGAACAAGAGTACCAACAGAAACCCCAGACACGTGTTTCGGTCTGGTTGGACCTCATCAGTAGGGTGGATCTGTGCCTCTCTAAGAATAGTGAGCAAGGGGTCCACGTCTGGATTCCCCTAGTAACTTAGGGTGAGACCCAAAGTTACTTAAATATGCAGATTAACAAGGGGGGTCCTGGGAGTCCCTCTGCCAGACATTAGTCCTGGTTACGAGAGACTTACCCAGAGTCTTTAGCTCACTATCTTTCACAAAGAAGAAATATCCCAGACATATCAGTCTTTGTCCTGCCCTGGGGCAGTCCAGCACCGAAATGCTAGGCAATTCTCCTCTGAACAAGAGTACCAACAGAAACCCCAGACACGTGTTTCGGTCTGGTTGGACCTCATCAGTAGGGTGGATCTGTGCCTCTCTAAGAATAGTGAGCAAGGGGTCCACGTCTGGATTCCCCTAGTAACTTAGGGTGAGACCCAAAGTTACTTAAATATGCAGATTAACAAGGGGGGTCCTGGGAGTCCCTCTGCCAGACATTAGTCCTGGTTACGAGAGACTTACCCAGAGTCTTTAGCTCACTATCTTTCACAAAGAAGAAATATCCCAGACATATCAGTCTTTGTCCTGCCCTGGGGCAGTCCAGCACCGAAATGCTAGGCAATTCTCCTCTGAACAAGAGTACCAACAGAAACCCCAGACACGTGTTTCGGTCTGGTTGGACCTCATCAGTAGGGTGGATCTGTGCCTCTCTAAGAATAGTCAGCAAGGGGTCCACGTCTGGATTCCCCTAGTAACTTAGGGTGAGACCCAAAGTTACTTAAATATGCAGATTAACAAGGGGGGTCCTGGGAGTCCCTCTGCCAGACATTAGTCCTGGTTACGAGAGACTTACCCAGAGTCTTTAGCTCACTATCTTTCACAAAGAAGAAATATCCCAGACATATCAGTCTTTGTCCTGCCCTGGGGCAGTCCAGCACCGAAATGCTAGGCAATTCTCCTCTGAACAAGAGTACCAACAGAAACCCCAGACACGTGTTTCGGTCTGGTTGGACCTCATCAGTAGGGTGGATCTGTGCCTCTCTAAGAATAGTGAGCAAGGGGTCCACGTCTGGATTCCCCTAGTAACTTAGGGTGAGACCCAAAGTTACTTAAATATGCAGATTAACAAGGGGGGTCCTGGGAGTCCCTCTGCCAGACATTAGTCCTGGTTACGAGAGACTTACCCAGAGTCTTTAGCTCACTATCTTTCACAAAGAAGAAATATCCCAGACATATCAGTCTTTGTCCTGCCCTGGGGCAGTCCAGCACCGAAATGCTAGGCAATTCTCCTCTGAACAAGAGTACCAACAGAAACCCCAGACACGTGTTTCGGTCTGGTTGGACCTCATCAGTAGGGTGGATCTGTGCCTCTCTAAGAATAGTGAGCAAGGGGTCCACGTCTGGATTCCCCTAGTAACTTAGGGTGAGACCCAAAGTTACTTAAATATGCAGATTAACAAGGGGGGTCCTGGGAGTCCCTCTGCCAGACATTAGTCCTGGTTACGAGAGACTTACCCAGAGTCTTTAGCTCACTATCTTTCACAAAGAAGAAATATCCCAGACATATCAGTCTTTGTCCTGCCCTGGGGCAGTCCAGCACCGAAATGCTAGGCAATTCTCCTCTGAACAAGAGTACCAACAGAAACCCCAGACACGTGTTTCGGTCTGGTTGGACCTCATCAGTAGGGTGGATCTGTGCCTCTCTAAGAATAGTGAGCAAGGGGTCCACGTCTGGACCTTGGCGTCGGCTTGCGGTATGCAAGTTTGCAACGTTGTGCCCTTGACTGTCTGCTTTCGCTGGGCTCATTCTGCAGGGTCAGCAACCAAACCCTTGCTCATTCAATGTTCATGAAAGCTTTTGCTTGCGGCCTACTTGGGCCTGGTGCATAGGAGGAACCACTTAATGTAGGGCGCTGTAGGTTATGGTGTCGTATTGCTCTATCCTCAGTATCGTGTCTTCGTTATATTCCTCATTATGGTACATGGTTTTAGAAGAAGCGTGAGCAAGCCTTTTTAGATAAGTTCATTATGCGTCTTGCGTTTCTGCATTTGAAAAGCCTATGTTGAAAATAATAAAGATGCACGTCCGTGGGTGTGTCCGTCGCCTACGTCATAGCACTGAGCATGTTCTTCGTGTGAATTGATGTGGGAAGGCCAGTGTGTATGTTGCACGACTGTGCTGACCGTTAGCTAGGTCGTCATGGCATCTCTAACGATGTGTTGATTTGGTGCTAGATGGTTTAGTCGAGTTCATCCATGCCGCAGGTGTCGGCATGTGCAGGGCAGGCTGGTGGGCATGCGAGTGGGCACATTCGTATGTTCTTGTACCAGGGTATTTGGTCGTCTGGGAGATGGGCAAACTCCTCTCGTGGCGGGTGCCTGGGCCGTGATCCTCTAGGCCATGGTTGAGAGGGAATTGGTGGGAGCCTTTTGGTCGCTTTTCCCACTTCAGTCCCCCCTCTGGTCGACTTGTCGACCACAAACATATCCTTTTCCTTATCTCCTCTTACTCTCCATATTTTAGTCACTCCTCCCAAATGTCCATAGTGGTTGACATGGTCTTCAAATGACCAGTACATATATACACAGGTTCCTCCAGGTGTGCAGTATACCCATTTCCCTATGTAGCTCCTCGGGTTTCTTGGGTTCTCGAGCTTCACAGATGGTGGGTCCAGGTGATTAGTGATGATCTGGTTGCGCAACCTCTCTCTCTCTTTTATTATGGTGCCTGCGTGTTGGCCGTCATCTGCTGGCATCAAGGGGTGCATACCGACCATTTCGATCATCTCATCTGTGGTGCGTGCCTTCCGGGCCTTCCAAAACCTTATTAAGATAAGTGCAGCTCCAGCCAAAATAATGCATCCAACTATGATCTTCAGCCCGTCCAACAGCCAAGATGGCATCCATGACCATAGCGTCGAAAACCAGCTTTCGTCCTTTTTTCCACCTTTACTTTCGTCCATCATTTTGGAGTGCATCTAGGCCAATTGTGATACTGCTTCCGTGAGTGTACCATTGTCAGCATCGTTAGCAGGAATGAATGTGCAGCATGATTGTCCTATCTTTGCGCAAACTCCTCCTTCCATTGCTGTGAGGAGGTCCAGTACATATCTGTTCTGTAGTGCAACCATTCTTACTGCTCGCAATTCCTCTTTTATTGCGTTGAATCCATTTACTGTAGAGTTAATTGTCATCATTAGTTCCCACCTAGTTATCTGGAGCCATTTTGCGTTTGCGTAGGCCTGCAGTCCAGGATGTATTATTGAGGAGAAGAACATAGCTGCTCTGCTGAATAGTCTGTGTTCCGGCGGAATTGAGGTGAGTGCTGTTTCCGACCTTCCCCCCAGGTAATTTACTGTCAGAGGTTCTCCTTGTCTTTTCCTTCTGTTGAGGACAGTGTTGTTGCCGTTGCGTCGGTTCTCTGGCCCTTTCCGAGGCTGTGCAGATCTCTTTTTCCTTTTGTTCCCTTCATCCATTTTGGGGAAATTCGCCATATTCACATGTTTCTGGGGCACCACTAGTGATGGTACATTAACGTGTACTATTGTGCATACACCATTCCACAAAGGGGGCAGTGTGTGGTACGCCTTGTCTCCACAGGCCCAGTAATGGTCCATTACTACTGCTGTTCCTGCTCCCCCCTCAGGTAGCTCTGTCACACTTGCACAGTTGGTGTTGTATCCTACATCTACTTCTCCTTTGTGCTGATAGCATATCTTAGGTGCAGTCATCGGCAGTATCGTTATTGGGTCCTCATCCTTCTCTATCCATGTTAGCATGGGTACGTACTTGACCCAAGTCATCCAACATCTGTTGTTGTGCTCTGCAATAGTTGTAGTATCTTCTCTCGTTACCATGTTGCTGCCAACCACTCCTATGTCCCATTTGACACCCAGGTACACCTTTCCTGTTATTATTATCAGTGGTCTTTCCCAACATCCTTGTTTACCAGCAGCTTCAGTGGCGTACCAATCACATGGTAGGTACTGTAATGTAACTTTCTTCGTTTCTCCTTTCTCAGGGCCGCTTGTTATGTATCTGAATGCTTCGGCATGTAGGCTGGTCTTGTGGTAGCTCAAATAACTCTTAAGGAAGTTATTTTCGTACGGGTATGTGTCACGTGATTTCCATACCAGGTGTACCGTGTTCCCTTGAAATCTCCCTTTTGTTTGGAACAGTGCATGGTATATTATACATCATGCTGTTTTTTCATCTATTTCCGTGGCAACAAAAGTTCGGGATGCACTCATGGCGTATGGGATCAATGAGCAGACGTAGCAGCCTTCTTCTGTTGTTTGTTTACCTATTTTGGTCATGTATTGGTACCACATGTTGTTAGTGACGTGTGCTGAATTTTGTATGTAGTTGTCTATATCTTTATTCTCTGAGTATGTGCTGCGTTTAACTCTATTACCCTTGTGTCTAAATTCGCTAGTACCACCTGACGTAACACCTGTTGCAGACGGGGGTGGGGGTATATTAGGTTTGGGAGCAGCAAAAATATTGATAGCATAGTTGTACCGCCATACAGAGGCAGCCACAAACCCGGTGATCATAAAAATCCCTATCATCTTTATTACAGAGGCTAGTTTCACCGGCATTTTGCTCTTACCTTGCTGCAGTCCGGCAGCTAATTCTTGCAACGTTAAAGTTGCCCACCTGAAAATTCTCAATATGCTTGTTATTAGTGTTAGTTGTTGTTTTCAAGCTCTCCCTATCAAGTAGTCGTTCAGTGCCCAGGCGAAGAGCTGTTCCCACGCCAATCTAAGCGATCTATCTCTTAGGACAGGCAAGTATGGCCGGATGTGGGGCATTGATTGCTCTATGGCCAAGAGGAGTGCTGTGTAATAGACACGTACCCTCCTTCTTTGCAGGTGCTGTGGCCTTTGTATGTAATAGACAAATTGGTGCGATAATTGTTCAGGGTAGTTATTGTCTGAGGGTATCATCTACTCCTCCTGGGCAGTGAACTTTGTTAGTTATCTGCTTTCTTAATAGTACAATAATACGCCGTACCTGCATGTGCGAGAGAAAAAAAAGAGAACATTCACGTGTTTACATGTGTATGTGCAAAAACAATGTCCTTCAGTTGGGTTATTATTGCAGTGGGTAGGGGGTCAATGGGTAGAGGGTTTGGGGTTCAACTGGTAGAGGTTTCTTTACTCTTTGAACGTGTAACCATGGGGTGAGCGGTGTGGTAGTTACCCCTTTTTATTTCGGTGGTTGTCTTTGGGGAATCAGGGGGGTGGCAGGGTATGGGGACACTTTGGCCGTTAGTTGCGGTAGAAGTCCCTTCCTCCGTTGGCGATGCTGTTGCTGCTCTTCCAATGGCCATGTCGGTGACGCTAGGGCGGGTCTGGAGTTTACAGATCTTTACGTCGTGCAGGTGGTTCCAGGCACGTTTGTCCTGTAGCTTTACTGCTCTCGTTGATACCTCCTCTACCAGGTGGGGGCCAGTGAAGCGTGGGCTGTTCCACTTTCTATTGAAATTGCAGAGTAGTACGTGGTCGCCTTTGGCAATTTTGCACAGTTTTCCCTTTTCCAATTCTTCATCCGCGTCTTCTTGTTGACCACTCTTAGACCCGCCCCGCGTGCGCTTGAGCTGTTGAGACACAAACACCACACTAGTAATCAAAGAAGACACATATTGGTACATTTCATCACCAAGGACATTTGCAGTGCTCTCATGGTCGGTAAATGCTCTTGATGTTGGCGTCAGAGGAAGGCGCATTTGGCGTCCGGTCACCACCTCGTGAGGAGTGAGGTGGTGGTCGGAGCCTGGTCTATTCCTTAACTCAAATAGGGCTAGCGGAAGGCAATACAGCCAACTCTTCTTTGTTGTTTGCTGTATTTTTGCAATTGTCTCTTTTAATAGGCAATTCAGGCGTTCGCATACACCGTTGGCCTGCGGGTGATATGCACATGCAAATTTATGCTTGATGTTCAGTAAGGACGTGATATGCTGGAACATTTCATTGGCGAAATGCGGCCCATTGTCTGACCGCAATATTTCGCACACTCCCCACCTGGGAAAGACCTCCCTTACTAGGAATTTAGCTGCTCGGAATGCATCTGGGTGTGAGCAAGGCCCTGCCTCGATCCACCTAGAGAATGGGCACACAACTACAATCATATACCTATTTCCTTGACATACGTTGATCATATCAACATAGTCAATATGGATGTGTCGGAAGGGTCCCTCTGGCCGGGGTATAGTACCTTTTATCACCTTCAGCGTGTGACCGGCCGTGAACTGTTGACATGTGAGACAATTGCTGACAAAATTTGACACATGGGAATTTAACTCGGGGCAGAACCAATCTTCCCTAATGCGTGCTGCGATTACTTGCTTGCCTGTGTGGGCTGGGTGGTGTAGTTGGCTCAGGGCGATGTTCAATAGTGCCAGTGGCATTACCATTTTTCCAGTGCTACCCTGGCGCCATAGTGCGTCAGTTGGTGACATTGTACATCCTCTTCTTACCCATATTTCTTTTTCTGCCATGGGTGCAGCCACTTGTAGCTCCATTATCTGTGTGGCTGGGAGATGGGTGTACCCTTCTCTTACTAATAGCTCCTTAGCTATTCCCCTCCCTCTCCCTCTCTCTGACTCTGGGGGGTTCCATACCTCACCAAAATATGCAGCATACTTCGCGTGTGCGTCTGCTGCTGCATTCCCTTTTGAAATATGATCTTCTCCATTAGTGTGTGCGGTGCATTTTACCAGGCTAATTCTTGGCGGTCATTTATTACTTCAATTAGTTCAGCTAATAAGAGGGCATGTTGCACTGGGGTGCCGTCAGCTCTCCTAAACTCTCTTCTCCTCCACTTGGACAACCCGGAATGGACAGTAGATGTGACATATGCACTGTCGGAATATATGGTCACTCGCTTGTCAAAACTTTCCTTCAACGCCAAGATCAGTGCAACCAATTCCGCTGCTTGGGCAGAGTAATGCTGTGGTAGTTGAACGCACTTCATCGCCACACACACCGGCGCCTCTGTCATTTTCACCACTGCAGCCCCAGTTCTCCTAATCCCGTCACTTTGGTCAATCGTTGACGACCCATCAATGAACAAGAGATCACCTCCCTCTAGTGCATTCTCTTCAACCCTTCTGGTGCATGAATACATTTCAGTAATCTTTGTACAATCATGTGCATAGTCTCCTTCCTCAATTGCCTCTGCTATAAACCTTGCAGGGTTGACTGTGCTACATCTAACAATTGATAATTCAGCTCTAGATAATATAATCTCATAACCTGACGCCCTTTGCGTTGTTAATGTGGACTTAGGCTTGTTCAATATTGCAAATAGCGCATGTTCCACAAACAGTGTGGTTGGGCACCCCATGGTGATTGCTGATGCTTTCTCTACCGCAAAGGCAGCTGCGGCGAGACCTTGTTCGCAAGGGAAATGACCTAGCATCACAGGATCTAAGTGACCGCTGTAAAACGCAACAGGTTTGTAGCCCATGCTTGTTTTTGAGCCAACACTGCTTTCATCACTGTTGAGTCGCAATGTGAAAATATGAAAAATTGTCGTTCATAATCTGGGGTGGCCAGTACTGGAGCGGTTGATATTGCATCTTTCAGTTCATCAAAAGCCTCTTTCATTTCCATTGTCCACCCCAACTTTTTCTCCCCTTTGTTAGCTTCTTTTAACCCCTCAAGTAGAGGTCCTATGTATGAGCTGTTATCAAACACCCATGCTCTGCAGTAGTTGCGCAGGCCAAGGAACTGCTGTAGTTCTCTCACTGTTTGTGGCAATGGTGTTTTTAAAATTGCCTGTGCTCTTTGTGGTGCAATCTGTCTTCCATATTGGGATATGAGCTGTCCAATGTAAAGTACTTGTTCCTGACAGTATTGTAGCTTTTCCTTGTCTACCTTGTAACCTTTTTCAGCTAGTATTGTCAGCATCTTTAATGAGTCCTCTCTGCATCTTTTTTCGCTTGTGCTGCAAATTATTATGTCATCAACATACTGCAACACTGTGCTTTCCACTTCAATGTTACCCAAGTCCATCTGTATTACTCTGTTAAAAATTGAGGGTGACTCGCAGTACCCTTGTGGCAATCTGGTGTGTTTCCACTTAGCATTTCTGTAAGTGAAGCTTGTCAGATCTTGTGAGTCTGGGTGCAGTGGTATTGAGAAAAAGGCATTTTTAAGGTCGATCACTGTAAACCGTGACGCCTCTGCCGGAATGCCACACAATATTGTGGCCGGGTTTGCTGCTATTGGGTATTCTGCTTCCACTATATTGTTCAAGGGCCTGAGGTCCTGTATGAAGCGCCAAGATCCACCTTTAGCCTTGCGTACTGGGTATACAGCTGTGTTGCATGGGGATTCTGATGGGACCAATATGCCATTATTTATAAGGGCCGTTATTGTTTCACATATGCCCTCATCTGCCTCTTTTGATAGTGGGTACTGTTTGACTCTGGGGAGTATTGCAACCTTTTTCAGTTTTATTCTTACCCCCCCTATGCTTTTTATGCACCCCACGTGATAGGGGCTAGTAGTCCATAGTGATGTGGGTACTTTTGCCATGTCTTCCTCAAAAAAGGGAACCGGGGTGGACGTGGGTGCCTCAAGTGCCATTGCAATTTTCTGTGCCACTTGTTTGTATGTCACCCTTAACCATATTTCCACACTCATCATAAATACTATTTCACCTTCTTCCTTTTCACCTGAGAAGAGCTCCTCATCTGACACCTGGGTAAGTCTACATCCCTCTGCTAGTGCTATCACTGCCCTCCACGCTCTTCCTTCTCTGTCTTGGGCATGCACTGCAATGTAATCAGCGGTTGCTATGATGCTCTCTATGTCCACCGAAATCACCTTTCCTTCTGGTTCGTTAGCTGGCGTTTCTGGTCTAAATAAGTAGGCTGCTGGCCTCCTCCAGCTCTTTCCCTCTATCCCTGGCATCCATGCAAATGCCATGTCTGTCCCGTACTGGAACAGTTCACCATCTACTGGCTCAGCCCTAATCACTGTCTGTCCACACTATGCCTGCATGATCTGTCGCGCCGTGAGCATATTAATTCCTGGAGTGGAGCAAATTATGCTGTCCTCCGTAAAGGAGATCGTCATATTCAACCTGCTCATTATGTCCCTCCCCATTATATTTACTGGTGAGGCCCTGGAATATAAAAGTGGGACTGACATGTCATAATCCCCTATTGATAAGGGAATGTTATCAGTAAAGGGAACCAACCCCCTAGCCCCAGAGAATCCTTGGGTGTTCATGGCTTCACCTGACATCTTAAATTTACCTTCCCTTATGCAAGACCGGGTCACCCCGGTGTCGACAAGGAATGATAATTTTTTGTCACCTATCGTTACCTCTATGCGTGGTTCCTCCGCACTATTAGGTGTTACCGACAGGATGGGACACACCAAGGTCGTCTGTGGGCTGTCCTATTGGGGGTACAATGATTGACCACTTCCTGTGTAAGGGTTGTGTCCCAGCACTGTCACCCTACCCAGTTGTGTTTGCTGTAGTTGGGTATTGGTCGAGGTTATGTTATGGTCTTGAACTTGTGTAGGTGGCTGTACTTGCTGTGCTAGGGGTTGTTGTGTAATCGCTACCTGCTGTTGAGGCGGTAGGTATGTCTGTGGCTGTTGTTGTGTTACTAGTTGTTGCTGTCCATTTGCCTGTTGCAATGTCTGCTGTTGCTGGATGCCCTGCTGTTCTTGCGGGAGCTCTTGTTGTCCCTGTTCATTCCACAACGGTGTGCCTGGTCTCACTCTACACGTACGCGACATGTGGTCCATCAATCCACAAATCCAACACACCGGTGGTTCCCTGTTCTGCCATGGAAAGCTTCCTGTGTTGTCCTGATATGTTGGGTACCCGGTGGGGTAGGAATTCCTAAGGCCCCCCACCTGTTGTTGTGTGTTAAATCCGTATCCTCTCCCTCTCATTACTCCTCCCCTTCCCCGGTTGTAATTATAATACCCAGCTCCTGGCGTTGTGTATCCTCCTCCCATGTTAGTCGTGTATGGTTGGGGTGGCGGCATCTGTTGTGTTACAGTCTGCGATGATTGTATTTGGGAGGTGTCTTGTGCAGCCACTACCTGTGTGGGGCTTTGAGTTATTGTGGCAGGTGTAGTTATTAGTGCGCCTTCCATCGTGTATTTAGTGAGTTTCTTCTGTACTAGTTTAGCCTCCTCCGTTTTCCTATCCTCTTCCTTTTTTTTCATTTTTTCTTGCCATGTCCTGCAATGATGCACTATAGTCAGTTGTATTTCTGGCCATGCTTTTGCTTCCATCCCCACTACTTTCTTCAATTGTTTCTGGACTGCTTCTGGGAGCCCCTGTACTAGTATATGGTAGAATATTGCTGATGTTTTGTCCCATTGTTCTCTAGTTTCCATACGCCACTTCTCTTGAATTTCCTGGATGTAATCAACAGGATCTTCGTTCTCACGCATCTTGCGCGAGGTAATAGCTCCTATGTCTGATGTGTCTGGATACTGTACCCTCAGTGCCTGCCATAATGCATGTCTGCAGTTTGCGAATGGTGCCCCATCGTGAGATGTGTTTGTTATTGTTACCCCGGGGAAGCCTGCTCTCTTCCAGATGTCATCCGCAGCATCACCTAATATTGATATGAGGAGGCCCTTTACATCTCCCACTGCCAACTTCTGTCCTGCGGTGTGTTTTTCCATTTCATATATCCATTTACCCGCACCTCCACTTAATGATGGAGTCTACATTTTATATTTTCCTTGTCTGCATGCTTCCAAGGAACGTATTGTGGTCTAACCCCTCCCCTTTCTAGAAGAGGCATTAAGTTGTGTCCCGTTTTACTCCCTGGGTTCCACAAAATCGAGTCCTCACACCCCTCTTCTCCATCCGTCTCTTCTATATCGTCAGCTTCGTCCATATTTCTCCTGCTTTCCACTCTTTCTCCTCCACCACTTCCCCTTCTTTCATCATTTCCTTTATTTGTTGTGGGCGTGTGTATTCGTTCTCCCTGTCTACGTCCAGGGAGGTCTCTAAGCCTTCCTGCATAGGGTGTCAGTTCTCTTGTGAAGGGCGCTAGTTTAGATGGGCATGTTGCACGTAATGAGCGTGGGGTGGTGGAGCATGCATGACGGGACGGTGACGGCGTGGCTTCACGTGTCTGCCCCTCCGCCATTCCATGCTCCCCCTCCTCAATTCTCTGCAGTTCTTCCTTTCTCCTGCAGATCCATGGTGAGTCTTTATTTGTCCGGGTGGTGTATAGTTTATCTAGGCTTTCCCTTTCACTGTTTCTTCCTTCCTTCCCCATTTCTTCCTCTTCCTCACTACAAAAGTCATTCATAAATGGCAACCCCCAAACTGTCTTTTTCCCCCCAATCGTTACTGTTTTTAAGTCTATTAGGTCCGTTCCTCCCTTTTCTTCTTTACTACTCGCTCCTCTTTGTGCCGATGTTGTTGCTACTTCTGAGCCTCTATATACCTGCCTCCTTACTTCACTCTCCCCCCCTCCTATCTTCTCTCTCTGCTATTCCCCTACCAATTTCCTCTCTTTTCTTTTTTAATTCTTCCATTACTTCACAACTCATTTTTTCTAATATCTTTTCATCTTCTTTCTTCCTTTCCCATCTCTCCCTTTCTATTATACACTCTATCATCCTCCCTTCTTCGTATTTCCTTGTCGTTTCTGACAGTAATCTCTTCTTCCATATTGCCATTTCTTTTTCTTTCTCCTCCTCCTCTTTTTTCCTGTCGCGCAGTACTGCTCTCGATACCCTTTCTGCCGCTGCCTTTAGCCTTTCGGCTTCTCTCCTTTGCTCCTCCGTTCGTTCTCTCATTTTACCCAACTCATTCTTACCTTCTTTCCTTTCCCGTGCTCTCTCTCTTTCCCCCCTCTCGAGCTGCTTAATCAGTGCATTCTGTTCATCCCTTAATTCTGCTAATCGTTCCTCCAAAGTCTCTTCCTTTTTCCTTAACTGCTCTTCCCCCTTTCTTTTCCCCTCTTCTCCTTCCATTTCACTCTCCCTGGCATTATCCTCGTCCATTTTCCTCACCACCTCCTTTTCTTCTCCTGTTAATGAACCGCGTAATTTTAATAGTATCTGTGCAGCTACCCACTCGTCATTTCCTATGTCCGTAGTCTGCTCTACTTCGGTCCTCCCCTCCCCTGCTATCATCTTCCCATGAGCTGACCCCGTTGTACTATTCCGCTCCCCTCCCGTGTGGCCACCTTTAGCTGTATATGGAGGTGGGCTGTATGCCGGGTTCGAGTACCCCTCAGCCGCCCTTAATGGTTCTCTTGCTATTTCTCCTAGTTCTCTTAAAGGGTACAACCCCCCTCCCTCTGTTTTCACTACCTTCGCTAGAGGTATATCGTCGCTCTGTTCCTTTTTTATTTCAATTTCGGTTGAGTCGTCACTCTTTTCTCCTCCCTCTTGTCCTCTCCCCGTGTTCTGTGTTCCTTCACTTCCCTTGTCCCCGCTCTCTCTCTCCTCCTTAATCTCCTTGTCTCTCATTGTTTCCCCTACAATGAACATTCCGTTTGGTCCTGGTCGGGACCCCTGGAACATCCTCCACAAGTTGAACACCTCCACGTGATGCGTTAACTTCTTCCCCTTGTATGTATTGTGCAGATAGTTTAATAGTGAGTGTTGGGTATATGGATCGAAGCTACCATTAGGCGGCCATGGTGTCGTCATTTTGTTGTCCGTCCCCTGTGTCCATTCTATGCTGTACTTGATCAACTTCTCTCTATGGGGTGATAGTGTTTTACATATGTGTTGCAGCGGGGTTGTGAGGGTGTTCCCCCACCCCCCCGATCCTGTCCCGTATGACATAGTAGCGCTCCACTTGTTACCCTTCCCCTATTTGGTAGTGGTTATCTCACTAGTAGTTTACAATATACAACCTTGTACCTTTACCTGGCCCCGTAAGTTTGGGGACTTGCGATAGTCCGCTATGGAAAAATTAGTAAAATATAGTATTTACATTTGTATATTCTTTCTTTAGTTTCTTCCTTTATACAACGCCCTTACGGCCCCCTGCGGCCGGAGCGCACGCAGCCCCCTGCGGCTGCGTGCCCCTTGTGACGATCTTATACCGCCGTCCTATTTTCACTTGCTCCTCCTCCCTCCTCTGCACTTGCCGTGGCCGGCGTTCTCCGTGCGCAGCCACGTACCTCCTTTCGCCTTCCCCCGATCAACTCATTACCGTGTACCTTCGTTTCCACGCCCTTAGCACAGCTCTCCTCCCCGCCACTCAAAAATGAAAGATGCCTGGTTCTCGAGATGTCCTATGTAAGCCCTGCTGGTGACGTCACCGATCTCTTCAGACTACTGGTAAGTTCTTCATATACTCTTTAAGTCCAAAATACACTCGCAATCTACCCCCGTTAACCCCACAGCTGTCTTCCTGTCACTCCTGGAACAAGTTAATCAATAATATAATCGGACTGCGCATGCTGCGTCGCCTCGCGTGTGATACGCCCCTCGACAGGAGGGCTTAACCAGCCAATTATCTTCCATATTGGGCAACTAGCTAGCTACCGCCTACAGGGAAACGTCATCTATCTATCGAGTTTCCTGCTCGAACAATAGGGATCCTCATCTACTCATTGATCAATAATTGCCAAATCGTAGGAAACCACACACACACACCCTTACACGTGGTCGCGACCTAGGCCAATCAGTTTCTACGAGCGCCCGCACGTGATGTTTTCGTGCTCCGCCCCCTTCTCTCCCGTAACGTAGCGGACTGCTCTCGCACTCGTCCGGCTACCATTCATTTCATTGCCAACACTAAGTTATCAAACCTTCGCCGCACACCTGTGCAACACCTCCCGCCTCCCGTATTCAATTCCTCCCCCCTCCCTCACAATTTCACATTGCTTGTTGGGCGTGGCATACTCACCAAGTTCTCTTGATGCGGGGCCGCTCGAATGCGTGCACCCCTCCAAGCGGCTCGCCACCTCCCCTCGTCTGGACTACGTCTGGACACTCGCCAACCGCGGGCGGAATACTTCTCAACCGGCTCCAGAGGGCCACTATCCGGATTGCGCCGTCCGGTCTTCTCGCAGTTCCGCGATGGTCCTGTAGTCCTCAAAAGGGGGCAGCGGCAGAGGGGGCCGCGCCGCCGGGCCTCCTCGCAACGGGAGTACTTGGAAAAATAAAAATAAAAGCGGACCTTAAACAGATCTCAGCAGTGCCTCCAACTTGTCGGGGGGAAATTCTCCCGGGGCCGGCTGGGCCGTCCGCGGACCTCCGGGCAGGGAGGCCCCAACTCCTCCCGTATATCCCAAAAGATAGAGTATGAGACACACGCAAGAAGCAAGGTGATTCTGCTGTTTATTAAACAAAACGTCAGGGATGGTCAAGGATCGTACGCGTCCGTCCTGACACTCTCTCAGCAGCGTGGGGCTCGCAGGCCCTTTTTACATTAGCGTGACGCGCTACTTGCGTCACCTTAGCAAAATTAACAAAAAACCTATCGCCACTCTGGATTGGTTCCCCGAGTGGTAGGGTTAGTATAGCATACGTATAGAAGACTTGGTTATTGGTTAAGGGTCAGTCAGGTGGTATACTTGGGTTGTCCCTTCAGTTTGATACATACAAATTGTTACATGAAGACCCCTGAGGATTGGTCAATGTGAATGGCGTCAGTGATAAGGGTCCCATGTTCTGATTGGTTCACCCGCGAGCCCCCCAGTCTGGGACCATCGCTGTTCCCAGCTCGCGGTGCACCTGTCATTTGCAACAATGTTTCACTATGGGTGTGTGCAGACAATGTGAGGACTTATTCATGAGCAGGAAGGCCGACTATTCCCACCGTCGCAGATGTCTGTTGAGTCGCTTAATTGTATCTGCCTGTGTCTTGAGACGGGGGATCCAGACGCCTTCTTCCTCCAGGGCTTGGCACCCTATCAAGTTCGGCTCGGTCACGTGAGGTAGGGACCGTGGTTGAGGCAGAATTCTGCACAATTAATATTATATTTCTCACTGTGTGCCGGGCTTATCTTGCAGGTGCGACCTTGGCGTCGGCTTGCGGTATGCAAGTTTGCAACGTTGTGCCCTTGACTGTCTGCTTTCGCTGGGCTCATTCTGCAGGGTCAGCAACCAAACCCTTGCTCATTCAATGTTCATGAAAGCTTTTGCTTGCGGCCTACTTGGGCCTGGTGCATAGGAGGAACCACTTAATGTAGGGCGCTGTAGGTTATGGTGTCGTATTGCTCTATCCTCAGTATCGTGTCTTCGTTATATTCCTCATTATGGTACATGGTTTTAGAAGAAGCGTGAGCAAGCCTTTTTAGATAAGTTCATTATGCGTCTTGCGTTTCTGCATTTGAAAAGCCTATGTTGAAAATAATAAAGATGCACGTCCGTGGGTGTGTCCGTCGCCTACGTCATAGCACTGAGCATGTTCTTCGTGTGAATTGATATGGGAGTGTCCAGTGTGTATGTTGCACGACTGTGCTGACCGTTAGCTAGGTCGTCATGGCATCTCTAACGATGTGTTGATTTGGTGCTAGATGGTTTAGTCGAGTTCATCCATGCCGCAGGTGTCGGCATGTGCAGGGCAGGCTGGTGGGCATGCGAGTGGGCACATTCGTATGTTCTTGTACCAGGGTATTTGGTCGTCTGGGAGATGGGCAAACTCCTCTCGCGGCGGTTGCCTGGCCCGTGATCCTCTAGGCCATGGTTGAGAGGGGATTGGTGGGAGCCTTTTGGTCGCTTTTCCCACTTCAGTTTACCTGTTTGTTGAAGGTGAGGGTGGCGTCTAGGTAGAAGAAAAGAGTTTTGACTTCCTTGGCTACTTTAATATTGTTGCCATCTATTATAAAGCTGGTGTAGTTGTGGCCAAGTTTGTTAATATTAGTTGGGGTGCCGAGGATTAGGATTTCTGTCTTGACATCATTCAGGCATAGATCATGAGAGGCCATCCATGCCTGGATGATGAGGTACACCCTATTCACCAAGGCCAAATCCTTGTTGTAGTCTCCCGTCAACGGGATGAGGATCTGGGTATCATCGGCATAGTTTGTGTAGGTGATACCCAGACCATTGAGAACAACAGGTATGCGCTGTCACCCTGTGCTTCCTATGTTTTCTATTTATTTGTGGGCTCTCGCTCTAGCAGGTACCGAAAGGTATCCCCATACCTCATTTATAGCACATGTTCTGCTTTGGCACCTCTGTATGGCGCTAGTCCATAGACTTCAAGTTAATTGACTGAGAGTCAGTTTAGGTTTACCAACATAAAAATATATATTAGTCCTTTGCACCCGTTTTTCATTAATAAATCCTTTGTGCCCATTTGTCTACACGTGTTTCGACCATACTTCGGTCCTATTTAATACTGGGCTGTTTCTACATAGTTATATACATAATTATGTGGCAGTTATCATCATACTTTCAACATATTTAGTGTTCAAATATAGTGTTCGATCAACACCATTGTTATAAAACAATTAGCATAAGAAAACAATATTGTCCATACCGTTAAAACATTAAAAAAACATTATAGAATGTAAATAAGTAAATAATATACAAATTAAATTACAAGATGGAAAAGTAAACATATGGAAACATAGGGTTGGCGTAGGGAGGATTGTTGAGGAAAGAGAAATACAGAGGGCAGATGTCAATAAGATGTATTTAAAATATGACAACACATTACATCCCCATATCACGTGGTAGCGCTTCTCTTTGTGTGCAACATGCATGCACACCCGTTGTCCTACTTCCCATCATGAGGTTTTCATATCTTTATGCATCTCAAAGCTAGGTGCTGTGTCAGAGCTACCCATCAGTGACTAAGGGCCCATTTGTATCGTGCATTACACTTGTGTACCTTATGTGCTCCTGTTCCCAATAGATCGATTGGATATTGGGTTATTGCCTACTCTGCCATGTGGCCCATCATAGTGCCTCCAATATTAAATCACTTGTTAGCCCTGCCATTGTTTAAGCCCCTTGGTTGCTCACCTTATTATCCACTGAGCTTGTAAAGAGAAACCTCTCACGAACATATGCATAATGGATACCGATCCCACTATACCTGGGAAGAGTAGCTTTCTCTTCCTCCTATACATGATGCGCACTCGTGTAGTGGTAATGTTCATTATAATTACACAGCAGTTAACCCTTAGGAAAATGTGTGATATAGCATATATAGGAATGTATTAGTCCGCTCTACTGTTTGTATTTAGAATGATTACTCGCAAATTATAAATCTATAGTATTCAATCTAAATTAGGAGCTGTTGGTTAACAATTCTTGGCTTATTAATCATCTCATATGGATTCTAAGAATAGTCGTTTTCTGCTGATAAAATAGGTATACATGTTTCACGAAATTGTTCATTTGTTAGTTAATGCTTACCTGATCGACAGTGTCAAATCTTGTCCTCGTTTTACAGCAGGACATTGAACCCTTATGGTGTTTCCGCATGCTTTTTAGCCACGGACGCCATTTTGAATGTTGCCTAAATACTTGTGTACATAGTGACATCACATGCATTTCGTGTGACGTCACACGTTAAGGTGACCATCTTACAAGGGTACACAGAACGTGATGTGTATTTATAGTTGTCACAGTAACGTTTTACATGTTACTGTGTAGATAGAACGTCGCCACTATGTTTCTTAAAGAAAATGTATTTGTGAAATCAATTAGTACAGTGAAACAAACAGTTAAAGAGTTCTGTGATTCTGCAATTGCAATGTCATTTGCTCCTGACTCTATTAGTCACTGTAATCCGCCCCTTATATAGCGGGAGCATATGGCATCATATTATACTTTATAGCATTGTTGTTTTATTGTAACAATCTAATGAGCAATAATTAAGATTAACAAGAAGGACTAGTTCAGAATCAAAATAAATGCTTGTGAATACATGTTTTTTCCCAATGACGAATAAAACAAACTGAGACCACTCACTCTTCAAGCCAGAACCCAAAATATATATTCAGATAAAGGAAAATATTGGAGCCACAAACTTCTCAATGTCCCTTTACTACGAAACTAACAAGCATCCAATACTATTCTAGATAAATAAAGAAATCCCAAACCCTAAATTTGAAAAACTAAAGGACTACACGCTAGAGAACTGAAATGCATGTTCTTACAGTTTTCCAAGTGGATTTAAATTGACATCTAAACAAAATGTATTTTGTTCTCAAAACTGTTTAAATAGTGCACACTACACGATAGACCATTAGTATTTGTATTACATTTTCATTCATACAACCATTATCATATTACAGCCCACAAAGAAAGGCACATAATCCCATGAAATATTTGCTCACCGGAACTCCAAATGTTTTTGTACAAAGGCATACTGCAAAAACCTCAAAAGACAAATGACTATATCGGTAAACAAGATCCAAGACTATTTGTATTAAGAAAGCAAATTGACCACGCGGTGGTCGATCCATAGTCCGATATTGTCAGGATAGCGACCACTTCAAAACAACACATTTTGAATTCCAAAGGTTTCGATTGGTCGACAAGAATATGCAATGTGTGGCACTGTCTGGTGAATCCATGATGTTCACCACCAGGAATGGTGAGGATTGTAGTTGGAGAGCTGAGTGGAGATCATGGGGTCTTCTGTTACTTCAATACACTTACTCAAAGATTACTCAGCGTGTAGTCATTGCAGCTGCTACACAATTTGGAGACCAGGTGAATGGAAGCCGCATTGTACTTTATTAAGACCCTGTGACAGCCATCAGCGGAGATGCGGTAGAGCTGAGATCAGAGAGCAGTGCTGTGATTGCAGGAAGGAGGAAGCAGGCCCATGGCGGTGAGGGCTGCTTATTTGCACAAGGGATTCGTTAAAATGCCCAAATACACCAACAACATCCCCAGACGAAGAGCAACCATGTGAGTGCATGCACAACATCAAAACACGCACCGCAGTAATGTGTGCAGAACACCCGCCATTTGGTTCCTAGAGGAAAGGACCTATCAATGTAACCACTCAATGTTGTGTGTGTGTATAGTGTGTCACCAAATGAACAAAACTCAGTTGGAAAAAAAAGAACATTTCCATTCTACCCAGAAGAGCCTGTAAGTGAGTGCAAACTTAAGCGGCCGCCCCATTGAACATAGCCACAGGGTAGTCATGCTTCTTCACACGCCTAAAAAAAGGGACATTATACGTTATGCTACTGGAATTTATACTGTGCACTGCTGGCACTCGGGCAAATCTTAAAATAAGAGGAGGGGTGGGTTTTGTTAGTGGGGGCAGAGGGATCACCCAGGAATGCTTTTGCTGTAGTGTTGATCATTGCAATTCAGAATAAATGTTGACTGTGTGTGGGTTTGCTGCTACCAAAGCAATTGCCAATACGGCGGAGCATACCAATCGTATATTCAAAGGCCCGTACGTAGAAGAAGATACAAAATTATACCACTGGACTATCGAAACCAACAGACATTTATTTCTCAAGTTAACATGGTCAAAAAGAAACCAGACACCTTACAAAAGAAAGATTGTGAAATTGATGACAGGAAAGAAAAAAAAGAGACCAGGTGCAGAGAGGAACATGTGTTTCCACTATGGTAGGCAATGTCATTTAGCAAATGGTCACAAATGCCCAGCTCTGAAATCAAAAATATACCAAGTGTGGCGTACAGGGCATTGCACTACAGTGTGTTACCAGAGAAAGAATGTAGCATACGTCCAGGAAGAAGGAAGCTTAGGTGAGGAATGAGTAATGATGGTGAGTACCCATCCAGATATGTCCACCAACCCAAAGTGCCCAAGTTGCACCGTATGTATTAATCACATTCCTATCAAAGTGATGTTGAATAGTAGATCTCCATATTCGATCATTTCAAAAGCTAGATGGGAAATTATAATGAAACAAGGACTTAAGGAAACACTCAAGAGTGCTTATATAAAAGATTCAGGAGGCTTTGAGAGGTCATGAATTAACCTACTGGGCATACTGAGTATCTTCCAAGCATTCCCTGAGTTCAAGGGAAGACCGAGGGTGGCATTGATGTATGTGGCAAAGAAAGGAGCAAACATGATTGGATGGAAGGACCAAAGAGCATTAAGGATCAGGCTGGATCGGAATTAAGAAAATCCAGTTTTGTACTTGGAACCCAATCATACACAAGAGGACACATTATCAGAAGTGTTCTACAAAGGGATAGGATGTTTGAAAGTCTACACACATCAGATTATACTAAAATCCAGTGCAATTCCATAAGAGAGCAGAGTCAGGAACATTCCACTCACAGTGAGAGAAGTAGAAAAAGAAATGTAGTGGCTGGTATCTGAAGAAATGCATGGAACCCATCAATGCAGAATAATGGATGAGCCCTATAGCTAGGGTGACCAGATTTAAAAAGTAAAAAACCGGGACAGGGCAACTAACATAAAAGTAGGACTAACTCTTGAAAGTGGCACTGTCAAGGCACTACACTTAAGTAGCGTTTGGAGGAGAGGCGGTTTCAGTGTTACTGTTAAAATAAACACATTTTATAATCAATTTCTAACAAACGAACACTATCTTAATTTGTAAAATGCAGCATTTCTTCTTTGCGAGCTATGCCTGCCAGCTATGAAGACACACTACCAAAAACCGGGACCACTGCAGTTTCCAATGGGAACATAATCTTGAGAAAGGGGGACAGAGCAGCAAAAACCGGGACAGTCCCGGAAAAACCGGGACGTCTGGTGACCCTACCTATAGCTGAAGCATGGAAGAAGAATGGAAAGATATGGCTGTATGTGGACTTTAGATATTGCAACAAGAACATAGTTGTAGACAAGTAGCCTATGCCAGTAATTGCCGAAATGCTGACTTGCATTCAGAAGGCCAATTTGTTCACCACACTCAACTTATTAACTGCATATGACCAGGTGCCTCTGAGGGAGCAAAGCCTTCATTACATGTTTCAAACTCTTGCAGTACTGCAGGATGCCATTCAGATTAGCATCAGCACCCACAGTATTACAGAAAGTGATGACCCATTCCCTTAATGTAATACCTGGTATACTGTTATTTCAGGATGACATCTTGATTTTTGGAAAAGGACATCAAGAACACTGTGTTAGACTGCAAGACATGTTAGAAAAGCTCAAAGACAAGGGGTTGACAACTGAATTCAATAAGTGCAAATTCAGATCCCTAGAGGTGGAATACCTAGGTCACATAATTTGTGGGGACAAATAAAGTCGTCAATGGTCAATTCAGTGTACAAGTTTGGATCAAAGTAGGCCATGTGTCCTGCTGATGCAATGTCATTCTTGATCTATGTAAACGCACCTTTGCAGTGTTGGAACAATTGGAATAGCCTGCCCTGCTTGGTGAGCTCTCGGAGCAGCGCACTGGTGGTTGCAAAGTCTTGAATGTACCCACCACAGTAGCTGGCCATTCCCAGAAATGATCTTACTTCACAGAAATCTTTGGGTGGTGAAATCGCTGAGATGGCAGCAACCTTGCTTGGATCTGGGCTCATGCCCTCTTGTGAAAAGATGTGTCTGTAGAACTTGAGATGCGATTTGTGAAAGATGCATTTCTCACTGTTGAGCATCAACCCAGCATCCATCAGTGCTGTGCACACTTCACGCAAATCGTGAACGTGCTGTGCCAGCGTGGCCCCAAACATTAAGATGTTGTCGCTATAATTGAAACAGTTATTTACATGTGGAACACTCTCCTCACACTCTCTTGAAATATCTCGGCAGCAGACTACATGCCGAAGCTGAGTCTCTTGTACCGTAAGATTCCAACCAGAATGGCGAATGTGGTGATATACCTGGATTGTTTATCTATAAAAATGTGATGCTATCCTTTGTTCAGATCAAGTTTTGAGAACACCTTTGCTCCATTTAGTAGGCTGATCATATCATTCAGGTGCATTTCTGGGATGTGTCTCATGGCCAATTGCCTTGTTCGCCTGGCGCATGTCAAAGCATATGCAGAATTTATTGGTGGACCCTCTCTTGGGAACAGCTACTATGTGTGATACCCATGGAATGGGGCCATCCGCTGGTTTTATTATGCCATAGTTCAATAGGCATTGTATTTCTTCCTCCACCATTGGTTGCAGTTGTACTTGGATCCTTCTCGGGTGTTGAGCAACCAGTGGTATTGATTCATCGATGTGGAGTATCACAGGACTTCCCTTCTGGCACCCAATGCCTTCAAACAGGGTCGGGAAAAGTTATTTGGCTGAGAATCTGGACTGCAGGTTGTATGTCACTGCCGCTATCGCCATCTCAAGGGCTTGTTGATCAGTCATGTGAAATGGTCTGGGTTGGCGAAATGCTGCCCACGTGCATCATCTTCATTCAGTTCACCTTCTGGCATTATGAAATGAGGTGGGCCCTGTGAAGGGCTCGGCAGCTCAGGTCTCAGGAAGATTCAGGCACCAGAACTTCATTCACTGACATCCCATCCTCGTCGCTTTTGTCATGTCCTTCATGTGTGAAAGGATGTGAAGGAGGGCTGGATGCACTGGAGGGAACCATGGGTTAACTCCAGTGTAGAGAGAACAGAAATAATTACGAGGAGCCGGAGAACATTTCAACCTTCTTTATTTCTCCCTGCCGGCAACTGCCTGCGCGCGGGAATCCTGGTGCACATGCACTCTCTGTGTTTGGCCGGCACTTCTAGTGACATTACGGAGCTCCGTTGCAGGATGAGGGGTTGTTGCATGATGTTAACAATAGCAAGTTAGAAGGAGTGCTATGTGAAGGGTCGGTAGGAGATCGCCACTCAGACATGGAACCATCTGTCGATACAGCAATCAGGTTAGGTGTTCTTCCGGCCAAAGGATTGGGTGCAGGTAGTGATGCAATCCCCACACCGGTGGCTGGACCAAGGCATAAAAGAAGGTTAGCTAGCAGTTCACAACATTATTAAATGAATTGATTAGTCTTCCAGTTATCAATGGCAAGTGTTTTAAGTCCTAACAAATATTCCTATTGTTTTTTGCCATGTACCATTTCTTTCGCACGTTAGTGTTCTCCACGACGTCACGTTGTTATATTTATGCAATTACGCTAACTCAATAAGTTGAGTTTTATATATTATTTCATTGATAATAAAAGGGGGCAGCTTCACGTTTCCACAGCGCTTCGTGTATGATTCTGAAACGGGCATTCCAGAATCATACACAAATGCGCGTGCAATGGAACATGGACTATGTACAATGATTTACATAATACATTATAACATCTCCCCTTCATATAAGAAAAAGAAAAAATAACTATAACTATATGATGAAAAACATTATAAGCTAAGCTGAAAATTTTGTAAAATATACTCAAAGTTGTTGCAACCTAAGAAGAATACAGGAGAGATAAACTATGTTTTAAAGAACATTGGCATAGGTCAATAAGCAACTGAAACAAACACTTTATATTAAAAAGGATATGATCAACTGGAACAGCAACTTCAAAGAGGACAAAGATGGATTCTAGCTTGTGACATCACCAAGTCAGTAATAAACAAAATCCTGCATACGGTTCCGGACAATTTTTCTGTTCATTGATGATAGTTGATTGTTCTCAAGCAGCACTGCCGTCCATCACTTTTTGAAGTTTCCAATATTTTGACTCCTCTTTCAATACTTTCTTGGGCTCTTTTATTCTAATCCAATCTCCTTGCTGAATCTTGCTTTCTACCACATGTTTTTGCTTGTCATAGTATTTCTTGTACTCTTGAATGAGTGGCTTATGATCAGTTTTAAGATCTACAGGGATACCCTAAATGAGTCCTTTAAAATGTACCAAAATCCATTTGACTCCTAATGCTTCTCTCTCAATGTTTTAGTAGTTTTTCTCTGCTCCTCTCAAAATTCTGGAGGCAAAAGTGATCGGAACTACAACTCCTCCTTGCACCTGCTCCAGCACGCCCCCAGACCAACATTACTGGCATCAACTGAAATCATAGTCTTAGCACTATAGTCAAACATTTTGAGAGTCAGTGTCTTATTAATTAACATTTTGATGCCATTGAACTCCTTCTTGCAATCTTCCGACCATGTGAACCTTGCTCCTTTGCACATTAAGCTCCTCATCTGTTTTGTTCTGTCGGCATAATGATCTACACATTTCGAATAGTACTCTGCTAGACCTAAGAAGCTCCTCAGCTGGTCTTTATTGATTGGATCTGGAATTTTAAAAATTGTGTCCACCAAACTTTCTTTGGGTTTTATGCCATTAGCATTTATACAATGACCCAGATAAGTTACTTCATTTTTTTTTTATTTTACATTTTTCAATCTTGAGCGTGAGTCCTTTTTGTTGAATAACCTGTAGTACACCCAAAACTTTTGCATCATGTTCATCTTCCGACATTGCAGATAGGAGTATGTCGTCTTGGAAATAGTATACACCTTGGAGTCCATTAAACAGGTGCTGCATCAGTCTCTGAAATACAGCTGCAGCTGATGCCAGCCCAAACGGCATTCTCTTATACCGAAAAACTCCTCGTGGTGTAATAAAAGATGCCTGGATTCTTCGTCCAGCACCACTTGATGATAGGCTGAAGACAGGTCTAAAGTTGTAACATTTTTTGCTGGTTTCATTGTGGTGAGCATTTCTCCAATGTTGGGTAATGGGTGTCGATCAACCCAGATGCTGCTGTTTAAGTCTCTCAGATCGACACACATTCTGATCGACCCATCTGGTTTCTGTACAATTACAATTGGTGAAAGCCATTCGGAGCTCTAAATTGGTTCTATTATATCTTGCTCACATAGTCTCGTTAACTCTTTCTGCAATGCTTCCCTAGTGCCAATCGTTATGTTTCTTACTTTGTGAACGACTGGTTTGGCACATCTTTTGAGCATGATGCGATGCTTGAACCCTTTTAAATTTCCAATGTTGTCATTGAAAACTTTCGGGAAGCTTCTGGCCAAATTTTCTGAGGTGTCACAACTGTTTTCAGAAATACTTAAAATGGGTACACTTTCACCTGGATGTATTCTGATTCTCAGTGTCGCCTGTTCCCACCATCCAACTATGGAAACCCCATTTTCAGCTACATACAACCTTCAATAGGTTCTCCTACCTTCAAAATGTAGTTGTACCCAGGTGTAACCTATAATGTTGATGGGTGTCTTGCCATATCCAGTTGCTCTTACTTTTGTGAGTTGCAAGTCCTCCATTCTCCCTTTTAATTCCTTAAGAAATGTTTCCACATCCACCATCGTATACGGGGACCTGGTATCAACCATTACTTGCAACGGTATACCATTTATACACATAGATACCCATGGGCCCACAATTACTTCAGTCGGTGTGAAAGCTAAAATGTGCACTTCCTCTTCAAATCCATTTGTAATTGCCAACAAGCTATTTGGACCACCAACCTCCTCCAATGCTTTTATGCTTGACATATTGTTCCTTCCAAAGCAACCACCGTTCCTCTGTATAGTGTTCATGGGTTGTGAATTGAATCTGCCTCTTCCCCTAGTGTTCCGGCATACTTTGCCAAAATGTCCAACTTGGCCACATATGGAGCATTCCACATAATTTGCAGGACAATCCTTTTCTGTATTCAAATGCCTATACCAACCACATTTGTAACATCTACTTTGCATCCTGTTCATTGTTCCTCTATCTTTTCGGGAACTCATTCCAAAGTAATTTTCCGTGAATTTTTTTTACAATGGCAATTAATGCCTCTTCATCTTTGCCATGTTCACCTTCATGTGTATCCTGCACAGACTAGACTTCACAACTTTCTGACTTGTTCTGTATTTCCTTCATGCATTTTTCTCCTAATTCCATTGATCTTGCAATCTCAATGGCTTGTTCTAACGTGGGATCTTTCGCCTGCCACAAACGCTGCTAAATGCGGGGTTCTGCCACATGTAAGACTAGTTGATCTCCTAAATATTAATTTGCTACACCAGTGAAATTGCATGTTGACATGAGGCCTCTCAATGCTGCTATGTAGGTGTCAACACTCTCCCCTTTAATTTGCTTCCTTGAGAAAAATCTGTATCACTCCAAAACAATGTTGGTCTCATTGTCAAAATGTCTTGTTAACTTTGTCATTGCTGTCTCATATTTCTTAACAGTACTGGGGGAAGAGTCACCAGAACCACCCTCTGTGTCCACTAATTCTGGCAATGTCCTAAAAATCCAACAGCAGCTTTGTAAAGATGTTATACAAAGTGGGCGAGACTCAAGACCCTTGGGGCACGCCGCAGGTGATCGTTATAGGGACAGCTGCTGCAGTGGGTGAGAAGTCTGGCATAGTCCTTTTGTTTAGGAATGATTGTATTCATGTGATTTCAGATTCGGAAACGAAGGTTGCTTTTCCAGGTGGGCCAAAAGTACACATTTTCAGCAAGACCAACCCTTTTCATTCATGAAAATGTGGAAATAAAAAAGGTTAGCACACAAAAGAGGCCCTGGGTGCAGAGGCCTACCTGGAAATCTCCAGAGTTTCCTATAGGCCAGTCCGCCCCTGGCCAGGGTGCAGAGGCCTACCTGGAAATCTCCAGAGTTCCCTCTAGGCCAGTCCAGCACTGGCCGGGTGCAGAGGCCTACTGGGAAATCTCCAGAGTTCACTATAGGCCAGTCCACCCCTGGCCAGGGTGCAGAGGCCTACCTGGAAATCTCCAGAGTTCCCTCTAGGCCAGTCCAGCAGTGGCCGGGTGCAGAGGCCTACTGGGAAATCTCCAGAGTTCACTATAGGCCAGTCCACCCCTGGCCAGGGTGCAGAGGCCTACCAGGAAATCTCCAGAGTTCACTATAGGCCAGTCCACCCCTGGCCAGGGTGCAGAGGCATACCGGGAAATCTCCAAAGTTCCCTATAGGCTTTTCACCCTTGCAGCTATTAGAGGCCCTGTGTGCACTGCAGCTCTGGGCACAGGGCCTGTGATATAGTTCACTATTACCATGCCATGAGGGAACTGTGATCACGTTTATTAGCCAAAATATATAATTACAAAACTCTCCTAAAAATCCCCTGACGATCCACCAGGGGGCGCAGAGATGTGCTGACGCATCTCCACCCGTTTCCTCCGAAGGGCGCCGGTAATGGCACCTGAGCCCCCCCAAACTCCCCAGGCGTGAGGTGCTGAACCCCACCTCAACCTTCTGGCGACGCGGGGCACCTGGGCACTCCAACTCCAGTCTTCCGACGCAAAGTTTTTGATGTGCTGGGAGCCTTTGAGGACAGGAGGGAGAGCGAGCCCCTCCTCCCCCTGCGTCGCGGCTCCGCATGAAACAAAGGAGAGCCGCGGCTCCTGTGAGGCCCACGGCTCCGCCGGACGGCGCGGGAGAGCAGCTCCCCCCCTGAATTTCACCGGAGCAGTTCCTGCACCCCTCAGGGCCCGAGCGGGGCCACACAGCGCTTTGGGTGGTTTTCTTCTTTGAGCCAGGAGGGAGAGAGAGCCCCGACTCCCCCAGCGCTGCGGCTCCGCACCAAACACTGGAGAGCCGCGGCTTAGATGAGGCCCACAACTCCGTCGGGCGGCCCGGGAGAGCCGCTTCCCCACCGGATCTTCATTGTGGTGGTTCCCGAGCTCCTCTGAGCCCAGGCAGAGCTACACAGCGCTTTGGGCTGTTCTCTTCTTTTGGGGCTGCATCCCGGGGCTGCGCCCTGGGCTCGGTGGCTCGCGCTCCCCCCGTAGGCACTGTCGTGCTGTGGAGCTGGCGCAGGAGCGCACATTGGAGGGCCGGTTTGCCTCCTCAGGATTCTTGACCCCCTTTCTACCCGCGGGGCCAGCCCTCATCGGGAGCCACTGAGAGCAGAGGCCCCCGCCGACGACGCGAGAGAGCAGGCGCTCCCCCCCTCGGGGGAGCCCACAACAGTCCTTCTACCCCTCCCCCATCGGGCCCTACCTGGATCCAACAACTGATCAGGAGACAGGCCACAAGAACTACGGGGCCCCCACGAGGTGTGAGGGTGCACCAAAGCTTCAAACAACATCAAGGGCAAAGAGGGCCTGCCCCTTGGCTATTAATTGCAGTTATTGCCTGACCCCACAGCAGTGACCACTCCTTTAAGGACGGCTTGAGCTGAGGCGACTGGATTCAACACTGAGACGATGGGCGACAGGCACCTATCAGCCGTGAACTGGAGAATTGGCCCGAGCAACCTCCCATTCTAACAGTGAGTACAAGACCTGGGCCGCAGGCAGGGAGGAACTCTTGCTGCCCTCCCTTTAGAGTTGTTTTGTGGCCTGGCGGCGCTGCCCACTAGGCCTGGGGCATTCAGGGGTAGTCCCCGTGGAGTGGTGATGGTCCGGGGGGGCCTATGAACTGGAAGGAGTCCCTGCAGAGATTCCAACGCTTGCCCCCAGGCTCCCCAACTCCCCCTGAGATGGCGGCCCCTACGCATCAGGAACTAACAGACACTAGCACAGTCACCAAAGGCATGGCTGCCCTCCTGGAGGAAATCAGGGGCTTCAGAGCGGATATAGCGGTACGACTGGACAACCTGGACGAAAAAGTTGTCAATATAGATGACAGGGTCCAAGCGCTAGAGAACAATACGGCCTCGAATTACATTTTTGAGACTCAATTCGACATGTGCTTGGCGGAGCTCGAGAGGAGGGAAGAGAAATGTTCCCTAAAACTTGACGATTTAGAGAACAGGGAACGTTGCTGTAACCTGCGTTTTTTAGGCTTCCCGGAGCGTGATGGTGAAACACAAACAGACATTATTAAAGCTGTTAACGCGGTGGTGGGATCCCTCATCGAAGGGGCGAATACGAATGAATCAACTATTGACAGAGCTCATAGAGCAGGAGCAGCCAACAGAGGCCCCAGATCCATTCTCGTGCGATTCCACTATTTCACGGAAAAAAGCTAAATTCTTGAACTAGCACGCAAGAAAGGTCCGGTGGATTGGGAGGGAGCCCAGATCTCGTTGTATCAGGATCTGTCCGCCTTTACCCTGGCAAGACGTCGGCTCTGCTCCCCGCTGACGAAAATGCTTCAGACCAAAGGGGTCCGGTATAGGTGGGGATACCCTTTTTCACTTTCCTTTGAACTGGAAGGCTACAAGTACGCCCTGGTCATGGAGGACGATATTCGCAGGGTGTCGGGGGAACTCCTGGATGATCCAAATATGGAGTTGGGCGAGCAAGAGCGCAAGAGAGCCCCGGTTGGCCCCGGGGGGGACAAGGGCTCCAAGGGAAAGGTGTAAGGTCCGAGGCCACAGGAAATTTAGAAGAGTGGCACCGGCATCCCCAGATCAGCCTAACACTTGAAGAGCCCCTGGAGCTCTATGATCAAGCTTGTACTCGACTCTGTGAGTGGGGGAGCACGGTAATAGTTCACAATCTGGTTGCAATAAGGGGCTGGGGGGGCTCAGGTTGCTGTTTTTGAAGAGTTTAAGAGCCCGGAGGGGGGAGAAAATGGTGGCCTGGCTTAGCGACAAGATGAAGCCGCTAGTCTACCAGGTGTTCGGGGGGAGGGGGAACAGGGGGGGTGAAAAGTGGCGGTTTGTTCATTGGGGATTTAGTTGGGAGACGCCAAGTTTTCTTGTCTATCTTGCAACCTTAGAATCGTTTCTGGGCAGCAGCAGGGTGCGGAAGTACTGCGGGAGCACTGACATTTGGTGCTCCATGGGAGCCATGAGCTTTTATCATCACTGTTATGGATGATCTGCTCCAATTTTTGACAGTGGGGTCTTTAAATGTACGCGGGCTTAACTCTCCTACTAAAAGGTTGTTGTTGGTGAGAGAATTTACAAGGCTCTGGCTTCATTTCCTATTTGTACACGAAACTCACTGGGTCCGGGGCAAGGAACCAAAGCTTAGGGCTAAAAACATTGACCAGGTGTATGTAGCGTCCTTCCAGGCTAAAAAACACAGAGTTGCCCTTCCGGTCTCTCCCGGGGCTCATTTCATATTCAAAGCTCAGAGGTCAGACCCTGAAGGACGATATATCATGGTTAAGGGGGAGGTGAGGGGCCGATTGTTTACCCTGGTTTGCATATATGCTCCGAACGAGGCGCAGGATTTTCCGAAGGCACTCTACTGGTGGGTGGAGATTTTAAAATGGTTCTCTGCCCCGAGCGGGATAGGAAGTCGCTCAATCCATGTCCCAATTTGCGACTCCATAATAAACTGGCAGAAGCTTTCCAAGAAGTTAACAGGGAACTGGGCTTGAGTGATACGTACACCACTAAGCAAGGCCGAGATCCCGACTTCACCTTTTACTCGAAACCACACGCTACATTCTCCCGTATTGATTATATCCTAGTTGATTCCATGCTTCGGGGAGAGGTCACAGACCCGGGGGTGGAGGTGGTTCCTTGGACGGATCACGATTTGGTTAGAATAAAAATGGGTATACCCCCTGCCCCTGCATCCGGGTCCCTGTGGAGGTGCAATGACCTCCTTCTGCATGACAAGGAAGTATGCCAAGCCCTCTAAGCAGCCATAAAAGATTACTTCTCTATCAACGACAATGGGGAGGTCGGCGTCATGGGAGTTTGGGAGGTATTCAAGGCAACCATTAGGGGCATCCTTATCGAGAAAAAAAAGAGGGAGAGGGGCCATGAGGAGAAATCATTGAGGGAAAAAATAGATACTATCCAACCGGGGGGGAAACTGAAAACGGAGATGTTCCCCCGGAAAGTGGGAGGAGCGCCAAAGGCTGCACTCTGAGCTGGCAGACCTCCAGATGGGACAAACGGAAAGGAAGCTGTCTTTCTTGAAACAGAAATATACGGAAAAGGGGGAAAAGGCGGATAAGATATTGGCTTGGAAGCTTTGCGAGCTCAGAAATAGTAGGAGGGTGAATTCCATTCGCACCCCGGAAGGGGAATCGACTCTGAGAGACAGTAAGATAGCTGAACAATTCAGGCAATATTACGAACATCTGTATTGCTCGGAATATGCAGGGGACGGAACCGAGATTGATAGCTTCCTGGGCTCATCCCGATTCCCGGCCTCTCTCCCGATAAGGCAGATACACTAGAACTCCCCGTAACCCCGCAAGAGATAATAGACACCATATCCTCTTTGAAGAGTGGAACAGCCCCGGGGGATGATGGGTATACAGTCAAGTTTTATAAGACTTATCGATCAACGCTAGCCCCGTTTATGGCCAAGATGTTCAACTCAGCATTGGAACAAACAGGGCTCCCTCCCACCCACAATGATGTCCGCTCTGATTGTAGTACTCCCCAAAGAGGGGAAGGACCCCTCCCAGTGCCAATCATACCGCCCTATATCCCTCCTCAACGTCGACATTAAGATCTTGGCCAAACTTTTAGCAAACAGACTGGCGAAACTCCTCCCTTCCCTAGTACATGGAGATCAGGTGGGCTTTATTCCGGGACGCCAGGGTTCAGACAATATACTGAAGACCCTGGGTCTCATGCATGAGGCTTCAAGGCAGGGGGTGGAGGGCTATCTCCTTTCACTAGACTCAGAAAAGGCCTTTGACCGCGTTGAATGGCCTTATATGGGTAAAGTCCTTTGGAAAATGGGTCTGGGGGACAACTTCTGTGGGTGGGTCTCAGTATTATATATAGCGAGAGTTTTGGTCAATGGCGGTACATCGGAACCCCTGGCCCTATCTAGGGGCACCCGTCAGGGCTGTCCCCTGTCATCCCTTCTATATGCTCTGGCAATGGAGCCCCTGGCTATAGCGATTAGAGCTGACCAAGAAATCGCAGGGATAAGATGTGACGATTGTGACTTCAAACTCTCCCTGTTTGCAGACGATATCCTGGGCTCCCTGACCTACCTTCAGGTCTCTCTACCCCGATTATTTGGACTTATAAACTACTATGGTACCTTTTTGGGGCTCAAGGTAAACACGTCCAAGTCTAGCATTATGCCCATGGGTCCTGGGGACTGCGATATTGGGGGTAACTCTGAAATACTGGGAGTAAGAATAGAGCGGGTATCCACTAGGTATCTGGGCACCTGCATTCCCAGGGATCTCTCACAACTCTATCAGTGCAACTTCCCGGGGATTTTGGCTAAGATTAGCAGCGACCTCAAGCGATGAGTGCCTCTTACACTCTCTTGGTTTGGGCGTATGGTTACGGTTAAAATAAACATCTTACCCCGCCTACTGTACCTCTTTGCAGCCCTCCCCGTGGTGATCCCTGATGCCTTCTTCGAGATATTGCAGTCATGAATCCTTCGTTTCATTTGGGACGGGAAAAGAGCAAGAGTCAAATTCTCGACCCTGACCCTTCCAAAGTCTCACGGCGGATTCAGCCTCCCAGACTTTAGGCTATACTATAAAGCAGCCCAGCTCCGGGTGATGTTGGAGCACATGAGAGATGACATGGGGACGTATTGGACTTACATAGAGGACGTCCACACCCACCCAAAAAAAGTCAGGGACTTATTATGGGCCCCCCCTAAAGCCCTCCCCTCCCACCTCAGAACGCACCCTACCTTAGCGGTCTTCTGGGCAGTCTGGAAACCAAACAAAGATAATAAACTGCTGTCATCCTGGCCACCCCCTTTAACATCGCTGTGGGCCCCCCCCATCAACCTAGGCACCAGAGGCTTCCGAGATACCCAATCCTGGTCTGACATGGGTTTGGAGAGGGTTGCTCAACTCTCTCGCGAGGAGGGCTTGATAGAATACGACCAACTGACTGAGGCACTGGGTGACAGTCCACCCTCAACCTTCGAATATTTGTGCTTGAAGGGACTCTTGACTCATCCCCGGTGGGCTGATAACTTTAAACGTCCCCTCACTCCTTTTGAGAATGTTCTTGCCAAAAGTATCTCCCGGAAGGGCTCTCTATCTATGTTTTATAGCACATTGATAATGGCTAACCTGGAGGGTAGACAACCCTTTAAACAAATATGGGAAGAGAGGCTGGGTATGAAGCAGGACGACCACACATGGAGGGCAATTTTTTAAATCTATATTCACGGGTTCACTGTATACGGCTGCCATGGAACACAGCTTCAAGATACTCCACTCTTGGCATCGCCCGCCGGCCACCCTGTCCAACATGTTTAAAGAGGTATCCCCTTTCTATCCTAGGATATGTCAGCAAAGGGGCACATGGTTTCATATGTGGTGGGGATGTCCGGTCATTCAGATGTACTAGTCGGAACTGCTCAGCTGGATTAAGGATATAGAGGGGTACTGCCCGTCTCTACTTCCACTGGAAATCCTCCTGGGTACTCCTATGCCGGAGACAGAACAGAATGCATTCCCGAAGGTCATCGGGGCCATGTTGAGGGCGGGGAGGTTAGCACTGGCCCAAAAGTGGAAAAGCGCTTTAGCTCCATCCAAGGAGGAATGGCTTTGTAAACTGAGGTCGATCTTCACCTATGAAAAACTCACAGCGATAACAAATGATTCCATGTCGGATTTTCTGCAGGAATGGACTGCAGTTCTTCTTAATGATGACTGCATTTCTATGCGTTTGTAAAGTACGACCTATAACGTATCCATCTTGCACATCCTACCACCAGCCCCAGGGACCAGGTTCGGCCCCCGAACTGCTGTGAACCAATCTGACCCCACCATGTCAATGTGTATGACTAATAATACAATGATGTTCGAATGTTCTCTCTGCAGCTTCTATAACCTGCAAAACCTCAAGACTTGGTATGTTGAAAAGTTGGGGGGGTGGAGGGATGGGAGTAAAAGGTAAAATTACCGACATCTATGTTTGATTGATGTACTGCTGACAGGGATTGCTCGCACACCCTTCCTTATATGTATGATGTCAATAAAAACAAAGTTAAAAAAAAAATCCCCTAACAATCTTTATTAAGGAGCTGACAGCCCTTTACTGAGAACAGGAAGCACACAACGATAATTAAAAACACTCAGTTGAAGTAATGCTATCGTTATGATGCAAAAGTTTTTTTTAAAACACTGACATTCGCCAAATATGGTTATCTATGCATAGGTCGATGACGTTAATAGTGATGACACCTGAGACATCACACTTGAGGTAATGAGCTGCGCGTGCCGAGGGCACAGGGAGCTAACATGTGGGCAATCTTTGCATTGTACCCATATCATGATCATTTGAACTTCGGCAGTGAGGTGCACTGGCAGAGCTACGTGTGAGAGTGAGGTGCACTGGCAGAGCTACATGTGAGAGTGAGGTACACTGCCAGAGCTACATGTGAGAGTGAGGTGCACTGGCAGAGCTTCATGTGAGAGTGAAGTACACTGGCAGAGCTATATGCGAGAGTGACGTACACTGGCAGAGCTACATGCGAGAGTGAAGTGCACTGGCAGAGCTACATGTGAGAGTGAGGTGCACTGGCAGAGCTACATACGAGAGTGAGGTGCATTGGCAGAGCTACATGTGAGAGTGAAGTGCACTGGCAGAGCTACATGCGAGAGTGAGGTGCACTGGCAGAGCTACATGTGAGAGTGAGGTGCACTGCCAGAGCTACATGCGAGAGTGAGGTGCACTGGCAGAGCTACATGTGAGAGTGAGGTACACAAGCAAGGTTTTGAACATTAAATGGGCGCTGCATATGAGGACTGAGAAACTTGAGCGAAACGGTGTGTGGGTTCTCAGCACTGCATAAGTGGTGTTCTTGCAAGTCGTTATTAGGGTGCATGGGCTGAGGGGCAGCAGTACCCTTTCATCAATTTATAAAGGATGAAAGGCGGAGATAATTCAAGCAGTACTCACACCTGCATCAGACACACTAGTCTACTCATCTGTCTTACCAAAACATCGACTACCAAATGATTGTTGCCTGAGCACGCGTCCAACACAAATAGACATCATCTAATAATATATGCTGTGCTGCCCCAAGTCGTTTAAAGATGCTTATTAAGTCCTAGTTTTACTTTTCGCTATAAGGTGGCGCTTGATAATTATTCACGTGAGGATAGCTCAGGGGCAACGTGCTCACCTTAGCAACAAGACCACACGCAGCACCTCACATGTCCGATCCCGGGCCCGCTCTTAGAAACCTCTGGGTATTAAGCGTTACAAATAAACTATCGTGTCATATCATTTTAATAATAGTTGTTCTTTTTATAACGCTCTACCGAGACCAATTTCGAAGCGCGAGCCCGACCTGTTTCTAAGCGCGAGCCTGGGATTCGACCTGTGCTACTATGTGATGTCTTGCTCCCAAGACACGCGCTTTGCCCCTGGGCTGTCCTCCCAGCATGTAGTGCCACCTATGAGATACTGCGTTGGAGGACAGCTAGGGAAAATGGCATAGGAGGAGGGACACAATGCTTGCAGGTGTTGTTTGTATTTACCCACCCATTGTCTGCCCATGGCCAAGCTAATGCCTATAGCAATTCACACGCACTTCCTGTACCTACCTGTAGTGTGTAGGTGTGCTCCCTCCATGACACAGTGAAGGGAGAAAGAAACACACGGAGCTGTGAAGTGTAGAGAACCTCTTTTTATTTTAATAATTTTTATTGTATAAATATTAATTCTGATACAGGTATCAACAAGTTACAGACTTTAAATGCAACAAGAACAATTAAGAATAACATATTGAATGATTGAGGTCAATTGTAAACGTACTTCAATATAAATAATTCATTTGTTAAATTCACTTACATTTTTGTATGAACTAAAGTTGGTATTAACAGCATAACTATAACCGGTTGTGTTGGAATAGAAGTAACTCTAGTCTGTAAAGAGTGATTTATATGTGGTGAATATATAGATAAGGGGGGAGACGTACAGGGAGACAGACACTAGACATATAAGGACTAGGAGTGTAGAGGTTGGGGGGGGAATGGGTATATTAGAAAATGTTATCAAAATAATTTAATTATTTCAAATATTGTTTAGGTATGGCATTTCAGTTTGAGTATAGACATATGGATAGTGATGAAGACATAAAAGTGTAAATTCATGTACCATGAGCAGTTGCATTGAGACAGTTGAGATACTTGGTGAAATAAAGCCATTTAGCATTATATTTAGGAATTGTGTTAAGATTATTGGCCATGCACATTTCCAGTTTATGAGTATAACAAATAGTATTCCACCAAACTCTTGCAGAAAGCAAACTAGAGTCTTTCCAGGTAGCCGTAATGCATTTTAAAGCTATACAGATAAATAGATCATATAGTCTAGCAGGATCAAATGGAATATAAGTTGTGATAGCTATACTTCCTAAAAATATGTTAACAATGGAGAAAGGCACATCGACATAGAATATACATTTAAGAAATTTCCAAATTTCCTTCCAGAATTTAACAATATATGAACATTCGAAAAACATATGCATATACATAGCGGGAGATATACCACCTGACCAACATTTTGCATCATACTTTGGATTAGATTTAGCCAATTTGGCCGGAGTAATAAATGCTCTATGAATGAAGAAATAATAGTGTTGTGAAATATTTGCTGACACAGATATTTGTTTAATTTTGGAAAACAGGCGGAGCCAAATATCATCTTCAAATATGTACAAAAGTTCCCAATTCAAGGGAAACAAGAAGTAAAGACGTTTCCCCGATTAAAAACTACCGAGCAAGACGTGTGTGGTGCCATAGTTCAGTAAAACATCAACAATTCAAACTTACAATAGTTCTGCTGTAGATTGGACAGCCACAAGTGACATTTGCTAAGATGCTACCTCTGGGTAACCAGATACAGTGTTAGGCGATCCTCAGCACATCAGGCCTCCCCACATCAGAACACTGCGCACATTCCCCAAACATCTCCACCCCAGCTTCGAGGCTCAAGGGATTCGGTGAACCCACAGAACCGAAAACACCGTACCTTCTTTGGTGTACGGGCTCGTTTACAACCTTTCCTGCATTGGCAACTGCCTTGGAGGATGTATCGCAGAAGGGACGGCGTTACGTCATCACGTCGGTCACGTGATACAGTGTGGCGTTCCTCACGTGATCTTGGTGGACGTCACATGGCCCAGAGACGTCACATGACCCAGGGACACACAGTATAAAGAACTGAGAGGCAGGACGATCATTGCTTCTCAGCTGGCTTCAGACCCTGTTTGGCGTTATTACTTGCTCCTTGCTACCTCGACCACGGAACTCGATCTTGGACTCTCTTGGACACCCCTTGTACCTTTGCTTGGAACTGTTTACCTGTTGCCGGATTTTTGGACTGCACATCGACTTGTCTTTGGATCATCCCTGAGTATCTTGCTGTACTTCTACGCCCAAGTCAAGCCCTATCTTACAGGTGGTCTACCTGTATCCACGCTTACCTGCGGTTCTACCACTCCAGGGACCGCTGTATCTTTTTGAGCCTCGAACCTCCCTACTAGGTTACCTGGGTCTCCCTTACACCAGATAGGTAAGACACTTTAGATTCTTTTGTTTACCTGCCTGTATTGTGATTGCCTGGTGCTTAACCTCATTCCTTCTTGACAGCAGCATCGGTGTTCCAGAGGCTCCGTGGATCTGGGAAGACATCTCTCACCTGTGGCCTCAAGGGTCGCACAGCGGGTTTCTATTTTGTTCCCCTGTGCGTCACTTGGGGACGGAGGTCTCATCGGTCTACACGACACTCAAGTCAGAACATACAGTTAGGGATGTAGCTTTATCTTAAACCTATCAGTGGACACATCAGATGTGCTGCTGGAGTATAATGCAATCCTGGCTGAAGTATAATGCAATCCTGGCTGAAGTATAATGCAATCAAGTGTGGTTTCAGACTTCGGGGGAAGAGTGTTAACTGCTTTTAACATTGTAGTTTACCAGAAATTCTGGTAAAGTAGTGTACAATGTTAAAATGCAGTTACCCAGGCTCACCCTGCACCCAGGTGATGTTTGGGACTGATGGAAGCACTCGCGTCTAAATGTTGTAGCCATGGTTGTCTCCATGTTTTAAAAACTCCCACTTTCCGGGTTTTCAACGTTCATTTGAAACACCCCTTATTCAAAAAATGAAGGAGTCAGTAAAAAAGCCAATGCTGAAAAGCCTATTTCGCACAAGTAGTAAGACCCAAAGGGTAAGAGCGACTGTATAGCAGACCATGCCAATGTAGGATACTCCAGGATTACCTGCAGTCAAAATTCACCCACTGCAATGTTCCTAAATTCAGATTGCAGAGTAGTGTCCGACTGAACCTCAATCAGCTCTTCCTGGGCATCAAATGGATCATGCACCACCTCCTCTGCCAGAAAAGTCTGCATCACCCAGTCATTAATGCCAACATTTACTTCAGGGAAGTATTCATCAAAGCTGGACCTTAATGTTGCTAGGTGGTTTGCCCAGCTCAAACTGTTCTTTGGCAAAGGTCTAGCTTCCTCTTGAAGGCAAATACTTTTTTATTCATTCTTTCCTCTGTGTTCCCATGTCCACAGGAATGCCCCCAAAGGTGGGATTGGGAGTTTCTGGTGTGGTGAGTTCTAGTGGTCTTAGTTTCCTTTATAAAATACACAAATCACATAGTATGTCAACCAGACAATGTATCATTGTGTACAGCTTAAAGGGGACCACCTGACCCAAAGCAGCACACTAGGAGATGTATTTTGGAACAATCAACATTGTAAACACACCTCTAGTTTAGATTGTAAAGAATGCTTGTGCTGCAATTACAAGCACCCAGTTAATAAAGTCCAGACTTAAAACACTTGATCAGCATTCAGTGAGTAAAATAACCTTATAAAAATAAAATGCAGCTTTGCATAAAATTACAGAGAATTTTGGGATTATCAGGCACTGGCAAGCGGGCTCTGCTGTTGCTGTGGGAGAAGTGAGACTTGCAATGGCGACAAATTTAAGGTTAATAGCTGCCGTTTATCCCAAGATGGCATGCCAGCATAGATCTTAACCACTGAATGCCCACTGAACAGCTATAAACCCTTCTATGTCAGCAAGAGGCTGATGTAGAGGAACCAGCAATGAGGTAATTAGAAAGTAATGAGGTAAAGTTAGAAAGCAATGAGGTAATTATACTGTACCATATTCCGTGGGAGGTGATGCCCCCCCAAGACTCAGTGAAGGCCCCTCGTGTCAAAAGGTTGAAAAGTCCTGCCGCCTCAGTCCCCACAGTCCTAACTTCTTCCCCGCTTAGAGTGGAAGCAGTCTGCGGCACACAGCTTGTAATGCAAATCGCACATTTTAAGCGTCAGGACAAAAAACAGAGAACTGAATACATTGCTGAGGTAAATGAGTTCTGACTGGCAACACTGGTAATACCGTATAGAGCCACATTATCGCACCGCCCAACTATGAGTTTGAGGGCAAAGGTGGAGGAAAATCCTCCAGCAAGAAGCTGGAGGTATTTCCTCCACCATACCGCCCAAAAGAACAATTTGGGATATTACCACCAGCAAAATTACTACCAGCAGTAATACCGCTGAAATCCACCATGGAGTCCTATGAACTCCAATTAATGGGGACTAACACTGCCTACCACCACTTGTAATCCGGCAGTAATGCCGCCAGACCAAGTGGCAGTAATGGTAGTACAGTTTGGTGGTATCTAGGCAGATTTACAGGCCACACAGAGACATCACCTCTCTCCATGTTGTTTTGTATTGTAAAGTGGATTACCAGGTTTCAGACCTGTAAAATACCCCTGTCTCCTCAGGTGACTCAGACCCCCACCATTCCATCCTACATAAACTTGATGCCCCCAGGCTGTTGATCTTCTAGACTACTTTTATTCTACCCATGTAGATCCAGGAACGTCATACTCCTGTTACTTTCATGGATTATTTTACTTCCTGTTCCTTAAAGCCAGGGGTCTTAAACATGTGGCTCTCCAGATGTTTTGGACTACGACTCCTATGATCCATCACCATTGACTATGCTGGCTGGGGCTGATGAGCATTGTAGTCCAACACATCTGCAGAGCTAAAGGTTGCAGAACACAGCGTCCAAGCAGAGGCCTGGAACTCCATACTGCCACAAGCACCTTATCATTTGACTCTGGCTCTGAAATAGAGACTTTATGCCGGCCCTTTACCCACAAACACTGGTTGTTAATATTATACCTTGGAGCTGCACGTTAATAGCACTAGTGCAAGAAACAGACGTTCAGGACGGGCAGTAAAAAGACTTCTGTGGGTGGTATGCGGCCTATGAGTTCACAGGGTTTGGTTGACCAGGGAATAGCACACGAGGCATGGAGTTGGGACAGGATGGCAGGGTAGCTGCTGGCAACCTTTCAGGTGGCAACCGTAAACCCATGAAGAGGGAGGGGAGATGTGCAGTGCTTCTTTGCCCCCCTGATTCTCTAATTTGTCAGAGCTACATTTTCAAAGCCTCTCTCTGAATGGAGCATGAGTGCATTCATCTCTCAGTTGACTCACACAGTTATTGTTCTGTCTGCGTCTTTCATTTGTTATAAAACAGCACCCAAGGTTGGTGGCTCTCAGGGGGTAGGGAGCCTGGGACGCTCCAAGGACAATGAACTGGCAGCCAGGGGGTTTTAGCAATGCGCTACTTTTGTAAACAAAATGAATCCCCAAAATATCTTTTTTTTGTGACTGCAACAGTAAATCATCAAGAATCGATGACTGGGAGAGTGGCTGCAGGAGAGCGATTCACCCTTATTTGGATGGTACAGTAGCACAGATAGGAGAAAGAGGTTGGTTGGCTCTCGACTTACATCTACCTGTTCAGTAGCAGACCTGGGAGTGGGTAGTTGAACTGGCTTTCGGGTCCTCGTTTCTCTGTGATAGCATACTCTTGAGGGCATACTTTTTTAATGAACATTAATTGCAACTGCATGTGTATACCAAGTGCTTAATTTGTAAAACAGTAGGTGCCTGTGCCAAATATGTTCTAGCACTTCTGTGACACTTGGGCAGTTCCACACCACTGCTTCCACTCAGGGTCGGACTGGGACAAGAAATAGGCCCGGTCACCCAAAAAAAGTATCCCACCCCTCGGCTCAAAAAAGTGTCCCACCCCTACAGTGATGTAATTTGACCCCACACCAAAGTGACATCATGGGAAGCAATGAAACACAACCTTTCACCCCTTGACAAAATAGGAAGTGGAATCAAATAGCATTGTTCCTAAGTAAACTACACTATGAGAAATATGGTTATGATTTCACTAAGGTGATATACATTTCATACAAGAATGGATCACCATACGTATCATTAATATCTGTGTATATAGATCCATATTGTCAAATTACTGTGACTCCAAGCAGACGTCCAAGGCCACATGATAATATGGTATTATATAGCACTTACCCTTAAGCTCTTTTTTATAGAACAAATATGCATACAATATCACCCAGCCTGTGTTGGTACTCATATCAACCCAAGAAGGATGAAAGGTTTTTGAAGAATAAAAAATGAAAAAAATAATTTGAAAAAAATTAATTTTTCCCCAAAAATGTTTTTCAAACCGGCCCAAGCATGGCCTGAAACAGGCCCTTAATCCCCAGGGACGATCTCAGCCCGGCCAGGGGCCAATCCGACCCTGCTGCCAGCACCCATAGTGCGACAGAGGCCGGGCCTTTGTGGGGCCTCAGGCTCCATTAGGAGCCTATTCATGAAGACAAAAAAAGCACACACATTCTTTTGCCGCGATGACCATCATCAAGGCAAAAGAAGGTGTGCGCTTTTTCTTTTGTCTTTATAAATAGGATCCTAATGGAGCCTGAGACCTCACAAAGACCCGGCCCCTGTCGCACTAAGCATGTGTAGCAGGGGCCGTGGATCGGGCTGCTGCTTGTTAATGAAGCAACATCCCGACCCTTTGGTCATTTAACCTCTTTTTTTATTTTTTTTATTTTTCAAACTGTGGATGCACGCCCCCCCTGGGCATGAGGCTGTGGCCCACCAGAGGGGCGCGCCCCACAGTTTGAATACCGCTGCGCCTAAACCCTCCCCTCCAGGACCATACACCAATGAGTCCTAGAGGGGAGGGCTTAATCGCACATTTTCGCAATTATACCCGGCCGGAGGTGATGCAGTATCGATGGAAAGGGCCATCGATGCTGCATCACTTCTCTCCGGCCCGGGGGAGGGGCTCAGCCCCGACTTGATTTTGCTGGGGGGGGGGGGGCTCAGGCCCCGGAGCAATCCCGTACTCGGTGCCCCTGCCTGGTAGGTCTGACATTGAGAGGGATTCTGGATTGTCCAGCCATGCCAGGCTCTGACATAGGTGACACACTTTGATCATACATTCGATGAGTGTGTCAATCCCATAGAATAACATGGGCCCTCATTACGACCCTGGCGGAAAGTGACTGACCGGACCGCCACAGCGTAAATAGCGTTTCCGCCATTGCAAGAAGGAGCAAAGTGCGGCCCATTCCGACCCATCGGGCACGAGCACCACGGCATGGCGGAAGTGCAAAAGTCCGCGATGGCGGAAATGAACCCAAAACGGCCCACACCGCCGCCGTACGGCGCCCTAGGTGCAATACCGCCACCCATCACAGCGGACACCGCAGTGTGCGCCTACCGTAAAGTACGGTGACCGGAAATATACGGAAACGGAAGTTAAAACACGGGCCCGGAACGGGAAACAACCCGCCGTACACCTATAAAACCACTAAAACCACATAACCACTAAAATCACTACCCTGAGACACAACCCAACCCGTCATCCACCCTAGCGAAACCAAGAAAAGTGGGAAAAGTAGCGAAGAAAGCGTGCGACCGCAAGCGGCAGGTCCACTTCTCCCGTGAGGAACTCACCGTGCTAACAGAGACCCTCCAGGAGAATGCTGCCGTCGTCTTCTGCACGCAAATGACCAGGACGGCACTCGCAAACAAGAAGGCCATATGGGCTCTGGTGGCACAGCGGGTAAGTGCGGTGGGGACCGCACCCCGCACCCCACAGCAATGCCGTAAGCGATGGGACGACCTGCGGATACGCGTCCGCAGCATACTCTCTGCCAACCGCAACATTGCCACAGCCACCGGGGGAGGGTCGGAATCACCCATCAAGCTGACCCCCTGGGAAGAAATCTGTGCCTCCACCATCGGAATGGAGAGCATAGAGGGAGTCGGAGGGATGGAGAAAGGAGTGCAGACATCCGAAGAATCAGGTAGGTGGCCCAAATAAAACAATGCTAAATCCACAAAGTCCATCCATGTGAAGCACCATGTGTCCCCATAGTGCAACAGAAACACATGTCCAGGAGAACGTCCACACACATCGTCCTGATAGCGCACGTTAAAACCCACAATAAATACATAAATAATTAAAAACCCCTAAAACACGCACTACACGTGCAGCAGGTACATCCTAACTGCAGGCTGCCAAACAACTGCACCCTCACTCCACACACAAATGGAAGCACCTCCAAGGCCCCGACCCAAATCACCCTCAGGTACCACCCCAATGCATGTGATACAATGCCATTCCAATTCCCACAGACCCACCAATAACCCTCGCCCTCCTTTACTCCACCACAGGGTCCGATCCAAACGACGAGCTGCAGGACACCCCTACCAGCACACCTGCAAAGAGGGCCAAGACCAACGGCCAAAGACCCTCCACCTCAGCTGCACGCATCAAGACACGGCAGCAGCACAAATCAGGTGGCAGCACAGAGGAGGGAACATCAACAGGCACCCCAGCAGCCAGCATGCCCACAACACCACCACCACAGGTCCCCCCAACGGATGCCACAGAAGGCACTGCCTCCGGTGGCAGCAGCACCATAGGTGACACCCCATTGATGGCAGCATGCTCCGACACAGAAGACGGGGATGTCGAAGTCAGATCCATCCATGACCTGTCCCAATCCCCCTGTCTGTCCCATCCCGTACTACATGAGGATACCACGCAGGGGCACCCACAAGACGACGACTGGCCATCCCCCACAAGCCCTGTGGCAGGGCAACATGAGGACAACAGCCCCTCTGTGACACCCCCGCAAATGGCCATGGCCCAGCAGAGGCAACAGTCCCTCGACCAGTTAATAGTGCAACAGCAGCAACTGGCCACGCTCCTCAAGGACCATGCCGATGAATGTGGGGGCACTAAGGCAGACATAGAAACATCAACTGAGACACTTAGGGCAGAAATGGAGAGAGGTACAGAGACACTAAGGGCACAAATGGAGAGTAGCACCGAGAGCCTGAGAGTCCAAATGGAGAGAAGCACCGAGAGCCTGAGGGGGGAACTGCATGCGACGTCCAAAGACGTATGTGGTGAACTTGCCGCAGTGCGCCGTGTGCTCACTGAGCTCTCGCAGACCCTTAGGGACATGCATGGACGTGAGCAGGCAGAGACATCATCCGTTGCAAGTTCCGTCCAGGGCAGCCCCCAACGTAGATCTGGGAGGAACCTGCGCTCCACAGGCAGGGGTGCCCCTGATACCCGCAGAGGGGGCTTGCAATAGCGACTGCCCACTGACGATGAGCATCTTTGGACACTGGTGTTGGGGGGGGGAGGTGGGAGGGTGGAGGGGGTGCGTTGGGCTCACTTGGGTGGCGGGTCGATAGGGTGTACAACATGATATCACATATGCCATAAAAAGTGCACGATCAACCAATGAGATGTGTGGACATTGATCTTTGTGTACTAGGCCATCATAGGCGTACAGTCCATATTGTGCATGTCCCAGACACACACAGTGCCACGAGTCCCGTGTCCATGTATCAGCCACCAGGCGTGAGTGCTAGAAGCATACATCAATGAGATGCTGACGAATTTCACGGGCCTCCTGTGCCTCGCGGACTCCTTGAGGTGCTGCCACATCCCCACCCTCATCATGACCATCATCAGGTGCTTGCAGTTCTGCGTCAGGGGGCATGGGCACATTTCTACGTACGCACATGTTGTGGAGCATGACACATGCCATCACCATCTTTGCAACCTTCTCATGGCGGTACAGGAGTGCCCCGCCAGACCTGCTGAGGCAGCGGAAACGACCCTTCAGTAGGCCGAATGCCTGTTCAATGACTACACGGGTACGTGAGTGGGCATGGTTGTAGTCCTCCTCATGCTGGTCCCGTGGGTTCCGGACTGGTGTGAGGAGCCATCTCTTCAGTGGATATCCAGCATCACCTGTATGTGGACGAGAAACGTATGATGTGGAATGCCATTGCTACGTACGCACACCCCCCCCTTCCTGGCAGGTCATTGCCGAATCACATACCCCACATTATCATGCATGAAATGAGACTCACCGAGTAGCCAGGATCTGTTCCCTGCGTGTCGCTCCATGTAGCGTGGTATCGTAGAGTTCCTCAAGACCATAGAATCATGGGTTGATCCAGGGAATCGGGCACAACAATGTGTAATGATCCTGTTGGAGTCACACACCATTTGTACATTCAGAGAATGAAATTGTTTTCGGTTGCGGTACTGGGCCTCCATGGCATGTGGGACGACCAATTCCACATGGGTGCAGTCGATGGCACCAATGCAACCCGGTATGCCGGCAAGTGCATGGAATCCCACTTTCGTGTTGGTAATTTCTAGCTCCGAGCGTGGTAGGGAGATGTAGTCGTCTGCGTGCTGCAGGAGGGCATCGAGCACTTGCAATAGTGTCCGTGAGAACAGTGGCTGAGAAATGCCATGCAACTGTCCGACTGTGTGCTGGTAGGTGCCTGTGGCCAGGAAGTGGAGTACAGACACCACCTTCAGTAGGGGTGGGATGGCGGTTGGGCTATCTATCATGCTGACAAGGTCAGCCTGTGTCATGTCCACAATGGCGGTTATGGTGTCCCGGTCCAGACGGTAGAGGGTGTGGATCTGCTCATCAGTGAGGTTGAACGGATGGGCTCGGAGGCGTGGGATTGCGGGCTGCCTGCGTGGTGGTAGTGGCTGTGCTGGCGGCCCTTGCTGGCCCTGCCTTGGCCTCCTCCTCCTCCTGCGTCTCCTCCGTGCGGCCGGTTGTAGTTGGTGTTCGTCTTCTTCTTGGAGTTGGAGTACTTGCAGTGCTATCAGGTCCCCCAGGGCCAACATCGCGAGTCCTGCCGGTAGCATTTCGGTGTGGTTGTGGGAGGAGACTGGCTGTGCAATTTATGTGTTTCCAGGCTGAATGGCCTCCACCTGTGGTGATTCATTCCACCTGTGCAAACTGCTCTCCCCTTTGGCCGAGCACGTCCCGCGCACAATGCTGCAATTCGTGGAATGGCATCTTGCTATTGCAATCTTGTATTTGTACCCGATGGCCGTGTAACATTGGTTGATATGTTCATTCTGCTGTGGTCCCATTGTTTCACATACTATCTGTGCAGTCACGAACAGAGTTGTGAAGGGTCAGTGGAACGTAGTACTCGAGTAACGGTGGGCCCTCATTCATCACTGTACCGAGTTGCAACGACGGGCGGGGCGTCCCATTCGTGGGTGAAGGCAGTTGCCATTTTCACACACAGCCGCACTCGATGGATTAATTAGTGTTTTCAAACGGCCACAGATGCCTCTTCGACGTGATGTTGCAAATGAGGAATTCGAAGGGCGGCGCTTTCGGTTTTCAGCTAGCGGCGAGGAGATGCCCACAGGTCTGACTGCAAATATAACGTTCTATTGTTCAATGTCCTTGGGACAGGGGCCATGGCGAGAATGCTATGATTGATATGAATAGTATGGGATGCGCAATTGCGTAGTGGACGATAAGGCAGGACGTTCCCAAATACATGTTACTTCACTAGACTGGAATTACGGGCTGGGGCACTGTGGATTTTGCAGGCTGCATAACGCACAGACTCAATGGATATTTCTAATGTTATGTGAGTAAATATTCAGGCGTTTTCATTACGGGATGAGGGAATGATGAATGGATGCATGGGCAGGTGATTTGATACAGAGTTTGCCATGTACAGGGCTTCTTGGGATCTGTCCGCCCCCCCTGCGCTATGTGATGCAGGGCTGCCATAGTGGGACCATCGTCTATCTGGCCTTGTTGAGCCCTCCCTGTCTCGACGCGCCTTCAGACACTTGTGTCCATGCACGTTACCAATCCCATCTGAAGGATTCTGTTTTCACAGACGCATGCACAGGTACACTCGTTTGTGATGGTGTTTTCACCTCGATATAGATAGTTATGATTCGCAAGTGGTTTTGGGGTGGTGATGATCCTTTGGAGTGGGCTAGCATGCATATGGCTGTGGATTTAGTGTGATCATTGAAGTGAGTTGTTCGAATGTAGTTCTGATGGCCATTCTATTCTTTTTCTTTTCTTTTGGTTGACAGGTATCTCCTCCCCTTTTGCCACTGCCATCTGTATGCCACTCCTGCAGATGGGTTTTACTCCCGACACCTGCTGCTTCGTGTTAATCAGTGGAGCAGCATTACGATCTTATGGGACGATCGCCAATGGGCCACATGCCCTTACGCAGTACTGGTGGCTCGGAGCAACATTTCGGCCTTTCAGCTGGACTAGTGCCTCCCCATTGGGACGGCCCTGCGGTTCTGTGCGCTTCCATGTTGCCTTTTCGTACGTGAATGTGGCTCTGTGTACCATGAGGGAACAGGGCGTCACACAAGTGGTGGCTGGTCATTTCTTGTGGATGCAGCCCACAATGGTGAAATGTGTTTTGGAGTTCATGGCCTGATGGCTGTATGGGCTTGGTGATATTGATGTGCATTAAAATTCTATTCTGATATGGGCCGTGTAGCGTTCTTCTTTGCAAGTGATGTGGCATATTCCTATTTGGGGAGCGATGTCTTGTGAGGGGATCTGCATTGGGTTCCAGCTTCGGAGTTTTGTTGCGTGGTCCTGTACTGGGCGCGTTTGCCTACGAAGCCCGTGAGGTCAGGGATGGGGGCTGCCAATATGACAGTTTGGATGTTGTCATGCTCAGGGGCGGGGGATTGGGTTTTGTGTGACAGATGCCGGTCAGCCAGGTGGACTGGTGGAATGTTGTGATTTTCTGAATGTTGCTGGTCACAGGTGCCTGTGTTTGCGTGCGTTTCTTGGTGGGGGACTGTGGTCATGTCCATTGGGATGGCTTCTGTATTCGTGCCATCTGTGCCCTGCAGCTCCCATTGGCCCCTCTTGAGGTTCATTTGTTCGTTGGCATGCATGGGTGACTTGTGCATTTCACTGGTTGCATGTGGCTTCGTTGCACCTACGGGGAGTTGTACTTTGTGGGCAGGGAGCGGTGTACGGGCAGTCAGTGGGGCCGTTTACGGTTGATTCGCGATGCCGTACTTCTCACCATGGCGGAATGGTGCATTCCGCCATGCTTGATGGCGTTAGGTACATGTCCGCTAGGGTCGGAATTGGCGTACCGTTGCGCCATGGTGGTGTTTACGGTTTGGCATGGCGCGCGCGCGCGTGCTTGGTGCAGTTAGCGTTGGCGTTCACTACGGTGTCGCTAATGGCATCGTACTTTGCGGTGACGGGTCATAGTCGCACCGAGCGCTATTCGATGGCGGTATTGCATTTCCGCCATCGTTTTCCGATTTCCGCCAGGGTCGTAATGAGGGCCATGGTGTCTCTGAGTTGTCGTTTCGTGGCTGCAACCCCTCTGCGACCTCTATGTACCAAGTCACAATTTGCTGTCAAAGCTCTGACGGAATGACCAGATGATTGCCTCTCATGACAAGACCTTCTGTAGACACAGAAAGCTCCTCCTTTATTTCTTTGAATGCTCACAGGATGGGCACTGAATCCCTCTCTCTTGACTCCCACGGGAAACACGGACGCCCATTTCCAGGACACTATCAACTCCTGCACCCTCCACAGGGTGTCATTGCGCTGAGTGCACTCACAAATGATTGCATGCGTTATCGGCCCAGATGGCATCACTTGAGTGACAAAGTTAACATATTCCTCAGCCCTGGACACATCTCCAGATGTGTCAATAAGAGGATGCCTATACAAGAAATCCACTGGATTGTATTCTTTAACCGGTTTGTGAACAATCTTGAAGTCAAACTCCTGCAATCTCAGGGTCCATCTCTCTATTCTCAGCGGCATCTTGCTCTGTGGGTTTCCATTTATGGTGATCAGAGCTTGATGGTCTGCAATGTTTGTGAATGGCTTGCCAAGTAGGAACATGTTGAAGTGTTCACAAGCCCACACTAAGGCCAGTCCTTCCTCCCCTGGTTGAGAATACTGTCTTTCCGCGTCAGATAGACTTTGCTAGCATATGCTATTACTGCTCTCGGGGCAACTCTTCCCCGACAATGCCGAGCGAGGATCACTCCCAAAACTGACTGGGCTCGCATCCACCATCAGTTTCATCAAAATGACCCACATGTTCAGCCGTTGCAATGTCATGCTTCATTTGATGTAAAGCTGTCTCACACTCTTGTGATCACGGAATCGCAGAACCTTGCTTGGTGAGTTCTCTCAGCAGCAAGCGTGTGGAGGCAAAATCTCTGATATATCGGCCGCAATAACTAGCCATGCCTAGGAATGATCAGAGATCTCTGGCATCTTCTGGAGGTGAGATTTCTGAGATGGCCTTGATCTTCCCAGGATCAGGACTCAGACCTTCCTGAGAGAACGCATGTCAAAAGAGCTTTAGGTGTGATTTGTGAAAAACACATTTGTCATGATTGAGAGTTAGCTCTGCGTCCATCCGTGCATTGCAGACCCATGTCAGGCTGCTCATATTTGCGGCCCCAAATACCAGGATATCGTCGCTAAAGTTGAAACAGTTCAGAACATGTTGGATCACTCTGCGAATAGTCTCTTGGAAGATCTGTGCATCTGACAAGATCCCAAAGCTCAATCGTTTACAGCAAAATAAACCCACGTGCGTTGTAAACATCATTATGTATCTGGAGTTTACGTCAAGATCAATCTGATGATATCCTTTATTGAGGTGGGGTTTTAAGAACACCCGTGCTCCATTCAGTAAACTGATCATGTCATCCAGATGCATACCCGGATTTCTCTCTCTTCCAAAAGCTTTGCTGGCCTGTCTCATGTCGACACAGAGGCGTGTATCCCCAACAGTGTCTTTTTTTGGCACTGCCACCCAGGGAGTAGGGCCCATAGGTGGATACATAATTTCACTGTCCAGTAGGCATTTCATCTCTTTCTCGCTTGAGACTGGAGGTGTATTGGGATTCTCCTCCTGCGTAGTGCCACTGGGACGACCACATCGTCAATGTGAAGGGTCACTGGATCTCCTTTGAGATGTCCCAAACTCTGTAACAAAGAGGGAGGGCACTGTACTATCGGATGAGTGTGTTGCATGGTGTACATTATGGCTGCCACGTTCATTGCAAATGCTTTTGCGGGTCCTAACAGATTGCATCCACGTACCTCATCTGCTTTTCCTTGCATTGTATTGTCATGTCAAATTTTGCATGATTTATTACAGGACCTGTTGCAGCCCATTGGAAAACTCGAAGCTCAGAGGGTACCAGGACGGTGGAGGAGTCATCTACTTGAACTCAGAGATCCACATGCTGTTCAATGTCACACCCCTGTCCACGAGAAACTTTGTGAACACCCACCAACAGAACAACATCACTCAAGGGGGACGTGACTAGACCCGTTATCATGTATGAATAGTCATATCTGTCACCACTTCCGGATGGCAGAGATGATGGGAATGCCTCAATATTTGCTGGACATGACTCACCAGGTCTTTTTGTGCGCTTGCATCCCTTCTCCCTGGCGTGGGCCTGTATTCACAAGCCTCATGCCTGACTGACATTGAGTTACTTGTGCCTTGTCTCGATGGTACTGAACTGCATATAGCCGCTAAGTGATGATCTCTGTTACAGTTTCTGCATTCTTGCCCCATTGCATGGCACTTCACTCCTTCCTCATGAAGGAACAGCAGTCCACAGCAATAGCATCTTCCTCTGGACGAGTATCTCCTTGGAGGTGTGCTGCTTCTGTATTTCTTCCGGCTTCCATGTGTAATTTGGTACACTTGCTCCTCTCTGGCCTCCTTATGGTTTCTATTTGAGTCACTTGGACTTGTGATCTTTCTTCCGTTCTGGCAATAGTAGTATTATGGCGAGGGGAAGAGGTTCCTGCAGCAGTTTCTTCCTGAACGATGATGATAGGAATCCTCCAGTTATTTTGATCCTTTCCAGTCCGGGTTTTGACCCGGGAGAGGGACCGAATCTGTACTGAACTAAGTACTTGATGACCTGCTGCATCTGGTGGATCGGGGTGGTGTCGGAGCAGTCCTGTTGTAAGATCTTTCGGCTGCTTTCGATACAGTTGCCCATGTTACCCTGATCTACCGTCTATCTGCGGCCGGCCTCTCAGGCCATGTTCTAAACTGGTTTAAGGCCTTTCTGACTGATAGATCTCAATCTGTCTCCCTGCCCCCCTTTCGCTCTGATGCAGTTCCTCTATTTTGTGGGGTTCCGCAGGGTTCGGCACTGTCCTCTATCCTGTTCAAAGTGTATTTCAGACCCCTTCTGCGTCTCATCCAATTCTACGGGTTCTGCTATTACTCGTACGTGGATGACACCCAAATTCTTGTCCGCCTTGACCTCACCCAATCTGAGACAGCCAGCGTCTGAAAATATGTCTTGAGGACCTGGGGGCCTGGATGGGGACAAACTGGTTAAAGTTGAACGGTAGTAAGACTGATGTCTTAGTTGTGGGTACTACATCTCCCCACCTATTCTGGACCATTGAGTTTTGGCCCTCCTCTCTTGGCCCTCTTCCCACTCCTGTAATGTCGGTCAGAAATCTGGGGGTTAAATTCTCTGCATCCCTTTCCATGGATGAGCACAGCAGGTGGCAGCGGTGTGTAAATTCGGCCACTTTAAGCTCTGTATTCTTCGAAAGGTTCTTTCTTTTATCCCAGCAGCTTTTCAGGCTCCATTGGTTGTAGCTTTGGTCCTCAGTGTGTTCGACTACTGCCACTCACTCTACCTGGCTCAGCCGTGCTACTTGATTAAGCGGTTACAGCTACTGCAGAACGCAGTGGCCAGAGCTATTCTTCAGCCTCCATTTGGAGTGCATAAATTGCCTTTGCTCAAGAAACTGCACTGGCTTCCTGTTGCAGGCCGGATTTCTTTCAAGTCCATGTGTATAGTACACCAAGCCGTTTACGGCATCGGAGCGGAATACCTTCAAACTAAATTTCCACGCTGTGTGCCTACTCAATCCTTGCGATCCCACTCAGCTCTCCTGGTAGCTGTTACCCGCTACTGATTTGCTCAAACAGGAGGACGTGCCTTTTCAGTGGCAGCTGCGAAAGCTTGGCATGACCTCCCTCTTGCGCTACGTGGCACTGCTGATCACCTCTCGTTTTGACGGCTATTAAAATAAATCTATTTTTAAAAATGTAGCTTTTTCATTTAGATGTCCATTCACGCTACCAGCACCAAGATGCCTTAGGGTGTACGTACCCTATCCAAGTTCTGTTAACATAACATAATAATAACATAACATCCTCCTATGATTCAGAGCCGAATTTCCTCTTCTTTCATGAAGCTGACTCACAGTGAGTAATTGTAATTGTAATTGTTTATTTATAGAGTGCTTAAACACAGGTGAAGTGCTTCCAAGCACTTCAAGGCGGGACAGGAACAGGGGAATACCGAGTCATTCTTAGGCCTTCAAATTTCTGAATGAAATTGCAAAATGACTACAAAACTTGGCCTGCTGGCCTCACTGCATGTGTAAAACAAAAAGGAAGGACCGTAGGGGTAGGAGAGGGAGGGGAACATACAGTCTTTAAACTACCATGCTCAGCCAACAATATTTCAAATAGTGCAAGGGTGTGACAGAAGGTAAGGCGATAAGGGAGTGGGGGGAAAGGACATACAGAAACAAAAAAAAAAACTACCGTACTAAGCATGGGGGACAAGGCCCAGTACATTCTAGGTAACGTAAGTGCCAGAAATGGAATGAAAGGGGGGTGTGCTCCCATTCCAAGGACCTGGGTTAAGTGCAGAGATGTTACCATTCGCAAGGAATGAGCAAAGCAGTGCAGAAGTGGTGATTGGAGTGCAGAGGCCTAGGGGAAAGTGCAAGGACTGGTGGGCGGAGCCTGATACCTGTGTGGTTCTGGAGGTGCAGCAGGTGACTAGTCAGCAAACAGAGCTGAGTTAGGGAGAGGGCAGTAGGAAAGAGTAGAAAGGGAGTTAACAAGGGAGAGAGACATTGAGGCAGAGATCGTCCGTAGCACACCAGGACTGAATTGCGGCCAGACAGTCAGGGATGAGCGAGGAGGAGGAGGCTGAGGGTAGCCTGAAAGAGAGCTGCATGTCATCCGCATAACACTGAAAGTTGGAGGTGAAGGCAGAGCTCATGCGGGCCAGAGGGACCATGTAGACATTGAAGAACCAGGGGGATAGGATAGATCCCTGGGGGAAACCACAAGTAGAGAGAGTGATAGCAGAGAGAAAAAAAAACAGTTCCACCTGGGTAGGATGGTCAGAGAGAAAGGAGGCAAGCCATGACAGGGCAAGCCATGACATGGCCTTATCTGTGATCCCAGGGTGTCACAGAGACGAGATATCAGGATGTTGTGGTTTACTGTGTCAAAAACAGAGGAGAGGTTGATAAGAATGAGGACAGAGGGAGAGTTAGAGTCAAGATTTGAGAGGGGGTTTTCAGGGGGGTTCAGAAGAGCAGTTTCCATGCCTCCGGATGCTCTGAAGCCAGACTGATGGTCATGGAGACAACCTACAGATTCTGTGTGGTGTGTAAACTGAGAGATACCCAACTTCTCAAGGGGTTTACCCAGGAAGGGAGTGATAGAGATCAGTCAGTAGTTTGCCGGAATGGAAGGGGTGGCGGAAGGTTTTTTGAGCAGAGGGTGAATCAGAGAGTACTTGAGAGAAGTGGGGAAAACTCTGGTGGTGAAGTCACTAGCTTACGCACCATGGTCGCAAAGGGTTCCATGGATTCTCCCGACACTTGGCAGACACTGTTAAAGGTGTATCGCTCGAGATCGATGTTACGATGTTACGTTGCAGATCAAAATGTGCACTTAGGGCTTCCTTTAGCCCGGTGTAGGAGTCGATTTGATCCGGTGGGAAAGTGGGGATGAAATATTCCACTTCATCTCCCACTAAGTGAATCAGAAGCCTTTTTGCAAACTTGTCGGACTCATTCTCATTGTAGGCTGACCGATAGTTCTCAAAGCGTCTCAACCAATACTCCCATGTCGGACCCTGAGCCTGTTGATCACTCATGTCGAAGGGCACAGGACGATGACATGCAACAGCATGGGACGCATCTTCCCCTGCATTTTCAGTGTTCAACATCTTAATGGGCTCGCTCTGCTACTCAGCACTGTGAAACTGAGTTGGTGGAGTTCAGCAGGTGGTGGGCAAGCTCAGGCGAACCATCCGAACCTGTACTTCCTCACCTTATGGACGTGGGGCTGCTGAAAGTGCACTTGATGCAATTTTCTTTTTCCTTTAAACAAAAATCCCATCCTCGTTGCCAGTGTAGTGTGTAGGTGTGCTCCCGTCTTGGCACAGTGAAGGGAGAAAGAAACACACAGAGCCGTGAAGTGTAGAGAACCGTTTTATTACTCCTTCACGCCGCGAGCTGCCCGTGCGCGGGAAACTCACAGTGCGCTTGTGCGGCGCTCAAGGAGCAGGTTGGCTCTCTCGTCATAACGCCGCGCCGCATGGGCTATCTTCGCCCCAGCGTTTACATTGTGTTCGGGACACGACACTGCCCAAACACACCCTCCTGAGATCTCTTTGAGCAAGCTTTAACAAGCCTTAACGTCAAACTCTGCGCTCCAAGAGCCTGCCAGTGTCTCTTCAAAACAATCTTCTGAGAATGAATGGTTTAATTGGAGTTGTAAACGCTCTACTCGTGTAGTAAACATTTCTTAACAAGGTCTGTTTATATAGCAGTATGTGTGTGCCTCAGTGAAGCCCTGTTAAAAACAAGCATTGGCAAAGACACCAGTTTCGGTTTGTGTATAGGTCATTTGCCTGGCATTGAATTTATATGCCTAGGTACTTGCACCATTTTGCAACCCGCACGATTAATAACCAGTTAATACCATTACCGCAGTGCTTGGCAAATGCTTTTCTCCCGTGTACACAAAAGCCAGAGCTGTTGGCATTGCCAATGCTTGTTTTTTTGTTGTTGCATTTAGGTACCTACGTTTTTTTCTTTTCCCATGTAACTGCGGCCTGGATACCCCGTTCTGGGGTTCATTCAATACTCCAACCTCCAGAACAAACTCAGCACTTTGAGAGCCCTTAGGTATAAAAGAATTCAAACACAGCGTGAACGCAGGAGTACACGGCCCACAATACACGAACGACAGGACCAGATGAGCACATCTCAAATGCCATCAGGCATGAAAACCTTCTGATTGGTGGACGGTGATGCTGCTTCACCAATGGGTAAAGGGATGTGGCATTGTTCTTTTCGGTAGATAGTCCCGTGAAACTCGGTTTGGGCTTCAGAACAAGACTAACTATAGCGCATCCAGAAGGAGCAGAAGTAGCTGTGTACGCACGCACCCGTAGAACAGGCGCTGAAATGCGGCCCTTGTGCTGTTGGCGGGGAGCCAGCGGCCCCTCTTTTCTGCGCATTTCGCATGATTTGGAGACCCACACGCGCCTGCCTGTATCCAGCGACAGGAATATGCCGTCCTCAGCGCCACTGTCTGTATCTTTGCCGCATGGGTGTTGTGAAATCTGCAGTTTCCTGACGGGGAAGCATTGCAGCAGAATATTGCACTGTAAGGCCTGCAGGCCTGGCTCGGGTTTCCCTTCGTTACCGCATGGTGCTCGCCTTTGCCTGGGAATTCACTGCAACAGCAGGATCAAGTGAACGTGCACAGCCAGCAGTGCACGCGGGGGGCACTCCTTTCTGGCCCAGGTTTCCGCATGCAGTCCTGCAGGTATTCAGGGTCAGGGATGGGAAGAGGACACTCGCCTGCATTGTGCGTTCTCCTTCTTTACTTACTTACGTATTTATTTGCTGTTTTATATAGCGCCACATGCAAACAGGATGTTTCAGAGCACTGTCATTGATGGAAGAAGAAGAAATACGGGGGAACGAAAGAAGGGAGAGACAATAGCAAACTACACGTGCATTTAAGTAAAAAACACGGATGCATTGGTAAATGTGTCTAGCTACGATGATGGATGCAGACATATGAGCCTCATACAAGGTGACCCCAGGCCATTCAGCAGATGGTCATACAGTCCCATGTAATGTTGTGCATCCTGGGACTTATAGTCCTGCATCAATACAGCCTTATAGACTGAGGGACAGGGCATTATCACAGGATAATGACCCACCACTATTTTCCCAAGCGATAATGTCCCCTTCTGTGGGCTATTAGGATATTATCACACGGCGGTAAAATCAGTAACTGTTTTGCCGTTTTGGTGGTGAAGTACAAAATGGTGCTTTAAAAGTCAGCAAAGTAAATAGACAAGCTGGGTTAGTAAATTAAATGAGGTTTTATTTCGTAGTATTTAAATAACATGATTCTCTTCATAAGCTAAGTCTTTTAATTGCCACCTGGTTGAACTGGAACCAGTTTAACATGAGCATGCATTAGGTGTCATGTAAAAGTGAACTGTTTCCCTATAAGAAAGTAAAAGCATTTTCCAATGCTTCAGCTTTCTCTCATGTGTTAAATAGTACGTTTCAGCAAAAACAGGTGCTCCCAGAGAGGAAGTTTCTTGTTGAAACAAAATCTTGCCTGGAAATTGCATTGTTGTTTCCTTGCCTGCTTCTGAAGGCAGAATGTTCAGAATGCAGTCAATGGCAGTAGTTATTGACTGCACTCGAAGCGTTCAAGAACTGGGAAACGATGTGGTTAGGTACCAAAATTGCAGACCGGGCTCAAATCCCAGTTCCATCATTAAATCAAAGTGAGTGATCCGGGCCAACTCATTGAATCCAACAGTGCCTAACCTGTCAAAATTATAGAAGGGGTGGTTAGTTGGTTTCTGTTTGACTCTGGGTGTGTGGTGATTTCATTGTTGTTAATCCGTATTGTCCTATGTTTGCTTTGGTTATGGTGTATAGTGTGTGTGTGTGGGGGGAACATGGGGGGGATGTTTTTATGCTTGTCTCAGTGAGTTGAATAGCCAAGTTTTCAGTCATTTTCTGAAAGTTAAGTATTCTTCTGTCGTTCTTATTTTCCTTAGGCAAACTATGGAACTCGGTACCAATCGAGTAGTAGAATGCAGTTCCTCAGAATGTCCTTTTCTCGTTGTGTTTCCTTTCCATTTGCATGGCATGGCTCTATTTTAGGTTTCTTACTGGTTCATAGTGGTTGATTTTAACTTGGAGGAATTCGGCTCCTTGTCTGTGTAGTTACTTGTAGGTGACGCAGAGGGCTCTAAAGTTTGCTGCAGTATTTTTGATGTGATTGAGGGTTTTTTTGCGAAGCCTTCTGGCATTCAACGGTAGAGGCTGTTTGCGTAGTCTAGTCTTGATAGGTAGAGGCTGTTTGCGTAGTCTAGTCTTGATAGGTAGAGGCTGTTTGCGTAGTCTAGTCTTGATAGGTAGAGGCTGTTTGCGTAGTCTAGTCTTGATAGGTAGAAGCTGTTTGCGTAGTCTAGTCCTGATAGGTAGAGGCTGTTTGCGTAGTCTAGTCTTGATAGGTAGAAGCTGTTTGCGTAGTCTAGTCTTGATAGGTAGAGGCTGTTTGCGTAGTCTAGTCTTGATAGGTAGAGGCTGTTTGCGTAGTCTAGTCTTGATAGGTAGAAGCTGTTTGCGTAGTCTAGTCTTGATAGGTAGAGGCTGTTTGCGTAGTCTAGTCTTGATAGGTAGAAGCTGTTTGCGTAGTCTAGTCTTGATAGGTAGAGGCTGTTTGCGTAGTCTAGTCTTGATAGGTAGAAGCTGTTTGCGTAGTCTAGTCTTGATAGGTAGAAGCTGTTTGCGTAGTCTAGTCTTGATAGGTAGAGGCTGTTTGCGTAGTCTAGTCTTGATAGTACTGTTGGAAAGGAGGGACATTTGACCAGGACTCTCAAGGACTTTCAAATACGGCAGAGGCCCGGGATGTGCAGTAGGGGCTCAGGCTGGTTGCAGGGTTGAGGGAGGTGTCACCAGGGGCTGTAGGACAGGGAGGGTGGTGTACTCTTTAGCGTTAAATTGCATTGAGTCTTAGACGCCATCTTTGATAGTAGCAGCCATATTGAAACTGAGGTGTAGCTTCGGACTGCAGCCCGAGTCGCAGCCTGAGCCACACATGGAAATAATTGTATGCATACGGGAACAGGCAATAGGACGTAGCATGGGCACCTGTGAGAAAGTCCAGGGCTGCAGAGATTCATAGACCTTTCATTGTGTCATATTGACAGCATTCTTATCCAAGAAGGAATGCGCCTTGCAAGGGCATAAGGGGGTTGAGAGCTCTCTGCGAAAAGCGATCCCATGAGAAGGAGGGCATGAGCCTCTGAACTTCTCTGTCCCAGAGTTCTAAATAATAGCAACCAGAGGCCCCTATCCCAAGACCTTCACCATTCCAAGGTACCAGCCAGTCCCAGAACCCCGGCCATAAAACTGTTATACCCCCAGTCGATCAGAAAAGATCAGCAAGCAGGGACCCGTTGCCTTCACCATAGGTCACGTGATTTGTGCTGCGAGGTGCTGAGAGGGATAAAACAACATGGCAAAAATGAGAATGGGAGGCTTTGGATGTGCAACGTGTCTGGAATCATGTTAGTGTGTGCAATGATACGACCTTGAAGTATCTTCTTAGCCCTTGTCTGCAATACCAGGAGCACATTAGGTTAGAGATAGAGCATATATTGTTTTTTCTTCACATAATTGCCAATTACTTGTATCATTGTGACTGATGATGTGCATGGAAGAGCCCACGTGCAAGAAGATGGACAGACGTGTCTGGGACCAATATCCTGGCATTCCTTATGGAGCGAGTAGCCTCTTTAAAGGGTCACGCCAATCAACCATTTGGATTTGTGCCTTATGTAATTTACAACACTGATGACGCTGTGTACGTTTAAAAAGTGTTGTTCGTACTAACTTTGACAGAACATTCCATGGCAGCAGGGTGCTTTGCTGGCGCATTTTGCTTTTAGTGGAAATACAACTTTGTTTGAATTTTCTATGTATTTTATTTGAATTTTACATAGCGCTTTACACCAAAGCTCTGTACATAAGATCATAAAACGGTACAATAAAATGAAAAAAATGGAATATAGGAAACACAATCTGTAATCCTAGCCAGAATGAAGTCAATGGGACCTCAAAGAGTCACGAAATAAGGAATAGACAGGGCAAATAAAAAGTGGAAGAGCATTCCAGTGTAGAGGATCAAGCAACGAAAAATGAACGAAAGCAAGACTGAGCACACGAAGAACAAGGAACAACATGAAAACACTTGTGAAGAACTAAATGAGTAGGATGGAATGAAAGTATAATTTTAATTGGGTATTTATAACGCGCTTAATACCCAGAGGTTTCTAAGCATGGAACTGGGGATCAAACCTGTGTTGCTCTGTGTTATCTTGCTTCCAAGGCTAACGCGTTGCCCCTGAGCTATCCTCCCGGGACTAAAGTATGGAAGAAAGATATTCAGGAGTGAGACCATAGAGAGATTTGAAGACTAGACAGAAGAAGTTACATTTCAGGCGAGACTGCAAAGAGAGTCAGCCAAGATTAGAAAGAGAAGAAGAAATAGAGTCATAAGAAGCTAAAATAAAAAAAAAGAGTACATGGCCAGAAGCTTTAAAAACAGATTTCAAAGGGGCAAGAAGTAAGATGAGTAAGAGGGAGCCCAAAGAGAGCAGAGGAGCAATAGAAAAGGCTAGAGAAGATACCAGAAGTGTGTTGGCCTCAAAAGCCAAGAAAGAACAAGCCTTCCGAATGTTATGCAAGTGAAAGCGACAGGCACGTGACGATAAAGAGATGTGATGCTTAAAGGATAGATCAAAGTCTAAGTAAAGTCCCAAGTTATGGGCTCTAGAAGAAATAGGTAACTGAGAGGGAGGAAATAATATTAAAGAGGGAGGAAGAGGAGACAGAATAGTGTTGGCAGGGACAAAAAGTACTTGTGTTTCTGCAGAATGAAGTACTAAAAAGTGAGCTGTCATCCAAGATTTGATGGCAAGAAAACAAGAAGTAAGTTTATTGTGGATAGCCGAAGAAAAAGATGGAAAAGACAGAAAAAGTTGAGTGTCATCAGCATAAAAGTGATGGGATAGACCAAAGGAAGAAATAACTTAAGAAAGTGCTGAAGTATAAAGAGAAAAGATGAAAAAAGGACCAAGAACCAAGCCTTGAAGGACCCCATAAGTTAGCGGCAATGTATCAGAAGAGGCCCCTGCCCAGGAGACCGACAATGTCCTCTGGGACAGGTATGGCCTGAACCAAAAAAAAACATACCTAGTAAAACCAAAGGAAGAGAGAGAAGCCAATAAGAGAGAGTGATCAATAGATTCAAAAAAAGCAGATAGATCTAGCATGATAAGAAGAGACAAATGTTGAGAGTAGTATGCGGACAGTAAAGAATCTAGGACAGAAAGAAGAGCAGTCTCATTGGAATGAAAAGGACAGAACCCTGATTGAAAACGGGGAAGAATGGAATTATGAGAGACACAAGTCAAGACTTGAGTATAGACAATACAGTGCAGTATTTTAGAAAGGTAGGGCAAAAGCAAAATAGAGCGGACATTAGAAACAAGTGAAGGATCAGTAGAAGGTTTCTTTAAGATCGGGATAATTGAAGCATGTTTAAAGGTGGAAGAAAATGTTGAAGTCGAAAGACAGATATAAACCAAAGAAGTCAGATAGGAAACAAGAGGATAGACTTTAGGAATGAGTACCGAAGGGATGAGATCAGTTGGAGGGGTGGTCAGGAGAGCCAGAGCCAACAAAAGATAAGTCTCCTCATTGGTAATTGGAGTAAAACAGGTAAATGTCTCTTTAGGAGGTAAGGTAGGGAGAATGGAAGTTGGTTGGAGAGTAGAAGACTCAATGGCAGAGCAAAGAAAATTCACCTTAGAGGAGAAATATGAGGCAAAGTCTCAAGCTGATAAAAAAGAATTAATTGAGTAACCGGGAGTAGGGGAGAGAGAAGAGGAGAAGAGGAGAACGAGTTTGAAAAAGACGTCTAGGGTGAGATGACTGGGTGTGTAAAAGATCAGAGAAATAGGAACATTTAGCTGAAAGAACACAAACATTATAAAGAGCATGGTAGGAAGATAAGATCTATAATCTGCCACAGTCTTAAACTTCAGCCAGCTTCTTTCAAGGCGACGGAGAACACGTTGCATAACGCAGAGCTGAGGCGAGAGCCAAGGTTGAGGGGGTTTACGCCAAGGGTGGAAAACTGAGGTAGGATAGAGAGCATCGAGTGAGGAGGAGAGAGAAGAGAGGAGATTAGACGCAACCTTGCCGGGAGACAATGTAGTAAAAAGTGAGTGGGAGGGTAAAGCAGTAATACATGACGAAACAAAAGGTGGAGTGTTAAAACTGCATAAGTTACACTGAGAATATTATAGAAGAGTTGAAGGAGGAGAAACAGTATAAGAAATCGCTGGATAAATTGAAACAGAGAGAAGATGATGATCGGAGAGGTAGACTGGAAGTGAGAACACAGAAGATGTGGAAAGGGGGAAGTAAAAATAAGGTCTAAACCAGGGCCAGATATTGCTCTCCTTGCTAGAGGTGTGCTAGGCCTTTTCCACTAATGGGTTGTATTTATTCTGGTGTGACGGTTGAGGGGTTTCTCTACAGTACCAAGGAGATTATTGGGAGGGTTTTGAAGTTGAGGAAGGGGAGTATCCATCTTATTAGTCGCAGGAGGTGAAGCATTTTTTTGCAATTGCATTGACTTGTGGTTCTAGGGAAAGTCTGTTGTCCATGAGGATTCGCCTTTTTATTAAATATCACTGATGATGTCTCCGGTTGGGTTCCCATGCATGAGAGGAAGAGGGCAACCTGGCCCGGTGGCCTGTTGATTTTGGCCACAGTCAGAGAGAGGTCAGGTGAGTTAGATAGCCTGAAGACCAGGCATTCAAAGGAGGAGTAAGCCTGTATAGGAATGACAGATACAGGTACCCACTCCAGAAAGATCAGAGCTACTCCATCTCCGGTTTGGTTGGTTCTGGGCTTGGAGAGGATCTTGTAGCTATCAGGGAGGAGATTGTCAAAACTTGTGATAGAGCTGGCTATGAACCATGTCTGGGTGAGAGTGAGGACATCCAGGTCAAGTTCTGCGAGCAGGTGGCAGATGTCCGAGGAGTGTTTGACAGCAGAGCGAGAGTTGAGAGTAGCGACATAGAGCAGGTTGCCACATTTGAAGGTCTTCAGGGATGGGGGACAGGCTTGAGGTAAAACGAGCAGAAGTGGTTGAGGGGTCTGAGAGTGGGTAGCGGTGGTATCAGAAGGTTGCATAGTAGCCAGAGAGGAGGAGGAAGGTTCCAGTGAGGTGGCGGAAGAAGTAGGCGGCAGAGGAGCCAGAGAAGTGCTAGTAGGAGTAGCAAGAGAAAGAGGGAAGTTGAAAAGATGCGGTAGATGCCTATCGAAAAGGAGGAGATTGGGCTGAGGGCCCTGGACCAAGACAGTGTCATTCAATTATATATTAATGATGGTCTTGGAAGAGTGGAAGGAGGCCAATAGCATCTCCCATTGGGTGCCACCATTAATGGGAGAGGAAGAGGTAGGAGAGGTAGCCGAGACCATATGAGGGGTCCATAGGTCTGGAGAGGGAATGACAGAGAGGATGTAATTTAGGGTCTGTCTGAAGGAAGCACGGATGTGGGTATCAGGTCAGGGTTGGAGACTAGGATATCCCTCTTCAATGTTTTCCTACCAGACTTAGTGAGAGGGATAGGATAGGAGATATAGTAGCAGTTTGAGAAGATGGGAGAGATTGAGAGCACCATAGAGGGTGCAATGAGGCAAGAAGGGAGCGTGAGGGAGTAAAGAAGCACAGGCCAAAGCCGAGCACCACAGGAGGCAACATAAGAGAGGGTTTACACAGAAGGAGCCACACAGGAGGCAACAGGCAGGCAGCCACAGGGGCATGCAGGTACATTGTGGACGGTAGACAACAGGGGGGCGGGAATACTGTAAAACACCCAGATTCAATTTTCCTAAAAAGAAGGAAAAAGGCATAGTTTCAACACAAACAACAGTGTAAAAACACCCAGATTCGACACCACGGGAGGCAACAGAGAAGAGGGTTCACATAGACGGAGACACACAGGAGGCAACTAGCGGGAAGCCACAGGGGCACACAGATGCATTGTGGACGGAAGACAAAGCGGGAGGGAACACTGTAAAACGCCCAGATTCACCATTCCTAAAAAGAGGGTAAAAGGCCTAGTTTCTACACAAACAGCAATGTAAAAACACCCAGATTGGACCTACCAAAAAGAGGGAAAAGGGCATTGTTTCAACACAAACAGCAATATAAAAATACCCAGATTCGACATTCGTAAAAATAGGGGAAAAGGCCTGGTTTCAACACAAATAGCAAAGTAAAAATTGAAAGTGGACGTTCCTAGAGAGATGGACAAACAAAACAGTTCACTGGTTTATGGTCTTTCCACCTAAAACTTTACAACGAAAGTTTTTGTACCGAAAACCTAACCATCGAAAATATTAGCATCACATGCATTTTTCTATCTTTTTTTTTTGGTAGGGGGTTGTCCCCAACGCCCTGTTTTCTACCCTTAAAAACCCACCCAAACGAAAGTTAACCCTTTACCCATCACATATATGCATTCAATGGATATATTGTCAATGGATAGGTTTTCAATGGAAAAGGTTTCGTTGGAAATCTTTTCGATGGACACACTAGATACCCAGTTCGCTGAGATGCTTAAGGGTGGTGCACTATGAGTAGTAGAGTAATTAGGAGGGTGGGACAGTTTAGTGGGGTGCTGTGATATGTTCCAGGGGCCGTTGCCTCCTGGGCTGAATCATTTTGTGGTTTCAGGGGTAGATCAACGTGCTGTAACATGCAGTGGGATCTGCCTCACTGTGGTTGTAGGGTTGCGGTGGCTTGCTTCTGTCTGTTGTCTTGTGGTTGTATTTTTTGTTGATTTTGTTTTGATTGATTGGGCATTGAGATGTGCAGCGTTTCGGTGTTCCCAGGGGTGGGAGCCTCGCTGTGGAGTATGTCTTGTGGTTGTGTTGTTGATTTGGATTGGTGCCTTATGTTTAGGTGTGGGTGGGTTTTGGTTCAGGGTCCGGGTTCCGAGTGTATGGATTCGGTGTGGGTTCAGTACGGGGATATGACCTAGTCAGAAAATTGGGGTACCAGTTGGTGCAACCAAAAACTGTGGGATTCAGATGTGGTTACAGCCCATAGTGTCAAATTTCACAAAAAAAGTGTGTGTTCAGCAGATCTTGGGTGTGGTGCTCCAATCTCTGTAGCAAGCTTCAAAAGCGGGGCACACCTGGCTGCTGCGAAGTTTCGACTTGGGGCAAAAAACGTAATTTGATTGTGGAAGGAACACACGCAACAGGAACATTCTGGAAGAATGGTAAACTAGAATTAGATTGGGCTACCAGCGCTCGTTAGTTTTAGCTATTCTATGAAGCCCAAATATTGGCATTGGACTACAGATCGGTGAGAGCGATGGGATGTGGGGATAAAAACAACCTGTGGGTGTTGTTTGGCTTCCCAGCCACCCAATGACTGCCCATGGCCATGCTAATCACCATAGCCAACTCCACCCACTACTGGCCCCTCCCTCCATAACATGCACCTCCTGTTATCTATTTGATCGAGAGCTATCATGCAGTAACATCAAACTGTGGGGTTTTTGTGTGGGTGCCATTGTTACCTCTAAGCAGTCTTCTGAAGAATAATGGCTTAATTGCAGTTCTAAATCTTCTCCTAGCAAAATAAAAATATCTTACCCAAGCGTGCCTTCCACCACTTGATTTTTAAGCAATATGTGTGTCTAGGCATATGGTTAATGCACTGAATTTCTGTTAGAAACTAGAACTGTTATAGCCAAAAGTTGTGCCTCTTTGTTGGCATTATAAAGGCATTTTCCAGGCACTGCTATCAAATGGCCAGTTGCTGACACCATTTGGCAGCTGTTGCTCTCTTCTGTCCAGCTAGTATTACTATGGCTGGGCCTACAGATGCCAACTCAAAGGGCAACATTATGGGCTTTGCAAGTTTTTGTTTTGTTCTACTTTCTGATAAATCTTGTTTATACGTTTCTACAGAAAATTACCATCCTCTCGCGAGTCTGCCCAAAGTCGACTTCCTGTAAGTCGAATGCCTATAGTTTGTATATTTTGGGCCTACAGGTCGCCTCCGAAAGACAGCCCGGTTTAAAGGTAGCGTGCCCTTACTGTTACACTCCTCCCCTTCCACTTTCACTCCTTTTCTTCTAGTTCTTTTTTAGGTTAATGGGGTGTCCACCCACAGCTCGTCCCTGCTCCTTTCCTACTCAGCATAGTGCAGGCAGGCCAGCCACAAATAAATACATTTGACTGCAGCAAAGGACAGAGTCGTTTTGTACTGTGTTTTTCCACTTTTTTAATGATACATTTTCTGGTTGTGTCTCCTTCCTTTTAAAGAAATCATTTGGAGTGGGTAAACATGCTGTTTCCCTGCACAAAATGACTTCTAATATACAGACAATTGCTAAAATCAGCGCGTTACAAAGAATAACTGATTGCATCGTTCTTAAAAATGAGCGAAAGTGTGCACCGTAGCAGATAATAAAATGAGAAGAGTTAGACGTGATTTTTCTGCTCTTTTCTCATTTTACAGCCGAAAGAAACATGACAACTTTTCAGCATTGTTTTTTTTAGATACATGGCCACCTTTTGCTGCAGGTGGGTTGCAGCACTGGGGCCCTTGCATTCGTAAGCACCGGATCTGTGGGGCCACAGCCCTATACCTGAGTGCAGCACTGTAGACACAAGGTATACTTCTTTCTTTGTGCATGTTTCTTCCTGGGTGTTATTAAGGTCCACCTCCCTGCAACATGGCAACGTGGCATGAATTCAGGGCATGTGTATTGGGGTTTTCCTAGCCTTCCCCACCAGCCAATGGAGTATGCTTAGTCCTCGAGTAGCGCCTCAACTGTTTGTTTAGAGGGGACACACACGAGCCATTCACTGCAGGGTAGCCTCGCTCCCCCTCAGAACTCCATATTCGTGTGATGCCCACTTGGGGTGACCCCTAGAATGCTTGCTTATGTGAAATTCTGCCACCTGCACAGATCCAAAAGCTCAGGAGAGGGAAGTGGCATAACTCACCTGGTGTTCACTAATGAGTGATTAGTCCATCAGGTCTCTGCGCTCTGCCTCCCAAAAGCTCCGGGAGGTCCCTGGATTCTGCAGAGCGCGGGTGGGAGGCCAGGCATTCGCAGCTCTTGCCCCTGGGCTTTCGGAAAGCTCTAAACAGCTAGCTTTTTTAGTTTGAATTCTGTCTTTTTTCTGTCAGTCACAGAGGTTTTATATCACTGGCTGTTTCTAGTGCCTAGATGCGTCCCGGCCATAATTGAGTGCTTTATAAATGCCGTTACATGACATTACTTAGAATGGTTATCAGATGCTGACCCGATAACCCCCAGCCCCCGTGTCCTTGGAGGGATACTGGTTCATCCTCAGATGCATCAGGAGTGATGCGGCTCTGGGGGTTCCACGGGGTTTGGGGCCTTATCGCAGGCATTGCCAGGCACCACCCTATACACTGCACAGCGGGGTTGACTAAAGTTAACGTTTTAAGATCACTTTTTAATCTGTGTTTTTTCTGGGGCGGCTTTGAATTGACTGTCACCATTATTATCTTGCAGTGCCAAGATTATTGGGCAAATGGCAAGAGGAGCTAGGAGCAATTGCTTTCCACTTTAACTGTGTGTGCACCAAGGGCTGTAGCTGTGTCCAGAGACAGCCATGTAGCCCCTAATAAGGCCTGCCTCTTTCGCATGGTGCTTTCAGCACTTTCAGAAAACAAACTGCTGGTCACCCGGAGTGCATTCCGGGGGACACATTGCAGATCCCCCCTGATCCAATGCCAGCTTCAGTATTGGGTCCTCCCGAGGCCCTCCAGGGCACCAGACTTACCGACTCCACGGGGGTTTTGGGGTGCCAGGGGATGCCACTCTCCAAGCACTTCACTGTAGCAATGGATGCCATATCAGGGATCCCGAGCTCTCTGCCGGCAGAGACACATCAATGTTCAGTCCATGTCCAAATATTAGGGAGCCTTTTCAAGTAAACCTCTAGTGAGCGCTCCCAGAAACCAGCCTCTGGGTGGCTGTCCAGCAGGTTAGAGCTGACTCTCCCAATGGTAGCGCGGCTGAGCAGTCTGGTGCCACTCCTGGGAAGAGAGAGTGGTGGCACTAAGGGGAAGCTAGTCACACAAGGCACAGTACACGGGAGTCTATAAAGGAACCTGACGTTATATAGTAGAACACATCCACAAAAGGTAAGCACTTTAGAATTTAAGAAAGGAATGTATAAAAACAGAAAAGGGTTATAAAATAGATCTAAAAACTCGGAAAATCAATAGAAGTCACTGTTAGCAGTGCAGCAAACATGCATCGGCTAGCCGCGGCCCTATAAGTGTGAAAGCCGGTCCTAAAAGTGACGCGGACAAGCCATTAAAAGGTTAACATTTAGTCTTAAAATTATATATGGCAAAACCCTTATCTGAACTAGTATTCAGTACATTTGATCAAATAAATAAAATACGTAAAGTACTTAGTGTTAGTTAAAGCTAGTTTGAAGCGTTTGTCCACAGCTCACGTCTCTTGCTGGATCACCCTGGCACTGGCAGCCATATTTGTTTGGGCTGCAGAGAGCCCTCTGGGCCATGCGATGCAGGTAGATGCTTGACTTTCTCACAGTCCGCTGCCTTTTCAACGTCCAGTCAGTATTGCAGCACTTGATGACTCAGCAAGTGGAAGTGACGCACTGCCTATTTATTTATTCTATTTATTTATTGTGCATTTGTAAGGCAGTAAGTAAACTGTGTTTCAAAGCGCTCACAGGGCAACTAGGAGGCAACATGGGAATGAAAGGCAAATACAATAACAATGAAGAGAACGAAAGAGGCGGTTGTACTAGGTCTTGTGAGCATTCAGAATGTGCAAGTGCAGAGATCGAGAAGGGACGAGGGAGGGGGGTAAGTGCTAGGAGTTCAAAGGAGGGAAGTGCTAGGGAGTATGTGCAAGCAGTTGTAAAGTGCCTGCAGAGATCACTTTATGAGGGTGGTCAGCTGCCAATACAATAAGTGCAGGCCTGTGAGACAGCACAGGCCAGTGAGCGCCCAAAGACAAGTGCTGGGAGTGGGCAGAGGCTAAAGGCGATTGGGGGGAAAGGCCAGGACCCAGAAGGACACGGAAGGGCCCTGGTCACCAATCTCAGTGACTTTGATGTGTAGCAAGGGAGGGAGAGGGGGAAGGTGGAGGTGAAAAGGAAAGTCTTGAGGAGCTTCCAGAATTTGAGGAGATCCGGCTCAAGGCAGAGAGGAAGGAGGAGACTGTTCCAGAGGAGGCAGCCAGCTGCGGAAAGAGATTGGCCACCAGCTCACTGTTTAGAAAAGCACTTGACACACAGAGAGTTGGTGCAGGAGGAGTGCAGAGATCTGGAGGGAGAGTATTTGGTGAGAGCCAGTTGTACATAACGTGTTCCTGGCCCCAGACAGCCTTATGGATGATGCAGAGGGATTTTTATGTAATCCGTGCAGCAACCGGGAGCCGGTGGAGAGATTTTAGGGCTGGAGAGATGCAGTCCCGGGGCTTGAGGTCAAGGAAAGGTCTTGCACTCCTACTCTGGATAAGAAGAAGGGAATATAGAGAGGAAGAGGGTAGATTAAGGAAGAGGCTGTTGATGTAGTCCAGCCAAGAGAGTACCAGAGCTCTAAAGGCAGTGAGCTTCTGGGGGAAGGTGCATAAAGGAAGGATTCCTTTGAGAAGGTAGATTTGAAAGTGGGCCTTCTTGGCAAGGTCCTGGGTGTGAGGGAGGAAGGAAAGAGAGGAGTGCAAGATGACCCCAAGGTTTCTGTCTTCATATGAAGGAGAAGGAGGAGAGCCCATAGAAGATTGCGAGAGTGAGGGATAGAAAGAGGGAGCAGGAGTCCCAATGGGAACGATCTCAGTCTTGCTGGCGTTGAGGCATAGATCATTGGAGGCACACCAGGAGTGGATGGCAGATAGGTAGTCAGGAATGATGCAGGAGGTAAGGAGAGGATCAGAGGGAAGTTTGAAGAAGAGTTATGTGTCATCTGAATAACACTGGAAGTAAGGGGAGAAAGTGGAAATTAGGTGTGCAAAAGGAGCAAGAGAGATGTTAAAGAGCCAGGCAGAAATGTTGGAGCCCTGGGGAACACCACGGGTGGAGATCAGCAGCTACATTGTTTCAGTTGGATGGGAGGTGAGGGAACCGGTGTCTCTCCTGTTGCAGAAGTGGGTTTACACTCTGGCATTACTTCACCTTGTGTCCTTTCTCATCCTTTCCCAGCATCCTCCTTACCGCCTCAGCCCTGCTGAATTGTGGAGATATCCGATGCAGGCCCCTGGGAGGCTAGAGACTGCTCTTTCCTATGTTGGCCAGATGTTGGTCTTGGGGATGAGTAGGGTGTGTGACAGTACCTGCTTAAACACATAGGTGTGATATGAAAACTGGGACACACAAGATGCAGCGATCCAAGTCCTCAGATGAAGTAAAAAAAATCAGTATACACCAAATTGTTCGTTTACAATTGTTCGAATGAACAATTGACCGATTTTAAAGGGTCACAATTGACCTTTTCATAATTGACCGTATATATATATGAATATATATATATATATATATATATATATATATATATATATATATCGGTTTGGTAATATATATATATGTATATATATATATATGGGGTTTGGGGGGGTTTTGCGTTGGGTGGGGGGTTGCGGGGGGTTTCCCCCCCACATATAAGTTACAATTGACCTTCACAATTCGGTCAATTGTGAAAAGGTCAATTGTAATTCGAACAATTGTGAAACGAACAATTCGTATACAACCAAAAACAATCTGCAAGCAAAAATCAAACAGTAATGAAGAGGGGGTTTTGAAATGATCACCATCATGGCCATTGCTCTGGTCAATCCTTTATTCCATCTGTAGCATCATAGAAAGGGGATAGCCATTTGCACATCAAGCGTGGTACTGCCACGCAATGGGAGAAGACCAGCCCAAACTGCTGGGTCACATCCACGCTTCCCAATGAACATGCTCCAGCCTCATCACTGAGGTGCGGCTTGGCTCCCAGTGGCACTGAGAGCAAGGGACCCACATCTGGACACACCCGCTCTCACAAAGCTACAAGATAGCATGAGAAGGGTGCAGGGGAAGGCTTTCTAACTCCCGCCCAGCATCCTTTCATTTCAGCATCAGAGACAAACATCCAGTCATAGCACTTGCATCGCGTGGCCCTCCGGAGACACGGGACTCATTGCAAGTTGGACAGTGCTACCATATACCGCCGCATTACCGCACCACCCAACTATAACTTTGGCGGAAAGTTGGAGGATTCACCTCCAGCTATGAGATGGAGGTAAACCCGCCTGCTTTCCACCATATTTCAGTGGAGTAACCACAGCGGAATTACCACTCTGGCAAGAAACCCCCCATGAAGTCCGATGGACTCCGATTAATGTGGGTTAACACCATCTACTGCCACTAGCAATCTGGCGGTTATACCGCCAGACCAAGTGGCGTTAACGGTAATACAGTTTCGTGGTATCAGATTTACCTAAAATGAGTCCCTAAGCGTGGCACAGCAAGGAGGGGTGTTTTGGTTCTAGAAACATCAAATCTGACGCTTTTGTTAGGAAAGCATGGGACGGCAAAGTAGCAATTTGCATGGGGCAAATCGCCATAAACCCTCACACAGGCAGAAGCACTGTCATGCTGTGGCAAGCGGGTGACACAGCACGTTCACCCCTCTCCACCCCAGCAATCCCCTCCTGTTCTCCCTCAGGGCCGCTGTCTGCCCGCCCCCCCCCCCCCCCCCACCGCCCACCATGACTGAAACAGCTGACATTGTTGAAACCCATCCTCCGGAGAACGTCCATCTTAAAGATGTCATCACCGTATTGATCATACTGGGATGCAAATGGAAGCACAGTGCCTGGTTCTTGTCCCAAAGATTCGCTCCACCGCTGAATAGCGAATGTTCCCCACATTTCGCCTAAAATGTTTGCTCGCAGGAAAAGACAAAAAGAAACTGATTTGTTTCGAAAACAAATTCTTTTAAAAATGAACGAATAAATAAATAATGAATGGACTCTTTAAAATTAAATCAAATTGCGAAACAATCAGTTCTTAATGTAAACCAAATGACTCACTTTTCAATGATCTCAATTCTTCTGGAAAGTCTCCACAATTCACTTTGCGACATATTCTGATGTGACACCAAATAGCGATCGTGGGCACCAGATAAGAACTCGGAGTCCTAGTATTTGACTGCCTGTTTTTTAGGCTTAGAGGGGTATTTCTTAGGCTAGTAAAAAAGCATTTTACCTCCATAAGAGATATCTTTTTGTAATCCGTGGTATTTTGCACGTAGCAATTCATGCACATACAAGATGCCTTTTTGCCTGTAAATTCCTCTCCAGATCACGCAGTAATAATATTAGAGATGCTTCTTAGTGCAGTGCTCTTTTCATGTAGCGCCTGGAGAGCGGTGCGCAGTATAAATCACATTAACATGACATACCGGTGACCCAGGCAGCTCCTCCAGGGTCTCTGTTTCCTTTTTTCATTGGGAAAATGTTTACTTGCTAGTTTTCTGTGGGCATTCTCTCCCTCTTTTCAGGGAGTGCGATTGGCTGTTGTACCGTTTGCGGTTGTATTGGATTTTCAATCCGATTTGCTATTCTGCTAAAGAAACGCATCAGTCTCCTGCCTTTGTTGCATGGTGAGTTTATGCACCTCCTGCGCCACTTGCGACTTTCATGAGTACAAGCCTCATTATAGCACGGGCAGATCTCGTTGGAATACCGCCAGTGGTAATTGCCACTAGTGCTGGCGGTATTCCTGAGCAAACACTTGACATATGTTTTTTTTTGTTTTTCCCATTCATTTCGGCACTGATTGTGAGGGTGGAATTTGACAGCGCTTCATACACACTACTGCACGGTTAAGAGTCTCATGTGGCATTAGGCATTACATGGGATCAGCGATGCCCGCGTGTTCACCCCATGCCAACATGCTGAAAGCAGAGTGATTCTCAAGATTTGTGTAAGATTTTAGGAAGGCGCCATGGCAATGAAACATTGTAAAAACATACCAGAAGTAGCATTTTAGCCAGCATCCCTCTACTCACAGATTGAATATCCTCCAGCGACATGCACACACATCTTAATTGTTTAGACATGTATATGGGTCCACAGCCGCACAGAAGTGATGCTTTTATTACAGTGCAGGCAGGTTATGCCAGTGTTTCCAGTGTAAGACACCTACAGCACGCGTGTTTGCTCAATTGGAGACGTATAGAACGACCCGTACGCAGGGGCGTGTGACGTGCATTTTAATATAACAGCACGAAGCCACTGCCATCCCCTGAAGGTTTACCTTATTATTTCCTGAAATTAAATAGAGATGAGGGTGTCGCAGGTGGATTGTAATATGCGCTTTCACAACACAATACTTGAAATGAAAGCATTGCAGGGTAAGCTAAACCCAGAGTAAAGCTACTTGGGAAACGCGATGCCATATTACATTAAGGAACACCTGAGGCGTCTCGCCTCTATCTCGCCTGGCTTGCGCGGTGAATATGCCAGGTCTAGTGTGGGTGTGAGAATCTCTGTAATAATAGGAATGATAACGCCATTCCTTTCACAGATTCTTCCCGCTTCTAAGGGCTGTCATGTCTGCTGATTTTATTATCCATTTTAAGGGTACACAAGCTGATTGGAACCACTGACTGCAGGTGGCGCACAGATGTCTGGATGAGAGTCCAACTGGCTGTTGAGCTGTCTGAGCCAGGGACGGCGAAGGGGCCTTTCAACTGTTTCACTGGAATAGGGCTGTCAAACCAGGAACATACAGCAATAACCACACAGGACGCAGCTGCTTTCACCAACAGGAAACTACTTTATTTAGGGACCTATCCCTTTAAATGTGCAACTCCAGACCCACGTGTTTATAAACACGTGGGTCTGTTCTAAAAGGCACAGGCTTCCTTCCTCATAGCCCATGACAGGTGCCTCAAGCATTAAGGGGGCCCCCAGCAACTGCCCCCATGTTGCCAGTCAGAATTCTTGTAACACAGCAATATATGAATTTCTCTATTTTTGTTCTGGGGCTTAAAATGTGCGCTTTGCAGCGCTCGCATTACACGCTGTGGTTTCTCAGCTCTCTGCTGGCTGGGTGGCTCATGATAACGGGCGGCTATTAGCCTTATCTTTGTTGCCATTGTAATGTATGCACCCCATGGGTGCCACAGGCTGCCTTCCCTCTAAGCAGGGTGCCCCCAACCATTATGTTGAAATCGGCCCTTACACATCTTTAACTTTAACTGGGCCTGGTCTTAATTGATGTCTATAAGTCAACACAGAATTAATGAGTTGGATGGACCTTCGCATTTGTTTTGGGCCATGTCATTATCTTTACACTTTAAAAAAAAAAAAGATTTCACACCACTAGAGGGCATTTGTTATGCCCCCTCATATCATCGTAGTGCTAAGATAGTGATACTCTTAATGCATCGAAGCACTGAGTGTTGCAAGTCACCTTTCAACCTCTTGAAAGTCACAAGGGGGGGCAGAGGTTGGGTATTTCCTTGCAACTCTAAAAGACATGCATTAGGGCTCTGTAACTTCCTGCGCTGTGGCAAAGCATTGAATAGCTACCGTTTGTTCAGCCAGTGTTTTTGCACAGTGACAAAGCATTGAGTAGCTATTGTTTGCTCAAGCGCCGTTATTTTTGCACTGTGGCAAAGCATTGAATAGCTACCGTTTGCTCAGCGCTAGTGTTTTTGCACAGTGACAAAACATTGAGTAGCCATTGTTTGCTCAACGCCGTTGTTTTTTCACGGTGGCAAAGCATTGAATAGCTACCGTTTGCTCAACGCTAGTGATTTTGGACAGTGGCAAAGCATTGAATAGTTACCGTGTGCTCACCGCTAGTGTTTTTGCACAGTGACAAAGCATTGAGTAGCTATTGTTTGCTCAGCGCTGTTGTATTTGCACTGTGGCAAAGCATTGAATAGCTACCGTTTGCTCAGCGCTAGTGTGTTTCCACAGTGACAAAGGATTGAGTTGCTACCGTTTGCTCAGCGCTAGTGTGTTTGCACAGTGACAAAGGATTGAGTTGCTATCGTTTGCTCATCGCTAGTGTTTTTGCACTGTGGCAAAGCATTGAGTAGCTATCGTTTGCTCAGCGCTAGTGTTTTTGCACTGTGGCAAAGCATTGAGTTGCTACCGTTTGCTCAGCGCTAGTGTGTTTGCACAGTGACAAAGGATTGAGTTGCTATCGTTTGCTCAGCGCCGTTATTTTTTCACTGTGGCAAAGCATTGAATATCTACCGTTTGTTCAGCCGGTGTTTTTGCGCAGTAGCAAAGCATTGAATAGCTACCATCTGCTCAGCGGCAGTGTTCTTGCGCTGTGACAAAGCATTGAATAGCTACCGTTTGCTCGGCGCTAGTGTTTTTGAACAGTGACAAAACATTGAGTAGCTATTGTTTGCTCAGCGCCGTTGTTTTTTCACGGTGGCAAAACATTGAATAGCTACCGTTTGCTCAGCGCTAGTGTGTTTGGACAGTGGCAAAGCATTGAATAGCTACCGTGTGCTCAGCGCTAGTGTTTTTGCACAGTGACAAAGCATTGAGTAGCTATTGTTTGCTCAGCGCTGTTGTATTTGCACTGTGGCAAAGCATTGAATAGCTACCGTTTGCTCAGCGCTAGTGTGTTTGCACAGTGACAAAGGATTGAGTTGCTACCGTTTGCTCAGCGCTAGTGTTTTTGCACAGTGGCAAAGCATTGAGTAGCTATTGTTTGCTCAGCGCCGTTATTTTTGCACTGTGGCAAAGCATTGAATAGCTACTGTTTGCTCAGCGCTAGTGTTTTTGCACAGTGACAAAACATTGAGTAGCTATTGTTTGCTTAACGCCGTTGTTTTTTCACGGTGGCAAAGCATTGAATAGCTACCATCTGCTCAGCGGCAGTGTTCTTGCACTGTGGCAAAGCATTGAATAGCTACCATTTGTTCAGCTGGTGTTTTTGAACAGTGACAAAACATTGAGTAGCTTTTGTTTGCTCAGCGCGTTTGTTTTTTCACGGTGGCAAAACATTGAATAGCTACCGTTTGCTCAGCGCTAGTGATTTTGGACAGTGGCAAAGCATTGAATAGCTACCGTGTGCTCAGCGCTAGTGTTTTTGCACAGTGACAAAGCATTGAGTAGCTATTTTTTGCTCAGCGCTGTTTTATTTGCACTGTGGCAAAGCATTGAATAGCTACCGTTTGCTCAGTGCTAGTGTGTTTGCACAGTGACAAAGGATTGAGTTGCTACCATTTGCTCAGCGCTAGTGTTTTTGCACAGTGGCAAAGCATTGAGTAGCTATTGTTTGCTCAGCGCTGTTGTTTTTTCACGGTGGCAAAGCATTGAATAGCTACCGTTTGCTCAGCGCTAGTGATTTTGGACAGTGGCAAAGCATTGAATAGCTACAGTGTGCTCAGCGCTAGTGTTTTTGCACAGTGACAAAGCATTGACTAGCTATTGTTTGCTCAGCGCTGTTGTATTTGCACTGTGGCAAAGCATTGAATAGCTACCGTTTGCTCAGCGCTAGTGTGTTTGCACAGTGACAAAGGATTGAGTTGCTATCGTTTGCTCAGCGCTAGTGTTTTTGCACAGTGGCAAAGCATTGAGTAGCTATTGTTTGCGCAACGCCGTTGTTTTTTCACGGTGGCAAAGCATTGAATAGCTACGGTTTGCTCAGCGCTAGTGATTTTGGACAGTGGCAAAGCATTGAATAGCTACAGTGTGCTCAGCGCTAATGTTTTTGCACTGTGACAAAGCATTGAGTAGCTATTGTTTGCTCAGCGCTGTTGTATTTGCACTGTGGCAAAGCATTGAATAGCTACCGTTTGCTCAGCGCTAGTGTGTTTGCACAGTGACAAAGGATTGAGTTGCTACCGTTTGCTCAGCGCTAGTGTTTTTGCACAGTGGCAAAGCATTGAGTAGCTATTGTTTGCTCAGCGCCGTTATTTTTGCACTGTGGCAAAGCATTGAATAGCTACCGTTTGCTCAGCGCTAGTGTTTTTGCACAGTGACAAAACATTGAGTAGCTATTGTTTGCTCAACGCTGTTGTTTTTTCACGGTGGCAAAGCATTGAATAGCTACCGTTTGCTCAGCGCTAGTGATTTTGGACAGTGGCAAAGCATTTAATAGCTACCGTGTGCTCAGCGCTAGTGTTTTTGCACAGTGACAAAGCATTGAGTAGCTATTGTTTGCTCAGCGCTGTGGTTTTTGCACGGTGGCAAAGCACTGATAGCTACCGTTTATTCAGCGCCGTTGTTTTTGCACGGTGGCCAAGCATCGAATAGCTACCGTTTACACAGCGCCATTGCTTTTGCATGGTGGCAAAGCATTGAATAGCTATTGTTTGCTCAGCGCCGTTGTTTTTTCACTGTGGCAAAGCATTGAATAGCTACTCTTTGCTCAGCGCTAGTGTTTTTGGACAGTGGCAAAGCATTGAATAGCTACTGTTTGCCCAGCGCTACTGTTATTGCACAGTGACAAAGCATTGAATAGCTATTGTTTGCTCAGCACCGTTGTTTTTGCACTGTGGCAAAGCATTGAATAGCTACTGTTTGCTCAGCGCTAGTGTTTTTGCACAGTGACAAGCATTGAGTAGCCATTGTTTGCTCAGCGCTGTTGTTTTTGCACGGTGGCAAAGCATTGAATAGCTACCTTTTGCTCAGCGTTAGTGTTTTTACGCAGTGGAAAACGACTGAATACCTACCATCTGCTCAGCGTCAGTGTTCTTGCGCGGTGACAACGCATTGAATAGCCACTGTTTGATCAGCGCTAGTGTTTTTGAGTGATGGCAAAGCATTGAATTGGTTTGCTCAGCCTGTGTTTTTGTGCGGTAGCAAAGCATTGAATACCTACTTTTTGCTCAGCCGGTGTTTTTGAGTGGTAGCAAGGCATAGAATAGCTACCATCTGCTCAGTGTAAGTGTTTTTGAGTGGTGCCAAAGCATTGCATAGCTACCGTTTGCTCAGCGCCGTTGGTATTGCACAGTGGCAAGGCATTGAATAGCTACCGTTTGCTCAGCGCCGTTGTTTTTGCACGGTGACAAAGCATTGAATAGCTATTGCTTGCTCAGCCGGTGTTTTTGCGCAGTAGCAAAGCATTGAATAGCTACCGTTTGCTCAGCGCAAGTGTTTTAGAGTGGTGACAAAGCATTGAATAGCTATTGTTTGCTCAGCCGGTGTTTTTGCGCAGTAGCAAAGCATTGAATAGCTACCGTTTGCTCAGCGCAAGTGTTTTAGAGTGGTGGCAAAGCATTGAATAGCTACTGTTTGCTCAGCAACTGTGTTTTTGCACTGTAGCAAAGCATTGAATAGCTACCGTTTACTCAGTACCGTTATTTTTGCACGGTGGCAATGCATTGAATCGTTACCGTTTGCTCAGCGCTAGTGTTTTTGCACAGTGACAAAGCATTGAATAGCTAACATTTGCTCAGCACCGTTGTTTTTGCACGGTGGAAAAGCATTGAATAGCTACCGTTTGCTCAGCGCTAGTGTTTTTGAGTGGTGGCAAACCATTGAATAGCTACCGCTTGCGCAGAAACAGTGTTATTGCACGGTGGAAAAGCATTGACTAGCAACCGATTGCTCAGCACTAGTGTTTTTGAGGGGTGGCAAACCATTGAATAGCTACCGTTTGCTCAGCACTAGTGTTTTTGCGCAGTGGCAAAGCATTGATTAGTTACGGCTTGCGCAGCAACAGTGTTTTTGCACAGTCGCAAATCATTGAATAGCAATCGGTTGTGCAGCAACAATGTTTTTGCACGGTGGAAAAGCATTGACTAGCAACCGATTGCTCAGCGCTGGTGTTCTTGCGCGCTGTCAAAGCAAAGCAATACCGTTTTTTGCACTCTGACATCTGTCAGTCACAGGTCGTAATGTAAAACGGTTTCCCAACAAGTGTAAATACAGAGGACTGCCCTCGCCTGCCCGCCTTTATCCGTGCATTGGCTGCTAAAAGGAATGAGACGCACAATTTGGTTCATGAATATTAATGAGGCAACCAGAATATGGCTCATTAGCTACAGGCCCTGTGAGCTGCACCGCATAACTGTGTTTGCACCAGGCAAGATGCAGGCATGTGGCTGGTGTTTTTATTGTCTCAGCGGCAAGGGTTGAGGTAGCCTCAACATTGTTGGGGGGCTGGATGGCCATTTAGAAAGCTGGTCACGAATGGTGCCAGTAACCCACTGCACTCTTGACTCCTCCTCCTCTTCCTCTGAGCCCAGAAGGCGGAAGAGCTATCGTATCTTCCCATGGCCCATTAGATGTATCTTTCACCCCATTTCAGAGGATATTTCATGTCACACAGAGACGGTAGTTATTGGAGGTGGGGTACATCTAAAAGCTGGGCTCAGCAGTCAAGCCTGCGGCTTCATCATGGGGGTGGGGGTGGAATATTGATAAAGCCCGGGTAGGCTTTTGCTCCCTGCCTCTGTACGTTTGCTCCTGCAACGTTAATGATTGTTTAAATGGGCAAATGTGCATTCTTTGCTCTCCTATCAGAGAAATTTGACATGCTCTTGCTGTATCACCCCTTTCCCATTGGAGCTCAAGGCTGAGCATCACAGCCATAGCCGGACTGGGATCCAAAAGTGGCCCTGGAAATATTTTTCAAAGTGACCCCATATTTCGCTGAACGAGCGAGCATAGCGCATCTGCCCAACCTCCCCCAAGAAAATGTTGAATTCAATTAGTCAAAATGAGTGCATTTAAAGCATGTTTTAAATAAGTTCAGGATCTCTCAAAGTAGAAATTCAATGATAGAGGGACCCGCGACTTTACGTCTTTTGCAGATGAGAACAACAATTTCTTCCAGTATTAAAGGTTCTCAGACACCATGCATCCCTAATCCATTTCATCCCTATTCCCCTGATGGGAAGAGCACACAGATAAAATGCATCCTTAAACGGAAATGCCAACAGTTTTGGCTTTTGTGTAGGCATGGGAAAGGCATTTGCCAGGCACTGCCGTAGTGGTATTAACTGTCCATTGATGGTAGCAGCTGCAAAGTGTTGTGAGTACCTGGGCATATAATAGCACTGCCTGGCAAATGCCTAATATTGATACACAAGCTCAAACTGTTGGCTTCACCAAGGCATGTTTTTAACAGGACTTCAGTGAAGGTCAGGCATAGTGTTTATAAATGGAATGGCTGAAGGAAGACCTGGTTGACATTTTAATTTCACCAGGAGCACTTTTACAGTTAAAGTTGAGACATTAACTCTCAGAAGACACACTGGCAGGCACTTTAAGCTCAATGTTGGATGGTAAGGCGTGATAAATCTAGCTCAAATACATCCCAGGAGGACGTGTTTTGGGGAGTAGAGGGGGAGGAAGCACGTGGAAATGGTCATAGAAATTAGCATGGTCGTGGGCAGTCAATGGGCGAGTAAATAACCCAACAACATGTACAAGGGTTGTGACCTGCCTCACATGCTATTTCACCCGAGCTGTACACGAATGTCATAGTTTCAGGTTATAGGTGGCACTTTAGCCAAAACTAACAAAAAGGTTGAGTTGGTATGAGATCAGTGAGTCATGCCAATGAAGTGCCCGCAGTGTCCAGACAAAGTGGCTCAGCGCTTGTGCGTTCAACCATAGTGGTACGCTTATCAGTGGTTCCACTTCGCGAATGACGTGTTTGCATTTTGCACTTTTCATTAAGGTAAAATCCGTATTGAGAATGTGGGGCCTCATTCAGCAGATGGGGTACATTGCTTATCTGTTTCAAATTTTTGACTGGGATCACTGTTGTTTTGTAGAGGAGAGGGCTGAGGACTGGTTAGACACTACTCATCCTGGTACTTCTGCAAGACAGCAGTCATTTTGTCACTTGCGGGGAAAGTGTAAGGCTGCTCTGACCTTTGGTGGAACGAGAGGTTGTAGGAAGGTCAGCTGAACAAAACAAGGTAATGAGTCAAAAGGAACAGTACGAGGTCACTTTTAGATCCCAGCACGTGGACAGCACTAAATGTGACAGTTTGTTGACCACAAACCCCACATTCAAACAATAGCTACATTTTTCATTAGAAGAAATTACTGTTTAGCTCTGCCAATTTGGCACACAGGGCTTCCTGGTTTGAGGTCCTCCGAGTGTAAATAGCAAACAAAAGGCACAGTGCCTGACAGTGGCAAGCACATAGCATAGCAGACACGGGTCCAGCTCTGCTAGACTGAAAGGAATTAGAATGCTTTTAATGTCCTTAGGGGTGACGCTGCCAGCAGTAATCCACTTCAAGCAGGTGATCCCCTTTCCATCTGAGGACATCAGTCCAGCCATTCCCCAACCCATGCCATGCTTAAAAAAGCTCACGCTCTCTATGCCATGCCCCTTCCCACCCGCTGCTTTCCTCTCTCTATAACACTCAAGTCTCCTCCCGATAAGCTGCATAACCGTTTCAAGCAAAGTTGCACAGTGACTGCTTGTCTCGTCAACTCAATGCACTGTTCCAGTCATCGTCCACATGGGCCATCCAGCCAAGGCAGGTTTGGAAACATGGCGCGACATAGATATGTTTTATATTTTGCATTGCTGGTGCAGCCTCCCCACAGCCAATGCTCTGCCACTCCTCTGCCCCCACAACACTGCTTTGATCCTTAGCCCACAGTCTGAGCTCAGACGGCATGACACCTGCAGCCACCCCACCCCCAATCTTCTGCCCAATCCACAGCCAGCGGATTCCACTTGGCCGAACAGGAAGGGCCTGTCCAGACCACAGACATCCCGTGCCTTTAACGGAGGGGGGAGACCAGAAAACATCACAGAGAGCAGGGGTCTCACATAACTGGACCCACTTAAACGTGGGAGTCAGCTTTATGACTTATTGACTTGCTGGATGCAATTAACAAACACGGCTATTGTGCTGGTGTCAATGGAGGGAACGCACATGTGTGCACCGCTCAAACATGAGTGCTTTCTGTTAATGAGGCCTGGCCCCAGAGATGCTGCCCGACCACACCTCTGCTCCCCACAAGCCCATCACCAGTTACGGCCAGACACACCACCAAGGCAGTGGCACCAAAGGTTTGGAAACACGCACCGTGCGCCATAGATATGTTTTTTATTTTTGCTAATAATTTCATTACCGAAAATAAAAAACATATCTATGGTGCGCCACCATTCCGACCGCAGCCCCACTCCCCACACGCCTGCACCAGAGGTTTAAAAACACATGGCAGCTTTATTAGGGGAAAAATATGACATACCATTTGCCCGCTCAGTCGAGTTCTCATCTTGTCTCGCCTCAAGCACTCAGAAACGCAGGCAGCAGAGTCAGCAATAAGGACCCGTCACGGGCCACCTGGCTGCGCAGCTTGCACATGTCATGTGATCGTAATACGATCATGTGACTAGAACGTAGGCAGACAGGGTACGAAAGCAGCCGCCAGCCAGTTTTAAGCGAACCACCCAGGCTGGCTCAGGCTGGCCTGGATGTTCATTCCCAACCAAGCAAAGAGGCCTGATGCCCCAAGGCCTACGAGGGAAAGTCCTGGTGTCCCGGTGGGCCAGTCCAGCCATGACACAGCAGAGAGCTGCCTTCTGCCTCTATCTCCTCAAAGTGGGAAAGGCATGGGGGATGGAGCCTCAGGGTCGATGATTAGAATCTCAGTCAATGCACCATCAGGTCTGAGCCTGGTTCGTGGCATCCACTGTTAGATGAATTTGGATAGAATGTGCATATATGATATGAAAAGTCATTTATAACGCGCCTGTGCACAAGTGTTTGTAGGAGCAACAAGACAAGGGAGGAAAGACAGAGGGAGGACAAGACAACGATCTTACTAGGCCTTGTGTCATTCAGATCGTGGAAGTGCGAGAGGAAAGGGAGGGGAAGTGCAAGGGAGAGGGGCAAACAGGGCAGCAATGCTCTGAATAAGTGCAGCCAGGGCAGCACAACTCTGGGTAGTGCAAGGAGAGCAAGGGACTGTAGGGCCCATACAGCCTTTAAGTGCATGGTAGGCCCGGAGGAAGTGCAAGGGTAACTGATCAAGAAAGACCCTGGTACCCAGTGAGACTCTGAGGGTAGCCAAGCAACCAGTGGGTACAGCAGGCAGGTAGCTCAGGTAGGTCAGCAGGGGAGGCAGAGAGAGAAAGCAGAGGAGAAGAGGAACGTTTTGAGCTGCTTCAGAACTTCAGGTGGTCCGACTCAAGTTTGAGAGTGTCGTAAAACTCCAGCATGCCAGACCCAAAAAGGGCCATACTGTGGCCAGTGCGATTATAGGGGCATATTTATCCAGCAGATGCCACCTCTGTCCCTCCTGTAGGTTCCTCAGGTGGGGGAAGTTGGCATCTGCTGGAAGGAAACCAGAATACAAGCAAGCAGAAACTAGAGACTACGTTGCCCAGCATCCTGAGCGTTCCCTGCAGTCCCCGCACCTCCACAACACAAGGATCAGGCACACATGGCCTGGAAACATGCCTGGGAACGCCCTTGTCAACGCCCTAGCATCTGCGCATGCGCGCACACGGAACGCTTGTTCGCGCTCAGATGTTCCTCCGGGCGGACGCATCTCTCAAGGCTCCGGTTGGGCAGAAAACTCTCGCGAGCCGCTCCTCGCCTAGACAGATAACATCCCAGGCCCCGCGATTCAAAAGATAAGTGAAGTGAAAGTCTGTGTGAAGCAGAGCCGGTGCAAGTGAAGCATGCTTATGTTGGACAGAGTAAATGCAGCCGGGCTGTGAGATAGCTCGGGGGCATTGTTTGAAAGTGCTCGGGAACTGAAACGCTCGCACGAAAGCGAATGGACTTAACACTGTGTGGAAACTAACACCACTGCATGCAGGAGAGACTAATCCTAGTGTGTTAACCCTTCTGAGCACGTTCCACTTTGAACTCGTACTAATTGTATTTCTCCCTGACAGACCCTGGGTACCTCCCTTTCTCCCCGGTCGCTGTTGAAAGCGGATTTGGGCACCGGACTCCAGAGCAAGAAACTGAGCTAAGTGTTGCTTGTTTATTGAGCACGCAAGTGCATTTCATGGTGTGGGAGTTAAGGGAACTGCTAAAGATAAGGTGTGTGCACAATAGCTGGGGGTCCAGCTCCACTCGCTTAGGTGTACAGGTTAATCTGAGTGTCATACTGTGTTTTGTGAAGACAGATAGTTGGCAGTCCTGCTCACATTCACTGCCTTTGGGTGACACCTTGGTGAGGTGTCTATTAAAAAGTGTTCTAGCTCCTGAATCGGTGTCAGTGGGCCAGAGTAACCCAAACACTGGAAGCAACTCAGTGAATGCAAACTGAGTGGAGGGACTTTCAGGTGGAGCATTCTTAGTGCAGAAATGTTATTATCATATATGGTTGTTCAGTGAAGGTAACTGAACAAAGGTCTCTGGGGGTCACTGTCAAAGCTAACAAAGGTGTGCTAAGAGGCCCGAGAACAGGCAGCAAGAGTCAAGGAGCATGTTCTCCCTGATTACCCCTTCCCTACCCATAACTGCTTCCTAACTCTCTTTCCGGTCTTCCTTCAACCCTCTACCCATCCAATCCGTGGACTCTAAGCCTCTTTCCCCGTGGTGGTTGTGGAGGTCTATGCACTTTTAGTTCCAGACACCAAAACCATTAAGGGGAGGTAGGAGTTTGTGCTGCTTCTGTGCTGGACAAGAGATCTTCACGACAGAGAGGGGCAGGGAGGCCATTCCAGAGAAAGGCACCTGCCGAAGAGAGAGATCTACACCCCAATCTCTGCCTGGAGACTTGTCGAACCCTTAGAGAGTTGCATATAGCTGAGCGAAGGGCTCTAGAAGGAAGGTATTTTGGAAGAGGGCGTTGGATGTACTGCAAGCCTGGCCCCAGAAAGCCTTGGCAAAGGGTCTTGAACTTGATCCTTGCAGTCACTGGGAGCCAGTGGAGAGATTTCAGGGCTGGGGAGATGCAGTCCCTGGACTTAAGGCCAAGGATAAGTCTTGCAGTCCTGTTCTGGATGAGGTGCAGAGGGCGGAGAGTAGAGGAAGGCACATTGAGAAGGAGGCTGTTGCAGTAGTCCAGCCTAGAGAGAACCAGGGCTCTGGAGACAGTGAGCTTCTGGGGGAAAGTGAAAAAGGGAAGAGTCCCTTTGAGGGGGTGCAGCTGGCAGTGGTATTCCTTGGCGATGTCCGCGATGTGAGGAGAGAAAGAGAGAGTGGAGTCAAAGATGACACCAAGGTTTTTTGCCTCACACAATGGCGAAGGAAGAGGGCCCAAGGTAGGTGGCCAGAGTGAGAGAGGAAAAGCAGAGGCATGGGTCCCAATGAAAAGGATCTTACTTGCATTAAGGCAGAGATCATTGGAGGTGCACCAATCCTGAATCACAGATGGTCAGGAATGAACGAGAGAGGTGCGGAGGCTGAGGGGAGCCTGAAGGAAAGCTGAGTATCATTTGCATAACACTGAAAGTTAGAGGAGAAGGTAGAGATCAGGTGGGCCAAAGGGGCCAAATAGAGGTTGAAAAACCCGGGTGAGAGGATAGTGCCCTGGGGAAGGCCACAGGTAGAGAGAGAGGTGGCAGAGAGAAAGGGACCACGTTAAACCTGGGTGGGGCAGTCCAAGAGGAAGGAGGTCAGCCACTCCAGGGCCTGATGCGTGATGCCCAAGTTCTCACAGGGTCGATTGATCAGGATGGCGTGGTTGATCAAGGAGGATGAGGACAGAAGGAATGCTGGAATCAAGGTTAGAGAGCAGATCTTCACTGGTGTTCAGGGGAGCGGTTTCTGTGCCTCTTGCAGCTCTGAAGCCAGACTGATGGTCACGGAGACACCCAACAGATTCAATGCGGAGCGTAAGCTGGGAGAGGGCAAGCCTTTCCAAGAGTTTGTCCAGGAAAGGGGTGATGGAGATGGGCGATAGTTTGCTGGGCAGGTAGGATCGGCAGACGGCTTCTTGAGGACATGCACAAGGGAGTGCTTAAGGGGAGAGGGGAAAGTTCCAGGAGCTAAAAAATTATTACAGAAATTGGCCTAGGGTGTCAATATGGTTCTTGATGGTTGTGGAGGAGCAGGGGAGCACCTGTTTGGACGACACTTTTATAGATCGGACTTGTCTAGATACCTTGTCAGGTGTTTTCAGAGAGAAACAGAAGAAAGGAGGAGGAGAGGGAGAGATGGCCAAAGGGGGGCCGAGAGAGGGAGAGGAAGAGGAGATAGAGGACAGGATTTCCTGAGTTTTAGCAGAGAAGTGAGAGGCCAGAGCCATACAGAGGGGCTGGGAGGGAACAGGAGAGGTAGAGACTGCAACAGGATTGGCCAGTTGCTTGCAGATTTTACAGAGTTTGGCTGTTTTGTTGGAGGCTGCAGAGACCTGGGCTTGAATGTGTGCTCTCTTCTTGGACAGGACAGAGGGTCTCTATTGCCTTTGGAGCAGGCAGCAGGCCAGTTTGTCAGAGGATGCGCCCAAAGCCCTCCACTTCCTCTCAGCCACCCTGCACTTGCGTTACAGGACGGCGAGGTCGGAATCATACCAAGAGTTACACTTGGAGGTAGTCTTAATACGAATTCCCATGACAGGGGCAAGGATGTCCAGGGTGTTGGAAATAGAAAGATGCAGATTAGAAAGGGCTGTGTCAGGGTGTGAGTAAGCCACAGGAGTAGGAAGAGCAGAGAAAGTAGAGGCAAAGGCATCCACTGACACACGCTCCATGGGCCGATAAGATAAGAGGAGATTAGAAAGTGGTCAGTCCAAGAGTGAGGAGTGGGGAGAGGGTTAGAGAGGGGGATGTCTGAGGTGATGAGAACATCTAAAGTATGTCTGGCAGAGTGTGTCAGGCCAGAGGGCAGAATGGAAAGAGAGAGAGTGTTGCAGATGATGCAGAAAATCCCAGAGGAGGGATTAGAAGCATCCAGGTGGATGTTGAGATCTTAGAGGAGGAGAAGTTGAGATGTAGAGGCAAGGAGACAAGAGGAGAGGTCAGCCCATTCAGAGGGGAAGTGGGCAACCTGGCCAGCTGGACTGTAGATGGTGGCCACAGTTAGAGAGAGACAAGGAGAGATAGAGAGCCTGCAGACCATGCATTTAAAGGAGGAGTAGGCCTGTGTAGGGATGACAGAGGCCGGGACCCACTCCAGAAAGATCAGGGCTACTCCACCTACAGGACTTTTGGTTCTGGGTTCAGAGAGGATCTTGTAGCCCACAGGGAGGAGAGTGTCAAAACTCATGACAGAACTGCCCGTAAAGCATGTCTCGGTGAGAGCAAGGACATCTAGGTCGAGTTCTTCGAGGAGGTAACAGGTGCCAGAGGAGTGTTTGACAGCAGAACAAGAGTTGAGAGTAGCAACGTGGAGCAGGTTGCCACACTTGAAAGTCTTCCGTGGAGGGGTACAGGGTTGAGGTACACCCTCCGGAGGTGGTAGAGGGACCAAGCGTGGGCAGAGGATGAAAATGAAGGTGCCAGAGAGGTGGTGGAAGGAGTACCAGGTGAAGAAAGGAAGTTGATAAGATGCGGGACACACCTATCAAAAAGGAGGTGATTGGACTGAGGGTCTTCAAACAAGACGCTGCCATTAATATAGACATTAATGATGGTCTTGGTGTGGAATCAGAAAACCTAAACCTCTAACCTAAAATGGAGGCTTGATTCACTTAAGGTCACAACCTTGTAATACGGATTTCCTCGCAAAGCGACTGGGCAAAGGCCAACATATACAATGAGGACGAAACAATATTATCTCAGAGGAGTGGAAGAGGGCCAAGAGGGCCTCCCACCTAGTGCCATCATTGATGGGAGAGGAGGAGAAAGGAGAGAGAGCAGAGGCCATATGAAAGTTCCATAGGTCTGGAAAGGGGACGACAAAGAGGATGTGAGTGGAAGTCTGTCTGGAGGAAGCACTGGTGTAGGTATCAGAGATAGGGAGGCCTGGGTTGGAGACCAGGATGTCCCTCTTTAACTTTACCTTCCAGGTGTAGTGAGAGGGATAGGGTAAGAGATAGAGTAGCAGTTAGAGAATATGGGAGAGACAGAGAGCACCATAGGAGATGTGAAGGAGGTAGGTGGAAGGGAAGGGGGTGAGAGAAGAGAGAGAGAGACGCACAGCCCTGTGGCACACAACTCAGAATGCGCAGGCGGAGGAGCTGGAGGAGGTCCAGGTCACAACAATGAACGTCATGCCTTGGGGGCAGGAGAGGGGGTGTCTAGCAAAATACGTTTTTTTAGCACAGCACAGTACAACACATCCAGATTCGACTTTCCTAGAAGGGTAAAAGAGTCTATGTTTTTTAGCACAGCACAATACAACACACCCATATTCGACTTACATGATCGGTCGCAGCTGGTCAGCAGCTGCAGGCTATGTGCTACCATGGCGGACACTGGTAGACACCACTGGAGCTGTCCTTAGCCTCTGGTCCTTTGCCGAGGGGACTGCCATGCAGGAGGTGCCTTGAGTGGCCAATTTAAAGGGCCTGCCAACTAATGGGAGCATGGTGTGAAAGAGGGAGGGAGGGGGGCAAACAAATAAAGAAGCAACACGGACAAAGGCAGGCGGGAGTGGGCACACACATGCTGCAGCACGAGAATAAAACATTTACGTATGCACAACTTACTGAACTTACTGTGCCATGGAGCACCTTTCCTCACCCCAGCACTGGTGAATTTGACGTTGGCGTTGTCTGATGATGGTGTGGATGGCCTGTGGGGACAGAGGGAGAAAGCACATGTTGGTGCATGCTTACCTGTTGTCTGAGCAGGGATTCGGGCCCTGGATCCTCCTGGTCGGACCAGGCCCATACAGGAATTGCCGTTTTCTTCATCTGCCCTTCACTTCAGACGCCCGTAAGAGAGACCCCCTTGATGTAATGGTTGGGAGCAGCAAGAAAGAGGCAGGGCTAGGAAGGTGGGTGGTGCTGAGGCCAGGTGACCTAGATTCACTTGCCCCTGCTCACCAACTGCAAAGGAAAAGATGCTGGACGGCTGCTTAAGTAGGGAAAAGAGTGGCAAACCAGGGCAGCACCACCAGGTTAAAGTGATAGACAGGTGGGCGGGGCTTAGGCCAGGTGACCTAGATCCACTTGCACCTGCTCACTAACTGCAAAGGAAAAGAGGCTGGAGGGCTGCTTCAGTAGGGAAAAAGAGCAGCAAACCAGGAAGGCACCAACAGTTTAAAGTGATTGACAGGTGGGTGGGGCTTAGGCCAGGTGATGTGATATGATATGGCATTTTTAATGGGCCTGTACACAAGTGTTTCTTGGTGCGACAAAACAAGGAGGGGAAAACAAAAGAAGGACAAAACAACGATTTTACTAGGCCTTGTGTCAATCAGATTGCGCAAGGGCAGTGAGGGGGGAAGGGAGAAGTTCAAAAAGGTGAGGTGGGATGTAGAAGTACAAAAGGGAAGGGAGAGGGAGAAGTGCAGGTAACAGAGTGCAGCCATCGGGTGGCTAAGTGCCGGTAATCAGAGGGCGCTGCCAGCGGGTGGCTAATAAGTGCAGAAAGAGTGTGGACTGAAGGATTACAGATACAGACCACAAATGGGGGGACCAAGAGGCAGTGCAAGGTGCAACTGGACAGGCATGGACCTGGTCCCAAGTTCAGAGGGTGACCAGGTGCGTGGAACAGATCAGTCATCAGCAGGGGAGAGGGAGCGAGAAAGCGGAAGCGAAGAGGAAGGTCTTGAGTTGCTTCCGGAACCGAAGATGGTTCTGCTCAAGCTTGAAAGAGGCAGGGAGGCTGTTCTAGAGGGAGCCCCCAGCGGAAGAAAGAGATCTGCCCCAGCTCGCTGCTTGGAAAAGCAACTGACCCTCAGAGAGTTGGAGGTGGATGAGCAGAGAGCTCGAGAAAGGAGATGTTTAGGAAAAGAGAGTTGGAGGTAGTGCGGACCCAGGTCTCAAGTGACCTAGATCCACTTGCACCTGCTCACCATGCAAAGGAGAAGAGGCTGGAAGGATGCTTAAGTAGGGAAAAAGAGCAGCTAACCAGGAAGGCACCAACAGTTTAAGGTGAATACATGAATGAACTCATGCTGGGCGTCAAAAATGCACATTCAGCTGACAAGAGTGCAGCAAATGTTAGCAGTATGCCCAAACTGAAAAGTTCCACATCCCAGCAGTTACCAAAACCTGGTTCACTACTCTTTTGGCTACCTGGGGCCCCTCTGTTTTAGAAAGCCAGGCCCTAAATCAGCATAGAAAAGGGTGAGGCCTTGCTTGGATCTCCCACAATACCCTCAAATGCCACAGTGTAGACTATGATAAATACACAAAGGTATGTGGGTAAAGCTCGACCCTAATGCCACCAAAACACTGTTTTAACAATAGAGGTTGTGGATCTGTAGCTTTGTCCATGTATCATTGGGACAAAAGATTGCAAATTTAGTGTTGCTAGCATATGGATTTTTCAACACTGGATCCAGTTGCAGGCCTATGGATTTTGCCTGTCCATTGAACTATTGGCCACCTCCTTGCTCTCTTCAAATCTCCCTATCCTCCATTTCACGCAGGAGGAAGCTGTGGTGTTCACATGCTCCTTCTGACATGACACTACCCTTTGTCTGATCAATTTATGCATATGTAAGATCTATTAAATATTTCTTACAGCAGACAAGAGAGGAGAGGCTAAGGCCAAGCTCATCTAAAGTAAATAATATTTAATAAGTTGCCAAATAATTCCTGGTGGGAAGATACCTTTCTGTATTTATCTATGCCTTTACTCCAGTTCCCATTGGAGATGGAGTTAGACTATGGCAGCTCCCAACCATCTTGAACACCTTTTCTATAAACCTGCCATTAGACTAACAACTGTACCCCAATCATTATTGCCTACCGGTCTCCTCGACATAACTGCAACTTTATCCCTGAATGCAGATATCTAATTGTCACAGCCATCAGGCAGGCCAATAACATTATGATGGTCTGTATTGTTGGCTCGCAGGTCCTTTTACCGCAGCCTTGTGTAGGCCCTTGGCTCAATCAGATCACAATGCCTCTCATAGTTAAGGGTAGGGTGCATGGCCTCGACAATATGCTAGAATGTGTCAACTGGACCGTGCCTGATGTTCCTCACTTTTGTGTTCTCCACCTAGATTGACACTTCGCAGTGCATGGGAGGCCATACCATTGGACAAGTATTTGGCAACAATGGACCAGAAATTGGCTAAGAAGGGTTGGTGTAGTTGTAATCAATAGGTCTGATGCTAAGGTAAATCCTATTCACAAAGGCCTTGGGGGCAAAGCGGGTGGGAATGTGGAAAATACACCACCACAGAGTACAAGAAGGCGTTACAGGAACAGTTCCAGTGTACACGGTGGTACCCGCAGTTGAGATGAGGAATAGGGTGGCTCTCCTCTGGTTAGGGTGTGGAATAACCAAGAATAGAATGAGGGAGAAACTTGGGTTTAGAAGAGGAGAAAGCCATATGCAATGCCATGCGAGCCAAGTGAGAAAACCAAAAAGCTCACATAAGAGCTCTACTCCTGATAGCCAGACCTAACCAAGCCTGGTCAAAGGCAGCACTGGAAATGATTTGAAGCACACGGAGATAACTAATTAGTTTGGGCCTTTAGGTGGCAGAAACTATTGCATTAGAGTACAACCATTTCACGAGGGACAGAAAGCTTGAGGGTGGTGTTTGGTTATTTGATCACCCATTGACTTGCCAGGGCCATGCTACTCCCTATGGCCATTCCCACCAAAATCTTATCCCTCCCAACCAAAACATCTATGGGAACTCTTTCAACTCGCTTTATTCAATCCTTACCATCCAATGTTGCGCTCAAAGTGCATGCCCCAGTCACTCCATTTATAAGCACATCAGGCTCATTACGAATATGGAGGTGTGGAAAAAAAGTGGCAGCAAGAAATTACCATCACTTTTCCTGCTCTGCCATACTACGAGTTTGGCTCTGGAGTGGGTGATTTACCTCCAGCATCGTGCTGGAGGTAAATCCTCCCACTATCTGAAAATAATCGACAAAATCTGGGGAATTGCTGCTGCGATAATTGGTAATTATGACAAAATCCGAATGGGGACTTACGCTGCCACCACCACTTGTCATCTGGCAGTAAATCCGCTGGATCAAGTGGCGGTAATGGTAATTCTGCAGATGTACCACCGGAATACCACTCAACTCGTAATGAGACCCATTGTGTTTCCTTCACTGAAGTCCTGTGAAAAACAAGCACTGGCAAAGCCAACAGTTTTGTCTTATGTACAAGTATCAGGCATTTGCCAGGCACTGCTATCATATGCCTATCCTATGCCTAGGTACTACACCATCTTGGCCATTTAATACCACCAGGGCAGTTCCTGGCAAGTGCCTTTCCCATGCCTACACAAAAGCCCAAACGGTCAGCACTGCCAATGATTGTTCTTATATTGGCTATGATGGATTACATCTCCAGGTGGGTAGGATTAAAGGTAGTGGCAGAGAGTGACATTGCTGTTCTTAGGGAAGATATCCAAGAGAGGCAGGATTCCAGGAAGAAGTCTCACTCTTTTAACAGAAATGCAGGATTGTGTCAAAGAACTGAATGTGGCGCATGTAAGCACTGCGCTGCATCATCCCTTCGTCCAGGGGTTGGCGGAGGAGCTGAATAGGTCTATCGAAGGATGTGCACAATTGGGCATCGACAGTGGCCTTCCCTGGTGAGTCATTCTCGCCATTCCAGCCCAGGGGTGTCCCTCTTTGTCCTCATAAGGTGCAGGAGGCCCACTAGAAAAGTGAGCCCCATGGTGCTATGTAAGGATGAGAGGATCAGTGTTAATATCTTTTGCTATGGATGAAATTCTAGAAAGTGCTAGGAAGACACAAGTCGAATACAAAGTGCACTATGGAAGCAAGAATGAGGTGTATGGGAGGACAATGACCCGTGGAGCTTATGCAGGTGTAAAGGAACCCAGTCACGCGAGCAAAGCTCTCTCCAGCGAACGCCACCGGAAAGATTGGTAGCACTGATTAAGGGAAGTATGGCATTGGACAATGGTGATAAGTGTCGCATTGGTAATGTGCTAAGACTGGCCAGGACAGCCAGGACCTGTACCGATAGCTCAATCCTCAGGAGGCATCATGGGTTCAGCAGAACACATGAGCCTTGCAGGGCTACTGCGCCTAGGGCGAGCAGGCAGAAGGGGGTTAACCTAATGGCTCATGATGCCTACATATATTATTAATGGCCCGCTCAGCCTTTGTAATAAGAAAGAGGATGTAGTTGTATGTTTACGATGCGGAGAGATTACAGATCCATTTTGCTATCTAGTCTAACATATTCCTGAGAGCGCATGCAACCAATCCCCTTATTTTTTAATATTCCGTAACTCCATGCCTTGTCACACCTTTGTGGGCTGGGCTACTGCACATGTAACTGTAACTAGCATCTAGATGCCTGAGGGTTCAGTGCACTGCTATAAATGCCAAAATAAATAAATAAAGGATGCCCCAGAGTCCCAGCGCGTCAAGCGCTGGTGGGTCAAAATGTTCTATACCAAAGTCTGAGTCATTTGCCTGCCATCCTGCGGCTGGTAGGTGGGCAAGGAGGACCGGGCAACTGGGAAAAGGCATTCTGTTTGGAATGTCGACATGGTGGATGCATCTTTATTCGAAACAGTCATCCATGCTGATGCTCTGCATGCGTCATTTATGATGTCAGTCTTTGTCAGGGGCGTTACTAGGTCTGGAGAAGATCTGGGTCTACACTGATGTCAGGACTGTCGGGACTCAGGGCTAACTAGCCTTTTGGTTGTAGCCCCTAAGCTTCATTATGAGGCTACAACCAAAAGACCTGGGGCTATAGCCCCCTCAGCCCCCCACCCCAGGAACGCCTCTGGTCTTTCTTATGAGCACTGCATATGACGTGGAACTTCAGGTGCGTTTTTGGTGATGATCAAGGTATGACACTAACCATGGCCCCTCCCTGTGAGTGAACATAGTCTATGTGGGGGGCGGTCTATGTAACTATGTGGATTTGTTGTATTCTTGGTTAGGGAAGGGAGGCAGGGCCCAAAGTTGGGCCCACACTTTCTCGATGACATGGGTGGGAAACAAGCTCATTGGGTGAATGGTGCACTGGTCCAAGTTGGTTTGGAAGGTGTCAGATGCATGGCCTTCTCGATCGGAGTGTGTGATTTCCCTCAATGTGCGAAAGTTGTGCTCTAATGCCTCAGATCTTAAAGGTATGGTTGAATCATAATCTTCCAGTTGGTTTAATACGGTATGGTGGGGAATTCACGGCTGCCATCTGTTAAAGAGGCCATAGCTCAGTATGGGTGTTCGGGAGAGAGAGTAGGACGTCTCGGTTTGTAGTGATGGTAGATTTCACCAATGATAGTTTTGTGATTGAGAAGGAGGGAGTCTGTCTTCTATTTCTTGTGGTATTGTCATTAGTGAGTTTCTTGGATAGATGATGCAAAGGTACTTATTATGAGTTGTCTGGATTTCTGTTCAGGCGTACTGCTGGTGTTAACTATCACTACCTCCAGCGGTATTTCTGAAATTGTCCCAGTGGTAAGGATAGTGATATTGCTTCTACTGCAGCTCTTGATATAGATTTTCTTATTTAAAAAAAATATATTCACACCCTCATATTATGGGAGTAATGGATAAGGTGCAGTAGTGGTTTTGCCCACTACTGTACATTATAGCATTTACCCCTGAGTCGGTGGGGCATACATTGCTGGTAACGGGACGCCAGCCAGAACCCAGGCAGGTGTCGAGCGACTCATCTCACTTGTGCCGCGTACCTGCTGAATAACGGATGTCCATGATGGCTGTTCCACTGGCTCCTCTCTGATGTGCAATATGATTCAGGGAATCACCCCTCAACAATCTGGGATGGCAACACCACAGCGGGGAAGGAGAAAACTCCCTGCACCATGGTGTACAGCATCCCTCTCTTTACGTGATGCAGGAAAAGTGCAGACACTGAAGAGGCACACTGGCGTGATCCGAAGATAGCTCCAAAGGAAATATTGTACAGAGCAGCAGGAATGGGAAAAGGAGTCCTCGAACTCTCCAGAATGGATAAGGACTAGAATGGCAGACAACTGGAGGAAAAAGGGACTGGAGTCAGAGGTTCCCAGGAGCATAGGAAAACCAGTAGCTGGGAATGGATCACAGAGGAACACTGAAACAGGCTAACAGGCAGGGAAACCAACCAACAGGACTGGCAACAAGTAAGGAGAAGCAGGGTAGAGGGACAAGGCAAGACTGAAATCAGGAAAGAACAAGAAAAAGAATGGTCAGGCCAGCAAGCAAAACAAGCCCCTCCGACCCTCGACCATGAACGTTAAGGAGCTCTAAAGGAAAGGAGAGAGCTGATTAAATAGCAGAAGGCAGACAGAAACCATAGCCGGCTTCCAGCTTCTCCAGAGACGCATAAAGCTCAAGAGACCACACATGCAAGGAGCAACAGGGCTGGTCCATCCTGCTTCTGGAGAATGGTGACGTTCATCCAGTGCTGTAGTTGCTCAGCAGGATTACTGCCTTTTGCTTTGGTCTGGCATGGGAGACGAGAGGTCGGCATCCGCTTCCACCATGGATACAAACCCCAGGGAAGGGTGCTTGGGAAGAACCAAAGCGTAAGCCGCAATGGTGTTTGCGCAACAATCCGGCCCCCTCTTGGTTGAGACCGGGCTGCCAGGTTTCAATGGATGGAGTGAATAGAATCGGCCAGGAGTGGTCACATGGTGCATAGCCCTTCCAATCCACAAAGAAGAACATCCCACCCTTCTTGTACCGGGCATCATAAATCTCCTGTACCTCATATTCAGGATGGCCGTTTAAGTCCATGAGACCAGGGACACTGTGCCCTCTCATGTGCAGATCCGGGACCACTGTTTTTATTTATTTTTATTTTTTTATTTGGTTTTTATTGGTTTTAAACAAAGGAACAAACAGAATGGCATACATATTACACATCTCACCGTTGTAAGCATATGATTGCATGACGAGGACAGTATGGATTATGTCAAATAAACTTTCACGTCATACGTTACATTGCTTAAGGCAGAGTATGTCCATTGTAATTTAAGGAACCCTACCCTCCCCCTGTCCCCTCCCTTCTCTGATTGAGCACTCATCCGTTGAGAGTTATTGAAACGTGGGATCTTCGTAGGCGTTTTTATGCACGTTTCCATTGACTGATCGGTCTGGAGCTTCCTATTACTGCATCTTTCCGTTGTCTTCTGTCGAGTTTTACTTTTTCATCAGGACTGCGAATCTGTTACGAGGTGTTTATTTTTAAAGTCTGACCACGGGGCTTCACATTGGGCGGCTTTGCCGTGTAGAGAGGCTGTTATAGTCTCCATTAGGTAGATGTTTGTGGCTAGAGTGATCCATTCGTTTTTGCTGGGCACCGTTGCGGATTTCCATTTAATCACCAGGAGGGCCCTGGCCGCTAGCAGCAGGTGGGGAGTCAAGCCCTTCACTCTGGTCCGTGGTTCTTCATTAACAGGGAAACATTTAATACAGGATAGATTTTCCAAATTTGAGGCAATTGTAACCGGAAGGTCACTGAAGAAATCCTTTGCAAGATACAAAAAGGACCCATGTGACGTGGGACAACTTCAAAGGCAAATATCTTATTGGCAGGTGACGAGTGGATTTCCAACCTTACCCCTGACACTGAAGGCTGTTTCAGTGCACCGTTTCCTGTCTGCTTGTTTGTTGTGCTTTCCCTTACTTTCGTGTAAGAGCCCATGTGCCAAGCGATGGATGTATTGTGCACGTGCTACCAACCTTTCGGTGATGGGAATAGTACTGGCACAGAGAATTCCCTAAGGTACAAGAAAAGGGGCTGTATTCCAGAGATTAGTGATGAGAGTTGTAGGCTACTTCTGCTAAAATGAGGTTGTCAACTAAGTTGTTTTGCAGGGCATTGGAAAAGCATTGCAGATACTGTCCTAGGATTTGATTGGTACGCTCACTTTTGCCTTGATTCCAACACCCCGTGTGTTCTCATTCTGCTCGATCTCTCCTCTGCCTTTGACACTGTCAACCATGCCATCCTGCTCAACCGTCTCCGGGAAAACCTGGGTATCACTGGTCAGGCTCTGGCATGGTTGACCTCTTTCCTTTCAAATCGACCCTCCCAGGTCCAACTGGGGTCCTTCCTCTCCGACATCTTTTTCTCCACCTGTGGTGTCCCCCAGGGATCTAATCTCTCTCCCTGGCTGTTCAACCAGTATCTGGCACTCCTTGCCCACCGCATCGCCGCTCTCTGCCCTAATTTCCAGTGCTATGCGGACGATACCCAGCTCATTTTCAGGCTACCCTCAGCCTCCCCCTCTCCTTCCCTCATCTCTGACTGTCTGTCTGCTATCCAAGAATGGTGTGCCGCCAATGACCTCTGCCTTAATGCCAGTAAGACTGAGATTCTACTCATCGGTACTCCCACTCCCTCCTTCCCTGTAGCTCTCTGGCCTGCCTCCCTTGGCCCCCTCCCTGCTCCTACCTGCAAGGCAAAAAACCTTGGGGTCATCTTCGACTCCACACTCTCCTTCTCTCCTCATATTTCTGACGTCGCCAAGAGGTCACACTACCAGCTGCACCTCCTCAGAGGTATTCTTCCCTTCCTCTCCTTCCCCCAGAAGCTCACTGTCTCCCGAGCCCTGGTTCTCTCGAAGCTGGACTACTGTAACAGCCTCTATCTTAATCTGCCTGCCTCCACTCTCCGCCCTCTGCAACTCATCCAGAACAGAACTGCGAGACTTGTCCTTGGCCTCAAGCCCGGGGACCGTATCTCTCCAGGACTGAAATCTCTACACTGGCTCCCAGTGGCTGCGAGGATAAAGTTCAAAACCCTCTGCATTGTCCACAAGGCCTTCTGGGGCCTGGGTCCTAAATACCTTCAACTCTCTCTTCCCAAATATCTTCCTTCCCGAGCCCTTCGCTCATCCGCCTCCAACTCCCTCAGGGTTAGCCGCTTCTCGAAGCAACGAGCTGGGGGTAGATCTCTCTCCGCGGCAGGGGCCTCCCTCTGGAACAGCCTTCCTGCCTCCCTGAAACTTGAGGAGAACCATCTCCGGTTCCGGAAGCACCTCAAAACCTTCCTCTTTGCTTCTGCTTTCCCTCTCCCTCTCCCCTGCTGAACTGCTAATTAATTTTCACTGAAACTGCACTGATCCTGCAACTGGACCACTCTAAACGGCCTCGGTCCTGGGCCCTGCCACTCTCCACTTGCACTGATGCCCTGGAACCCCTTTGCACTGCGGGACTGTCTCTGTATCCCTACAGCCACCCCCTCCGCCAGCACTTGTTCTGCACTTACCTCACACTTGCCACCAGCTGGTCCTATTTATTTATTTATTACGTACGCCACTTACCTTGTACTGCACTTTTCCCCCTCCCCTTTCCCCTGCACTTTTTCCCACTCCCCTACCCCTGCACTTGCGCGATCTGAATGACACCTGGCCTAGTAGGATCGTTGTCTGTCTCCCCTTGTCCCCCCCTCCCTGCCTCGTCGCGCCTTGAAACACTTGTGTATAGGCGTGTTACAAATACCATATCATATCATATCATATCATTGGTTTGGGGATGATAGCCAGAACTAAGTGCCCTATGTACCTGCAGATGTAGAGTTGCTTCAGAAGCAGACCATGGAGTTTGTACACATGTCAGAAAAGAATGGTGGCCATCTGCTCTGCCGTAGGTAGCTTTGGATAGGGAATGAAATGAGCCATCTTGCTAAAACAATTGCTAATGACTTGAAACCACGTCAAACCCCAGGAAGAGTGCACATCAACGATAAACTCTGTGGCAATGGTATGACATGGGTAGGGAGGGATTTCCACAGAACATAAAAGACCAGTATCCCGTTGGTGTTTCTTTTTTACTTGAGCGTAGAAGGGGCAAGACATTACGCAGGCATGTTCTTTTGAAGACAAACCGGGCCAACAAAATTGGCGTGACAACAGTCGTGAATTAGGCTTAGATACCTAAGACTAGCTATAAGAGGTGTAGGCTGTAGTAGGAATGTACAAACACCTTTGGTGATACAACAAGCCATCGTTCTCTGTGATCGTGTCTTGGTGATGAAGGGACCCATAGGCTGGGTCTACTTTGGTCTCAGCTCGAGTGTGTAGTGGGTATAGGGCAATGAGACACAGAAAATGCGTGCAGGGCAGTACAGGAGGCATGTCTAACAAGGTCTCCCTAGGGCAGTGAATCGAATGGGACAAGGCATCCAAACGTTTGTTCTAAGTCCCAGGAATGTACGAAATGGTAAAGTCATACTCAGCGAAGAAGAACACCCATCTGGCTTGCCTACTTTTCTGGCAGGTCAGGGTATGTAAGTGTTGTAGGTTCCGGTGGTCAGTACGTATCTCGACAGGGAACCAGGCCCCTTGTAAGTGGTGTCTCCATTCTTCTAGTGCCCCTTTAATGGAAAGGAGTTATTTCTCAATTACAGCATAATTGCGTTTGCACAATGTTAGTTTTGGGGAATAGTACGGTATTCCATGCTCTTAGAGCCTGTCTATAGAAGTAGGACTGCCCCAATCACATAGGCCGAAGCGGGTGCTTCCACAATAAACAGTTGCAGATCATTGATGTGCTGTAGTATAGGTGCCTTGAGGAGCTCCTGTTCCAAGGCCAAGGAGACAGTTTCAGCGCAGCCATCCCATGCGAACGATTGCTTGAAGCTCAATAAGCGTGTTATGTCTCTGGACCGATTATCAAATCCATGGATAAACCAGCTTTAATAATCAGCAAACCCCAGGAACCGTTGGACACCTTTTACGTCTTGGAGGCTCTAACACTGGGTTATTGCCTTGATCCTCTGGGTGGTCAGTTGTATACCTGTTCCTTGATGACACATCCCAGGGACTCCATTTGTTACTGACGGAACTAGGATTTCTCTGCTTAGGCGAACAAATGGTTGTCCTTAAAACATTGGAGTACTTCTGACACATAACTCATGTGTTGTTCCCTGTTTTGTGAGAAGACCAATATATCATTGCGGTATACCCAGACACTGTGTCCCCGAAGGTCAGAAAATGCAGAGTGCATGAATCGCTAGAAGACGGCAGGCGCGTCACTTAACTCAAAAGGAATGACGTGATATTCAAAATGTCCTAAGGGCGTTTGAAGGCTTCCATTCATCACCTGCCTTGAACTGAACAAAGTGACTATCGCCACGGTGATCCAACTTGGAAAAGATTGTGGTGAATGCCAGTATTCCATGATTTCTTTAATCAGAGGGAGAGAGTTTCTGTCTTTCTTTGTGATCGCTTTCAAGGCTCGGTAATCGATGCATGGTCTCAGTGGTACTTCTGTAAATTCCTGCTTATCCTGGTTGGTCAAAGAGTAGATCCGTCCATGGGGTATGGGCTTGCCAAGCAATTGACTGATCTAGCAGTCGTGAGGGCGATGAGGCAGGAGTGGTATCTTACAGGGTTCTCGAAGACGCTGTTTACCCGTTGACACTCCGTGGGTTTAGTCCGGTAGCTGTTGATCCGTTGACTGCATTAAACCTGACAAAAAGGGGTGAACAAGGCATAGGTAACTGATTCATGACAGCAGTGGGAAGTACACAGTTCAGAGCCAAAGACCAAGGTGCAGCTGGCCCTGTTGATGTGTGAGTTGTGATGCATCAACCGCGGTAGGCCTAGCACAACAAGAAAATACTGGGTTTGTAAAACATCAAAGGCCATGGTTCGTCAATGCTGATTTATAGATACTTCCAGAGGTAAGGTATACTGGGTGATTGGCCCAGATGCTATCCGTGTTTTGTCGATAATAACCACTTGTACTGACTTCTCGCTGATTCCCAGATCCACCACAATCAAGCAATGTGACCGTGGAAAGGGCATTGTGTTCCTGGCCCCATGGAATAGCGATTTTTAGCACAAGGAACTATGTGGGCTCTGGATGTGTGATCAGGCGATATGTCTCGTGATGATGTCGTTCTTCCCACGGTTCTGATAACCGATGGTCTACCCTGATCACCTGGCCGATTAGACTTTGCAGATTGTTGGGTTCCAGAAAACGGACCAGCTCGTCCTTGTAGTCTTCTTTTAACCCCCTACGAAACAGGGTTCACTGGGTTATTTCAGGCCAGAGGGAATCAGCCGTTAACTGATGGAATTTGCTTATGTAGGGGACCAGATCTATGTACTCCTGTTAAGATCCAACAGCTGGCTTTGTGCTGATGCTGTTTAGTTTCGGGACTGGCCTGAAATCCTTGACGATGGGGCTCTGAGCTGATGCACAGAGGCATTGATAGGGTGGGGGTTAGAGGGTCGGAGGGGCTATTGCCCCGGGACTTTTGGTTGTTGCTCTTCATAGAAGCTCAGGGGCTACAACCTCTGAAAGTCATGTCTCCTAACTGGAAATTGGGAGCGGGTAAAAGCGGTGGGATTTGCCAAATACCACTGGTGTTACCATTACCTCCCAACTCGTAGTGAGGACCAAAAGGTAATTCATTATAGCATGGCCCCAATGAGCATCCCTTATGTAGTTCCTTAACTAAAATAATTAGCCAGCTTTGAAACACAAACTGACATCTTGAGATTACCTTTCAGGCCTGCTTCTCCATTCATGAATGGAAGGAGCCTACCATCTACACTGAGACATGAAATGTAGTGGCTGAAAAAGTGCGGCACCAGAGCGTGCTTATCATTTTTTAAACAGGTTTGCATAAAACTCTATAGAAGCAAAACAAAGGAACCAGATCCTTGGTGTGCGGCTGCTTAATCCAGCATGAAAGGTTTACATGTGTACTGATTTACATAAACCTGCGGCTGTTACAATGGCGTTAATACCTCCCAGTCAGATGATTTATTGGGGGGCTGTGGGCCAGGGAGAAGACAGGCTGGGGGATCAGAGAGTGCCATCTAGCTGACAGATCCGCCCCTCCTGGCACAGAGCCAGGTGTGCAGGCAATTTACCTTGAGTAACAGGCAGACTGAGGAAGGGCCTGGAAGACACTCATTTCTTTACTGCAAAGGCTTTTACCGCTTGACTTTATTTACAGATATGGGGGTCCTTTGCTGCAGGGGCCGAAACTAAAGAGGGGCCAGGAGAAGGGAGATGGACCCCCATCCCCCGGTTTTTCGTTCAGATCCCGAGGGGTGGAATTGGCACTGAGCAGTCCCCCATGAGGTGCCCTCAGCCCCACCTGGCACCAAATCCTGTCCCCACTAGAGGGAATAAGGTTATTACTTAAAATGGGTTATTTAATTTAATTTAATTTAATTTAATTGCATACTTTCAGTATTTGTTTCGCCGAATTGCAACTGCAACTGGCTGATACTCAACGACCCCATGGAGACTGGCAGGTAGCCCGCAGGTATGCCACAGGTGCGCCAGCAGTAAGGTGCAGAAAAGTGGCCACTCATGGCGAGGCTAAGAAACGGACACCAGGCCTTGCGCAAACTAACCAAAGGGGGGGGGGGGGACTAATGAAGCAATACTACTAGTTTCTGTTGGCTTCTCTAGCCATTAATGTCCCCAGTCCAAGTTATTGGCCTGGGCGAAGCAAGGGCCTTAATGCTAGGCACTGATGCCATTACCAGCCGGTGAAGCCTCCGGGAAAGTGTATTATTGGTATTGCCACTCTGGGGCCAATCCCTGGTGTGCTAATATAAATTATCTTTAGTTCTGGAACAGTGCAGTAGCCATCTCACAAGTTAAAATAGACGACTACAAAAGAAAATGGCTTCTGTGAAAAAAGGAGAAAGGAACCGCAAGTTATCCATTCTCCATATCCCTGGCAGCCATGTTTACGGTGCCGGAGCGGCAGCTGGAGACTGGCACCGGGAGATTGGTAAATTGGGTGGGGGTGGAGGGATGAGGAAGGCTGGCGAGTGTGCACTTGGGAGGGTCTGTTCAGCAGGTGAGCAGGAAGAGTTGGGGCAGGGTTGCGGGGTAGGAGGAGAGGTAATGGCAGCGGTGGTATGTGGAGCACTTAGGTCCCTTCGCACATGGGCTGAGATCAAGAGATGTAGGCCATGTTTGAACTGAGCTGAGTCGCTCAAGCTCCCACAATGGCTACTAATGGAAGATTCCAGACACATCGGCCAATCACATAAACCATCAGAGAATTCAAAACAACAAAGACCCATCAGCAAGTGCCCTCAGGCTTTAGAAACTTCTGCCAGCCCCATCAGGCTGGCACCCTCCCCCTCGCAATTTAGGAAGAAGCTAAATTTATATAGCCAGCGCATCCTTCCCTCATCCCTCTGATACAGAGGTCTTCAAACTGTGGGGCGTGGGGCGCGGCCGCATCCCAGGGCGGCAGGGAGGGCGCCAGAGCCCAGCATGAAATGTAAAAAAAATATATATATATACATATTATTTTTTATTTTTTTTGGAAGGGGCAGCTCACATGGTCAGACTGGGCCATAAAACGGTTTTAGGCACAAATGAGAAAATGGCCAGCTGTGTTGCAAATGGATATTCAGTGTTTAGTCACACTGTTTGAATAGTACCCAAGGGGTTGTTTTTTGTTCAAATGTAAACAAATGGTGATATTTAAAGAATACTTATTCCGCAACAATGGTCAAAACTACTAGCTGCATAGTGAAGTAACTCCTCAAACTGGCCCAAATTGGCCCAAAAAGTGGCCATTTTGACTGGCCTATACTAGCATTTTGCATTTTTGGTACGGTGATCGCCCTATTGCCCTATAGGCCAGTCCAAGCCTGCCGGCTAATCTATAATGGGTGAGGGGGCGTCCACCCACTGGCCACCTCAACCATTATGGAGGAGCCTAGGAGCCAGACCAGTGAAACACTGAGCACTCCCTCAGCTGCTTTTTGCAGCTGAGGGAGTGCTCCTGGGCTGGATGAACTGTCAAAGGGAAACTCTTTTTGCCTTTGACAGTTCATTTCCCCAGCAACACATGTTCACTGAGCCATGCAACGCTGGGGGTGTTTTGCTTTGCCAGCCTTGCATAGCTCATTGGAAATGCTGGCTGGGGCACTGCATGTATGTATGTGCGAGGGGGTGCGCCTACGCCTCCTCTCACATATGGACAATGCAACCTGGAGCGGGGCATTTGAGCAACCACGCGAGATACGTTTATGGCGATTTATTTTTTATTTAAATGTGTATGGATGTGTGTATGCTTGTGTTATGGGACTGTGGAGGGAGCAGGATGGGCGGCAGCACTGGGATAGTGGTGGGAGTAGGGTGGGGAGAGCCCATGGTCTGTACTGGGAGAAGCGTGCAGTGACCGCACGCAAAGGTTCATAGCGATTTCTACATACTGTCCATCTGGCACTTTTGGGGGGGCCCGGCCTGCTCAAACTTTGCTCAGGGGGGGCCCAGGCCAAAAAAGTTTGAAGACCACTGCTCTGATAGGACATAAATGAACCCTGACCCCGGCTCCCTCCCTTTCTGAATCAAGGTTCAGTGATTGTGCACATGTAGCGTCACATACATTCTATAACTTTCTCGTGAGATACCATGCTTGTCACCCAATAACAGTAAGCTACCTCTCCATTACCCAGCCCCCATCCTCAGGGACAGCCCTCGGCAAATACTTTATGGGAACATATAGTGGGCCGCATTACGAGTCTGTCACATTTATTTGTAGGTAACAGGCTTTCCGCCACTTGTACCACTCCTCCAAATTCCAAGATAGGGGGTAAAGTGGAGGGGTTATCTCCAGCATATGGCTTGAAGAAACTCTGCCACTTTACTTCCAAAGATTGGAGGATTTACTGCTGGCAGAATCACCACCTGCGGTAAACCTGCAAAATCTCCATGTCGCCCTACAGACCTGAGAAATTGGGACCAACGCCGCCATAACGCCACTTGTAATCTGCCGGTAAGTCTGCCAGAGCTAGTGGCAGTAATGATATTTGAGTTTGGTGGCCATTCTTATGGAATTACTGGCAAATCAATAAGGACGTCATGAATATAGATGGAAAGATGGGAGCCAGACAAGATCCAATCACATAGTGGAATGAACAAAAATGCCCCCTGGACACAGTACAAACGGTAGCATGAACGTGAATGGCATCCATTTTCATTCATTTTCTCCCACTGAATTTGCTGCTCCTCTCACCCCCAAACAGCGGTGGAAGGCACCCCTTCCTCCCCCCTGTACTATATACCTTACCCAAACTTACCATCTGCAAGTTTATGGTAAAAAAATTAGGTGAAAATGAATTCAAAGAAATTGCCATTCCATAAAATTGGGGAATACGGGAAAAACAAGATTGGAAAATTTGCATTTTATGGCATGTGCAGCCCAAGGTCCTTCAAGACAATTGTTTAGACTCTCTTACAGTACTGAAGAAGGCCGGTGAGGATAACTGCCCCAAGCTAACCCTACTGGGTATTTTTGACATCTACCAATGTAGTCCCTGCTACGCCCGGCCTCATCTGGTGTTACTCCTAGCAACCAATGAACAAAGCGGGGAAAGAGGTGATCCACCCCCTGAGCCGCTGCATGTGGATGATGAAGACGGCTCAGTGGCATGGATGCTCCATTTCAGAACAACATAGGGATCATTGATACTTGTTAGACATGTTCTCTGGCATGATCCTGCAGATTCAGGCATGGACAGATTCATGCAGAATTTTCACCACAACAAGACTGGAGGCAGCAGGACTGGGTGGCAGACAAGGTGAGTGATTGCATCAAAGGTGATGTTTATATGTATTGGTTGAGAGCTGACTGCTTGGCAATTTGGCATATTCTAATGGTAGATTCTCCCAGGTCTCCCATAAGAACAAATGGGCCTGGTTGGCATCATGAGGGCTTTTCTTGCAGGTAGTATGATGTGGAGCCTCCTTGATATGTGTCTGCAATGCACAACCTCTTGAAGTTGATCCTAGCCTGCACTGGAAATCAATGCATGCTTTTCTGTTGTTTAGTGAGTGATTGGCCTTTTCTTAATCTAAAGATGAACTATCCATGCCATTCTGGACTGTTTAGAGCCTTTTCATGGATTCGGCAGGGCGGCCGATGTAGAGAGTGCTCCAATAGTCCCGGTGTGAGTTTGCAAGTAGCCCACTGTCATTGGGTGGTTGCCTCTGGGCATTATTGATTTACGAGTGTGGTTTCACTCTCCAGTAGTACCTGGTTCAAACTAGACCTTTAGTAGCACTGTGCCACTGGCATCACATTGCTGAGGCTTTGTCATCAAGGCAGACGTTCATCCAATGGCAAAACCGATTGATAAACTGGAGGCTGATTAACCCCCTCAGTACCGCTGGCATGTTAAGCACTGGGCAGTGCTTTAAGGGCTGTTGAGAAATGTCCTGGCTATAAAGGACACCTGATACCAGATGGAACAGAGGTATATGGTTTACCCAGGCCACTACAATGCAATGGAACAATCCGCCTCCCCGGGAAGTAAGCCAGTCCATTGTGCTCTGTAGAGATACCAGAACCCAAAATTTGATTAGGACTTTCAAAGACCTCAATGGGTACTACATGCAAGGGGATGGATACTTTGCAATGTCATTGAGGGAAGAGCAGAACTCAAAGTAGCAACCCATGGTAGACAATTGAACCCTGTCTAGCAGAAAGCCTTTGAAACTTCCCAAAATAACCGTGTGCTCAAGGCATCATTAGGAGGTCCTTTTTCAAATGAAAACAACCCTCCCCCAGAGAATTGGGAACACTTTAGTTCAGTTAAATAAGAAGGATGAAGCCCAGCCAGTGACCCCCATCAGCAGGCGATTTTTCCACAGAGAGGAAACTGTTTAGTCATCATAACGTCTCTACTAAAACCCAGGACATCGTATCCTCTCTCCTCCTCTCTTTCCTCTTCCTCTCTCTCTCCCTCTCCTGGCCCTCTTCTGGCTGCCTCTCCTCCTCCCTTCTCCTCTTTTTCTGTGATTACTCCTGATGACGTTTCTAGACAAGTCCGATCTATGAAAGTTTCATCCTAGCAGGCGCTCCCCAGCTCCACTAGAACCATCAAGGACCACACTGACACCCTTGCTCCAGCCTTGGCCAGTTTCTGCAATCATTCTTTTGCCACTGGAACTCACCCACCCTTAAGCACTCCCTTGTGCATCCCCTCCTGAAGAAACCATTCACTGATCTTTTCTGTCTGGCATACTACCACCCGATCTCTGTCACTCCTTTTTTGGGAAAACTCTTGGAAAGGCTGGCCATCTCCCAGCTAACTCTCTACACTGATTTTGTTGGTTGTCTCCATGACCATCAGTCTGGCATCAGAGCAGCCAGAGGCATGGAATCTGCTCTTCTCAACACCCGTGAAGACTTGCTCACTAATCTTGATTCTAGGCTTCCTTCTGTCCTCATACTCCTTGATCTTTCCTCTGCTTTCAACACGGTCAACCTTGCCCCTGATCAATAGTCTCCATGAGAACCTGGGCATCACAGATCTGGCCCTCGCCTGGTTGACTTCCTTCCTCCTGGACTGTCCCTCTAAGGTCCAAAAGGGGCCCTTTCCCTCCACAACCGGTCTCTCCATATATGCTATTACCCAGGGCTCCAACCTCTCTCCCTGGCTTTTCAACCTCTACGTGGCCCCTTTGGCCCACCTCACCTCTACCTTTATCCTCTTACTTTCATTGTTATGCGGATGACACTCAGCTCTCCTTTAGGCTACCTCTTCCTCCTCTCTCTCTCATTCCTGACTGTCTATCTGTGATTCAGGAATGCTGCACCTGCAACGATCTCTGCCTCAGTGCCAGCAAGACAGAGATCCTCATCATTGGGAACCCTGCTCCCGCTTTGCCTTTTTCAGTCTGGCCCCCTCCTTGGGCCCTCTCCCTACGCCTTCCTATGAGGCAAAAAATCTTGGGATCTTCTTCGACTCCACTCTCTCCTTCTCCCCTCACATCACAGACCTCTCGAAGAAGTCCCACTATCAGCTGAACCTCCTCAGAGGTATTCTTCCTTTTCTCACTTTCCCCCACAAGATCCACTTCTCCAGTGCCCTTGTTTTCACTAGGTTGTACTACTGCAAGAGCTTCTATCTCAACCTGCCTTCCTCTACTCCCCGCCCTCTGCAACTAATCCAGAACAGGACTGCAAGACTTGCCCTTGGCCTCAAGACCAGGGATCGTACCTCTCAAGCCCTGAAATCTCTCCACTGGCTCCCGATGGCTGCGAGAATCAAGTTCAAGACCCTCTGCATTGTCCACAAGGCTGTCTGCGGCCTACCTCCAACTCTCTAAGGGTTAGATGCTTCTCTAGGCTGAGAGTTGGAGGTAGATCTCTCATCTCGGCAGGTGCCTCTCTCTTGAATGGCATCCCTGCACCATTCAAAATTGAGCAGGACCACCTCAGGCTCTGGAAGCAGCTCAAGACCTTCCTTTTTGCTTCTACTTTCCTTTGCTGATCACCTGTCTGCCGCTTTAGTTGGTCGCCTGGCTACCCTCGGAACTCAATGGGCACCAGGCTTCCTCCATGACCTGCAAGCACCTGCATTGCCTCCAGGCCTCCGTGCACTTAGGGGCTGTTTCGGTAAACTTACAGTCCCCCCACGTGTTTGCACTTCCCATAGCTGTTCCCCCAGCTGCTCTTACTCATCGCAATCACTGGCCTGACTGCACTTCCCTATCTACCTCCCCTGGCACTTCACCCCTCCCCCTGCACTTGCATGATCTGAATGACACAAGGCCTAGTAAGATTATGGGCCTCATTACGAGTTTGGAGGTAGCCATGCCCTCATTGCCTCCAAACTCGGGTCCTGGTCCGTGGTTCCTGAATGGGGAAATACTGGGCCATTCTGACTTTGGAGGGCCCGGTATTTCCCCATTCAGGGAACCTGGACCCGGACCATCCCCAGTCCCATTCGAGCCCCATAGGGCTCAATGGGAATGGCAGCATGCTAACAACGGGCCAGTTAATGATAGGCACGTTGTTAGCATGCTGGTCCCCTCGCGGAACCCGCAAAGGACGTCTGGTGAGACCAGACGTCCAGAGCGGGTCCCGCAATGGGACCTCGTAATAGGGCGGAATGGGTTTAACGGCACCGGCAGCTCTACCGGCGCCATTAAACCCATTCCACCAGGGTCGTAATGAGGCTCTATGTGTTTAGTCCTTGTCTTGTGACGGCTAGAAACACTTGTGTACAGGCAAGTGTAAATAAATCATCATATCATATCTAGTATTTAACAATCTTGATACCGTACTATTTTAGCATGTACCCATGGCATAGACCCTCCACAAAGCCCTGAGGTGGCTTATTGCAATGGAGGGCGAGCATCCTAAGCCTGGGTTGCCAATAATATCTCTGTAGACACTGTTTTTCACAGTGGAAGACAGGCGTAAGAAGTTAGAATTATGCGCTTGGTGGCATACGCTGCGATCATTAATGGGGGCCATGGCATCAGTGGTGGCCTTGCCCTGGTTTGGGATGTGCCCACAGAAGTGGACGTCAGGATTGGATCCAGTGTTAGGAAGCACAGCATTGCTTCTCATAGCTGGAATTGGCATCGGCAGTGGTCGTTAGGACCTGGACCTTGAGTTAACAGTTAGTTTGAATACCATTCTAAGATGGCGCCCATACTTTATGCTGCTGGCCTTATTGCAGGGTGAAGGCCGGATGTTTCCCAAGCTTCCATGATGTAGGTGTCTTTCCTTCTTGTTAGGTAGCTTGACCGTGGTATAGTAGAAGGTTACAGGGAGAAAACCTGATGAATCTCACTTGTTTTCTGCCTCCATGTTTTTCGCTTGGTCTTCCTTACGTGTGTCCTTGAAGTTTGAACACACTGGTGTCTGCTCTTGGGTGTCTATTTCGGCCTGCTGATTTTGCCTTCTGTCCATATTTCAGATGTGGTTCAGTTGTCTCATAGGGGGTCAGGCGGGGGGAGCGAGGGGGGCTTTCCCATCTCTTTGTCCAAAAAGCACAGAGAGGAGTGGCCTGACGCCTCGAGCCTGACAGGACGTCACTCACAACACATGTAGGCATTATAATAAATCAGAAGCAGAGTTTGACATCTCCGATGCATAATACGTCCACTAAGGTTCCACACTCCGATTCTCTTAAAGCTGACTCAGAGGCTGCAATGGGAGGCGTGCCCATTGCCCGGCACTGGCCAAGGGGTCCATTGCAATGGTGCACGTTTAGTGCTGATCCGGACAGTATTTCCATGAATACTGTGTGGCACAACTTCTTTCCATCTTCACTTATTTGGCACTGACCAGAAAAGGCTGGGATTTGCGTTGTGGAGTCCGACCGGCTATATTAGGGCCAAGGCTATGTCATATGTTACCTTAACATAGAAGGGTAGCCAGTATGCGTCTATGGGAAACCATGCTATATTCAGCCTTCAATGGAATACCATAGAAAAATACTGACATATTAAATCACACAAGCTCAAATTGTTGCCAATGCACTCAAAACCTATATACAAACAGTGCATGTTTATTGAGCAAAAATGTGTATTTTAAGTGTAACGGTTTTAAACAGGGAGGGGTCACCGCATATTACGTGTACCAACAATAATTGAAAACAAACAACAGAACCGTAACCTAACATGTATTGAAAACATAACATGTTATTAATAACACAGAACATGTGTTGATAACGGAATAAATAATAGTGTCATACAAAACACAATCAATGGAAAAAAAGTAATTGGATTGGAAAAAGAGTGAAACACATTGAATGGCAGAAATGAAATTTAATCAAACAAACAGGTATGTTATTTCACATGTGTAGGTATGCATCGTTGGAGCCAGAAATCTCTAGAGTCCCGCCAACCTATCCGTTCAATTCATATTCTGATGCTCGACGACGCACACATACTGGCGCAAATGCAAGCCACGCCTCCTTTAGGACCAATCTTTCAACAAGTATACACCTCAATCATTTCCTATAGAAATGCAAGCATACATGTAAAAGCAATGCAACCCTTATTTCATTAGTTTATATCACTATCATTTATATGAGAAAAAATGATATGAAAGTGGATTCTTTGTTACAATTAAAAAAATAAGTATTGAGTATAGGAGAAAGACCTTACCCCAGTGAGCTCGTGCAGGCAAACCGTTTTTTGCTGAGCATGCACAACCAATTCATTTCTTCATTCTTTTAGACAAATACCCAGGTGGTTAAAAAAGCCCTTTAAAAAGATGAAGAAAAGTAAAACATCTTTTCGAGAGTCGCAAAATGTCTTGCCACACTATAATTTGGAGATGCATCGAGTATGGAGATCCTGCGCACATACATGTATGCGCCTCAGATGTGTGTTCCCAAGTAGCCTCATTCTAAATTCCCTATCCCTGGCACGCGTCTTTATGTAGCAGCACAGCTTCGTGTAGGCTGTCAACAAACACACACATCTAGATATGTGGGGTAGACTAATGCCCACATGCAGTGCTTACCCATTAAACACACAGATCAATGCCAGGCTGGTTCCCAAGATAGAGGTTACTTCCGACATTTTGAGAATTTAAACTGGATGCCCAGGGCATATTCTGGAAAGAACCCTAGAAACTAAGTAAGAACTATACATAGGCATCGGAAATAGTCCCTATGCTGCTGTGACCTTGCTAATTGGGTTCAGCCAACACAGACTTTTGGGATACGTTGGGGCTCCTGCGTGCCCAAATCTGACCTCCTGTAACCTTCTAAACACTGCACCGACCGGATTTGCATAGATGGCCCGCTTTGGCTCTAGACAGTAATGATTCTTAGCGCTTGCTGTGCAATTCACTCCATGTAAAAGCGTTTGGCGAGTGTCTCTCATTCACCCACTGCGCTCACCCTGGCCACTGACAGGTTAAGAACATGGCACTTGGTATTATCACAGCCCCACCCCACTTCCTTAATCACATAACACTGAGAGTCCTGCATTCACAGGTGAGACAAAGCTAAAAGCTCTTATGGTAATGCTGCAAAAGCTAGCTGCTTGCTGGCTGAGCCGTCTGTGCCACCTTGTTTCAAGGAAGACCAACATTGTTCAATGGGTACTGCCCCCATTTTCCAAAATGATTTCTCTTTTGTTTTGTGGCTTGAAAAACTGAATCCGGAGAAGTTGTTCTGATCAGATGGTCGAGCAGAGAAGCATGTGTGGCTCTGAAAGAGGCATTTACTTTTAACCTTGTCTTGATTCTTCCAGACCCTCAGTGCAGGTTCATAATGAAATCATTTGGTGCACCCCATTTCTTTAAAGATTTTCTGGCACATTAAATTCCTTTGAAAGGAAAGATTCAGTACCCGAGTGATTAATAATGACGAGAGCGTGCAGTGAATGGAGAGATTTCTTGTTAGGAATTTGCTTCCCATTTGGGACTCGGACTGACCATATAAATATTCTTTGATTTGTTTAAGAGTTTTTTATAGTGCCACAGCCACCATGGAGCAATTCCACAACGGCGTAAACCCGGAAAAAAGCGAAGGTAAGCAAGCTGGGGTATATGCCAATGTGCTGCATGGTGATTGGTGGATGTTAGCAGATGATATAAAGATCATTGCTGATTGGTTTGGCCTTCATAGCCACAGAGTTAACAGGGCCAATGGAAGGTTAGCATGGGAATTTCTGATAGAGTTGTTAGATGCATGGGTGTTGTGGGGATGTTAAGGAAACAAGCTGAAGGATACAGACTGATGTGGGGTAAGGATTGCTTCCATTTGCTTTTTATTGTCTACTAAAACAGCCCTCAACATTCAAATTCCTCACTGAACAATTCTGTCTCTAACATTTCTCCAAAAGGTGAGTGCTGTAGTTATGAAGGGTTAAGTATCCAGATGAACATCGTTTTTTTGTGTTGAATGAGCTCTTACGATCACTTACCCGCGAATGCCTTGAATGTGAAGGCCGATCCTCCGCAGCGGAGGACCGGAAGTTACAACGCTGGCTGCGTTCACCTTTGTCATTTCTTCCACCAGAACAGGGCATGCGCCCAAAGCACTCTTTTTTTGTTAAGACTCATGTAGACATTGCATGCCTTGGCGATTGAAAGAGATTCATTACTGTCATTTCCAGACCAGGTGAAATTAGCCAAAAGGATGCTTTATTGTTTTTGTACATGCACTTTTTCTGCAAGAGCAGGACGTTCAAATCAAGGTTTTGGAAATATGTCACATCGACTTGACTGCTAGTGAAGGAGTAAAGGGATGTTAAAACTGATCAAACAGTCATTATGGTGGTCCAAGTTAGCAGCTGAAAAACGTTGTTGTGTGTTGACTGTGTGCATGCAGTGTAGGGTCAGAGCAAGTACTCTAACCGTTTAGAGGGCGCTAGAGGGCTGACCAAATGGCGGCTCTCTAAAGAGCTCTGTGTAGCTCCGGATGAATCCTGATTAATCTTCGCATCTGTGGTGGATAATATTCCCATCACGCTGACAGAAAATAGCAGTGAACAACAGCTCTTACATCGCACCTAAAATCGCAGCAGGGAGAGCTCCCCTTGCCGAGATAGCTGCAACGGCGGGATAACACAAAGAAGCTGCAGCCCAGATCCCGACCACACGGCCTGAAGGCCCCTCAGCAACGCCGAGCGGGGGCCAGCAAAGCGAACCAACAGCGGTCTAAATCCGCGCCGAGGCAAATGAGGCACCGGACAGTCGAGAGACCACCAGCGGCTGCCGAGAGAAATTCGTCCGGCAACCTGGGCCGGGAGTGAGACGCCCAGGAGTGGAGCTGACCTTCAAGGCCACAAAGAACACGGGCAGACTCAGCACCAGCAGGGATCCTCCACAGCCGGATCAGCGGGACGTGCAACAGCACAATTGCCATATGCAAGGCCGCAGAGATAGTCAGCCGCTAAGAGCGTTCCACTGACAGCACTGAGAAAAAGAGGAACCCGCTCCCCCTGCCGGTGTACAACCAAAGCAGGCTAGAGACACTAGCACTCCAGCTCTTCCGCGTGACAAGAACAATCATTTAATGGCGGCGCTCCACAATGTGCTTTAATGGGCGAGGCCCCACCAGGCGGAAAATACAACCTACTCAACCCGGTCACTGGGAAAGAAGAATGAAAGGTGTGGGGAACAGACCCTAAAGTCAACATTCCCCTGATCCCTCCAGTCTGTAAACAAGCAGCAACACAGAGCTCCCCCCGCTCTCATGCACTAAGACCCCCTAAAACAACCGGCAAAGGCGAAGCACTCTCTGGGCCGCAACTCCTTAGACCGCCCACACAGTTGGAATAAAGGAGTAACGGAGGGGGGGGCACAAGAGGACAGGTGGAGATCACAGACCCCGGCATCCTCTCCAGCCGTAAAATCAGTGCCACACAGCAAAACCATACCTAGCGCCCCGGGCCCTGTTCAAGGTACCACAACACCACTCTCAACCGCCCAAACGTCTGAAGCTCTGCTAGAGAACAACGCTGATAGCAACCTTAATGAGCTGCTAAAAGGAGGCACACAAACAACTAAGTGGGACAGGCCATGCGGCGACCCCGCTCAACACTTGCGAAAATAATCCTGGTGCGTCAGCGACAAAACCGAATCATCATAGGCCTCACCAAGATAGGATTAACAGACAGCACATGCCAACCGTGCCACAGTCCTCCCGGCACCCCCTGGTAACCCCACAAAGCCGGAGCAAAGCCTACGACAGGATCACCCCGACAAATACCAGCGTCGAACCGTGGAAACTGAAACCCGCAAACTTCGAGGCCCCCTGGACATAACCCGACCAGGGCACCCACTAGACCTCAGCATCGCTCACCGAGACACTCATAATACCAGAGCGAGTAACTTAGCACAGACAGATCCAGCTCTCTCTCATCGCTCGCGACCCAAGCACAAACAGTTCACCAACACCCTATCACAACACAACTCCCAACCCTTTGAGTCCCACCATGGGAAAGACCGACAAATCCCAGTGCAAATTGAATTTCAAGCCCAGCACCTCCACATAGTCGGCTAAGTCCAACAGCAGACCTGAGTCACCCATACAAGACGCAACTCAAGAGGAAGAATACTCTCAAAACTCTGACATTAGAGAAATCTTATTAGATCTAAAGGCCGGAATAGGCAGCCTCGACTGCAAGATCGACAAACTGCCCTCCGAGGTGGAACAAATGCAGCACTGCCAGGACAAACACGCGGATAGACTAGACAAAGTTGAACAACGTGTCTCAGACCTAGATGACAGCACAGAATAATTAACAACCAGGGTATCGCCACTGGAAAATAAAATGAAGACAGTAAGCCCAAAGAACGAGGACCTAGAGGGACGCTCCCGCAGGAACAAAATCAGACTAGTCGGAGTCAGGGAACAACAGCTTCGAACAAAAATGGAGGACCATGTTGAGAAGATATGCATAAAGCTCTTTGGAATCGAAACCCTGTCCCAGCTATTCGTAATAGAGAGAGCACACAGAATTCCAAACACTAAACCATTCCCAGGTGCAAACCCACGACCAATCATAGCGAAATTGCTCAACTATAAAGATCGACATACAATCCTGAAGTTATCCAGAGAAAAGGGAGACCTCCAGGTCGACGGAGACAACATCAAATTCTATCCAGATTCCTCCCCAGCCGTCCAAGCACAAAGAAGATCTTATGCAGCCATCAAACGTCGACTACAAAACAACCAGATATTGTATTCAATGCTCTTTCCCGCAAAACTACGCATCTAGCACGACGGAAAAGTCCCATTTTTCAACTCTCCCGAAGAAGCTAGCAGCTACCTGGACAGAACCTTCTGCAGACCCGCTAATTATAACCCGCAACTACCCCACAAGGACCGGATGAGGAGGGATCCGCCATGAAACAACGCTAGACCATAGCTATAAGAACAACCTAGGCAACAACCATCACCACAGAACCACAGTCCTACATTACGAAGGAGCCCTTCCCCTTGGAAGGCCTCCAGCACCCCAAGCATGGCACAGTATCGTTTTCACACTCAGGGGGGTGGGGGGTACTATCGTGGACCAGTTGGGGGTTGCCCACGCAAGGGAGGGTGAACAGAAACAGTTGTGGGAATGCACCTTTAATGACTCACCCATCTACCAACCCGGCAAAACCCTACTACCTCACCTCATCAATCATGAAAAACCAAAGGTTCCCCGCACACTACCTCGGCGCTATAAAAACTCGCGCCCTACCACTCAACCACAAATAGGCATCTTAATGACATCTACCAGGCAAATTCAAAGTAGCCACTTGGAATATTAGAGGGGGCAACCAACTGGTAAAAACTCAGAGAATACTTCAGTACCTCAAAAGACACAAAATTGACGTAGCTATGATTCAAGAGACCCATCTCCTCCCGGAGTCGGAAAATCACTGGGCCTGAGAGTGGAGATGCCACAGGTACTTCTCGTCGTACTCGTCCTATGCGAGAGGATCCTGATTGATAAAAAAGCCAATTTCAGTTTAATGGAATTCGAGAAAGACGCAGAATGGAGAACACTCCTGGTGAGGGGGATTCTTGCGGGAAAAGCGATAACCCTGGTGAAGTCATACGCCCCCAATACTGATGGCCCGGACAACTTCAACTGGGTCATGTCACACCTTGAACAGACAGGCTCAGCAACAATCATCTAGGGAGCAGACCTCAACACACCAATGGATCCGCAAAAAGACAAGTCACAAAACACACTCAGCTGGCCGTCTAAGGCCAGTCTTCAGGTTAAGTAAATTTGTCAAGCATTCGACCTGATCGACGCGTGGAGACACTCTAACTGGGAATTAAGGGAATATACCTTCCACTCAGCCGTCAACAATACCAGCTCACGCATAGACTACCTCCTGGGGTCAGCTCGAAATCCGTTTCACTGGGGGGCCTGCCAAATCCTGCCCAGGTCCTTCTCCGACCAATCCACGGTGACCCTCGAATATACCCTGCCTAACCTTAAACTGGCAACACTCCACCAGAGATTTAAGCCAGGCTCACTGTCAGACCAAGTGTTCGCGTCAGAACTACAGCATGAAATCACGACTTTCCTAGAGGTGAATCAAGAATCAGTCAACTCAGCGTGCACTCTTTGGGAAGCACTAAAATGTTACATACGAGGGGTGTGCATAGCAAAGGAGAATGGAATCCTGAAACTGATCAGATGGGAACTGTCCGTCAGAGAAAAACAACTGAAAAAGCTCAAACTTAAATGCACAACTCAAATGACCAGCACACCCAAGACGAACTTAAAAAATAACTATTAAAATTCAAAGACACAGCATACCGAGAGCTGAAGTTTTTAGGGTGCAGACACCAAATTCGCCAATATGGTGTGGGTCAGAAGCCCGGAGCCCTCTTAGCCCGCCTAATAGCAACCGGCAAGAAACCCACTCATGTGGAAAGAGTGTGCAATGCACAAGGAACTCTAGTACACACAGAAGACGAGATCGTTAACACGTTTCGCTCCTTCTATCAGCATCTGTATCGCTCCAAGAACACCACACATCCCGAAATACTGCGCAACTTCCTAAATGACACCGAACTCTACTGGGTAGAAAGCGAGCTTCGTGAACCCCTAAACACACCCATCTCAACGGAAGAAATTGCACTAGCTATAAAACATCTACCCAACACCAAAGCCCCGGGCCCAGATGGCCTCACCAGCGAATTCTATAAGGCCTACGCAGCCACTATAGCCCCGCTTCTCCTCCGATTATATGAAGAAGCCCTAGACCAGGGAATACTACCGCCAGTGCTTTGCGAAGCCAATGTTATCCTCCTACATAAGGCAGGCAAACCCCCTGAAGACTGCGCCTCTTACAGGCCGATCTCTCTGATCAACCTGGACAACAAGATACTGGCAAAAATCCTGACAGCAGGTCTACTACCCCTCATGCCCCCATTAGTACTAGGTGATCAGTCTGGATTCATCCCCGGGCGCAGCACAACAATCGTTATCAGAAGGCTATTTGGCGTCATGGAAGCACTTGACCCCACGCATCAAGCGATCGCTGTCGCCGAAAAGGCCTTCGACTCAGTCGAATGGTCCTAACTAGTTGCGGTACTTAAACAAATGTGTCTGGGGAAACTCTTCATTAAGATGGTCTCCCTACTATACAATGACCCCCAATCCTCCATCATACTAGGCAACACAAAATCAGCAAGCATAACTTTACAACGGGGCACCAGACAAGGTTGCCCACTGTAGGCTCTAATTTTCGCCTTGATAATGGAACCTCTGGCTTCACGGCTATGCCCCCAACAACTCCACAGACATCTCACCCTTGGGCCTCATCGGCTAGTGATCTCCCTCTATGCTGACGATGTTTTCCTGTTTGTCCAAGAACCACAAATTAACCTCAATCCTATAATGCGTGAGGTGATTCAATTTAGCAACATATCTGGCCTGAAGACCAACCACTCTAAATCAGTGATATTCCCCCTGACACAGAATACCCAAAAATTTGCAGACGACCACGGGCTGAAGTGGGAAAGTTCCCAAGTTTACTACCTGGGTATTTTTATGTCCCTTGACCACTGCGACATATATAAATACAACTACGAGACAACGCTAGGGTCATTCCAAGAGCGCATACACAGATGGAAAGCACTTCCATTAACACTGTGGGGCAGAGCCTCATTGATTAAGATGGTGATTTTCCCCATACTGCTTTACCTAATCACGAACATACCACTGCTCCTCCCACGGTCCTTTTTTAAAAGAGTTAAGAGCCTAATCCTTGACCTACTATGGCCGGGAAAAACAGCTAGAGTAGCTTATACAACACTAATATTACCAACGGTACGCGGAGGCCTCGCACTCCCCGACCTAGAAAGATACTACTGGGCAGCCCAGGCACAATTTCTCAGCTATTGGTACACCACGTACTTCATCCGACCACATGTCCAGATACAACAAGCCCTTGCATCCCCCAACCTATTAAGAGTGGTCATCATAGGTCACCTTCCTGTACCACATAATACAATGAACACTGTCCTGAGCATGTATGCAATCTTGAAAAAAATGTCTCAGAAGTAGCGTGTACAAACCAGATTCTCCCCCTTACTGCCAATCTAATTCATCCCAGGAGTCCCCTTAACAGTGCAGAAGGTCTTCCACCAATGGGTCGACAAGCTCAACAAACAGATCTTCTGCGACCTATTCCCTGAGGGCTTATTCATAACACCCCAGCTGGCCAGGGAAAGAGGAAGTAGCACATCCCTTGATACATGTATTTACTTTAGACTCTGATACACCCTACAGACACTGTTCCCGATATTCCCCCAACAACCAACCATATATGACCTCCTACACAATACGATTCAAGCGAAAGGCAAAGGGAGGCTAGTCTCGCTGATATATATATCCCCACTAACAGACACTGTAGCCACAGACACCCGAACGAAGACACGGTGGGAAAAAGCTATCCAAGCCACGATACCCAAAGAAGACTGGGCATATATCCTTCGACAAACTCAAAAAGTGGCAATGAACACGTGTTTCAAACAAATCCACTTCAATTTCGTGCACCAGACATACTATACCCCAGCCAAAAAATGCAGGCAGCAACCAGAATCAGCGACAACATGCGAGAGATGTGGCACCATGGCAGCTGACGTTTTCCATCTCGCCTGGGATTGCCCCGAGGTGTCCCAATTCTGGGCCCAATTCTTATAGACAACAGGTGCAATAATAGGGGAGGACCTGTCACCAATCCCCACTGTAGCCCTCCTTGGCTTAACCAAACACTTGTCATCCTCGACGAGGAAACTTGCAGCTCTCCTCCTGGTACTAGCACGCAGGAGAATCGCTATGACATGGGGTCGAATACCAAACCCTACTCTGGCAATTTGGCCAAAGGACATACTATATTGCCAAGACGTGGAAATAGAATTTGTAAGAACACTACCTCTGCATGCACGCCCCCCTGATATATGGGGCCCCCTATGTAGAATATCTGCTTTCATCATCCGAAGATATTGCTTCACAAACACAAACTCAATAAACAAATCATAGTGGACATCAATCAACCCAAGGTGCAATCGAACCCGAACCACAGAACGAAGATGAGGAAATAGCAACTTTAATATTGAACAATGACGGGGGTAACAATGGCTGAGGAATGAGGTGCAATTTGTTGTTGTTGCACCCAGTAGGTGCTACTTTGCTTGTATATGTTTGGAAACACCAAAAAGTAAAGTTTTTTTTTTAAAAGTACTCTTACCAGTTACTGTTGGGGTTCTTAGGACTGTTGGAGATGCGTGTGAGGCTCAGCGTAGCAACTCATCTTATTGTGAAGTTGTCTTTATTTCAGATTTTTGCAGCAAATACAGTTATTGAGGACATCTTTTCAATGATGCATTTCACTCTTGCCCCAAATCATGGAACAGGCTTGAAACCTTCGAGCGGACATGTTTTGCTTGCATGGTTTGCCCTTCAAAGTTATTGAAGGTCAAACTTTTCAGCTTAGCCAATAGTTTTGGGGGTAAGAAATGTAGGACCCGGGGTGAAAGACTGGCCCCGGTCCTCTGGTTATTACACACAGACTAATGGTCATGCAGAGAGGGTGAACAAAACACTGAGTAAATATGTGCGATGTTTTGCAAAAGCCAAACATTCAAACTGGAAGGAGCTCTAAGCCAAAGCAGAGTATTCTGCTACTCGTGTATGTGTTCCTTTAGTCTATATGTTTTGCTTCCGCAGGTTTTTCCTGAGGGGTTTCCCACGCACAAGTTCATACCCGCTTCTGAAGATCTTTTGGAAGAACTAAGAGAAGTGATGGAGAATTTGAAGACATCTGGGAAGGCAATGAAAGCATCAGATGCTGCTTCTCAAATAGGTGCCCCCTGTGGCGGCGTAAACGGCAGTATTTGGATTTTGGCACAGTTTTCGCCTGCACTTTGTAGATGTTTCACCTCCTCTTTCTGGTTCTTTTTGGTGGAATGGATCATCAATACTGCAGTGTTTCATTTACTCACCAGGAGAAGGAAGATCCAGCCGCTTTCTGTCATTTCTCAAGTAAGCCGTGTGCAGGTGGGCTCCATCGTTCCCTGAAACCACTAGCATCAGTTTCAGCGGATGAATACAAAGTGTTTGGGGCGCTGAAGGTTTGTGATTGCCAGATTGCCGCAGTACCTTGTTCATTGGAAATGGTGTCAGATCCTCAAAAGCATCTGCCTCTACAGATTCCCCATTGGTAGTGCAGCGGTGTCATAGCCAGATTCCTCGCACGGCAAATCTGCGGCTCCACGGGAGGGTATAGTGTCCCGTGGCATGATCATAAGGGTGGCCTGCAGATTCAGAATCGGCCGGCCAATGATTTTCAGCAGGTCTTTGGCATCAGGTTTCTCAGGGTCCGGTGTGGTTGGTGTGACAATGTATGCAAGGTGGCTGGACAGACGATCTTTGTGCTATCGTCCAGCCGCTCCTGAAATACTTGACTTTCCTTTGAGAATAAGGTGACCTGAGCATTTCGGCAATGAGCCCATTCATTGCGCTCCTTTCATTTGTGCTCATTTTTGAGAATCTGGCCCCCAGTGTCCTCATTATGCCTTAATATTAAGATTACTATTCACTTTGCTCTCTACCAGCAGCATCTGACAAACAATACAATCTGCCAAAAATTGCTATTTCTCCTGTGACAGCCACAGCACAACAGCGAGACCAGTCTGATAACTGGCAACAAGTAAGTCAAAAGCATGTGTTTGCGATTAATGATGCTGCTCTTGCGCAGAATTTTGATGGTGTCCTTTCCTTGTGAGTGGACCAGATTCACAAGAACATGGATGTGGCTACCCTTGCAAGACACAATGTGCTAAAGCATGGTTGCAGACCTCCCTGGGTGGCTACCTTCCCACAGAACAGGTTATGGTGCCTTCTGTATTCACAGTAGAGATGTTCACACGGTTTTGGCAAATTGTGACATGCTTGGGGTTTCACCCTAGGTTTGCAAGCATAATCCGAATGTGGATCCCTTGCTCCTTTTCCCAGAGAGACAGGCCACCACAGCATCACCTCACAGATAATGTCCCAACAAGGCAGAAACACATATCGTGGGTTGCTCTTGGTACTTCTGTTGGGAGGAGAATTGCAAAGCATGTCAGTGCTTCTGGGTGGGACCAGACTGGCATGCAAATAGTTATTTACCTTCTGGGTGACCCTCCTTAGTGGGTACCATCCCATAGAATAGGTTGTGTGGCCTTGTTTATCCTCGGTAGAGAGGAACTCCAGCTAACTTTACTAGAGCAAACGTTCAGTTTATCGACAAAAATAATGCAAAAGTAACCTTTTGTCCAAGGTTACAAAAAATAAATATAAAACAGGACGCATCAGCGACTCTAACCTGGTCTCATAGAGAAGGTTTGGGGGATTGTCTCGGAGTGAGAGCAGGAGTGATTTTCTTGCAATGACTGATGTACAACCATCCACAGCTGAGCTCTCAAGTGCTTGTCCAATGAGTGTTATGTCTTGCCATCTGGAGGCAAGAGCTGCACTGGTTGTCTGCTGATTGTGTGATTGTCTGGGAATGGGGTATCATCTGCAGATAAGGGGTTCAGTGAGGCTCTTGGAATCACCTGAGAGCATTGCATTAACTTTAGAAAAAGGTTGCAGTGGGTATGTCCTTGGGTTGAGGGGCTGAATTATGTGACTCATCTTTCTCCATGCTGACTCATTTGCTTCCTATCTTAACCCATATCAGTTTTCTTTACATTCTGCCACACAGTGATGGAAAGGGAAAACACGTGCCCTGGAATTCACCTCCGTTGGGGTGCATAGGCGACAGAGAGGCTGGAGCGATGGAGATAGGCTAGTGCTGGAGCTAAAAAGTAAAAAGTGTAAGTAAAACACAGATAAAAGAACACTCTGTTGTATATAGATTATTTGAAACATGCACAAATCACATAATAAATCAAGCAGATTGTGCGCAGAAACGCATTCAATTGTAGCTCTATTCTTCCCATCCTGAATGGAAGCCTACAATCACCAGCATGAAATCTAAGGGGAACCCAAACAAATCTCCTCTGGGTTTTTAATTGTACTATCAAGATTTAAAGAAACACAGTGAAAGAAAAAACAGTATACTGTCACCTGCCTGTAGTCATTGTTTTACACAACATGCAGCTTCATGCATCTCTGCCACTTATAACCACCCAACATTCATACCTCATAAAGAACATGCCACAGACCATATCCACCCCTAGTTTACCACTCACTGCTATGATTGCAGCCATATAACATTAATTTGTACTTTAACATTCGTAAATGCAAAAGAAAAAAAATGCAGTAGAGCTCTTTGCATCCCGGAATGCTGGTTGCAGATGATCACTGCAGGTACATTGTTGTATGCAACATTTTGGACATGGGCTTTTGATTTCCCGAGATCCAGGATCTGGAATGCAATTTTTTACTGATTATGGGCCAGATTCATGGAAAAGTGTGCATGTATCCTGCAATGACCGTGTGCTGAGAACGACACTCCATGAGCCTGCATGCAGAATAAAAAATGCATGCTCTGCGTATTCATGGAATTGTCTGCGCAAAGTAGCAGTATGCTCAAGTCGCGGCCGGTACGCCACCGACACGCTGCCACGCAAAGAAAAAACAGCCAGAAGAGTTATCTTTGCATGCTTTCCCGGATGAGAATACATGCACCCTCAGACATTGCGTGGGGTTCTCCGCAAGCAGGCCTGCATCTCAGGGACCCCCGTAACTGTTACCGGCACCCAACAATATACGTACGATTTTGGGTAAAACTCTGCAAATCTGTGTGCGAACCACCGTAAAACATTCCTGCACCCCGCCACACTGCGTATGCGCACCCCTAAATCCGACACCCAATTACCTCTGTGCGGTGAATCCCCTATGTACAAGTGCCTGTACGCCTGCCTTTGCGGGGCGGATGGTATGAGGGATTTGCGTGGCCATTTCCCCGCAGAGCGGTTGTGCGGTCGGATCCATGAATACAAATCATTTCACGTAATAGTGGGCGTGAGATGGACTGGTTGCGGGTCGTCCCTCGTAATGCCCACATTTTCCCTTGTTCTTCCTAACTTTCTGCATTCCATCCCCTACCAAGCCCTCTATACAAGCAACGGTCAGAGGCTGCGCGAAGTCCACTCAAAGTACGAAAAAGTCCTACGTAGTTGATTCCATGAATCGACAAACTGAATTTCATGCACGGTTTGGCGCACAAAGTTCCAATTTTCTGCGCAGATAATTCCATGAATCGGGCCCAATGTAGCCAGAGAATGACGCCCATTTCCTGCACTGTTACAAACCATTCTCTTTTCATCTGCTCCCTATTGTTCCCTCCTTTCCCACCCCAGTCTCATCATTCATTTTCCACTGTTTAACTTACTTCTATTTCTTTCCTTATATGGCTTTCCCTACCATTAATGGTCGCAAGATGTATTATAGAACCAGTAATCCCATGTCAGAAGAAACAGAGGCTCCTTCTCCATGAAGATTCTGCAAAGTCCCTAGTCTCCCCGAATATGCTACATCCATCTAAAATATAGGGCCAATCATGTGGGCTTGAGCCTCTTCCCAAGCACCAGCCAGTTTAGCTACAAATCTCACTGTGCTATTGATACTCTGCTGCTTTGGGATCTCCTGCACCCACCCTAACCCCCACCTCACATCATAGAGAACATTTATTTTAGGGCATCCACCTGCACTTTGCTGATCTGGTTTTGCACAGGTGAGAGTGCCTAACTTGTAGAAGTTATAGGTAAATAGTTTTGCCAACACTAATAAAACAGGCTCCTCTGTGCCAGATAACTTCACCGAGTACGGCACTAGAAAGGATGTTTGAGTCTACAGGTGCCACCTTCTAACTTAAAACAGTTACTGATTGCCCACAATCTGCTAAAAGCCCCATCATTGGCAGGGATCACTACTGGTTGGTTATTTAATGTGAACGCTATACCGTATGGGTGACTTTATATAATGCAGAGCTATGCGCCACTACACTTCAAACTCCCAGGGAGAATATGCCTTGAAGACATCTTCATGGATCCAGGCCTTCTTTCCCTCCAGACTGTATCCTTGATAGTACTGAATCTTTATTTTCAGCACTGCAAGAGACACCCTTCTGAAATCCATCCCCTGGAACAGTGGGATTTTCTGCTTGATGAGCGAAGCATGCATTCGTTTTACAGTCGTGTGCCCAAGTGCTGGAAGCCCTGTTAGCAGAACCTGCCAGTTCTGAGGCCAGTCCTTTGGGAAGAGCGCGAACAGCAGGATTCTACAGCAACTCACAAGACCAGCAGAAGAGCTCCATGCTGGTGGTATGGCCTGACGATTTATTATGCGGTCACACTCAACTCAGGTAGTTCCTTTCCCCCAATTAAGGTGGCGCACAACAAATCTATATTATTTTGATCCAGGTTCAATTTGGTAATGCCTCCAGCCCGTCTTGCTCCCAACCCCAACAAATACCCGGTGCCACAATGGACTAGGAACCAGGCCGGTGTGTAGTAAGAATATAGCGTTATTGATTTATTTAAACCAAATTTCACGAACAGACTAACATCGGCCACCAATGCTGTGGCAACGCAAGAACCAAAATTACTTTCTTAATGGAACAATTTCCCACAGCTTTCATTTCAAATCACCCACCAATACAAAAAAAGAACGATTCAAGACACACAGTGTTTGCTGATTTGGTTATAATATGTTTTCTCCCAGCAGCCCCAACCCTCCAAACATCAATTAGACCCCTCTAAATTGAAGGCCAGTTGCAGAGAGTGGGAACACAAAGGGAAAATCGTTTTGGGTTCTGACAGAAATGCGCTCTTTAGAAAAGGGATTCAAGCTGAAAAATCTTTGTTCACTTATTCCCACAGATGCAATATGAGGGAAAGAAAAACAATGGGAAAATGTGTTTTGCTGCAACTAAAACAACAGCCGGGGCTTTGTGGTTTGGTTCAGAGCACAATGAGAACAAAGGGGCACTTTTGTTTTTTCCACCACACATGCAAAGGAAATACAAGGCTTCACACTTCTGATTTCAAGTGAAGGGCCAAAGGGGAATTGCTTTTTGCACCCTGTACACTCACTTGGAAAAAGGGTTTTGACCCCCTTTTCGGTACCGAAGTCAGGGGTTTTCTTACAAATAGTCAGTCCAATCTTTATGTTTATATCGACTCAAAACAAACTGGGAGGAGTGTGTTAGCTTTGAATGCTAACACAACAGAGCCTGTGATTTCCAAAGGGGGATTAATTGATTTACTTTAATGAAATATGCTAAGGATCTACACAGACAAACAGGATATTTTGCTATGGGGAAATACTAGAACAATACTTGAAGAATGCAGGGCCTACACAATCAATGGTTTTGGGATAATTTTACTTACAGGAGAGGCCTTGTTGTGGGCATCAGCGAACAATAGGGCACCTCTGGGATAGCAAGGGTTTGAGTCAAAGGATAGTCCCCTCTGGCTCCTCCAAGGGGTCCCAGTTAGCTTCTATGTCTCCTTGTCCCTGTCTCCAATGCAAGATTTGGGGCCTCTCTGCTTGGGTGTTTCTCGCAAGAGTTCTGCAGCAGGGTACCTCCTGGGATAAAATGGTAAAGCCCAGTTCTGTTGTAAACTGGTTTACTTAAAGGGCAAATAACATCACAAACTTGTCATGATTCCTGCGGAAGGGATGGTTGGTTTTCTCTAACCAACTCCCACCTATGTGCTAATAGGACAAGGAGTTAAGGGGTGTGTGTTAGGAAAGCTGTGGGAGGAGAAAGCTTTCTCACCCCAAAGTAACATGTGGGTTTGGAATGTTTAAACTCTGAAAATCTATCAACAAGGCAAGTGCCCTAATTTTTCAAATCTTTACATGTATGGATATATTTTTAAGAACTACATTTTAAGGCAAATCGGGTGATGCTAATCTGAAGTCGGCACGCCCTTCCTATGCAGAGATACAGGTTTTCCTAATTTGCTCAGGAGCCGCATCAGTGAGAAATATTACATTCCATAGTTCCCCTGTTAATTGTGTCCTTCATCTTCACACCAACTTCAGAATCATAGGAAGGTTCAAATGAAATTTTCCTTAATAAATTCTGTTATGTTTATCACATGTTTGTCACCTTTAATAAAAGTCTGGAATGAGCATTGTGGCATATATGCTCCCATTTTTATGCTATAAAATGTATTTTTCTATTAACTAAACTCCAGCCTCACATGCCTCGCTCACTCTGGCCCCCACCTTTGTTCTCTTAAGTTGCATTTCCCCTTAAGCATGTGACCAGCCAGATGCTGGCTCATGTTTATCTTAGCCTATCCCTTCTTGGCCTTGTAATGGCCCTAGCTGCAGCTTTAATGGACATTTTATGGGAGTTGTGACCTCAAGGTCACTCCTGCTGAAAAGACAGGGATGGCTTTATCTATTTCCACCATGGTTTCCATCAAAGTCAGTGTATTTCTTTGTATTTTTAACCAATGGACCTGATTGTTGACAACCAGACCTCCCTCTCCGGAACAAGCAGAGGAAAGGTTGTTGAGGTTAAAGTTTCATTTCAGGAGAAATGCCCGGCTGCATGTAGAATTCTGCATGAAATGGCTTTTAACTCACACCCAATGCATTTTACATGACATTTTATAAGGCATCTAGGGCTTATATCCATGTGTAATGTATTTCTTTAATCTCACAGTTGCAAAAGACATAATTATCACTTCTGGATTGTCCAAATATAGGACAGTTATATGACAAAACCATGTTCACCTTAAACCCAAGTAGGCACTTCTCTCTGCGTACTGTCATTTAGGATGAGGAAAAAGGAAGTGCTTTTATTTCTTATGAATGCAAGAAGCCTGGAGATTTCGGGACCACAATCTGGTATTACATTGAAGATAATGTACACACTGCTATCTGTCTCTTTAAGTAAAATAAAATGTAGCTTTCCATGGATTTAGTAAAACAGCATTGTCAGCCACTTGTCTTTCTTTTCCTTACTGAAATGCATTGCACATATCTTTGTACTTTTGAGATTTAAGCCCACTTTCTTTCCGTTTACATGAAAGCCTGTTTTTGGTTCAATAGTCCTCATGTCTGACATCACCATTTCTGTGCTTGACTTATACTTCAATAGGACTTCACAAATCACTCTGGCCTCTTTATTTCTGGCAGTCAGGGGCTATATTTTACCCCACAGGCCTCAATGTTATTTATTTTATTTTAGCGGTCATTATAGGTTTGCCGGTATCCTGCTGGTAATTCTGGCAGGATACCGACAAACTGCCCTACCGTTTCTGCCACCTGATATCCTGGCATTACCAGGTTATTACAGACAGTGGAAAGGGCTGTAAATCCCCATTCCATGGAGTCCCACAGGACTCCCTGGAGGGGATTTCAGGTATTAACGGCACTGGTAATACCGGTGCCCATAATACCTGCATTATTTGCCAGTGGGGGCCTTATTTATTTATTTATGTATTTTATTTATGTATTTTATTTGTGTCTCTGTATAGTGCACCAAACCCATAGATTTACCTCCAGCTCTTGGCTTGAGGTAAATCAGTGACCCCCACTGGCAAACTTGTGATTTGGCGGTGCAGTAAAAGTGGCGGTAACAGATTTACTGCATTCTTACTGCACTGCCAGACCTATAATGACCCTCTAACTTTGGGACGCAATTGAGCACCGGACATCAATAAGGGTGGGAAGCATCATGAGATTTTTTTATAGGGGGGGACCCTCTTTACAACATATTGGGGGTCATTAGGAGTTTGCCTGGATCGCGTAAGGAATTCTGGCAGGATTGAGGCAAACGGATCTACCCTTACTGGTGCCTAATATCCTTACAGCTGCCAGCAACAGCAGCACAAGAATTCGATGGAGAGGATTGCCAGTATTACCGGCCAACCAGTCATTTGCGGTGCAGGAAAAGTGGTGGTAACAGAATTTTGCCACACCGCTAAACTTCTAATGTATTACTGCGATTAAAATTAGGGAAGCAGTGAAACAATAGCATTATCAGTCAGTAGTGAGCATGTAGCAGTAGTGAAATGAGATTTTGGTCACAGTTTTGAGCCCAAAACATAGCATATGCTGGACATTGGCATCAAGAGCATTGGCACATACACGTGTTTACATAGCATTTTGTCATCAGACATCCGAGTGTAAATGCGTTTAGTTTGAATTGTCAATAACGTTTTTCTTAGCACCAGGATCCATGGACTGTAAAGACTGCACAGGCTCACTTGCTGGAGAAGAACTCAGTGGGAGGTGGCGTGCATTGGTTTTCACCACCTTCATGGTTGAAATATTTTTCCAAATAGAGGGCACGGCTCAGTTACAGGCAGCCGGCTGGTGGCTGATTCCTCCCCAGCCCTTCAAGCATGTGCCAGGAGCCAGGTGGGCAATTAGAAGTGCTGTGCACTAGTGTTGATAAAAATGATCTTTCATATAGATTGACTTATCATGAATGCGTTTTTATTTGTTTTCGTTTTTATAAACTCTCTGCTTAGGAGTGTGACAATAATGATGAAAAGTAAAGAGGGTTTGGGAAATACTGCACCATTTTACCTCCTGCAGCATTATGGTCTTTGGGTTTTTACAGCCTCAAGTATTCAGGGCAATACCTCATACAATAAATACTTTCAATATTACAAATTGAAAAATAAAACACTCCACTCGCTCCACACCACTCCATATTCAACACTAACTCTCACTTCCACTATGCTATTCGTGTAACCTACCCAATATATGAAGAATGTGCATTGGAGCACAGTGAGTGCTTGTGGGGGATGTACATGTTGTACATGTTCAGTAACATACGTCTGAAAACTCAGATGAAAGTCACGACTGACTTGTATGAACTGTACAATACTTCTATGCCTTTCATACATATAAAAACTCACAACAAAGTCAAACCTGGCCTCGAAGCATGTTTTCATGCATATAGAAGGCATATAAAACATGTAGATTTCATTACTCACACTCATACACTGCTAATACACCATACACATACCTGCCAAACACCTACACAGCACACAAAGTCATATGCCTTACACCACATGCTCTTATTACATGTGCATTTACGACGCCCACATATATGACAAACACACTTATGCCACATGTTCTTACACCACATAACCACATACTGTTATGACACACTCTTACGACACACCACCTTACAAGACATGCACTTACCACACACACTCAAGTATGACACTCACACACCTCACACACTTACAAGACACACTCTTACACCATACTATTAGGACACACGCTCTTGACACACACTCTTATGAAACACACACTTATGACACACGCGCACTTACAACATGCACTCTTACAAATATATTGGCTGCAGCTCTGGAACATCCCAGCACTACAGCTTTTTAAAGAAGAGTGTTTAGATGTTTTGGATAAGGGGAATATTGGCAAAACAACTGAAAATGATGGCTATTAGAGGGGCCTTCTGGACCTATGCTACTGACCCAAATCAATTACTCACAATTCTAAGCTGATTGTAGAGGAGGCCTTGAAGGTGTGAGGCTGGTCTGACTACATGCATATGGCTGCAGTCAGCGTAGTAGGCCACTCATGTGTCAATACATGTTCAGGAGAGTGTGAAACCCACCTGGACCATACCCACTTGGCAGAGGAAAGGGCAACATTCATGAAATTTAGATTTGGAATGCTGCCCTTAGGTAGTGTTCTCATTAGCACCCGGGGAGGGAGCGCTGGCCAATCAGGATGCTCAGAACGTGGGCTGTACTATGTGCTACAAGCAGCAAAGGTGTGTGTCTTTTTTTTTTCAACACCATTAGCACCCGTGTAGTGGTGCTAATGGCAATATTAACCTCGGCGGTGCCAACCCTGTGGGTAACAGCACTGCAGCTGGCGTTAAGGGACCCTGACTGTGCTCGGGACCTTAACTTGGGTGGTGGGGTTTCCGACGGGGTCAGCCCGCTGTCTCGGTTATTGTCGCCCCAATTCCAGGTAGGAGTCCGTGTTGCCCGTTCTGTAATGATATGGTAGAACGCTCCAAACATTTTACGTGTGTATATCCAGCTTACGGCAAAATTCGGGCAGCGCTTTTAAAACCTTGACCATCACAATGCACCGAGGTCTTTTTACCTTGGTTTTTATTGTAGTAGCATGCAAGCACTCTTGCATGATCCCTTCAGCCCCTCACGCCCACGTGGCTTTCTTCCCTGCACATGCATGTGCAGGGCGCATTGCAGCTGCGGCATTCGCCTCCCAAGCTGGCACGCCGCCGCCTCACAAATCCGATCCCTCCGCCTATAGGACTCGGGAGCGGTGATTTTCCCTTTGAATCCAATGGGTGGAAGGTTACCAATAACCACGGCACCAAAAGAGTGCGGGTCACAACATGACGCCAAATTGCTTCATTGCTGGCACGTAAAAATAAGCAAAAGCAAGCGCCAATATCACACAACACAATTTACGGGTGTCTTTGAGCCATTTCACTTAGTAGGAGCTATGAAAAAGACCTTCTATTGCCCCTTGCCAGGTGTCAGCGCTGGAGCCAGTACTGGCTATGAAGTCAACATCACTTTGCATTCTGCTACCAAGAGTTTATAAAGGGAAATCACACTACATTTACATCGTAGGAATCCCAAATGACCGGAGCTGAAAGGTAGAGGGCGCAGAACCTCGCGTTATCGTGAATAAACAAGGACTGGTGAGAAAAGGTGCGTAGTTTGCCAACATTGCTATTTTTGGGGGTCAGTATTTGCTCCTCTGCAGTTACTTTCCTGCAGATGAAAGGGGCCAGACACGTGTATTTAGCGCATAGGATGGAGCCTTTGCTGTGACGTTCTGTCCTCGCTCTTACCCCACTCCTTGTGTTGAGCTTTCTGTCTGCCAATTAGCCCCTCAGATCCCCCCACACTCCCCCCGCCCTCTTAGTTGTATTGCTTGCCTTTAAATTATTCACATTTCTCAGAATGACTGTCTCTGTGCGGACCCGGTTAAGAGGAAGGGCGGAGGTCAGACAGGGCCGCCATTACCTAACCTTCCTCAGCAGCCCAGAAGACGCACCATTTCAGTGGGCGATGAAAACAGTACCATGAAGTTGCGATCATTAAATCTGTTACGTGGATTGATACCACGCTGCACAACGAGGGTGCACTAAATTAGAATACAAGTAATTATAACATCAACACCGCATTTTGTGGCCAAGGTATTGGCCCCGTTATAGCCAAGAAGGAGCGCTGCTGCGCCTCTCTACCGTAATGCGGTATGAACTTCTGGCACGCGGCGTCCTTGGGTGTCCTTTGCAGTTTGCACGGATGGAAATCCTCAATTATGCGAACTCGAGGGTGGGCGGGTGTACTAGGATAGCCCTGGCGACACCGACACCGTGCAGTGCGTAAAGTAACAACAGGAATATGTCGCGCACCCCCTCCAGTGGCTACTGAGTGGTACTGCAGATGAAAAGGGTGTATTTGTTGAGATCTACCTCTTCTGTAGAAGGCAGGAAATGGGAGTGAGAAGACGCGCAAGAGCAGCGTCTCAGCAGAAAGGACAGTGACTCTAAACCAGGGGTGCACAACTGATTTTGACAGAGGGCCGAAAGTACCCTACATGAGGGCTATAGTGGGCCGAAAAGTAAAAGTGGGCGGGACATGTCAGGAGGCTTTTTCAACCCCCAATTTGTATTAAACACATGGAAAAAAGAATATGTTTTTGAGGGGTAACGATTTTTATTGCATTTCAAACTTACATTTTGTACTACACATTTTCCATTATCATTTATTTCAATGTAGTTATTGTATATCATCTGTTTAATTAAATTATATATATTTTATTGACCCTTGATTGAACATTCCGTTATTTTGGACTGCTATAGTTTGCTGTTTGGGTTTCCCAAGAGGATTATGGCCTTTGTTGAGTCAGGTTTCCTCAAAAAAGCAAAGGATGTACATCTCCTAACTGTGCCTGTTTTAGCTTTATTATTGAGTTCACTCTTGGAGTGCAACACTATGCCCCATGGCTCCCACCCCCAACCAAACACTATGCCCCATGGCCCCCTCACCCCTAACCAAACACTATGCCCCATGGCTCCCACCCCCAACCAAACACTATGCCCCCTGTCCCTCACCCCCAACCAAACACTATGCCCCATGCCCCCTCACCCTCAACCAAACACTATGCTCCATGGCCCCTCACCCCCAACCAAACACTATGCCCCATGGATCCCACCCCCAACCAAACACTATGCCCCCTGTCCCCACCCCCAACCAAACACTATGCCCCATGGACCCCTCACCTCCAACCAAACACTATGCCTCATGGCCCCCTCACCTCCAACCAAACACTATGCCCCATGGCTCCCACCCCCAACCAAACACTATGCCCCATGGCCCCCTGACCCCCAACCAAACACTATGCCCCATGGCCCCTTCACCCCCAACCAAACACTATGCCCCATGGCTCCCACCCCCAACCAAACACTATGCCCCCTGTCCCTCACCCCCCAAGCAAACACTATGCCCCCTGTCCCTCACCCCCAACCAAACACTATGCCCCATGGCCCCCTCACCACCAACTAAACACAATGCCCAATGGCTCCTCGCCCCCAACCAAACACTATGCCCCATGGCTCCCACCCCCAAACAAACACTATGCCCCATGGCCCCCTCACCCCCAACCAAAAACTATGCCCTATGGCCCCCTCACCCCCAAACACTATGCCCCATGGCCCCCTCACCCCCAATCAAACACTATGCCCCATGGCTCCCACCCCCAACCAAACACTATGCCCCCTGTCCCTCACCCCCCAAGCAAACACTATGCCCCATGGCCCCCTCACCCCAACCAAACACTATGCCCCATGGCTCCCACCCCCAACCAAACACTATGCCCCCTGTCCCTCACCCCCAACCAAACACTATGCCCCATGGCCCCCCCACCCCCAACCAAACACTATGCCCCCTGTCCCTCACCCCCAACCAAACACTATGCCCCATGGCCCCCTCACCCCCAACCAAACACTATTCTCCATGGCCCCTCACCCCCAACCAAACACTATGCCCCATGGATCCCACCCCCAACCAAACACTATGCCCCCTGTCCCCCACCCCCAACCAAACACTATGCCCCATGGACCCCTCACCTCCAACCAAACACTATGCCCCATGGCCCCTTCACCCCAACCAAACACTATGCCCCATGGCTCCCACCCCCAACCAAACACTATGCCCCTGTCCCTCACCCCCCAAGCAAACACTATGCCCCCTGTCCCTCACCCCCAACCAAACACTATGCCCCATGGCCCCCTCACCACCAACCAAACACAATGCCCAATGGCTCCTCGCCCCCAACCAACCACTATGCCCCATGGCTCCCACCCCCAAACAAACACTATGCCCCATGGCCCCCTCACCCCAACCAAAAACTATGCCCCATGGCCCCCTCATCCCCAAACACTATGCCCCATGGCACCCTCACCGCCAATCAAACACTATGCCCCATGGCTCCCACCCCCAACCAAACACTATGCCCCCTGTCCCTCACCCCCCAAGCAAACACTATGCCCCATGGCCCCCTCACCCCAACCAAACACTATGCCCCATGGCTCCCACCCCCAACCAAACACTATGCCCCCTGTCCCTCACCCCCAACCAAACACTATGCCCCATGGCTCCCACCCCCAACCAACACTATGCCCCCTGTCCCTCACCCCCAACCAAACACTATGCCCCATGGCCCCCACGCCACAAGCAAACACTATGCCCCCTGTCCCTCACCCCCAACCAAACACTATGCCCCATGGCTCCCACCCCCAACCAAACACTATGCCCCATGGCCCCCTCACCCCCAACCAAACACTTTCCCCATGCCCCCCTCATCCCCAACCAAACACTATGCCCCATGGCTCCCACCCCTCAAGAAAGCATGATGCCCCATGTCCCTCACCCCCAACCAAACACTATGCCCCATGGCCCCCTCACCCCCAACCAAACACTATGCCCCATGGCCCCCTCACCCCCAACAAAACACTATGCCCCATGGCCTCCTCACCCCCAACCAAACACTATGCCCCAAACACACTCAAGCATGCACCCATACAGACCCGAACTCCCCCACCCCCCAAATCAGCACACTCTCAAGCATACACCATGAACCCATACAGACCCGAACCCCCCACCCCCCCAACTCAGCACACACTCTCAAGCATGCACCCATACAGACCCGAACCCCCCACCCCCCCAACTCAGCACACTCTCAAGCATACACCATGAACCCATACAGACCCGAAACCCCCACACCCCAACTCAGCAAACACTCTCAAGCATGCACCCATACAGACCCGAACCCCCCACACCCCCAACTCAGCACACACTCTCAAGCATACACCATGAACCCATACAGACCCGAACCCCCCACACCCCCAACTCAGCACACACTCTCAAGCATACACCATGAACCCATACAGACCCGAACCCCCCACACCCCCAACTCAGCACACACTCTCAAGCATACACCATGAACCCATACAGACCCGAACCCCCCACACCCCCAACTCAGCACACTCTCAAGCATACACCATGAACCCATACAGACCCGAACCCCCCACACCCCCAACTCAGCACACACTCTCAAGCATGCACCCATACAGACCCGAACCCCCCACCCCCCCAACTCAGCACACTCTCAAGCATACACCATGAACCCATACAGACCCGAACCCCCCACTCCCCCAACTCAGCACACACTCTCAAGCATGCACCCATACAGACCCGAACCCCCCACACCCCCAACTCAGCACACTCTCAAGCATACACCATGAACCCATACAGACCCGAACCCCCCACACCCCCAACTCAGCACACACTCTCAAGCATGCACCCATACAGACCCGAACCCCCCACCCCCCAACTCAGCACACTCTCAAGCATGCACCCATACAGACCCAAACCCCCCACCCCCCAACTCAGCACACTCTCAAGCATACACCATGAACCCATACAGACCCGAACCCCCCACACCCCCAACTCAGCACACACTCTCAAGCATACACCATGAACCCATACAGACCCGAACCCCCCACACCCCCAACTCAGCACACTCTCAAGCATACACCATGAACCCATACAGACCCGAACCCCCCACCCCCCAACTCAGCACACACCCTCAAGCATACACCATGAACCCATACAGACCCGAACCCCCCACACCCCCAACTCAGCACACTCTCAAGCATACACCATGAACCCATACAGACCCGAACCCCCCACCCCCCAAATCAGCACACAAACTCAGAAGCATGCACCCATTCATGCATCTCAACATACACAACACGAACATTCAAAAACAAACATTCATACACATCCAACACGCCCCCCAACCCCCCTCCAACATACACAACACAAACACTCAAAACCAAACATTCATACACATTCGACACGCCCCCCACCCCCCATCCAACATACACAACACAAACACTCAAAAACAAACATTCATACACATCTGACACGCCCCCACCCCCATCTCAACATACACAACACAAACACTCAAAAACAAACATTCATACACATCCGACACGAACCCCCAAGCCCCCCATCCAACATACACAACACAAACACTCAAAAACAAACATTCATACACATCCGACAACCCCCCCACCCCACCCATCTCAACATACACAACACAAACATACAGCAGAACAGACCCGACACACAAACACACAGACCACTTACCGGAGACGTGCTGGAAGGCAGGTAAGCTGGAACACTGGCGAGGTAAGTGGAATCGTACTACGGCTGGCATGGCCAGCAAGGCTGAAATGCCTTCCGGCATCAAGCCTTACTGGCCACGCCAGCCGTAGTGCTGGCCCTCCATTGGTGCAGCACACGCACTACGTGGCTCGTAGGAGTGACGTGGTGTGTGTGTGCGGAGCCAATGACGGCCAGTGTTTTGTCCGGCTCGGAAGACAACAAAGACTTTCCTAATGGAGGGCGGCCGATGCTGTTTGCGGGCCGCCCTCCATTAGGAAAGTCTTTGTGCCTCGCGGGCCGGAAAAAACAGCATGGCGGGCCGCAACTGGCCCGCGGGCCGTATGTTGTGCACCCATGCTCTAAACCAAGGGTGGACTGGCCTATAGATAACTCTAGAGATTTCCTGGCAGGCCTCTGCACCCTGTGTCTCTTTTGTGTGCTAACCTATTTTATTTCCACATGTTCTCATAGCAAAAGTGCCAGTGGTTATTTGTGCCTTTGTCTGCCAGTGCTCAGTCGCAGCACTTAATTGTGTAGGTGGGCCTGAGCACAGGCCCTTCCTTAAAACTGAATTGGAGCGTTTTACTACCTTCTTAAAATTGTGGAATAACTATGCCACGTTTTTAGATTAAAAGCAGTTGCAAACTGTGCATTTGTTACTCATGCTATAGAAATGATTTCGAGCTTGCGCCTGGCTCTGCCCCCTTTGCCTGCTGGCCTGGTGCAGCAGTGAACAGAAAATGAGCCAGGGGCAACAAGTTAAGAAACAAACATTTTTTTTCAAAATAATCAAATATGAGAGTAATCATGTATAATCAGCAACATTTACTTGAGAACAGGAGACAGACAATACATACATACCTTAAATCAATCAATAAGAATCACTTCATATCAAATTCACAGGCATACCACAATCACTCAATCAATCACTCTACTCCATGCATATATTCACATCTCAAAAAGCAAGCTACAGAAAAAATTGGGGATCAAAGATCAGAATAGGCTGACATGAATAATACAAGACTTTTTGGGGGTTATATGTGGAGATGGATGCATATTGACTCTTCATATGGCCATCCTCTACCCAGTGTTCCATGATTCAATAGTCCAACCGGTTTGGACGTATAATTATGTTACAACGTCTTCATCAGGGGACCAAATGCTACAAAACAAAGACACTCAGAAATTCATGAAATAGTTGACACGCAAATTAGGGCACTTGTGAGCCAAACTGTGTGGGTGATCCTGTTCATCAATTCATGGAACCGACTGTGCAGGATTTCTCCAGGACTTGTGTGGAGTTCACGCATGCCCGGCACCTCTCTGCAAATTGACGAGCGCCTAGCATGAGACTCAGTGAAGAGTGTGGGCTGGGCCGACGCAGCGACACAAATAGTGGGTGGATTATGAAGAATGAGGAAGAGCACGCAAACATGTGGGCGTGTTGAGGGACGGCACACGGCCAAGCAATCATACCCCATACATGCACAAATACAACCGTATTCATGGATTTGAAATCTGAACATCGGCTCATGAATAATCATATACAAACCCTCAAACTCATACGCCACATGATAGCAGGCATAAATGTCAATGCGCATAGGACAAAATGCCTTTAAAGCATGCAGTACACACCAAACAAACGTCTACAGGCACGATGAATCCAGCAATAGTCAGAGCTATCGTGCACAGACGATGCAGGAGCAGGAGGATGCCCAAGGCCTGCATCATCACAACACACACTATGCTTTTTGGGATACCGGGTGACCAGGTCTATGGCAGGTACAGGTTCTCCCTCCACATAATCCTAGACCTTGTCAGGGAATGGGAAGACGGTGTAACATCACCCACCATCTGCTCCCAGGCCATTACCGTGCTAGAGAAAGTGCTGCCTGCACTTCATTTCCTTGCCACTGGGTATTTCCAGTGGACCACTGCAATAGTTGGTGGGATATCACAGGCCACACAATCACGCTGTCTACACCAGGTGCTGTCATGCATAACAGCACATGCATGTGTGCGCAGGCACATGGATATGCCCCGAACACTGGGAGAAAGGCATACAGTGATGCAGGATTTCTATGCAGTGGCATGCTTCCCTCGTGCACATGGGAGAATAGACTGCACACATGTTGTGCTACGGCCACCCCGATTGACAGAGCACATCTACCAGAACAGAAAGCACTGCCACTCCATCAATGTGCAGGTAGTGTGTGATGCCAAGGGATTCATTATGGAATTCTATGCTAATTTACCGGGCAGCACACTTGACAGCTACATCCTCCGCATGCCACCATTGCACTGGGCCCTGGGATCTGGAAAACATGGCAATGCATGGCTCATTGGTGAGTATGAACAGTCATGAACATGCATGCATGTCACATTCTGAATAGACCCTGCCAAATGACAATAACATGACCACCTTCATGATGACACCCACCAGGAAACCCACAACACCAGCAGAGGTGAGATATAATACTGCAGTAGCGGCAAAGTGGAGCTCATATTTAGAGTGCTAAAGTCACGGTTCCACTGCCTTGACCACTATGTTGGGGTGTTGCTATATGCACCACCAGTAGTCTGTAGAATCATTGTGACTGCATATGTCCTGCACATTGTTGCCACATGGCACAGTTTAACAGTGGACATGCAGCTGGGACACCGGCCGCACTCACAGGCAACACCCTTGCCCATGGCTGGCCAAAGGGCACATGGAAAGGCTGCATGCAATCATACTTCACCTAAATACCAGCCCCTGTGGAGTACACACACTCAAGCCACCTCCCAGGTGCCAGTCAACAGCGAATTGGGGCCTATCCTGTGTGCCCATAACAACGCCCTGAGAATGTGCCACTGGGGGGGCCAAATTGTATGTGTCCATTAGACATAAAACAACATGCACAGAGGCCCCATAAAATACTTGTAAGTGGGACTTTACCCTTACGACTTTACAAATTATGGACTGAAATAATTCTGGAAGCTGAATAACTATACAAATGCAACAAAGACAAGAACAAGTAAACACATGTTGATACAAAAAATGCATCAACTAAGCAATAATCAAATATTAGCACTTAGCCATTTGTGGACACCAAAAGCAACATGACCACCAATTCCTCGAAGCAAACCAGAATCGGATTGAACAACTGTGGGACCATGTGCACTACACACACAAACCTATGCATGTTGCTGTGAGCGTGAAAGCAGGGGTGCAAGATTCCATATGTGACATACAAACCAGGAATAGGGAGACATTGCATCCCATATCAAAACTACCACTGAATAAGAGCCAATTTGTAAGTGGAAACAAATGTTTGACACACCCTAAGGTCCACATTCACAGTAGCATCAACTATTGGTGCAATAACACATGAAAACATCCTGCGACACATACCCATAATCTGCATGGCAGTGCACAAATGAACAACACAGGCATAACAACTTGACACAACAGTGTCCATGTAGAACAGCAAAAAGCACACAGCACAAGCAACAAAGTCCTAGACAGTTGCTGCATGGGCAACAAATGTACTGCATGTAGACAACAAACCACACACATGACACCAGAAGTTTGAACACATACTACAAAATCGATGCCATCAAACCTGTGCAAGGACAGCCCTGGATCCACAATGCATGTTCCATAACAATTAACTGGTTCATTGTCCAAACCATTCCCTGAGAACCACTATGCTCACAATACATCATCACACCAAAGCAGTCATGTTGAGTCTGAAGAAAAACAGTGTACTACAAGATGAATGCACATCGTACCGTTACCTCATCCCATGTGAGCCTGTAGCAGCTGAACTGTGCAGTCCACCAAAATCCCCCTCTATCGGCCTGGAAACCACCAAACACTTATGCTGTCACCTGTGCATGCATACAGCTGTTACTTCCTCCACAATTCCTTCATCCATAATTACATGCCAAATTCATCTGTAGAGAAATACAAATCAATGTGAGGGCCAGCAACACATCCATGCACCTAAACATACAGCAACATGTGACCCCTGAGTGACATGCAAAAGGCATACAATAACTCACCAGCCACACATCACCATGTGTCCTGGCACATGCGTACACTTCCGTCTACCTCACGCCAAACAATCATGAACAACCCACAAAGAACCCCTACACTGCCCCCCCCACCCTGTGCCAGGCAGTGAAGACCATCTTACACTTATCCATCATCATGCTGATGCCACCTTCACCAACACATGCATCTGGCCACATTTATCATGACACTGAGAGTACCCCCAAAAACGGAACATTGAGAGAGTGCAATCCCAGGAGCACCTTCGTAGTATTCTCAATGTCATGATATGCCATACCCTCATCAATGTGGCTGTCGGGCAATGCAGTAAACACTGGCAGGGTCAGCTGATGATGCTAAGCCCAAGAAGAAAGTAACCAAAAATCTCACCATCTGCACAGAAGAAAGGATCTTGCAGAAGGCAGCACTTCACAGAGGCAGCTGTCAGACTGGACTGGAAGTCAGGGTACCGAGGCCACTGTATGAAACTCACAAGCAGACATGAGAAAGCAATGACAAACAGAGGCTAAGGACAAACACACACAACAGGGAACAGGCAACAGGAAAGTACAAGGGAAGGCATTGAGGTGCACCCAGCAAATGTCAACAGGCCTCATAATAAGTGATGGTGTACCGTGAATGGTACATGGTCACATTGTCAACCAACAAAGACTGGACAGTCATATGTGCCTGGTGTCTGGAGAACATTGGATCCCACAAATGTGCAGCAATTTTGTTGTGTGTGGATTTGTCTTGGGACAGGCACCCCAGAAGGGGAAGAAGAACCAAGATTGGACTGCCTGTGTGGGTAGGAATTACTATTAAAAACACATTATATGGGATCCCACGTGGCAGCCAACACACATGTGAAAATGCAAGGAAACACTCAACACCACAACCTCAAACAGGTGTCATAGCACACAAACAACCGGACCAGACACCCTCATGACAACTCACCAACTAAGGCCCTACAGTGATAGCCCCCTCCGCCCCACTAGGATCCCACAACCAGGGACACCATGATTGTCTTGAGGAAACAGCAAGCATAGACACACCAGCCTAACAACACCGTGTGTCACATGCACCCACGAAGCTGGACCCGTTCACCCCAAAACAACTAAAAGAAAAGTGACCCCCACACAGTGCCACACTCCCTGTCACACACCACAACACAAGTGACACCCTGAGTGCCCTTCACTTACCTGCACATTGTACCCACCTGGCTTGCATCCATTGCATCCAACCTAGAAATGCATTTTCAAATGGCAAAGACATGCATTGCAACAACATAAAGATGTGGCACATCCATGACAACTCATGTAGACAACAAGAAAATAGGCATTCACCACCCATTGAACAAGGATCACAGAGTGCAAGAGGGGGACAGGACACAGAGTGACGATTGACTAGCAGTGGAGTGGAGCGGGAGAGAGAGAGTGACAGCAGAAAAACATTGCAAGAAGGAGACTGAAGTGGAGATGAGGACAGACATGCCTGACAGCACAGTGGGTGAGGGCATAGATAATCCACCCTAGGGAGGAAGATGGAGACATGAATACCTCTTGAAGTAGCATCCTGGTCGGAGAGCACAGAAGGAACATAGATGTACAAGAACCACATGTAGTGGTCCATGAAGGACAAAAGTGGGTGACGCTGAAAGGCAGACTGGCAAAGAATGGGCACATGTGAAAGGTCAATCATCAACCCTACATCTCACAAAAACACCCATGTACGCTACATCCCTGCAAAGACGGCTCTCCAACCATATACGCAGACCCTACACCAACCAACAAACACCCCTGTACTACAACACTGCAAATGGACCTCTGGACAACATCCAGCTGTTCCACAACACACCACACAACCTGATTAAGATTGTCCCAGTAAGGGTGCATGGATTCCAGGGTGCACTTGCAATTCACACAGGGAGAACAGATGAAGACAAGCTGTGGGGAGTCAACGGTCTCACACATGCATGGGACCACAATGTGGGCACGCAACATACAATCATTGGCAGTGGCAGATGACATGAAGGAGGTATTAAACCCCAAAACATGTAAGACACCCTGGTGCAGATAACCAACCGAATCAAACACTGTACAAAAAGTAATCTCATTGGGTAACACAGAAGCAGTCAGTCATGGGAACACATGCGCATACCTGTCCAACCCGACATTCATCAAGTGTGACAAACATGTCCTGTGGCGTCAATGCACACAAGAGGCCAGAATTGAATCACCATACGCTACGGCATGAAGCGTTGCAGCAGAGGATTAGGATACAGGTCAATCAATGTGTGTGGTAGATGTTTAACAGTGGCATGGCTGGGCAGGTCATGTGAGTGGATAAGGGAGTGGATTGAGACGTGGCACATGTCAAAGAGTAGTGTGCACAGGGAGTACACCTGCACAACATGGAGGGAAACATCTGGACAGGGGGAGTGGAAGGGTGGAGTAAGGAGATATCATCACAGTCAGTGAGGTAAGTGTTGAAGTACAAAAATACACAGAGTGCAGCTGCACAGTGAATGCATGCCGTCAATCAGTATTCATCTCCCTCATTGCAGTGGTCTGCTAAATACCACTGCCCAAGCAGAGTGTATCAGGAATCATCTCCTTCATTGTCAGCCAAATACCAATGCTTAAGCTGTGTGGAACAAGAGCCATCTCCCTCATTAGAGTGGTGAAGGGAAGTGTGATGAATCTGATGGTGACAACACTCCTTTCCCAGTGGTGACCTCTCCCCACGTGGCCAGGGGGTGGCAGCTGCTACCTGATCTTGACCCAAAGGGGGCTACATAACAAGGGGGACGCAACCCTCAAGGGAGTGACCTGACATAACTGGATGAAGGGCTGTATCCCTGTCAATTAAAGGTCCTTAGCCCCCCTTCCTACAACCTTTCAAACATCATGGTATACTGCCAGGCTTCCAACATGACTGTGACGCAAAAGGACTCATGAGTAAAATACCCACCTCACTTCCCCTTTGGCAATTCAACCATTCCCTTAAGAAGTACGGAGACAAGGAAGAATAGTACCCTGAATGAATATCACTTTCACAGTACTGGACGAAGAAGATCCCCCAATGACTTACAAGAGTGTTATATGATCACTACTGTGATGAAGTAGAAGAATGGAGGAATGAGCATTACACAAGAGTCACATAGAGCAGTCCAGTCTTTCCCAAAATCCTATTGGCTAAAGCCAGTATAAAAGCAAGGAAAGAGTCAAGAAGTGTGAGAGTGGCCCTCCCTTGAGGACCTGGCTGCAGGAATTGTTTGCTGCAAGAGAATGAACCTTGGACTGTTGTTACAGAGGAAAGAAGGGGGGTCCCTCACACCCCAATTGTTTCTGGGGAGTGCTGGGGGAACCCAGGGAACCACTGTGGCCCCCAAAGAGGGGAAAAACCCTGGAGTACCAGCCTTGGGACAGAAGGAAGCAGGAAGATCTCTCACTGGGGGAAGGCCAACTGGAGAGGTGCATCCTGAAGAGAGACTACCAAGAGCTCTGCTGGAGTGAGAAAGCTGTCTCCTTCGGGACATACCAAGAGATTGTGGAGGTGCAGAGGCTGTCATGGAGCCATGTGGCTCAGGAAGACAGCAGTGGGAAGCTGATCACGAGACCAAACATGATGTGAGAATGCCTGAAGCCAGAACAGGGCTCCTGGGCGTTTTCAGGTGCAGAGCGGGATCGTTGTCCTTGCCGAACCTGAACGGAAATCAGACGAACCAGGCAGAAACTGGGGGGAGTGTGCCGGCCAAGGAAAGAAGCCGAACAACTGCCTCCGGTTGACCACAGGAAGAGGAAAGAACACCAGCAATAGCCGGCAAGTTTCCTAAAAGGAGCAGGGACACCAGGGCATACAGGCAAACATGCCGAATGCAAATAAATGTGAAACATGTGAATGAAAGATGTGAAAGAGAAGGACATACTGAACCCTTTATAAAAAGGGAAAGGAAATGAGAAGTAGGAGACGTTAGGTTTTGCAAGTGTATGCAATACACATAAAAGAAAATCCCTGGCAGGAAAGTGAACCATACAGGTACTGCGTTAAATAAAGTAGACTCAGGAGAATATTACATTTGAAGGTGTCTGCAGAGCTCAAAGGAAAGAAATGCCCTGACAAGAGAGTATACCTGGCAATTGCAAGTGTGTTAAAGAAATCCCTGTCAGAAGACTATACCAGGCAATTACAAAAATGTAAACAAGCCCTGGCAGGAGAGTATACCAGCCAAATACAAGAGTGTTTATATGCACAAATGTTCTCATGGGAAAGTCCTGGTAGGCAAATACACTAGGCAAATGCAAACTAAACAGTGTAGAAGATCCATATCAGAAAAAGGGGTCCCGAGATGGATATATTAGGACCAGCCAAAGGCTGTGTGAAACTAAGAAAACAAGAAGTGAAAACTTGGCAGGAGAGTACACCAGGAATCCTAACAAAGTAAGGATAAAGAATCAAGTTGTTTTCGTGGAACAGTTGCCTTGTGGATGAAGAGAAATTCAAGGAACTGATAACTTAGAACATACCACAGAGGGGAGAGAAATCCAGGGGAAGTGAACCACCCTCTGAAATAAGGAACTTTGTCCTTCTGGAATTTTGTGCTGGAGTAACACATATTTCCTTTGCCACTTTTATAAACCACTTAAGGTCAAAGACATTACCCTTTTCACCTTAGAGTTTATTTTGTTAGAGGGTGCGGGCTAGAACAGTACTTTCGACACGGGATGAATTTGCTTTGAACATTCTGACATTGACAGATGGTTAGTTTTGGTTTTAGGTAGGGAAATACCTCCAGTACATGGACAGAGGGGCCTTTTCCCACACCCTTCTATTTAAATAAAAGTCTTTGACCAAAACTATGAATCCCTTGTGTCCAGGTCTAATTCCTTGCTCCTCACAGAAGCCAAACAAGGCTGTACGTTTTCTACTTCCTGAAAGGAGTTAAAGACTAATCCAGGTTTTCTACAAGTGTGTTTAAATGCCACTGCAGAGAACTTTTATAGAAGTATCAGGTGAAGGGAGTCATTCATCTGGTCCATTGTGATGGAACATTGAAGGACTTACTTCTAATACAAGATGGAAAGCAAGACACCAGGAGAAGGGAGTCATTCTCCTGTGGTAGGAAACACAAACTTCACTTTAGTCAAAGACTTATGCTTATAGTATAGGGTTAGATTAGTTGGTTTTTGGCAGGGGATGGAGAACATTTAATTTTGACAGACATTCTAACAACTCACTAAAGATTTCCTAGGTTGAGGCAAGACAAGCCCCTTAGAAGTAAGGCTAGACATGTTCTTTATTGGTTCAATAAAAGTGTATACCCCACATCATGACCCCTCCTTTTACTTGTCAGTTTCCTTATTCTACACCCTCACACCAAGGCCCCACTCTGCCGTGGACACTGACGGCTCCACCACTGGTCCCACCTCCAACTTGCCAGTGCCAGCCCAACTCAGTGTTGCAGTCATTCCTCGAGCAACACCAGAGAGAGAAACTCACTCCGGGTTATCCAATACACCCAGGTGATGCACCATGACGCCCAGATCTGCAACCTTTCTCCAATTGTGTGCTCTGTGAAGGGCCTGTTGCTCAAGCTCCTGCACCAGGCAGTCAAAGCACCGCAAGGGATATCTTGTTCCAGTTCCTGCTTCTTGCCAACAACCTGCATCGCTTGACTCCCCTGGATCGCACAACTCAGGCACAAGCAGGTACACCCTGCACTCCCACTGTTAGCCCCCCATGGTCAGTAACTCTCTGCGGAGCCATAGAAAACCCTGTTTACTCACTTCTGAGAACTGGAACAATGTCTGATCTACTGCATTGCCTGGAACAGCTCAAACCTGAGAAAGAAAGCACCTCTAGTCCTGTGGACTAGGTTCATATTCTTGATAGTGCAGCCATTGTCCACGTGCTGCAACCAGGGTTTGCAAAAACATTCCAAGATTAGGTGACTAAAGTTTTCGTGCCCTACATCAAATAACAGCTTCAATCAGCATCAGGAGTAGACATTATCTGGGATGATAGGACTGAAAGCTTTAAGAGTGGCGCACACAGCAAAAAGTGAATAGGTTTTCAGAAATATGTTAGGTCAACAGGTTCAGTTCCAAAAAACTGTCAAGACTTTCTGCACACTGATGAAAACCAGACTGAATTGTTCCCCTTGTTGGCAACAAGTGCAGTAGCCATTGCTTCAAACAATCACAATGCACTTTGTATAAATTGGCAAAACGTCTTTGGACGGACTCGATGCCCACATTAAGAAGCAGACACTCGTATCCTACTCCACTTAAGTGATGCTGGGCAACAAGGGTATAATAACGCCTTGAGACGCAGTGAAGACACTGATGAGCCATAACATCAGCATTCAACGGAAAATTGATTAACTAACTAATTTGGAGTTGGGACAGCAAAGAGCATCTGGCTCTATGCTTTTCATGCGTTAGCTGGGGCACTGCGTCCTGATCGCCGTTTTGCTGTGATAATGTTGCAGGCAATTACTCTGTGCAACACTGTGGCAGAGGAAAATGGACTGCTTGGGACCCTGGCAGTACATATGGAGATGTCATGTCAGCATTCTGTGCGTTGGCTGACAGATCAACTCAACGTCAGTCGGAGAATTGCCGAGTACTGTTGGGGAGAAGTGTAGTTTTGCTGTATAACCACGCTAGCAGCGAAGAGCATTCTAATGGAGCAAGAAAGCAGCCATTCATTCAGAAAGGCAGAGCAAATGACAGTCTCCCACCTGCGCTCATTCAACATTTCATAAGAGCTCTGCCTAGCAGGCTCCTCAATATTGGGCCCAAATGATGATCGCACAACTGCAGCTTGCATCTCAGAGTGCTTGGGCTGGAAGAAGGATAGGGGTTGATGGGAAATATGCTGGACAACCCTATGAGAGGCTACGCCAGCTTGCACGTAACTCATGTGATTTTGCTGCTGGGAAGGCTGGGATGGAACTGTGCAAGTGTCCGACGGCTGCTCCACAGTGAAGTGCTCTTTGTCTTTACGGCAAATGTTTATAATGGCTAAAATAAGTAAGGGCGGAGACAGCATCCAAGTATATATCAATTTAAAAAATAACCATTTACTGTAGTAGGCTGACAACTTTGTTCATACATGGAATAAAACATGAAACAGCAACTATTATTTTAGTTTGTTCTCCTTAAAATGCCTTAAGATTGAAAACAATAAAAAAAAGTCTGGGCCATGTTACAAAACTGAAAAACTATGACCTACCATTATGCCTTTTAACATTTTCAAGGCCTAATCAGGGATAATAAACACTAAAATATCCACGAGTCTCCAAAAATGAAGACCCATGATAGCAATTGGTGGAAATATTTAAAAATGTCTACCTGGTTTTTACAAGGACTATTTGCGAAGGACCGATAACCAACATGTTTTACTATGGTATGGTCTTAAATTCTGCCAAATTCCATGCTTCTATCATCAAAGGCACAATTGTTTCACCTATCTGCTGTACTAAAGGGGTGATGGTGGAGAAGAACCGTGTCAGGAAGTGGTGAAGGTGGCAAATATTGAATCTGTCTATTTGGAATTTGTAACAGGTTATTTGTAACGCGCTTAATAGACAGAGGTTTCTAAGCGCGAAGCCGGCGAACGAACCTGTGTTGCTTAGCGTCGTCTCTTATCGATCCTCCCGAGACTTACACACGGAAGAAATCCTGTTCTTATAAATCAGAGCTACACTGTGAGCATCTTCTAAGGTAGCCCACCCCAAAGAGAATGTGAGGAGAACAAGAAGGAAGAATGGCTCTTTGGTTAATGTTCAAGCAAGGCATGACTTTAGGCCCTATGGAGGGAGGTGTGCTGGAGTTATCTACATTACTCCCCTGTAGTCCTAATGAACAATAGGTTTGGGGAATGCAGCTGTCGTCAAGGTTTCACTAATATGCTGTGTGGTACAGACGTTTGTATTTTGTATTTATGGTAATGCAGAAGTGGATAAAAACGCAAGAATATATTTTTATTAAGACACCTGGCATATTAGAGCAATTATATATTTTTGCAAGCATACCATATAGTGAATTGATTGATAGATTTGGCATTCATAATGCGCCTATACACAAGTGTTTCAAGGTGCTATCAGTGAACATACTGTTGGTTATTTTCTGAAGATTGCTCGAGCAGGAGGCGGCTATAATTAATTTTTGCTTCACCCAGATCAAGAGAAGACCAGAGGGCAGAATCGGATCCACCTTTGTTTGGACCAGGAGCAGGCAAGATAATAGACCAGACTAAAAAGAAGACCAATCAAACACCCTCTTTTATTTTTCTCTCTTTCATCTTCACAATACAAGAGTCTGAAGCTCGGAGATCTATTTTTCAATCCTGATTTCAGGCCAGAAATAACTTAAGGAACATTTCTGTTTGTGATCCAAAGTAAGAATTGACTTTCCTTAATGTTTTTACTTTTTATTTTTCCCCCAGATTTCTTTGAACATTAACCCTGACCATTTTTGATCATTTTAGGCAAGTGCATTTTTCTTATATCAAGTCTATTAGCTAAACATTGGGCCTCATTACGACTCAGGCGGTAAGGGGTTTACGGCGGCGTAAACAGCGCCGACCCTTACCGCCTGATTCCGAGGTCCCTTAGCGCCATGGAGGTTTTAACACCTGCTTTTAGCAGGTGTTAAAATCCATGGCGCTAAGGGACCTTGATGTTAATTACGCCACCGTAATTTACGGTGGCGTAATTAACGCCTTCCCCACTCCCATTATGCCCTATGGGGCAAAAATGGAATGGGGAAGGGTAAATGGGGATTGGGGACTTACCGCCCCGCCAACCTCGGAATGGGGCGGTAAGTCCGCCAAACACCATGGCGTAAACGTAGTTTACGCCATGGTGGTAAAGGTACGACCCAGGCGGTAACTTACCGCCTGGGTCGTAATGAGGCCCATTATCTACATACAGACAAGAGATCACAACATACATCTGTCGCTACACATCTGTTCAAGACGCCCAGAGACAACCATTAATAGGAATGAAATGAGACGTTTCTGAATAATCTCCTATGATAGTATGCTTACAGCTGCCATTTAAACCTGGGCAAAATGCAGATACATTTTCATTTACAGACAAATCAAAATGAGCAACAAATAAATACATAAGAAATTCAAGGTGTTGCTTTCTATTGAAACCTGATCCGGAGCTTTAGCAATAGAAGCTCCTGAAAAGGCAGTCCACATAGGAAAGAGAAGCAAAGGGGAGTATCAATGCTTGTGCATTTCTCTATCTAAATAGATATTTGCGAATAAGCCACGAGTTTCTTGGGAAGGCACAACATGTATTGTGGCTAGCAGTGATGCTATAATGCAGAGCAAACTGCTTAACGCAAATCACTTCATTTCAACACTGGTATAACCAATATAAAGTCAAGGACTTGTGCACATCCATTGCATGAAACAATGTACACATGCCAGTGGGCAAAACACATGTTCACAATCCATACCTTCTGTTCCTAATGAAGTGTGAGATTGTGTACTATGGCGGACCTGAAAGGTTTGAAGTGGAAAATCTGAATGTGACCCTCGCAACACCCACCTGACTTGCAGCCCAAAGACTGAGAGATGTACATCACTCCTGGGCCCTTCATCACCATTGGCGATGTATCACAGATGTGAGAAAAGCTATTCACTCAGACAGCCATTCAAACCATAGCGACTGACAATATGGAAGAGAAACCGTTGTCATTGATCGAACAAGTTGACTGACTACAACCTCGAGAAGCTGATGACATCACTACTGACATCATGACGTACATAGATGCGTTAGACATGAAGCATATAGGCATCCATGCACAAAGGTACCCAAACACTTTTAGTTTATTACTGCTAGACACAGAACTAATGCTTCTGACTCATAGCAGTTAGAGGGCTGACACACTTACACCAGTATATCTTTTGGTAAGCAGAAACAGCAAGATGCTAAGAATGCATATAGCCAGCTTGCACATGTTTAATTGCGACTAACATGGAGGGCCATGAGAACAAAAATGGGGGTCATAAGTTCATTGAAGTGAATGAGGAAATCAAGAGGAACTTCAAACTTGTTTTTATGATGTCACTAGCCTTTAAAACGGTATAACCCACATTTGGAGGATGCAAGCTCTGGAAACAACATTCTGTTCTACTCTGATCCCTGTCATTTTTATCTGTAATAAAGACAATAAACCTTGCCCTATTGTTCAGTCTTCCATTCTTGCGGTGGGGATTTTGTCAGGGCCGAAGTATCCTCTTGCTGGTAATCAGGGTGACTGCTTACAGTGCCCCGCAGCTCCTTTACAAGTGGTAGCAGAGGGCTGCAGCATTAAACCTGCTTCGTCCCACCGCATGCCCGAAGGACTTTATAGTGACCTGCAAGGACCGATCCTCATGACCACGCGTGGGAATAATTGAAGACATCGCCAGGAGCCACCTTGGAGAAAATCCTGCCCCCTCCCTGTGGGATGCCAAGCAAACTGGACGGCAGAGTGGCAGGTTCTGAGAGAGTTGGTGTTCTGAGGGGTTCAGGGGATCACAGAGTGTAAGTATAGACTCAACTATACGGCAAACACAGGGGAGGGAAAACAACCACCTAGTGTTGTGTTTAGTGTTTTTTTTATTTCTTATAAAAGTTACCTGTTTTTTAAGCAGTCAGTTTAGGCGGTCAGCTTAGACAGTTAGCGTAGTCTACAGATGAAAATATAAAAAAATATTATAAAAAGGTTACCTGTGATCTGGGTATTAGCTTGGTTTATGGATTACAAATATTAAAAATACTCAAAAGGATTCCTGTGAGTTAGGCAGTTTAGCTTGGTTCATGGATGATTATGTTTGGTTACCTGTGCCTAGGCATTAGCAGAGGCTGCATCTTAGGTCACGGAAGGTAGTTTCTTAATTTATCTCTTTGGGATGTATTCCTGTATGTGTTGGTATAGAAGAAGGGCCACATGATTCTTTGGGGATCCCTATGTCTAGGTGAGGCAGGAAGATGGCTGTCATGTTTGTTATTGTGTTTATGTTGACAAAAATGGAGAAATATAGTGAACATTGAGGCGTTTTTCTTCGGACAGTTTGTGACATCACATGTGAGGTTGCTCCAAAGGACTTGAGGTGCTTGAAAGGTGGTGGATTTCATATTGTTGAACTGTTGGTGGTGAAAAGTGTTATGCAATTGGGCAGAGCTCAAGGAGCACATGAATGAAGTTACAGTTTAAGCCTTAAGGGCAGAAAACGCAGTGTGTGTGGTGCACGGAGCACCCTCTTGTTGATGGTGGTGAGCCAGAGAGGCTGTTGAAATTATTCTTTTCATTGTTATAGTTTTTGTTAATTTGATCGAAAAATGATATTGATTATGCAAAATGTGAATTAACAAAGGTAATTGAAGGTATCAAAATCCCGATTTGAGGTCAAGTAAGCATTGGCAATTGCAAAGTAACATGTCACTATACAGGATACACCCATTCAACATTCAGTCTCTCCCATGATATCAAGACAAAATACGCAAGTATAGTGCAGAAAGGACTTGCGATACAGAGGGCAAAATGGCAAAGCCATGGCCCAAAGATGGCAGCTTTTCCAAATGTGTGCAGCAACATATGACCACGTATTTACATGCTGCCTATAAGGGGAAGAAAATAAGTAATCGATTGCTCATATTAGCTGTGGAAAGTGTTTCAGGATGAGGAAGGGGCGGTCCCAAAACCAGTGGTTGTTGAGCGAGTGGGATACAGGGGCAAATTGCCCACGGGTCCCCCTCCTCCTCCTCAAACTGCAGATGTATGTCCAACAGCAGAAACCCCTTAAGGGAGTTTAAAGCGGCAGCAGGATACATCAATCCTACTTTTGCACCACCCATGTATCGCAGCAAAGACACACTTTGCGGCGTGAAGCACACAAATAAAAAAGCAGAATCAGTGGCGGACATAAGGAGTGCAGTGACTTGCAAGCAAAACTGAGAAAAGGCACAGACAAGACATAGTGGGGATCATGAGGCGATAGTCCTGACAAACTGATGGGTAGGTGGACCGATATTGCATAAATTGGATGGGAAGACTACAAGCGAGATGGGGCAGACAGCAGAGGAAGCCCCAGACCATAAGGGTGCTGAGGACGGAGCTAAAGAATGGGCAGAAGTAATGGAAGAAGTATGCAGAAGAGAGAGGGAAGAGAAGAAGCAACACGACATGTTGCAAACAGAATGAGAATTAGCGGAAGGGAGGAAAAGGGAAGAGAGTGAAAAGAAAAGGCAAAGGGAACTAGAGGAGACGGCGATGAGGAAGGCTGAAGAAGAGAGAGAGTTGCAAATAAAGAGAGAAAAGAGAAGACTGGAAGTTGAGCGAAATGTTAAAGAGTGCCGGCGCACAGAAGAAGAGGAGGATAGGAGACGTGAGCAAGAGAGAAACAGAAGTAAAGAAAGACATTTTAAAAAGGTAATGGACATTAAGACGAACCTGACACGTGTTCAGGAAGGGGAGGAAGTTACTGAATGGCCCATAGGTCTGTACTCACCCTCCTGAGCTTGTAAGACAAGATAGCTGCACCATGTGAGGACAGGAGGTGCAGGATTCATATACTCCAGCAAAACTCAATAATGAGGACTCAGTAAGTTGGCAAAGGGAAGTCTGTTTAACGGCAAGTACATCAAACAGGGTGAACAAATGGAAATCAGCAGCGTTGCGATCACCTCTCTCGCCCCGACTTCCCCGAACTTCAGTTGAACAGCCACTTTTATGCATAAAACCCATCATCATTGACATCTAACTTTACAAAAATCATCATGCAATATAATTGGTTAAGAAAGGTAACTTAAGTATAGGTGCTATATCTGTGTACGGTAATAGAGCATGTGGATTGGATAACTCTTATCGGGTGGGCGTCTATGTCCAGCCCTCTACATTACTCGTGATAGACGTCACAACAAGTACGACGTCTCATTGGTTCTACTGGCTATAGGAACCTAGACATAAATCCCCATTTTAATTAGCAGCATGCAGAATAGAAACCTAGGTGCCTGGTGTCCCAAGTTTCACCCTGCCTCCCTTCCATCAATCAGTATCTTAGGGCTATGTGTCAATTAGTTGGCTGGGTATGGCCTCGGGACTGTAGAGTCTTATCAGGAGAAGTTATGGCATCCTCGGGTTCTGGATGACATCAGGCGGTGGTACTTCTTCAAGCCTGGCAGGTCACGTGTCTGTTCACCATGAATCTGCTTCAGTTTCCAGCTTTTATTGTATTTAATTCTGCTTCGGCTCTGCCACCTGCCTGGGCCTCTCTTATCTTGACCTTCACGGGCGAGCTGGTATGCTCCGGTGCCTGATTCTTGTGAGTTGATGCTCTCCTCCCCTTCTGGTTGACCTCGATTTCCTAGGCATGAGCAGCTCTCTGTTGAGTTTCGATTCTGCTCCTTCTCTTGCCTTTGGCTGGGTTTCGAAAACTTGGTCTGTCAGGCCTATGGCCGCCTGGGTACATTTCTGCTTTTACAAAATGGAGTCACACTTGTTTATATGCTTCTTGAGGTAGATATATAGTCGGCGCATGCCGCTTCTATTATTCTACTAAGCATTGCAAGCAGTATCGGTTTCTTAGCATCTTGCGTTTCAAGCCTATTTACACACGTTTAACAGGACGGTTGCTTCCATCTTGTCTCGTAGCACCGTTTTAACATTGTCTCTTCTCTGTGTCCATTACATTTATTTTTGTAGCTACTCGCACTGGCGTGCTTGTCTTCGATAGCCATTTTTGTTCATTTGCGAGACTGTTCAAGCACTTATGTCATTTCTACTGGCCTTCCATTAAGGCTTTTGGGGTATCTTTGTGGACTGTCATGATGCCTACCTCCAAGGAGCCAGACCAGGCCCAGCTACCCCAGAGGCAGACATCATGTCCCCGAGGGAAGTCTCAGCAGCCCCAAATAGGGGCCCTTTGGACTCAGTCCTGGCGCCTTTGGCTCATATTGGACAACAGTCCTGGCGCCATAGGCGCCAGGCTCATAAAAGATGACTTTGTGTAGAAAGGTACTTGGTGTAAACTTACCTGATGCAGACCATGCTGCAACATCCAGGCCATCTAGAGGCCTGAATGGGACTACTTTATCTTTGGGGACTACTTAACCACACGGGTGTGGCCGGAGGAAGAATACATACCTGAGAGGAAGGATACATACCTGGAACTACTTTGAAGGCTATTTAAGCCACGCCCAAGCAGCAACTCACGCTTCGCGTTGTTCTGCATCTAGCAGCTGGACGCTCACCATGTCTGCTCCTGCATCCTGACTTCTGCCACGCCCGCCAGCATCCTGGAACACCTGCAAAGGAAGAAGAGAAGAGAATAGAAGAAAGAAGAGTCCTTACCTGCTAAAGCCGCATCCCGGAGACATTTCGCCGACGATCCTGAAAAGGAAGACATTCATTTTAAAAGCACATTGCATCGATCGCTGCAGCGCCGCATTCCACTCACCTTTACTGGGCGCCTCCATGTTCATCAGCGACCATCTGGATCCGCAGCCACATTTCAGCGCCTAGGGAGAAAAAGACAAGAACAAAGGTGAGCTAGGGAAGAGAATAAGAAAACCTTCATTTTCCATCATAAGACTTACCTGTTGGGTCATTCCCACTTCATTTCGGGTCGGTGCCGCATCCAGGCATTTCCGGACCCCGGCCCCTAAGGGGAAAAAAGAGACATCAGCGTTAGTGAGCGAATGCTAAGACATTACCTGAACGCTCATTAAAGACTTACCTGATATCTACTGGAACTGCACCTCTCACTTCGGGTCGGTGCCATATCTCTGGCATTTCCGAACCCCGGCCCCTATGGGGAAGAAAGACACAAGGATTAGTGCATTAATGCAAGGACACTAAAGGAACCTCTCATCAAACAACTCACCTGAGTTTCCTTCGTCGGTTCCATTGCTCATCTCGGAATCTTTGTTCTGCACCTGAAATAGAGACAACGGACAATTATTATTTCGGGCTCATACTTATAAACAGAATTCTCACAGTATTTTACCGGGAAGGTCAAGCAAACTTGAACTCTCTACAATCCAAGATCCAGTGAAGTAACTGGATTACAATGCGCCCCTGCATCAGAAGCAGGATGGAGAGCTCGTCCTTTCAGACCCTAAGGTGAGACTTCACGGGGAATCGCAGAAGGGTTTTGTGGAGGGTGAGAAGGGAGTGGGAGGCTTACACATTATCCCTCAGATTGTTAATACTCCCTTTTCACACACAGAAGGATATTTCTGCGAGCCAGACAAGCCAGATTTGAGGGTCCGGTCCTGTCCATCTTCCGAGTCCTGCGCTTCACCATAGAAGAGGCAACAGCACTCCAAACCAGGCCTGCACCTCCGTGGGAGTCAGGTGAGCGTAACAGGACTGCATGAAGGTACTCCTCATTTCGTATCAGCGGCTGGTATGGCTGTCTGATAGGATACCGCGCTGCCCAGGGTTGTCTTGTTATGGGCACTTAAACAGGCACGGATCTCCTAATGTATACTGGGCAGAGTCCCAGTGCGGCTCTCTGTTGGTTCATTTGCTCTTCATACGTCACGCCCCTTGCCGGGTACCTACCTGTCAGATCGAACTGAGGGGCAGGGGTGCAGGTCATGTCTGGAACCTCCTCTACACACGTCTGAATGACGATGAGGGAGAGGGAATACAAAAAAGAATAGGGGACATTTATAGAAGAAGAAGAACAGTTTAGATGCCCCAAAAATGAGTAAGAGTACGGCACAGTCCTTGTTGAGGGTGCAACAGGATTTTTCAGATAAGACGAAAGGGAGACAACAGGAGAAACCAATGTTAAGGAGTCTCAGCTTTGAGAACAAAAGAGAAGAGGACAGTGACAACAGTATTGGGACCATGGGGTCAGATGATGATCGACAGGAAAGTGGCAATGATGAGGGGGAAAGGTCTCAACATCGCTCCAGGGAAGTAAGCCCTGACAGAGACACAGTATGGGGACAAGGGAAAGACATGAAAAGAGACGAGAGTGAACATGAGGGATGACTGGAGCGACCAAGGGACAGATCGCAAAGTGCAGATGACATTACTCCATATGTACCATACAGCTGGAGTGTACCGTCATTCAGTATGTAGGTGACATTTCGGTTTGCAGCAGCTCTGAAGAGCAGTGTCGAAATGACTCATTGAACTTGTTTACAGGACTCACAGGAAAGGGTTACAAGGTAGATATGGCAAAACGACAATTTTGCCAGGAGGAAGTGTTGTACATTGGACAGTTGTTGTCACAGGGTGGCCGAAATGTAACCCCAGAAAGGGCAGAGGTGATCTTCAGAACGCTGTTGCCACAGCCATTAAGGGAGATGCAGCCGTTCTTGGGTCCCTGTAATTACTGCAGAGCCTGGGTATTTGATTACAGCATGTACATGAGACCCCTATTAAGCGGGCTTCGTGAGGAACAGAGAGGGGACAGTAACCTATCATGGACACACAACATTTCTGAAGCATTTGAGGAGCTGAAGAAGGCACGACTGTACACTGTTCAATGGAACATTATAACAACATCCCTAAAGTGGGGGAGAATGTCTGTGAAGGGGGAGACATAATTTATATTGACAGATCATCAACTATAGACCAGACAACGGGAGAAAGGCATACTGGGACAGAAGTGGTAAAAATGAAACTAGGCGGGACAGCTGAAGTAGTAGCAAGCATGATATTGCCTTCACTTTTTTCAGCGCAAGCAGCAGAATTAGTGGCTCTTATAATGGCATTGGAAGCACGCAAAGAATAGGAGGTTACGGTGTACTCTGATTCGGCCTATGTGATGTCTACAGTGCATGATGGACTGTCACAATGGCAGAGGAGGGGCTTCCAACATGCTGATGGCACACCAGTGCAGCATGTGCCCATATTGGCCAGACTCATAGACGTGCTAAAACTCCCATCAGCCACAACGGTTGTGAAGTGCCAAGCACACACAAAGGGGGAGGACTTAGTCTCCCATGGCAACAAAGCCGCTGACCAGAAGAGAAGCGCACAGCATATTTCACAGAAATAAATGAGTTTGACAACCCATCAAACACACATATAAATGTGCACAATATGATATTGAAGGAATAGTACATCTCACTACATGCCACACAGATAATGGAGTTTCAGGGAACAGCACCAGTAGAGGAAAAGGAGCTGTGGGCAACAAGGGGTTGTTCGATATCCCTACAGACGCATTATGGTGACAAGAGAGCACAGGCAAGCTAGTGATTCCAGTAGAATGGTTGCAGATTGCACTCATGCAGCTGCATCATCCCACCCACTTAAGCAGGGACATACTTCCTGCACACATTGGGTTCTGTCCAAATATGGCAGAGCATGTTGCTGCATTCATGGAAAATTGTACTCTTTGTAAAAATTATAATGAGGGCCACACATTGCGAGTAGCGTGAGGAGCAATACTATGACAAATTGGGCATTTCCAACATTTCCATGTAGATTATGTCAACATGATCCAAGTACGCTAAGGCTACTGCTACATGATGGTGAGCTTATGGCCCTTGGAATGTGCATATGGTAATGGATGGAATTACACCAGAATAATTCTGAGTCCAAATAACCAGACAAACTGAAGATGATGGCAAGTTAGTGTTTTATTAACAATTATCTAAACCAGGGAGTTACAAAGAACATCAACAGATGTACGCTCAGTCTCTCAATGATTTCCACAAAAAAACACATTTCATATACTCATTATGCGTCAGAGTGACATCATACTACGTGGCAACAGTGAAAAACTATCAAGAGTCAGGATTGGTTATAGGAAACATCTAGATATACAATCATGAAGGAACTAGGAATATTGTTATTGGCTTTCTTTTATCAGGAAGACAATTTATGGCCACCTCTTCTGTCATTTAAGAAAAAATAGTTACACTGTGTTTCATTGGTCTTCTAAGCTATAAGGTCCTGCATTAAATGGACTAATTGGTTGACATGCTTGTGCCATGTATAGAACATACAGTTCATTTAGCAGCACGTAAGCCAAGATCCAAGTGCAGGGAGATAAGACATGAAGCTACCTCACTGCCCAATTAGCCTAACATCTCTCATCACCATGTCTTCTGCCATGAAATTGTCTTTGTACTTCGCCTTGTAGTGTATTTTCATCCTGAGAATGCACAGGAGTGAGGGCATTCGCTATCATGTATGGAACTCTAAGTTCAAACTCTATTTCCATCATTGGCTCACGTGACAAGAGACCATGATTTGGTCCATTCTGTTGCTTTTAAATGATTTAATGAATTAAAACTTGGCACCCTTTGTGTTCTTCCTTGCACCTTAATGTGAGAGGATTCATCATCTGCACACTCGTTCTCTTCAGAGTAGATAGCTGACCTCGATTTCTAGGATTTTGACTTCAGGCCAGACAGCCTCGTCATGTAGCTTCAGCAGCCTGTTATTCCACTGTGACACAGCTTTTCATTCCACTTTCAAGGTTTTTGGCTTACTATTTCATGATACCAATGTCCAGTTTCTATACAATGGTGGCTTCGTCTGCAATCTATTCACGACTTATAGCTAGCCTATAGGATGACTGATTTATCTGTTCATTCATTGAATTTATGTTTTCTGCAGCACTTTGTTAACATGCAATCATCTTCTTTTACACTTTAAGGTACATGTGATTCTTTACTTCGGCATTTGTCCTCTAGGATCCATACATCATCTTCATTCAGTATCTCTGGACATTGTGCACACTTTCTTATGACGTCATCAATGTTCTCAGCTCTTTCTCATATTCCTTCAGGGAGTTCCTCCTACAGATTGTCATCAACTTGAGGGTAAATACAATACGGCTTTGTCAACGGATATCTCCTTGCAAATACTCACTGCGGTATTGGTACAATAGCTGGTATCAGGCAAAGCACGGTCTCATGTCTCCAATACAAAGGAGGTTTGGGGGTGGAATCTCCTGTGGATGTATATATCTGCTCCTCTGCAGTCCCCGCTCTGGTCGAGTCCTCGACCACCTCCTCAAGTTTTCCTGATTCTTAATATTTTCTCTTGAAGAAGGGTTTCTTGGGTATCCATACATTTGTAACCACACTCATGGTGCCTGCTGTTTTAATGTCTTCATCCACACTCCAGGTCATGTAATTGCATTCTCTATTTGGGGTACAGAAGACCCAATGTCACACATAATTCTTATGGTTGTTTGGATACCAAAATGTTGTTCCTTCAGGTGCCACAATACTTGCTTTTATGTAGTCACTGATGATATGATATGATGTGGCATTTATAACGCGCCTGTATCAAAGTGTTTCTAGGCGTGACAAGATAAGGAGGAGGAAACAAGGGAGTACAAAATAACGATCTTACTAGGCTTTGTGTCATTCAGATTGTGCACGTGCAGAGAAGAGGGAAGGGGAGAAGTGCCAGGGGAGAGGGGAAGGGAAAAGTGCAGTTAACTCTCAAGTGCAGCCAGCTGATGGCTCATAAATGCAGAGAGAATGGACTGTAGGGCTTCAGATACAGACCCTTAGGTGCTGGGGAGTACAGATGCAGTGCAAGGGCAACTGGACATGCAGGAGCCTGGGCCCGAGTTCAGAGTTTGGTGAGTGTATGGGGCAGTCATGTGCATCAGCGGCGGAGAAGAAGAGAGAATGTGGAAGCAAAAAGGAAGGTATTGTGTTGCTTCCAGAACCAGAGATGGTTCTGCTCAAGTTTGAGAAAGGCAGGGAGGCTGCCCCAGAGGGAGGCCCCAGCTGAGGAGCTACAACTGCTCCCAACTCTCTGCTTCGAAAAGCATCTGACCCCTAGAGAGCTGGAGGTGGATGAGCAGAGAGCTCGATAAGGAAGATGCTTTGGAAGATAATGTTGGAGGTAGAGTGGTCCCAGGCCCCAGAAAGCCTTGTGGACAATGCAGAGGGTCTTGAAGTTGATCCTTGCAGCCACAGGGAGCAAGTGAAGAGATTTCAGAGCTGGAGAGATATGATCCCTGGGCTTGAATCTAATGACAAGTTTCACAGTCCTGTTCTGGATAAGTTGTAATGGTCAAAGTGTAGATTCAGGAAGATTTAGAATGAGGCTGCTGCACTAGTCCAGCCTAGAGAGGACCAGAGGTCTGGAGACAGTGAGCTTCTGGGGGAAAGTGAGAAAATGAAGAATACCTCTGAGGAGGTGCAGCTGATAGTTTGACTTCTTAGAGATGTCAGAGATCTGAGGAGAGAAGGAACAGGTGGAGTTGAAGATGACACCAAGGTTCTTAGCCTCACAGGAAGGAGCAGGAAGAGGGCCTGGATTGGCCGGCCAGAGAGTGAGAGGAAAGAAGGGAGCAGGTGTCCCAATGAGGAGGATGTCAGTCTTACAGTCAATAAGGCAGAGATCATTGGTGGCACACCATTCCTGAATTGAGGCCAGATAGTATGGTATGAGTGAAGAAGCAGAGGTGGCAGAGGGAATCCTGAAAGAGAGCTGAGTGTCAGCTGCATCATTTTGAAAATTGGAGCAGAAAGTAGTGATGCAGTGGCCAAGAGGTGCCATGTATTGGTTGAAGAGCCAGTGAGAGAGGTTAGACCCCGGGGGAACATGACAAGTAGAGAGAGAGATAGAAGAGAAGAAAGACCCCAGTTGGACCTGAGATGGTCGGTCAGTGAGAAAGGAGGTCAACTAGGCCAGGGCCTGATCAGTAATACCAGGGTTGTCCCGGAGACTATTGAGCAGGATGGCATGGTTGACCGTGTCAAAAGTAGAGGAAAGATCAAGACGAATGAGGACAGAAGGGAGATTAGAGTCAAGATTGGAGAGAAAGTCTTCACGGGTGGTCAGGAGAGCAGTTTCGGTGCTTCTGGCAGCTCTGAAGCCAGACTGGTGGTCATGGAAGCAACCAACAGATTCAGTATGCAGATTAAGCTGGGAAATGGCCATATTTTCCAAGAGTTTGCCCAGGAAAGGAGTGATGGAGATCGGCTGAGGGCTTCTTTAGAAGTGGGTGCACAAGAGAGTGCTTAAGGTGGAGGGGAAAGTTCCAGTGACAAAGGAGTTATTGCAGAAATTGGGCCAGGCTGGAGAAAGGGTGTCAATATTGTCCTTGATTGTTCTAGATGAGCAGGTGAGAACCTGCTTTGATGAGACTTTCATAGATCGTACTTGTCTAGAAACATCATCGGGCTGAACATGGGAAAGAAGGAGAAAGGAGGAGGAGAGACGGTCTCAGACGGGCCAGGAGTGGTAGAGGAGGAGGAAGTGGAGGTAAAGGAAGAGGGGGTGGACAGGATGTTGTAAAGGGGGACCCTCTATGTATCAGCTTTGACATCTGCAGACTCAGGCATTGGAGACAGGACACAAGCAGGAAGATGGACACCCGGGTGTTTCACAGTCATCTTTAATACAGATTCTAGAGACACCTGGAAAGCACACAGATGGCTTTTATATACTTTTGAGAATGATGCAACATTTCATACAATTTCACAATACATCTCTGATTGGTCCCTTCATCCAAAAACAAACCCCTAATTGTCTGTGATTGGTTGGCTTAACTGTCACTCACAAAGCCACCTTAGTTCATCTTGGCAAGCATTATTTGACTGACACATAATCTGATAAGCTTGCATGAGATCTAGCTAGGCCTCATTATAAATCCTTAAATGTCTGCCAAGAAGCAGCCCTTATCTGATTCTTGAGGCCTGCCAAAAGACACTTGGCAGCATATACTGTGAGAACCTTCATGAGTAAGCAGCTATTCCATCTAATTGGTAACCTTCCAATGCTCCTTATCTGATTTACTATCAATCGTTGTCTGCTTTTCTTGCCAAGGTTTGTAAATATACCAATCCCAGCCATGCTTGCTGCAGTAAACTGCTGCCAAAGAAATATTCATTATTCTGCATGAGTAAGGATTTTTGACAACTGCACCAAAGACACTATTTTGTAATTTGGCATCCGTCTTAGAAAATATCTGAGCCTTTTCAGCCTAGATGTTCGGCTACCAAATGTTAAACCAATTTATTTTCGTTCATAACTCACTTTCTATCTAGCTTCCAGACTACGTTTTTACATATTCATGATATGTGAGTAATACTGGAGACAACCTTTACTTCCTGAGTCATTCTGACCCCAAACATTTATGTTGCCCTATATGCACTCTTTTTCTTCAAAAAGCACTATAATTCTGATTTTTGCAATACTGGAACCACTGATCAGCCCACCGTGCCGTCCACACCCAGCCTGGGGGGTGGAGGGGCCTAGCACCTCCTCCACAATGTCCTGAGTTTTAGTGGTAAAATGAGAGGCCAGGGCCGTGCAGAAGGCCTGGGAAGGAAAATAAGAGGTAGAGACTACAGCACGATTCGCCAGCTCCTTGCAGATTTTGAAAAGTTCAGCTGAGTTGTTAGATGATGCAAAGATGCAGGCTTGGATGTAGGCTCTCTTCTTAGAGAGGACATAGAGTCTGTACTGCCTTTGGAGCAGGTGGCAGGCCAGTTTGTCAGGGAATGCGCCCGAGGCCCTACACTTCCTCTCTGCCACACTACATTTCCGTTTAAGGGCGGCAATGTCAGAATCGTACCAAGAGTTGCACTTGGATTTGGGCTTCAAGCATATCCTCATGACAGGGGCAAGGACATCCAGAGTGTTAGAGATATAGAGATGAAGGTTAGAGAGGGCTGCGTCCGGGTGTAAGTCAGCCAAAGGTGCAAGAGGAGGAGAAAAAGTAGCCCTTGCTCCAAAAACACTGCATTGCATTAAGCAATGGGACTGCAGTCACTGGGCCTTCTTCATGTTCCACCCATTGTTAGTCCCAAATCGGAGCTACTGCGAATAAATGAAGACACACCAGTCACCGTATGTGGCGTGAAAACCTAAAAGGTGAGCAGTTCAATGTGTGCGCTTAGGCCAACACAACATAATACAGAACGGATGTATTTTTACACCATGTCAGCCGTTTACAGTACTTGGCCCTTGACTTTAGACATGCATCATTACCCTTCTATACCTCTTGCACTGTTTCCTTTCTCAGAAGATGAGCTGCACTAGGTATCATTCATCTTCCCATCCTTTAGTTGTACTCACTCGTACATAGATTAGCAGCTGTAAACGTTCCCAGCATCCAGACATTCCAGTCCTTTCCATCATATCATAACAGTTCATTCTCTTCATTTCTTCAACAAACACCTTGTCCAGCAGCAGGATACACGAGCATTGTGTCTGTGCATCTAGGCTCCTTTTCCATTTGTGTTCTCTTGATATAATCTTCCTGGTATGGAAATGGCTGTCTTTATCTCCATCATGGGCTGCCCAGTTCCCTTGAACCTGTCCTCTAGTAGTACAGGCTGCTAGATGACTGAGGCACTTTGCATCTTGCATCGACATCACTTTTGAAATGAAGGTTCTTACTGTAGTCATGGCATAGGAGATGAGAGCGCAGCCGTAGCAATTCTCATGAGATGCTCTCTCCCCCACCTTTCTCATGTGTTGGTGCCACATATTATTCCTCATGTGAGCTGAATCATCAAGATGGGTATTTATCCCTGGTTATCCAATTCTGCACCCCTCTTATGTTGCCTGAAAGAGGTCAAAGAAATTATTATCATTTTTACTCATACTAGGAAAAATCATAGGTGTTGTTTCAATGCGACCATTAGGATAAAATATACTTAAAAATGTAAGATACAGAAAGAAAAAGAAAATAATTAGGCATATATATCTATATATATAGATATATATGCCTAATATAAAAATATATCTATCTCAGGGATAGAAGCCTAGAAAAACATTTGGTGTGCCATTCCAATACTTGTTGAACTCGTGCTCTATAACCACATTTTCTTCTTCACAAATCATTTTAATGCAGGTGTTCAATTTACATTCGTAGTTGAACAATCTGCTCAATTATCGCAATCAGGAGTCATCTTATGACTGATCATGTCTGGATCATTTTTAGGGTCATGCAGAAAGGTGTGAATATTAACATCTCTCCTAACAAGAACAGGGTATTACTGAAGTATAAACACAAAAATAGCAACTACAAGCCGATGTGTGTCACTATTGACGGGTACCATATATTATCCTTAAAACAGATATTGTCAAGTTGGCCCGACTCGTGATCAGGAGGCCTGGTAGAAGAACTCGAAGTGTAGCCGTTGAGTTCTTCCTACCAATGTGTCCCTTTGTATTACTAAGTGAAATTACAAAGGAACCAATTAGTCGAAAGATGGTTCTACTGTTATAGCTGGAGATGGAGACAGACGCCGTGGAGCGTAGACAAACAGGTGATCAAGGAACACTGTAACGATGGCTGATGTACACTGAGAATAGAGGCTGTAGGGGTTAAACCAAATATCAAAAGACTCAGAGCATAGAGCGGAAAACAAACAATTTCAGGAAAGGACAAAAATGACAATCAGGAATTAGATAATAGGCAGTGAGACTTACCAATGGTAGACAAGGGAAGGACACTACTGAGCAAACTCTGCAAACCCAAACTATCCTAACTCACGACGAAACGAGGACGCCTAGATGGTGTTTGGCAGTCTCAAGTCCACAGACTATCCCGACGAAACGAGGACGCCTAATGACCTGAAAGCCGGGGAATCAGTCTCTAGTTCGTTGCGCTATCCTTTCGGGCATGCAGATTTGCTCAGGTAGGTGATGAGAGTGCCACAGTGTAAAAACAGTTGTTGTTCCTTAATCTGGCGTGTTGAATCCGAAATATTGAAAAGGACTTTGCTGGAAAGCCGGTGTGAACAGTAGAGGCAGAGCAGGTCCAATAATGTTCTGGGGTTCGGCAGCGTGCGGACAATAAGGCAGATCAGAATCAGCAGGCAAGGCAAGTCAAAAGTAGCGTTCCGGAGTCTGGCAATGTGAAAGCAGTTCAGGAGGTAACAAACAGTAAACAGACAAGGAAGCAAGAATTCAAGAAACACAGACTGCGGTCACAAAGGGCCAGGAAAGGATAAGCGCAGTCAAAGGGAACAAGACGTGGGTTCGGGAGCTTGCAGCGATTTTGACAAAAATCAGAAGCAGCGAGTACAGCTACCCGGAAGCGTTATAACGGGTAGCCGCAAACTTGATTGGCCCCTCCTCTTCCTTACAGCGTGATAGTTTGTTTATGGAGAGGACGCCATAGTCGCCATGGCAACATGGCAGCATGGGTTCGGAAAGGGTGTTTTGGCTTTTTATCAAAGGAACAGAGTTTCTTTGAAACGGGTAAGAGCCGTCGTTGAACACTTTGGGTTGGATGTTTTGCGGTGATCTTGACAGTTCCCCGCCCCAAAGAAGGCCTCCCTCTCCCGGACCAGAAATCGGCAACCAAGTGGGGAGCATGTATATTCACAGCAGGCTCCCAGGTTCTGTCCTCCGGACCATAGCCCTTCCAATCCACCAAGTAAAGACGAACCCCCCTCCGAACTCTGGTATCCAGGATGTGACTCACTTCATATTCATCGCAACCTTGAACGTTGACCGGAGAGGGACGCAGAGACAACCTAGTGGAGGGAAGACAGGGCTTCAACAAAGAAACATGAAACACGGGATGGGTATGCCAACTGTCCGGCAGATCTAGACGTACTGCAACAGGATTGATGATCTGAGTCACCCGATAGGGACCAACGAAACGAGGCAAAAGGAAACAACTACCAGGAATACGAAGATTCTTAGTTGCCAACCAAACTTTGGAACCGATCCTGTAATTGGGCGCTGGGAGTCTGTGAGCGTCAGCTTGATCCTTTTGTTGCAGCTTGGCCTTCCGCAAATGTGAAGAATCGTCATCTCGAATCTTAGCCCAGTTCCGGACGCAGGCCCCGGCCGCAGGGCTTGAGGATGACAGGTTTGGCTGCATGGGCAGGGTACGAGGATGCCGTCCATACATATGCAAAAAAGGGCGATGTTCCAGTGGACGAATGCACCCAATTATTATATCCAAATTCTGCCATTTCCAACAAGGGCAACCATGATTCTTGGTGTTGCAAGGTAAGACACCGAAGATATTGCTCAAGAGTGGCATTCAACCTTTCGGTTTGTCCATCCATTTGGGGATGGTATGCGGTGGAGAAACGATCTTCGATACCCAAGGAGGTGGTAAGGGCTCGCCAGAAACGAGAGGTGAATTGTGATCCACGATCTGTTACAATCACCTGAGGAAGACCAAAAAATCTAAAAACATGGTGCAAGAATAGTTTAGCCAAAGCAGGCGCCGTAGGAAGCCATTTGCAGGGCACAAAAAGAGCCAGTTTCGTGAAGTAGTCAATGATGACCCAAATGGTATCATGGCCTCGATCGCATGGCAATTCGACAATGAAGTCCATCGAGATCATGACCCATGGTTCTCCAGGAGTCGGCAATGGTTGTAAGAGACCAATAGGTTTTAGTTGGAATACACTTGCATTGAGCACATATTGCACAAGTGGCCACATACTCCATAACATCCTTAGTCATTGTTGGCCACCAAGACCAGCGTCGTAGCAACTCCAACGTTTTACGACTGTCAGGATGAGCTGAGAATTTGGTCTCATGACACCAACGCATAGCAGTGGTACGAGTCTCCGAGTCAGGGAGATACACCATTCCATCATGGTAAGGAACACCATGGACCACAGTCAGATTCAATTCTTGAATGAGTTGTGGATTGGAATCAACCCATTGTTCTAGGGCTAAACGTAAAGGTTTTTGTATTCCACAAGCACATGCTACTTGAGCAGGTCGAAGAACTGTTTGTTCGTCTCCTGATGAATGAGAAACACCATGCAATCTGGAAAGAGCATCTGCTTTAGAGTGTCGGGAACCAGGTCTGTAGGTGATCTGGAAATGATACATGGAGAAAAATTCATGCCAACGGGAAGGTCTGGCGGTAGTGCATTTCACTGATTGCAGGGCCAAGAGATTGCGGTGATCCGTGAACACTTGAACTGGTAGAGCAGTCCCCAAAAGATGATGATGCCATACGAGGAAGGCATCCCCAATGGCCAAGAGTTCCTTTTCTGTAATAGTATAGTTCGCCTCATAAGTGGTGAGTTTCCTTGAATGAAAGGCTACCGGATGTAACTGACCACTATCTTTCATTCCTGTGAAAGGATGGCCCCGACCGCAATGTCCGAGGCATCAGCCTCTACCACGAATGGTAGATCCGGATTCGGATGCATTAAAACAGGAGCGGAGGTGAACGAGGATTTCAGACGATCAAAAGCCGTTTGGGCTGCTCGACTACACCGGAAGGTTTCTTTACAACTGGTCAAAGAGGTAAGGGGAGCAGCGATAGTGGAAAAAGAATTTATGAAACGTTGGTAGAAGTTTGAAAACCCTAGGAAAGATTGTAGCTGCTTAAGGGTAGAAGGAACCGGCCATTCTAAAACCACTTTGACCTTGGTGTCATTCATTTGTACACCCTTGTCGGTGATGTTATACCCTAAGAACTCAATTGAGGTAGCATGAAATACACATTTCTCTAACTTTGCATACAACTGATTGTCTCTTAGTCGTTGGAGGACTGCAGAGACATGTTCAATGTGGGTCTGGTACGATGGAGGATAGATGAGAATGTCGTCAAGATATACCACCACATAAGTGTCCAACATGTCTCGAAAGACGTCATTGATGAAATGCTGAAAGGTAGCAGGAGCATTACATAGCCCAAAGGGCATAACACAATACTCATAGAGACCGTATTTTGTTTTGAATGCGGTCTTACATTCATCTCCTGAACGCATTCTCACAAGATTGTATGCACCTCTTAGATCCAATTTCGTGAATATCTTGCAACTGCCTAATTGGTCTAAGAGTACCGAAATCAACGGTATTGGGTATTGATTTCGAACTATGACTACGTTCAACTCCCGGTAATCAATACAGGGGCGAAGATCCCCTTCTTTCTTGGGTACAAAGAACATAGGTGAGGCCGCAGGAGACCGTGATGGACGGATAAAGCCCGTACTGAGGGCTTTATCTATGTATTCTTTTAAGATAACATCCTCTTTGGTAGTTAAGGAATACACCCTTCTGTTAGGTATTTTAGCTCCAGGGATTAGATCGATAGGGCAGTCATAGGGCCGGTGTGGTGGTAGAACCTCGACTCCTTTCGCATCGAAGACATCCTGATAGGCCGAATACTCGGGAGGCAGGGACATGACAAAAAGAGCACCCACCGCAGATGCTACTTCAATAAGAGCTGGACAAGGAGCTTCCTTAGGCACTTGGTGAGTTTTACAATGCTTTTCACAGTACTTAGAGTCAAAAGAAACCATCCCTTTGATCCAGTCAACAGTAGGGTTGTGAGTTCTAAGCCAAGGTAAACCAAGGATGATTCTGAACTGTGGTGCTGCGATAACATCAAAGGTGATAGTTTCAACATGACCCGTGAGTGTGGTCATAATCAAGGGCACAGTTTGTTCAGTGACTAAGCCTGACAATAACGAAGTACCATCTACGGCATTCACTACTTCTGGGTGGGTTTTGGTCACAAGATTCAGGCCTTTCCCACAAGCATGAGAGAGATCAAAATAGTTTCCAGTGGCTCCCGAGTCCAGAATCGGATCACCAAACCAAGAGGAACCCGACACGGGTTGGAAACAGACAATGAGCGTGACCGGAGAGTGCATCATGGAGTCTTGGGACACTTGAATCAGTAGGGGGACCCCTTCCACTACCAAGTCAATGCGTTTCCCGACTTCTTGGGTTTCTTTGGGCAAGCCTTCAAAAGATGGTTGGGAGACCCACAGTAGAAACAGAGACCCACAGTAGAAACAGAGATTATTCAAACGTCTCGTTTCTCTTTCAATAGTTGCTAAAGGACCCCGCACGGCAACTATTTGCATAGGCTCAGGTGCATTAGAGGATGCAGTAGAAGGGGTGACCAAGACAGGCATTGTTCCTCTTTTTTCACCCTTCCTCTCCACTCTCCGAGCATCTATCTGGAGGACGAGGTCTAACAATTCATGGAAGGCCGTAGGCACCACTGGAACCGTAGCAAGGATGTCTTTGATATTATCCGATAAGCTCTTATAGAATAATGAGGCCTTCTTGTCCTCAGGCCAAGCTGTTTCTGCAACCAGTTGGTTGAACTTAGCTATATATGATAACAAAGACGAGTCCCCTTGTTGAATAGCCAGAAGCTCACGTTCGGTGGCTGTGGTTCTATAGCGAGTGTCAAACACCCGACCCATTGCCTCCAGCAAGGCATCACAATCAAAGAGTAGCGGGCTCCCTGCCTCCAATAGAGGATTAGCCCACGTGGCTGCGGTACCAGCTAAATGTGATAAGACAAAGGCTTCCTTTGTAGCCGAGTCAGGAAAGGCTGTGGGGCGACACAAGAAGTGCAGGTGACATTGATTCAGAAAGGTCCAGTAAACTTTGGGGTCGCCATGAAAACGCTCAGGGGGAGCTAATGGAAAATGGGTGGCCATGACCACCGAAGGCTGTACAGCTGGCTGGGGATTCGGAGAGGCAGAATCTGAGGCCACTGCCGGTGGGGACACTGGCGCCATAGAAGGGGCACGTGCTTGTAGTTCATTCATTCTTGCTTGAGTGGCATTATGAGCGGCCGTCATATCGGTCCTCAATTCAGCCATCAACTGCATAAGATTAACCAGAGTATCATTGACATCCATCTTTCTATTTTGTAGGCTTCTGATTATGTCAAGTTGGCCCGACTCGTGATCAGGAGGCCTGGTAGAAGAACTCGAAGTGTAGCCGTTGAGTTCTTCCTACCAATGTGTCCCTTTGTATTTCTAAGTAAAATTACAAAGGAACCAATTAGTTGAAAGATGGTTCTACTGTTGCAGCTGGAGATGGAGACAGACGCCGTGGAGTGTAGACAAGCAGGTGATCAAGGAACACTGTAACGATGGCTGATGTACACTGAGAATAGAGGCTGTAGGGGTTAAACCATATATCAGAAGACTCAGAGCATAGAGCAGAAAACAAACAATTTCAGGAAAGGACAAAAATGACAATCAGGAATCATATAATAGGCAGTGAGACTTACCAATGGTAGACAAGGGAAGGACACTACTGAGCAAACTCTGCAAACCCAACCTATCCTAACTCACGACGAAACGAGGATGCCTAGACAGAGTTTGGCAGTCTCAATTCCACAGACTATCCCGACGAAACGAGGATGCCTAACGACCTGAGCGCTGGGGAATCAGTCTCTAGTTCGTTGCACTATTCTTTCGGGCATGCAGATTTGCTCAGGTAGGTGATGAGAGTGCCACAGTGTAAAAACAGTTGTTGTTCCTTAATCCGGCGTGTTGAATCCGAAATGTTGAAAAGGACTTTGCTGGAAAACCGGTGCGAACAGTGGAGGCAGAGCAGGTCCAATAACGTTCCGGGGTTCGGCAGCGTGCAGACAATAAGGCAGGACAGAATCAGCAGGCAAGGCAGGTCAAATTTCGCTACGGGGTTAGTCAGCGCGCGGACAGAGATGCAGATCAGAATCAGCAGGCAAGGCAGGTCAAAAGTAGCGTTCTGGAGTCTGGCAACGTGAAAGCATTTCAGGAGGTAACAAACAGTAAACAGACAAGGAAGCAAGAATTCAAGAAACACAGACTGCGGTCACAAAGGGCCAGGAAAGGATAAGTGCAGTCAAAGGTAACAAGACGTGGGTTCGGGAGCTTGCAGCGATTTTGACGAAAATCAGAAGCAGCGAGTACAGCTACCCGGAAGCGTTATAACCGGTAGCCGCGAACTTGATTGGCCCCTTCTCTTCCTTACAGCGTGATAGTTTGTTTGTGGAGAGGACGCCATAGTCGCCATGGCAACCTGGCAGCATGGGTTCGGAAAGGGTGTTTTGGCTTTTTATCAAAGGAACAGAGTTTCTTTGAAATGGGCAAGAGCCGTCGTTGAACACTTTGGGTTGGATGTTTTGCGGTGATCTTGACAGATATGCTGCTAAAAATGAATCTGGATATTGATCTCTCTTCCAATTTCTAATCAGAAACTGATGTTTCAGCATAGTACTGATGAAATATTTATTCCTTCAAAGAATTTCTAGAAAGTACATTTAACCTCTGTAATTCTCTGCAAGTCAATTCACTTCCTGCTACAAGTTTTAAGGAGTGTGCAATGAATTCCAGTCCAAATGAAATGTGTGCTAACTACACACTGTTGCATTGTCCTTCTTCTTGGTCATCGATCGAGTCTGTGAACGCGGACATTCTTCTTCATGTCTTGCATCGTGTTTAATGAGTGCTGGAGGGAGGAGCTCCACTTTGTAGATTTTCACATCTCCTAAATGTAACCAAGCACTTCTTTCCAATACCTTAACTGAAGTATGGGATACTTCCTCAACACAAAAGGGACCACTAAACCTAAGTTCATGCCATCTGCAGGTAAAGTTCTTTGTAAGCACTTGGTCTCCAGCATATAAATTTGGTGATGGCAATAATTCACTTGGATTGGTTACTGGGCTGTCATCTTCTGTTTTTTTGACCCCTCCCTCTGATGCTTGACTTGATCTGCAATGAAAGAAACACTGGTAATCATACATGTCAAATAATCATGTGTTTTATCACCTAAAGCCTGCGCTACACTCTGGGCATCACTCCTGACTCTAGATGGGGGCATAAGAGGTGTCCTCATGCAACGCCCTGTCACTAACTCGTGGGGCATAAGAGGGTGTTCTGGACCTGGCTCACTTTTAAGGGCATATAAGGCTAGGGTTAGGCAATATAGGCATCCTTTTTTCTAAAGTCAATCTGATCTTGGCTATCCTCTCTTTTAGGAGGCCGTTGAGTCTATCACATATTCCATTTGCTTGTGGATGAAAAGCAGAAGAAAATGTAAGTTTTATACTCAATAGAAATCCTCTTTGTTCAAATAGCTCATTGGCAAAATGTGGTCCATTATTGGACCTCAGTACTTCACACACAACCCATCTTGGAAATACTTGGTGCACTAAAAACGTAACTGTGCAAGTGGCATCAGGGTGTATACAAGGACCGGCTTTGATCCATCTAGAGAAGGGACAAACCACCACTAATAGATACCTTTGTCCATTACATATCTGCAGCATATCGACATAATCAATATGCAAATGTTGAAATAGACCCTTTGGTTTGGATATTGCTCCTCTGATTGTTCTCAGTGTATGCCCAGCTGTAAACTTCTGACACACGATGCAATTCACAATGAACTGTGCAATGTGTTCCAACAGATTGGGAACAAACCAGTCTTCTGCAATAGTGGCTGCAAGACTTTCTCTGGTTATATGCACAGAGTAATTAATGCAACTGCTTGAGTGTGACTCTCAGTAATGCCACTGGCATCACTGGCCTTCCAGTGCTGTCCTGTCTCCATAATACTTCCTTAGGGAGAACAACCCCTAAATTTCCATAGTGCCTGCTCTTTTTGTGGGGCTCTACCTTGAATCTATATTAGTTGAATAATTGACAGCATATTAAACCCCTCTCATACTTGCATGCTTCAATTCAATACTTCTTTAATATTTTCAGTATCAAAACTTGGCATTTCTGAAGAAAATGCAACTCTATTGGCTTCTGCATCTGCGGCTTCGTTTCAGCGAGAGATAAAGTCTGTTTGTTTAGTATGCACTGCACATTTTACAGCCTCTATGGCTACTGGGAGTCGTAGTGCCTTAATGAGCCTGTCCAATAAAGATGCATGTTGCACTGGAGCGCTGTCTGCGTAGAGGTATCCCCTCCTTTTTCAGCATGACAGTCCTGCAGGTATGGTTGACGTCACGTAGGCAGAGTCACTGTACACTGTCACTTCCTGACCTTTGTGTTTTTCGAGCGCAACAGTAAGCGCTACCAATTCTGATGCTTGTGCTGAAAAATAAGTAGTTTTGCACTCGCCACTATCTCAAATTCACCATTTAATATGTGTCTTACAAGTGCAGAGCTTGAATGCCTCTCCCCACTAGTTTGATCAATTTTCAAAGAACCATCAATGAAGATAATTTTCTTTCACACAGGATATATCATCATAAAAGTCAACATCATTTGAGCAGTCATGCACATGGTCACCTTCTTCTACAGGTTCAGCTACAAATGTGGCTGAGTTCCCTATTTTACACCTCACTACCTTAATTGCTGGAATAGAGATCATCACCTCATATGCAGATGCTCTTTGAAATGTTAATGTACCCTTGGGTTTCTCTAAAATGGTAAATAAGGTATGTTCCACGTAGAGAGTAATGGAATAGCCCATGGTAATACTTGTGGGGCTTCTCATTTGCAAATGTGGCAACAGCCAAAAATTGTTTGTATGGAAATGTCCTCTCATTACTGGATCTAAGATCCCACTGTAGTACGCCAAAGGTTTATACCCTAATGCTGTTCTTTGTGTAATTACTGCTGATATTACTGACCCATTGGTGTGTGAAAACAAATACAATTCTTTGCTATAATTGGGAATTCCTAAAACTGGAGCTGTACAGATTGCTCTTTTTAAATCCTCAAAAACTTCATCCATTTCTTCAGTCCATTCAATCTTTTCCTGATCAAATTGTGCTTTCTTAACTGCTTGCAAAAGAGGTTTGGTATGTGTGCTGTAGTTGAACACTCAGGCCCTGCAATAATTGTGCAAGCCCATAAACTGCTGCATTGTCCTCACTGTGTTCGGTTTTGGTGTCTTCATGATAGCCTCATTTGTTTCCTTCATGTGAAATTAACTGACCTCTTTCTGGCAAAACTGTAATTTCTCCTTGCCTACCTTGTTTCCCTTGTCTCCACTACAGTAATTAACGGGACAGAGTCTTGTCTACATTCATCCTCTGTTTCACTGCAGATTAAGAGGTCATCTACATACTGAATTACTGCACTCTTGAGTTCAATGTTGCCTAGATCCATCTGTAGGACCTGTTGAAGATCGATGGAGCCTTGAGGTAAACGAGTGTGTTTTAGTCTCTTTTGTCTGAACACAAAGGAAGTAAGGTCTTGTTAGTCTTTGTGCAACGGGGTCGGGAAAACACATTTTTCAAATCGATCACCATGAAATACTTAGCTTCAACTGAGATGCTACGCAATATTGTTGCAGTATTAGTAACTAATGGAAACTCTGCTTCTACAATCTGATTAAGAGGGCACAAGTCCTGGCTTAACTTCCACAACCCCCCTTTAGATTTTTTAATAGGATACGCCCCAGTGTTGCACAGGGATGCCGATGAAACTAGGATTCCCTGATTCATCAGCGCTGAAATAATCTTAAATATGCTTTCATCATCTTCTTGAGACATAGGGTACTGTTTTGCTTATGGTAAAGTTATTCCTGGCTTGAGTTTTATTTTAACCACTCCTATTCCCTTTAATAGGCATCCATCATATGGGCCCGTAGTCCAAAGGACACTTGGCACCTTTTCTAGACCTTCCTGAAATAATGCTGGCCATTGCCACATTTATCGCCATTCGCTGTGGGACTGCCCTTTTCTCAATTCTTATCCAATATGTAATTTTTATGAAAATGACTGCCTCATCATCAATACGTTCATCTCTGAACATATCTTCATCTGGTATTTCAGTCAATCTGTATTCCTCCTCAAGAGCTATCACTGTCCTCCATGCTCTGCCTTCGTCATCTACTCGTTCAAACATTGTTATTTCCCCTCGTACTATAGCTGCTTTCATTTCAATAGGAATAGTCTGTCCTTCTTCCTCATACATTGGTACTTGTGGTCTAAAGAATAACTCATCAGGTATCCTCACACTCTTCTGTACTAATCCAGGTAGCCATGTTAATAAAATGCTCAGCCCATACATGTAAACTTCCAGATCTACTGGGACTCCTTCACCATCAATCATCGCTCAATCCTATTTTGCTTCAACAACCTATCTGCCTTCTGATTGGCACCAATCATTTACTACACTTTAACTCAAAACGTCACTTCCAACCTTGACAGCTTATTACCTCTCGAGACGTAATACATCAAATAATACTTAAAACAACAACTCAGTACATATTAATAACTTTTGTGATCACCTTCCCTTTTCCCTGTAATCATTTATAGTAAGAGGTATTCTCTCCTCGCCTCCTATTATATTACAGGGGTGCAGGGTTTAAGAAGTTGCATTACACAGTCCTGACTGTGCGCATTCTCTCTCTTAATATTCCGACTGGAATTTAAGATGTCTTCTTCTATCTTCCTTGAAATAGGATAACTTAGGCATTCCTTTATTAAAACAAAATTTTCTGTTACCCAAAAAATATCACAATCCAGCCCCTTTAAATTGCCATTTCCCTTAGTCTACTTACATCCGTTAATCAACTCTTTACCCTCTTTGCATTATACAGGATCTTGTTTTTGCATTCAAAAGCTTTGGTTCCTACTAACACAACCCCTATCCATGCTTTGACGCATGCCATATCTCGGCAAATAACTAATGCTGCATGAGAAGTAAAAAGAATTAGACTTAGTGTCGATGTAGACTTTGAACAGGTAAATTTGGTACAGGCACATGACCAAGGTGGGGAAAGAAACTGTTACGAGCTGTTACGTGTGCTCTCTCATCCCCTGTCCAGAACATTCGTATCAACTGAAATTCCAACCGCTGGAGCACAATGTCTCATGCTCTGCACAACCAAAGGCCAATTTCAAGGGAAATGGGCTACATTAAGATGGATGTCACAGAAGACGTTCCTGTATGAAGACATTTACATCAAGACTCAAGAGATGATGAATGACTAATGGAGCACCAACAAGACAATAGTGTACATACATGATGGCCCACACAAAGGAGAAGCCAAAATAGAAACGCAAAAGGAATTACAATGCACCAAGAATGGACAGAATGAGATAGGAGGAATGCCGGGATGCTGGGAGAGACCACAGTTATTAGTATATGGGCAATTATACACAACTGAAGGATGGAAAGAAGGAATGGTAGGGAGCAAAGCACATGCACTACTAACAGTTCCAGTAGAAGTAGTCCAAAAAAGAAAACTACACTTGCCTCAAGGAATGGGAAGTGAGTGCAAAATAGCTCACCTGGGTCGGTTATGTAGCAGAACCTATTCCAATTATATCGGTCGAAAGTGCTTCATTATGCTTCCAGATTGATGGTCCATTGAAGGTTGGAGAGAACAAGGAATGCAAGCAAATATCAAAGATACCTGGCATGAAGGTCGGTACCGCAGTGCAAATAGACCACTACTGGGCCTGCGGGTCAAAGGCATACATGCAATTGCTGCTGACGTGGGGAGGAATATGTTCTCTAATACAAGTAAACACACAAGCGCTAGTAGTACCTAGAAACATACAAGTGGACACGTTCCTTAAATGGATGCTCATTAAAGGAAGAAGAGATCTGTAGAGCTGACAAGAGCGAAGAGAGGAAACTATATGTCATCAAAGATGGAAGACGCTCTCTGGACACAATACCACCAGAACATAGGGTGTTCAGCAGGACTGAGATGTTCTTTGTGTCCATCGTTCCAGTACTTGAAGCTAATGTGAATGCCAAGTGGCTCCAGCTCACGCAATGGGAGCTGATGTAGATGATAAACTCAATCGTCAAGGGGTACAATACCATCAAAGAAGAATTGAGGGCTGTCAGATTAATAGCCCTGCAAACGCTATACTTTCTAGATTTTCTTACAGCTATGGAAGGAGGTGTTTGCGCCAAGAATGGGCATTCCTGGTGTACTTACATTCCTGCTCACAATGAAGAAAATGGTACCCTGACAGAAGCCATCACTCAACTATCAGACATACATGCTAAAATGGAGGCAGAGACAAATGCTATAGGGCCAGACGATGACTGGTTATCATACATCTTTTCCTGAATACCATCATAGATGGCCAACGGGCTGAAGGTACTGATAGCAGCATTGATACTAGTGCTATTTGCCTTGTGTGTCATGAGAGTAGCAATATCAAAATGTAGGAAGACTACTGAAAATACTATGGGGTGAAAGTATCACTGGATTTAGAGACAGAAGTGGATGAAGAAAAAAAGACATGTAATGTGCTGCAATTACAGCTGACACCGTGTCCTCTGTTCCCACCAGTCACAATGTTACAGTTTCCCTTCAATACATGTGACTATTGGGGAACATGGGTATGGTGCAACCCTGGTGGAGATTGCAGATATTTGACCTAGAATTTGGACGACCATGTGAACTACCATGGACATCTAGGAAGAGTGACAAAGGTTTGGATCCTGAAACCGTACATGAATAGGGAAGGTTGTTTGGGAGTGGGATCGACTTGTCGACTAGAGGGGGGATTGCAGTGGAAGATCTGAATGTGGCCCTCATGACCCCCACTCGACTTACAGCCCAAAGACAGAGAAATGAGAGATGTATATCACTCATGGGCCCTTCATCACCATTGGCGAGGTATCGCAGATGTGGGAAGCAGTATTCACAAAGACAGCCATTCAAACTATACACGACATACAATATGGATGAGATACAGTTGTCATTGATCAAACAAGTCGACTGACTACAACCTCAAGAAGCCGATGACATCACTACTGACATCATGATGTAGATGCGTTAGACATGAAGCATATAGGCATCCATGCACAAAGCTACACAAACACTTTTAGTTTATTGCTTCTAGATACAAAACAAATCCTTCTGACTCATTGCAGTTAGAGGACTGACACACTTACACCAGTATACCTTTTGCTAAGCAGAAATGGTAAGATGGCAAGAATACAGATAACTAGCTTGTACATGCTTAATTATGACTAACAAGAACAGCCATAAGAACAAAGACGGAAGCCATAGGTGCATTGAAGTGAATGGGGAAAGCAAGATGGACTTCGAATACATGGAGAAGCTGACAGCATGATTCAGCTAAAGGCAGACAGACAGAATTTCCAGTGCAGACACAGTGCACATCCTTGCCAAGGACAAGCAACATTGAAAGTTTCCAGTTTGCCAAAGCGACAAGGCACCTGCAAAGAATATATAATAAAATCTCCATAATTACAGGCAGGAGAGTGCCATTTCATGGTCCACACACATGACCTGGAATAATGGGACAATTCCTATTCACCCGAGGCAGATGGAGGGAAGCTGTTCCCATCGATCCAAAGATGGAAATATACAAGTAGTTTCAAATCTGGATCTACACTCTCCCAGCCTAGGCGATCAGAGATGGCAACTTATTGGGAACATACAGCACCTTTGTGATCGTTCCCATTGCCTTGAATAGTTTCACTCAGTCTTGTAGCTGTCCAAGGTCCCATGGCTGAGAGGACCTGGCCTGCCCGATCTGAATCTACCTTTCACGATAAAGCACACTATGTTGCGTGGGCCAATAATGTCCCTGTTAACCTGCCACTTTGTAATTGTAACACTTAGAGGAGCCACTAGATATGGCGATCCAATAACCAGACTAACCCCAATGAATTACATACCTAGTTTTCCTCCACTAACCAATCCCCATCCCTGGTAGGTTTTCTGGGTTGTAACTTGTTTTTATGATGTCACTACCCTTAAAAAGGGTGTAACCCACGTTAGGAGAACGAGAGCTACGGAAACGGCATGATGTTCTAGTGTGATCCCTGTCGATTTTAATTGTAATAAAGACAGTAAACTTTGCCCTATGGTTGAGTCTTCCGTTCTTGCAGTGGGGATGTTGTGGGGGCCCAAGCACCCTCTTGCTGGTAATTGGGGTGAACACTAAGAGTGCCCCGCCGCTCCTTTACAGGTTAGCAATACAGAACCCAAGAGAAAAGTCAGATATATGTAAAAGGATGGTGACTCACTTTTAAATCACAATTCCTATAATTTGCCAAAACACAATATGGTTGATACAGGCGTGGAGAGAAACAGATACAAAAAGAAAATGTTGTTTGATTTGAGACAAAAAATACCAGGACATGTCTTCTGAACACAAGATTATGTGTACATGTCCACAGCCAGTAGCAAGCGAATTGCAAATGCAACAATATCCGCTCCAAGTGTCTTAATAGAAAACACTTCTAAGCATGCGCACGTATTTAGCATGTAGTGCACACCCAGGAACCAGTGCACTAGATAACACAAAGCACAGTGCAATGCACCATACACATCACAAAGTATAAAGCACATTTTCTTGTTGGGGGGCTTAATTCATGCCTTTAAAAGGTTACAGTGTAAAAGGCAAGATATAGGTTATAAATACAAAATCAAAACACATTTTGATAAACTCCTGTTTTGCACTAGAGCCGTATTGTTCCATATTTTTTGTCAAAAAAAGCAAATAAGGCATTTGCCTCGTCCCAGTAAAGCAGAGGGCAAGCACTGACTGGGAGACTGGTTTCACCTTTCACCTGTAACCTTGGATGGTCTTTCTGGTAAAGACACGAGATGCGCCGAAGAGCCAGGCTGTCTCTGAACTGTGGCCGAAATAAGAAGCCAGGAGCATTTTGGAAATGGAGCCAAAACGCGTGTACCTCTGGAAGACAAATAGCTATAGAATTGAGTCAATTGGCAAAGCACGCTTCGAGCACGTCAGCAAAGAGTGCTGTGCGTGTCAGAGACATGCCCTGGCTTGAAATGCTGGACCTCTGAGTGAGAAAACGCAGTGGGCCGTGGGATCCCGACACCCGATCAGAATGGGAAATGGATTCCTGCGCCTGGCAGGCTTTCACCTATTGAGTGGCTGCCAGTCCGCATTCAGGTGCACGCACTCATCAACAGCTGCCGTCCAAATATTGCCGGAGCACAACGTCAATTCTGCGTCACAAAATATGCGATATTGGGAAACGGTTCGACTTTTTTAATCGAAGTGAATTACTTTGCGGTGCTTCACATCGACAAAATAACTTTTGCGTTTTAATTTGGGTGTTTCTTTTTTTATGGGGGTTCACCCATACCATCCTTCCACCCCGCCCCTCCCGTTTGCCCCCCACTGTTCCCATCCTCCTTTACCCCATCCCCAAAAAGTTATTTTGTTAGTGTGAAGTGGCAAGAAGTAATTCACTTTGATAAAACAACTGTATAGATCGGAACATGCAAAGGCAGTATTCTACTTAACTGAGAAGTGCCTGCAGGTGTTGGCTACCCATAGGTTTAACTCAGCACTTGGACGAGTGTTACCTGCAAGGAATTAATGCATAGATACAATGCTGTGACTACTTCCAAAGCAGAGCCTCACGCACTCAAGGGTGTGATAACACAAACAGGAGATCTGGAGGGTTTTCATCCATATTTATGTATTTACTGGTCAATTTTGCCGCAAATATATGGAGGTGGGGAGACCCACTGCAGACCCAACTCCCCCTTAACACCTGTACATTAGCTATTTGCCTAAACCCACCCCACACATATATTTGGGGCAAAATCAATTCTTCTTCGAGGAAATCTTCTGCGACCAAAACTCCCTATCCCGATCTGGAAGGAGAACCAGGTCAGTGGGAAAATCACAGGCTGCAGGATTTCAGGAGCTGCACCAGCCAAACACACAGGACGAGCTCAACGAGCCTCCCCACCCCTTCCCCCCTTCCCCCCCACCAGTTCAGCGGGGCTAATTCCCTAAGCACTAGTGGGACTGTTCAACCAGATGAAAGCAAAGAGCTACTAATGGCCACAGCACCCGGAAGCAGCGCGTGAACATCAGAGCAATGCTGCCAAGGGTGACACCCCAGGGTGATACACAGAAGGTGACCCAGAGAACCAGGCTCTGCAGCTCAAGGATGAGCAGATAGAGAAAATGCAACAGGTCCAACTAGAAAAAGAAGGTATTTCACCGACAATTGAAGAGTGGTTGCTGAATGAGTTCCCCCAAAAGGAGATGGGAATTAGGACAATAAGTCGTTAACAACAGACATTTCCTTATTGAAGGTCTTAGTTAAAATAATGCTGAACCTTGAGGTTCTGCAATATGCTATATGGTAAATGTAAGATGTTCATGTTTGCACTGAACAGAACATAGACACAGAAACCTCCGGAACTTCCGGCCTGATGTGATGGAAAGTAACTTTGCAGTGCCAATAAACACCCTGGTTCACAGAGCAGTGCAAAGTGTATTTTCGCTGCACAAAGTGACTTTGCACCAGTGCAAAGTCAGTCCAAAGTGACTTTTGCACAGCAAAAATAGACTTTGCACCGCTCTGGGAATCAGGGTGTTTGTTGGCAGTGCAAAGTCACTTTACACCATTACAAAGTCACTTTGCACCCCACAAAAAATTCCATGAATCAGGACCTTAATGCATTGAGAGATGCTGTATTTTGTTTCAGCTTATCCAGATAAGATGATGCTTCAAAAGGATCTGATTTCAAGAGGATTAGTGCGATCTGAAAGGAAGGAGAAAACTTCTGCAAAATATAACCGAAAGCCTTTGCAAGACCAAACCAAACGCATATGCAAAAAGTCCATGCCATTACAAAGTTTGTTTTGTTAAGGAAAAGAAAAGAATGGATGGTAGACAATGCATTTCACAAAGACACACACGTTTTAGAAATAGTTTTACTGTCCCAACATCCCATTCACAAATATAGACAATATGTGAACGTGTGTTGATATGTTTAGAAATGGCAAGTGTGAGTGTGAAGAAGAGATAAGCACAATAAGTAGGACGCTTCTTCGAAGATATTGTTTTGACCGATAACTGCTGAAGCGGGGGATATCATATATTTCATATCACTGAGCAAAAATGTGAGCTCTGATCCCCACAATTATCTCATGAGAACAACACAAAACAGCGTTATTTGCCAAAGTAGTGCCTAGAAGAGCCTTGAATGTTATTTAAGGAAATGCACGCTGAATTGCACGTTCATCGTGAAGACATAGCCACTGGGAATCTCATGTTAAGTTATAAAGGCTGAACGTCTCTGTTACTGGGTACTGTCTCATTAAGAGAGGGACAGGAGTCACGTGGAGCATGACGTGGGAAGGGGGAGGAGCAAGGGAAACGAAAGCAGTGGCAGTATGTAATGGAAGGGGAATAAAGATAGATGCATTCCCCGAATGGTGTTGCATCTCCGGTTGCCTCCACGTCCTTTAATCCTAACAACTGGTGACAAGGATTGTCCTATTGCGAACCGAGTCCTCCTCCATCGAGCACACGAACGATGTCGCTGTGCTCCACGCTCCGCTCCAGCATCCCGCTCCTCCTTGCTCCTGTCCATATTCACAGCGGCCCTCCACGTGGCCGCACCACGATACCTGATCCCAGGTCTCCGTACCTCACGCCGCTCACTGACTCTCCGCTCTGTGAGCCGAACGGAAACATTCCAGTTTCCTTGTCGCGCAGCAATCCGCCAGCGGCTGACACCTCCACACGTACTGGAGCACGCAGCTCAGAAGGTGGGTGACTACAGGCCCACTACTACGTTGCAGCCTTTTTTTTCCTGTGAATGAAACCAACCCCTGCCGACCGTGAAGGGACTCTGCCACCTGTAGCCACATCCTGCCTCAATGTGCACACGCAGGAGTGCCTGAGGCACAGAACTGGACTGCCTTTGCCAGCAAATTGCATAGAGGCACAACACAGGATTGTCTCTGCCATTAGGCCACATAGTGAACCCACTGGCCTGCAAGTTGGACCCCAACACCGTCACCAAGTGCGCATAAGCACTAAAATCCAACCCACCGGCCCACACAAGGTTGTCTCCTCCAGGTGCTACGCACACCTCACATTTAACTGACTTCACTACTAGAGGTCACCAACCCCTCCACGGTCAGTCGCCATGAGTGCACGAGATGCTCCTGCACTCCAACAACCTGCGATCCACAGCCACCGCATGGCGCATGCCACCTCCGTTTGCCATGACTCCGCAAGTAGACAAAGGCCGGGGTGGGTGGAATGGATAGATAATTTCAAAAACATTATTAAAGCAGTAGGAGAAGAAAACTCACCCAACTTGCACAACATTTTCCTCAACATTGCTGGCAGTGAAGTCAAGTCATTTATTAAGACCATTCCCCCGGAGAAACAACCGGACTTCGCAGCACTCATAGTAGCCCTAAACAAGAGACTTGTCGTCGAACCCAACCGCGATTACGAGAGGTGCATGTTCAACCAATTTACCCAAAAGGGGGAAGAAACCGTAGATGAGTTCATCACGCGCCTGCAGATCAAAGGAGCCCACGGCCAGTTCCATGCTTTTTCATTGGATGAAGCCATCCGATTAAGAGTGATTGAGGGTGCCTGTCCCAGACACTGAAAAAACAACTACTCAAGAAGCCACTCTCCATAGAAGAGGTCAGTGAAATGGCCAGGATTTTCGAAAGGGTGGATGCGCAAGTGACTCGTATGTCAGGGGGCGCTGTCCCCAAGCCTGAGAAGAGTGATCTCATTGCAGCAGTACAACTGACCAACAGCAGACCAGGAGACAGAGGCACTGCAGTAGGGTACCAGTCGACACCCAGACTGCAGAGGCAGTGCTACTGCGGTGGGATGGCGTTCCCACACTCAGGGACATGCCCCGCTCTTTACCAGAGGTGTGGCAATTGCGGCAGAGAAGGACATTTTCAAGTGGTCTGCAGAGAAGGTAGACCCTTCCCCACACAGCGGCCAACGCTTCCGCCACGATACAGGACATTCAGCAGGCCCCCACAAACTCGGTACCAGATGAGGCCATACCAACAAGGATCTAGACGCTACGTTAGGGTGGTCGAAGACCTCTACCCCAAACCCCAACATCTTGAGGCATATGAACAAAGCTCACACCTCAGGGACAAATATGATGCACCAACCCAGCCACTCTCTCAGCTGCATGCAGCAGTGTCACACGGTCCTGTATATGGCGAGTACTATGACCAGTATGGGCAAGATGAATACGTCAACCTCATCCAGGATGACAGAGAAGTGAGAGAGGTACCCAAAATACCCATCAACCTCTGTGGCAAGCAATGCTGGTTCCTGGTCGATTCGGGAGCCACTGTTAACATTATGGGCGAGAAAGAGATCCTCCAGATGCCCGACAGGCCGCCACTGACCCAGACAGCGGACCTCCATCTCCATTCCATAGGACACTTTGGACGACTTTGGACGACAGCTCATGCACAAAGGGCTGTCTTCTACTACCATCATTCACGTGATTGGAAGCCTGACCAAAGGGAGATGCCTTTTAAGCTTCCACACAGCGTCCTGTCTGGGACTGAGTGACAAACATGTCCATGAGGGTGACATGATAAACTCTACTGCTCCCCCAAATGACCTGAAAGAACAAGTCTATGCAGTGGAGAATGTGTACAGGTTCAACAACCCGAACACGAAGGTCACAATCCTGGCAGACTTCCTGCTTCTCTGCAAGGGGCTGGGAAAGATGAAAGGCCTCACCGTCAGGCTACACATTGGCACAAAAGTTTGGCCTGTTCCCCAACACCCGAGAAGAGTGGGCTTCCACCTGCAAGCTGCTGTCTCGTGTGAACTCATGCAATTGTTGAATGACGACAACATTGAACGGGCCAACGGAACTACCCCGTGGATCTCGCCACTAGTGCTCGTACCCAAAGAAGGGGGCCGTCTACGACTCTGTGTGTATATGAGAATGGCCAACAACGCTATCCAAAGAGAACGTCACCCAGGGCCACGCATAGACAACATGATCGTTCAACTGAACAAGTTGGTTCTCTTCTCCAAACTAGACCTAAACCAGGGCTAGCACCAAATGGTGCTTTATCCTGACTCAAGGGCAATCACTACTTTCACAACCCATGCCGCCCTTTTTCGATACAAATGCCTCAACTTTGACATCTCGTCGGCGGTCGAGATCTTTCAAGAGACCATCAGACACATCATCAGACCGATTTGTGGAGCCCTAAATTACAGTGATGACATCCTTGTCTTTGGTAAATCTACAGAAGAACATGATGCCGCTCTGTGTGCAACCTGTGCAGTGGTTCAAGACGCAGGCCTGACCCTGAACATTGACAAGTGGCGATTCAGTAAAACCAAATTAAAATTCTTCTGCCATATTCTTTTGGCAGACGGGATGAACCCAGACCCGGACAAGGTCTTGACCATATTCAACCCAGAAGAGCCTACTCAAGTGGCCGGCTTGCTGTCATTTCTAGGGATGGCGGATACTGTGCCCGGTACATCCCGTACTACGCCTCCATCACCGAACCACTGCGCTGTTTGCTCCAGAAGGAGGTGATGTTTGTCTGGTCAGCCGAGTGTCAGGAAGCGTTCAATACCATCAAACTTGCTTTGGTAGAAGCCCTGAGGTCGGCATACCTCGACCCAGATTGGCACACCGAGGTCGTGGTAGATGCAAGCCCCGTGGCGCTAGGAGCCATACTAGCCCAGACCAATGGAATTGACACACACCCGAGGCACATTGTCACCTACGCCAGCAGAGAATTAGCCCTGCCAGAGTCTGCCTACTCGCAAGCGGATAAGGAAAAACTGGCTGCCATCTGGGCATGCAAACATTTCCACAACTTTGTGATAGGAAAGAGGTTCACGCTCATCACTGACCACCAGGCCCTACTCTCTCTATTCAGGAACCCCAGGACCAAGATTCTTCCCAGGATTGAGAGATGGGGCATCAGACCCCAAGAATACGACTTTGAGATCATTCACAGACCAGGTGGTGAAAATAATCTGGTGGATTACCTATCAAGACATCCAACAGGTAAGCGACTCTCCAGGCCCGGAGATGCAGAATACATCAGCTACGTGGCCTTAAATATACTGCCACCAGCCATATCACTGGAAGCAGTTGCCTCCCCCTACATGGCCTTAGCGATTAGCCTGAGTGAAAACAATAAATGGAAGGACTATCGCAGGGCCCTGCTACACCACCGAGGGGCATGTAGAGACGAACAGGAGAGGCTCGCCAAGGTGCACAAAGAACTGGCTGTGAAGGACAAGGCAGTTCTACTGAGGGGATGCCGACTCATCATTCCAGCGACCCTCAGGGCAGAGGTCATCAAGAGACAGCACATGAAGGGCACCGTGGGGCGGATAAGACAAAGAGGCAGTTACGGTGCCATGTGTGGTTCCCCTTCCTGGACTCAATGGTCGACCGGTGGGTAAAAAACTGCCTAGCGTGCCAGTGCACAGCCCGGGCAGAAGCCCCAGCTCCAATTCAGACAACCCACATTCCTGAACACCCATGGCAGAGGGTTGCCGTTGACTTCTATGGACCCCTAGAGTACCTCCTCCAGTTCATAGATGAGTACTCAAGATTTCCCATTGTGAGGAAGACAAAGTCCACAGCGTTTGCACATGTGGCAACCATCTTTGACGAGGTACTGAGCGCATGGGGCATCCCGCTCATCATCAAATCTGACAACTGGCCCCCATTCAGTGGACATGAGTTTGCGACGTTCGCGAAGCACATGGGCTTTACCCACCAGAAAAATCACACCCCGATGGCCATAAGCCAACAGGATGGCCGAGCGCTTTATGGCCTCAATCAAGAAGACACGGCAGAAGGCTCACCTTAAAGGGGCCAACCCACATCAGGCAATCTGCCGCCTGCTCCGCGACTACCGCCATGCCCCTCATGAAGCGACCAACAAGACCCCGGCAGAACTCATGATGAAGTATGATGTTCGCACACGGATTGTGAGACACCCTGCCTTACAGCCAGAAGGGGATCAGGCAGTCATGAGAAGAGACACAGAGAGGAAGGAGAAAACACGGGTGGACACTGATGAGAGAAGAGGAGCCAGACCCAAAGAGTTCTGAATAGGGGATGAAGTGTGGGTGCAACAAACAATGTCAAAGAAGACTGATCCCCGTTTTGCACCTCAACCACTGCAGGTCACAGCGATAAAAGGGACCATGGTCACGGTCATGTCAGCCAATGCCGAAAAGGAAGTGACAAGAAACAGCTCCATCTTCAAGCATGTCATAGAGAGGGAGGATGAAGGGCCCCTGACACCTGTCCCTGATACAGAGCCTCATGAACCCAGGGACGACTCGTGCACTCCCAGGGATGACCTGTGGAATCCTCCAGAAGAAACCCATCATCACCAGTGCGAGCCACCTGAGACCGACATCTCGATCCAGAGTGGCGAGACGAGCTCCAGGCCTCAGCGGAACACAAGGAGGCTGCTTCGCTTGGTGGAAGAGTGCTAGGCGGATCTAAGGACATTTGTCCAGGGGTGATATTACTGGGTACTGTCTCTTTAAGAGAGAGACAGGAGTCATGCATAGCATGATGTGGGAAGGGGGAGGAGCAAGGGAAGGGAAAGCAGTGGCAGTTTGTAATGGAAAGGGAATAAAGATAGAATGGTGTCAAGTCTTCTGTTGCCTCCACGTCCTTTAATCCTAACAGTCTCCCAGATAGGATAGATAGGAGCATGGGAGGCTCAGAGAATTCCAGATGTGAATTCAAGGATCCTATTCAATAGGAGAATATAGAAAAGGAGGCCCAGGTGGAGTAATCAAGAAGGCTGAGGACAAGAGGGAAAATTAAACTTTTAGCAGAATGGAAGGTGAGGTGAGGGCGAAACTTACTAATATCCAGGCGGTTTATTACTGCAACTGTGGCAATGGAAGACTGGAGATGACCAATTGTTGGAGTTTGAGTTCATTGTTGAAGATGACTCTGAGTGCACAGGCTTGGGAGTGTGGGGTGGGAAATTGGCAGGCGAGGAAAGTAGGAAGGGGATGAGAGTTGGGGATTTGGGAACTAAAATGTGTATGACTTCAGACTCATTAGAGCTTCACTGGTGGCAGATACAATGGTGGCAGATACAATGCTGTATATGTGTGGATTATTCAGGGATGAAGGAAGAGTATATGAAAACACGTATACCCTCAGAAAATTGGTGCCAGGACAAGTCCAATGAAGAGATCAGTTTGCCAAGAGATGAGGTGACGAGAACCAAGAACAGCCCATTTTGGGACCCCATCAGGTGCCAGTTGGCAAACGACGGGTCGGTTTTTGAAGAGATGGAGAAGAACCAGTTGGAAAGATAGAAGGCAACTCAGTCTATGGCAGAGTCATGGATAGCAAAGAGGATAAGTAGGAGAGAAGAGTGATAAACAGTATGAAAGGCAGCAGAGAGCCCAGGAAGGAAGTGAGGATAGTTTGGAGTTTTGAGCAGTGGAAAGGAAATTGGAGTTATTGTTCAGTGTTGTTTCATGGCATGTCTGCAGCATAATCCAAATTCCAGGAGGTCTCATATGATGTTTACCACCTGGTAGGGGGCGGGGGGTTATCTGGTTAAACAGCACACTTTTGATGATTTTAGAATAATGACATACCAGGGTGAGCAGCAATTAGGATGAATGGAGTCTTTTTTGAGGATGGCTGGTCCAGGTGACTATACAATGGTTTGGCAGCTCAGAGGGTGGGTGCCAGTTCAGCAGGGGTAATGGGGGACAGTGATAAAAGAGATGAGAGTAGAAGGGGCAAGGGAGAAGGGATTAGAGGCCATAGTGGGTCACATTTTAGAGATCCTTGAGGAGAGGTAGTTGGTAAAGTCATTGGCCCTCATTACGACCCTTGCGGAAATCGAAAAACGATGGCGGAAATGCAATTCCGCCATCGAATAGCGCTCGGTGCGATCATGACCCGTCACCGCAAAGTACGATGCCATTAGCGACACCGCAGTGAACGCCAACGCTAACTGCACCAAGTACGCGCGCGCGCGCCATGCCAAACCGTAATTACCACCATGGCGCAACGGTACGCAAATTCTGACCCCAGCGGACATGCACCTAACGCCATCAAGCACGGCGGAAAGTACCATTCCGCCATGGTGAGAAGTACGGCATCGCGAACCAACCGTAAACGGCCCTACTGAGTGCCTGTACACCGCTCCCTGGCCACATTGTACAACTCCCCGTAGGTGCAATGAAGCCACACAATGCAACCAGTGAAATGTACAAGTCATCCATGCCTGCCAACGAACAAATGAATCTCAAGAGGGGCCAATGGGAGCTGCAGGGCACAGATGGCACGAATACAGAAGCCATACAAATGGACATGGCCTCAGTCTCCCTCCAAGAAACGCACGCAAACACAGGCACCTGTGACCAGCCATATTCTGATAATCACATCATTCCACCAATCCAACTGGCTGACCGGCATCTGTTACACAAAAGCCAATCCCCCGCCCCTGAGCATGACATCATTAAAACAGTCATATTGGCAGCCCTCATCCCTGACCTCACTGGGCTTCGTAGGCAAACGCGCCCAGCACAGTACCACGCAACTATACTCCGAAGCTGGAACCCAATGCAGATCTCCTCACAATACATCGCTCCCCAAATAGGAATATGACACATCACCTGCAAAGAAGAACGCTACACGGTTCATATCAGAATAGAAATTTAATGCACAACAAATTCACCAAACCCATACAGCCATTAGGCCATGAACTCCAAAATACATTTCACCATTGTGGGCTGCATCCGCAACAAATGACCAGCTACTTCTTGTGTGACGCCCTGTTCCTTCATGGTACACAGGGGCTACATTCACGTACGAAAAGGCAACATGGAAGCGCCTCGAACCGCAGGGCCGTCCCAATAGGGAGGCACTAGTCCAGCTGAAAGGCCGAAATGTTGCTCCTAGCCACTAGTACTGCGTAAGGGCATGTGGCCCATTGGCGATCGTCCCATAAGATCGTAATGCTGCTCCACTGATTAACACGAAGCAGCAGGTGTCGGGAGTAAAATCCATCTGCAGGAGTGGCATACAGATGGCAGTGGCAAAAGGGGAGGAGATACCTGTCACCCAAATAAAATGAAAAAGAATAGTATGGCCATCAGAACTTCATTTGAATTACTCACTTCAATGATCACACTAAATCCACAGCCATATGCATGCTAGCCCACTCCAAAGGATCATCACCAACCAAAAACCACTAGCGAATCATAACTATCTACATCGAGGTGAAAACACTATCACAAACGCCTGTTTCCATACTCACATGACATGTGAAACTTCCATTGAGTCTGTGCGTCATGCAGCCTGCAAAATCCACTGTGCCCCAGCCTCTAATTCCAGTGTTGTGAAGCAACATGTAATTGGGAACGTCCGGCCTCATCGCCCACTTCGCTATTGCGCATCCCATACTATTCATATCAATCATTGCATCCTCGCCATGGCCCCTGTCCCAAGGACATTGAACAATAGAACGTTATATTTGCAGTCAGACCTGTGGGCATCTCCTCGCCGCTAGCTGAAAACCGAAAGCGCCGTCCTTCGAATTCCTCATTTGCAACATCACGTCGAAAAGGCATCTGTGGCCGCTTGAAATCACAAATTAATCCATCTAGTGCGGCTGTGTGTGAAAATGGCAACTGCCTTCACTCACAAATGGGACGCCCCGCCCGTCGGTGAACCTCGGTACAGTGTTGCATGAGGGTCCACCGTTACTCGAGTACTACGTTCCACTGACCCTTCACAAGTCTGTTCGCGACTGCAAAGATAGTATGTGAAACAATGGGACCAAAGCAGAATGAACATATCAACCAATGTTACACTGCCATCGGGTACAAATACATGATTGTAATGGCAAGATGCCATTCGTCGAATTGCAGCGTTGTGTGCGGGACGTGCTCGCCCAAAGGGGAGAGCAGCTTGCACAGGTGGAATGAATCACCACAGGTGGAGGCCATACAGCCTGAAAACACATAAATTGCACACCCAACCCCCTCCCACAACCACACCCACTCCGAAATGCTACCGGCAGGACTAGCCATGTTGGCCCTGGGGGACCTGATAGCACTGCAAGTACTCCAACTTCAAGAAGAAGACGAACACCGACTACAACCGGCCGCACGGAGGAGACGCAGGAGGAGGAGGAGGGCAAGGCAGGGCCAGCAAGGGCCGCCAGCACAGCCACTACCACCACGCAGGCAGCCCGCAATCCCACGCCTCCGAGCACATCCGTTCAACCTCACTGATGAGCAGATCCACACCCTCTACCGTTTGGACCGGGACACCATAACCGCCATTGTGGACATGACACAGGCTGACCTTGTCAGCATGATAGATAGCCCAACCGCCATCCCACCCCTACTGAAGGTGGTGTCTGTACTCCACTTCCTGGCCACAGGCACCTACCAGCACACAGTCGGACAGTTGCATGGCATTTCACAGCCACTGTTCTCACGGACACTATTGCAAGTGCTCGATGCCCTCCTGCAGCACGCAGACGACTACATCTCTCTACCACGCTCGGAGCAGGAAATTACCAACACAAAAGTGGGATTCCATGCACTTGCCGGCATACCGGGTTGCATTGGTGCCATCGACTGCACCCATGTGGAATTGGTCGTCCCACATGCCATGGAGGCCCAGTACCGCAACCGAAAACAATTTCATTCTCTGAATGTACAAATGGTGTGTGACTCCAACAGGATCATTACACATTGTTGTGCCCGATTCCCAGGATCAACCCATGATTCTATGGTCTTGAGGAACTCTACAATACCACGCTACATGGAGCGACACGCAGGGAACAGATCCTGGCTACTCGGTGAGTCTCATTTCAAGCATGATAATGTGGGGTATGTGATGCGGCAATGACCTGGCAGGAAGGGGGGGGGGTGCGTACGTAGCAATGGCATTCCTCAAAATACCTTTATTGTCCAACATACAGGTGATGCCGGGTATCCACTGAAGAGATGGCTCCTTACACCAGTCCGCAACCCACGGGACCAGCATGAGGAGGACTACAACCATGCCCACTCACGTACCCGTGTAGTCATTGAACAGGCATTCGGCCTACTGAAGACTCGTTTCCGCTGCCTCAGCAGGTCTGGCGGGGCACTCCTGTACCGCCATGAGAAGGTTGCAAAGATGGTCATGGCATGTGTCATGCTCCACAACATGTGCGTACGTAGAAATGTGCCCATGCCCCCTGACGCAGAACTGCAAGCACCTGAAGATGGTCATGATGAGGGTGGGGATGTGGCAGCACATCAAGGAGTCTGCGAGGCACAGGAGGGCCGTGACATTCGTCAGCATCTCATAGATGCATGCTTCTAGCACTCACGCCTGGTGGCTGATACATGGACACGGGACTCGTGGCACTGTGTGTGTCTGGAACATGCACAATATGGACTGTACGCCTATAATGGCCTCGTACACAAAGATCAATGTCCACACATCTCATTGGATGATCGTGCATTGTTTATGGCATATGTGATATCATGTTAAACACCCTATCGACCCGCCACCCAAGTGAGCCCAACACACCCCCTCCACCCTCCTACCTCCCCCCCGAACACCAGTGTCCAAAGATGCTCATTGTCAGTGGGCAGTCGCTATTGCAAGCCCCCTCTCCGGGTATAAGGGGCACCCCTGCCTGTGGAGCGCAGGTTCCTCCCAGATCTACGTTGGGGGCTGCCCTGGACGGAACTTGCAACGGATGATGTCTCTGCCTGCTCACGTCCATGCATGTCCCTAAGGGTTTGTGAGAGCTCAGTGAGCACACGGCGCACAGCGGCAAGTTCGGCACATACGTCTTTGGACGTCGCATGCAGTTCCCCCCTCAGGCTCTCGGTGCTTCTCTCCATTTGTACTCTCAGGCTCTCGGTGCTTCTCTCCATTTCTACTCTCTGGCTCTCGGTGCTACTCTCCATTTGTGCCCTTAGTGTCTCTGTACTTCTCTCCATTTCTGCCCTAAGTGTCTCAGTTGATGTTTCTATGTCTGCCTTAGTGCCCCCACATTGATCGGCATGGTCCTTGAGGAGCGTGGCCAGTTGCTGCTGTTGCACGATTACCTGGTCGAGGGACTGTTGCCTCTGCTGTGCCATGGCCATTTGCGGTGGTGTCACAGAGGGGCTGGTCACCTCATGTTGCCTTGCCACAGGGCTTGTGGGGGATGGCCAGTCGTCGTCTTGTGGGTGCCCCTGCGTGGTATCCTCATGGTGTACGGGATGGAACAGACAGGGGGATTGAGACAGGTCATGGATGGATCTAACTTCGACATCCCCGTTTTCTGTGTCGGAGCATGCTGCCATTAATGCAGTGTCACCTATGGTGCTGCTGCCACCAGAAGCAGTGCCTACTGTGGCATCCATTGGGGGGACCTGTGGTGGTGCTGTTGTGGGCATGCTGGCTGCTGGGGTGCCTGTTGGAGTTCCCTCCTGTGTGCTGCCACTTGATTTGTGCTGCTGCCGTGTCTTGATGCGTGCAGCTGAGGTGGAGGGTCTTTGGCCGTTGGTCTTGGCCCTCTTTGCAGGTGTGCTGGTAGGGGTGTCCTGGAGCTCGTCGTTTGAATCGGACCCTGTGGTGGAGTAAAGGAGGGCGAGCGTTATAAATGGGTCTGTGGAAATTGGAATGGCAATGTATCACATGCATTGGGGTGGTACCTGAGGGTGATTTGGGTTGGGGCCTTGGAGGTGGTTTCATTTGTGTGTGGAGTGAGGGTGCAGTTGTTTTGCAGCCTGCAGTTAGGGTGTGCCTGCTGCACGTGTAGAGGGTGTTTTTAGGATTTTTAATTATTTATGTATTTGGTGTGAGTTTTAAAGTGTGCTATCAGGCCTATGTATGTGGACGTTCTCCTGGACATGTGTTACTGTTGCACTATGTGGACACGTGGTACTTCACATGATTGGACATTGTGGTTTTGGCATTGTTTTATTTGGGACACCTACCAGATTCTTCGGTTGTCTGCACTCCTTTCTCCATCCCTCCGACTCCCTCTATGCTCTCCATTCCAATGGTGGAGGCACAGATTTCTTCCCAGGGGGTCAACTTGATGGGTGATTCCGATCCTCCACCGGTAGCTGTGGCAATGTTGCGGTTGGCAGAGAGTATGCTACGGACGCGTATCCGCAGGTCGTCCCATCGCTTTCTGCATTGCTGTGGGTTGCGGGGTGTGGTCCCCACCGCACTTACCCGCTGTGCCACCAGGGCCCATATGGCCTTCTTGTTCGCAAGTGCCGTCCTGGTCATTTGCGTGGAGAAGACGGCGGCAGCATTCTCCTGGAGGGTCTCTGTGAGTTCCTCACGGGAGAAGTGGACCTGCCGCTTGCGGTCGCACGCTTTCTTCGCTACTTTTCCCATTTTTCTTGGTTTCACTAGGGTGGATGACGGGTTGCGATGTGTCTCAGGGTAGTATTTTTAATGGTTGTGTGGAAATAGTGGTTTTATAGGTGTACGGCGTGATGTTTCCCGTTCCGGGACCATGCTTTTACTTCCGTTTCCGTATATTTCCGGTCACCGTACTTTCCGGTTGCCGCTCATTGCGGTGACCGCTAAGATGGGTGGCGGAATTGCACCTAGGGCGCCGTACGGCGGCGGTGTGGGCCGTTTTGGGGTCATTTCCGCCATCGCGGACTTTGCACTTCCGCCATGGCGTGGTGCTCGTGCCCGATGGGTCGGAATGAGCCGCACGTTGCTCCGTCGTGCAATGGCGGAAACGCTATTTACGCTATGGCGGTCCGGTCGGTTGATTTCCGCAAGGGTCGTAATGAGGGCCATTGCCTGAGAGGGATGAGGAGATGGAGTGGTTGAGGGGGCCATGGATGGAGGCAAGCATGACCTCTGGGATAGAGTAACATTTGTTTGCAGGAATGAGAGTAGAAAGTGCTATGAGGTTACTAAAGTATGAGGATTTAGTTAGGTCCAGGGCAGACGAGAGGAAGGTCATCCTTGTAGGAGATGAGGAGAGCGGGTGAGCGTGACCTAAGTCATCATTTTAGTTTGAGGTACATGGTGTTTTTCATTTGTCTTATCAGGGGGGGTGGGGTTCTAAGGCTGGGGGCTTGCAAGGGAAGGGATAAAAGAGCATACACGCTAGTTGAAAAGGAGCAGCAATTGCCAGGGCGATGTCTACATAGGATAGCTCAATAGATCAGGCGTGCTGCAAAGAGAAATGTACAGTGGAGGTTCTGACTTTTCAAAGTATGTTTTCAATGTGTGTTTGGTGATTAGAGCTGAAGCTGTGCAGCACAGGGAGAATGGAGAGAGACATATAGAGGATGACATTCAAAGAAGGGGGGCAATGGTGGAGAAACAGAGGATTTTAAGGTTAAGAGAGTTGCCTGACTTATGTGGACATGTATGTGGAAGCGTATGGATAACACGTAAAAGGAAGTGTATTTGGTACGCAAGCAGCATCAAGAACAATCATAGGGGCGCTCGCTAATGAAGAATGGAATGTTCGGAAAACAAAATTGCTTTTTTGTGAACTTAAGGAGGTTCTAAAATATCTAAATATTTTTGACTTACCTGTGCCCCAATGGGGTTAATCCTGTATATAAAGGGCTAGGAAGCACTAAGCCTCGACAGTATTTTTGAAATCCCTTGCCACAAAAACACTTCTTTAGGAGGTTTTGAACATTAATGACCACTGCTGCAGGAAAACACAGAGCGCTTGCTGACCACAAGATCAGAAAAGGGGAGGAAAGGGGATGGGCTGATAACACATTGCTTTCATGGCTTCCAAGCATCCACGTTCACTCAAATATATATCCTCGTGAAGCCTTACCTCAAGCTTTGTTTTAAAGTGTAATGACGTGAGGGGGGAAGATAAAGGGATTTCCTGCGCAAACGTCCCTGGAGCATGGTTATTCTATGCTCCACAAATGCATGCCTGTTATAGCAAGCCTACCGCCACACCTGGAGATGTTCTTAAATGTATTGCATCTGTGGTGCCTTGTAGTTTGGTGAAGACTGAAGGGGGAAAACAGCTGTTCATGGCGCACATTCGTGATTGCTCTGTCAAAGACACATGGGATTATGAAGGAGATTCCATGTTCCACCTGGAGTCATTGAAGCGATTTTAGGGAATTTACCTGTGACTTTTCAAAATCTCCATAGCTCTGGCTAACCAATTCTTGATAAGTTAATGCTGTTTGATTCGTTTTTCTAAAGAACCAGCAAGGATGCTGTTACTGTATCACAGGTAGGAGAGGGACTCATTAGATGTCGTCCACTTCTGTGGCAAATGTAGGATTCACAAGAAGTGTCTTGTGAGGTTGTAGTTTGCCAAGTGGAAGTTGGCCTTTTTTTCTAACTCTGTTAACCTGCAGAGAGAAGTAGAACTCACCAGGGCCACTGGCATCACCTGCTGGCTTTTATTCTAGTGGAGGTATGACTTTTGAGTATCTGGGCCACTTTTGTGTGACTTCCGGTACCTTGTCATGATTTCTGAATCCACAATGATGTCGCTTAAGACAAGACTTCCTTTCCAAACCAGAAGGGGCGTGGTGCAAATCATATCCAGGGGTAAAAATACTGCCCAGACAAGAAAAACAGATGGATTTACACAGGAAGTGAGTGGGGCGTAAAATGTGGATGGGGCTTATACAAGAAGGGATACACTCAGATAGATAAGGGTGTGGCTTGGAATGGAGTGACAGATGTTTGGCAGCTATAAGACTGGATGCCCTGCTTTGGCAGTACGTGAATCTTAGAAAGGGCAGGGTAGGCATAGAGAGGAAGGGGCATAAATGAGATAGCAGAGGGAAGGGTATCACAGGAAGAGGGCATGTCCATTTGTCACATATTTGGTAAATGACAGGTTTGCCATACCATTATACCTAACACCATACCTCGCAACAGACCACCCACTAGAGCAGCATACGACCACCAGAAATGCTAGACAGGCCGGCAGGATACCAGTACCACACAGTAAAAGTGCAGAAACATGTGGAAGGAGCAAGATGGGAAATTACATCCTCTCCCCATACATCACTAAAATGCCAGGGTACCTACAGCAATGGCAACAATATTAACAAGAGTAGCCAGAAGAAGTCATGGACCCAACACAAAACCTAGCTGATCTACTCAATGATGACACAGACCCAACAGAACACATCCTACAAACCACGAGAATGAGGAAACCCACCAAGATCACGCAAAGATGAAAGCAAGAAAAAAGAGGCCATTATACAGAATAAAATACACTGCAATTGAATGAATGCAAGATCAATGTCCAAACACAGTACTATATACTGCACAGCAGTGGAATGGACATCCTATTCGTCATAGAAACCTAGCTAGATGACATCTACAAAGTCACACTACACAGATGTCTACCCGGCAACTTCAAATGCACACCGATAAACAGAAAAGGAAAAAGAGGAGGTGGACTTGCAGTAGCCTACAAAGAACACCTGAAAATAAAAACAGCTGAACTGCAAATCCCTCATCCTTCACCTGACATTGGACCCACAAACAAACCCCATGTTCAAACTCATCTATAGACCACAGACCTATGATGCTACGTTCGTAGACACCTTTATAGAAGCCGTCACAAACCTGGCCATAAAACATGACTACCTGATCAACCTTGCAGGCTTCAACATTGGTTTGAAGAAGAGAATATGAATTCACAGCAATCACTAACTAAGCACCTCGAGACAATGAGACATGTCAGATGGTGTAAGGAACAACACACATGGCAGGAAAAACTCTTGACGCAATCTTCGCAAACAAAAAACATACTGAACTGTGTACCAATACAAATACTATGGAGCGACCACCTCTTTATACTGTTTGTGATCCAATTACCATCTAAAGCATCCAAATAGCCCCAAATGTTCCCCCCATCTGGAAACAAAACTGGAATACTGTCAAAAGCAGTAACCTAGAAGAACAACTAGAATCCTCAAAACCATCGATCGCATCCTTGGACGCAATGGACTAGACGAAAAGGCAGATCTAATTCAGAAATGGATTGTCAAAAACAATTGAGAGCATCTTCCCGGGAACAACACTCATCCATCACAAAAGAAATCAGTGGCAAGATGGTGTACGGCCCTCCTCAATACAATGAAAAAAAAAGAAACCTAAAAAATCAATAATGGAGGAAACACTACAACCAAGCCAAAATAATGATTTATCAAAAACAAATCTGAGCATACCAAAAGGAAACTCTTAAAGATAAAAAGAAATACTACGACAACTGGATCACAAAGGCCGCCAGCACTCAGAAAGACTATTCAGCATCATAAACGAGATGAGAAATCCCCCGGGATGCAATAACACATTGTTACCTTCACAAAAATTATGCAATGATCTTGCAGACCATTTTAATAATAAAATCACTGACATACACCGGATCACGCAAAGTAGACCAATTAACCAGACTTTGCTCGATCCGCTACCTATCCTGGGATCACAGAGCAGGCTGAAAGGCTTTGCCTAAATGTCAAGAGATAAACTTCTCAACCTGGTGAAAAAAAGCAACAAGGCACAGTCCCCAATGGACCCCTGCCCACCTGACATCTATAAATCAATACTTACGTAGGGCACACCATCAGAATGCTACCTAAATCTCTTCAACCTATCACTCTGAATGGGGAGAGTACTGGGAGCATTCAAATCTGCGTACATCAAACCACTTCTCAAAGAGACAATGGGCGCTGTGGAAGACCTTCCAAACTACAGACCGGTCAAAAATATTCCCTATCCAGCGAAACTATTGTTATGTCATGTTATTTTGCACTTATATAGCGCCTTATATACCATTGGTATGGTCTGAAGGCGCTGGTAGGTTGAACGCCCTTGGGAACCGAAGTTCAGATCAGTAGAGAGAGTAGAGAGAGTCAAAGAGGTGCGTGTGAGCACCGGATATGTGTGCAGCTCGTGCGGTATACGTGTGATAGCTGCTTCTTAGCGATAGGTGTGGTGGTTGAGAGATCAGGAGAATGTGTTCGTTCTGGCAGGATTTATCCAGAACGGATGTGGCTGCGTTAGGCCTGAGGAGAACGCCTGGCTGGGGGGTGTGAAACCAGCAGATTTACTTAGAGTGATGTGGAGTAAGCGGCCGATGTTGGTATGAGAACAGTTATACCGAATGGTGTCATAGTATCTCTGCGTTCTAGTTGAGTGGTGATGTAAAGGAGAGAGTAAGCGTGGTGGTGTGATAGGATGGGTTATATGCTCTTTCGAAACGTAGATACCTATGTCTACAAACAAACACTGGAACACGTTGAACATCACCAACTATTGGACCAGGAACAAGTTGGGTTCAGACCCATGAGAGGAACAGAGATGGCACTTCTCTATGTATGGGATGACCTAAAGACCAAAACAGACTCCAACACAAACTCAGCACTGATACTACTCAACCTCTCCAAAGCATTTGACACAGTCAGCCATAACATCCTCGTCAAGAGACTGGAAGAGCTAGGGATCACTGACACGTGCTGTTGTGGATTAAACTTTCTTGACTGAATGAACAAAAACAGTATGGATACAACCATTCAAATCTGTATCACAGGACAGCATCTGTGGACTACCACAAGGATCCTTGCTATCCATGCTCCTCTTCGACATCTATATGACACTAAACAACTACGCAGATGAGACCCAAATCATCTTCAAAATCATCAACGAACAAGAGAAGAACACAACACTAATAGACTGTCACAAAGAAATCTACCAATGGATGAACACTAACAACCTCAAAATCAACCCGGCCAAACGGAAATCATGATTACATCAAATAACCAAGAAAGCAACCAGTACATCCCATGGCCCAGAGAACTGGGAACAGCATCCACACCATCCGAAGTTGGCAAAAACCTTGGAATCCTAATGGACAACAAGCTAAACCTAGAACAGCAAGTAAACACGATAATCAAGAAATGCTTCTTCCATCTACACGTGATCAAAAAGATTCTAACATTTTTCTCTTTCACGCACAAAACACTGGCCATCATCTCCCTCATCATGTTCAGGATAGATTACGCCAACAGTTTGTATCTCGGAATGCTGTATTATTTACTGAAGAAACTGCAATGTATACAGAATGCAGCTGCCAGACTTCTCCTCAAACTCTCATGAAGGGACCGCATCACTCCAGCACTAAGGATGCTACATTGGCTCCCAGTCAAAAAACAAATCACCTTCAAAACAATGTGCATAACACACAGAGCATTGCAGGCCTAGGATCGGAATTCATACAAAAGAAACTCACCATCTACCAGCTGACTAGAACACTCAGATTGAGCAACGACATCCGCCTAGAACCGAAACCATACACCAGGGAAAAACGTGGGGGATCGGCATTCTCTTGCCTAGACAAACAACTTTGGAACTCCCTCCCCACAGAAATACAAACCATGAAGTATCATCTAAAATTCAGAAAACCTCTAAATCGCTTGCTGTTCAACTCAGAATGGGACAATAACGAATGAACAACAACCACGCCCCATGAAACAAACAAACAAACAACTGAAAAGGACAAGGAAGTAGGCCAGTCTGGACTGAAGTGCAGGGAAGTAGAGAGGCGTCTGAATGGAAGAGAGACCCAGGTCTTCCCATCCCCAAAGTGGGTCAACCGGAAACAGGGGAAAGAGATGAGTCTGACTTAATTGGACCACATATCGAGGGCCTTAGAAAAATGTGGAAAGAGAGGTGTCCCGAACATGGAACAGATGGACAGTGGGGCACAGGGACCACAGGGGCACAGAGAGCACATACCCTCCCGGAAATGCCTGTGGGGGTGGTGGCTGCTACACTCTAGGGTGTGCAGGGGGGAGAGAATGTGGGCAACAGTTGTCTGGGCATTGGGGATGGAGAGGGTGCTGTCTCGAAATAGCCCTGTTGAGGACCCACACCTCGGTAGACAACATATGAGTGGTAATTGTAGCAGACCAAATGAACAACAGGGAAAGGAATTTGTGCCACAGGCAGTCAAAACAGAGGGGGTAGGCTAGATTACTGCCACCAAACAACCTTACTCAAATAAACATTCTTCCGCATAAACCTCTCAAACCCTGAACTAAACACAACCATACCTCTACAGCAAAACAAACCGCATGCTCTTCACTTCAGTGCAGCAGCAAAACAAACCACACATAGCCCCGACCAACAGCCCATGGCAGCAGCCAAATGAAAAACACAATTAAGCTTTGCGTATAGTGTAAACCGAACTGAAGCTGCCAACAGTAAATCACAGTTTTCTTGCTCTTTTCTCCCGCTTGGTGCTACTAACTTATTCTCCCACCTCCCCCCTTGCTTTACAGATGCACCAGAGAAAGCATGCAAGTGGCAACAGTGCGCTGTACAAGAACCTTTAACATAACATAACATATCTGAGCAATCTCTAATGTAGCAAGTGGAAAGACTTCAATGTTTACCATGTGGGGGGTAATACTTGACTTTGACTTTGTATTGCCTCCTTCCCTTTTCTTCGCTCCTTCTGATCCCATATTCCACGCCTCTTCACACCTCGTTGGTTTGAGAGTTCATTGCAATGGTGTGATAAGTCAAATTCTGGGGAACCAGTGTCCAGGGGTGAATATCAGTTTCTAAACCATCAATCAGCCCAACACCCCTAATAGGCCAGAATGGATCCAAACAGATTGGATTAAACAGGCATACAATTTAAATTATAAACCTCCTTGTCCAATTTTGGTAACGTGGACAGAACGACAGGTTTATCTCCGTGGATCGTTGCTTATTTGCAACACAGCGAAAATACAATTATTACCCAATGATAACCACGGTTGTATACAAATATCTTCTTTATTATTATCACAACAGACAATCTAATGACACTACTAAATACAACCCACCCTGTATAGGAATGCTTAAAACAGACAGAAGCAAAGGGGGCACCGATGTGTGTCTAAGTGTGCTCGGGTGTTTGGCTGGACCTTCCTCGCTAGTAGCAGTCGGCAAGAAGAAGTTGTGTCAAAGCCGTACCGCGTTCTACGTGTGGCTCACTGCTGGATTTACTCATTGGATTTCTTTGTCTTCTATTGGACACCAGACCCTGGCCACGACACTGCCCCAAGCCCCGCCCACTGCCCGCACCGATTGGAGCGAACTTGTTTCAAAACACACAAGCACGCGCACCGCGCGCACGAAGTGTGTCTAAGTGTGCTGGGCTGTTTGGCTGGACCTGCTCTCCAACCTTCCTCGACTAGTAGCAGTCGGCAAGAAGAAGTTGTGTCAAAGCTGTACCGCGTTCTATGTGCGGCACACTGCTGGATTTACTCATTGGATTTCTTTGTCTGCTATTGGACACCAGGTACTTTCTGTGAACACTGAAATCCCCAAGTGAGACCTATCGTGCCGTGCACTTTGTGCACGGCAGCTACTGTCTCCCACCTCACTATTTTACGTGCTCCTGATTCCTCACTTCTCTTTCAGACTATGGCCACGACCCCACCGCAAGCCCCGCCCACTGCCCGCACCGATTGGAGCGAACTCGTTTCAAAACACACAAGCACGCGCACCGAAGTGTTTCTAAGTGTGCTGGGCTGTTTGGCTGTTCAGCGGGTTGGCAGGGTGCAGGTGAAGCCCTAAGTGTTCGGATAGGAGCATTTGGTATATTATGTTAAATGCAAGTAATTGCCTTTGCATATAATTGCTTTGTTGTTTTGCTGAACTAGAATCTGCCCAATTTCTACCTTTTTTGTATTAGAATGTCCACATTTTTACAGTCTGCTTTAGATATTTTGCACGAGGTACTATTAGATTGGGCACTTAGATACATCCATTCAAACTTTAGTACCTGGGGGACAGTGGTGTACCAATTAATAAGCAATTTATCATTGTAAACAAGAGTTTGAAAAAATGGTTGGCAGTTTGCGTAGTGGCAAAAGTCTTGCTGATGGTAATGCACAAACAGGGTTGAATGCAACAAATCCTGGGTTACTACATGTCTCTGGTGCAGAATCGAACACCATTGCACTACAGGTATCGGTGTACGATGATCGTACTACTGATATAAATAATATTCCATACAGCATGCAATCATTGGCTACCGAACTCAATGATGCCACAAATGAGCAACCCCCTTTTTGCATGCCTAATGATTCTGCAGATGACATCGATGAGAGTAATGTTATGTATAAAATAAATCTTAACATTGTAACACTACAAAATGAGCCACAGTTCACCCACAAAGCTTTAAATCATACTGACACTCAGTCTATGCTACCAAACATCATTTTGGATGTTTCCTTCATGGCACCTGCACTCGTTAGCGAATGGGAAAAATGTTGCAGAATCTCTCTCACCCCCCAATCACCGGTTGTATTTTTACCCTCTGAAGTTGAAAGAATATGTCTACATAATATACGAGAGGGACATTCTACTCACTCTTTTGGAGGGCTTGATAAATATCATCGTGAAAGATCAATGAGACCCTCGTGTAGCTCTCCCATAACTAACAATGGGAAAATTGGTAAAGGGGCTAATTCTAAACCTGACCCCCATATGAACAAAATATTTGATGAAGATATTTGTCTTGAGGAAAGGGTTGGCTCTTACTCAGATAAAATTGCTGAACCCCAGTTTCAGGGACAAAAAGACGATGAAGATGTTTCTAACTTTCCTGTGATTACATCTCTACTAAACTTATTAGATAAGGGCCATGATTTAACCCACATGCATATTAACTCCCTTAAGGAAGGGATGATGGCCCTATCTAATAAAATATCTAAAATTGAGGGTATTTTGCTGACCCAATCAGCTGGACAATCAGAAAGACAGGGTCTAGTCGATGCATGTTTATTAAAAGCATTAACTTCCACTGAACAGAGCAGCAGGAATCAATATACTCAAAAAACTGATCCTGCTCACTTAAAGACTTAGGCCCCACGCACTTATGCTAGAGCAGTTACGGAAGGCTTAAAGGAGGCGTGTCCTCCAAAAGAGCCTTCAGTAACAACTGAAATAATGGCTGTAGTTAAGGAAGACTCCCTGAAACTGGATGATGTATTTTGCTTTCTTATAAGAGAGCACTTAGAATATGGTGGTGGGAGACTAAGTGAATATGCTGATGCAATTGGCTCTCTGGCAATTCCAAAGGAGGTATCACCCAACAGGCCATCTCCACTAATGAATGTTATTAAGGAAGCGGAAGCGGAACAAATAAGATGTGACTCTCAAATTGCCTCAAACTTGGCTAAATTGAGTGAAAAAGATGAAGAAATGAACAGTGGGTGTGAGGATAATGAGCCTGGAGGAAAGCAGACGATTTATTTGTCTCGAAAAATGAAGCGTGCACGTCAGAGCCTTAAAAAGGGAAATGTAATTTTTAAAATAATTGTAGCGCACAAGTAATGCCTGATAATAAAAAAGCTACTAAGAAAAACAACAAAAAAAATAAAAAAAATGATGAACTAAATGCTGGTCTATCTATTGATCTATTGATTCATCTATGGGAACCTCAAATGAGCCAAGGATTGACTTGACCCAACTGAATGACGAATCTAAGGCTGTCTTAAATGTGGATGCACCCAATGGCAGACAGCATGAAACAAAAAAAAAGGCAGCAATAAGATCCGAACTCGAGATGGTCAGGGGGTGGGTGAGCAAGTGAATGCAGGACCCCTGACACAAGGTCGCTTACCGACTTTTTATCCCCTTACCGAAAAAAAAAAACCTACTGGAAAGGCCTTGGAGAGGTAAGGAATTTCCATGTCTAATATGGGTGCAGTTGGCAAAACGAAAAGGTGATGGCTGGAAGGTTTTGAATAATTCATAACCACGGGCAAAGCTCTGGGCAACCCTCCAGACCATCGTTTTTCAGTCTGCCAAGCCATTACAGAAGGGGAAAAAACCATATGCAAATCAGGCATGGTCCTACCCCAAAAGGGGCAGTCCAGCCCGAACTGCTGGGTTACATCCCTTCTGCACGAGACCACAAGCATCCCCAGACATGTTTCAGCCTTGTTGGGCGTCATCAGTGAGGAGTAGCTTGGGTCTCTAGGCCCGGCAGACTCGGGACCCACATCTGGGCATACTCGTCCCACACGGGGTGACTTTAGCAAAAAGAAAAAGGTGATGGCTGGAAGGTTTTGAATAAATCATAACCACGGGCAAATCTCTGGGCAACCCTCCAGACCATCGTTTTTCAGTCTGAGAAGCCATTACAGAAGGGGAAAAACCATATGCAAATCAGGCATGGTCCTACCCCAAAAGGGGCATTCCAGCCCGAACTGCTAGGTCACATCCCTTCTGCACGAGACCACAAGCATCCCAGACATGTTTCAGCCTTGTTGGGCATCATCAGTGAGGAGTAGCTTGGGTCTCTAGGCCCGGCAGACTCGGGACCCACGTCTGGGCATACCCGTCCCACTCGGGGTGACTTTAGCAAAACGAAAAGGTGATGGCTGGAAGGTTTTGAATAAATCATAACCACGGGCAAAGCTCTGGGCAACCCTCCAGACCATCGTTTTTCAGTCTGCCAAGCCATTACAGAAGGGGAAAAACCATATGCAAATCAGGCATGGTCCTACCCCAAAAGGGGCAGTCCAGCCCGAACTGCAAGGTCACATCCCTTCTGCACGAGACCACTAGCATCCCCAGACATGTTTCAGCCTTGTTGGGCGTCATCATTGAGGAGTAGCTTGGGTCTCTAGGCCCGGCATGCTCGGGACCCACGTCTGGTCATACCCGTCCCACTCGGGGTGACTTTAGCAAAACGAAAAGGTGATGGCTGGAAGGTTTTGAATAAATCATAACCACAGGCAAAGCTCTGGGCAACCCTCCAGACCATCGTTTTTCAGTCTGCCAAGCCATTACAGAAGGGGAAAAACCATATGCAAATCAGGCATGGTCCTACCCCAAAAGGGGCAGTCCAGCCCGAACTGCTAGGTCACATCCCTTCTGCACGAGACCACAAGCATCCCCAGACATGTTTCAGCCTTGTTGGGCGTCATCAGTGAGGAGTAGCTTGGGACTCTAGGCCCGGCAGACTCGGGACCCATGTCTGGGCATACCCGTCCCACTCGGGGTGACTTTAGCAAAACGAAAAGGTGATGGCTGGAAGGTTTTGAATAAATCATAACCACGGGCAAAGCTCTGGGCAACCCTCCAGACCATCGTTTTTCAGTCTGCCAAGCCATTACAGAAGGGGGAAAACCATATGCAAATCAGGCATGGTCCTAACCCAAAAGGGGCAGTCCAGCCTGAACTGCTAGGTCACATCCCTTCTGCACGAGACCACAAGCATCACCAGACATGTTCAGCCTTGTTGGGCGTCATCAGTGAGGAGTAGGTTGGGTCTCTAGGCCCGGCAGACTCGGGACCCACGTCTGGGCATACCCGTCCCACTTGGGGTGACTTTAGCAAAACGAAAAGGTGATGGCTGGATGGTTTTGAATAAATCATAACCACGGGCAAAGCTCTGGCAGAAAGCATGAAACAAAAAAAGGGGCAGCAATAAGATCCGAACTCGAGATGGTCAGGGGGAGGGGGAGCAAGTGAATGCAGGACCCCTGACACAAGGTCGCTTATCGACTTTTTATCCCTTTACCGAAAAAAAACCCACTGGAAAGGCCTTGGAGAGAGAAGGAATTTCCATGTCTAACATGGGTGCAGTGCCTAAACAAAAACATCTTTGCCCCCTGAATGCTGAAGCTAAATCCACAAGTAACATGACTAATTCTGCAGCCCCAGTTAATAGCAAAAATCAAGGCATGCCACCCGACCACGGTAACGTAAACAATGATTGTGCAGGGGTGTACGACAAAGAGGGAATTGGAGTGGAAAGCGCTAAGGCTATCAAGGACAGGATGTCCCAATCCCGAGCTAGTTCTGAACAAGATGAAACCAAATATTCCTTCAATAGAGATACGAGGTATATTTTGGGCTGGTCTAGTGATCAGTCTATAAATGGCAAACAGAGATTGAACAGAGCTTTTCTGTTTAACATTTTTAAGGGTAGTCCTCAGCTGAGGACCCTTCACTCAGACGATATTGAGTGGTTGAGGTTGGCCAATCACAATAACCTAAGAATGATCTATGCACCACAATCTGTAATAATACTTACGTTATTGTGGGAACATAGGGAAGACTTTGACTCCCGTGGCCTAACATTACACCTCTTTAGGACTATTGAGAAGGCGGGTGTGTTCTTAAATGAAGTTTCTAAACAGGGTGAATCAATTGGGGCTTCATCAACTAACCTTCAGGCTGTCCCTGCTCAAACTGCTGATCTGATATCTAAAATCTCAGAAATGGTGGGGGCAACTCCTAAAATCACATGGATAGCCCCTCTAATGACCTCTATAACAAAACAAATCATAGACATGTGCTGTTATCGACTCTATTCAACAGGGTTTCAAAATTTTATCTTGGAAGAGCTGTGGAAAAAAGAATTTAGAGCAATGGCCATCAAGTTATGCAAAAATGGGTTTACCGACGATTTCATTCATACAGGAAACTATCTGTGTCGGTGAGCTCAATATTGATGGGTTCTCTACCTTTTGTTTGCCTGCAGTAAAGGGCTCAACTGGGCGTCTTTATGGGGGAACTGCGATATTTATTAACAATGCTATGAATCACAAATCCAAGGTCGTTTATTAAAAAAATGGCATGTTAGCCATTGAGTTTCTCCCAAGTGGTTTCTCGACTTGTGTGTTCTTAGTTGTATGTGTTTATTTTAATCCCGGAAACACCTCCATAGATGCTCCATTTGAAACCATGGATGACATACTAGAAGAGGCAATGATTCGCAATCCGAACTATATGATTGGTATTGGGGGCGATTTCAATGCTGTATGTTCACCATCTATGTCTGCTAAAAAAAAAAAAAAATGTCTCCTAGTAGCTCTACAATTACCATGGGGAAGTGCTGGGTAGCTTATTTTAAGGAATGGAATTTACAAGTGGTAGACTATGAAGCTGGCCCTCATAGAGGGACTTGGTTGAGGGGGCCTCTAACCTCATACATAGATTACTTTTTTGTTTCTACCTCACTAATCACTATGGTCAACAATGTGTTAATTATTGAGGATACTCAGAGTGATCATAATCCGATCAGTATCAGCATTAGATGTGAATTGGCAATCTTAAACAAAGAAGCCACATTGGGATTGGTGACCCTCATTGTGCGCAGACCTCGGTTGGTTGGCATCCAAAAATGTGTAGAGAACTATCTTACTTGGTACACAGAGATGTAATTAGGGTGCCTCACTCTCAAAATGTGTCTACTAATGCTCACATGAGAGAAGAATGGAATACTCATATAATTAAAGAGCATATAGAATATCTTACGCAAAGAGCGGCACCGTACAAGTCAAACGTCTCACGTCTCTAGAGCATATATTCTTGAAATTGCCAAAAAATCAAACAGAAATAAATCGTTTGTTAAGAGCATTAAGTCGACTGGCATTAAACTATGCCAATTATTATGATGCCAAAAAATTGATAAAATTGAAATATAGCCGCATGCTAAAAATTATAAAAATGAACTTACAGCTACATGCCAATCAAAAAAAGATGAAGCATATCATTACAAAAAATACTAGAAATATTTGGGCAATACTGAACAATAAAAAAGGGGCCGCTGCGCATGACTTAGGGTCCCCGATTGCAGCATCTATATGGCAGGAATACATTAAAAATAAGTATAGTCTCCCCCCTCAATTCCAACACTTTGACTCTGGAATAATATACCATAAATGTAATGAATGTATATTATTCTCTTTGGAGGAAATTATTGATGCAATCAAATCACCAAATTCCTGAAAGGCGGCCGGGCCTGATGGCTTGCCTGCTTGCATTTTAAAAGATGATCCCTACTTTTGGGCTGCCATTCTCTATACCAAATTCTCTTATATCCTGGCGACCAATATAATCCCAAGGGCATGGCTAAATGCCATTATTATTCCAATATACAAGAAAGGGAATCCAGAGTTGCCCTCCAACTTTCGACCTATAGCACTTATGGAGGCCTCAGAAAAAGTATTTTCCATCATTTTACTGCAGCGCATACAAACTTTTATAGAAACAAAAAACATCTATTCAAAATTTCAAACTGGATTTCGCAAGAACATGGGTACCTCCCTAAATGCATTTCTTTATCTCACATATTCTTGCGCAATCTAAAACACCTGACACTGGTGCAGCCTATATGGCGGCATTGGATTTGAGTAGTGCATTTGATACAGTTATAAGAGAAGCACTATGGACCAAATTATTAAATCTGGGTTTTCCTAAAAGGATGGTGCAATTGATTGCCTTGCTACATAATCGCACAACTTTTCAAATTAGGATAACCAAATCTGGTGCTCTCACAATTGCCATTGACACCGAAACCGGGGTTAAACAAGGATGCAATTTTACCGCCACATTGTTTAATTTATATATTTGCGATATGGATAAGTTGTATCCCGTAAAACTCGGGGACTTAAAAATATCATGGTTATGTTTTGCAGATGACATCGTACTGATTGATCGAACCCCTAGTGGGCTACAATTGAAACTGAATCAATTTTCCAAATTTGCTGCATCACATAACCTGTTGCCTACCTCTTTGAAATCGCAAATTGTCATCTTTCACAATTATAAAAATCTAAATCATACACTTGCCAACTGGATTGAAGTTTGCCCCTCCCCCGAAGTCTCTAAAGTTAGCCCCTCTCACATTTGAAGGGTTAGCCCCACCCTGAAAAATGTGTGGCTAGTTGCACACCTGCCAGACTATCAGTTATGGGTGGGCTGAGCAGGTCATTTTCCAAATTAAGAGCAAATATTCAAAAGAATCTTGCCCACGTAATCACTTGTGTGTGTTTTAGCACAACCGCTAGCGGCCTTATTAGGTCTTTTGCAGTGTACGTGTCAGGAATAGCACAAGCGATAATCATATTTTATTTTATTTTGTAATGTTGTTGGTGTCTTATATGCATGGGCCAGATCACACAAGTGCTTCAAGGCGCTGAAATCATCCGGTCTCAGGCAGGATGTAAAAGCATGTACAGACCATCGACATTTAATTAGGGTTAGAAAAGGAAATATCTTCAAGCCACAAGAGAAGTGGTTCCAGAATTGCTACAGAAACATAGAGGGGGGAGGAGGGGAGGAGGTGGGTAAGGAGAGGAGTGATGAAGGGAGGGTAGGATTGGAGTGAAAGTACCTGCAGTTTACTGAAGAGCTAAAATTGCTATGGGGTCTGAAAGTGCATATCAGCTAAGTGCTATTGTGCAAAAATGGAGATGGAAGGAGCGAGGGAAGTAGTCATGTTATGCCGAGGGGGTCATCAGGCATTATGACTTTACCGCATTATGTGGTCATCAAGTAGTTCTGACTTTAGTGCAGAAAAACCTGTTATTATAAATCTGCACAACTCACAATTAGTCTGACTTGTACAAACAGGAAGTGTTTGCACTGCTGCTACTTTTGGAGGATTCCACCACACTCATAATGATCACATCGAAGTGAATTGCCTCTAGATGGTGGTGGGGGGAAGAGGGGGGTGAACCAATCCAGAGATGCCTAGGGGAAAAGGAAGTTACATAAAGAGGTGAACGAGGGTCACTGTGAGGAGGGTAGGGGGGTGACCTGATGTGATGGGCACTGGTTTCAGACGCTAGAGGTGGTCCAATTATTGATGTACATTTCAAAGCATAATTATGGCTTCGGTGGGTTCTGGAGCCGGAATACTGCTGGCGATAAATATCACCTGTGCAGGTGGTATTCCTGAAATTCCACCCAATTCAGAGCTTACCACTGGTCCAGAATACTGCCCGAGGTATTCCAGCAATACCACTTGGCATATTTCTAAAACATTGTCTTCACCCGTTTCCACCCCCATATTGAGCGTGTAAATGGATAATGTAGAGCAGTGGTATTAAGCATGATTGTGGTCAATACCACTGCCTTCCATGCGTGTGTTTTAATGTACAAAAGGGTCATTTCTCACCCTTTTATACATTACACGATTAATGTGTTGAGAGGGTGGGCATCAGAGCTCACCACATTTTCGCTGTCTCCCATGTCCCCAGTTTTCCTGCCTAGTAGGGAAGTGTTTGTGCTTCCCCTCTGTAAAGGAAAACACATCCTGGGGATTGTTATTTGTACCTTCACCCGTGCGATGAAGGTGATACAGTGGTGGATTTCCATTTTGAAAATCCAACTGGTAATACAAACAGCAGTATTGCTAGAGGTATTTCTATACTCACCCCCTGAATTGGGCAGGTAGTAAGAAACCCGATATTTGGCTAATACTGCCACCCAACTCGTAACGAGGAATGGTAGGATGGGTTCTCAGGTATCTAGTGTCTGGCGGCCATCTTGTTTTCACCTTGGTGAAGGGGATTCAGATTGACAGCTGTCATGACTACACCTTTTGAGCAAGGCACGGAATTCCAATATTAATCTTGCCCTCGTGGGGAGCCAGGTGAGTCCTTTTGGGGAGGACTGGGGAGTAGAAACATGGTATCTAATTTTTTCAGTGATGAAGCATCCTGCCCTGCTCTAGTCCTTCCTGAGCTGGTAGGTCGTTATGAAGATGTTTGCTAAGTAAATGCTAGCACTGATCAATGCACCAGCGTTTAGGCCCTGAATTTCAGAGGTTAGGGGCGGCAATAGATGGGATCAAGCGATTGGCCAGAAATGTTAGGTCCAATGGTAGTAGAAACAAAACAGATGCTAAACAAGCCCTGTAATGAAAGTATGTCCTGATCAGACAGGGGCTTCCTGATCTGTGTCTCCACGGCTATGTTGCGTAGGGGGGCAGCCCGTGTTATGGATGCTGGCCTTTCGCACCAGGCTGAATAGCTGATTAGGCCCTTCTTACTCTAGAGGACTCTAGAGGACATGCTCTGCTTTGAAGCAGGAGGGTTGATCCTCGCCCCAAGCAGATCATTTCAGTCTAACAATCCCTTTTAAAAACAATTAGCAAATATGTGATTCCGCTTAGCTGAGGGAATGCAAAGTGATTGATCGGGAACCGATGGTTACACTCCTGCCCAATTACAGGAGTCCAATAATTGATTACAGGTAGAAGAGCAAAGGTCACGTCCCTCCAGGAAGTGAAAGCAGCTGAGCCGCCCTGAGGGATACACTCAATGTTCCAGCTTTCTGTCAGATCTTCCTTTGGTCTGTACAGGATAAGCCCTACTCGCTATACTGTTGTTATCACTAGTCTCATGGATTTCGTCATACCAGAAGCACTCTGCACTATCTTTGCATTTGCCCTTTTTGTTTTTGTCTTCTAAGTGGGGCATTGTACAGTAAATAATGCCTGGTTTACTTTTCATTACTCCTAGTCCCTCTCTTCCTCATCCCAGCACTCGATAATGAGGTGGCCCACCTCCCACAGGAACACATATTTTTATTTCCATTTTCCTTTAGCCCCGCCCCGTCTTCCACCTGCCTCTGGGCATAACAGCCTGCCTATACTGAGCCCCAACAGTAAATAGCACTGCTGAAAGGCCCATTCGAAACGGTGAAGGGTGAAGTGGGAACTTGTGCTGGGACGAGGAAGAGAAGGACTAGGAGTAAGAAGATTACCGGTAAGTAATCCAGACATTAGCTCCACTTACACTCGTCCTTGTACCAACACTCAATAATGAAGCATGCCAACTCCAGAGAGAATGGGCCGAGAACACAAAATACTACAGACCAACTGGGCTACGCAACCCGACCAACACAAATTTATTGAAACACACAGTCTTCAACAGTGGCAACAAGGCAAGTCACAGAAGCGCCACACTCATGACCCCAGTCCCGAAAGCCCCAGCTTCCCTATGCTGTAGGTTCAATGGGTAGTGATGAACAAATGTGTTGGGATCAGGCCAGGAGGCGGCGCAACAACTGTCCAGAATATGGACCCCACGGGCATCCGCCCAAGAGGCAGCCATCCCCCGTGTGGACCTACCCTATTCCTCAGCCGGGAGGGGAGAACCCAAAGAAGCATATAAGCCTAGGAGATGGCATCTCTCAGCCATCGACTGATCCTGGGAACAGACACCTTCCCCCCAAGAATAGCGCCACCAAATGTGACAAACAGGCTAGAGGAACAACAAAAGGCCTTAATGCGGTCCATATAAATCAGGACTGCACTTCTGACATCCAGAGTAGACCAGCTGACCTCCTCTAGGGAGGAAGGAGAGGGGGAAAAGGAGGGAAGGACAATCTCCTGCGTGACATGAAACTTGGACACCACCATAGGAAGAAAGGAGGGGTGACACTTAAAGAGCAAGGCCTTACGGGATACCAACAGATAAAATGCCTCACAGGAGAGAGGGGCAATCTCAGGCAGTCTCCGTAGCGAGGTGACAGCCACCAGGAAGACAGTCTTAAGATATACCTCCTCCAAAGGCTCAAAGGGAGAGGACTGTTGGGCTCGCCGCACCCAGGGAAGATCCAAAGGGGGCAAGCCAGAAGCAGAAATAAGCCTGCCCAAAGAAAACCTCTTCAGAAGTCTACCCACCAAAGAGTGACCACCCATATAAGGACCACCAAAGAAATGGATGGCAGCCCACTGTGCCCACAGGGTAGAGTCGGTGAGACCCATATTGAGGCTTTCCTGGAGAAGCTAAAGGATGGGAGCCCCAGAACTGAATGGAGAGAGAGAGACAATCCTGAGCCCGGCACCCAGTGACACTTATAGGCTTTCAAGGTGAAAGGATGCCGGTCACGTTGAATGTGGGACACCACTCGTCAGACAGACCCACCTACTCTAGGTGAGCCCTCTCAGTTTCCAAGCACCCCAAAACAGGTTCTTAGGGCCCACCACCCCTGTTGGGCAGAGCAAAAGATCCAGACCCCCTGAGAAAGGAAGCATAGGAGAAATCGCCAGGCCCAGCAGAAGCAGGAACCAGCAACTGCCGGGACAAACCTGGGAAATCAAGATGACCTCTGATCGAGAATCCCGGATGTGGAGCAGTACCTCCTGAATGAGAGGAAGGGGAAGAAAGGTATACATAAGACGTGCTGGCCAAGGGGAGATCAGAGCATCAACCCCCCACAACCCTGGGGAGTGGAACCTGTAGAAAAACAGGGAATCTTGGTGGACAGGGGAGAAGCAAACAGATACACAATTGGAGAGACACCAGTAACCTGCACACCCTCCAAAAGGCCACCTCCCGCAGCACCCACTCCTCAGTAGAGAACACTCCGAGGAGGTGGTCCGCCAGCACATTGTTCGTACCCCTGACAGGTCATGCCGACAAGGACAGAAGGTGAGACTCCACCTAAGTGCACAGACGGAGTGCTAGAGCCTCCAAGGACCGTGAATGGGAGCTCCCCTGCTGGTTGATACACCGTGGTGGTACTGTCTGATCGTAAGAGGATTGACTTCCCTGCAGCATTGGAGCAAAGGCCCTTAATGCCCTGCAGGCTGCAGCTAGCTCCCTCCAGTTGGAGGACCTGGACTCCTCCTTGTTGGACCACATTTCCTGGTGAGCTTATCCCAAGGAGGTGTCCTTGGCTCCCCACCTCACCAGGATGGCATCTGTGGTAAGGATGATCAGAGAGGGCAGACAGAAGGGAAACTCCTTTCATAGATTGGGCAGAAGGAGCCACCATTGGATGTGATCCCTGAGGGAGGGAACCACTGGAATCAGAGCATTGAAGTCCAGAGATGACTCCGTCCAGAACCTGTGGATGTGAATCATCAAGGGACGCAGATGAAGCCTGGCTCAGTGTACAAGGAATACACAGGCCACCATGTACCCCTGCGCCTGAAGGAAGTCCCTGGCCGGAACCGTCTTCTGAGCAAGAAGCAGAACTAGGCAGTCCCTCAACTTCTGAACTCTTCCGAGCAGAAGCAGCACTCGACCCCTCTTCCTCCAGAATCTGGCTCTGATGCACTGAAGGTCCTGAGAGGGCTGTAGGTGAAACTTTGTACAGTTTATGAGGAAGCTGAAAGAGCCTAGGAGGGTTTAGGTAGTCTACACATGTTGACACAGAAGGTCCCTTGACCATGCTTTCAGGGGTCAGGCATCGAGGTATGGAAAAACCTGAATCCCACAGAGATGCAGAGTGGCTACGACTGTAGACAGAACCTTGAAAGGACGCAGGGTCTCGATTTGAGGCCGAATGGCGAGGCACAGAACTGGAAATTATCACTGCCCACAGGAAACTTGAGACATTTCTGATGAGAGGACCAAATGGGAATGTGAAAGCAGGCATCCTGTAGGTCCAGGGATGCCAGGAAGTCCAAGCCACTCACCAATTGGGTAACATGCTGAAGAAATTCCATCTTGAACCGCTGAGTCTGGATGTGAAGGGTCAGGGTCTTGAGGTCTATGACAAGACGGAATGACCCTGAGGGTTTCGGTACCAGAAACACAGTGGCGTAACACAAGCTCTGGGGGCCCCCGTGCAAGCCATGCTGAGGGCCCCCCCCCGCGTCAGCAACAAATCACTAGTCGTGCCACACTCTGGGCTGCCCTAGATTACCACGCTTGCGCAATACGCACAAATATGTTAATGAAGGGGTATGCCACACACTGTACTAGGAGAAAGACACAAATATGTGTTTTAATGCAATATACAGCACACTTTCTGAGAAAAATGTACTAAAAAGCCACAGTGTTTGCTATTGTTGTGTAGGGTAACAGCAATCCAAAACATGCAAGTCACCAACAGTGCACATGAACATTAATGCTTTGTTATTAAAAATGCCATGCCACAATGAAAGCATGTCCAACTGGCTGCACAATGTAGACCAGTGTAGACACATACTAACATTACAGTAAAGCATGCCAGGCCACATTAAGACATACCTAGACTGGTTGCACCAAAATGCCAGTCGAAGCAATAAGACTCATCAAGAAGAGAGCACACATTCAAGCCTGGGTCTCTGCAGCCTCTAACAACACAGCCAAACGTTTTAAAATCTGCAAGGAACTGGCCAATCCTGTTGCGGTTTCTACCTCTCCTGTTCCCTCAACAGGCCCTCTGTACGGCTTTGGTGTCTCGCTTCTCTGCTAAAACTCAGGACATCCTGTCCACTATCTCCTCTTCCTCTCCCTATTCCTCTCTCGGCCCCCTTTGGCCATCTCTCTCTCTCCTCCTCCTTTCTCCTCTTTCTCTCTAACAACTGACAAGGTTTCTAGACAAGTCCCATTTATGGAAGTGTCGTCATAACAGGTGCTCGCCTGCTCCTCCAGAACCATCAAGGACCACATTGACACCCTTGATACAGCCTTGCCTGATTTCTGTATTCATTCTTTTGCCACTGGAACTTTCCCCTCTCCCAAATTCTTGGAAAAGCTGGCCAACTGCCAGCTTACTCTCCACACTGAATTTGTTGGTTGTCTCTATGACCATCAGTCTGGCTTAAGAGCTGCCAGAGGCATGGAAACTGCTCTCCCGAACACCTGTCAAGATCTGATCTCTAACCTTGATTCCAGCATTCCTTCTGTCCTCATCATCTTGGAACTTTCCTCTGCTTTTGACACGGTCAACCACGCCATCCTGATCAATTGACACTGTGAGAACCTGGCCTCATGGATGGCTGACCTCCTTCCTCTTGGACAGCCCCTCCCAGGTCCAACTTTGTCCCTTTCACTCCACCACCTCTCTCTACATGTGGCGTTCTCCAGGGCTCTATCCTCTCACCTTGGATTTTCAACCTCTACTTGGCCCCTTTGACCCACCTGATCTCTACCTTCTCCTCTAATTTACAGTGTTATGCGGATGACACTCAGCTTTCCTTTAGGCTCCCCACAGCCTACTCTCCTCTCTCGCTCATTCCTGGTGTCATCTTCAACTCCACTCTCTCTTTCTCTCCTCACATCTCGTACGTCACCAAGAAGTCCCACTACCAGCTGCACCTCCTCAAAGGGACTCTTCCATTTCTCACTTTCCCCCAGAAGCTCACTGTCTCCAGAGCTCTGGTTCTCTCTAGGCTGGACTAATGCAATAGCCACTTTCTCAATCTGGCTTCCTCTACTCTCCACCCTCTGCAACTAATCCAGAACAGGACTGCGAGACTTATCCTTGGCCTCAAGCCCAAGGACTGTATCTCTCCAGCCATGAAATCTCTCCACTGGCTCTCGGTGGCTGCAAGGATCAAGTTCAAGACCCTTTTCATTGTCCTCAAGGCTTTCTGGGGCTGGGATCCCCACTACATCCTACGCTATCTTCCAAAATACCTTCCTTCTTGAGCCCTAAGGGTTAGATGCTTCTCCAGGTAGAGAGTGGGGGGGTAGATCCTTCTTCCCTGCAGGTTCCTGCAGGTGCCTCCCTCTGAAATGGCCTCCCTGACCCTCCCAAACTTAAGCCGGACCACCTGAAGTTCCGGAAGCAGCTCAAAACGTTCCTCTTCTCCTCTGCTTTCTCACTCTCCCTCCCCTGCTGACCTACCTGACCTACCTGTCCGCTGTACCAACTGGTTGCTTGGCTACCCTCTGTCTCACTGAGTCCAGGCTCTTTCTTGACCAGTCACCCTTGCACTGCCTCCAGGCCTACCACACAGTTAGGGGATGTAACTGTAACCCTACAGTCCCTTGTTCTCCTTGCACTACCCAGAGCCACGCTGCCCTGGCAGCACTTACTCAGAGCATTGCTGCCCTGCTTTCCCCTCCCCTTGCCCTTGCACTTCCCCCCTCCCTTTACCCTTGCACTTCTTGTTCTCGCACTTGCACGATCTGAATGACACAAGGCTTAGTAAGATGTGTCTTGTCCTCCCTCAGTTTTCCTTCTATTGTCTTGTCATGCCTAAAAACACTTGTGTACAGGTGCGTTATATATGACTTATCGTATCATAACATTTCATTTTATCACAGATGCCCAGAAAAATATACAGTGACGCAGTAAGAAACGGCTAGACTGGCAGAACCTAAATGCCAGTCTAGCCAGGTAATTACACTTAGCAGGACTGCTTTATCAGAAATGCCCAGTTAAAAAAAGTCATACAAACTGAGGAATGACTAGACTGGCTGCACCAAAATGCCTCTCTAGCCACTAATACCACATATCATGCCTGCTTAGCATGGACATGGACGACCATTATGATTTATTGCACAACCCCACTCCCCTCCCCCCCACACATCCCTTCTCCGTCCCACCCCCTACCCCAACCTCCAAAATCAGCTCATTGACCCAGAATTACCTCTGTCCCTCTTCCTTGTCCCAGTGCTTACGTATGAGGCTCCTTGCCTCACTGGTAAGTACTGGAGGAAGAGTGGGACTAGGAGTAATGAAGATTACAGGTAGCTAAGTCAGGCATTACCTTCATGTACCTCTACCTTATCCCAGTACTTGTGTATGAGGCATAGTGCCTCATACACAAGTACTGCCCCATACACAAGTACTGGGATGAGGAAGAATAGGGCTAGGTGTAAAGAAGATTACCAATAATTAATCAAGGCATTAAACACAAGTAGTGGTGCAGCACCATTGAGTGCTACAGCACTCCCCCACCCCCCACTGAAATTGTGGGCTATGTTGACTTGACCAGGACACAGATGTTAAATGGCACCAGGGTTTGGCCGTTAACAAGGGCCCTGCCCAGCAATTACTAATGTACAGCATTTCACTGTTTGTACCTACATTCAAATGCCAAATTTTTTAAGATATTGAAATTGTGATGTGGGTTTAGTACTTGCATGCCATGGGAGTGATTGGAAGGGTAGGGCAGAAACAGGAGACCAGTTATTCTCACAGCAGCCCATAAGTGGGTGCTTTCAGACCTATAGGAGAGAGTTAACTGCTTGTAACATTAAAGCTGCACTAGAATAGTCTCATTAAAATGTGTAAAGAAGTTAGATGCCCCCACACAAATAAGTTTGTCCTCCCCACCACACGTGAAGTTAGCACCTCTCCCAACATTTGAAAAGTTAGCCCCCCTGAAATATAGGTTTTGTTGAGCCCCTGAACACAAGCACACACACCATTAACCATATATACACACGTACACCCAGCCATCCATATATTTAAGAGTGCACTCTTTCATCACACAGAAACACCCAGGTAGCCAGCCGTACATTTAAGTGTGCAACCTTTCACCACACAGGCACACAAATCCAGGCACGTACCCATAAATTTAAGTGTGCACCCTTTCACCATACAGGCACGCCCAGGCAGCCACCCATACGTGTAAGTGTGCATCCTTTCACCGTACACACACACCCAGCCACTCATACATTTGTGTATACCCTTTCACCATACCCTCACACAGACAGTCACCTACACATTTAAGTGTGGACACTTTCACCATACAGGCACACCCAGGCAGCCACCAGTACACTTAAGTGTGCATCCTTTCACCATACACGCACACATGCATACCCAGCCACCGATATGTTTGTGTGCACTCTTTCACCATACACTCACACACATCATGGGTTGAGGGGAGCCATAATACTTCAAAAATACATTGGTCCTCATTAGGACCCTGGCGGTGACGGCATGAATGGTGCCGGTAAGGCACCGGCATCGTTCATACCATCCCGCCACATTACGAGTTCTGCTCGCGGGTTCCTGACAGTCCGCCCGGTCTTACCGGGCGGGCAGTGCGGCACCCGCAAGCATAACTCATAATTGCGCCGGCACCATTATCAACAGTACTGGCAATGAGGATCGGGACCCCGGCAATACCGCCTCCCGCGAATGGGCAATTACCGCCCCATTCATCTCGTAATCAGCCAGTATTGCCCAATCGCGGGAGGCGTTGCCGGTAGCGAGCATACAGGCACTGCTACCGCCAAGCTCGTAATGAGGCCCATTGTTTCTTTTTGAAGTCACTCAGACTTCATAAAGAAATTGTTTCCGTTAAGGACTGAACCATAACGGAAATAATTTCTTTATGAAGGCAGAGTGACTTCAAAAATAAACTATTTATTTTTGAAGTCATAGTGGCTTCCCCCACCCCATGACATGGAGGCCTCTAGCCTAGGGTGTTCATGTCATGGGGTGGGGGTAGCCACCGGACTTTTTGTATTCACTCTGCCTTCATAAATAAATTATTTTGTTACAAAAATCATTTCTTTAGAAATGCAGAGTGAATTCAAAAAGAAAATGTAAAAAAATAAATATGTAAAAAAATGTTTTTCTTTTTTTACTCCAAGTGGGGGCCCCTTCCAGAACATGTGGTCGCGGCCCCCCCCCCCGCACTGCGGGGGGTGCGGGGACCCCTGTTATGCCAGTGCAGAAACACAATACAGTAGACCCCCAGACCCTACTCATACGAGGAACCCATCGAATGACCCTCTTGGAGAGCAGATCCCAGAGAGCTTGTCGCATGGCCACCATCTTGAAAGAGCACCTGGGAACGATTTCCGAATTGGGCCAGACGGAACAGGGGGGAGAGAAAAATTCCATCTTGTACCCCCAGCGCAGCAGCCGATTGATCCAAGCATCTTAAGAAAGACGGGCCCATAGGGTCCAGAAGAATCTCAGCCAACCTCTGACTGGTTTGCCGTCAGGACTTCTGCTTTCATGGAGCGGGAAAGCCCGATTGGAGCGCCATTTCCTTGCCATCAGTGGGCAGGCCCTCCCACTTGAGCAAGCCCTAGAACGTTGTTGCTCCCTAGCTGTGGCAGAAGCATTGGGAGCAAGGGCTGGCCTTCTCTGAAACGGTCCTGCGTGTTTGTCCACTTGAAATTATCTGCACCTTGTCCACAAGGATACCCTGAACAAAATACGGCCTTCAAAAGGAATCTCAATTGCTGTAGATTTCTGCTGATAGTCTTTAATCCAATCCCTGGTTTGAAGGTGCTGGTGCCCTGCGATGGTGGAAACCATGGACTTGGCTGCAGCCTTAACACCATCATACGCTAGGTCTGACACAAAATCAACCTGAACCTTGATCGCGTGTAGAATCTTAGTTGCGTCAGATCCATCCTCCGCTACCTTGATGGCAGGCTTCAAACCCCCCAGGGCAGCCTCGGCAGTGTAGGAGGAGTAGGTGGCAGCACGTAGCACCAGATGGGCACCCCATAAACCTTATGCAAGGAGGACTCCACTTTCCGATCCGTGGGCTCCTTGATAGCATCCTACGCAGTCAAAGAAGATCTTCCCACCAGGCTAGGTGTGATGTCATCTACCTGTTCAACCTGTGGAATGGCAGTCTCCTCCCCCTGAAACGGATACAATTTAGCCAAGAATCTGGGGACCACCATCTTGTCTCCACATGGCTTAGCTTTGCAGAGCATTTCACCATGACTGGCACAGCACTGAACAGCAGATAGAAGTCCTTCACTTGTTGCAACTATAAATAGAGCCAGAACGTGGGGAAAACAGTGTTGCCAGGCAACCACCTTTTCATCAAAACAACCACTACTTCCTATTTGAATATTTAGGGCCAAAACGATACCCAGAGCACCAAAGTCCCAACTCCTTACCTCACCTCACCCCGGGTCAGCAGCTGCAGAAAACCAATCCGCTCTGCTGTCAGCAACCAGCTATGGCCTGCCCCCGACTCGGGCAGACCGCCTCAATCACCACCCACATCTATGCATGCCGGCGGCAGTGGGAGGATCTGGGCACCTTCCCAATTTCAACAGAGGGTCTGTGTCCAGCAGGGACCCTCTGGAGTAAACGTCCCTGTGACCGAGCGGTCGCCTGCCCAGCAGGGACCCATCGAGTCACGGCTGTCAGGAACGGTCGCCCACCCAGGCTATGCCACGGGAGGGGGACAAAAACATACAGGAGTGCCTGGCAGAGGCAGGAACAAAATGAACTGTTGGGGCTCGGGAAGGCGGGCTGTTGTGCCTAGAGGTAAGGGGAAGCGGGGCAGAGCCAAAGGAAAGGGGAAATAAAAAAGGGCTTCCTGTGGGAGGTGGGCCAGGACGAGGAAGAGTGGATGTGGAGGTATGAGCTGAATTAGATCTCGGCACTTGGTTTTGTTGTTCCGCCAGTGCCATACACTTGTATTTGTGTGAAGACATTAAACTGTGGCAATGCAGAAATTCAAAGCTTAAAACGGAACTTTACTAGAGGTTTTCCACTATAAATGTAATGTGGCGTTTTGAAGTCCTCCTTTGGGACACAAAGGGCAATCGTGTCGCACCTCATGACGTCTTATCACCCTTTACGGCGACATCGATCAGAAATAGCACGGAAAGGAAGTGTATTTGCTGGGAGTTTTAAATGACAATCTAGCAAAATCCAAGACATATAATTTTAATGAAACGCGCACAGCCTGAATGCGGAGGCATTCGCAACCGTCGTGGCCTGCGTCGAGAGAAATGAAGACTTCGCAGCTGAAATGTAAGGGCACAGAGAACATTCTAGATCATTCCAGGGGCTGTCAGTCAACTGAAATGCAGCCACTGTTCAAAACCCTTTTAGTGTTGAAGGATGTGAATGATGCGCTCGCATCTATTGGGCCTCATTACGACCCAGGCGGAGGACCATGGTGCTAATAGCACCATGGTCCATGCCGGTAACTTACCGACTCCGCCATGGAGAAAGGGGGAATTACCACCCCATTCTAAGGTTGGCGGGGCGGTAATTCCCCCTTCCTCCATGGCCCTTCCCCATTCCCATTTTTGCCCCATAGGGCTCAATGGGAATGGGGAAGGCGCTAAGTACGGTACCGCAAATTGCGGTACCGTACTTAGCACCAAGGTCCCTTTGCGGGTCCCTACTTTAACGGCTGGTAAAACCAGCCATTAAGGTCGGGTCCGCAAAGGGACCTCGTAATCAGGCACTAAGGGCCTCATTACACGGACGGCGGTGGACCAAGGTGCTATTAGCACCTTGGTCCATGCCGGTAAAATACCGGCACTGCCTTGGTGGAAAGGGGAATTACCGCCCTATTCCAAGGTTGGTGGGGCGGTAATTCCCCCTTCCCCCATTGCCCTTCCCCATTCCCATTTTTGCCCCATAGGGCATAATGGGAATGGGGAAGGTGCTAATTACGGCACCGCAAGTTGCTCCCTGGTCCCTTTGCGAGTTGGTTTTTAACGCCTGCAAAAAACAGGCGTTAAAGTACCAACCCGCAAAGGTACCTCGTAGTAAGGCGGTAAGGGTTAACGGTCTCCGGTACCATTAACGGTGACCGTTAACCCTTACCGCCGTCCGTGTAATGAGGCCCTAAGTGTTTAACGGCGCCGCAGCCTTTTAAACACTTAGCGCCAGGGTCGTAATGAGTGTGAGTGCATCTTACACTTGTGCGGGAAAAAAAAGGTGCAGAGTGTTGACAATAGTGTGGAAGTCAGAGATTACCAGGCACTAAACAAGTGAATGAGAATGTGGGAAATGTTGCCCGAAGAGGGCCGGAGGAGGTTCGGGACCATGCAAAGCAAAATAACTAGTACTGCTGGCCTCACAAAAACCAATTAAACACCCACCTGGATGTGAAGGAAGGGCGTAATTGGTGCTTTTATGAGTAAAGTGGTGGCAGTAGATAATGGCCCTACATGTACCCCCTGACACATTCTGAGGTTGTAAATTGGAGGAAGGATCTCTGACACTTGGCTGAAGGCATTCAATCAAGGAAAAGAGAAGAAAGACCGCCGGCAAATTACCGCCGGCGGTAATTCCTCTAAGCGGTAATGGAGACTTATGGGACTCCATGTTGGGAAATGGCAAACACCTGGCATATGGAGGATTTACCTCCATGCCCCTGGGAGGTAATAGCACTCGAGTTTGGTGGAATCACCACAGGTAATTCGGCCAAACTTGTAACGGGTACTTGTAAAACGTGGGCAACTGTATTGCCCGGAAATGGTATGAAGGGCCGCTATATCTTGCAAGGATGCTTCTGGCTGTGGGCGATGCAGTGGACATCATGGTGCTGTGGTGCCATCTAGCGTGGAGGAGAAGAGATAGGACCTGCAATCCTTGAGCTGCCCCAGAATGGTCTACACATAAGATTCTGCTCCACGCCCAGTGGGTGGTCAGAGCTCAGCTAGCATGCCTCAGGATGCCATACCACTGCAAGAGAAGCTTGTAGCTGCCTAGCATTTACAGGCAGAATTGGACTGGGGCATAACATTGTCTCGGGCACCAATGAAAAAGTGGCACACAGTTGCAAATGGCAATTCATTCCTTTTCTGAAAGACTCTTTGAATAGTACCCAGGTTTTTGTTGTTGTTGATAAAATGTGATGCACATTATACAAATAAAAGAATATGGGCCTCATTAACGTAGTGAGGTAAACCAGGGTGCTATTAGCACCATGGTTCATGCCGGTAATTTACCGGTACCGCCTTGGAGGAAAGGGGAATTACCGCCCTATTCCAAGGTTGGGAAGGTGGTAATTCCACCTTCCTCCATTGCCCTTCCCCATTCCCATTTTTGCCCCATAGAGCTCTATAGGAATGGGGAAGGCACTAATTACGGTACCGCAAATTGCGATACCATAATTAGCACCCTGGTCCCTTTGCGGGTTGGTTTTTAACACCTGCTAAAAAGCAGGCGTTAAAGTACCAACCCGCAAAGGGACCTCGTAGTAAGGCGGTAATGGTTTACCGGTCCCGGTGCCCTTACCGGTACCGGTAAACCCTTACCGCACTACGTGTAATGAGGCCCTATGTATTCAGCAACAATGGTCACAACTACTAGCCGCATAGTGAACTATGCTAACTCATCAAACTGGCCCACATAGGCCAAAAAAGGGTCCCACTTTAACCCAAAAAAATGGCCCACGGTAGAATTGTGTGTTTTTGGTTCAGGCATGGCCCATTGACCTATAGGCCAGCGAAGGCATCAATATATCTTGCCATCGTTCACTCATCACATCTCCATTCTAATGTACATAAGGCAGTGTAGGAAATCTATAACATTAGGAGGCTTCCAGGGTGTGCACGTGTGGTGCAATTGACAGCACCCAGGTGGACCTCATGCCATACCTGGTCACAGAACACCTTTTTCTGTGATAGGAGATACTGGCACGTAGTTAATGCCCAGATGGTGTGCAATGCCAGCAGCATTGCAATGAATACTAATGCCATCTATCCGAGTTTCACGCCTGACAGAAATGCCTACCACCTCTCAGCAATTGCACCGGCACTTGGGGGAAGCATCCCCACCATTCTCCCAAACCCAGCTTACATGCCAAGTCATTCCACGAGAGGAGAAAGTGGGCATCCCTTGAAGCAAGTCCTCATGCCACCGCACGGGAGTTCAAGGGCAGAACCCAAGAGCAAGACACTGAAGCACACATCCAGACTGGAGCTGCGATTGCTGTGACTTCTGGCATACTAAAAGATGGCTTTCGTTGACTACGTCGGGAGGATAGCTCAGTGGCAAAATGCTCACCTTGGAAGCAAGACCATCCGGAGCACCCCTGGTTCGATCCCCGGGTCCGCGCTTAAAAACCTCTGGGTGTTAAGTGCGTTATAAATAACCTGTCATATCATACCTAGGCTATTCAGCACATGTACTGGTATATGACCCTTCCACGCCGTGCACGATTATAGTGGCTCGGAGTGTGTCTCACAACACTGAGCACTTTGGGATGTGAATTGTTGTCCGTTTTGACCTGCGCCCGAAGCTGCAGGTCACACGTGTTGCTGCTGTCAGGGTGTTAGCGCCGAGTTGATGTAAGCAATAACGCGGCAGCAGGCTGCTCCACCCGGATCACCGTGCCACTGATTTATGCCCCGAGACCCAGCTCAGACTACACGAATGATGAAAGTGCTGATTACCACCAGGGCACTTGGCATACTCTGAAATGACATTACCATGGCATAAATAATACAACTTTAGTGGAACACAGATGTCCTTGCATTTTGCAAACTAAATGGACACATGTAATACACGGAAAATTCACCAAACTCTTTATGCATGTGTCTTTGTCACCCCAATCTCACAGCAGCTGGACCCACTGGCGGGGGGTCGGGGGGAGTAATGGGGGTAACCAACCTTCCTACTAAGTGGGACACTACATATTGCAACAAACCAAAGGAAGGTATGGAAGAAGGCGTTCATTCTTATTCCCTCAAAGATTCATCAGGAGAGGCCTTCAACAAATGATCCCCCTAGCAACCACCGTCAATGCTTCCATGATGCTTTTCTTCAATTTTATTGCAAAGCAGTTTATTTTTCCTACACACCATACAAAAAGCATAAAACACTAAAATTCATGCCTAATAACTGAATAATAATTACTCTAAAGTGAACAAAATTACCCAGACGTACAAACAAACACCATGAACATCATTTTGTCCAGTATGGCAATTAACTGGTTAACACTCGCATGGGTTTACTACAAACAATTCACACGCTGTGTTTCTAGCCCAACTTGTACACGTTTCTGTCCTTGTGTGGCCTAAAGCTGCCGGACATTCATCAGGGGCATAGTTATCTTGTGTGTATCAAAACGTGGCTGGCCGCTGTTTGCAACTCTCTAATATCCTGGTCTTGGTGAGGATCCCTACTGAAATAAAGACACATCATGTTAGTCCACCCTTTCCACGAGGGTGTACAAGTGCGTTCTCATAATCACATGTATTTTGACTGACTCCAAAGAGGCCATGGGGACTTTCGGGGCTTCAGGCAGACTGAAGCCAAATCATGGACCTTTCAGTGGCATGACCAGCACAGCCAATGGGAGGAGTAGCCAGTCACTACTGCCTTGCTATGTGACCTCATTGCAGCCAGTAAGGTATCCCAGAGAGGGAAGGACTATCTTCAGAAATCTGTGTACAACCGGCCCTTAAAGGTTGCAATCCTGGCTGGTCTGACATAGCTCTTTGCCCTTTCTCAAATGGATAAACTGAGCACCATTACATTTGTCAATAATAACATCTAATACCACAGCGCTTAGACACGGTATGAATCCAGTACGGAGAGTTATCAAACATGTGGTATTACTGTAATGTAATGCATGCTTGGACGAGTCAATTGAACTATTGTCTTTCAACCATAGAGGAAGCTGACCCCAATCCTGGCAGGTCCTCTCCAGGCATGCTACAGCTGTCCAACTGTGCATGACTGATCCCTCGACTGACCAACATCTCATCCCCTATGAAAGCTCCTCTTGCCTATAGGGACTGATCTGATGATCCCTTTGCCCTGGATCCACGTGATTTGGTGCAGCTGGAGCAGTGTCACCCGGAACAGACCTCGAGGCATGAACAGTCACATGATTGTTGGAGGGGTCTTCTCTTTTAAGCATGGTTCCTGGTGGTTTGTGGCCACATGGCTCAAGAGCGACATCCATGAATGATGGCAGATGGCGCCTTCATCCCCTGCATGCTTGTGATCTACCCCTCTGGGGCATGACAGCCTACAGGTCAGATTCTAGGTCACTTAGAAGCACAGCATCATGGCGCATTGTGCATTTGTCCTTGGACACGTGTGGAGATAGACACTTGCACACATTTCACCAAAATCGATGTACCTCCAAGCCTCCTTCCGCCCTCACATGCCACGATCACGCTTCTGCCCGCTTCAACCATCGCCGCCTGAACAGCCTCTCTGTCGCTGGCGTAGAATTGTATCGTTGTTTTGCATTGCCTCTTCTATCCATGTATATGTTTGACTCAATTAACATACATGATGATTTTCATATGTGGCTACATTAGCATACAGCACCTGAGGCCACTGGCATCTCTGTAGCTTTCAGGTCGGTCGCAGTGAATCTCTCAACTATAGGAACTTGAATATTGCATTTCTGGATATTTTCCTCACAAATTTACATAGGTTCCTCTAGTGTGTCACGATAAAGTCCACCTGTTGGTCCTCCCCTTTCATTCTGGTCCACTGGTGAGAGGTCAACCGGACTGCATGCCAGGTCAAGCGTCAGAGGAAATGTGGCCTTTGGGACCTTATTTAGGATAGAACGGTTCTATGTAATTTGGTCGAGTTATTTTTGTCTAATTCGATTTCGATGAATTTTGTTTTTTGTTTTCTTTAATATTTGTCCACAAATATGTTCTGGGGGAGACCTCCCGCAGCCCCCCTCCCTGACTTCCCCCCTTGCTTTATTATCTTTATGTATTTATTTAATTAGTATTGCATTTAGTTCATTAGGAACTTTTACTATTTCATTTATATACATATAAAATCAGCAATAACAAATTTCACATAGGTAAGTATTACTATACAACAACTTTAAAACACACACAACCATACGACTCATAAATAAACATTGAATTGTAATTAAAAACATGAGTCAATGCATGTTCGATTCGATTCAATTTCAATCAATTTCAAATGTACTATTTTCCATACCCGATAAAGTGCCAACTGCATTACTGATGATTGAACAATAAGACCAGAATTCATTCTATTTGATGGCGTCGTAATTGTAGACAACATTACCCAAGGTAGTCATATAGAGTGACCCTAAACACCGGCATTCGGGGAGCACATGCCTAACAGTTATCATAATTACACCCCGCTCCAATATATTTGGGGCCACATTCATCTAAAAAAAATACGACGAATTTGAATTCGATGAATTCTGCTGCGGTGTAATCTCCCTATCCCGGATATACAACACCACTGCCAATAGGGTGTCCAGGGAGGATAGCTCAGGGGCAATGTGCTCGCCTTGGAAGCAAGAAGACACGAAGCAACACAGGTTCGATCCTCGGGTCCACACATAGAAACCTCTGGGTATTTAAGCACGTTATAAATGCTCAACTAAGACAAAAAACAAAAAAACATTCCTGTAATAGCGCCTTGTTGCCCGCGGTCTGTGTGAGTGCTTTAAAAATGCAAAATAAAGGGTCAGAGGTGACCTGCACCCAGACCAAGCAATGCCTACTATTACAACCGGTTGGCATGCTGAAGATTGGTGGGAAGGTTAAGCATATTTTTCATGGAGCTAAAATCACTATTGGTGCCAAGAATAGTTGATAGTACAGTCATCAGAGTGGATTATCCTGGGAGGGGGGAGGCTCATGAAATCAGCAAGTAGTGGTCGTAGGAAGGAGATTTGGCTGAATGAGGATCTTGGTCCCACTGCCACCAAATGTCTGAATGGTAAGGGCTGCATTTGGACTCGGTGACCCTTTTCTCAGGAAAAGTGGGAGTAATAGGTTACTGCATACGAGACCAGACTCAGCTCTACGAAGTGGTGGAAGTAAGGGGGCGTGGGGGTGGCTGGATGGGGACTTGTGCCAGAATGAGAGTGCTGACTGTCATGGACGGGGCGGACGATGTGTCAACCAGAGGTCCACCCACACACTCAAAAAGAAGTGGTCAAGCCAACCCTTGAATTAGGGCCTAGCGGGAATGACAAATAATTGACCCGAGTATTGCTAGCGTGACAGAAACAAATGAAATAACGATGCAGGGGCGGGGACAAGAGAACTCCACCTGAGGATGGTGCAATGACCGAAGCTCCTCTGAGTTGGAAGCCGGGAAAGCCTATGAGGACACATCCCCGGATAGGAACCCTGGGTGCAGTAGGTGCAGCGGGCCTCACGGGACCAGTCACGTGAGGAGTAGCGACATTGGAACCTCTTTGACCTAGGAAATGGGCACGCTGGCACACACCTCTACCAGCAGTACTGCACTACTGTTTAAAATGCCAAGCCCGATGCTGGCCCCCTCCCGCTGCAACGAGGTGCACTGCCCTGGCGCGGGGTTGGCGCAATAGGCAATACAATGTGTGACAAAAGATAGGCTATGAATGTTTGCATGTGTTTTTATTGTTTTATGAACATAGTTGGTCAGAAGTAGCAGGTAAATAACGTTGTTGTGCTGAATATACAGCAAAAAATCTGAACAATATCAGTGCCAAAATATCGTTTGGCTGTGACCTTTGACCTCCCCTAGAAATGGTTATTCTAAAATAGAAATCTTAAATGTTTCTGGTAAATTGACATTTCAAACATATCCACGTGTCTTGATCAGGATTAAGTATGTAGTTTTACTAAATAAAGACCATTACAAGTCGTGTATTCTGAGGGGCGATGCAGAAACTCTCACACGCATCTGACAGATCAGAGAGAGACCTCTGCACTCAAAATGAGGACATTCCGCCACCCTGGCTTACATTCTGTGAGGCCAAATGGACCGGAATCCTGTTAAGAAGCGGGCAACAGCAGCCTCCTAGACTAGAGCAAGCAATGTAGAATTGCTAAGAGGTTCCTTCAAGCAATGGCCCCCGAGATCAAACACCCAATGGATGAATGGCCCAGTAGCCTCCAGCAGCCTATTGGAGCAGCCGATCCTTCATTATGGACCTTCATTAAGAGCATAAACATAGAGCAGACCTATCAGGAGTGACACATGTCCTAATCAAAAGCCACCTTGCCAACAAAACAAACATCCCATGATGCATCAGAGGGAAGCCATTCTAAAATGTGACCACTACACAGGATGAGCTTTCCTGCATCTAAGACACTGAAAACAGACTGCACGGCACTGCTATGCCGCCCACCCGAAAACACCCCTGCACAGATTGAATACATTTTCAATGCAATTCAAACAGCACACTATGCATGAAACACTAAAGGGTCGATTCATGGAGCAAACGTGTGCCGAAAATCCCAGCGCAAGCAGGCGCAAGGTGGCGCAAGCGTGAGAAACCCAGCGCACGCGTGCGATTCAAGGAAGACGCTGCGCGTTTCCCGCTGTACGGGCGCCAAATCCTGCCATGGCGCACGCGGGCACACACGGCGTGCGCTAAGCGCACAGCAAAAGCGCACAATCAAAGTGGGCGGAACAGTGGGCATAACACGCGGAATGGGGAATAACGCGTGAAAAAGAAGGCGTAACTGGGGAAGTACTGCAGGGAACTACACGGAACGCCCACACGCACGCGAACAACCCGTATTCATGGATTCGAATACGGGAAACCCACGCACGGCAAAAGACGCACACAGGCGTCAACGCGTCCGCCACACGAAGGCAGGCGGAAGCGTCCCCACGCACAGTATAAAAGTGCACGCAAACAACAAACACGTATATACAGCTACGATGAATGCCCCATTTGTCTCAGCACTGATCGTGGGACACCGCAGAAGGAGGAGAATAGCCAGGGCATGCATTTTCGCACCACGGACAAGCCTTTTTGGGATGCCTGATGACCAGGTCTACGGCAGGTATAGGTTTCCACCCCATATCATCCTAGACCTGGTCAGGGAGTGGGAAGATGACCTTACATCCCCCACCCTTTGCTCCCAAGCATTGAGCCCCTTGGAGAAGGTGCTCAATGTCCTGCATTTCTTGGCCATTGGGTCATTTCAGCGGACTACTGCCATAGTGGTGGGGGTCTCACAGGCCACGCAGTCATGCTGCCTACACCAGGTACTGGCAATCATGACAGCGCGTCCCTCAGTCCGCAGGCACATATACATGCCCAGAACACCCGCAGAAAGGCAGGCCTTTGTCCTGGATTTTTTCAGGGTGGCACACTTCCCCAAAGTGCTCGGTGCCATAGATTGCACCCATGTGGCCCTACGTCCACCTAGGGCCACTGAGCACATCTACCGAAACCACAAGCACTGGCATTCCATCAATGCACAGGTGGTATGCGATGCAAAGGGAATCATCACCTCTGTCTATGCAAACTACCCTGGCTCCACCCATGACAGTTTCATATACAGAATGTCTACCCTGAGCCGGGCCCTAGAAGCTGGGCAGCATGGCGACACATGGCTCCTAGGTGAGTACAAATGCCCTTGCACATGCATGCATGTCACACACACACACACAAATACACAAACCCCAATAATCACAACCATTTACACCTCCCCAGGGGACAGTGCCTACCCTCTGAGCAACCACATGATGACGCCAATCCGGAACCCCACCACACCACCCCAGGTAAGATACAACGCCGCCCATATTGCAACCAGGGCCATAGTGGAGCGCACATTTGGAGTGCTCAAGTCACGTTTCCGCTCCCTTGACCGCTGTGGCGGGCAGCTACTCTATGCACCCCCAGTAGTGTGCAGGATCATTGTGGCAGCATGTGTCCTGCACAATGTTGCAACACGGCAGGGCGCACCGGTGGATATGATGGTGCCCCCACATCCCCAACCACAGGCACAGGCGCTGCCCATGGGAGGGGACAGGGCACGTGGCGAGGAAGCCCGGACCCAGCTTTTGGCACATTTTTCATCTAAACTCCCACCCCTGCGGAGTGCACACAGGCCTGGCACATACCAGGTGACAATCCATGATGACAAAGAGACAGTCAACTGTCACAACCCTACCACCCTGAGATAGTTGCCATGGAAGTGCCACATGGTCTGCATCCCTAGCTACTTAAACACAAGCTATCGTGTGACCAAAAGGCACACATATGACATGACATGATATGGCATTTGTAACGTGCCTATACACAAGTATTTCTAGGTGCGACGAGGCAGGGAGGGGGAACAAGGGAAGACAGACAACGATACTACTAGGCCAGGTGTCATTTAGATTGCCCAAGTGCAGGGGTAGGGGGAAGGGAAAAGTGCAAGGGGAAGGGGAGGGGGGAGTGCAGTACAGGGTAAGTAGACTAAAAAACAAATAAATAGGCCAGCTGGTGGCAACTGCAAAGGTAAGTGCAGACAAGTGCTGGGAATGGGGGCTGTAGGGATAGAGAGACAGTCCCGCAGTGCAGGGGTTGCCAGGGAGGCAGTGCAAGTGGAGAGTGGCTGGGCCAGGGACCGAGGTTGGTGAGAGTGGCCCAGTTGCAGATCCAGTGCAGTTCCAGTGAAGAATTTTGCAAGGGAGAGGGAGAGAGAAAGCAGAAACAAAGAGGAAGGTCTTGAGGTGCTTCCGGAACCGGAGATGGTTCTCCTCAAGTTCCAGCGAGGCAGGAAGGCTGTTCCAGAGGGAGGCCCCTGCCGCGGAGAGAGATCTACCCCCAGCTAGTTGCTTTGAGAAGTGGATGACCCTGACATGCAAGGTGTGAATCACACACACCTGCAAAACAGGCCATGAACAGGCCATGACCATCACTGTTATGTCACTCAAACCCTCCCAAACCACAAAAAGACATGGCAAGCAATACCCATACACCAACACAGTACCAATAAGGTACACATTGCCATGTCAAAAATGTACAGTGGCATCAGACAATGATGCCTGACATGGAATCAGATGAAATGACTGACCAACAACCTCCCACCCAAAATAAGTCATTCCCAAATGCATTACAAAAGTTGTAGACGTAACATAACAATGAATGCCTGTCTACATGCACATTGTGCATTGCAAAATCAACACTTCAGCTTCTGTGTGCTGTGTCAAACTCCTGCAACACACTGCTCAGCGCACAGCACAGTGAACAGCCATTGTGTGTGATGCACACACTGAGCATCACATCTAAGCGACAAACTACATCAAAAAGCAAATTAGGCATGTACAGGATCCATAATTGGTCACAGAACATGTGCTGCAGGGACACAGTGGGCACCAGAAGGCAAACAGAGTGTACACGTGGATATGCAAGGGTAGTTGTACATGTAGGGCATCATAGTGCAAGTGTGTGGGTCAGTAAGGACATGCACTCAACATATGCATGTGCAATCAAGTGACCATCAGTGTCCTCTACATATCACATGTGAACATTCACCATGTGTACACCCCAGCATGTCAAACCACAACTATCCCCTCACACCTGAAAGGTAAACACAACACATGAACAGGCATTGATCAGCAGAACACAACATGTACATAGGATACCACAATTACAATGTCAGGGTTCCCATCACACTGCAGGGCAAGGCAACTATCAACAACAAACCCCCCCCTCCCTCACAAATGACCATGACCCACTGAACAACTGCACCTGGGTCATGGAGCCTTCAACCCTCAATTTCACCTGGCCACAAGATCACCCTTCCCCTTCGTCACCATCTCCCACCTTGTATGTAAAAAGGTGCCTGCACCCTCAGAGTCCACCATCATTTGCAAAATCACAAAATCCAAGCCAGAAAAACGAACCAGAACACCCTCCAGTACATGACTTGACATAGCAGTACCTCACAAAGGCCAAGTAATACCACAATGATGTAACAACCAAGGTAGCACAGGAAAACAATGTCACAACAGGATGTGAACCATGTGTGGTACATAACATAGAATGATGCACCATGAACGGATGTGTACTGTCACAGGTCCCGTGTACAGACGCAGGAGTGGCACGAAACAACCACCCCCACCGTGTCCAGGTGGGGGTGGTTGAACTCCGCAGGTGGTATGAACTCCGCAACGAGTGCCTCATGTTGAGTGAGCTCTTCCTCCTCTGGTGCAGGCCCACCACCAGTCACCAGAGTCAAGTTGTAATGAGAGGCACGCTTAGCCTTAGTGCTGTGTTTGATGTCATTCCAACGCTTTTTGCACTCTTGCACCGTGCGCACCTCGTGGCCGAATGAACTGACATGTTCCGCAACATGCTTCCAGTGGGTGTCACGTTGGGCAGCCATAGTCTGACTATTGGCACCCACTAGCATGTCACGGCTGTGGCCCTGCACGTAGCCCACGAGGAAGTCCAGTTCCTGCTTGCAGAAAGGCTTCTTCCTCGACGTGCAGGAGGTCGTGGCTGTGTGTGGGGTCCCAGCCTGTGCTACAGGTGCAACCTTCCTCCTCTTGGACTGTGGCGCAGACCCTGGCTGGCTAATGCCGCCCTGACCAGTATGGCCAGTGGGTTCGGCGGATTGAGCCAAGGGATTGGCAGGTGGAGGGACGACCAAAGGCCTGACTTGTGTCAGTAGCATCTGGGTGCCTTCTAATGGACCCTGCGCAGCAACATCAGCTGTGGCAGGGTCATTGACCGCAACGGTCCTGGTTGGCAGACTCACAACCGGGGTGTTGTAGGGTGCATCTGCCCCTGCACTTGCCAACACCCGGCTGTTCGGGGCAGCAGATGACATAACTGCCCTAGGGACACGTGTCTTGGTCTGAGCAGCCCTGCCTGCCCCTATGGTTTCCCTCCTGGCCTGTTGGAAATCTACCAAGGGCTCCTCAAGTGCCAACGCAGCCTGCGCTGGCAGACCCTGAGCCTGGGTGGCGGTGTCCACAGCTGCACCTGCAGCTACCACTACCCTTGGGCCCGTGGCAGTCGATGGAATGGACTGCCGGGTCACACGGGCGCCAGTGCCAGATGCAGAAGCTGCATCCCCCTGAACCAAAGGGGGTGGTGGCATGACTGCACCGACACATGGCACAACATTGTGCTCAAGTGGCGCACCCCTCCCTCTTCCCCCTCGTGGCCGCTCTGGACACCCTGGAGTGCCCCTACTCCCTGGTCACCACGGCCACGAACCGACCACGCCCGCCACGAGGAGTACGCCCAGCTGAGGCGCCCCTCACCTTTGGTGTCCTCCCAACCATGGCACAGATGTAGTAGTGCCAATGGGAGGTGTACACCACAATTGACCTGGGCAATTGTGGTGAAGGGGGTGGGAAGCAAGATGTTAACAGCCCCCCTGCACCTGCAAGGCTGTATGTGACCCCGGTGATGTAGTGACGGGTCACGCAATGCTCAGGCACCCCAAAACTGGAGTAAAACCGCGCACGCAACCCTGCAGCCTACGTGCGTGGAATCAACCTCCCGCAGTACGCGGTGGCACCCAGTAATACGAATAACGCGTATGCGTGGGACACGCAGGCTACTATGACATCGAAAATGGGTGCGATACACAGGGGCACCCGCAGTGGGAAAAATAGCGTGTGCGACTCACCGTCTGACTAGCGCGATGCAGAAAAACACGCGTAGCCAATACCCCCGCCAAAAGAAGAGATACATCCTTGATAGCTGTGAAGTTGTGATGGCGCGCGAAACAACAGGAAGCAGCAACACACGTCGGTCTCCACGAAAGGCACGTACAGCGAACTGCTGGTCCCGCTCACCTTTAACCCGTGCTGAGGGAAACGCCTGCGCGTGTCACGTCACTTACACGCATGGGCCCTTTCCTCAGATTACACGCGGACGTGCAGTTTTTCATGCGCTCTGAAACGCCCATGCACGCCTGCGCGCGTCACGTCACAGAGGTGCTTGCGCTTGAAGGGCCTTCTGTCCAATGAAATTGCGTATGCGTGCAGACGCGCTTACGCGCTAAGGGCTTTTCCTCGAATTACACGCTGATGTGCAGAATTTTCATGTACCAAATCACTCCGTATCAAGCTGGCCACGCGTAAGCACACGGAAGACCACGCTCCTGCCCAAAAGGCCGAATTACTGCCCCCCAGAGCCCCGAGCAGCCTCCCACGAGCCATCTGCTGCTGCCTGCCTGCCTGCCTGCCTGCCTGCTGCCACCGTGCCCTGCCATTTGGTGCCTGCACATCAGCCATCTGCAGGGGTCCAGTTGCTGTGTCCACCCCTGCTGGAACATAAGACTCCCGACTGGGATACCATCGCTCCACAGCCCAGCCCCAGGACCCAGTTGCCCACCCACGCCTGCCTCGGGGGTCGCCATGTCAGGGCAAACACCATCCGAGACCACTGGCGACCCCCAGCCAGAGGGGCAGAGGGCCACCAGCTTCAGTCAGAAGGAAGTTGGTGTCCTGGTGGAGCATGTCCTGGGGCATTATGATGCCCTCTTCGGATCATCACGCGCCGACAAGGATGGACGGGACAGGATCTGCCATCAACGCGGAGGGGGTGGCAGTCCGCGACTTCCAACATGTCAAGAAGCGCTGGGAGGACTTCAGGTCCAGGACCCTCAACAAGGCCCGGCGCCTCTTGAAGGCAGCGGATGCTAAGGGGTGCCGGGGCCACTTGTCGGAAGATCAGATGAGGGTCCTGGAACGCATATCCCCAGCGCTCCACGTCCAGGTCCTTGAAAGGCAGACCCGTCTGGAGTCGAGCGGTAAGTGGCCAGGCATTGCTGTGTGAGACAGGGCATGTTGTAGTGTGCTGGCTGTCTGATACTTGCCTGTATGTGTGACATAGTCCATGTATGCGTGTGTGTGTGCAGGGACATCATGGTCATGCATGTGAGACCAGTAATGTGTGAAGCACACGGTTGGTGTATGTGTTTAAATGCTACATGGGGAGCCCTATGCGGAATGGACACATGAGAGCATGCCAGTTTCTGTTCCTGGACATGGGTGGGGGTGAGGGATGGGTGATGATGCCATGCACATGTATGGTTTCCATGTCTGTGTGTCTGACCTGCGTGTCTGTGACTTGTGAATGCCATGGATGCATGACACATGTCTGTGTCAATGTTCAGATCCACTGATGCAGCCTAGCGATCCTTGCATCCACTGTGTCTGGGGTGTATGAGTCCAGATGGATGAAAGTACGGTGAAGTGTGTGAATGTGATAGGCATGACCCCTGATGCATGTGAGTTCAAAAACAACATTGTATGTTTCAAGAGTCCCTTGGACATGTTTGCTTATGTCCATAGCATGCACCATGCCTGTTACTGCATGTGTTTTGCCTGCACTGATCCATGTGTTGTGGGGGGACATGATGGAAATGATCTTTGACAGTGCCACTCATCTGCTATTGTTCCTGTCTAGGGGACCATTGTACAGTACCCTGATGCTTGTGTTCTATGTCTCCCTCTACGCAGCGCAAAGTGAAGAAGGCGCTGTGGAGCCAAGCGGCGGGGATGCCCCCACAGCTTCAGCGGAAGGGTTGGGAGAGCCCCCACAGGGGCTTGCAACGGCAGAAGACAGTGTGGAGTCATTCAGGTTGGTGGTTTCCACAGAGGAGGAGGCCGCTACTGAGCCGCACATGGGGCCTGGTGGGGGCATCCCTGCTGGTGCAAGTGGTGCAGTCCAGGGGCATGAGCAGGAGGCAGCACAGGTCGCCGTGGAGGTGCCTGTGCATGTCACTGTCCCTGACACTGTGACTGCACCACCATGCACCAGCAGGGATGCCCCATCCCAGGCCCGTCCGCAGGTAGGGGGGATGTCCATGTCATCTGACTCCCCTCCACCTGCGGACGAGGGGACCCCTGACCATATGGAGAAGGTCCTGATTGGTTTCGTATTGCGCACGGGTGTCATTCGTGATGAGGTGCGTGCTTCCCGGGGGGAGCACGCACGTCATCATGAAGAGCACCGTGCCAACGTGGCCCAGTTGGGAGCGGTTGTGGTCGGGGGTCTCATACATGTGTCGGGCACTTTGGCTACCCTCTCCTCCTCTGTGGAGGCTATGCGCCAGTCGTTCTCCATGCCGTCTTCCAGCCCAGATGCCACCAGGGCCCCCTGTGGACCTGCCCCGACCAATGAGGCCAACTCGGTGGGGATCCCATCCCTGCCACAGTCGGGAGTCGGAGCTCCAGCCGGGGTGGACACACCAGCAACTGGACCCCAGCAGATGGAGGATGTGACAGCATCATCGGGCAGGGCACCTGCACGACGGCGTCGGTGGATTCCATCAGCCTGGATGGCGTCGTGCTGGCACAGGCAGTTGCATCGGAGGCAGCGGCAGGCTCGACGTGGGAGGCATCATGGCTCGGGGCCATCAACATCAGGGGTGCAGGCATCGGCCGGAGGGCAGGAGAACCCTGGAATGGGATTGGCTTCCGTGTGGGAGCGGTTGGGCCAGCAGATAGGTGCGGAGCGGCAGCAGGCAGAGGAGGAACAGCTCACAATGGTCAGGGCGGAGAACACCATGCGGAGGGCGCTGAGGCGGGCTGAGTGCCTCGAGGGTCTTCGCAGGGAGTTGGAGTTGGACACTGCTTTATCCCTGTGAGACCTCGGGGCCAGGGAACATGCCCGCCTCCAAGCCATTGAACAGGAGTTTGATGATGCCTTGGCCCATGACAACATCCAGTGAGCTGTTGGACTAGCCCGCTGCCCTTGTAAATAGTTATGTAGTTAGTGTTAGGTTTCTTTTGCTTTTTTCTTGATTTTGGACCTTTTGGACAATGGCCAACATTTTTGTATATAGTTTTTTTATTAAGTAGTATTTTTAGATAGGTTTCATTTCCTCAGTTGGGATCATGGACCCTGGATTGTTTATCTGTATATAGTTGAGTGTTGGATTATGGATTTTTTTTTTGATTTACCCATGGAGCAATGGTTTTTGGTTTTGTTTTTCCCTTGGATGTACTTTTTTGAACTGTGACTTTGGACACCTTTCCTTTGGATAATGATTTGTGGTTTTTCATTATTTTACGGACATGCTGCTTTTTTTGATTTTAATTCCCATTGTCGTTTGTTTATTTCTAATCCCATTTATGTTGCTTTTAATACATTTTTTCCATCAAACTTCAATGTGTAGTATCATATCATTGGTTTCATGCATGTCATGATATGGGTTTTGACATTCACTTACACCCATTGTGTGTATGTGAGGGATATGTGTTCATTTACATACTTGCCATTGGGGTTGTATCATGTAATTGGCAATTCTAGGTGGGTGGATGCAATACTTGGGTGGGTGTTTGGCATGTGGAGGCTGCCCATAAGGGCCAGGGATCTAGATTGTGATGACGTGTTGGCTGGGGAACATGTGTCAGGGCCTGCTGGCAGGTGCCTCGCAATGCTGGGGGGTGGGGGTGCTGGGAGACATGTGTTTGGCCAACTGACACAAAAAGGAGAGGTAGGAGGATATTTATACTGCTACACCAAACATTCCTCCAAACTAGGGAAACAACCCTTTACAAACATACAAAAAGTTTGGTGAGCAGTGTGTTGTTCAGGTGTTGCATCTATCGAAAACCAAATCAGGTATCGTGCACCACGCATCAAGGGAATTTTATTCTCTACAACGGAATATCGAAACATATAGCCTGGTTAGTACTACTCTGTAGACTTACAGAGAGAAAAAAATCATGTCATAGTATAAAACAGTTTTTATTCAATAATTTATCAATAGATAAAAGAAAAGAATTGTTCTCAAATACAATTCATCATTCATAAACACAATACAATAAAAACATGTAAACAATGCATCACACAACCTCAAACAGATACTATATGAGTTACAGTGGCATAAAAAAGGAACCAATATTGTTCGGGTTCCACCCTACAGAATACAAAAAGGAATCTATAGTTATAAGAAAATATTAGATTAAATAAGCTGAACAGTCTAGGGTCAGCTAATTCGCCCACACTGTGCTCCACGCTAAATTGCACCAAAGTACTCACACTGCATCATACACAATCAACCCGACATGTTTCATTCCTCATACATATTCACATTCATCTACTAAATTCAAGGGAAATTCATCAGGGGCTCATATTCAAGGACAAACACTATTCACAAGAGAACAATAATGTATATAGGTAAAAAGTTGAAGCAAGACGGCTCAACGGCCGTTGTATTTATGAAGAAAAGGCTAGGCAAAGCCTTCTGACTTAGTCCAAGGCTGGTCGCCGATATGCACTGTGATTGTGCTGCTACGGTGCAGGGCCGAGCTGGGTTGATGGATGCAGTAAAATTGTTCTTGTCACCAGCTCCTCACTTACTGAACAGGCCAAAAGAGGATGCTTGCCACCTGAAAACAATCAAAAAATAGAGTGTGGGTAAATCGAAGTCTCAACGTATGGACTTCAGTCCCACCAGAATCTTTAACAACTATGATTCTGTGGAGTATACTTAACTTCATTGAAAGAACTCCAGTCCCTAAACACATCGTGAGCCTAATGCCATTGTCATAGCTGAATCTAATACATAAAAGTCTTCTACCCATAGTTGTAAAAAATACAACAAGACAAAGAGGAACCACCATAGAGACAAGTAAGGGGTGGGGGGCGGGGGGGGCGGGAGAAAAACGAAGAAAAGGAGGAACAGGTACTAATCCACATTATTCGAATTAGAATTGGTTTTATATACGAAACCTTCACCGCTCTCTTAATCTAACTCACCCCCCACATACACTTATACCTTCTAGCTTGAGGTATGATAACAAAACCCAACGGCCCACAAGGGGCAATTCTGTATCTAAGGTTCCTACAACATCATGCTTGCGGGGTATTGGAAAGCATCATGGTAATAAAATCTTGATAATAAATCTTGCAGCACCCACTCCTATGGTCAGGGGAGAATACTACAGTCTCCCGATGTCAACAGAGACCCCCTCAGACCAGGAGCAAACCAGACTCCTACGCGAGTGCCTACCTTCTTAAAATTGGGTTAGATCTCAATTGAACTCATTTCAACGAATATCTCATTGTTGGGTGTAGACAGGCCTATCAGGACTGTTCCCACACAATTAAGAAGGACTGTTGATCAGGTCTAAAAAAGACAGAAATACAAAAACATCATAGACGTCAGTAACCTACCCATAGCAGTATAGTGTGCACAAAGTAGTTTAAAGTCGTTTAAAATAATACCTGTGCAATGTTAAATAGGTCAGTCAAAAAGGGGGGGGGGTTGCACCCAAAGTTATGCTGGATTAGATCGAGTCACTTAAGCATCCGCCCGGCATTTAATGACGGTACACAATCCCAAAAGCAGATCATAATTAAGGTCGAAGCAACGGGTCCTATATAGAGCAAAGACAAAAAGGCAAAAGGTCTAAATCAGAACCTCGTACTTCATCAACCCAGTAAGGCACAAGATCAATAAGGAATATGTAAATAGATTACAATGCTGTTGTACAATATCAAAAGAACGACGGCTCTCCTCAAGCCGCAACCCCGTCCAGCAATTACCTGTTATTGAGAGTTTGAAATCTCATGTGGCCGAACGTCCTCGGGACGAGATCATTATACTCCCCTCATTGCGCTGTGGCTCTCGGTACGTATCGGCACTCGAATCCTGAAGGAAGCAGGATGTCCTCTAAAGAGCTTCCCGGAAAAGGTGCTTTTTAAATAAATACTGACCAATCGGCAGCATGGGTGTGTGCGCACTCGCCTATCAAGGTCGAGGGCGGGTTAATACTTTGCAGGTGTAAAGTTTTGCTGCTAGGCCTACTAGTGAATGGGATCCCTGGCGAGTTAACGCTTAGCAGGTGTGTAATGTTGTCACTAGGCCTGCTGGTAGATGGAGTCCCTGGCTCGCCAGATCCACCAATGGGCTGATGGCCATGGGCCAGCACAAAAAAAGAGAGAGATGGCCATAGCGAACGGCGGTTTCCGAACAAAGGCAAAGCTAGTCTACAAAGAACAGAATCACAAAATGTATAACTGTCCTCTTACAATAAAATATTGTAACAATAGAGAATCGAAAGGTGTAAAGTTTTGCCACTAAGCCTGCTGATGAGTGGGACCCTGGCCAGTTACTGCTTTGTGGGTATGTAATTTTGCCGCTAGGCCTGCTGGTAGATGGAGTCCCTGGCTCAACAACTCCACCAGTAGGCTAATGGCCAAGGCAAACGCTGAAAAAAATGCGCAGAAAAAAATAAAAAAATGCGTCCCTAACGAACGACGATATCCGGGCAAGGACAAAACTAGTCCACAGAGAACAGAATCGCGAAATGTGTAGCTGTCCTCTTACAATAAAATATTGTAACTAAAGAATAGACGGGTGCCTAAAGGTACAACCATCTTGACATTTATTGCTATACATGAGTAAGAAATTTGCCTCACTCAACTCGTCATAAAGTTGGTCAAAACAAGGCTGGAGTGGCATCACATGTTCACACATCCCACTCTATTTTTTCATTAAGCCCAATCTCAGCGCTGCGGGTCAGGAATATCAGATGTTGTTCCTTTTGGAGTAGCTTAATTTTATCTCCATTGCCATCACCAGTAGGATTGATTCTCAAAATCACGCTCCATTGTAGATCTTCCACTTTGTGAATGTATTCAATCCAATGATCGACTAAGGGGGCATTCGGAGTCCTATTCCGAATACAACTTTTATGTTCCCCAATCCTGATTTTAATCTTACGTTCGGTTTTGCCAACATACATACGATTGCACGGGCACCAAATCGCGTAAATAAGCATATTAGAGTTACAATTACGGAAGTGTTGCTGGCGCCATGGTGTCGGGAGGCCCAGGTTCAATTCTGTGCTCCTAAAAGTGGAGTTACAACAAGAACAGTGTCCACACGCCGAATGGCCAGTTAGTTTTGGAATACCCCATCTTTCGGGGAGTGTGGTCTGTCTGTTGGGTCTTAAACTCACGTCATTTCGTGAGATCAATTCTTTCAAGTTGCGGCTCCTTTTAAAGGCAACAATCGGTTTAGGTAGTGGTTTGGGGCCTTGTTGCAGAATATTCCAATTTTTAAGCAGCATAGTTTTGATTTTATTAGACAAATGGCTAAAGGTGTTGACGAATACAAGGTTATCATCTCCATCCTTCTTAGAGTCAGTTGAATACTCCAGAAGGGCCTGTCTATTGTTGTTCTGGGCACGTTTCTTCGCAGAGAGAGTTACTTTTTTGGGGTACCCCCTCTCGAGCAGTTTGGTACTCAGGGTCTCAGCTTCATTCTTAAAATCCTGTGTTTTAGTACTATTACGTTTCAGGCGTAAAAACTGTCCCAGAGGTAAGTTATCCCGAACATGACGAGGGTGAAAACTCTCGTAATGTAATAGGGAATTCCTATCTGTATTTTTATGAAAGGGCCTCACACTAAGCTGATTATCAATGGGATTAGACATGATTGTAATGTCTAAAAAATTAAGTTCACAGTTACTCTGGGTAAAAGTGAATTTGAGGAACCGGTCTTGTAAGTTCAGCCAATCAAAAAATTGGTTCAGTTCTTGTAAGTTGCCTGACCATATAACGAATATATCATCGATATACCGTTTCCATGTACGGATATTTGACTTAAATGGATTATTTATCGATAAGATCTTATTAACTTCAAAGTTCTCCATATATAAGTTAGCTACGCTGGGTGCTAAAGTAGCACCCATTGCGGTGCCCTGTATTTGTCTAAAGTACTCACCATTAAAATGGAAGTAACTTTCTGTCAGTGCCATTTCGGCACACCAGAGTACAAACGACATCGGGGTCGAAGAGTCTGGATGTTCAGAAAGAAGGCGCTCTTCAAGCATTTCAAGGGAGGCTCTTTGGGGTATACTAGTATATAGGGCAACTACATCAAATCCCACCAGCAATTCAGTATTAGGGTCAAATGTTAGGCCTTCAACTAGATTAATCATTTGGATGGTATTTTGTACATATGATTCCATTTTCTGCACCAAAGGCTGAAGGAAAAAATCTGTAAAACGAGACAAAGGTTCCAACACAGAGTTTACTCCAGACACAATTGGCCTGCCTGGTGGATGTGTCATGTCCTTGTGGATTTTGGGTAAAGTGTAAAACTGAGGAATCCGAGGTTTAGAGGCACACAAAAAATCGGCTTCTTTGGCTGAAATCCAGCCGCGTTCTTTCGCTTTGGTTACTTTGGTAGTGATTCGCTGTTTTAAGGATAGGGTGGGATCTGCAGAAAGAGGTATATAACAACTAAGATCTAAAAGTTGTCGATTGCATTCGAGAACATAAGCCTCACGATCCTGAATTACAGTCGCACCACCCTTGTCAGCTTTGCGAATGACAATAAACTTATTGTCAAGGAGGCCCTTAATTGCTGCCTTTTCACACTTACTAGTGTTATGAAAGACAGCCTCGTTGGTACTATATGATTCCAATTTCTTAAGGTCAGAGAGTACTCTTCTCTCGAATACTAATGACTCTGCTGTTCTTTCGCTGGCCGGTACGCAAAACGTCGATTTATTGTGTAGCCCCGTATCAACTTCATCCACTCCCGACTCTCTGTCTTGAAAAAACTGTTTGAGATGCACTTTCCTCATAAAAGCGTAGAATTCTTGTCGAAACAAGAAGTTGTTGTGTAGGTTAGTAGAGACAAAGCCCATGCCCTTCTCTAAAACCCTGATCTCATCTTGGGTGAGAACATGAGAGGACAGGTTCACCACAAGGCTTGCATACTCCTTGTTATTCGAGCCTCGGGTTCCCAATCCGTTTGGTCCTGATCTAAAAAAGTAGATTGTGGTGCCATTGCACCTCTATTCCCACGTTTACCTCGGTTACCTACGTTTCTGCCACGGTAATTATTACGTCTATTACCTTGACCACGTTTAGGACCACCGCGGCTATTGCTGGTATCTCCATAGTTACTCCCGTCACTCGAGCTGAAAGAAGTGTCACGGAAAGTCACTCGTTTCTTACTACTAGAGGCGCCCAAATTAGATGAATCATTGGGTTTGTAATCGTCTCCAGTATACCGGAACGCTTTCTCGTGGGTAAAGTTATGGATGTCCTTATTCAATCTTCTGACTCGGTCCTTTAGAGTATCGTCCTTAAAGGCTGACATCTCTGCAAGGAGGGAGTCAGCTTGTTTTTTATACAGATCCAAAGGGATAGCTTTCTTTATTTCTTCCTCTAGTGCTGTTAATTCTATCAGAATCTTCTCAGACATTTCATTAGCCGTGTCGATAATAAGGATCATCCAATCCCGTCCACATTTCGTGGCGACATAACTCCATTGGAGTACAAAGTTCTTATTATCCAGGAATAAACGAGGCTCGTTGCGCACCACGAGAGATGTGTGGGGGCCTGGTGGAGGTTGCCCCTGACTGGTGGGGGGTGGGGGTGCGGGGAGACAGGAGTGGGGGCCTGGTGGAGGGTGCCCCTGACTGGTGGGGGGTGGGGGTGCAGGGAGACAGGAGTGGGGGCCTGGTGGAGGGTGCCCTGCACTGCTGGGGGGTGGGGGTGCTGTGGGACAGGAGTGGGGGCCTGGTGGAGGGTGCCCCTGACTGGTGGGGGGTGGGGGTGCTGGGAGACAGGAGTGGGGGCCTGGTGGAGGGTGCCCCTGACTGGTGGGTGGTGGGGGGGCAGGGAGACAGGAGTGGGGGCCTGGTGGAGGGTGCCCCTGACTGGTGGGGGGTGGGGGAGCTGGGAGACAGGAGTGGGGGCCTGCTGGCAGGTGCCTCGCAATGCTGGGGGGTGGGGGTGCTGGGAGACATGTGTGGGGGCCTGCTGGCAGGTGCCTCGCAATGCTGGGGGGGTGGGGGTGCTGGGAGACATGTGTGGGGGCCTGGTGGAGGGTGCCCCTGACTGGTGGGGGGTGGGGGTGCTGGGAGACAGGAGTGGGGCCTGGTGGAGGGTGCCCCTGACTGGTGGGGGGTGGGGGTGCAGGGAGACAGGAGTGGGGGCCTGCTGGCAGGTGCCTCGCAATGCTGGGGGGTAGGGGTGCTGGGAAACAGGAGTGGGGGCCTGGTGTAGGGTGCCCCTGACTGGTGGGGGGTGGGGGTACAGGGAGACAGGAGTGGTGGCCTGCTGGCAGGTGCCTCGCAATGCTGGGGGGTGGGGGTGCTGGGAGACAGGAGTGTGGGCCTGGTGGAGGGTGCCCCTGACTGGTGGGGGGTGGGGGTGCAGGAAGACAGGAGTGGGGGCCTGCTGGCAGGTGCCTCGCAATGCTGGGGGTGGGGGTGCTGGGAGACAGCAGTGTGGGCCTGGTGGAGGGTGCCCCTGACTTGTGGGGGGTGGGGGTGCAGGGAGACAGGAGTGAGGGCCTGGTAGAGGGTGCCCCTGACTGGTGGGGGGTGGGGGTGCAGGGAGACAGGAGTGGGGGCCTGGTGGAGGGTGCCTGCAGTGCTGGGGGGTGGGGGTGCTGGGAAACATGAGTGGGGGCCTGGTGGAGGGTGCCCTGCACTGCTGGGGGGTGGGGGTGCTGGGAGATGTGCATTGTTGATCAGTAGTGCAAGGTGACATGTGGCTTGGCTGGCGGGCATGCCCATGGTGGATGGGCTGCATGCGGGACATGAGCAGGGGTGCAGGGTAGTCCCCCATGGTGTGGGCTGCCTGCAGGGGCCGTGGAGGTTGTAGAGCGAACACCTGGGAGGACCCACATGGCCAATTCACGTGTAGTACTCCACGGAACCCCTGAAATACATGTACCCTGCTGAAATCGCGTGTGAAACTTCCCGCGCACCCCGAAATACACGTACACGGGACATTCGCGTGTGGAACTTCCCGCGCACCACTGATATACACGTACCCAGCTGAAATCGCGTGTGAAACTTCCTGCGCACCCCAGTAATTCACATAACCCGCTCGCACGGGGCCAATCGCGTGTGGAACTTCCCGCGCACCCCTGATATACACGTACCCTGATGGAATCGCGTGTGGAACTTTCCGCACACCCCTGAAATACACGTACCCTGCTGAATTCGTGTGTGTAACTTCCCACACACCCCGAAATACACGTACCCAGGACATTCACGTGTGGAACTTCCCACGCACCCCTGAAATACACGTACCCAGCTGAAAACGCATGTGAAACTTCCCGCGCACCCCAGTAATACACGTACCCTGCTCGCACGGGGCCAATCGCATGTGGAACTTCCCGCACACCCCTGAAATACATGTACCCTGATGGAATCGCGTGTGGAACTTCCCGCGCACCCCTGATATACACGTACCCTGATGGAATCGCGTGTGGAACTTCCCGCGCACCCCTGAAATACACGTACCCTGCTGAATTTGCGTGTGTAACTTCCCGCGCACCCCAAAATACACATACCCAGGACATTCGCGTGTGGGACGTCCTGCGCACCCCTGGAATACATGTACCCAGGTGAAATCGTGTGTGAAACTTCCCGCGCCCCCCTGATATACACGTACCTTGATGGAATCGCGTGTGGAACTTCCCGCGCACCCCTGAAATACACTTACCCTGCTGAATTTGCGCGTGTAACTTCCCACGCACCCCGAAATACACGCAAGGGGCATTCTTGGGGGCGTAACTGGCGCTGCTGCAGGCTCGCTGCGCCACTGTGCACCACGGCTGGTTTTGGTGGCTGGAATCCATGAATACGCTGTGCGCGGAAATGTATTTTAGCGCGCACGGCTGGCGCAGGGATTCGCACGCGCACACTGTGCGCCAGCCGCGTGCGCCACTTGTGCGCTGAATTCTATGAATTACCCCCTAAAAATCCCTGCCCATGTGCCCTGTAATGACGAAAACATATACATAAGCTGTATTGCCTGTGTAATCTTTTACGGGGGGGGGACATCCTTTGTTCCCCCCTTAGACTCACTTAAGCTCCCTTTCCTTCTTCTCCCGCTACTTTGAAAACTGGGGGGCTTCTCTTGTACCCCACTTCATTTCTGGCTCCAATACTAATCAGTATGTGGAACACTCACACCCCTACCCACAACCCTACTCACACCCCCACCACATTACTAGCAACACCTGCCTTTCCAGACCTTTCCCCAGCCCCCTACGAGCACTGCACACACACCTCCTTTTTCGACCACTTCACACCTCAGCAACTTTGTCCCTTTAATAGCGAAGTTCCCACTTAAGAGTACAAATGAAAAAACGACTACACACAACACACTCATCTACTTGTGTTTGTTATATTAATATGCTTTCACACTGCATCAAATGACCACCAGAGTTGTATCGGTGTGGGTGGGCTTTTCTGTGGAATGGCATAATGTGGAGTTGCATACTGTGCACTGTGTGCAGTGGCATGTCCAGGGAGTGGCATGGGGTGGCACATGCTGCCTCTGGAATCTGACGGGCCACCCCAGGTTTCCCCATCCCATTATCCTAAACTATGATCATTACGTGTGTGTGTATGTGTGTGTGGTCGTACTTCATGCCACCCGTGCATACATCAGTGCCTCATTTGGGCCACCCCGGTCATAAGAGTCTGGACACGCCACTGGTTCTGTGCCCCCTCCAGGGTCATCCAGACCTCATCTGCTGGAAGAAAGAACATGAGCGAGAAGCGGATAAGAGGATAGGAATGGATGCCGTGAACACAGGCATCCAGGGAGAGAAGCAGCTGGGGAGAATGCCTGTCAGTCCTGTTAGATGGACCACAGTTCTGCAAAAGGAAGGAGGCAGATACGTCCTAAAGAATTCTGATAATTCGGCTGTGCTTCCAAGGTAGAATTGGCGAATTGTGCATTATTTTTGCGTGCTTGAGGGGTTTGAGCGTGCGCTGGGATCCTGGAAGCTTGATGGCTTGTTTACCCGGCCATTTCTATACTTTGCAATGTAGGGAAACCTCCATAATGTTAATTCTTTAGAGAGTCATTACGTTTTGGGTGGTATTCTGGTGGTAAATCTGCCAGAATACCGCCCAGCGGAATTACCATTCCCGCCACTTGGTCCGGTGGTATTACTGCTGTATTACAAGTGGCAGTGTAAGTCCCCATTTCATTTGAGTCCATAAGACTCAATGGGGCAATTTTGGCGTATTTACTGTGGTGGTAATTCCACTGTGGTAATTCCACTGAAAATGGGTGTAAAACCAGCGGATTTACCTCCAGCTACTGCAATAATGCAGCGGTATATGGTAATACCACTCCATTTAACCTGCACCGCCCTACTCGTAATGGCCCCTGAGCCAAGGGCGGCATAGTCGTAGAATATCCTGGGAAGTGGAAGGATGCCGCGGCGTCAGAACAAGCTCTGCCCCGGAATAGTGCTTGGTACAGTGTAAGTTAAAGGTTCATACAATTACACAAAGGTATGTTTGCTACACGTCCCCCCCTTGCGAAAGGTTGCTATTAATTCCATCACGGACGATTGACTCTGTTTATATCAAACAGTGAAATGAACTAATTTTGTACGCAAAATTATTCAGATCGATTTAATGACTGGCCACGGACATTTCCCCCTTCGGCAGCTAAGCCCTACTCAGTAGAACGCGTGCACGGGGTTTCTTGTTCCGAAGCCAGTGAGTGATGCCCTAATATTCTGTAAAACAGCAGACAGCGTGCTCACGCCTCGGGAGCCGGAAGGAAGCTGGGCAGATGTCACTGCAGAGGAAGCGATCAATACCCATTGATGGGGGCGGGCTGTGCTGCTGATGACCTCTGCAGAAGCCGCCCCGGGCCGCTGGTCCTGCTCCCCTGCCGCCTGGGACCCATCCTCCCCGCTCCTTAGCCCAGAGCATTATCGGCGAGTCCGGCCGGAAGCGCCAGGGAAGGTATTTGCTGCCGCCACGACTCTCCGCGGACTTCTTCACTGCAAAAGACAACTAAAGCGGCCTCTGAATTATTTATACAACTCAAAGCATCAAATTGGTCGATTAACCTTGAAAACTTAATTTAAGTACCGCGAAGCCAGTCCCCATGTGACCTGCGTACTGTAAATTCACCCAAAATATTGCCGCGCGCAGTAGAACACCGGGTGCTCAGAGTGCCGGGTTCTGCGGCCTTTGATGAGCAGTGTTGATATAAAAGCCGGTGGAGCTCATTTAAACTGAACTCCTGATTTGTTGGCAGGGAGCCGTTACACGTAGACCTACGCGTCGGCGGCACCCCCGCCGCCTAATTTTGCTAATTTGCAGAGCAGAGTCCAAATGTGTAGAGACAAAGGGTGGCCCTTGCACATTTGCACTCCGCCGTGCAAATGAGTAAAAGTTGCATGCCATGCTCGCATGGCAGGCAGCTTTAAACTTACAACTGAACACTGCCTACCATGCGTGCACAGTAGGCAGCAGTTGTAAAAGCCGTATGCAAGGGTTCTACACCTTTCATTCACATTACACCCGGAGCAAAATGTGCTCCTGTGAGTTTGCGAATACAGGGGCTTTTCTTTTGGATGGTACGAACCCGATAGTGTGTCGCACAACATCCTGTTGAATGTGTACTGTTTCCCACGCAAAGGGTCCCGCAATGTCGGGGGTTGTGCATCCAAGCTAGTAGGCAGCCATTTAGCTCACAATTTTAGGGTTTCAGAGCCACATTCTAAAAGAAATGTGATAAATGTTAATGCAGCTTATTATTGCTTCTCTTTTCATCTGGATGGCTGCGCAGTGTGGCATCACCTCCAGTGTATCAGAAAATGCGCCATCAGCCGGTGGTATTCGGAGGGACACATCCATGATTTGGAATCAGTTGTGTCTTCAACATAAATAAATGATGGTGACATCACAGTCTGTACAGTCTGCATTTTAGTGCCAGGGCCAGGGAGCCTGCGGTGAAGCATAATGTTGCAAAATTACATAGGAAGAATACCAAAAACATTAGCCAGCTGCTTATTATTCAGCTCCGTAGGTGAGGACAACAAAGGTGCAGAAGTTGTCGAACCATGTACATTTTAGTTTTGGCTATTTAGTGGCAAAAGCGCCACCTATAAGCCGAAACTACTGCATTGGAGTACAGCTAGGGAGAAATGGTATATGAGCAGGGAAACAAAGGCTGTAGGTGATTGGCTATTTTCCCACCCACTGATTTTCCATGGCCATGCAAATCTCTGCAGCCAGTCCCACCGTGTTCCTGCCCCTCTCTACACAAAACACATCCTCCTCAAATCTGTTTCAGCTAGCTTTTTCAAACCTTACCATCAAAGTTTCTGCTCAAAGTGCCAACTAGTTGTTTTTCAACATAGTCTACTGATAGTTAATGGGGCTCATTACAGGTTTGGTGGTATCTTTGCAATAAATCCACCGAGACACCACGAAACGGAATTACCATTACCACCACTTGGTCTGAATATTACCGTTGGATTACAAGTGGCGGTAGCCAGTATAAGTCCCCATTTCATGGAGCCCCATTGGAATCCATGGGGGATTTTGCCACTATTACAGGCGCTGGTATTAACAATGCCTGTAATACCGGAGATTTTTGCCAGTAAGGTGGCATAATGACCTCCAACTCTTAGTTGGAGGTCATTCAGCCACCTCATCTGCAAACTCATAGTTGGCCAGTGCAGTAATGTGCCGGTCTAAGTTAAGAACCAGCATGTTATTACCGCACAAGCCATCTTTAAATATGCTACTGGTGTAATAAAAATGTCTTAACCAAGTCTGCCTTCATCCACTACATTTATAAGCGTTATATGTGTCATTCACTAAAGTCCTGTTCAAACCAAGTCATTGGCAAATCAACAGTTTTCACTTGTGTATAGGTATTAGGTATTTGCCAGTCACTGCTATTATATGCCCAGACCTGCACCATTTGGCATCTGCTACCATCGATGGCCAGTTAATAACACTCTCGACAGTGCCTGCCAAATGCCTTCCTGATGCCTACAAAAAAGCCCAAACTGTTGGCATTGCCTTTGCTTGTTTCAGATGTGGCCAGACTAAGCCGTAGAACAATGGCCAGATCACAGTGGCACTACTCTTTGCCAGTCTGCATGTTCTCCTGCCACACCAACAACTGCTTGACACTCCCAGCCTTCAGTCAGGACACCGTCCTCCAGAACAAAACATTCCAACATCGAGGGCCATTTTTTAATAAAGATTATAAAATGCCCTTCAAATCCTCCAGTGATCTGTAACTGCAATGGGAAGGCCGTAGAAATTGTGGCACATGCCCTTGCTCCATATTTTTGAGGAAGTTGAATGGTACATAGAAATGATCCAAGATGTTTCTGCAAAATAGGACGTAGCGGGCAATACTTGCTTTGAACCATTGCTTTCCCCAAGATTAATAGGGCAAAATGGAAAATTGTAGCAAAGGAACTAAGGGAGTCAGGGGTTCACAGAATGTGCCTAAAGCTTGCTCTGACAAGGCCAATATGCCGGCGTTGTCAAGAGGCAAATGGGAGATGTGCATGCAGAAAGCCAGAGATAGCCCCAACTCTGAGGACTGAATATGTTAAGGAGACCCCGATCCAGTCTGCCCACCCTGTTGTGCCAGTATGTGTCTTTACAGACCATTGTCTTCAGCCTTGCCGCAAAACCACCATGCTTGCCAGAGTTTCTCTGTCTTTTCTAAAATCTCCCAACATGTGACCCGACAGAGCGAGAAAGATCAACCAGTGCCCCACGAGAGTGGCAGCAAGGCATCAGCACTCTGCACTCCTTTTTTAGAGGACAAACCTCCGGCAAGTGGCACAACCGGCAGAGAGACTGAAGCCAGGAGGAACCCGATGAAGGAGAAAGCCGGGAGACCACCTCTGCGCAGCCACCACTCCCAGGCAGCATCGCCACGAGAGGGAGTCCGCCCTCCACCTCTGCGCAGCCACTAGAGGGAGTCAGTCCTCCACTCCCAGGCAGCATCGCCACGAGAGGGAGTCCGCCCTCCACTCCCAGGCAGCATCGCCACGAGAGGGAGTCCGCCCTCCACCTCTGCGCAGCCACTAGAGGGAGTCCGCCCTCCACTCCCAGGCAGCATCGCCACGAGAGGGAGTCCGCCCTCCACCTCTGCGCAGCCACTAGTGGGAGTCTGCCCTCCACTCCCAGGCAACATCTCCACGAGAGGGAGTCCGCCATCCACTCCCAGGCAGCATCGCCACGAGAGGGAGTCCACCCTCCACTCCCAGGCAGCATCGCCATGAGAGGGAGTCTGCCCTTCACTCCCAGGCAGCATCACCACGAGAGGGAGTCCGCCCTCCACCTCTGCGCGGCCACTAGAGGGAGTCAGCCCTCCACTCCCAGGCAGCATCGCCACTAGAGGGAGTCCGCCCTCCACTCTGAGGCAGCATCGCCACTAGAGGGAGTCCGCCCTCCACTCCCAGGCAGCATCGCCACGAGAGGGAGTCAGCCCTCCACTCCCAGGCAGCATCGCCACTAGAGTGAGTCCGCCCTCCACTCTGAGGCAACATCGCCACTAGAGGGAGTCCGCCCTCCACTCCCAGGCAGCATCGCCACGAGAGGGAGTCCGCCCTCCACTCCCAAGCAGCATCACCACAACTCCCTCCGCACTCCACTCCCAGGCAGCATCGCCACGAGAGGGAGTCCGCCCTCCACTCCCAGACAGCATCAACCAGCAGTCCTAGGTGAGAGGGAGCCCAGTAGACCACCAGAGACTTACGTGAAGGACCCAGCCACACCTTAGAAACACTTACCTTGGGGAAGGCAAATATCATGCCCCCATTACCAACCTAAGTATTGAACTTTCCGCATCGCCATTACAACTCTGTGACAGACAGAGAAGAGAGTGGGCACCACCACGTATTCAAAAATGTTCAGAATATTCAAGTAAAAATCAAATGTTTCAAAAAAGAATATACATCCAATTGAAAAGGAGCTGGCTGTGACAAGTCTGGAGACACCCGGACTTATGATTGCAACACACGCTGGAGACCAAGTAATAATACTGGGTCACACAACCGCTCTCATATGGGGCCCAAGATGGGCACGTATTTATATCGAATTCACGACAATATGTTCAAGTATCCATAATGTACCATACTTCTTAGAGAAAGGAAAATGAGTCTTTCTGATTCATATCAAAAATGATTTATCCATAATAGTTCAAACAAAAAGCTATCACTAATAATCCTTAGTGAGGAAGCAGTTGCCACAATCCACATGTATTAGCTAAAAAAGCCAATGCATTTCGGAAATTATTTCCTTCATCAGGGCGAGTCTCATTGGTGTGGTCAGTGGTGAAAAACAGAACGTCCTGCGTTCATGCCCACTCAGCAGTGGGTTGTAAATGACATTATGCACAAAGGCATGGAGAAAATCCACTTGTGCTTACAAGGAAACCAATCTTGTAATACACAGAGAGAAACGATCCTCCACTGTGCAGCTGCAGGGCAGTGACTCAGACTGCAGTGTGAACTGCAACTCTGTGACAGACCCACGTGTCGAAAGTGGGCAGGGATAAGCCCCCTTTGTAAAGACTTCCCCTGCACATACACACCATGGCAGCAGAAGCGAGAAATAGATTTGTTAGGAATGAATTGCCAACTAGCACAAGGGGGAAACAGTACACATTCAACAGGATGTTGTGCAACCCACTGTCTGGATCGTACCATCTGAAAGAAAAGCTGCTGCCTTTGCAAACTAGCACAAGGGGAGGGATATTTAAGCAGGGGACAGGAAACACACAGGTGAAGGTGGACCAAGAGACCAGCAAGAGGAAGGAAGAAGCTCCAATAGGTTTCCCTTTAATTTTATCTTTATCTCTTCTTTTAATCTCTCTCTTTTTTAAAAAAAAAATTCCCCCCATAGCTGTTGTTATCAATGGGGAACTATACCGTCCTTTTTGCACAACGACCATAGAGCGTCCATGTGCCCACAACGACTGCATATTCTAGGCATAACATAAACAAACGTGTGTTTCAAGGGAGTTAATTCTGCCAACCTCACAATGTATACAGGGATAGGGGAGGAGTGGGAGGGCAGAAGGGAGACGGGGAAAGGTTGACCTGTGTTATATAATAAAATTCAATAAAAATAGGTTAAAAAATAAATAATAATTTAAAAAAACTGCAGTTACCTGTCAAAAGCATGCAAAAGCCAAAACTCTTCCCTGCCCTCCCAGGCACTCCCCAAGTGGCCCCTCCTCATGCCATTCTCCCCCACACCTCTCAAGTTATTTTTCCCTCCTTAGCCCTCTACCATTCCTCCCAAACACTCATCCTTTCGTCTGACTCACCTTCATTCCCGATCTTGTTTTCTATCATAACCGTAGTTATCCTAGTGGATAACCCAGGTTCTGTGAAAACATTTGAGCTTAGACCTTGGTCTACAGCCGTCCGCCCACCCCCAACTCTCGAATTTCAAATGGTGTCCTCTTTGCCCATCCCCACCTCTAGCCTGATGCCATTTCATCTCTTTCTCTCCTCCAAATGGCATTTCCCCCTTTTTGTTTTCAGCTGACCCCGGTTATACCTGTTATAACTGTGGTTATCTCTCGCATCAAGCAACACAATAAAATGGCAGCTTTTTCATTTCTGAAAAGCCTTGCTGATGCATTGTGGGACATATATATAGCTATAATTCTGGGAGAGGGGGCACCTCTTTCTCTGTTTTCATCAGCTTCTCTCAGGCTCTTTGCTGAAAAGCACCAAGACTGATATAAAGGTTTTAAGGAGCAGAGCGCACCCGCTTCTCTGTCACATATTTCAAAAACTACTGGATGGATTTATCTCAAACCAGGCAAGAAATGCAAGTCTATGTTTTGTGCCCAAATCTTTCTTATTAGGTCCAAATCTTCCCAGCGGTTTTCACACTACAACTGTTCAAAACCCACACTTTTTACCCATTGCGAAAAAGAAAGGGCAGACAACTTGCTTTCTCAATAACTTTTTCATTTGACAACATATTGTTGCGGAATTTGCAGTTTGGGGGAGGGGCCCCCTGACAAACGTTATGTTTTGAGAATTTCATCCAAATCCATCCAGCAAGTCAAATGTTATTAACAATAAAGGTTTGGGGAACAATTGTTGCGTTTTCATTTCTGAAAAGCCTGTCAGCATCTCTGCTGCAAAGCACCATGAGAGTTATAGCTACAATTTTGTGAGAGAAGGGGGCACCGCCCTCTCCGGGAAACATTTTAAAAACTACTGGATGGAATAACCCCATAACCCTATCGGAAAAAGTTTTTTCATACCTGGTCAAATTCCGTCCAGCGGTTTTGGCTGTGCGCTTGAGCAAAAAATGTGACATTTTCTCTATGGCTAAATGAATGTGGACTAGGCCGAAACACTGTTTCTTTACTTTCTGCACTATATATAACACAGCCATGGTAGTGGCTGTGTAGTTATGGTTAAGTTGCTAATCCCATTGGAAGAGCACTTTTTGACCGGCTTATAACTTTGCTCCCCCTGGTCGAATCCTCACCAAACTGTGCAAAATAAGTATATGGCCCACTCTGAATGTCTTTGCAAAGTTTGGTGAGGTTTGGTCCATGGGGGGGGGGGGGGCAAAGTAACAGTCAGGAACAAAAAATTCACTATACTATAGTACAAAGTACTATATTTGTAGACTTATACTTCAAATATGTTCTTACAGTAATTGACTTAGGGTCCACTCAAAGCATATGAAACATATACAAAGGGGAAAACACGGACTTCGAAGATAGCAATGCTTTCTATGTATGAAGATGATTAGTAGGATTATCAACACTGTCTTATAGTTCTGTTGTTTTTTTATTACTGTACTTTCCCTGGATATGCTCATATTTATACACATTGCAAGTACACTACTTTCCTTAGGGTCTAGTCACAATATGTGATATTTATACATAGGGAAGTAGTAGCTTTGAAGCAGAGCAATAATTTCTGTGCATGAAGATAATCAGTTAGGTTATGAAGATTGTCGGGTAATACTGCTGTTTTTTTTTGTTTACTTCACTTTACCTGTATATGCTCTATTTGTATGTGTTGTTGTCTGTTTGTGTTTTGTGTGCAGTAATGCAATAATGTAGTAAGTGGGTTTGATTAGGTACTTATTAAATGTTTCACAGCATGCAAGACTCTAATAAGAAAGCATTTATAATTTTAGTATTTAACATGGCAAGATTATTAAAATTGCATGTTCATCATGTCTGCTGAACACTATGCCTATGTTACTAGATGTGTACCTAAGTATATTGGAAAAACTTCATACTACAAGGCTATTTGGATTAATGCATTCCTTAATGCACTATGTACCTCATGATATTTATTCCAATTATCCTTGACACTTTTTTATTAACATTACAATAAAAATCCCTTGTACAGACTTTTCATGAAAGGTAAATGCACATGTGATGTCATCAGTGATGTCATCAGTGATATTTGTGATGTCATCTTTGGTGTCCTGGGTTTTAATAGAGCAACGTAACCATAACGCCCCTTTAACAAAGTTTTTTAATTAAATATATATATATTCGGTAAAAAAAAACTAAAAACCTATGAAATTCAATAAAAAAGCTTTGTTAAAGGGACGTTATGGTTCCAAGTAAAACCGAAAAACACCTGAAATTCGCCAGTTATGGTAAGGTAAGCTACCATAACTCGCGCCACCACTGTGCACTGCTAAGACTAACACCCAGGACATCAAAGATGACATCACAAATGCCATCTAGTCGGTCTATCTCCGTCCCATCCCTCCCCATAATGTTCCCCATGTAGGGTCGCTTCCTGGCTCTTTCCCTTCTGTTAACGAACCGTGCCCCCCTTCCCCCTTCCCCAACCTCACACCACTGCACACAACTCCCCCCCCTCCCCACAACCCCCAACAATAGCCCAGCTCCATCCCTGGATCTCAGGCCTACCCACGTCTGGACCCGTCTCGTTACCAAGAACAAGGACCCCGTGGGGTGTCACCAATCTAACAGTGACCTAACTAAATATACTACTATCAGGTGCAGAGGTTGCTCCCCAGGAGCTCCCAGTCATCTATTTAGGAGAAGTGAATTCAACGGGACCCGCCGGCAGATGCCGTGACTTCCCCCACACACGCACAATGTCAAACTATATTCTAGTCCCAATGTTATAGCTATGGCCTCACGGGTGCCTCTGCAGCGTGTTACTTATCTCCATCCGCTTCTGTCTGGGCATCCGATTCCTGTGGTCGACCTTGCATATCCAGCCATTCCATCGTGTCGCTCGGCGTCTCAAAGAAGAGGGATCTGTTCTTATGAATCACCTTTAGCCTAGCGGGGTAAAGCAACATGTAGCGGTGGCCTGCCTCTCTGAGCCTCCTCTTCACCGTTCCAAAGTTCATTCGACTCTGTTGTACAAGCAGCGTGTAATCCGGATACGCTGTTATATTCGCTGACCCCCTTTCTATCGTGCCCCCTTTCCGGAAAAATTTGAGAATCTTCTTGCGGTCATGATAGTTCAAGATCTTTCCAATCAACGGCCGCGGGGGGGCTCCTGGGGCCGGTCTCCTGGTCAGGGCCCTGTGCGCCCTTTCGACCGCGAACCCCTGGGTCAGCTCTCCGCCTGTAATCTCCTGCAAAAGCATGGTTTCAACGAAATCCGTGGGGTTCGATCCTTCCATTCCCTCCGGTACCCCCACTATGCGAATGTTATTGCGCCTGGTGCACCCCTCCGCCTGCTCTGCTCTGTCCTCCAAATTGCCCACTCGTTGCACGAGGGCATGAAGTTCCTTGGCGTGTGTATTGCACACCTGCACGGTCGGGGCCAACTCCTTCTCCAGTTCCCCAGTGCGCTCCGCGATCGTTCGCACATCCTGGCGCAACAGGTTCACTTCTTCTCGGACCGCTCCTATCTTGAGGTCTAGGCCCTCTTGCAACTCTTTCATGGCCAGGCCCAGCTTCGTCTCCCAGGCCACCTTCAAGTCGGCAATTGCTGCCAGCACCTCCTGGATACTACCCGGTGGGTCCGTTGCTGCCGCAGGGGTATCTTTGCTCTTGCCCTCTTCCGCGCCCGAGGGCGACCTAGCATAGGTCTCCATCGTAGGCTGTTTGATCCGGGGTCGCACCACCTTGGAAGACATCTTGTTGCGTCGATTGGGCCCACGCGCTCTGCTGTATCCTCACGGGGTTCGCTCGCCGGCCCCTTCACAGCGAGGTTTCGCTAAACCTGGATTCACTCTTCTAGCTCGCCACGACCCATGGCCTCTGCAGTGGGGGCTCGCCCTTATGTTCTTGCCTTTAGCCCGAGGCGCATGCGCCCCGTCTATCTGGTTGGGCTCGCCCACGTTCCGACCAACCTTGTCTTCCTCAGTTCGTCGGGCCTTTTATGGCCCTTTGTCCACAGGCGGCCATCTTGGGTGCTTCCCTTCCTTTGCACGATCGCCACCTTCTTCGGGGTCTGGTTCCGTGAATATGCAGTCTCGCCGTTGGGGAGGGCACGCACCGTGTGCCCCCCCACTTTCATATGCCTTTAGATGCACCGTGGGCTCGAAAGTCCGCCAAAAACCATCACTTTTTTCCAGGATCAGGATCGGATTATCGGGAGCTCCTCCAAGGAGCGTCCTCTCACGTAGCCATCAAGCCACGCCCCCCCATAACTGCTGTAAATTGCTATGCAAATGTAGCAATAAATATTCAATTTCAAATGCCACCATTTGTTAACAACATTTACTTACACAGTACAGACCAATTGTGTTTGCAAATGTTAGTCCTTCATAGAAACGCAACAAACAATCCTGACAACATGTATAGTGTTCACGGAATAAGACAAGAATTGGACTACTGTGCTGGAATGGTGAAATTCACTATAAACTCACAAGAAGATCCACAAGAATGTATAATGTACTTACTACAAGTACTGGAAAACAAAAACATACCTATAAATCAAATCTTCCAGATTTCATACGCGTGGAAACATACATGCACTCTCTGCAACAATGTGAAACAGGAACAAATCCCTAATGAGCGCTTCGTGTATGTATCCATACCTAATTGTGAATCCATTCGATTTGAGCAACTTGTACAAAATGCAAACCATGGCAGATTATGTACTACCGGTAATTCAGACAATCGCTCCACCTTACTAATACAAACACATAGTCACTGCGTAATACTAATGCTTCTACGTTACAATGCAGATGGTACCAAAACAACTGCAAGCTGACTGGATTCACACACGGTCAAGTATCACTTGGTAAGAAAACGTTCACAACAATAGGTATAATCTACCACGCAGGAGCCACAACCAATGCAGGTCACTACACTGCATATATTAAAATGAAATGTGGATGGTTCGAATGTAATGATAGTACCATTACTCTAAAGCAGAGATTACCAGCAAATCTTACAAATGCTTATTTAATCTTCTTAAAACCAAAATTTAATAACTAATCTGTACTACAACATTAACATAAATGCAATTAAAAAACTACAAACAGTTAGAATACGCCAACAGGTATCTAACTGGCCCAAGATTCTATAACAAACAAACAGATAAATGAATACCATTAAATTGTAACAAAAAATAGACTTTTTAGAATACGCCAACAGGTATCTAACTGCTTCAAAAATCTGCAACAAGCCAACAGATAGAACATTAGCCAGAAACAACAAGTGAACAGTGAAAGCAAACAAACAAATAGACTGTAGCAAATCAAAAAAAGTTTGGCCTGCGGCCATGCATGGCCTGTGGCCATGCACCCAAGACTCTAAGCCCTGGCCACAACCACCGCAGCATATCACAACCACAACCACTGCACCATATCACACCCATTCTACCTTATAATGTCAGTGCTCATAACTTCGGTCTTCGGTGCATGGCCTTCAGCCATGTACCCAAGACTCTAGGCCCTGCCCACAACCACCTGATAGATATTCGATTCTATGGGTGTGATCTATGGGTGCGAGATGCTGCAGTGGTTGTGGCCAGGGCCTAAAGTCTTGGGTGTATGGCCTACGGCCTGCGGCCATGCACCCAAGACTCTAGGCCCTGGCCACAACCACCGCAGCATTTCACACCCATGGTGGCTTATAACTCATTATCACACCCATAGAATCAAATATTTTAACTGCAGCATATACTCAATTTGCCCCCAAGACTCTAGTCCCTGCCCACAACCACCTGATAGATATTCAATTCTATGGGTGTGATCTACGGGTGTGATACGCTGCGCTGGTTGTGGCCAAGGCCTAGAGTCTTGGGTGGATGGCCTATGGCCTAAGGCCTGTGGCCATGCACCCAAGAGTCTAGGCACTGGCCACAACCACCACAGCATATCACACTCATGGTAGCTTATAACTCAGTATCGCACCCATAGATTGAAAAATTTTAACTGCAGCATATACTCAATTTTAAAGCCCGCTGACACCACGTGTGTCCTTAGAACAGTTTCAACTTGCCTGCACACAGCACGGACAGGAATACTATCCTTAGGACACCCCTCATTTTCAGTAATTACGAACAACCCAGACAGCGTGGACATGGCTAATACATCAGTAGCACCTGCCACCTAAACAAATACAGTATTTCACCCATTTCTTCCTCCCTAAACCTCCCCAAGCATTCTTGCACACCAAAACTCTCCCCAAAACTGCATTTCGTCGGCGGATCCAAGATGGCGGGCGCATCGGAACAACCTGATGCACATCACGCCTCACTCCAGCCGATCGGCGGACACGTCATGTGTCCGCGTAATGACGCAAGCCCATGAGCCAATCGGTGTCCGGCCCGCGGAGCGAACAGGGAAGTGTCTCCGCGGAGCGGACATAGATATCACTAATTTTTTGAGACCTACTTTTTGATCGTTTTAAAGAAAACTACTGGATGAATTTTCAACAAATTTACAAACTCACACATTCGGGACCAAGCCCCTGCCGCAAATTTGGTGAAAATCCGTCCAGTGGTTCGGGCTGTAGGCGTGCCCCATTCAGTCTATGGGAAAAAAATAAGTTTTGGGACCCCACCTATGACTTTTCCCCCCCTGGACCAAACCTCACCAAACTTTGCAAAACATTTGAGAGTGGGCCATATACTTTTTTTGCAAAGTTTGGTAAGGATTCGTCCAGGGGGAGCTAAGTTATAAGCCGCCCAAAAAGTGCTCTTCCTATGGAAACAGCAACTTAACCATAACTACACAGCCACTAACATGGCTTTGTGATGGGGTAGCGGCCATGTAGTTATGCTTAAATTGCTCATCTCATAGGAAGAGCACTTTTACGGTGTAAATCCGCCCAGTATTTTTTTTTAAAATGACCAAAATGTAAGGCAAAATAATTAGTGATATCTATGTCCGCTCCGAAGACACATTTCCCTGTTCGCTCCACAGACAGAACACCGATTGGCTAATAGACTTGCGTCATGTCCACGGACAAACAAAGTGTTTGCTGATTGGTTAGCGTGAAGGGTGAGGTGCGTCAGATTTTTGGAAATGCCTGCCATCTTGGATTTGCGGACATTGGCCGATGTCCGCGGATATTGCGGTAAAAACATATTAATAAACACAACATTTCACTTGTCAAACTTATCAAATAATCTCTGGGAAGCTGAGGGGTGATGAGGATGGGATGAAATATGGCTACAAGAAGCAAAGAAACTGGTGTTTTTGCCGCGAAAAGTCGTGAGAAGTTTGGGGACACTTCAGATGTTTGGGGGCAGTCTTTGGATGGCATACAACCTTGGCACCACTCAATAAAACCGCATGAAATTTTTCAATTATATTCCTGTCCTGATTCCGAATGTGTTTGCAAAGATTGGTGGGATTCTGTCAAGAGGGGGCAAAATTAGAGGGGGGTCTCAAAATAATGTAAAGGCTTATAAATGAGGTACCATTTGACAAATGTACACTTATTTTGGCAAACTGATAATAGAACTAGATATCAATGTTTTTGTGAAGTTTGGTGGGATTTTGTCAAGGGGGCAAAATTAGAGGGGGGTGTCCAATATAATGTAAAGGTTTATAAATGAGGTGCCATTTGAAAAATCTACACAAAGGTTTTCAAAAAGACTATAGATCTAGATAGTCTGAATGGATTTTGTTTTTTGACAAGTGTCATAATGCAGGTACAAAAAATAGTGATTTACCTTTGGTAACTGAGGTGTAGCCTGTGGCCATGGGCAGTGGCCAGATTGTCCGGGTCATGGAATAAGGTCATGATCCGGACAATCAGGCTACTGGCCATGACCACGCGGGACAACACATGGGGTTAAAGTGGCCATGTCCACCTGGGACTGGCTTTGTGGTAATGGGTGTTATTCTTAGCAGTGCACGGTGGTGGCGCGAGTTATGGTTGCTTAGCTTACCATTACTGGTGAATTTCAGGGGTTTTTCGGTTTTACTTGTAACCATAACGTATATATATATATATATATATATATATATATATATATATATATATATATATATATATATATATATATATTTATATATATATATTGTTAAGACGGATTTCTGAACTCTGTCCTGGAGGCGCAGAGGTTCAGAAGGCCAACCTAATTACTTGGAACAAGGGTAACCTCTAGACAAGCCAGACCAATCAGGGTAGCGATCGCGGCTGTCAAGACTAGGTCTCAAGAGGGGTGAGGGTGACTGAAAGCCCGCAATGAGCACACAAAGCAAGGACACTTACAAACTACTCCAAACAGGTGTTATATTAAAAATATATACACATTTATTCCAAGGTCTTTGCAACATTGACCGTAGCGAGAAATCACAATAAAACTCTAGTAAACCAACACATACCAAACCAATACAATATATATACAAATACAAACGAGTCTAAAGCGTTAGATGCACGAAATGTGTAGTCCACCTAGAAGGGGAGGAAAACAGGCAGTGCGAAATAATGATTAGACCCAGTCCGCCTTCAGAGGCACCTTACTAAAAGGAATTCCAAGCCCTACGAAGAGTGGAGCCTTGTGGTCAAAAGTACCTGCACACGCTGGTGCCAACGGGCAAAAAGGGGAGTCTCTTCGAGGGAATAAGGCAGTTCAGTTCGGTGAACAAATGAAGTTGAACAGAGTTCCGCAACTCAAGCGCAGCCTCCACTGTGGGCAGAAGCAGAGCGCGAGTACGGAAAGGCGTGCTGTTTGACACAGCGGGGAAAAGCTATGGGCTCCTGCAGGAGGGCGACCAGTTCCTAGCTATGCTACTCACTGGTCCCCGATGCAAACAGACCCAGGCTTCTCTGCGTCAGTTTCAGTGCTGGCAGATTCAGGGGAGCAGGGGACGTCTGGTCGTCGTGTAGATACTTCAGCAGCAGAGTTGAGTTGAGGGCGTCCCAAATGCAGTGAACCCGCACAGTTTGTTACCACAGCAGGGCAACGGAGTGGCCGTGTGTATCTCAGCCAAATGTACACTACTCACTTCAGACCTGGGAATGCCAAGTGTACGAATCGTGTGAGAGTGACAAGGACTCGAAATACAACACAACCTGACGGCGGTTACAGAGCAAGACTCCTGGGTAGGCTGGTCAGTCTGCTGGATGGCCCAGAGACACTTCCGAAGGCTTACGTGCAGGAGATGGTGAAGATGCCGAGAATAGCTGTCCCCGCTATTCCAAGAGTCGAAGTACCAGTACAGGCCTTCTGGTTCGATCAGAGGTAGAAAGGGTTTCACAAGGCGACAGCAGTGCAGAGGAGCAGTCCTTCAGCGGGTCACCAGCGATTCCTCGGTTCAGCCTCGTGGTTGCAGGATACTTGGCTCCTGTATTCCCTTGTTCGTGAGAACTCAGGAGATCGACATGGTAGTGGCGTTTCCAGCCCCCTCTTATCCACGGTTCCCTTCGCACCAAAACGGAGGGGACCCAATGGGAGATCCGCTCATCAAACACTCACACCATACGTGGACCTATCACGGACCACGGTGGTCCCAGGCATTCATACCACACTAGACTCTCTGGCACCCAGGATGTGTATTGGGACCAGACATCCCAGCCCACATCCTGGAGGCACACACAAGGCCTGTAGAAGCCCACGAAAGCATCTGTGTTTCGCGGGAAAGTACATGCCCAAATAAGGAAGGCCCCGGGTCGGCTCGACCTGGGGAAGGTGAAGGGGGCAAGACGGTCAGCGGACAGGACAAAGGGCCTCGTTGTCTGGCCATTTTGAGAGCCAGACCACCATTTTGGGCGAAAAGCGCGAGAAACGCGCTTAAAACGCCAAAAGGAGCTCGAAAACAATGCCACCGTTCCCGTCCGTGATTCACTTGCACCGATCAGTTACAATCCAAAAAGAGTATCTAGGGCCTGTAGAAGGCTTGAGATCCAAGAGAGCAGTAACTTAGCTTACAGTGCCCTCTTGTGTCATGTTGCACAAAAGCTGCAACATGATAAAGAAACTACGGAAAACAGCGTTTCCCGGTACTGACTGTCTTAAGGGCATGTCAGTTTCCCCGTAAGAATGGAGCGAAAGCCCAGAGGAGTGCGGCAGCAGGCTGCACTTCTCTGGCAAAGTCTAGATCATGGTGAAAACAACAGCGAAAAGTTTAGGGGTTGCCACATGGAAGGAAAATTACCCACAATTAAGAAATCTTTCCTAACACTCGCCCCTCCCAGACTATGGACAGGGGGAACTAATCCACCCCTGGATGAGTCTCTTGTTCAGGTCGGTTAAACATTCTGGACAACCCATCAGCATTGCTATGTTGGACACCTGGCCTATGCTCCATAGTGAAGTCGAAGACTTGTAGACTTATGGACCACCTAAGCAACTTTGGATTCTCTCCCTTCATGTTCATTAGCCACTTTAAGGGCTTATGGTCAGTGTGCACAGTGAAGTGGGTCCGATAGAGGTAGGGCCTCAGCTTCCGTAGGGCCCACACAACAGAGAAACATTCTTTCTCCACTGTGGACCATCTGAGCTCTCTGTCCTTAAGCTGGAGACTAATAAAACCAATAGGGTTTTCCTTACCCTTCTCATCTACTTGCGATAGTACAGCTCCTATCCCAGTGTCAGAGGCGTCCGTCTGCACAATAAAAGGTCTTTGATAATCAGGGGCTCTGAGGACAGGGGCCTGGCACAAGGAGTCTTTTAAGCCATTGAAGGCCTTCTCACACTCGTCAGTCCAAGTTACCTTCTTGGGTTTCTTCGCAGTGGTGAGGGCAGTCAGAGGGGCAGCTATGGTGCCATAGTCTGCCACGAAGTTGCAGTAATACCCCGTGAGTCCTAAGAAGGCTCTCACTTGGGTCTGTGTAGTGGGGGTAGGCCAGTCTTGTACTGCTTGTACTTTACTGGGAAGAGGCTGTATCCTCCCTCCACCTACTTCATGTCCAAGGTAAACCACTGAGCCTTGTCCAATCTGGCATTTACTAGCCTTTATGGTCAAGTGTGCTTTCTGAAGAGCCTGGAGCACAATCCCGAGGTGTTTCACATGGTCTTCCCAGGTGGCACTGAAAACTGCTATATCGTCCAGATATGCAAGACAGAATTCGTCCAACCCATTCAACACATGATTCACAAGCCTCTGGAAAGTGGCAGGTGCATTTTTCAACCCGAACGGCAGTACCCTGAATTGGTAAAGGCCGACTGGAGTAGAAAACAGTGTCTTCTCCTTGGCATGTTCTGCTAAAGCTATTTGCCAATAGCCCGCAGTGAGGTCAAACGTGCTGAGGTACTTGGAGGCACCCAAAGTATCCACCAGCTCATCTGTTCGAGGCAAGGGGTGTGCATCTGTCTTGGTGACAGCATTCAGAGCCCTGTAATCCACGCAGAACCTTAATTCAGAAGCACCTGCCTTTGGAACCAAAACCACAGGGCTGGACCAAGGACGACTAGAGGGTTCAATCACCCCAAGGTCTAACATCTTGTTGACCTCGGTCTTAATGTAAGACCATACTTTGTCTGACATCCTGTATCCCCTACTTTTGGTAGGTACACTGTCTCCTGTGTCTATGTTATGTTTGCACCAAGGTGTCAAACCAGGCGATTGTGAAAACAGGGGGGAAAACTGCCTAAGCAAACTTTTCACCTCAGCCTGCTGACTAGAAGTCAGGTGAGGGGCCACTCGGACACCCTCAAAGGAGCTATCTGAAGGACCGCTTTGGAACAGGTCGGGGAGAGGTTCAGACTCCTCTTCCTCAACATCTGAAGCCAGTAGCAGTGCAGCGATTTCGACTCTTGGGACGAAAGCCTTCAGCCTATTTACGTGAAACACTTTTGGAGCCTGTCCAGGCCTTCCAAGGTCCACTAAATAGTTAACCTCACCCAGGGGCTCCACCACTGTGTAAGGGCCTGACCATTTGTCCTGTAAAGCTCGAGGCCTTATAGGATTCATGATCAGGACTTGCTGACCAGGTGTAAAGTTGATGAGGGAAGCTTTCTGGTCGTACCAATGTTTCACCAGCGCTTGTCCTGCCTTCAATTTATCACTAGCCAAGCCCATCAGAAGTACCATCCGTTTTCTGAGCCCCAGCACATAATCTACTACGTTGGTTGTAACAGGGGGAGTGGGCATCTCCCATCCCTCTTTGACTATGGCTAAGGGTCCCCGTACAGGATGACCGAACAGAAGTTCGAAGGGGCTGAAGCCAACACCCTCCTGTGGTACCTCTCGGTAGGCAAACAGTGAGCATGGTAAAAGAAGAACCCATTTTCTTCTCTGAGGTTCTTCCAGAGCCCCAATCATGCGCTTTAACGTTCTGTTGAAACGTTCCACCAGACCATTGGTCTGGGGGTGGTATGCAGAAGAGAACTTGTAGGTGACCCCACATTCTTTCCACATAGCCTGCATATACTTCGACATAAAGTTACTGCCACGATCCGACACAACTTCTTTAGGGAAGCCAACCCTAGTAAATATGCCAAGTAACGCTTTTGCAACTGACTTGGCAGTTACAGTTTTCAATGGGATGGCCTCTGGATATCTGGTAGCATGGTCGACCAGCACCAGGATAAACCTATTGCCTGAGGATGTTTGCGGGTGAAGGGGACGAACGATGTCGATCCCTACCCTTTTGAATGGTATTCCCACAACAGGGAGTGGTACCAATGGAGCTTGGATTGTCAAGCCAACCTTACCAGATAACTGGCAGGAGGCACAACTCCTGCAGTGACCTTCTACTTGCACCCCCATCTTGGGCCAGTAGAAGTGCATGCTTCGCTTGGTCCTCTTAATACCAAGGTGACCAGCAAGGGGCACTTCATGCGCCAACTGCAGGAGGAAGGGTCTTACAGCAAGGGGAACCACCAACCTCCTATGGTCTCCTTCTGTAGACTCTGTGGGCCCACTATACAGGAGTCCACCTTCCCAATAAATCCGATGCATCCCAGGAGGTTCACCCTCAAGCTGGGAGCAGGCCTGTCTCCTTAGACCTTCCAGAGATGGGCACTCACGTTGGCCTTTACTGAATTCTTCACTGTCAGGACCACCTTCTACTAACAAGTCTTTTAGTTCAGGATGGTCTTTGGGGTCAAATACTTCAGGCATCGCCACCTCCTCGTCAGGCCCGGGCGATTGACCAACTTCCTCCACCGCAGTGGTAGGCGACCTCGGGGGAATGTTCTCTTTCTCTCGTCTTGACTTGTTTACTCCTTTCGCCTTGTGTTTCCCCTTCGGCTGGGGCGGCGTATTGGTCTTGGCCAATGCTGCCCGTGTTTGAGACCGTGTGCAGGGTCTGTCGGCAGTGTCTCCTAGGAGCCCTAAAGCTCTGAGAACATTGCCTAACAAGACCTTTCCTGGGACATTTCTCTGAATGCTCACTGGAATCCTGACTGCTGTACCATTTAAAGTAATATTTACAGGTATTACTGGAAACATGCGAGGTGGGCCGTCAGCCAACTTAGTGGGCATCAGAGTAGCTCTGGCAACTTCCTCTGAGTCTACCAAGGTAGAATCCACTACAGTTCGACTGCACCCACTATCCCTAAGAGCTGGAGTGTCTACTCCATTGATCAGCACACTGTCTTTAAAGTAGTGCTTGGTATTATCTGGAATCCTAGCATAAGCCTCTGCGACTTTAGGCTCCCAGGAACCCAGGGAAACTAAAACTACCTCAGCTTCTATCCCACTGGGGAATGAGTCTGAGGAGAAGGATGCTCCTGTAATCTCTTCTTCCTCGTAGGAGGAGAAGGCCAGATTAGCGGAGTGGACCCCAAAGGTTTAACCTTACACCGGGGATCCCCCTTCACATGGTCAGTTGCTCCACAAGCAAAACAAGATCCATTGGGTCTGTTTACATAGGGAGGCTTATTGTAACCAGAGTTCTGTTTCGGAGGCTGACCTCCACTACCCTGTGAGTTCTCTTGTGTCTTACCCTTATTTTTCTTTTTGTGGCCCTTTTGAGAAGAAGATTTATCAGATTCTCCACCCTCTTTATCTTTGGACTTGTTCCCTTCCTCCAGGATGAGTTTTGTCCTTATGGGACACTCAATGTGACACCCATAAGTCTGCTGCAATGGCCAGCTTCTTAGGATCTATCTCCTTCGAATTGGCCAAATGCTGCTTAAGCTCCGGGGAAGAAGATGCAAAAATGTGTTCCAGCATGACAAGATTTATCATGCCTTCAAAGGTAGAAACCTTATAACCTTCGACCCAGCCAGTCAAGTTTTTAAGGATTCGGTTACATAAGATACCCAAGTACCACCTTCTTTTTTCTTGTACTCTCGGAATCGTTTTAAATATTGGGCAGGAGTCTTTCCAAACTTTAAAATGAGAGTTTGCTTTAACATTGCGAAATCAGCTCTCTCAGCCTTCGACATTTCCATAATGGCACTACAGCCAGAATGGGGCAGTCTGCTGAGTAACCAGGCAATCTTATCAGCATTGTCAACTTGTTGAACTTCACATGCATACTCAAACATATTCAGCCAGTCCATAATGTCATTCCTTTCCTCATACACACTGAGCAGATCTTTTGGAAACCGTGGATGAGAAGAGGCCCCAGACCCATGTCCAGGACCCTTGGACCCGTTTGCAACCTGAAGCTTGGCCAGTTCCAACTGGTCATCCCTGTCTTTCTGTTTTTCTGCCTGTTCGATTTTTAGCTTGACCCTATTGAACTCAAGCTCTTCCTGTAGTTTGGCCATATTGAACTCATGCTCCTTCTGCCTTAACAGCAGCTCTTGCTTCTTGAATTCAAGCATGGCCTCCCCTTCGACACTGGCAGAGGAAACATTAGACATCACATCCTCCCTGTCCTCGTGATCCCGGTGGATCAGTGCAGCGGCAGAATCGTCGGTTCTACCAGTGAGAGCAGCCCCACCTCCTTCCGCACTGTCCTCAGAAGTTATAGCGTCAATCTGCGCTTCTTGCCACGCCACGATTCTTTGGAACATATCCAATTTAGTGCCTTGAGAGGAAACACCTCTCTCCGCACACATCTTTTTCAATGTTTCGGATTTGGAAGCATTTAAACTTAACAAGGTATTTGTTTCCATACTGTTAGATAGGACTATGGCCTTTTTAAAGTTATACTACGACAATTCACTACGTGTCCTGGTAGGAATAACTTGAAATGCCTTAGTTCGTGCGCAACACCGGATACCTTCAGTCGTATCCCACCGCTGACACCAATTTGTTAAGACGGATTTCTGAACTCTGTTCTGGAGGCGCAGAGGTTCAGAAGGCCAACCTAATTACTTGGAACAGGGTAACCTCTGGACAAGCGAGACCAATCAGGGTAGCGATCGCAGCGGTCAAGGCTAGGTCTCAAGAGGGGTGAGGGTGACTGAAAGCCCGCAATGGGCACACAAAGCAAGGACACTTACAAACTACTCCAAACAGGTGTTATATTAAAAATATATACACATTTATTACAAGGCCTTTACAACAATGACCGTAGCGAGAAATCACAATAAAACTCTAGTAAACCAACACATACCAAACCAATACAATATATATACAAATACAAACGAGTCTAAAGCGTTAGATGCACGAAATGTGTAGTCCACCTAGAAGCGAAGGAAAACAGGCAGTGCGAAATAATGATTAGACCCCGACCGCCTTCAGAGACACCTTACTAAAAGGAAGTCCAAGCCCTACGAAGAGTGGAACCTTGTGCTCAAAAGTACCTGCACACGCTGGGGCCAACGGGCAAAAAGGGGAGTCTCTTCGAGGGAATCAGGCAGTTCAGTTTGGTGAACAAATGAAGATGAACAGAGTTCCGCGACTCAAGCGCAGCCTCCACTGTGGGCAGAAGCGGAGCGCGAGTACGGAAAGGCGTGCTGTTTGACACAGCGGGGAAAAGCTATGGGCTCCTGCAGGAGGGCGACCAGTTCCTAGCTATGCTACTCACCGGTCCCCGATGCAAGCAGACCCAGGCTTCTTCGCGTCAGTTTCAGTGCTGGCAGGTTCAGGGGAGCAGGGGACGTCTCGTCGTCGTGTAGATTCTGCAGCAGCAGAGTTGAGTTGAGGGCGTCCTAAACGCAGTGAACCCGCACAGTTTGTTACCACAGCAGGGCAACGGAACGGCCGTGTGTATCTCAGCCAAATGTACACTACTCACTTCAGACCTGGGAATGCCAAGTGTACGAATCGTGTGAGAGTGACAAGGACTCGAAATACAACACAACCTGACGGCGGTTACAGAGTAAGACTCCTGGGTAGGCTGGTCAGTCTGCTGGATGGCCCAGAGACACTTCCGAAGGCTTACGTGCAGGAGATGTTAAAGATGCCGAGAATAGCTGTCCCCGCTATTCCAAGGGTCGAAGTACCAGTACAGGCCTTCTGGTTCGATCAGAGGTAGAAAGGGTTTCACAAGGCGACAGCAGTGCAGAGGAGCAGTCCTTCAGCGGGTCACCAGCGATTCCTCGGTTCAGCCTCGTAGTTGCAGGATACTTGGCTCCTGTATTCCCTTGTTCGTGAGAACTCAGGAGATCGACATGGTAGTGGCGTTTCCAGCCCCCTCTTATCCACGGTTCCCCGGGGGACCCAATGGGAGATCCGCTCATCAAACACTCATACCATACGTGTACCTATCACGGACCACGGTGGTTCCAGGCATTCATACCACACTAGACTCTCTGGCACCCAGGATGTGTAGTGGGACCAGACATCCCAGCCCACATTCTGGAGGCACACACAAGGCCTGTAGAAGCCCGCGAAAGCATCTGTGTTTCGCGGGAAAGTACATGCCCAAATAAGGAAGGCCCTGGGTCGGCTCGACCTGGGGAAGGTGAAGGGGGCAAGACGGTCAGCGGACAGGACAAAGAGCTTCGTGGTCTGGCCATTTTGAGAGCCAGACCACCATTTTGGGCTAAGCGCGAAAAAAGCGATTAAAACGCCAAAAGGAGCCCGAAAACACAAGAAACGATCGCTGCCACCATTCCCGTCCGTGATTCACTTGCACCGATCAGTTACAATCCAAAAAGAGTATCTAGGACCTGTAGAAGGCTAGAGACACAAGAGAGCAGTAACTTAGCTTACAGTGCTCTCCTGTGTCATGTTGCACGAAAGCTGCAACATGATAAAGAAACTATGGAAAACAGCGTTTCCCGGTACTGACTGTCTTAAGGGCATGTCAGTTTCCCCGTAAGAATGGAGCGAAAGCCCAGAGGAGTGCGGCAGAAGGCTGCACTTCTCTGGCAAAGTCTAGATCATGGTGAAAACAACAGCAAAAAGTTTAGGGGTTGCCACATGGAAGGAAAATTAGCCACAATTAAGAAATCTTTCCTACCATATATATATATATATATATATAAAAGAGAGAGAGAGCAAAAAAGGGAAAGAGGGAGTAAAACAGGAGAAAAGGGGAAACAGAAAAGGAGAGGAAGATGGGGAGAGAGAGAAGGGGAGAGCCAGGGAAACAGTGAAAGAGTGCATGTTTAATGGAAAGGGAAGGGAAAGAGAGTGAGAAGGAGTTAGAAAGAGAGCAAAAAAGGGAAAGAGATGGATTAAGATAGGGGAAAAAGCAATAACAAGCCAGAGAGAGTGAGAGGGAGAGATAAAGAGAGGGGTGAGGGTTGGAGGTTGAAAGTGAGAGAAAAGAAAAGAGTGGCAGATAAAAGGAAAGAAAGAGAGAGTGAGTGAGAGAGAAAATAAGAGGGAGGGTCAGAGATGGAGAGTGTGAGGGATGGCTCAGAGAGGCAAGATGTGTTTGTGTGTGTGAGAAGGGAGAGAGAGCGAGGGGTCTGTGTAGGAGATGGACACAGAACATGGAGACTATTGCAGGTCTGAGACCTCATTTGTGTTCTCTACCTACTTTCCCTGCAGGCCTAATGTCTTCCAATTGACAGGAGCAGTGGGTGTGTAATACAATGTATCATGGGGAGTGATGACCTTTGAAGATGATAGAGAACATGACAGCTATTTTAGGTATGAGCCACTCAAAAGTGTTCTCTACCTCTCCATGGGCCTCATTACACGGACGGCGGTAAGGGTTAACGGTCACCGTTAATGGCAACGGTGACCGTTAACCCTTACCGCCGTACTACGAGGTCCCTTTGCGGGTTGGAGGAATTAACGCCTGCTTCTTGCAGGCGTTAAAAACCAACCCGCTAAGGGACCTCGGAGCTAATTACGGCACCGCAAAATTGCGGTGCCGTAATTAGCGCCTTCCCCATTCCCATAGAGCCCTATGGGGCAGAAATGGGAATGGGGAAGGGCAATGGCGGAAGGGGGATTTACCGCCCCTCCAACCTTGGAATGGGGCGGTAAATCCCCTTTCCGCCAAGGCGGTGCCGGTAATTTACCGGCATGGTCCAGGGTGCTAATAGCACCCTGGATTACCGCCTTCCGTGTAATGAGGCCCAATGTCTCTCTATCTCTCTCTTGCTGTCTTTCTCAGTCTCTCTCTCACTTGTGAAGTCCTACTGCCATTTTGTGGCAACATGGGCAGCAGGTTACTAATAGGTGCCTGTTATGCTGAGGCTTAGTCCGATATCCTCCTTTTTGAGGGGCACCAGGACAAAGCCTGATTTGTGTATGGGTTTTCCCTTTCTATGATGGCAGGGATGGTTGCCAAATGATGGTTTGGAGGTTGCCTATGTATATTCTGTGGGGTAGATTTAAGGCCCTTGCAGTACTCCGCTACAATGAAGAACAACATGTGGTAACCATGGAGTACTGCCACCCAAAGAATAGTTCTGAAATGTTCTTCCCTGCCATTGGAATCATGAAGAAAATGCAATTTGAATCATGAAGAAAATGACCCACAGTCAGAAAGGATTTACTTTGGCTGTTCTGGCATCTGAAAACCAAAGTTGCATACTTTCATCTAAAACACTACAAAGTATGCAGTGCTCTGAAAAATAGCCCTGCGTGCCTCCTCCCATCTGAAATACCAAAGAAAGACAGGCAATCCATCATAAAAACAGCTGTGGCTGACTGCTCATTCAATTAAGGAGCAATAATCTTACAGTGTAACTAATACGGCTTTTGTTTTCTTTTTCTATAAACCATCACGCACAAACTGCTGTAAATGAAAGAAATAACGCAGTGTTTCTTTTTATCATGTCAGTTTCAAAGAAATGCACGGCAGTATATCTCTTTGTGTTTAGAAACGGGCTATATCTGTAAAAGCACTCCAGAAGGTTAATTAATAAGGAACTGTGTGCTGCAAAAACCGCATTGGTAAATTCAAAATGAACTGAAATAAACAATAGTGTGAATTTGCTCTTCTGAAAATCAGGAAAATGCTGTTTAAAAATAAAATGACAAATGACAGTGTTGCTCCCATAGAAACAGTATTGTATATGGGGGTGAAATGGCTGCAAAGCTATGTATATTATGCCCTATCCTCCCAAAAAGACTTCAATCAGCCTGGCTGAGGCCCAGGAATTCCTGTCAAACCAGTATGGCAGAAAGGCTAATTTCGCACTTACCAGTGAACTGATGCTGCAAGGACATGGCTGGAATTAACAGTGTGATAATTACTGGTTCTGCCAGACTGCTAGGCAGAACTGCGCCAAAGGACAAACAAAGGGGGTGAAGCCCTCTGTTTTGATTCAGAGGTTTGATTTCCACTACATTCATTTGCAGCACCCACTGGATCTCTTCAAAGGGAAGTCATGGAAACCCTTTGTTGAGGCTGACCCATGGGGAGACAATTTAGTTGTGGGAGTGGAAGGACCACCCATACAAGTGACTAATCTGGACCATTGATTTAAAAAAAACTGTTGTACATTAAGACATTTTGCCCAGCATCCTAAATAAGCAAGAATTCCATTTTATGCTTGTATTGTGTGGGATTTTTGGACAAGCACAATGAGAACATGTGCATCTTTCTGGCATGTGGTGCACTGGAATGGCAGGAAAAATGCATTTCTGAGTTAAGCATAAATGGCACAGACATCAAACTTGATGAAACTATGCAAAACAGTACTGGGCATATGTATAGCCATTTGCAGAATTTTTAACATTATGGGCCTCATTACACGGTAGGCGGTAGGGATTTACCGGTACCGGTAAAATACCGGTGCCGGTAAATCCCTGCCGCCTTACTATGAGGTCTCTTAGCGGGTTGGAGTTTTAACGCCTGCTTTTTGCAGGCGTTAAATACCAACCCGCTAAGGGACCTCGGAGCTAATTACGGCACCGCTAAATTGCGGTGCCGTAATTAGCGCCTTCCCCATTCCCATTGAGCCCTATGGGGCAGAAATGGGAATGGGGAAGGGCAATGGCGGAAGGGGGATTTACCGCCCCTCCAACCTTGGGATGGGGCGGTAAACCCCCTTACCGCCAAGGCGGTGCCGGTATTTTACTGGCATGAGCCATGGCGCTAATAGCGCCATGGCTCACCGCCTACCGTGTAATGAGGCCCTATGTCTCTCCTTAAAATGGTGAAATTGTGCCAAAGGGTGATGCAACATCGCACAGAATTGGCGTTTGTACTGGCCAATTCCTTGTGAAATAGGGGATCTGTATATCTGCTTTTTATGATGGTGATTAGTGTAAATTTGAAGTTGTGTTCCATAACTCATTTTTGAAAAAAAATGGGCTTGTGAGACAAAGGGAGTCATAAAATGCACACACATAAAATGAGGTAACTTCCACTGAGCCAATCAGCCCAGGGGGAGGAGGGGACACCAGTAGCCTGGCATTTCCCATTCGAGGGGTAAGTCCAGAGTACCCCCCCCCAGATTGTAAAATTCTATGATGTCACTCTGGCTATATACAGGGGAGACAGGGAGACACAGGGGATATTCAAGATTCAAAGATTTAAAAAACTCAAAAACCAGTTCCAGAGGCAGCTGATCCCACTTATTCAGATCCAGGCATACCCAATAATCCAAGGTGAAAGGAGGAAAGGAAGCGTATTCCCTTTTGGAGAATCCAGTGACCAGACCCCTTTGCCCAGCTGACCCATCCCGCTGTCCACAGTCAACAGACCTTGTCCAGCTGTTCCCATCCAGGAGAGTCCAGCTGTCCCAGTGACCAGATTTCTTGACCAGCTGCCCAGTGACCAGGTCCTTGGCCCCGCTGTCCAAAGACCTAGCTGGCTATCCAATTTACCAAACTCAAGCTTGTCTTGGAAGTATCCTACCACCCAGTACCAAAAACTGCATATCCAGCTCTTTTGACCCTTGCATCCTATTAAAATCCCATTAAAATCCCACTCATATCGCAAATTGCCAGTATCCTCTGTTTACCCTTCCCCTAGAAGAATTTGTGTTAGCCTATATCTTTTAGAATATTTATTTTCTAATTCTTTCAGTTATCTGTGTAAGTCCCTAATTCATTTGAAATAAATCAATGAATTCCCCCATAAAGAGATTCACGGTGAGCTGGTTGCAATTTGAACTCAACCACCTCATGACAAGGGTCTTTCTTAAATAATTATAATCCTTAAAATATAGTCTCAGTAGAACTATTCATTGTGCTAACAAATCCGAATTTGCCCCTGTATTTTGCTTTTCCTTAAAAAATATGATTTGCATTTCCCATAGAAAAGTCTACACTCTCATCCTATAAAGAGTCATCCTTCCCCCTCAGTATCCTATCTGTTATGTGCCTTTGTTCCTCATCCTAAAAAACAATTTCCGATTTTAACTGCTACGCACTTTTTTTTAACTGCTTGTCATTCTAAAGCCTGTGTAAAATAAGAAATGGCAATTCTGCCGTGTGTGTTTTCTTGTGCATTGTTTTCCTCCGAAAATCGATTTTCTCACCTGTGTTCACTTTGCTTTGGTGCCCTGCTCAATAGCCTGTAAGCTTCCTTGTCTCTTTAGGGCAGCCACACGAATTTCTGTCCTACCTATCCTACCGCAAATGTAAACTGATCTACGTCACCAGTAAAATCTGAGTTTGCTCATTTTGAGGGTTTTCATTTTCGTTTATGACCTCCTATTCTGGGGTGGTGGGCTGAATCTTAAATCTGATTTTTCCCTCTTCTTTCGGACTCCTTGCCATTGCTTTCCATCCACAAAGAATTTAGTCAGCAGGTGTTTGGGGGAAGTGTTGAAGTGTTGCATGGGGAGTGCATAACCTATGGTGATTGTGAAGAAAAGTGATTTCGTTTCCATTTCTATTAAAGGTTTATGCAGATGATGTTAGAAAGTTGAATTAACTCTATTATAAGATTTTGCATTTGTATTGCCACACTGTGGTGGCTGCTGCCCTAATTTTGTTTTGCTTTGATTTTTCATTGAATTCTAAAAATAAATAAACATTTCATTGTTACACACCGGCCTGGTTGAGTATTTGTCAAGGTGGGTGTGAGACGGGTACGGGCTTGCTCAAACCAAGAATCCAGGAATCAAATAAAATTAAAATAAAGCGTTTTTATTGTGCGCCACCTTCAGTGTCACTGGAAGCGGTCCCTGGCTGGAGTGTGCTGTGTCATAAAATCCATTACAGCTATGATATGATATATGATATGATACGTCATTTATAAGGTGCCTGTACACAAGTGTTACTAGGCGTGACAAGACAAGGGAGGGAAAAACAATGGAGGACAAGACAAACAATCTTACTAGGCCTTGTTTCATTCAGATCGTGCAAGTGCGAGAACAGGAAGTGCAAGGGGAAGGGGGAGAGGGCAGTGCCTGGGAGAGGGAAGGGTAACAGGGCAGCAATGCTCTGAGTAGTGCAGCCAGTGCAGCACGGCTCTTGGTAAGTGCAAGGATGCAAAGGACTGTAGAGGTTATAGTCACAGCCCCAAAGTGCATGGTAGGCCCAGAGGCAGTGCAAGAGTGGCTGATCAAGAGAGAGCCTGGTACCCAGTAAGACTCTGAGGGTAGCCAAGCAACTAGTCAGTGCAGAAGACAGGTTGGTCAGGTAGGTCAGCAAGGGAGGGAGAGAGAGAAAGCAGATGAGAAGAGGAATGTTTTGAGCTGCTTCTGGATCTACCACCCATTCTGCGTCTGAAGAAGGTCTAACCCTTAGAGAGTTGGAGGTAGCTGAGCAAAGGGCTCAAGATGGAAGGTATTTTGGAAAAGAGCATTGGATGTAGTGTGGGCCCCAGCCCCAGAAAGACTTGTGGAAATGCATAGGGTCTTGAAGTTGCAGCCACCAGAAGCCAGTGGAGAGATTTCAGGGCTATAGAGATACGGTCCATGGGCTTGAGGCCAAGGATAAGTCTTGCAGTACTGTTCTAGATTAGTTGAAGAAGGCAGAGAGTAGAGGAAGTCAGATTGAGAAAGAGGCTGTTGCAGTAGTTCAGCCTAGAGAGGACCAAGGCTCTGGAGACAGTGAGCATCTGGGTGAAGGTGAGAAAGGGATGAATACCTTTGAGGAGGTGAAGCTGGTAGTGGGACTTCTTGGTGATGTCCGGGATGTGCAGAGAGAAGGAGAGATTGGAGTCGAAGATGACACCAAGGTTTTCTGGCTCACAGGAAGGCGAGGGACGAGGGCCCAAGGAGGGTGGCCAGAGAGAGAGAGGGAAAGCGGGAGCAGGGTCCCAATGAGAAGGATCTCAGTTTTACTGGTATAAAGGCAGAGATCGTTGGAGGCGAACCAATCCTGAATCGTGGATAGGCAGTCAGGAATGAGCGAGGAAAGAGGGAGGCTGAGGGGAGCCTGAAAGAGAGCAGAGTGTCATCCGCTTAACACTGAAAGTTAGAGTAGAGGTAGAGGTCAGGTGGGCCAAAGGGGCCAAGTAGGGGTTGAAGAATCAAGTTGAGAGGATAGAGCCCTGGGGAACCCCACAGGTGGAGAGAGAGGTAACAGAGAGAAAGGAACCAAGTTGTACCTGGAAGGGGTGGTCTAAGAGGAAGGAGGCAAACCACTCCAGGGCCTGACTCGTGGTGCCCAGGTTCTCACAGAGTCGATTGATCTGGATGGTTTAGTTAACTGTGTCGAAATCAGAGGAGAGATCAAGGAGGATGAGGAGAGAAGGAATGCTGGAATCAAGGTTAGAGGGCAGATCTTCATTGGTGTTCAGGTGAGCAGGTTCCATGCCTCTGGCTGCTCTGAAGCCAGACTGATGGTCATGGAGCCAACTAACAGATTCACTGTGGAGAGTAAGCTCGGAGACGACCAGCCTTTCCAGGAGTTTGCCCAGGAAAGTGGTGATAGAGATAGGGCAATAGTTTGCCAGACAGGTAGGATCGGCAGAAGGCTTCTTGAGGAGGGGGTGCACAAGGGAGTGCTTGAGGAGAGAGGGGAAAGTTCCAGTGGCAAAGGAGTGATTGCAGAAATCGGCCAAGGCTATGGTAAGGTATGGTAAAAAATGTATAGAGCATGATCTAATGACTAAAGGCATCTTGGCACTAAGAAAGCAAGCAGTTAAGGAGACCGTCAAGAGACAACCAGAATTAAAAGATGAGTTTTTAAAAGCTTGCAAAATCGGAGGTGGTCTACAGTATCTCAGAGATAGACAGAGAATTCCACAGAGGGGGGCCAAGACCAGGAAAGAAAGTCCCCATGCCTGAGCCCTGTGGTATGTCAGAATTCTCAACAAAATAGGGGTCATTAGGGGTTAACTGCGCTGTAAAAGGCTGTGGCGCCGTTAACCCCTTAGTGCCTAATTACGAGGTCCCTTTCAGGGACCCGACCTGAACGGCTGGTCTGGACCAGCCATTAAAGTAGGGACCCGCAAAGGGACATTCGAGGTAATTACGGTACCGCAATGTGCGGTACCGTAATTACAGCCTTCCCCAGTCCCATTGAGCCCTATGGGGCAAAAATGGGAATGGGGAAGGGCCAGTGTTCAATGGGGAATTACCGCCCCGCCAACCTTGGAATGGGGTGGTAATTCCCCACTGAACATTGGCCGACTCGTTACAACACCGGCAGCAACCATGGTGCTAATAGCGCCATGGGTTCCCGCCAGTGTTGTAATGAGGGCCAATATGTGACAATGAGCCAAGAGCTTTGGCGGGCCTGTAAAGAGTCAGCTTGGAGCAAAGATAGTTGGCACCAACATTGTTAATGGCACGGTGCATGATACAAAGTATCATAAAATCAATCCAGCTCTTCACAGGAAGCCAGTGCAGCTGATATGGGCCTCATCGCGAGTTGGGCAGTAATTCTATTACTGCTGCATTTAAATGTTGTCCCAAGCATGAGTAGGGCAGAAAGTTGGAGTTCTACCTCCAGCTTTTTGCTGGAGCTAGAAATCTCAACTTTCTGCACATTTTCGGCGCTATTAGTGCAGCGCTAATTGCGGCGGCGTTAATAGCGCTGAAATGTACTGCCATACCGCTACTCGTGATCCAGCGCTAATAGCGCCAGACTAAGTAGCAGTAACGCTATTTGCATTGGTGGTATCCCGGCAGTAATGCCGCCGGGATACTGCCATGGTCGTGATGAGGCCCATAGAAAACTCTGATGATGAGAGCATATCGATGCCCCCAAAGCCAGTTGAGCTGTTGAGTTTTGCAGGACCTGCATATGTTGGACCAGAAAAGATGGTTGGCCCAGGTAGATACCATTGCAGTTATTCATGGACCCAATAATGGAGGGGGTCATTCAGCACAAGACTCGGGCGGGCGAAAAGGCAAAATCCTCCTCAAGACCTTCAATAGTGCAAAGCCAGCATGGCAGACAGAGGAGATTTGTGCTTCTTTGGAACTGCAGGGGAGTAGTTTAACCCCAAGACTCAAAACTAATTCTGCAGGAGTAGGACAAGGCCGCAGAGAGGCTGGCCAGTAATCAGCGCTTCAAGGTGAACTAGAATTGGGGGAGCCCACCAGAAGGGTCTCTGTTTTGTTTCCCATTCAGCCGTAACCAATTCTTAGCCATCCAATCACCAATAGAGGACAAACAAGTTTGTAAATTGGGTGGAGAGTTAGTCATAGGGGAGTTAAGGTCAGTACCAGTGGTCATTATACATTCAGAACCTTCCTTCCATCCCTCTTCACGTTTGCTCTGCTACCGCGAGTCAGGTGGAGTCGTGGACTGTCAAGAAGATGGATGGAGAACATGATGACTCACAGCAGGTCGTCTGTTGTCAGCTAATGGGAGTCTTGTAGAGTCAAACACCTCAGAGAAGAAAGACAGAGAACAAAATGACTGTCCGAGGCTTGAGACACACGATCATTCTATGTATCTGCCTCTACCCTGTCGCTCCTTTTCACGCTTTCTCTTTGTGTGTGTCTCTCTCTCCTTCCTTTCCTTTCATGCCTACTGTTGTTTTGCAGCCACATTGGCTGCAGGTTTCTGCTTTTTCGGATCTATAAGAGTCAGAGAGATTGAAAAAGATAGCCAGAGAACCTGACCGCTACTGCCGGCTCAGGCTCAGATTCAGACTCTTTAATGTGCTCTCTCTTTCTCCTTTCTCTAAAGGTGTATTCCTATTTTGACACTTCAAGAGGATCTCTCTTTCTCCTTTCTCTGTAGGATTATTACTATTTTTACATTCTAACTAGCTCTCTATTTCTCCTTTTTCTGTAGGTTTATTGCTATGTTGACACTCTAAGAGTCTTCCTCTTTCTCACTTCTCGGTAGGTAGTTTGCTATTTTGACACTCTAATGTGCTCTCTCTTTCTCATTTCTCTATAGGACTATTGCTGTTTTGACACTGTAACAGGCTCTGTCTTTCTCCTTTGGCTATAGGTCTATAGCTATTTTGACACTATAATGGACTTTCTCTGTAGGTCTACTGCTTGTTTGTCTCCACGAGGGCAGTAGATGTCTTGTAGCAGGAACCCAGTAGAGTCCCAGTCTTTGAATAAAATGAACAGACTGTCTGTATTAGGTAGAGACACACTTGCACTCGTTTTATTTATCTCCCCTCCCCACAGGCCTGCTGTCCTTTTGCCACTGCAGCTGTAATGGGTATATCCCAAGGCAGACCAGTGGGGTGACCATCACAGACTTTGGACAATATGGAGAGGGAACATGGGGGTTCCTGCGGGCTCGAGATGAACTACTGCAATGTGATGCTGTGACAAATGAACTTCTGGGGACCCAGTGCTAGTCCAGGGGTGAATATCGGGTTCTAAACAATCAATCAGCCCCACACCTCGAGTACACCAGTAGGGATCCGAACAGATTAGAATACAAGTGAATTATAAACCTCCTTGTCCAATTTTGGTAACGTGGACAGAACGGCAGGTTTATCTCTGCAAGGTCGTGGATCGTTGGTTAGTTGTAATACAGCGAAAATACAATTATTACCCAATGATAAAAGGGACTGTCCAGTCACGGTTGTATAAAAATATCTACTTTATTATTACTACAACAGACAGTTCAAGCACACTACAAAATACAACCCACCCTGTAAAGGAACACAGAGGACAGACAGTTTCATAAAGGCAAGGCATACACTCTGAATACTGACAGAAACGTAGTTGATAAAGTAATCAGTCTTACTGTTCAAGGTTATTTGTTTTCAGCACCAAGGGAGCAAAGGGTTGTAACTGTTTCTAGGAGCCTTCAGAGAAAGACCAGGGGGGCAGAACAACAATTTACCTGATGCTGAAGGAGTTCTTGATGCTCAACAGAGTCAAGGCAGTTCTAGGGTGCTTTGCAGCTCCTGAGACAGAGTTCTAGATGGGAGACAGCTGCAGGTATCAGGCAGCATGCAGTTCGCCAAGCGAGGCTGGACGGACGGCTGCAGGCTGGCCTACATGGCTGCTGGGGTCAAGAATAGTTGTCTCTGTGCTGATTAGCAGAACTGGAATGGTGGTCGAGGCATCTTGGATGTCTCTGGTGACGCGGCGTGACAACAGTCAGTGGAGCTGGACTGTCTCGAAAATGTCCTTAAAAGATGGACGCTGGTTGATGCTTGCGTGGCACTCCTCCTAGCTTCTTCGCAGGGCTCGTGTCATCCTTTCAAGGTAGACAGCCCAAAGCTCAGGAGAGTGTTTTTAGCAGGGCACGCTTTGTGCTGGCTGGACCAGGTTCTGGAACTTATGGACGGGTCCTCTGAGTTTGGTGTCTGTCTCTTTTTCCCTGGAGATGTTTAGGGGAGGGATATTGCTTTGCTCTTGGAACTCCTGGCCTTCCTTCACTGGCAGAAGATTTAAGGTGAACTGTACCTTTAGCCCGGGTCCAAATGAGTCCTTCTTCATACTCTTTTCAAAGTCATTGGATGATCTGGTAAGTGAGGGGTTTAGCCCTCTTTTAAAGCCAAATGGGCCCCAGTGATTGGTGCAGGTAAAGCCTACTTTAATGAACCAATCCTGGGTCCCTATCAACAATCTTCTGTTATGCATGAGGTCAGGACCAAAGTGCTCTGCAACAGGAAAGGTAAAAGGGTGACAACATATATCTAATTCCCACCCATCTTCCTGTCTGTTGTAGATCAAAGTGTCTCTCTGGTTAACTGAGCCCTCTGTGACTCTTGATCAAAGCGCAGGTCTCCCTTAAAGTTTGTGATGGGAGCAGACTTCCTGTCTCCCCCAAATCACATACTTCATCCCTTTGAAAGGGGTCTGCTCTGCAGGGACAGCTGTGGCGACTAATGGACTCAGACCGGCCATTCACTGCCTTTCATACAGAGGGGTGGGAACTAGCTTCAAGTTGACACATTGCATACCTAAGGGGTGTTAGCCCAGCTTCCTGTTCTCTGTTCGGCAACCAAGCCTCTTCTCCAGGCTCGCCTCAATTATCTCTCATTAGTATGCACTGCCACCAGAAAAATGAACACAACAGCAGGCCGATCCATGGAGCCTTTGATATTTTAATTAGGCTGCCCATGGCCGGAAGAAGGTGTGCCTTCCCCCTTCTTTACGTGCTTTGATGTACCCGTAACTGTCACATTCCAGCTGAACATGACAGGGTAGGACAGCTCCTGTAGGCTGCGTCCTTCCGGAGCACAAATTACTATGCGTTTTGTGCAGTGAGCAGAGAAAATGTGTGCAGCATGGCCTCACACATTTTCGGGGGTTGATCTCCCATCATTCATTTTCATTATCAAAAAATCAAAAAAGCCCAGGCGAGCGCACTCCCCCCGTGCAGATGGTCGAATTCCATACAGATGCATTGCTTCTTCATCACAGCAGGTGCAGAGGGTGTCTGCTACATGGAGTCTGCTGGAGTTTGTTCCTGTGTCCTGCTCTCCACGCCAGAGAGCGGGGTGGAGTGCATAAAAGGATGATGATGGACCTCCAGTGAAGAAACACATGCCAACTCTTTGCAATTTCACAACCCGACTGATTCAATCTCTTGGAATTCAGCATTAAATGGTGAATGGTAAAATTGCAATATGTTGATGTATGTTGTTGTTTTACATTATATTGCCATTTCCACTCAGACCACCAGTATGGAGCATTACAATAACTGTGGTTCCATTAATCAATTAAACATGCCCTGTGCTCTAAACTAGACTTATTCATGTTCACTTTGTAAGTCAACTGGTACACATATAGAGAAGCATACCATAAGCATTAGATTACGTTTGTATTCCCAGTCCCTACAACATGGAAATTCATTACGTGGCCCTGTAGATATTTTGGACTTCAACACCCATGAGCCCTCACCACTGACTAAGCCGGGCAGGGATCATGTGAGTTGTAGTGCAAAACATCTGGAGAGTCACGTAATGAGTAAACATTCCTTAGAACATACACAAATGCAGCTAGCAGGGCAAACACCTCTAACACCTGATCTACAACATGTAATGCTAACATCATGAAGCTACTCACGCCAGCCACCCACTGGCCAGTTGTAGATGCAAAACCATGGCATATATTGCAGTGCATTTCTAAGTAAATGTACCTAACACTGACGCCAAATTGTGTGGAGATGTTCTGCGCGTTCTGCGGCGTGTCTTTGATAGTTGTCTCCTACGTGAAGATGCTTTGGAGATCCATATCCATGCTTGTGCACAATAGAAAACGCCCTATTTGTGTGATGATTCCAGGGCAGCAATAACATTTAATCAATTGTCTGCAGGGATAGGGAGAAGGGCTTCATCAAGAAACTCTACACAGAGGCACATAAGGCTCGCCAATCCCAAGATGGCCGCCATAGTCTAGTACTTGAGATGCAAAGACATATATATAAGCCCGTGTAGTAGGGAGCCCATGGAACTGCAAGTGACATTGAATTATTACAGACAAACGTTTTGCAATATAAACATTTAAACATTTGGAGTAAGTACATATGTTACAAGATTGCATACTTTTCAGTATTTACAAGTGGCAGGGTAGGAGTGACAACCGTATGAGGGAATAATATTCCACTGGGCATAGGGCATGTCTCTCAACTCATTTACAGAAACGCTCTCCTTTTTTATTGTAAAGAATGTGCTTCGCATTGCAATATGTCCAGCAAATATAAAAACGACACAAGAATAGAGGCATTCTGTAAATTATGGATGCCATTTCTCTTAAATATTCTTGAACTGTTTACCCTCAGAATAAGTGCTACCAAAATAATGTTTTTGTCGTTTTACATTTGAGGTATCTGCACGGTATTGCAACTTATCTAGAACAAAAAAAGGCCGGCAAGGATAAAAGTAATGAAAAAAAAATTGTCCAAAGTGACAATTGCGGAATGTGTTGCTCTTTCTTTGGGTGATTTCGGTTTAGCTGCATCTACCGAGGAACTGCTGGTGAATCTGGACGCTGAGGGCAATGCCTTAACTTTACTCTGGAACGTTTATTTATTTATTTGCTTTTTTAAAGCGCTCACACAGCCGGGGGCATCGAGGCGCTGTTACAGGAATATGTCTTAGTTGCGTATTTCTAAGCGCAGACCCGAGGATCGAACCTGTGTTGCTTCGTGTGGTCTTGTTTCCAAGGCGAGCAAGTTGAGGGAGCATCCGCTTCAATCTAGTGGATGAGTACCCGGTTTGCCTGCCACGCTGCGTGTGCTCTTCTATACTGCCAGTATTTGCTTGCATCTATAACCGGTGGACCCAAGAGGTTAGTGACTGCCCCCATCATCCCTGATGTACCACACGACACATTGTGCAAGTGTTGGCAATAAAAGGCTGTGGGTTTTTTATTGCACATTACATAATAATACATCAAACAATCATAATCATAGTAATAATACATAATGCATACTTTTGGGGACGAGGTCCAGGGGATCCACCCTCTGGCCCGTGCCACCTTCTTCTTCCAACGACGGTGTGGGCCCTGTGCGTTGCCCTGCATCTCTTTCCCTTCTTTTTTCTCCTTTTTTCTTGGGTAGGAGGGTCCTTAGGTAAAGAAAAAGTAAACTGCGTATGCAGGATACTTGTTTGGTGCCCCATGCAGGATCCCAAACTGAATGTGCTCTCTGGCTGCTCCTGCAGCTCCTTATATTGGCTAAGGGACTAGCCCTGGGCTTTGTCTGCCTGTGTGGGGGCTTTGTCCAGCCCCCGGCCTGCTGGCACCGATGGCATTTCGCACCTTGGGTAATATTTTGTCCCTGGGTGTTTCCTGCTTCCCTGCCTTTGGGTGCTTCGCACCTCCTCATTGTTCCTGCCTGGTGGTGTTGTTCCCCACCTGACCCCTCATCCTGCCTGGCTCCAGATGTCTGTGAGAGTTGGGGGGCGGGGGGCAAGAGGGTGTTATCCTTCTTATTACTAAAAAACCCTGGCTGGTGATCTGCCAGCCAGTGTCTTGTCCCTCTCCCTTTCCTCTTCTACTTGGGCCCCAGGTTACTGGCCCCCGCTTTTTAGCTGCGGGATGCCCCCTCCACAGCGCTGACTATGCTGCTAACTTGTCCCTTCCCCTGCAGCGTTCTCTGAATTGAAATGCTCCTAGATTATACCAGGTGAATTGATATGCTCATCAAAGATTCCTGTCTATCGCACTACTCAGGTATTGTGAACAGAGGATAGCAATGGAGCAGCATGCTGGTCTGGAAACAAGACCGTGCACAGCCACAGCGGTTCGAATCCCGGATCCACGCTTACAAATTGTTTATAAAAAAACAATTAAATACAAATAAATGAAGTATATATTCCTGAATAGTAGGACCAGCTGAAATCTTGGATATAGCATGCTGTGCATTGTGTTGGGAGTTGTCTGAGGGCAGGGCCAGTCTTTGCATCAGGCAGTGTAGGCGACTGACTGAGGTGCCAGGCTCTAGGGGCGCCAGTACGACTATGGCACCATCACTGTCATCATTTTAATTATTGTAACAAATTACGTACACAAAGTGACACCTATTAAATCAGACTCTTCAAATCAGCAACCGTGCGTTCAAAGCCAGGCCCTCCAGGGGTCTCTGCAAGCTCTGGATGCCGGGCCTTGAAGCAACATTTGTTGCTTATCAGTTCCCGGGCTCTCACACGTGCCTCACTCAGTGCATGTGCTGGAGTTGGGGCTGATTGATTGATTGGGCTGGTAGGATACAGATGGCACTTGAGAAGTTGCGCTTGAGTGGTTAGTGCCTTGGGTACATGCAGGACACACGGTCCGGATGTGAAAAGGTGATGTGCTTGTGTTCGCATTGTGGTAGCTCTGCATCTTGCTCTGTGGGGCCAGTGCTGTCAGGTGGGTGTGGGGCATTGGTGCAACGATCATTGGGATGGGCAGATCAGGCGTGATCCCCCCTCTAGATTTTGTACTATGTTGACTAGACCTGGCTAACCTACACGGCGAAGCAGAGGCCCTCATTTTGGATCTTAATGGTGGGTCGGTCGTGAACACATTCTCATTTTAATCTCACTATTACCGTCCGTAGTTGCATGAAATACCTTTATTGTGATGTTCACAGTGTGCTTGCATTACCAGTATGAGCGTAACACAGCAATATAAGCGTCGCTCATATTATAGACTATGGGCCTCATTACAAGTTTGCCAGTCTGCGAACTACTGTACCGGTAAGATTGCCGGTACCGTAGTTCCCAGAATGGCAAACTACGAGTTGTGCTCGCGGGTGCCTTTCTGCCCGCCAGGTCGCACCCGCGAGCACAGCATGTCGGATGCACCAGCACCGTTATAGATGGTGCCGGTGCATCCAATCTCCTCATTCCCATTCGGCCCTGTGGGGCCGAATGGTAATGGGGAGTATCTTTTTTCCGGTGCCCGCAAATGGGCAATTACCTGGTTTGGCAGGGCCGTAATGACCCGGTAATTGCCCTGCAGGCACCGGAATAAATTGCAAGTTTGGCGGCAGCCTGCCGGTTTTGCCGGCAAGGCTACCGCCAAACTTGTAATGAGGCCCATATGTATTTTAATGCAATTGATGAATGCAAAGGCGCTCCTTTGACACTGTAACGGAGCACTGCAAAGCCCCTTCTTTACCAGACTAACCACCTTTAATGTTCATTTTACTCAAGTAATTACGCAATGCAAAATACCCTACTTTTAAAATGATTGTCTCCACTTTAACACAGACATGAAAAACCCTTTCTTTGCCGTACTCTGAGTGTAGCACAAGCACAGAAATTGTTATTTCCGAAATTACAAGCGTAAAATAGCAACCTAAAATAGCTTTTTTTAAATATTAATAGTGTGCAACCAATTTAAACACTACAGAGAAACACGTGTTTGAATTTTAGTATTACACTATAATACCTCAAGGTAAGGTTAGGGTTGTGGACCGCAGAAGCAACAATCTATATTTAGAAGGCGACCATTTACGTTTCTGCCTCACCATCCACGTTGTTGATTAAACAATGCAATCAACTTGAATATTAGTGACTGTCTGCAGACCAGAGCCGTGCAGATAAGTGTTTCATCACTCGCATGCGTGTATATATTTTGTGGGTCGTCCTCGCTTCCCGAACACACTGCATTGTGTTGCAAATTAGCCCCCTGACCAGGCTTACCCGTTTTGCTGGTGTTTGCTAAGACTGCACAGGGCACACACAGCTTAACCTGCACCCATCAGTGTGTCACACTCAGTCACATGAGGCATACACAGGCACTAGAGAAGCACCAGATCGGAGACACATGAGAGTGTGGGGATGATGGGGGCAGGGGCAGGCACTGGTTAGATGACCCCTCACCCCTGTCTACCATCGCCCAACTGCCCAAGCCGAGAGAATCAAGCAGAGCCCAAGCAAATAACCCTGATCTGTTTCAGTGATACAGACTGGATGCCTGGCATCTTAAGCAAAATACATCAAACTCCATGACACCCACCCCTTATTTTAGTAAGACATTTCAGACACCAGCGATCACCCCTCTAACGTTCATGTTTGGTAAATGCCCTTCTATTACTCATATAAAACATTTCATTGTTAGCACATGCATTCGTATGCCTACATTTTTAGGCAATTGAAATCATGATGGGGTGTTTGTACTTGCATGTGATGGGAGTGATTGGAAGGGTACAGACAGTTAATTCTCACATCAATGCTTAAGTGTGTGGTTTCTGTGTGGTTTCAGGTGTGAAGGAGGGAGTTAACTGATTGTAACATTGAACTATTGAAGCTACACTAGAATAGTCTCATTAGAATGTGTAAAGAAGTTCGAAGCCCCCACACAAATAAATTTGACCCGCCACCCATCTCTCCCAACACTTGGGGGGCACCAACGATGCTTCCCACCTGGGGTTCAATCGTGTCTTAGACCGGCCCTCTGTGAGGGTATGGACAGTTCATTCCAAAGTATGTTATGTGTGCAAATACACTCTCAGTACCTAAACAATGCAGTATAGTGTGTGCAGTTAGACATCTGTAGCTCATGGATAGCTGGAAGAATGGGAGCACAGGTAGGTCAGACATGAGTTGCTTGCAAGCCAAAAGAAGATTGGATTTATTTCTTGCAAGCATGAAGGAGATTCATTTTGATTTCTCTTTTTTAAGGTACAGGAAGAGTTTAGCCTGAGTGAAGAAAACACATCTTCTCTGTACCTGAACAACTGGCGGGGGCGGGGGCGCAAACTGCCGCTGAAGGCATACTGGGCGTATGCAGAATGTGCTTGTTTCACAGAGCCCTGGTACAGTGACTATTTGCTTCTTGCCAATGATTGACATCAAGCCAGCAACTCACACCTGTGTGTACACAATGCTACAGTTTGCTCAAAAGCAGATTGAGTCAAAGTGTGCAAGTTGTGACATTTGATCAATTCCTATGGATTAAGCTACAGGGGTTGTGAAAGAAGCCTGTCCTGTCCCCATATGGCCGATGTGCAAAACATTAGCGTATGTATCTGGTTATGCTGGACATAACAAAAGTGTTTGTTAAGGTGGGCAGTACTGGAGGTTTTGCAATTGCACACATGCTGCCATTCTTTGCCAGCTCATAGCTATGCAAAGTGTGTGACAGTCCATCTTCATCAAATGACGGAATTGGGAAACAACATCCACATTTCTTCTTTATTTTAGGGCAGACCCAAAAACCAATTGATAAAAACAACTCCAAAGGTATCAATAACAAGTGCATCGTTTGCTAGAAGAACAACGTTTTTATTACATGCAAATATAGCAGGGGGTGGACTCTCCTTATTGGTCAAGGTAACGTTGACCAACTCGTGATGGTCATACCCCCATCAGTACCCAATCAGGAAGCAAATGTGAACAACAAGGTCAACCCGGCCCAGTAATGCAATGGCTTCCTCATGAGACCAGACAATTTGGCACTGTCAGATAGCCCCTTTGACCTTGCAGCTGTACTCCTTGGCATCACCTCTTGCTACTCCCTTCTAAGAACGCACTACTTCTCCATCACGCATCCTACATTATCTCTCGTGGCAACCAGATGCTTTATAAAAAGCGCATTGAAGGCACCGCTCTTCGGGATGAATTTCATATATTTATTTGCTGCATCTGCTCAGACACCTGTAGTTCAAATGAACTGGTTGTTTCTCAAAGGGGGCAGTATTACTCCAAATCTAGCTCAAAACCTTGGCACTGCCAGATACCAGGCCGTGTTTTCCTAAGATTTGTCCTTCACAGCGGCAGCACTAATCTAATCGTCCAACGCCACAATTCCGTTCAGAGCTCCTGTGAGCTGCTCAGCCTGGCACAATTAACTGCTATGTGCGCTTTGCACCTTCCTTCCTCCATACCCTTGGCTTCTGCACACTCTCTGTGGAAAGGATGCATAACCTCCAATTAAATGGACAGAGCAAAAGCTCCAAAGGCTGCCTAAATCTCTAACTACCAGAAGCTGCAACTTCTCATATGGTCTACTCCAAAATGGCAGACTCTTGCTCATGTGGCACACAGCAATCCTGTTACAACAACATGATCCTTACCCTATCTCACTGCTGGACACTTCAGCTAGCATTTCACCTACTACCAAAAGTCTCTCTAGATATAAAAATTAAGCAGCATATTCTACAATCTCTTTAATGCAACCAAAGCAGAACGTCAATCACTACTACTAACTATAAAACGTATTACACACACACCAGCACCAACCTCTAGACATAATATGCAATGTTATTACATTGTTGCTCCTTATTTCATTGTGTAAGGCTCTGTGATGCTTTCTAAAGTGTGTCAACGCTAACTGCAAATAACACGTGTGCAGAACTGCCAAACCAAATGGCAACATACTGACACTAAATGATCCGTACTTCTTAGTAATACAATTTACGCAGCCTAAACCTCTTTCCACAGTTGGGACATTGCACTTGCATCCCAACACTATATTCACAAAAGGATACATTATTTATTTATTTATTTTTGCATTTATTTCAGCACACCGAACCCAAACGCATCTGGGAGCTAGTTACAGAAAGTGCATGGTACATTAGTAAAGTGCAAGAGTATACATAAAGTTACAAACAAAGGAATGGTGATTGCATACCGATTGGCAGAGCCTCAGCTCAAATGGTGTGGTGGGCTACATCAGGTATGCTGTAACAGAGGTAGGTAAAAAGTGACATTGCTAAGGGTACACAGTTTGGAAAACCTCACCCTCATGATACAGGGGGCTACTTCAAATTTGCAGATACAGATAGGTAAAAAGCGACATTGGTAAGGGCGCACAGTTTAGAATGCCTCACCTCATGGTACAGGAGGCTACTTCAAATATGCAGACACAGATAGGTAAAAAGCGACATTGGTAAGGGCGCACAGTTCGGAAAGCCTCACCTCATTATATGGGGGGCTATTTCAAGTATGCAGTTGCAGGTAAGTAAAAAGCGTCATTTGTAAGGGTGCACAATTTAAAAAGCATCACCTCATGGTACGGCGGATAATTCAAATATGCAGATACAGGTGGGTGGGTAGCAGCATATTTTCGAATGTGGGATAGCTAAGCCTGGAGATGGAAGGAGGATGGTGAGGGGGAGGGCAGGGAGAGTGGAAGAAAGGAAGGTGTAACTCTGACAAAGGTACAAAGGAATGAGAGGACCAATTTGGTATGAAACATGGAGGGAGCCAGACATGCTATTGTGCAGACAGATAAGGTGGCTGTGGGCTGGGGAAGCCGCGCCCCGAGGACGAGTGGCTACATCAGTGGAGCAGACCAGCAAATACAATCAGATTGTGGAAGAAGGCTTAAATCAGGAACAGTGTACCGTTCAAGTGGCAGAGGCCAGCACTTTATGAGAGTCAAGTCACGAATACCGGAGTACTCTAGTGTGCGATGTGGAAGATCATTGCAGGCAGGGTTAATGGCCCACCTTACCTTGCATGTGGAATGATGTGGTAGCATTACAGCACAACAAGTGTATTCCCGGGTTGATGTTGAATACTGGCTAGATGAGCGGTGTGAGGTGGAGGTGGAGAACGCGCCATCGTGTCATATGAGCCCCTGACAAGCACCAGACAGGCTTTGAGCCTGAAGTAGGGCCCTGAGGTTGGGGACGGCGGCACAGGCTGCCGGCTGGGAGGAAGGAGCAGAAAAAGTTGAATCTGGCCAATCAGCTGATCGATGGGGCCATAGAGGCGGCTTCTGTGTTGGAGAGACTCGGTCTCCAGCCTCATTTGTCTTAGGCTCAAGGTGGCAGCCATCTTGAAAGGAGCAAGTGCTCCGGCAAAAAGCATGATTCTTCTCTGCATCTGCCTCCTCCTGTCGCACGGTGAGCTGCAGGAGCAGGCCAATGCCTCACTCCTGGTGTGGGTGGACAGGGCACCAGACAGGCATTAAGCCTTAAGTGGGGGCCTTGGGTTGGGGACGCCAGCACACCTTGTCGGCCAGGAGGCAGGAGCAGATTTAGCTGAATCCGGCCAATCAGCTGATCAATGGGGCCATAGAGGCGGTTTCAGTGTGGGAGAGACTCGGGCTACAGCCTCGTTGGAAGTAGTCTCACGGTGGCAGCCATCTTCAAAGGGTGAAAAGCATTCTTCTGCTCTGCATCGGCCCCTCCTGTCGCCCAGTGAGCCTTGTAGCCGAGTACCTCAGTGGAGGGTGCCTGTCTTCATATGGTCATTGTGGCTCGTGCCTGGCTTCTGGATCTTTTTTCTTTTCTTTCAGACTCCACGCACTCTGTCGGCCAGCCAATATTGCTTTCTCTGCCGCGAACACAAGGATCAGCAATTCCTGGTCTTGGCAAGCATTAAGTGCTGTTACTCATAGAGGGATTCATCCTTCAGGTACGGCTATTCTTGCCACCTTGTCTATTGTTTATATTTTGTTTCTGTTACGAACATTTTAAATTGGAGTCAAACTCATGTTATTTTTCTTTATCTTTCACAAGCGCTGGCATTATCCCGAGCGGGCGGATGACTGGACGCCCTAGTTTTCATGACAACATTCGGCCTATCTCTTTGCTCCCCTTCTTTATGAAACTGCTTGAGTCACTGAGCTCTCTCTGCTGAGTTCCTTTCTTGAGAGCTGTTTTTCTGATCTTTTCCAAACAGGCATCCGGCCAGGCGGAGAGTGTATTAGTCTCTGTGGTTGATGGCCTCGCTCTCCAATCAGGCTGGGGAGGGCGCACTGATAGTTTTAGATCTTTCACCTGCATTTGACGCAGTTGACAATTCCATCCTTGTTGGATGGTTGGTGGAAGCAGGGGTGAATGGAGGGGTGAATGGCCAGGGGTTGGCCTGACTTGAGTCTTCCATGACTGGGCGTACTCAGTCTCTCTCTCTCTCTTTCCTCTTTCCGCTCCATCCCTCTCTCTCTTTCTTGTAGTGTTCCCCAGGGCGCCGCCTTTTCCCCTATGCTGTTCAACGTGTATATTCAGCCTTTGGTCAAGCTCAGCCATACCCACGGCCTTCGATGCTACTCGTGTTCTGATGATATGGAGATTATTGTTCACATTGATCTCCATCAACAGGAAGCTGCTTGTAAACTGCGGGAGTGTCTGGAGATGTTGAGAGGGTGGATAAGGGATAATTGACTTAGGCTGAATGGGGACAAGACAGAGGTATTGGTGGTGGGTCGCCCCTCTGCTGCCTCTCCATAGGCCGCCAATGTTATGCCTGCTTCTCTTGGCTCACTTCCTCCTCCTGTTCTAGTAGTGAAGGATCTCAGTGTGAAACTGTGTGCTTCGCTCTCACTTGATAAACAGGTGGCAACTTTCTGTCAGTCCAGTCATTTCAAGTTGAAGATTCTACGGAAAATCCTCCATTTCATTCCTGATGAGCTCCATTAATGCAACTCGCCCTTTCTAACTCAGCTGCTGTACTTGCTGCAACGGCTTCAGGTTTTACAAAACACTGCTGTGTGAGTGGTGTCCCATGTCCCATGCCCTGTTTGCCTCTCACATCTCGCCAGTTCTCCGCCAGCTTCATTGGCTCCATATCGGGAAACAAGTGCAGTTCTGATATCTGTGCATTGTACACAGGGTGTTCTATGGGCATGGGGCAGAGTATCTCGAACAGAAATTCCAACCGTATGTCCCCAGCCGCGTTCTTCGTTCTTAGGACAATGCAGTTATCTCTGTTCCCAGGATTCTGCTTCTCTGTGTTGGCAGCCGTGCCTTTTCTGTGGTGACCGCCAAGCTCTGGAATTCGCTGCCTCTTTGGCTTCGGGTTATGGAGAATCATCTCTCATTTTGGCGAGCTGTAAAAACGTTTCTTTTTTTCGGCGATGTTGTTGATGGTCTATGTTCTGCTGGTTCCTCCATGGAAATACAGTAAATAGGCACTTAATAAATAATAATAATAATAATAATAATAATCATAATAATAATAATAATAATAATAATAATAATAGAAGTAACTCATCCTCTCATTATGCTTAATGATTTAATTCATAGCACAAATGACAACACCACACAGCCAATTTTCTAAAATGTACAACATGAGCTAATTTTCAACAGAAAACAATGTACCCACAATTTCAGGAAGCATTGTTTCCAAAAAGATCTTCATAGAGCTATGCATCACAGTCTCCAGAAGGGGAATAATGTGTACATTGTTGCATCTTGACCTAGACTCTAGATCCTTGCCTTCAACTGGAAGACTTCTTGATGGTGGTAATGTTGGCAAAGTGTCTGTGCAGAACAATTCATTCTCACAGCATAAAGTTTAGCTTCGTTCATTTACCCTCATAGTCGTTCCACTTTATTTACTTATAACTTATAAAGCGCGGCCACGGACCCGGAGGCTTAAGAGCGCTAGACAGACAAGACACAAATAGACAAATAACACCTATTAATAGCAGTACCGGTAAGACGGAAAGCTCTCGGAATCAGACTGGGCATTAATTAAACACAAGGGTTTTTAAACCCGTTTTGAAAACTCTATTAGAGGTCTCCTCTCTAAGATTAACAGGCAGACCGTTCTAAAAGGCAGGTGCGGCAGAAAAGAAGATTCCAATTTTCACTTGTGTTAGCTTGCATGAAGGGATTTTTATCTGAGAGCGATTGATGGATCTCAGACTATACCTACTTACTTTTAGGATCAGGTCCTCCTTTAAGTAAGAGGGACCAGAGTTTTCAGACAATTGAAAGTAATCACCATTAGCCAGAAACAGATCCTTTCGTTGATTGGGAGCCAGTGTAGATCTCTTCTGGCATCTGATATATGATCTCTCCTCTTCCGGTCAGTAATAACTCTCACTGCATTATTCTGTATGACTTGCAGTCTATTTGTTTCGCCTTTCAATAGACCTATCAAAAGACTACTACTATATACTTCATACTGGAGCGCTTCACTTTCAGTTGTCATGGCACCAAGCTTGCACTCCATCCTGTGAATTATATGAGAATTCAGATTTTCAACACATTCGTTCCAGAAAGTCAGAATTCTATTGAAGATACAGAGGCAAAGGATTATGCTTCTCTTCCAACTTTACTGATCAGCAGCAAAGAACAACCAATAAAACATGAAACACAAAACTCAATAAAACTACAATAACCATGTTTTTAGAGTCTGTTCTTATTGGTCCCCAAACTGACCATGTGACATTTTTAACCAATGAATATGTTCCTAGTCCACTCCTTTGAGGATGCGTCCAGTGAAATTTTGTATTTCCGTCCATTCCATGCCAATAAGGGTACAATTTCCAGATTGTTTGTTGTCCACCACCGTACCTATAGAAAACATAAAGTAAAATGGTGACTATAAACCAAAAGAGGGTGGGACAATCGTAAATCCAACCACAATTTATCAATATTCTCCTCTTGAGCATTTCACAAAACTGTACCATCTTATTGTATTCATCATGCATCATTTCATTAATTATAGAAAAATCTGTAAAACATTTCAGTACTTTTTATTACATTACATTCTTACGATTGATAGGGTGGGATAATCCTTCCCCTCTGTGTCTTTAATAGAATTATGACTTTCTGGAGCGAATGTGTTGAAAATCTGAATTCTATGTCAAGACCGGAGGCTCTGATTATGCTTGTTTAAAGCTTACTTACCACTAACGATGCCACACCTTCTGTTGGTTTAAAATTGAAGGTTTTAAAAGTCGATTCATTAGACCAATCTGCTGACCTCATAATGTCCTCTACTCTGGCACCTATGTTGAAAGCCTTGGTAGCCATTGCTCCTCTAACTGAGTGAGCGCCATATTTTACTACATCAATGCCTGCCTGTTCCATTACTCATCTAAGCCATCTGGCTATGGTAGCCAGAGTTATGGCTTTGAAGGGTTTACAAATTGCTATCAGTATTTGAGATACTCCTGGGGGTCTTACTTACCTTGTCATGTCCTCATATGCTGATAAGCATCTGACCGGGCATAATTTTGGTTGTCCCGGAAATGATTCAAAGGATATGGATCTCACACCTGTCTTGGTCCTTCTCGTTATGAGAAAGGTCACTCCGCTAGGTGAAATACTCTTCCTGTTGATTTCTAGTGCTCTAACGTCTGATGATCTCTTACATGCTAAAAGACATAGTAACATGGCTAGTTTCCCTGAAATAGCCTTTCTGGATAGCTCCCAATTATCTGACCATGATATAAATAATCTGAACACTGTGTCTACATCCCACAAATGAGTGTATTTTTCACTAGGAGGTCTAGTCATTTTTACCCCTTTCACTAATCTACCTTCTATCCTAGGGTGTCCTGCCGATATTGCGGACCTGGCCGTGTTAATTGTTCTGTATGCCTTCCCCTGGGCTGCCATCTGCGCCAAGAAATTGGCTATGTGTACTACATCCGTTCCATCGGGATGAATATTCCTCTCCAAACACCAGCTACTCCATCTAGCCCATGCAGATTTATAAACTCTGTGTTCCTGGGGTCCAGGATTTGTTAATGATGTTTTCAGCCTGATTCAATAGCCCTGGCCTAACCCAAGATCTCCCGAAATCGCCCATGTGATTAGGTTGAGTCAGCCTGACCTCACTAGTGGATGACTGAGACCCCTGGGGTCTCGCACAATGAATTTGTCGCTGGGTAGCACCACTGGTTTGTGGTGTGATAACTCCAGTAAACTGGGAAACCAAACTTGCCCCCTCCAATCCGGCGTAACTAGTACTAGGGATGATTTTTGGCCTCTCACCTGGGTTAGCCTCCTCGCTATCATAGAGAAAGGGGGAAACGCGTAGTTTGTTGGGTGACCCCATGACTATAGGAAGGCATCTGTCACTTCTGCCTCTGGGTCCGGTCTCCAGCTGAAGAACCGGGTTAACTGTTTGTTTAGTCTTGATGCAAATATGTTCACATGACATGGTCCCCATCGCATCATTAGATTTTTGAACACTTCCTCGTCCAGCTTCCAATCGCTGGCATCTCGGAGGTATCTGGAGTTCCAATCGGCCACCTCGTTCTGATGGCTCGGCAGGTACTCCGCCCTCACTGACACTGCCCACTGAAGACAGACTTCCCAGAAATCTTTTGCCAGTGTTGCCAGTAGTCTGGATCTTGTCCCGCCCAGTCTGTTTATGTACCTGACTGCCGAGACATTGTCCATTTGTAGAAGGACACAACATTGTGCCCTCTCCTGAGTCCAGCATTTCACTGCGAAGGACCCTGCTAGTAGCTCCAGGCAGTTGATATGGAGATTCGTCTCCTGATCAGACCACCTGCTCCCTGTTGACAGGTTCCCGCATCGGGCTCCCCAGTCCCATCTGCTGGCGTTGGATTCGATGATCAGGTCCGGGGAAGAGCCAAATATGGCCCCCCGTTACATGCATCTATGTGGTGTAGCCACCATTCCAACTCTTCCCTCACTTCTTGGGAGATGGCAACATTTGTTTCGTAAGAAGCGCCCCTCCTGAGGTGTCTGATCTTTGACCTCTGGAGTGCCCTGTAAAGTAGTGCCCCTAGAAATATCGCTTGGATTGAAAACGCTAGGCGGCCCACTAACCTTGCAATGTCCCTCAGTGACAGTTCTCTCTTCGATAAAGTGTGTCTTAACTGCTTCTTGATATCGTTCACTTTGGGAACGGGTAGACTGAGAGATCCCTGAACCGAGTCCACTTTGAATCCCAGAAATTCTAATGACTGTTTCGGTACTATTTTGGATTCTTCCCAGTTTATTAGGAACCCCAGGTCCTGTAACAATTTTATTGTTGTCTGCACTTGTACTATTAATGTTTTCTTCTCTTGACACATCAGAAATATGTCAACTAGGTAAATTACAAGTCTTATCCCCTGACTCCTGAGGTGTGTCACTACTGGTTTCATCATCTTGGTGAAACACCATAGTGCTGATGCCAGGCCGATTCTCCCCATATGAACCTCGGGAATCTGCAGTGTTCCTCTGCTATGGGTATGGTCAGATATGCATCCTTAAAATCTATCCTGGCTAGCCAATCCCCTTGAATTAAGGTGTCTCCTAACATGTGTATCCCTTCCATCTTGAAGTGTCTGTACACCACAAATTCGTTTAAGCCTTTTAAGTTAATAATTGGTCTGACTTTTTGTTTCCCTTTCACAAGAAACATATTGCTTATATACCCCTTTGAGTAATCTGTTAGCCTTTTTGCTTTCTAGTGCTTTCAGCTCTGTCTCCAGCAATAATTTGTCTCCCCTGTTTAGTTCTAACCCCCTTGGCGGGTTCCCTTGATGGGGTGTCTCTAAGAAGTCTATGTGAAACTCTTGTACAGTTTCTATAATCCAGGTATCCCCTGATAAAATGAGCCAATTTTTCATAAATTCTGCTATCCTCCCCCCCACTTCTGGGGTAATTAAATGTGGGCTGCTTGCTGTGACCTGGGCTATTTTGTTGACCCTCCCCATGTCGCCAGCTTCTGCCCCTTCCTCTACCCCTTGATGGGAAGAAAGGGGTTTGTCTTCGATCCTCATGGTCTCGCCACTGTGTTCTGTCCTGGTAGGATCTGTTGAAGTGGAATCGGCCAGGCGAGCGACCCCTGCCTCTGCTGGCCCGTCCAAAAATGTGTCTCCCAAACACTCTTTTGAGAGAGACCTGTGCCTTTTCCAGCGCTGCATAGGAGTTTGCAAACTTAGTCAACTCCTTAATGAAGGAATCTCCAAATCATTTTCCTTTCGCGGTTGACGCTGATTCCGAAGAAGATAAATCGCTTAACTTTGGGTCTATCTTAACCAACAGAGACCTCCTTCTCTATGTGGTGATAGCATGGTTGGCATTTCCCAACATCCATATTGCCCTCTGTGCCGACCCGATCAGGATCGTCAGGTCCACTGGCTCCACTTTTTCTCTGGCCTCTTCGCCAATCTGAAGAATTTTAGCGAGGGGCCCTGTCACGTCCAGCATTTTGTCTTGGCATGAACGCCAGGACCTATCTAGACCTTTCTGCACGCCCTTTGTGTATTTACTCATGAACGTGATCATTTTATCATCTATTTCGGGTGTATCGGCTGCACCCTCTGGGAGGTGAGGTCTAGGGCATTCCGCCCTCATTTTACTCCTAGCTTCTTTAGCTAGTGGTGCCCTCAGGCTCTTTTTTAAGTAGGCCGCTATTCTTTTTGGCGGCTCCCATTCGGATGACCTTGGGTGGATTAGTGCTTCGGGATCAAAGTCATCATCACATGCACCATACTCTGTCTCCTCCTTCCTCTTTTTCTTTGGCGCTTTATGGCCTTCTTCTTCTGAGGAAGATATAGAATATACCTCTTCTTCCTCTGAGTATTCTTCCTCCCAGTCCTCCTCACCCTAATCAGAGGTGTCTGAGGATTTATCCTGTCCCCTGCTAGGCCCCGCCTTTGTTCTTATTCTCCTTCTCTTACCACCCTTCTTCTTTCGTGGTGTGCCCGGGGGGGGGGTTGGCTTCTTCTGCCCTACAGGCTGCCTTTCTGCCCCCTTTTGATTTCCCCTGTACTTTCAGCCCTTTGAATTCCTCCAGGTGCTGTGAGAACTTGTGCCAGTCCTCCATCAGAGCTATCTGCTGTGGTCCTTGTCCCAACGAGGCCCCCAGGGCTTTTTGGAGGACCTGAGTCATCTCTGCATGGCTCCTCTTCTGGCTAATGCTAGCCTTCCCCTCATCACTAGAGGAGCTCATGTCTGCACAGTACACTGCAGATTTCAAGTATATATACCAGGAATTTTTGTCATCAATGATATTTGTGATGTCATCTTTGATGTCCTGGGTGTTAGTCTTAGCAATGCACGGTGGTGGCGCGAGTTATGGTTGCTTAGCTTACCATAACTGGCGAATTTCATGGGTTTTCCGATTTTACTTGTAACCATAACGTCCTTTTAACAACATTGTTTTGTGGAATTTCATAGATTTCTATTAGTGCAATGTAACCATAATGTCCCTTTACAGAGTTTTTTCAGTGAATTTCATAGATTTTTATTAGTGAAACTTAACCATAACGTCCATTTAACAAAGTTTTTTCATTGAATTTCATAGGTTTTTATTAGTCCAACTTAACCATAACGTCCCTTTTAACAACGTTTTTTCAGTGAATTTCATGGGTTTTTACCAGTGCATGCTAGTTTCCTACAACTTACTAATATCATACTTACCAAATATAACAATATTTGTGTCCAATTTACAAAGTGTCACCTTAAAACTCTGCCATTTCCCACCTTCTAGAATCATTTTTAACACTTTTATACACTTTTTGCAACTATTTCAACTAGTTTTGCATCCGTAGATGTCTATGAACATCTGACTTCATAGCGGACCTTCCGGACAGTGCCACATGACCATACGCTAGCGCGCGGGATGATGACGTGTCCGAGAACCCGTTCACACTTCACAATAAAATCCATCCTTCACGGACAGTTCGGAACTGCCTTTTCTACTGATCTAGGAACTTTCAACTTCAAAATTTCCTTGCACACCGCCTACACCTTTTCGTACTCATTATCCATTACCAATCTAGTACACATATTAGTGTGGCAAACATGATTGGGTATGGGGAAGCAAGTGACCCTTTGAACAAATTATATTGTTAGTATTACTATTTTGAGAGGGCTGTTCTAAAGTGGTCCATCTAAAGATTACCTCTAGTCTCCCTGAGGTATTTGAGTGGTATCACTAATGACATAAGCACAGTGGTTTCTTAGCATTTAGTCCACGTCATCCATCATGGCATTTGGGTCTATGACCACTGTTGAAGCACATGTATCCATAAAGATATTCACTGGATAAGGTTTGAATGGCTGTCTGAGAGAGTACTTCTCTACATACATGTCAGTCACTGGTGCTCCTGGGGGCTGTCCGGATAGTGAGTGACTTTGTGCATTCTTGACACTTCGGGCTGTCATGTTCATGGGAATGAGGAGGGGCATTCCTGGGACCATCTCTTCAGTCCCCCCTCTGGTCGGCATGTCGACCAATCCTCCATACTTCATCACTCTTGCTCTTGGTTGCCATATCTTCGGTACCCCTCCAAGATGTCCGTAGTAATTCGCATGGTCATCGAAACTCCAGGTCATATAGCAGGTCATATATACAGTCTCCTTCTGGGTTGCACCACACCCATTTCCCCCGGTATCTGTTATTGTCGAATGGATTGTCAAACGTTATCATCTCAGTCAGGAACAGTGGACATTCCTTTATCCTCATCCTTAGGTAATCTCTTTCTTCTACTACCTTGTCTTTTTCCTTCTCCATATTTACATCCACCATCACCTTCATTCTTATTGTCTTCTCAGTAGTTTTGCGACATTGTGTGATGCAGATCTTCACCACACACAGTCCTACTGGTGCTAATATTAGTGCTCCTAATAACACTATCAGTCTGTCTGCTAGCCATGATGGCATCCAGGACCATATAACCAGCTTCGGTCTTTTCCTGTCCCTTTGATTCTTCCTGCATCTGGGCATGCATTTACGATAATCTTGTCACTGCTTCTGTCAGTGTGCCATTCTCTCCGTCATTTGCAGCCACAGTGCTCCTGGGACTGTCTGAATAGTGAGTGACTTTGTGCATTCTTGACTCTTCGGGCCATCATGTTTATGGGGATGAGGGGGGCATTCCTGGGAGCCTCTATTAACCATGAACTATGTACACTCACTCTTAAAGCTATGTAGAAAGCATTGCCCCCCTTCTCCATCATCTCCCACAGGTATGATCCATAATGAGAAGAAGTCATGGACAGCAACTTCTTATATGCCAACAGGCCTTTCTTTTGATATTGTATCCACCACGATTGCAGACATAGTTCAAGGCGTATGACACTAATAGATGTTGATCTAGGAAGACCTACCACTTCTTTAAGAAGGCAACCATCTAGCTTATCCAAGTACTTCCAGGCTTTCAAGGTTACCAACTACGCTCCACATAGTACCATAGGAGTCCCCTTAAGATGGCAGAATTTAATTAAAGGTGTAAGTGAATAAGCCCATAACTTGCTTTTTATTACCTTCATCAAAGTAATGCAAGATCTAACCTTTGTTTCATTACTCAATTTCTGGGATTACAATCTGTCATCTGGCAAAAAGGGAAAGCCCAAGTATTTAAATGGCTTGACTTCCACCACCTTACACTTATTTTTGGACCATACATAGTGTTTCCTGTTTCTTTTCTTGCTTACAATAGAAATAAAAGATTTCGCAGGATTAATGGTCAATTGGTTTTCACTTAAGTATGCTGCCACTCCATTCAAAGATCTCTGTATGCCTGCTCGTGTAAAATCGAAAAGAATTAGATATTCTGCATATGCATTTTGGGGGGTTTCTTCCCCAACTAGTATTTATTTCCCATAAATCTACCAAGTAAAGTTTGAACAGATGGGGAAAATTAAGCAACCTTGGTGCACACTTTTTTCCAACGGTGTCTCTCTAAAGAGATCCCCACCCATGTTCAACCTAACTCTAGCCACATTGTTGGAATATAACAGCTCCAGCATCTTTAGTAGACCTACTTCAATACTCCATGATCTCACTTTCCTCCACAGCATACCTATATCCACATTATGAAATGCGGAGGAGAGATCAAGTCCTGTGATATACATGGTTCACACAGGGCAACTCCCTGCTTGTGTCATGCAGATTGAAAGGGTCAGACCACTCTCTAAGGACCCAATGCTTTCTCTACATCCAATCTTTAAAGGACTGAACCTGTGTGTAGACTCGGCCCACCTAGTTAAATCATGTAAAACCAGAGATGCTAGAATGTTTGACAATATGTTTAGCAAAGAAATCAGTCGATAGCTGATTGGATTTTCTCTTTAACCATTTTTTAAAATGGGTATAAAAGTAGATTTATGCCAATTGTCCAGACAAGTAACTGAGTCAATTATTTGTAAGAACAATCGATACAAAATGTCCACCCAAAGTGCTTTCCTTTTTTAAACAGGCTATTAGTCATTCCATCTGATCCACAAGATCTTGAATTACTCAATTTTACTATCATCAGTTAAATGTCCACCTTATCGAAATGTAGTGTCCAGCGGGTCGAACACGTGCCATTGTCATGCAGCGTTACCTTGTGGTCAAATAGCCCATCTCTGTACTTCTTTGTGAAAATTTCAAACCAAACACTTTCAGACACACAAGATAACTGTTTCTCCATTTGTGCAGTGTTTATATGATTACATTTTCACCATGTTATTCTTACATCCCTTTTTACTATATTCATAAATACATCCTGATTTACCTTTATGTATTTGTGTATGTTATGATCTTTTAACCAGCTTTTATACTCTTTTATACACAACATAACAAGTTCTTTCTCACACCAGTGCATTACTTGGGACCTTATTATCCTTCGAACATTTCACCTCATAGCACGCTTTTTGAAAAACTACCTGGTCAGCACACTTCACTTTGTCATGTACAAATGCCCGTTGCCCCCAACTACTCTGTGTTAGGCTGAGATTGTTTTGCCTTAACACTATCTGAGCAAATTGTGGTGGACTGGTACTATATATTTTATCATGCTCACTTAATTTTGTCCACCAATTCTCAATATTGTTATTCACTTGACCATATTTTTACCAATTTGGGATACCCTATTGTTAGAGGCATTTGCAACTAAGTGCGTTCATTTCAAAGAAACAATATCTTTGCCCTTCCTAATGACATAGGATCCCACCAACATGGCATGGTCACTCAAATTCATCTTGATCACATTAAACAATTCTATATCCCCTGGTTTTATGTTTGCAAGATAAATAAAAACTATTGTAGACGTTGACGAGTGACCACACAAAGTTGCTACCATGTCAGATGTTAAGCTGAACCTAGAGTTTGGTTGGATAAAACCCCATCCTAACCAAAACCATGCCCAAATAAGGTCCAGGTCCACCTTTTTCCCATAAGAATCGATACTGACTCTACTTCGTGGTAAGCTCCATCATCTAGGTCTTCAAAAGGAATTTCGATTTTTGGGACATGTACTGATGAAATCACCATCTAAAATAATTGGAGCGACACCCTCCGGATTCATGTGTACCCAGTTTATAAAGATGTTCTCTATTTCGTTTATAACTTCATAAATGTCTGCTCTTATCAGATTGAAATACATATTTATAACCAGCACCATAGCATCCTTTCCTTCTATCACATCAGTAACCATGGTCACTAATATGGATTCAGATGACTATAGACTTTTTTAAAAACTCGTCCATAGCTAATTTTAATAGCGGTCAAGAAGCTGCCAAGGGATGACCTCTAAGGCCCTTTTATGCACCACTAATTTGCAGACTAAACCATCTAATAATGGGGCTTTTATCAACCAAGCTTCTTGAATCAGTATTGTCTCATATCCTAGGAATTCAACTGCAGCACTAGCATCAGTAATGCTACTCTGCCTGCGAGAGTTCCAACGAAACCCTCTCCAGTTCTCAGTTTTTAAAACCTGGCATAGCCCCCTTTATTGTGTTAAGGGGGAGGTAGCCAAAAATGCCCCTTTATTTGGCTCTTCATCAAATCTGACTTGCCTGAGACCTTCTTGAGTCACTGAACATTTACAGGGTAATTCATAGAAATTCGCACAAAAGTGGCGCACGCGGCTGGCGCACAGTGTCCCCGTGCGATACACTGCGCCAGCCGCGTGCGAAAAAATCCTTTTCATTGCACAGCGTATTCATGGATTTTAGCCTCCGAAACCAGCCGTGGCGCAGAGGTGCGCAGCGACCCTGCAGCAGCGCCAGTTACGCCCCCAAGAACGCCCTCGCGCAAGGAAAAGCCTTCAAAATTCCCAAATCATCGTAAAGGGCTGCGTTAACCCTGGACCAGTTCACAGGGCTGCCAAACAGCAAACGCCAAGCGGGGAACGTGTATTTCAGTGGTTCGCGGGAAGTTTCACACGCGATTGTCCTGGGTACGTGTACATCAGGAGTGCGTGGGAAGTAACACACGCAATTCCATCAGGGCACGTGTATTCCAGGGGTGCGCGGGAAGTATCACACGCAAAAACAGCAGGGTACGTGCACTTCAGGGGTGCGCGGGAAGTATCACACGCAATTCCATCAGGGTACGTGTATTCCAGGGGTGCACGGGAAGTATCACACGCAAAAGCAGCAGAGTACGTGTATTCCAGGGGTGCGCGGGAAGTATCACACGCAAAAGCAGAAGGGTACGTGTATTTCAGGGGTGCGCAGGAAGTATCACACGCGATTCCATCAGGGTACGTGTATTCCCGGGGTGGGTGGGAAGTATCGCACACCAAAGCAGCAGGGTACGTGTATTCCAGGGGTGCGTGGGAAGTATCACACGCAAAAGCAGCAGGGTACGTGTATTTCAGGGGTGCGCAGGAAGTATCACACGCGATTCCATCAGGGTACGTGTATTCCAGTGGTGCGCGGGGAGCACCACACGTGAATTGCACGTGTGGGTCCTCCCAGGTGTTCCCTCTACACCCTCCACGGCCCCTGCAGGCGGCCCACATCACAGGGGCCTACCCTGCACATGTCCCGCAGGCAGCCCATCCACCATGCCCATGACCCCCAGCCAACCCATATGTCACCTTGCACTACTGCCCACCAACGCATGTCCCCCTGGACCCCCAGCCCCCAGGGGCACCCTCCACCAGGTCCCCACACATGTCTCCCATCACCCCCACCCCCCAGCAGTGCAGGGGCAGCCTCCACCAGGCCCCCACTCATGTCTCCCACCACCCCCACCCCCCAGCAATGCAGGGGCACCCTCCACCAGGCCCCCACTCATGTCTCCCATCACCCCCACCCTCCAGCAGTGCAGGGGCACCCTCCACCAGGCCCCCACTCATGTCTCCCACCACCCCCACCCCCCAGCAGTGCAGGGCAGCCTCCACCAAGCCCCCACTCATGTCCAACTCATGTCTCCCATCACCCCCACCCCCCAGCAGTGCAGGGGCACCCTCCACCTGGCCCCCACTCATGTCTCCCATCACCCCCACCCCCCAGCAGTGCAGGGGCACCATCCACCAGGCCCCCACTCATGTCCCCCTGCACCCCCCCCACTATCCAGGGGCACCCTCCACCAGGCCCCCACGCATGTCTCCCACCACCCCCACCCCCAGCAGTGCAGGGCAGCCTCCACCAGGCCCCCACTCATGTCCAACTCATGTCTCCCATCACCCCCACCTCCCAGCAGTGCAGGGGCACCCTCCACCAGGCCCCCACTCATGTCTCCCATCACCCCCACCCCCCAGCAGTGCAGGGCACCCTCCACCAGGCCCCCACTCATGCCCAACTCATGTCTCCCTTCACCCCCACCCCCAACATCCAGGGGCACCCTCCACCAGGCCCCCACTCATGTCTCCCACCACCCCCACCTCCCAGCAGTGCAGGGCAGCCTTCACCAGGCCCCACTCATGTCCAACTCATGTCTCCCATCACCCCCACCCACCAGCAGTGAAGGGGCACCCTCCACCAGGCCCCCACTCATGTCTCCCATCACCCCCAACCCCCAGCAGTGCAGGGGCACCCTTCACCAGGCCCCCACTCATGTCCCCCTGCACCCCCACCCCCAGCATCCAGGGGCACCCTCCACCAGGCCCCCACTCATGTCTCCCACCACCCCCACCCCCCAGCAGTGCAGGGGCACCCTCCACCAGGCCCCCACTCAAGTCCAACTCATGTCTCCCATCACCCCCATCCCCCAGCAGTGCAGGGGCACCCTCCACCAGGCCCCCAGTCATGTCTCCCTGCACCCCCACCCCCCAGCATCCAGGGGCACCCTCCACCAGGCCCCCACTCATGTCTCCCACCACCCCCACACCCCAGCAGTGCAGAGCAGCCTCCACCAGGCCCCCACTCATGTCCAACTCATGTCTCCCATCACCCCCACCCCCCAGCAGTGCAGTGGCACCCTCCACCAGGCCCCCACTCATGTCTCCCACCACCCCCATCCCCCAGCAGTGCAGGGCAGCCTCCACCAGGCCCCCACTCATGTCCAACACATGTCTCCCATCACCCCCACCCCCCAGCAGTGCGGGGGCACCCTCCACCAGGCCCCCACTCATGTCTCCCATCACCCCCACCCCCAGCAGTGCAGGGGCACCCTCCACCAGGCCCCCACTCATGTCTCCCATCACCCCCACCCCCCAGCATCCAGGGGCACCCTCCACCAGGCCCCCACTCATGTCTCCCACCACCCCCACCCCCCAGCAGTGCAGGGCAGCCTCCACCAGGCCCCCACTCATGTCCAACTCATGTCTCCCATCACCCCCACCCCCCAGCAGTGCAGGGGCACCCTCCACCAGGCCCCCACTCATGTCTAACACCACCCCACCCCCCAGCAGTGCAGGGGCACCCTCCACCAGGCCCCCACTCATGTCTCCCATCACCCCCACCCCCCAGCATCCAGGGGCACCCTCCACCAGGCCCCCACTCATGTCTCCCACCACCCCCACCCCCCAGCAGTGCAGGGCAGCCTCCACAAGGCCCCCACTCAAGTCCAACTCATGTCTCCCATCACCCCCAACCCCCAGCAGTGCAGGGGCACCCTCCACCAGGCCCCCACTCATGTCTTCCATCACCCCCGCCCCCCAGCAGTGCAGGGGCACCCTCCACCAGGCCCCCACTCATGTCCCCCTGCACCCCCACCCCCCAGCATCCAGGGGCACCCTCCACCAGTCCCCCACTCATGTCTCCCCCCACCCCCACCCCCCAGCAGTGCAGGGCAGCCTCCACCAGGCCCCCACTCATGTCCAACTCATGTCTCCCATCACCCCCACCCCCCAGCAGTGCAGGGGCACCCTCCACCAGGCTCCCACTCATGTCTCCCATCACCCCCACCCCCCAGCAGTGCAGGGCACCCTCCACCAGGCCCCCACTCATGTCCCCCTGCACCCCCACCCCCAAGCATCTAGGGGCACCCTCCACCAGGCCCCCACTCATGTCTCCCATCACCCCCACCCCCCAGCTGTGCAGGGGCACCCTCCACCAGGCCCCCACTCATGTCTCCCACCACCCCCACCCCCCAGCAGTGCAGGGGCACCCTCCACCAGGCCCCCGCTCATGTCCCCCAGCCAACATGTCATCACAATCTAGATCCCTGGCCCTTATGGTCTGCCTCCAAATGCCAAACACCCACCCGAGTATTGCATCCACCCACTTAGAAATGGCAATATCATGATAGAACCCCAATTGCAAGTTTGGAAATGAACACATGTCCCTCACATACACCCAATGGGTGTCAGTGAATGTCAAAACCCATATCATGATATGCATGAAACCAATGAGATGATACTACACATTAAAGTTTGAAGAAAAAATATGTATTAAAAGCAACATAAATTGAATCAAAAATAAACAAACAATAATGGAAATTAAAAAAAAATAAACCAGCAGGTCCGTGAAATAATGCAAAACCACAAATCATAATCCAAAGGAAAGGTGTCCAAAGTCACAGTCCACAAAAGTAAATCCAATGGAAAATTAAAATCGAAAACCATTGCTCCAGGGGTAAATCATAAAAAAAATTAAAATCCAAAAGTCAACTATATACAGATAAACAATCCAGGCTCCATGATCCCAACAGAAGAAATGAAACCTATCTAATAACACTACCTAAAAAAAAAAAAAAATATACAAAAATGTGGCCCATTGTCCAAAAGGTAAAAAAAAAATGCAAAACCAAAGGAAACCTAACACTAACTACAGAACTATTTACAAGGGCAGCGGGCTAGTCCGACGGCTCACTTCGGGATGTTCCAGGCCAGGGCATCATCAAACTCCTGCTCAATGTCCCGCAGGTGGTCCTCCTCCATGGCCCCGAGGGCCCGCAGGGCCGTCGACATGTTCACCCCAAACTCCCTGCAGATTGCCTCGAGGCACTCGGCCCGCCTCAGGGCCCTCTGCATGGAGTTCTCTGCCCTGACCATCGTGAGCCGTGCCTCTTCCGCCCGCTGCCGCTCCGCATCTATGGCTTGGCCCAACCGCTGCCACACGGAAGACACTACCAGTCCTGGGTCCTCCTGCCCTCCGGCTGATGCCTGCCCCTCCGATGTCGAAGGCCCCGAGCCATCATGGCTCCCACCACGTTGCTGCTGCTGCTGTGCCTCTGCCCATGCACTGCCTCCTGCTGCCTGCACATCCTCCGCTGGCTGGGGTGCAGTCGTTGATGTGGCCACCCCTGCTGGACGTCCGACTCCCGACTGTGGCAGGGATGCCTCTTCCACCAGCCTGGCCGCACCGTCAGAGGCAGCTCCACAGAGCACCCACGTGACTAATTGGTGGGAAGATGGCACGGAGGATGACTGGCGCATAGGGGGTTCAGTTGAGGAGGGGGTCTGAGCAAGCCCCATTAAGCGGAGGAATCCGGCCAGGGTGACCTGTCCCAGTAGGCCGACGCGGTCAACGAGCCATTCGAGATGACGTGCAGTCTCCTCATGAAAAGACTGCAGGTCACCTCGCATGGCCCGTTGACGCAACGCCACACCAGTCAGGACAGGCTCAACCCGGACCCGGATAGCCACGTCCGCAGGCAGAGGAAGGCCAGTTGTAGTGAGTGCATCCCCTGCCTGAAAACGGGTCTGGACGTAGGCATCCCTGCTGGTGCAAGATGATGCAGTGACAGGATCAGGGACAGGATTGCACACAGGCACCTCCGCGGCGACCTGTGATGCCTCCTGTCCCTGGTCCTGCACTGCACCACTAGCACCAGTGGAATCCCCACCTCCAGACCCCGTCTCTGTTGCTTGCACGGCCTCCGCCTCCACCAAACCCCCCACCAACCTGGATGACTCTGTGCCATCTTCCCCGTTGGGCCCTGTGGGGTCCCAGCTGCCCCTTCTGCTGCCGAGGAGTCCAACTCCGACCTCCGCCTCTTGGACCTCCCCCCAGCAGCTGCAGCCTGGGACGCGGCACCGGACTCCTCACTCCCCGACGAGATCACAACCTGGGAGGGGAGCCGGGCCTTGCGTCTCCGGCTGGCGGTGCGATCCCCGCCGCTGTGCTCCACAGCACCTTCTACGCCCTCTTCATCAGTTGACGCTGCAGACAGGGAGAAATAAAACACAGGCATCAGGGCACTGTACAATGGACACACACACACGACAGTTGCACATGAGTGGCATTGGCAAACCTCAGACATGGCATCACAATTGGCAACACACATGTCATTTCAACTTGCACACATGAGCCATACCACAGCCACATCGCAACTGCCAGCACCATCCATACACATTCAACAGCATGGGCAGGCAAAGGTGAGCCAGACATCACATGCAACACAGGGAGTGCACTACACATGCACGCACCACCACACTTGCATGCATGTGTACACCTCAGCCAACTGTCGCAGTGTTCAGATGGGCATCCATGTCACATCTGCCAATCAGGCTTCCACATCCCGCTGTCACATGCATCCATGTTGCATCACTGTTGCACCCTTGTCAAATACACACACATGCACATGTACACAGTGCTGATACATGCAGCTAAAAAACAACATACATGCGTGACATCACGAACATGCCTACTTACATACACATTCATCCAAACATGTGTGCCTACACAACTGCATTTGGCATGCAAGCCTACACACACAAGCACCATCCATGTCTCACACATGACAGCCCTCGCATGTGTTAGCCTCACGGCCCTGTACACCCCCACCCATACTCGGCCCCATACAAAAAGATGTGCAACCGGCACACTACTGGCACATCACCACACGCACAGCTTACAATCATGATGCATGTACACTTACCGCTCGACTCCAGACGGATCTGCCTCTCAAGGACCTGGACGTGGAGCGCTGGGGATATGTGTTCCAGGACCCTCATCTGATCTTCCGACAAGTGGCCCCGGCGCCCCTTAGCATCCGCTGCCTTCAAGAGGCGCCGGGCCTTTTTTCAGGGTCCTGGACCTGAAGTCTTCCCAGCGCTTCTTGACATGTTGGAAGTCGCGGACTGCCACCCCCTCCGCGTTGATGGCAGTCACGATGTCAGTCCAGATCCGAGTCCGTCCTTCCTTGTCGGCGCGCACACCTCCGAAGAGGGCATCATAATGCCCCAGGACTTGCTCCACCAGGACACCAACTTCCCTGGCACTGAAGCTGGTGCCCCTCTACCTCTCTGGCCGGGGGTTGTCAGTGGTGCCAGATGTTGCAGTGCCCGACATGAAAACCCCAGAGGCAGGAGTGGGTGGGCAACTGGGTTGTGGGGTTGGGCTGTGGAGCGATGGAATCCCAGTGGGGAGTCTTCAGTTCCAGCAGGGGTGGTCACAGCAACAGCACCCCTGGCTGATGTGCAGGCAGCAAATGGCAGGGCACGTGGGCAGCAGGCAGTCAGGCAGCAGCAGATGGCAGGTGGGAGCGTGCTCGGGGCTCTGGGGGGCAGTAAATCGGCTTTCTGGGCAGGAGCGTTGTCTTCCGTGTGCTTACGCGTGGCCAGCTTGATACGGAGTGATTTGGCACGTGAAAATCCTGCACGTCTGCGTGTAATTCAAGGAAAGGCCCTTAGCGCGTAAGCGCGTCTGCACGTATACGCGATTTCATTGGGCCAAAGGCCTTCATGCGCAGCTATTACGTCACGCGCATGGCCGTAGAGAATGGCGCGTGTAAAAAAAAAGATACACGTCCGAGTGTCAAAGCGTGTAATTGGTGGAAATGGCCTCATCGCGTATGCGCGTCTGGAACGTGTGTATAAAAGGTACGTGTAGAACGCCATTTCCTTGTACATGCTTTTCGTGGAGAGCGAGTGGGTGAAATCTGTACTTCCTGTCAGTTCACACGCGATTTACTTCACAGCGTTTCAAGTTCGTACTCCCTGTTACCTCTGACAGCTTTTTCTCTTTTCCTCTTTTTCCTGGGCCTGTTTCCTCAAACAGCGTTCCCTTCTACTGTTGTCCTGTCTCCTCAGACAGCGTACAATTGTTCTTTTGGCGGGGGTGTTGCCAACGCGCACACGCGCATATTTTTCACACTTTTGTTCCTGGCAGACGGTGAGTCGCGCACCTATTTAACATCTGTGCTTGCCCCGTGTGTCGCATACCCCTTCAGAGGTCATTCTAGGCTGCGTGTGACACGCATATGTTCATTCTTGTGTTTCTGGGTGCCACAGCGTAGTGCAGGTTTATTTTTCCACACACGTGGTCTGGGAGGGGTTGCGTGCACCTTACTTCCCTTTTTTGGGGTGCCTGTGCGTTGCGTGACCCGTCATCTTTCCCCAGGGGTGACATACAGCCTTGCTAGAGCACTAGGGTACGGTTACCATCTGATACCCAACCCCTTTTACCCCCAATTGCCCAGGACAATAGTTCACATCGACTCCCATACGCACAATAACATCAGTGCCATGGCTGGGAGGCGAACAAGCCGTAAGGGTGACAAAGGTGGCCGAGCCCCAAGTGGTGGCCGTGGTGGATCCGGTAGGGGACGTGGCCGTGACTTGCAGGGTGCCCCTAGCCCCCCATGTGTGGAGGAGCAGTCAGGGACAACCATCCCCCCACCCCCCTGGTTGAGGGTAAAGTGGCTGACACCATCCATGCTCAGCCCGTGTTGGAACAGCCCACTGTGGAACCAGACCTGGCACAGGGTGACTCCATGGCTGACTTCCAGGTCAGCAGGTCTAGGCCACGTACGCCGGTGCACGTTGGTGTCATCAGGCCACGTGGATCAGGGGCAGCTAGGTCATCTGCTGCCCCGCGTAGGCAGGCTGGGGAGGCTGCAGGGGCAGCTGCTGCTCCATCCACCCCACCTCTCACACACCCAGCCAGGACAGTGTCGGTCCAAGTCCATCATGCTGACATTCCCCCTGAAACCATCACACTTGAGCTAATGCCTGCACCAACTCCCATGCTGAGTGTGCAATCCCACGCTCCTGCCCCTAGTGTCCAGAGCGGCGTAGGACACTCAGGATCCCCACCACCTTCCAAGCGGAAGAGGAAGAGTGCTCGTCCAGTAGAGGCTAATGCCCCAGACACGGCTACACAGTCCGGCCCGTCAAGGAAGCCCAGCTTCAATGAGGCCGAACTGAATGCACTTGTAGAGTATGTGTCCGCACATGACCGTGAAATGGTGATTGTTGCAGGATCCAAGACCACACCTGCACAACATCAGACACACTGGCAGACCATCGCGGACATCATAAGTGCCTTTGGAATCGTGAGGTGCACAGCTACTGAATGCTACAAGCGCTGGAATGACCTGAAGTGCAGGGCAAAGAATAAGCTGGCCTCAAGTCATGCCGCTACTCTAGTGACTGGAGGTTGGTCTCCAGCAGAGGACATAGAACTCACTCCACATGAGCAGGTTGCTAGGACCTACGTCACGGAGTTTCAGATCCAAGGCGTGGGAGAACTGGCAGATTACGAGGCATTGTCCGGTGAGTGTACATGCATGTGTGTGTCATCCATGTGCATGGTGTGTGTGTGAGGGCTTCTGTTTGGGTGCCAGGTGAGGGTGTGTGTGCCTGAGTGGTTTGGGTCACCCATGTGCCTCATCCAATACATTCTGCGCACCAGCATTTGGGTATAGCAGTATCTCTTCTGCCAACGTTAGACATCCAGCCCAACACCACGCCAGTTGCCCTTGAAGTGTCATCTTGCCACAACATTGTTGCTTATTTTCCTCTGTTCGTTCAGGCAGATTGTTTGCATACCACCACTTTTACTAGGCATTTCTCAGTCCTATTGTCACATGTCTGACATGGCTATGGTACAGTGGACCGGCTTTGTTCCCTGGACATGATTTGTTTAGACATGTCCCTGTGCTATAGGACCATTTTGGACTGGCAGCTCCAGGTTAAACATTTGAACCATTTCAATAAAAAAATCCATTTCATGAGCAAACTAGACTGAATGAACAATTGGTGCCCTCCTCTCCCTCTTCACTTTATGGCTAGGGTACATGCCATCTGTGTGATGGCATGTGTATTTGACCAGCCAATCACAGGTCAATGTGTGATGCCACTGCTAGGCAGCATGCAGCAAATGTGTTCATCTTCCATCTTGGTGTCATCAATGTGTGCCATCTGCCTCCCCTTCACACGCAGTGACGGTGCATACATGGGAGGGTTTTAGTCATGTGGGACATGTGTCAATCAAGTACTGTTTCTGTAGCTTCTCAGCTCTAATTGTGTGCCATATTGCTAATGCCTGTTTCCATTTGTTTTCTTTTATGTCTTTGCAGGGGATGACGCACTTGATACTGCTGGGGTTGTGGAGATGGTGCAGACCCAGGAGGGGTCTCAGGCCCGACCGACCACCAGTGAGGGACGTGGTGTGGTGGTGGGTGAGAACCCACAGCTGCTGCAGGTCGTGCTCTCAAGGGGTGTCTCTGGCTGCACCTCCCCCGAGCTGTATTCAGGTGTCGATTCGGATGATGAGACCTATGTGCCGTCGCAGGTGAGTGTTCCTGGGAGGGATTCTGTTCTGTCCGACCCACCTGCACCTGCTCAATGGGGATGTAAGTGTTGGCAGGTACGCCTTTGGTGGTTACGGATGCAGGGTCACACTCCGCAACATCTGATCCTGTTCCTGGGCCAGCAGATCAGAGGGGGAATGCAGTCCTGCAGCCTCAGGCAGTGCCGGCACAGCAAGGTGCAGTTCACCTTGCCCCAGACAGGTGTGGTGCCCGCCAACTTGGTGGCCGTCCGCCACTTGGCAATACCGCATGGGAGCAATCCATATACGGTATGGCAACCCAACAGGCAGCATCATCAGAGATGATGGCTCAGGCCATGGATAGGGTGGCCACTTCCATTGTCCCCCCCGAAAGGCTGATGGAGCGACTACAGCAGGCAACAGACTCCATCTGCCAGTCACACAGGGAGGACATGTTGGCGTCCGACAGGGACAGGCGGGCGGCACTGGCGACTCTGCGGGAAGCCATTTCCATAGAGTCCCAGGGCCACAGGGAAGCCCTGAGGGTGGAACTCCTTCACCTCAGGACGACTCTTGTTGAGCTTGAGGATTCAACAAACAGAAGGACAGAACAGCAGCTGGAGCGTCTCACACGTACGCTCTCAGCTGAGATGCAGGCAACTAGGGCGGAGGTCCGGGCATCCCGTGAGTTGTTGCATGGGGACCTACGCACAATTATCCTCCAGAACGAGACCTTCCACACCTGCATGCTTGCTGCCATGGAGGAACAGACTAGGGCTTTGCGTGGGCTGCCTCCCATAGTACCACCACCTCCTGATGCAGCTGCAGAGGGTGAGGAGAGCGACAGCAGTGATTCTCTCACAATAGGGTAGCCGTGCAGGCCATGAGCCCATGGAGGTGTTTTTTTTCGCAAGATCCACACAGGTGGGTTTTGGTGTGCACCCTGTCCTCGGACCTCCTGGGTGGCCTCCCCCACCCCCTGGGCCCATTAATGGCCATTTTTGATTTTTTTTTTTAATTCTTTTTTTTGGACAGTGTGTTGCCTTGTGTGGTTCCCGTGGGCATACGCTGTATTGTGGCTGGGCACATGCAGGCTTGTCATGAATTTGGTTCAGATGCTTGGGTTTGTGTGACACACACCCCTCCTGCTTCCCGTTTCCATGGGCTTGCAAAGGGTGTGCCCAAGTGACATTGACGTACATGGTGACGTTGGACTCCCATTTGATGTGTGGGCAGTCTGTAGTCAATACTGTGTATACATTCATAGTGCATATTGTTGTTGTATTGTACACTGCATGGTGTATTGATATGTGCCTCTGCATCCATCTCATCCTCATAATTTGCAGGTCCATTTCTCATGTCTTCACAAGGCGGTCCACCTTGGAACTGGAGTCCATGTTTTGAGCAGTGCACCTATACGTGGCGCTAACACTGTATACTTGGAAGTGTTCGAAGTGCTGGCATTATCAGGTAGTGAGGCTACCAAATTTTTTAAGTCTGTAATGTCATGTTTAAGGTAGGTTGGAGGTTGTGTAGGTGATTGGTATTCTTGGTAAGTATTTGGTAATGTGTGTTGTAGGTCCTGCATTACTGTGAGCATTTCATGTGTGGCCATGTTTCCATTAGGGACACTGTAGTTGGTGCCACTTGGGGCATGTTGTGGGGATTAATTTGTTTGCTCTCACATTGCATGACATGCCATGGTGTGTTGTGTGGCCGTGCCGGGGAGGGTTTGGGTGACATGGCACTGTTCTCATGTAGTATTTTGCAAGTGGGTATTCATTTCTGCAGCATGGAAGTGTGCCTTTTGATGACACTGCATTGGTGGTGTTTGTGTAGGTAGGGATGCACACATTCTGACACTTCCACATGAACAATCTCAGGCTGCTATGGTTCTGACAGTTGACTGTCCCTTTGTTCGTCATAATTGTCAGGTCGAGTCATCATTGCTTATCAGATGGTATGTGCCAGGGCTGTGTGCACTCCACAGGGGTGTGATTTCTATGGGCCTCATTACGACTCAGGCGGTAAGGGTTTTACGGCGGCGTAAACAGCGCCGACCCTTACCGCCTGAGTACGAGGTCCCTTAGTGCCATGGCGGACTTAACACCTGCTTTTAGCAGGTGTTAAAATCCATGGCGCTAAGGGACCATGGAGTTAATTACGCCACCGTAATTTACGGTGGCGTAATTAACGCCTTCCCCACTCCCATTATGCCCTATGGGGCAAAAATGGGAATGGGGAAGGGTAAATGGGGATTGGGGACTTACCGCCCCGCCAAGGTCGGAATGGGGCAGTAAGTCCGCCAACCACCATGGCGTAAACGTAGTTTACGCCATGGTGGTAAAGTCACGGCCCAGGCGGTAACTTACCGCCTGGGTCGTAATGAGGCCCAATGTGAAGTAATTAGCCACCAGCTGCGTACAGGCTGCCTCACCCCGTGCCCTTTCCCCTCCCATGCGCAGCAGGCGTGCATGTGGTTGGGGATGTGGGGGCACCACCATGTCCACAGCCAGGCCCCGGCGTGTTGCAACATTGTGCAGGACACATGCTGCCACTATGATCCTGCACACTACTGGGGGCGCATATAACAGCTGCCCGCCAGAACGGTCAAGGGAGCGAAAGCGTGACTTGAGCACTCCGAATGTGCGCTCCACTATGCCCCGGGTTGCAATATGGGCTGTGTTGTATCTTACCTCGGGAGGCGTGATGGGGTTCCGAATTGGCGTCATCATGTGGGTGCTCAGAGGGTAGGCACTGTCCCCTGGTGAGGAGGTGATGGGTATCATTAGTGGGGTAGTGACATAACTTTGCATCTGACATGCATGCATGTGCAGTGGCATTCATACTCACCAAGCAGCCATGTATCGCCATGCCGCCCAGCTTCTAGGTACCGGCTTAGGGTAGACATTCGGTAAATGAAGCTGTCGTGGGTGGACCCTGGAAAGTTGGCATATACTGAGGTGATGATTCCCTTGGCATTACATACTACCTGCACGTTGATGGAATGCCAGTGCTTGCGGTTACTATAGATGTGCTCAGATGGCCTGGGGGGACGTAGTGCCACATGGGTGCAGTCAATGGCACCTAGCACTTTGGGGAATTGTGCCACACCGTAGAAATCCAGGGCGGCAGCCTGCCTTTCTGCAGGTGTCCTGTGCAGGTATATGTGCCTGCGGACTGATGGGCGTGCAGTGATGATGTTAAAGACTTGGTGTAGGCAGCGTGACTGCGTGGCCTGTGACACCTCACCCACTATGGCACTTGTCCGCTGAAATGATCCTGTGGCCAAGAAGTGCAGTACATTAAGGACCTTCTCCAGGGGGCTGAGTGCTTGGGCGCACAGGGTGGGTGATGTGAAGTCATCCTCCCACTCACTGACCAGGTCCAGTATTATGTGTGGTGGAAACCTGTACCACCCATACACCTGGTCATCAGGCATCCCAAAAAGGCTGGTTCTGGGAGTGAAAATTCGGCCCTCACTATCCTCCTCCTCCTCTGGTAACCCACGGCCACTGCTGCTAGGAACGGTATATTCTTCCTGGCGTCTGAGCTTGTTTGTTGCTTGAGCGCACTTTTATGCTGCGCGGGTCGACGTACGCCTGCTTCATGCTGGCGTACGTGTTTCAGGATTAGACCATTTATTTTTCGGCGCGTTGTAGGCGACCGTGTGAATCTTCCCGCCCACCCCAGGAATACACGTAACACGCTCTCCCAAGCCCAGTCGCGAGTAAATATTCCCGCCCACCGCTGGAATACACGTACCCCACTCTCACAGGCCCAGTCGCGTGTGGAAGTTCACGCGCACACCGAAATACACGTACCCTGCAAAATCACGTGTGAAACTTCACACGCACCCCGAAATACATGTACCCAGGGCAATCGCGTGTGGAACTTCCCGCGAACCCCGTAATACACGTACCCAGGGCAATCGCGTGTGGAACTTCCCGCGAACCCGGTAATACACGTAGCCTGCTGGTATCGCGTGTGGAAGTTCACGCGGACCCATAATACACGTACCCTGATGGTATCGCATGGGAGACTACCCGCGCACCCCAGGAATACACGTACCCAGGCAAATCGCACGGCTGGGGGGTGGGGGTGGTAGGAGACATGAGTGGGGGCCTGGTGGAGGCTGCCCCTGCACTGCTGGGGGGTGGGGGTGGTGGGAGACATGAGTGGGGGCCTGGTGGAGGGTGCCCCTGCACTGCTGGGGGTGGTGGGAGACATGAGTGGGGGCCTGGTGGAGGCTGCCCCTGCACTGCTGTGGGGTGGGGGTGGTGGGAGACATGAGTGGGGGCCTGGTGGAGGGTGCCCCTGGATGCTGGTGGGTGAGGGTGCAGGGGGACATGAGTGGGGGCCTGGTGGAGGGTGCCCCTGGATGCTGGGGGTGGTGGGAGACATGAGTGGGGACTGGTGGCGGGTGCCGCTGGATGCTGGTGGGTGGGGGTGCAGGGGGACATGAGTTGGACATGAGTGGGGGCCTGGTGGAGGGTGCCCCTGGATGCTGGTGGGTGGGGGTGATGGGGGACATGCGGTGGACATGAGTGGGGGCCTGGTGGAGGGTGCCCCTGCACTGCTGGGGGTGGGGGTGGTGGTAGACATGAGTGGGGGCCTGGTGGAGGGTGCCCTGCACTGCTGGGGGGTGGGGGTGGTGGGAGACATGAGTGGGGGCCTTGTGGAGGCTGCCGCTACACTGCTGGGGGGTGGGGGTGGTGGGAGACATGAGTGCGGGCCTGGTGGAGGGTGCCCCTGGATGCTGGGGGGTGGTGGGAGACATGAGTGGGGGCCTGGTGGAGGGTGCCCCTGGATGCTGGGAGGTGGGGGTGCAGGGGGACATGAGTGGGGGCCTGGTGGAGGGTGCCCCTGGATGCTGGGGGGTGGGGGTGGTGGGAGACATGAGTGGGGGCCTGGTGGAGGGTGCCCTGCACTGCTGGGGGGTGGGGGTGCTGGGAGACATGTGTGGGGGGTACCCCTGGATGCTGGGGGTGCTGGGAGACATGTGTGGGGGCCTGGTGGAGGGTGCCCCTGGATGCTGGTGGGTGGGGGTGCAGGGGGACATGAGTTGGACATGAGTGGGGGCCTGGTGGAGGGTGCCCCTGGATGCTGGTGGGTGGGGGCGCAGGGGGACATGAGTTGGACATGACTGGGGGCCTGGTGGAGAGTGCCCCTGGATGCTGGGGGGTGGGGGTGGTGGGAAACATGAGTGGGGGCCTGGTGGAGGGTGCCCCTGGATGCTGGGGGGTGAGGGTGGTGGGAGACATGGGTGGGGGGCTGGTGGAGGGTGCTCCTGGATGCTGGGGGGTGGGGGTGGTGGGAGACATGAATGGGGGCCTGGTGGAGGGTGCCCCTGGATGCTGGGGGGGTGGGGGTGGTGGGAGACATGAGTGGGGGCCTGGTGGAGGGTGCCCCTGGATGCTGGGGGATGTGGGAGACATGAGTGGGGGCCTGGTGGAGGGTGCCCTGCACTGCTGGGGCGTGGGGGTGGTGGGAGAGATGAGTGGGGGCCTGGTGGAGGCTGCCCCTGCACTGCTGGGGGGTGGGAGACATGAGTGGGGGCCTGGTGGAGGGTGCCCTGCACTGCTGGGGGATGGGGGTGGTGGGAGACATGAGTGGGGGCCTGGTGGAGGCTGCCCTTGCACTGCGGGGGGGTGGGGGTGGTGGGAGACATGAGTGGGGGCCTGGTGGAGGGTGCCCCTGGATGCTGGTGGGTGGGGGCGCAGGGGGACATGAGTTGGACATGAGTGGGGGCCTGGTGGAGGGTGCCCCTGGATGCTGGGGGGTGGGGGTGCTGGGAGACATGTGTGGGGGCCTGGTGGAGGGTGCCCCTGGATGCTGGGGGGTGGGGGTGTAGGGGGACATGAGTGGGGGCCTGGTGGAGGGTGCCCCTGGATGCTGGGGGTGGGGGGAGACATCTGGGGGGGCCTGGTGGAGGGTGCCCTGCACTGCTGGGGGGTGGGGGTGGTGGGAGACATGAGTGGGGGCCTGGTGGAGGGTGCCCCACAGTGCTGGGGGGTGGGGGTGCTGGGAGACATGTGTTGGTGATCAGTAGTGCAAGGTGACATGTGGGTTGGCTGGGGGGCATGGCCATGGTGGATGGGTTGCCTGTGGGACAAGAGCAGGGGTGCAGGGTAGTCCCCTGTGGTGTGGGCTGCCTGCAGGGGCCGTGGAGGGTGTAGAGGGAACACCTGGGAGGACCCACACGGCCACATCACGTGTAGCATTCCCCGGCACCACCGAAATACACGTACCCTGCTGAAATCACGTGGGAATCTTCCCGCGCACCTCGGAATACAAGTACCCTGCTGAAATCGCGTGTGAATCTTCCCACGCACCTCGGAATACACGTACCCAGGCCAATCGTGTGTGGAACTTCCCGCGCACCCGAAGTACACGTACCCAGGCTAATCGCGTGTGGAACTTCCCGCGCACCCCTTAGTACTTACCCAGGCTAATCGCGTGTGGAACTTCCCGCGCACCCCGAAGTACACGTACCCAGGCCAATCGCGTGTGGAACTTCCCGCGCACCCAGAAACACACGCACACGCTATTTTTCACACAGCGGGTGTCCGTGTTTGTCGGTACCCCTTTGCACCTCATTTGTCCTAGAGGGCCACTGTATGGACCATTCATCATGGCTGTATATGGGTGCTTTTTGTTAGCGCACATATTGGCGCACATTTATTTCAGGCGCAGGGACGCTACCGCCTGCTTTCTTGTGGCGTACTTGTTTGGCCCTGTGCGCGTCTTTCACCATGCGCTGGTTTGCCCTATTCGATTTCATGAATACGGGTTGTAGGCGAGCGTGTGGGTGTTCCGCGCACTTGCCTCCTGTACTTCCCCCGTGACGCCCCTATTTTCACGCGTTGTTCCTGTTAATAAGTAAATGACCACGCTTCACGCTGATGCTTGTCTTTATAGAGAGGCTTTATTTCTTTAGTTCATCCAAGAGAAAGGCCCCCAGCTGTGGCTGTCCTCCTGCTCTCAATCCTCTCTCTCTCTGCTGCTAGAATGTGGAACCTTTGCTTAATCATAACAACAAAGGTTCCTTGGTATAATAGTGTTGAACATATTCAAAGAGGCTGGCCTTACAGTATCGTTAGAGAAATGCATATTCAAAACTGACAAAGTTGAATATCTAGGTCATGAAATTACAGGTGAAGGGATCAAACCCAAAGAAAAGGCCATAGAAGCTATTCGCAAGATGGAAGCACCAAAATCCAAAGCAGATATACTATCTTTTCTAGGTCTGGTTGAATTTTATGGCAAGTTTGTTAGAGGGTTGGCAAATTTGTCAAGGAACATGAGGATGTTGACTCGTAAAGGTGTTACGTTCAAGTGGAATGAATCTTGTGAGGAAGAGTTTGGTAAGATTAAAGATGCTATAGTCAATGCACCCATCTTGAAAACGTTTGAAGAAAGTAGACATTCATTACTATTTGTGGATGCAAGTGACTATGGTATTGGGGCAGTCCTAATGCAGGAAGATCAGGAGGGCTTACACACCATAGCATTTGCCTCTAGATCTCTCAAAGGACCTGAGAACAGATATTCAGTGGTAGAAAAGGAAGCATTGGCTTGTGTCTGGGGAGTGGAAAAGTTCAAAAGATATTTGTGGGGCAGAGAATTCACAGTATGTACAGACCATAAACCCCTAATAGGAATATTTACCACAGGTGGTCTGGAGGGAGTCTCCAGACGCATCATGAAGTGGGTGACATCCCTACAAGGCCTGCAATATGATATGCTTCACATTAGTGGTGAAACCAACGTAGTTGCTGATGCCTTATCCAGATCAGTAGTGAGAGAAACAGTGTCTGAGGAGTCTCCTCTGACTCGTGAGAAAGGTGTTGAAATATTTCAGGTTCATGAGTCAGTAAAGAAAGAGGAGTGGGACAATGCATGTTCAGAGGATGAATTGTACCAGAGAGTTTTAACATTGGTGACGCAGAACAGAATAAGAAACTATATTGGTGATTTAGGCGGGTTTGCCAAAGTTAAGGAAGAACTCTGGATTGATAAAGGATACTTACATAGAGGACATCAGATGGTTGTACCTATTAAAATGAGAAAATTAATAATTGAGCTAGCTCATGTTGGGCATTTGGGACTGCCTAGAACCAAAGGCTTGGTTAGAGCAGAATTTTGGTGGCCTAATCTTGACAAAGACACTGAAGAAGTGGTCAACAATTGTTGTGATTGCATTGAAGGTAATAAGGGTCTCAGGATTCAAAAAGTACCCATGACTGTTAGAAAGCCATCCACAGTTCCATGGGATGAGGTTGCTTTAGACTTACTAGGGCCTTTCAATATCAAGGGTGGGAGAGACACCTATGTACTGGTTGTCATAGATTTATTATCCAAGTGGCCCGAAATATTTACACTAAGAGACATATCCAGCATTAGCATCATTAAATGTTTGGAGCAATTATTTTGGAGAGAGGGATTCCCCAGAAAGTGTTTATCAGGTAATGGGACCCAATTGGTTTCCAAGGAATTTAGAGAGTTCTTGAGTAACCATGGAATAGAACAAGTAACCACTTCATTATATCATCCCCAGACCAATGGGTGTGTAGAACGCTTCAACCGCACTCTCATGGATGCAATTAGAATTGCGGTAGCAACAGGAGGTGACTGGATCAGGACCATAATGGAGAGAACATTCCAATATAGACTAGCACCACACAGTGTTACGGGTGTATCCCCATTTGAACTATTAAGAGGGAGGAAACCTAACTCACACATGTGTCCAGGCTGGATGGGAAGGTCAAAATTCGTAGGAATAGATCTGGAGGGAGTGAGAGAGAAGATATTTGAATCTGGGGTCAGATCCAAGGAGCAATATGACAGGAAGAATGCTTGTAGAGAATTCAGTCTTGAGGAAGGTGATTGGATCAAGATCAAACTTCCCACCAAGGTGCGCAAAGGTGCATCCATATTTTCACAGCCCAAACAAGTTGTTAAAGATTTGGGATCTTCGGTGCTTGTTAAAGGGGGTGGGGTCTGGAACAAGGAGAGGATAGCAATTTGCAAAAAGGTAAACAACAACTTGTAACTGCACTGCAAGGTATTTAAAGCAATTTAATTATTTCTTCATATAGCGGTGTATCAGATACTATGTAAATAATGAACTACTTATGTTCAATGAAATCTATTATCTAGTTTAGGCAAATACTTATATTTTGGTAAAAGGAAGGGAGGTGTTAGGAGGTGTTACATTTACTTCATTGAGTTTACAATCACATCAATTCAGCTGCTGCCATGTAACCTAGTTACCAAGGAACCTTTGTTGTTATGATTAAGCAAAGGTTCCACATTCTAGCAGCAGAGAGAGAGAGGATTGAGAGCAGGAGGACAGCCACAGCTGGGGGCCTTTCTCTTGGATGAACTAAAGAAATAAAGCCTCTCTATAAAGACAAGCATCAGCGTGAAGCGTGGTCATTTACTTATTAACATTTCTCATTTTAATAGGTACAACCATCTGATGTCCTCTATGTAAGTATCCTTTATCAATCCCATCCTCGTCGCCAATGTTAATAAGTAAATGACCACGCTTCACGCTGATGCTTGTCTTTATAGAGAGGCTTTATTTCTTTAGTTCATCCAAGAGAAAGACCCCCAGCTGTGGCTGTCCTCCTGCTCTCAATCCTCTCTCTCTCTGCTGGTAGAATGTGGAACCTTTGCTTAATCATAACAACAAAGGTTCCTTGGTAACTAGGTTACATGGCAGCAGCTGAATTGATGTGATTGTAAACTCAATGAAGTAAATGTAACCACCTCCTAACAGTTCCCCATTCCGAGTGTTACGCCCCGTGTTCCGCCTACTTTTGTGATGTGCGCTGCGCTATGTGCGATTTCGCAGTGGCCGTAGCGCACGCTGTTGGATGACCTGTGCGCCGGCGTGCGCGGCGCACTTTTTCAGCGCACATCCAATGTTTTTCTCGCGCACGGACTTCCATGAATCGATGTGCGCTGGTTTCCCTGCGATTTTTGTACTTGCACTGCGATTTTTGCAGTTTTACTGCGAATCGCACGTTTTGGCACCTATGCGCGGGAATTTTCGGCGCACATTAATTCCATAGATCAACCCCTAAATATTCAGTTTGCCACTATTAGCACCCACAATGGTCTTATACACCTTGTCAGTCAGATCGCTCTGGCAGGCATAATAGATCTCATAACCTTTTATGAGTAATTACTCCTGATTCTCGTACACCAACTTTTCAGTTTGGAGTAGAAATGTTCCACACATTGCCCCCATTTCCGATTGTCAAAGAGGTGCACAAATGTAATATCTGAGTACGATATTGGTTGCAAATCAGGTATCATAAACAATACCAACATGAATTTTGTTCTAATTAGGGAGCTCCACTTTCCTCTTCAAACACAGATTCAACTATCAGTGCTGTAGAAGTACCTAGAGGGCAAGTACCACTAGGTTTCTAACCACTCTCAGGCCTTGCTAAATTGACTTTAGAGTTTGGTTTCTTACTAGGTACAGATATCTACCCATCAATCCGACCTGTACCCAACCCTCTGAATAGCTCTCCAGTTAGCTTTGCATCCCCCAAACATATGCTTGAGCCTTCCCCACAGGTGTCACTGTAATGAATATGCCCTTCATTATTGTTGTTCTTTATTTCTTTGTTGAATTTTGTTTTTTCTCTTCCTATAAGGACCAGCCAAGTTAGTTTGAGTATGGCTAGAACTGGATAGACAAGTACTCCTCAGTCCAGCTATTCTTACGCGGGCATAGTTACATGCTACCTATCATCAATGACAATTATTGTACTGACGTGCACATTTTCATTAATCTTTGAGGTGAGCTCAAGTCTCTCTTGGCTGATGCTTTAAGAATCTTTCTTAAAAACGTCATGCATCCTCTGTTCTGAGACTGTCTGGAGACTTTACCGTTTTTAGATTTTTTAGGAAACAGACCTCCCAACCTCCTGGATCCGAGCTCTAATTTGTCTCCTCCCTCATTAGTTCGATCACCTGTACTCAAAGCTATATTCATCAAATCTAGTTATTGATCTTGCTTTTAAACTGGACAGGGTCTCAACACTGCTGTCAGGATTCTTATCATGTGCAAGTTACTGGAATACCTTTTTGAGGCATCCGTATGGGGTTAGTGGCACCAAAGTCTGGGTTTGAGGTGCAGAGCACAGAAGAAGGAGGAGAGACAAGGCAGGTTGCTGAGCGAGGGATATGTGGGAGGGAGTGTGTGGGGGCGTTGACTGCTGGATGAAGCTAGTGTTCAAGTGGTGGGGAATGGGGGGGACCATGATTTGGGAGGGAAGAGACAAGTTTTGAGGGATTCCCTAAAGACCAGTTGATCCTCTATAAGACAGAGTGCAAGGGCGAGGGAATTCCAGAAGGTGGGTGCAACGGCGGAGAAACAGGCACCTTTTAGTCTGTAGAACTTGAAAGGGGGACTACCAGAAGGTATGCTGAGCCTGATCGGAGGATTTGGGTTGGGCAGTACCCTGTGAGCTTGTTTTGGAGGAATACAAAAAAGGTAGCAGGCGCCCCTCTCTAGAAAGAACATGGCATGATAACCTGTTATGTCGTTTTTTCACACTTTGAGAGTCTGCAGCCATTGCTTTTTGTTCACTGTACTTTTCACAAAGGAGGAACACCATTTGCATATCAGTCTTTGTCCCGCCCACAAGAGCAGTCCAGTACCGAAATGCCAGGCAAACCTCCTTTGAACAAGAGTACCAACAGCAACCCCAGATACGTGTTTCAGCCTTGTTGGGCCTGCAGACTCTCAAAGTGGGTAAAAACCACAGAACAGGTAAGAGGTAGGCTGGTTGTGTAAGATAAAGGGAATTCCAATAGTCCAATGTGCCTAACGTCAGGAAGGAAACAACCAGAGGATGAAGCTGAAGTGTAGATAAGGAAGAACTTTGCGCTTAATGCGCAGTTTAGAATGGACAGACTGGCACATCATGCTCACCTGATCCTGCATAGACAAGAAAGCAGAGGGCCACACCCCCAAGTTCAGGTCAAAAAGCTGAGGGCCAGGGCGAAATCTCTTGTGCAAACCAACATTTAGCACCTCAATTATTTCACCATTAAGGTGCAGCCAGTTGTTGTCCATCCAATAATGGATAGCCGATGAGCAAGAACGACAACGCTCAGCAGTATATTGAAGAGAAAGATCAAGGTGCACCAGAATTTGTGTGTCATCTGCATACGAATAGTTCCGATAACCAAAAGAGTGTATCAGTTTCACAAGAGGCTGAATATATATGTGAAACAGAAGGGGAGAGAGAGCAGAGCCCTGAGGTACACCACAAGTGAGTGGCATAGCAGATTAGGTGAATGGGGAAAGTAGTAGAGACTGAGAGCGACCCGAGAGGAATGACAGAAACCAGTCCAGGACCGAGCCGGAGATACCTGCTGATGACAACCTCTCCATAATGATGCCATGATCAACAGTGTGAAAGGCGGCAGAGAGGTCAAGCAGGATCAGGGCTCCAACACCACATTGATCAACGAGCTGAGCCAGGTCATCAACTACGAACACCAAGAAAAATTTGGTTCCCCGGCTAGGCCAAAGACTGGAAACCCAGACTGGAAACCCAGACTGGAAAGAGTCAAAGTACCCAGAGTCCTTGAGGAATAAGCGGAGAATAGGAGTGACCAGCGCTTCCAAGAGTTTCATGGGAAAGGAGAGTAGGGAAGTGGGACAAATTTACAACGGTAGAAAGACACACTGGGGGAGGGTGGTTCCCACTCATTACAAGGGAAAAGAGGAAGCTTAGGAATCGATTTGAAGAGGGAGTCATTTATGCAGGTTTAAAGTTGCATGTATGTGCTATAGGGCCTGATTTACAAAAATGTTTTCAATGGTATTTTCCCACGTTAAAACATGTTTGTAAATCAGGCCCATAGACTTGGAGAACCACCATATCAGTGGAGAATCATGTGATCTGCTGTTTACAAACGCAAAGACAGAGCGTTTTGGGATTTAGTGATCAATAGAGCAAGTCAATCTGAGTTCAAACAAATAAATCCCACAGGTGATCACGAAAGGGAATCTTATATAGCCAGTAAATGTGAAATGCTGATACAGGAACTAAGCAGCTTGATTCAAGATACGGAGGTGGGGTGGGGAGCCATGATTATTAAAAAATACTTAATTTAAATAATCCAGCGCTGAAAGAAACGACAGCCTTCCTATTAATGTGGGGAAAAAGCTGCAGATCTCTGGTCCTCCATCTTGACTCGTAGGTTGAACAATATTAGAAAATGGGGATGCTTATCCGCCACATGGACCGACACCATCCTAAAGAAGCTGGGATGGAGGTTCCTGCCGCTATTGAGTGTTTGCGCCATTAGAAGCTGCCAGTAACATCTTTGCGCCCAGGCTACTGGAGGAATGGGAGAGCTAGGTAGTGGTGGCTGGCATTTATTTCTAATTTTCAGACGAGATTCAGGCAGGGCGTGTCAACTTGTCATAGTGCCTTATGTTTAAATGTACTAATTAAAAAAAAAACTCCCCCAGGCAATCCCCCGTGGATCACTCAGCTGCATTTAATTCAGTAGACACAGCGTTTTAATGGAAGGCATGGGGGATCGATGGTTGCTTATTAAAACTTATTTTTTTGTTTCATATAAATACAAAAGTATGAGTTTGCCTCAATGCACAAGGACTAGTCACGGCAAACATAAAAATAAACCGTGGTCAGAAGCAGGGGTGCGTTCTTGCACCCACTGCTTTAAGTGGGATCCATGATCGGGATGGGACATGGCCAAATAGCCACCATGAGTCACTCAACAATGTCTCAAAAGTTATGGATTGCTTCCAGTCAGCATATTGCAAATTAATGTATCTGGGGTTTGATACTATGTTAGCCTTACAACCAGTGATTTTCTTTTTTTGGTGAAAGTTATGGTGCTTTGTTTCAGAGGAAGTGTTATTATCAATACTGTTTATATACAAACATATACCATATTCTGTTACTTTCACTGTTACTTGCCTCCTGACTCTGCTGCTCATAGTATTCTCTTGTTTTATCAATTTATAGGAAATTGTGTTGATTTATTTTTATTGGAAATTGCACTGATTTTAGCATTTTAAAAATCATATAATTGCATTTTAATTGTTTTAAAGTATATAGGTTCCATAAATTTAATTCCTGCACTGATTCCTCTTTGCCGACGCCGCAAACTACATTTCCCATCTTTACGGTAGTTTGCCTGTTCTTTTGATAGTCCCCACGCTCATTAGCGCCAGCGCGTTATAAGAAAGCACCCCATTCTACATTTCAATTCTGTTACTTTCACGGTTACTTGGCTCATTACTCTGCTTCTTTTAACAATTTTTCAGACATTTGCGTAGATTTGTTTTATTTGGAATTGCACTAATCTTTACATTTTAAAAATCATATCATTGCATTTTAATTGATTGCCACATTATTTTAAACTATATAAGTTCCGCAGGTATGATTTCAGCACTGATTGCTTCTCTCCGACCTCGCAAACTACAGTTCCCATCTTTACTACAGTTCGCTCGTCCTTTTGATAGTCCCCAAGCGTGTTAGCACTGGCGCGTTAGGGACTAGTCGGTTAGCACCGGTTTGTGCCGCATTGGATGAAGGACGTGGAAGTCTGTTCAGTATCCTCAGGTAATCACCTTATTGATTATAGTTTGTAACATTTTACAGTAACTTAAAATCCACATTTTTGGGTCTATACAGACTATGGGCCATGTGCCGAGCTCACGCTGTCTCTAGCCACCAGAAAAGCTCCTTGTGAAGCAATTGTAAACAGATACTTAAATGAAATCAGGCTTCCCAGCACTACACTATCTGAACCAGGTTTACCCATCCTGGACTCTGGCATTAACAGAAATGCTATGGAGCCAGTAGCAGGAGATGAATACAAGGAAAGTGCAGCGTTGTGCCTCGAGAGTGGAGAAAAGCTAAATTACCAAAATAATTTAAATGCATCTGACCATATTCCTGAAATATTTACTTCTTCCCCTGCTAAAACTACAGCTAACCACCACCTTGCAAAGTCTGAAAAGGAACTATCCATTAACATTTTTATAAATCTTGAACAATCTGATGAAAAAATAGGGAGCCATAGTCAGCATTTATCAAAACAGCGTTACTAAATTAGAGATTTTTAAATGCCCACGCAATTGACATACATGACTACATATTACAATATTATATGGACATGATATGTCTTACAGAAACTTGACTTCAAGAGCCATGTGGTCCTATAATGGAGTTAGCTCTACCAGAAAAATATAAATTCTTTATAAGTAATCGCCTAAACACTAGAGGTGGTGGAGTGACTATCATTATGAAGGAGGAACTGCAGTTCTTTGAGGTCGCAATAACTTGCATAGGATGCACATTTCTGCACCTAAAGCTGAAACCAGACCCAACTAACTGTATTAATCTCGACATGTCAGATTTTAATGGAGGTTCAATCCAGCTTTTACAGCCTCTAAACAAGTCATGCAGCACAACTTTACTTCTAGGTGACTTCAATCGCTGGTATCAGGACACATCTGACTGTGAAGCAGTCCTTCTAGAATGCAAATTTATAAGCACAGATTTTACTATTCTTAATACCGAACCTACACATGAAAAATGAAAGTTCTTGATTGGGTAGCCTGCAGAAACATAGAAACGTACAAACTGAGATTTTTAAGACAAAACCTTGCATTTGGTCAGACCATTGTATTCTTACAATTCAAATATTCCGAACGCCATTACATGAAATTAAACCTGCTCCATCTAAAAAGGAATGTTCAGAAAATTACTACATTGGATTTGAGCAAGTGGATCACCTTGGTAATGGAGCATTCTTTCGGATGGAGACAAACCAGTAGTAAAAACCTTTGAATCGTCTATGACACAAATGATAGACCAGGTTGCTCCACTAAGAACCTCTGTTGTGAGGGAAAAACTTCCAATGATGATTGACTCAGCTACGTAACTAAAGGAGTGAAAGAAAACCAAAAGACAGGGTGAACGTCTTTGGCTGAAAACTAATTCTGAGGAACATAACATTACTTGGAAGGAACATAAGAAAAGCTACAAGGGTGCTGTACTTGAAAACAAATATTTTTAGAAAAGCAAGTAGCAAGCACAAACAACAGTTAAGCAATTATTTAATAAACGAAAGAATATAAAATCACCAAGATAACAACCTTGTTCTTTTACACCATCCAAAGATGATTGTATCAGAGTTTAAAAGGCTTTTGCAGATAAAGTCTTAGGCCCCAGAGAGAAGGTTTGGACCCTTACTTTGCATGATCTTCGTACTACCCCCTCCACATTGAAGGCACCGATTCTGATATTCGACCGCTCTAGAAACATAGAGGAAGAAGTGCAGACTTTTGCATTCAGAATCCTAAATATGGAGGAATTGATGGAAATGATGAGCAGCTTATGAGACGTCATCCCATCAAAGATAATTCTGGCAAATAGAAACATCTACTGTCCATTTCTTCTTCGTTTCATAAACTCCTCTTTTCAACTTGATGATGTTCCGAAAACTATTTACAAAGTCACAGTAACCCCCCCTTATCAAAAAAGCAGACAAAAGTCCCAATCCCAGGGCTAACCTGCGCCCAATCACTAATACACCCTTTCTCCTAAAAATACCAGATCCAATGGCCACCAGACAATTTCAGGACCATCTAGACCGTAACAAAATCCTTCATTCAGAACAATCTGGTTTACGAGCACATAATAGCACAGAGAGTGCACTGCTAGACCTATAATCGGATATGTTGGCCATTGTAGATGCGGGTCCTTGTGGCCTGGTGGTCTTGCTAGATCTATCAGCAGCCCTTGATTTGTTAGATCATGATATACTTCTGGCTGCATTGGAGAACGTGGCCAAATGCTCATCTAAAGCCATTAGGTGGATTAGCTGCTTTTTGACAGATAGGGTCTAAGCTGTCCATTGGGGAGACGCCTCCTCGGAATATGCTCCTATAACCTGTTGAATTCCGCAAGGAGCGTGTTAATCACCTGCCTTGTTTAATCTTTATTTCAAACCCCTCTGCGAGCTGTGGCAGGATATGAATATCCACTTCACTAATTATGCAGATGATACTCAGCTATTGTTGAAAGCAAAGGGACACTATGGCCAGCATACCGTTAAACTGAATGCTACCTTCAAAACAGTGAAACAGTGGAGGACAAAGCACTGGATGTGTTTAAATGACGCCAAAACAGAGCTATTCCTCTTTGGCTCAACACAAATGAGAGCTAAACTAGACTCTAGATATGTGAACTTCCTGATGGCTGGATGTGACATTACAACACAAACAAAGGCTAAAACCGTATGTACATACCTGGACTGCACTGCTAGCACTGAGGCCAATGGGATAGTAAACAACACAAACTATCATTTGAAGCTCATGAAGAAAATCAGACCTGTGTAGCATTGTCCAGAGGCACCTTTTTTATTGAGAGTCGATTACTGCATTGCCCTGTTGGGCAGGACATCCAAGATAGATATGCATGCACTCCAAGTAGTCCAAAAGGGTACAAGGGCATATATCATGGCTTATCGAAAATCTCTTAATTGGCTTCCAATCAGGGCCAGAAAACAACTTAAGATGGCTGTTTTAGTTCACAAAGCAATTTCTGGTGCAGAACCAAATTATTTTAAAAAGAGAAAAAACATCTACTAGCCAAATAAAATACTGCGCGCTAGTAGCACCATGTTACTGAATTGCTCACACCCTAAGACGATGAGAGCTAACGGTAAACGGTTCCCATATACTGCATCCATTGCTTGAAATGCTGTACCCCCAGGCCGGCGCTGTGAAGGTCATGTACTGTCTTTTCGGAAAAGTCGGAAAACACACTTGTTTGAATAGACTAATGACATCCTCTCCTCTCTTGCCCCAGTGTCAGCTGATGTCTTGTGCTTTATGTTCTGTCTTGAGTGTTTTGTTGACGCCCGGATGCCTGTGTAATAAAATAAAATAAAATAATTAAACCTTAGAGAGAGGAAAGTCTGGGTTGACCGTGCCATGATTAGGTAGTATGATAGGGCATTCTAACACAGATCTCTACAGCATGCACTAAAAGAAACTGAGCAATCTTTTTGACCGTGTTGGCACTTATACTTAGCAGCATGCATTTTAACTAGGACTTTTGCATTTGATCAGCATATTCCCCGGGGAGAGAGAGAGCACCGCTAAGCAATTTGTGCTTCAGTGAATGCACAAAATGGATGAAACACAGTCATCACGGAATGCATTATCGGATCAATTGATCAGATCCGAGCAGAGTTGTGGACGACAGCTGCGGCACACAGCAATACATCCTCTGGGACTCCCTTCTGCCTCAATACTAGATGATGCCCGGCAGCAGAAGGGCGATATCAGTGTGGGAAGCACCGTTCAGCTACCCGTTTGGAGCTGTCTGCAACAATAAAGCCATGACCCCCCCTCAATGTGCATGCTGAAAATCCTGAGCACAAAGAAAACATCCATTAATGGGTTTCTGCACATTGCTGCAGAAGACCATCATGGCGACCCCTTGTGATGGCCCTGCTCTGTCCCTCTCACTTACCATGACTTAAGCCTCTTTGAACTCACACAGGGGCGTGAGGGGGAGGGGGATCGCACAGGCTGCTTATGGGAACGTAACAGCGAGCCCAGGCATCGGTACTCCAAACATAAAAGATTGGCGGAGAAAAACACGTTTTATGAGTGACAGGAAGCCCATGAGCACATCCAGCTCTGGAACAATTTTTTGAGGCTGGCAAGGCTCTGCCCCAGCTGGCTCTGGCCCACTTAAAGCACTGTTTTCACCCTCCCTTTTAACTTGTCAATTACTGACATACTAGATACATTATTCTCTCCTTAGCTAAGTGACGTACAAAGACATTATTTGGTAAACACAAACGATGCTGCATTGTTCAACATTAGCCTCCAGAGAACAGGCCATTTAAATGACCAAAAGCTGGACGTGGTGGAGCTTGTGAGTTATCTGGGAGCTTGGTTCACATCGTCTATATATAATACGGGTCATGCCCACCTTAAAACAATTTCATAAGCATCATATAGGTTTTCACACTCTGCACAATGATTGTATATGGTTTGGAGTATTTCCAAAGCATGGAAATGGGTTGGTTCACCAGGAAAGAGGGAAAACTTTGGGGCCACTGGTTGGATCGACCTCCTGGTACCACTATCTTTTTGTTTTCATGTATTTATTTTGTGATATATTTATAAGTAAACCTTTCACACGGAATGAACAAAGTAAAGATAGAACAGAATTAAAAAAAGCACACAATGGCATACAAGTCAAAAAGAAGGTAAACCAACTAAACACATTACAATTTATACAATTAAGACAAGAAACATTTCCTTATCATATTGAAAAGTAAACACTCAATAATAAATGCTGAACAAACGGCTTATTTCAAAACATCAGTGTTAAAACCTAGCACAGCAATGCATACCGACATTTCCTATGCATTTAAAATACTCAGCCAAAACAGACCAGGAGAAGGAACAAGTTACTTACCTGTAACTGTTGTTCTCCAGCATGGGTCTGGCATGGATTCACATGCTCATGAATATTCCCCGTCGTCAGGCTGGGAATCCTCGGTAAAGAAAAAACCAGTATCAGTTTCGTTTCTGATCTGTCTTTCGTAGTAATAACCAATCACTGGTCTCTGCGTCATACTGACCACAGCCAATGACTGCCCTCTACCTAAGCACCGCCTCTGGCAGCCATCTTCAGATTTGGAAGCACGTGAAGTGGCAGTATGACCAAGTGAAGAGCCGCAGAGGGGTAGGCGGGAGGGTTCGCATGTGAATCCATGCCAGACCCATGCTGGAGAACAACAGTTACAGGTAAGTAACTTGTTCCTTCTCCAGCATGGGGTCTGGCATGGATTCACATGCTCATGAATAAAGAATACATAGCAGTACACACATGCACAACCACGGGAGGTGGCAAAGGCTCAACATTAAGCATCACATCAACTCAACATTAAGCATCTTACCTCCTCACCAGGCTCACCTCAGGCGAACAGGTTGCGCAGCACTGCTTGGCCGACCCTGGACTCCTCCCTGGAATCCCGGTCGACGCAGTAGAATTTCGTGAAGGTGTGCGTCGACCTCCACGTAGCAGCCCTGCATATGTCCAGCAGGGGCACACCAGATAGGAACGCCGTGGTAGCTGCGATCGCTCTGGTGGAATGGGCTCTCGGACGGCCAGGCAGCGGTCGGTTTGCCAACCGGTGACAGCACATGATACAGCCGGAGAGCCATCTGGAGATGGAAGCCTTCGAGAGAGCCTTCCCCTGATTGACAGGTCCAAAGTTCACAAAGAGTTGTGACGTCTTCCGAAAACCCTTCGTGCGGTCCACGTAGAACTTCAGCGCTCTAGCTACATCCAGCGAGTGCAAAGTCCTCTCAGCCGGCGACGAAGGCGACGGGAAGAACACAGGTAACACCAAGGGTTCGTTGAGATGGAAGTCCGACGGTACCTTGGGCATGAAGGAGGGGTGCGTCCTGAGCACTACCCTCGTGTCGTGGAAAGTCAAGTACGGGGCCTTGCAGGAAAGGGCCTGGATCTCTCCCACTCGTCGTGCGGAGGTGATGGCCACAAGAAAAGCTGTTTTCCACGATAGAAACTTCAACGGGGCCGAGTGCAGAGGCTCGAACGGAGGTCCCATGAGCTTGGTCAGCACCACGTTGAGCTCCCACGCCGGGGCCGGAGCCTTCACCGGCGGGAACGATCTGAACAGTCCCTTCATGAACTCTTTCACCAGACGATGAGACCACAAGGACGTCCGCCCCGTGGTTCTGGTGTATCGGGAGATCGCAGCAAGATGAATCTTGATGGACGCGTGTGCCAGACCAGCTTTGGCCAGCGTCAGCAGGTACGGCAGTACTTGGGGAGCCGTAATCCGTAGAGGGTTAATCTTCTGTGCGCGGCACCAGACAGAGAACCTCTTCCATTTGTGTCCGTAGCATTTAAGAGTCGAGGACGCCCTGGCCTTTGCAAGAACCTCTCTGCAATCGGCCGGTATGTCGTATCCTCCAAACTCTAGCGCTGCAGGAGCCAGGCCTGCAAGTTCAGCGACTTCGGGTCGTGGTGGAGGATGGCGCCTCCTTCCCTGGAGAGTAGATCTGCGTCCGCCGGCAGCTTGATCGGCGGGGACGCTGACAAGTCCAGCAAGTCCGGGAACCATATCTGCCTCGGCCACGCAGGTGCGACGAGGATCATCCTGCACCGTGACCTCTTGAGCTGGTTGATGAGCCGGATTAGCAGAGGCAAAGGAGGGAACGCGTAGAGGAACAGGCCCTCCCAGGGGAACGAGAAAGCATCGCCCATGCTCCTCGTCTGGGGAAACCTGCTGGCGAACCTCCGGCACTTGGTGTTCGTCGCCGTCGCGAACAGGTCGATCTGGGGTGTGCCCCACCGTCGGAAGAGGCGATCCACCAGATCCTGCCGTAGTTCCCACTCGTGGCACGAGCGCAGCTCCCTGCTGAGTGAGTCGGCGATGGTGTTTTTTATCCCTGCCAGATGAAACGGCACCAGAAAAATCCCTTGGGCGACGGCCCAATGCCATAGGTCCTGCGCCTCCTTGGACAGCGCTGGGGACCTGGTTCCGCCCTGTTTCCTGATGTAAAACATGGTGGTGGTGTTGTCGGTGAAGATCCTCACCACCTTGCCCTTGAGGGACGGAAGGAAGGACCTGAGGGCCCAAAACACTGCACGGAGCTCCAGGACGTTGATATGCAGGGACTTCTCCGTCGGGAGCCAGAGTCCCCTTGCGTGCAGATTTTCGGTGTGCGCTCCCCACCCTTCCAGGGAGGCATCCGTGGTCACAGTCTCCTGGTGGGCTGGGGCCTGGAAGTCCATGTCCGCCGTCAGATGCGCGCGGGTGCCCCACCACCGTATCGCTCGTCGGAAGCTCTCGTCGAGCTTGATCCTTTCCTCGAAGCTGCCCGTCGTCTGGATCCAGCGCGCATCCAGGAATTCTTGCAACGGGCGCATCCGGAGCCTGCACATGGGAATGAGGTAGATGCAGGAAGACATCATCCCGAGGAGGGACTTGATGGACCTCACTTTGGCCGCGTCGGCCACCAACATCCGTTGCACCTTGCCCAAGATGGTCCTGGTCCTCTCCTCCGACGGGGAGGCCAGAAGGGACACTGTGTCGAGCCTCGCTCCCAGAAACAGTGCGACTTGCGCGGGCACCAGGTGGGATTTGGCGTAGTTCACGGAGAATCCCAGGTCCGTGAGGAGTTGGACGGTCCTTGCCGTGTGGACCACGGCGAGCTCCCTCGTCTTGGCGCGGATGAGCCAGTCGTCCAGGTAGGGGTAGACGTGAATCCCCTCGCGGCGCAGCTGCGCCGCCACCGGTGCGAGGCACTTGGTGAATACCCTGGGTGCCGACCGTAGTCCGAAGGGAAGGGCTTTGAACTGGTAATGACGCCCTTGGACCACGAACCTGAGGAATTTCCGGTGCCCCTTTAGGATGGGAATGTGGAAGTAGGCATCCTCCAAATCCAACGACGATAGGAAGTCTCCTTCCTCCAGCTGACCCAGGACGTGCTGGAGGGTGACCATCCGGAACTTCTGCGCCTTGATGAACTTGTTCAGACGTCGCAGGTCTAGGATGGGGCGCCATCCTCCCGTCTTCTTCTTCACGAGGAAGTATCTCGAGTAGACTCCGGAGCCCCGAAGCCTCTTTGGGACGAGTTCGATGGCGCCCTTCCTGAGCATCGCCTTTACCTCCAGGAGAAGTTGAGGGGCGTGAAGTTCTTTCCTGGCCACGGGGGGGACGCGCGGGCACCTTCTTTGAAACTCGAGCGCGTGGCCCCGGGCCAGGGCGTCCAGCACCCAACGGTCGGTGGAGATGGACTCCCACACGCTGACGAAGCCCGCCAGCCGGCCTCCCACCGGGGTGCTTCGGTGGGGGCCCGACCCCACGGCCGGTTCAATCCTGCTTGGACGCGGCCTTGCCGCCTTGACCTCCTTGGCGACGACGGCGGGGTCCGCTAGACTTGCCTCGTCCTCTGTAGGCCTCTTGCGACGACGAGCGGGCCGCTTGACGGTAGGAAGCGAAACCGCCGCCGGAACCTTTGGAGGCGCCCTTGCCTCCGCTGCTCCGAAAGGGCGTCCGTCGTTGCTGCAGAACTCCAAGGGCCCGGGCCGTCTCAGTATCCGCCTTGATGGCCTGAAGGGAATCGTCCACTGTCTTCCCAAACAGATTGTTCCCGTCGAAGGGCATGTCCAGTACTCTGGTCTGGACGTCCTGCCGGAAGTCCGTAGCTTTGAGCCATCCACGACGTCGAAGGCAAACGCCGTTGCCCAGCTGGCGGAACCCAGTGTCGGCGATGTCCGTCGCCACGGTGATGGCGTGGTCCGAGGCCACCTCACCTTCCTGCAGGATCTCCAGGGCCTCCGCCCTCTTGTCGTCCGGCAGAAAATCCAGCAGGGGAGCTATCTTGTACCAGAGCTCCCTGTCGTAGCGAGCCACGATAGCCAAGGCGTTGGCCGCTTTAATCGTCGTCGCTGCCGACGAGATGACTCTACGTCCCATAGCATCCAATTTCCTTCCCTCGCCGTCCGGCGGGGCAGTCGATGTGGAGGCCGCACCCCCCCCCGCTTTCTTCCTGGCTGCCGCGGAGACGACGGAATCCGGGGTAGGCTGCGCCCGGAGGCACAGGGGGGCCGTGTCCGGGACCCGGTACTTTTTCTCGTACCGGTCTCTTCTAGCTGGCGTCGTGGAAGGGTTCTTGAGGAGGGAAAGGCCCTCATCCCAAATGTCGTCCAACAGAGGCACTGCGAGGACCGTCTTCCTCTTGGCCTCGCGCCGCTGATAAAGGAAGCCTTCCTTTTTCTTCTCCTCAGGGCAGAGTTGGAAAAGCTCGGAAGCCCTGGAGATCATGGAGTGGAAAGATCCGATCTCGTCGGGCGGAGAAGCCCTGGCGGGAGGCGACGACGGAAAATCCTCGTCGTATGCCTCGTCGTCCGTACCCGTCGCTGCCGTGTCAGTCCCCGTATCATCCCCTCGGGTGGACGGGGAGGAGGGCTGGACGGGGCGCGACGGTTGAAAAGGAGGTGGTGGATGGATCCTTCTTTTCTTGGTAGGGGGAACACCAGAAGGTCCCGGTTCTGGATCCCCCGACGGGAGAGGTTCCTCCGTCGGTAACGGTAGCCTTGTCCTTATCTCGGAGCATAAGGACTGTATGGCCAACAAAATGGCCGCCGAGTTGTCTTGCGGCGCTGGCAGAGGGGAATCCGACGGGCGAGCAGGGGCCCCGTCGGTATCCTCGACGATGTCGTCGTCGTCACCTGCGTCGGGGTCCATTCCGACGGGCTGGCCTTCTTCCACGCCTAGGCCGTGGCTTAAGACCTCGATCAGCTCCTCTTCTGAGGTTGAGGCCGAATCTACGACGACGCCCTGCCCCCCCTTCTTCTTCCCCACGGAGGGTTTCACGGGGGTCCTATCGATGGGCACAAAAGAAGACTCCCTCCGAGGAGGCAGGGAGATTCTGGGCCCCGAGGTCGCCACCCCTGGTGCAGCCTCCACAGGCTGAGCCAGGGCCGCCGCGACCGTTTCGATAGAGGGCTTGGTCGGATGGATCAAGGCCTTCACCACCTTAGGTGCGCTCACCGCCTTATCCTTGAGGGAGGGGGCACTGCCACGCTCCTCCTCTGCCTTAGAGCTCGACCGGGGCCTCTCCAGGAGCTTCGCCGGGTGCTCGGCCTTCCTCTTACCCGACCCAGAGCGTTGGCTCGTGGTTGATGGTGCCGGGGAGGGTGCGCCCTGCCTGGCGCCCGTAGAGCCCGACCGTTCGGCGCTCCCGGTGCCAGCGGACTCGCGGTGCTTAGCCTTATGTTGGGCCCCCGTCGCCGGGGCGCCCTCAAAGGTCTTAGAAGACCGCTCGGATTTCTTCTTCTTCTCGCCAGACGGGCTCTTACCCTCCAGCCAGTTGGCGAGACGTTGATGGCGGTCCTTCATGGTCCGTTCCGACATGTTGCCGCAAAACGCACAGTCCTTCTCCACGTGCGTCTTGTCCTCATGAAGGCAGTAAAGGCAGAAAGAGTGTTTGTCCTCCTTAAAGACGTTCTGCAGCTGGCATCCAGGGCAGACCCTGAACAGCTTTCCGGGCGTCGAGCTTCCCTTCTCCTGGGCCATCTCCGAGACCGGGCCTGAGAAGCTTCTGGAGTCCTCCGAAGTGTAGCTCGACGAAATCTTCACCCTTGAGGGGCACAGACGAATCCGACACGGGTCCCCGTTGATCGGATGTAGGATCGGTGGAGCTTGAGGCTCTTTTGACCGAAAGAATCGAAGTTTTTTGTGAAAAAGCGCGAAAAATAGCACTAACGCTCGAGAGCAATAGCACGAGGATCCCAACACATGAACGTGCGGTAAAAATCTGAAGATGGCTGCCAGAGGCGGTGCTTAGGTAGAGGGCAGTCATTGGCTGTGGTCAGTATGACGCAGAGACCAGTGATTGGTTATTACTACGAAAGACAGATCAGAAACGAAACTGATACTGGTTTTTTCTTTACCGAGGATTCCCAGCCTGACGACGGGGAATATTCATGAGCATGTGAATCCATGCCAGACCCCATGCTGGAGAAAAAGCAAAACTATTGTACACACATTTTAAATAGAAACTGAGTGCAGAAAGCTGTAGGAGTTAAACACGTTGTAATAAGGTGCCTCCAAGTTTCAACTTCCTGAAAACAGTATCGACACAGCCTCTCCTCCCTGGGAATGCCTGATCTGGCTCCAACGGCCTCATGTGTTAAAAACAAATTCTGCTTTAAATGTAAGAAGTTAGCTCTAAAATCACGGGCCAGATGCTTCAATACAAAAGAAGGCATTGCACTGAAAGGTTTAGTTTCCAATCTACAATGAAAACATACGTGCTAATGCAAGCTTGAATTGCATGTAGCAATCGAATCGTGCTCAAATATGTTAATGTTTGACCTTGATGAACACACTTCATTCAGCACACTGTCACATTTAGGAGCCCATGACTGCAAAACACTAAAGTTGGTCTTTCAAATATATAAAAAGCGAATGAGCAGGAGGTTTCAAAATGTTTCTATCCAATTGGATCACTTTCCAATCCATACGGGCAAATAGTGATAAAAGGCCTAACTCGTGTCTAATCATTCCAGTTGGAACACCCTGGGGAAGAGAAAGGGAATCCCTCCAAATAACAGCCTCAATGTTATTCCAAACAGCCTTATCATGATTAAATTCTGCACAGTAAGTGATCTCAGGGAATTTTTTTAATTAAAAAACATCAACAACAGCGTAACAGAAAAGTGTGCAAACACGGCGATCAAGCTCTCACATTTGCGCCGCAGCCACGGTAGCAGCAGTGCGCAGATGTGGTGTTGATGTAACTTTATTAGCAGTGCTAAAAAAACTCAACACCTAGCTATTTAAATTGAATCACTGTTTCAAGTTTGGAATGATTAATACCCCAACTAATAGAACTGCATTTTTTACGGTGCTTACAAGGGGACACTATTAAAACCTTGGTTTTAGCAACATTGATTTTCAAGTCTAAACCAACCAAGTAGTTATTCTGGCTCACCAAGGAGCATTGCAGCCCGATCCGCGGATGGTCACAGAGCAGAAGATCGTCCTCATACGCTAGGTACTGGATCTTTAGGTTCACCAAGCGAGCCAGATGCACATTAATTAAGCAATAATCCCTGAGCAGGGGGGCAATACCACCTCAGGTAATACCCCGGGGCATTACCTGAAGTGGTTACGCCACCACTGCAAGGGGCTTATTGCTATTAGTACCCTGCCTCATAAGACCAGGGTACTAAAAGCATTTTTGTTTCTGTTCCGAAATGCTCCAGCGTTTCATAACAGAAACATTGTTTTATTTTTTTAAATGGCCGCTGGGGAAGGGAAAACTAAGTCCGTTTTCCCTTTTCATGGCGACCTTTGAAAAAAGTAAATACAAAAAATGTCTGCCATGGAAACAGGAGAAGGGACCACATGTAGTCCCTTTTCTGTGTCTGTTGACACAATCAAAGGCCTGTGTAAGAACTAAAAAAGCTATATACAGAGGCCTTTTAGTAATTAAGACTTGATTGGTCAACAAATGAAACATTATATATATAATTATATTAGAAAAAAAGACCAAACAGGACCGAAGTCCAAAGATGCGGATTGGACATAAACGCAGCGTTTGAAAGCCCATCTGGTCGGGGGGCCTTTGAAGATTTTAATTTCATTACTGTAGACATATTTTCATCCAAGTCAAACTGCAAAGTCCACTTGATTGGCCAGGCGGAGGCCTATGTTTAATATGGAGTTGCCAGCGCTCCCTGCACGCCTGACTCCATCTCGGCGTTGCAGGTGAGCGTGGCACTCCAGGTAAGGCTGGGCATGGGCTGCCTCTATTTTGGCCAGCAGTGGCCCCTGCAAGCCCACGCCATGCCCAAAAGCATCCCTCTCCTGCGGCTCCCCTTCCCTCCCTCCTCCCACCTCCCTGCCCGCCCCCGTCCAGTGATTGGCCAGGCTGAGGCCTATGTTTAATATGGAGTTGCCAACGCTCCCTGCACACCTGATTCCATCTCAGCGTTGCAGGTGAGCGCCGCACTCCAGGTAATGCTGGGCATGGGCTGCCTCCATTTTGGCCAGCAGTGGCCGCGGCAAACCCACGCCATGCCCCGAAGCGTCCCTCTCCTGCGGCTCCCCTTCCCTCCCTCCTCCCGCCTCCCTGCCCGCCCCCGTCCAGTGATTGGCCAGGCTGAGGCCTATGTTTAATATGGAGTTGCCAGCACTCCCTGCACGCCTGATTCCATCTCAGCGTTGCAGGTGAGCGCGGCACTCCAGGTAAGGCTGGGCATTGGCTGCCTCCATTTTGGCCAGCAGTGGCCCCGGCAAGCCCACGCCATGCCCCGAAGTGTCCCTCTCCTGCGGCTCCCCTTCCCTCCCTCCTCCCGCCTCCCTGCCCGCCCCCGTCCAGTGATTGGCCAGGCTGACGCCTATGTTTAATATGGAGTTGCCAGCGCTCCCTGCACGCCTGATTCCATTTCGGCGTTGCAGGTGAGCGCAGCACTCCAGGTAAGGCTGGGCATGGGCTGCCTACATTTTGGCCAGCAGTGGCCCCGGCAAGCCCACGCTATGCCCCGAAGGGTCCCTCTCCTGCGGCTCCCTTTCCCTCCCTCCTTCCACCTCCCTGCCCACCCCCTCAGCCCTATTGGTCCATCAAGGCTCTTAAGCCATCTTCCCAGGGCAGCCCCTGCCCGGCAGCCCCTACAGCTAAGATCCCCGAGGCGAAGGACGGATACACAAAGTGTCTGCAGGTGTCAGCAGGGAAAGCCAAGGAAGCCAACAGACACCAACAAAACTGTGAGTGTGGCAGGGGTGGGGTGTAGAGCAATCAATCTACTCCAGAAAGCCCCTGTCACTCTACCTTACCTCCCATAACGTAGACTACCATAGACTTTAATAATATATACTTATGAAGACTTGTGACCACTGTAAATGGAATGTAAATGTTGCCATGAGATGAATATGCTAGTGCCACACATGTATGGAGCTGAACCCTAGCTTGCGTCGCATCTAGATAGAAGTGTGATTGCTAGCATTTGCCACACTCAGGATTCTTGCCTTTAGCCTGCGCCGCATCTAGATAGAAACGTGACTGTTAGCATGTGCCACACTCGTATTGAATTCTGAACTTTTTCTTCCGTCGCTTCTGGATGGAAGTGTGAGTGTCGGCATGTGCTGCACCTAGATGGAATCCCATAATTGCAATATTAGCATATGCCACACTTAGATGAAATTTCTCAAGCCTAGTCTGCGCCAGATCTAGACAGAAATGTGATTATTAGCATATGTGATTCTTAGCATGCACCACACTTGAATTCTTAACCTAGCTTGCATCGCATCTAGACAGAAATGTGATTGCCACACTTAGATGGAATTTCTCAAGTTTAACCTGCGTTGCATCTAGACAGAAATGTGATTGTTAGCATATGCCACACTTAGATGGAATTTCTCAAGCCTAGTCTGCGCCAAATCTAGACAGAAATGTGATCGTTAGCATATGCCACACTTGGATGGAATTTCTCAAGCGTAGTCTGTGCCAGATCTAGACAGAAATGTGATCGTTAGCATATGCCACACTTAGATGGAATTTCTCAAGCCTAGTCGGCGCCAGATCTAGACAGAAATGTGATCGTTAGCATATGCCACACTTAGATGTAATTTCTCAAGCCTAGTCTGTGCCAGATCTAGACAGAAATGTGATTGTTAGCATATGCCACACTAGATCTAGACAGAAATGTGATTGTTAGCATATGCTACACTTGGATGGAATTTCTCAAGCCTAGTCTGCGCCAGATCTAGACAGAAATGTGATCGTTAGCATATGCCACACTTGGATGGAATTTCGCAAGTGTAGTCTGCGCCAGATCTAGACAGAAATGTGATCGTTAGCATATGCCACACTTGGATGGAATTTCTCAAGCCTAGTCTGCGCCAGATCTAGACAGAAATGTGATTGTTAGCATATGCCACACTTAGATGGAATTTCTCAAGGCTAGTCTGCGCCAGATCTAGACAGAAATGTGATCGTTAGCATATACCACACTTGGATGGAATTTCTCAAGCCTAGTCTGTGCCGGATCTAGACAGAAATGTGATTGTTAGCATATGCCACACTTGGATGGAATTTCTCATGCCTAGTCTGGGCCGGATCTAGACAGAAATGTGATTGTTAGCATATGCCACACTTGGATGGAATTTCTCAAGCCTAGTCTGCGCCAGATCTAGACAGAAATGTGATCGTTAGCATATGCCACACTTGGATGGAATTTCTCAAGCCTAGTCGGCGCCAGATCTAGACACAAATGTGATTGTTAGCATATGCCACACTTGGATGGAATTTCTCAAGCCTAGTCTGCGCCAGATCTAGACAGAAATGTGATCGTTAGCATATGCCACACTTGGATGGAATTTCTCAAGCGTAGTTTGCGCCAGATCTAGACAGAAATGTGATTGTTAGCATATGCCACACTTGGATGGAATTTCTCAAGCCTAGTGGGTGCCAGATCTAGACAGAAATGAGATTGTTAGCATATGCCACACTTAGATGGAATTTCTCAAGCGTAGTGTGTGCCAGATCTAGACAGAAATGTGATTATTAGCATATGCCACACTTGGATGGAATTTCTCAAGCGTAGTTTGCGCCAGATCTAGACAGAAATGTGATTGTTAGCATATGCCACACTTGGATGGAATTTCTCAAGCCTAGTGGGTGCCAGATCTAGACAGAAATGAGATTGTTAGCATATGCCACACTTAGATGGAATTTCTCAAGCCACGTCTGCGCCAGATCTAGACAGAAATGTGATCGTTAGCATATGCCACACTTGGATGGAATTTCTCAAGCGTAGTTTGCGCCAGATCTAGACAGAAATGTGGTTGTTAGCATATGCCACACTTAGATGGAATTTCTCAAGCCTAGTCTGTGCCAGATCTAGACAGAAATGTGATTGTTAGCATATGCCACACTAGATCTAGACAGAAATGTAATTGTTAGCATATGCCACACTTGGATGGAATTTCTCAAGCCTAGTCTGCGCCAGATCTAGACAGAAATGTGATTGTTAGCATATGCCACACTTAGATGGAATTTCACAAGCCTAGTCTGCGCCAGATCTAAACAGAAATGTGATTGTTAGCATATGCCAGACTTGGATGGAATTTCTCAAGCCTAGTCTGCGCCAGATCTAGACAGAAATGTGATTGTTAGCATATGCCACACTTAGATGGAATTTCTCAAGCCTAGCCTGCGCCAGATCTAGACAGAAATGTGATTGTTAGCATATGCCACACTTAGATGGAATTTCTCAAGCCTAGCCTGCGCCAGATCTAGACAGAAATGTGATTGTTAGCATATGCCAGACTTGGATGGAATTTCTCAAGCCTAGACTGTGCCAGATCTAGACATAAATGTAATTGTTAGCATATGCCAGACTTAGATGGAATTTCTAAAGCCTAGTCTGCGCCAGATCTAGACAGAAATGTGATTATTAGCATATGCCACACTTAGATGGAATTTCTCAAGTTTAGCCTCCGTCGCATCTAGACAGAAATGTGATTGTTAGCATATATGATTCTCAGCATGCACCACACTTAGAATTCTGAACCTAGTTTGCGTCGCATCTAGATAGAAATGTGACTGTCAGCATGTGCCACTCTAGATGGAATCCCAATTGCAAGGACAGCAATGCCAACTAACCAACCAACTAACAATTCCATCCCTCTGCATACACCTCTCAAACTATAACTAAACACAACCACAAACCTAAAACACAGCAATCGCACAAACTTCACTACAATGCAACAACAAAACAAACCACACATAGACTTGAACAACAGCACACAACAACTACGGACCACAAAACACCCCAAGGCCATACAACGGACCGACCGGGCTGAGGCTGTCAACAGCACATCACTGCTCTCTTGCACTTTTCCAGCTTATTCCCACTAACCCAACCCCTCTCCTCCCCTTTTTCAGAGCCGCCAGAGCGCCAGGGGACCACTTTGGTGGTGATAGTGTGCGGTACAAATGTCCTTTAACATTAACATAAAGCCCTGAGAAATGACACCCAACATTTGCCAGCAATGGCCTGCGCCTGAAGAGAATCCTGGAGAGGCAGTGACTTAATGAGGGACCAAAAGGCAACCAAGTGCTTTTGAGCAAAACTTCCAAGCATAGACTCAGAGTCACGTTGAATCATCAGATTTTTGTGAGATTTTAGCTAATTAGAAAAATACCTTTTTAGGTTACGTGCCACAGGGCCATAAGAGATGTTCCCTTTATTGAGGTTTCTAATGTTAGATGTCAATACCCTCTTCTTAAGTTATACAGCGGGGTCAAAGGTGTAACAATGTGGTTTATCACTAACCAGGGGAGCCAGTTTACCGCTTAATTTAAGGCCGCTTAAGAAATCCTGGACAGCCCAACCATTCTTTAGAGGTGACATAATATAGCTATTGTTATTATGAATAATGTTAATAACTCAATTTTTAAAATAGTCAGAGAAAGCCAGTCTCCATATCACGGCAGAGTCTCTAGGCCTAATTTGCAGTGCCAAACTTAAAGCTGCAACACCCTCTTGGAGCAAAGGAAGTGCAAGGTCTAAGCACAATACACCATGGTCACTTTCACATGAGTCAGAAATGGTCAAATTTACTCAACAATCATACATTGAACACGAAACAAAAAATATAGTCCAGTGTCGATTGAGAATGGGTATTGTGCCAGGTAAAGTTAGGAGGGCAATCACCGGGAACATTCCCATTAACTATAAATTCCAAGATTCCATCTCCTGGTGAATTTCAACACTGCGGACCCTGGAATTATGGGCAACACTCAAACGCTGATCTTTCAAATAATTAATGGGACCAAACACCCGCTGTTAAAATCACAGTGTATCCCACTCTATGGAAACCAAAAACAATAATAATTCAGATAATACTGCAAGGAAGTATGATATATCAGATTTAGATTGAATGAAATACACATTTGCAAGAAGACAGAAGAGCAAGCATTTGGACCGAGGCTCTTGCCAGCTTAGTTTGACCAGTAAGATATCAGAACGAATAGTTTGATATTTGGACATTACGTTTCCACAATTATTCTTAATCGTAGAAAGAAGCCCCCTGGAGGGCTTACCAAGGGGGTTGCATTGTGCTTTTTGCTCACAGATTGTGAACCCATCAAGAATGGGAAGTTCCACGATCCATGTTCCCTGCAAGTGGCTAAGCAGGTAATTGTTATGATGCATCTCACGGTGTCGGAGAGCCTGGGTAGAATATGTATGAATGAGTGGTGGGGGCGTGGCTTGGCGCCGATGGCGAGCGGTAGCTGATCTGCCGAGCTCCGGCCGAGACGCCGTTTCCTGATCCTTTTTCTCCGGCTCACGTGCGGCCCCAGCCCTTGCAGAGGGATGTGCGGTTGGGGGAAGCGGTTCTGCATCTGAATAACTATTGGGCTCGCCGAATGGGACCCCCAGGCGCAGCTGCGGCCCCAAAACGGCTCTTCCCCCTCCCGCTCTAGTCGGATCCAAGATGGCGCCTCGCATTGCATAGCGGAGCCTACGAGGGGTATCCCTCCCCCGACGGACTTCCAGGCCTGATGGGAAGAAGCGGAAGCACGAGAAATTAAAACGACTCCCCCCGGTGCCGCCTGTCTGGCAGAGGACTGTCCCGGCTCGGGTCACTCCACCGATCCAGCCCCACAAGAAAAGGCGCGCGGCTTCCCGCCCACCCTTACTCTTCTGAAACTCGCCTCTGTGGGCTGCACAACCAGACACGGGGGCAAAACACAGCTCACGGCCCGAAATTCGGCTAAGCAGAGGGCCCCACTAGCAACTCCGCAAGCGATCTATCCTTTGAGGCCTAGGACATCCGCAACCATCACCTCAAGATGGCCGCCAAGAATAAGTCCAGAGCCGCCACCATGGACTCCTTTGTTTCCGCTAAGGTGAAGACCCCCGCTCTGGCCGGAGCCAGCTCCTCTGAAGCCGCACGGACGAGCGAGGGGGTGGCCGCCGATAACCACTCGTAGATACTTGATGCCATAGCCTCATTAAAAACGCACATTGACTCTAAGATCGACGAATTCAAAGTTGAAATTCAACTGATCCGCCAAGACGCTCGCAACTTAGCGGAGAGGGTTGCGACCGTCGAACAGTCGATGGAGGAAACATCCACAGCCACTACAGCCATGAATTCAGAAGTTGCCCTCCTGAAGAGGAAAGTTGCCTTCCTGGAGGAAAAGGCGGAGGAGGCCGAAGGTCGGGCCAGACGGAGCAACATCAGGATCCTGGGTGTCCCGGAGGGGAACGAGGGGGCAAATACCACATCCTTCGTTGAAACCCTTCTGCTGCAAGAAATAGGGGCCGGCAAACTGACCCAGGGATTCTCAGTCGAGAGGGCCCACAGATCCCTCCAGAGGCGCCCCCCCCTGGATCGCACCCCAGACCTATAATCGCTAAGATACTGAACTTTCAGGACAGAGAAACTATTTTACGGCGATCCAGGGAGGGGGGCCCCATCGAAAGAGGGGACTCCAAAATCTCTATCTACCCGGACTACACGCAGAAGGTTCAGAGAGAGCGGAATTCATTTGTCCCGATAAAAGCTAGGCTCCGACAACTGAACCTAAAATACAGATTGCTATATCCATCACGCCTCAGGGTCGTCTACAAAGAGCGGCTGGTATTCCTTGATAATCCAGAGGCAGCCACCATGTGGCTAGAGGATAATAACCTGGCGGATGGCAAGGACAACTCACGGAATGAGGCCTAACCCCCCCTGATCCCACAAGCGACCCCCAAGTAACAGTAAGAATCATCGTACATGACGCTGGACCACAGAAGGTAATCCAACTTCAGTTTTTCACTCGGAAACGGCCTCGCTCGGCTCCGCCGCCAGGCCCTCGCCCCACCCCCAGCGTAGAATTCACCCGGTCTAGGCACCCGCCTGACCTAGCTCGCGCCCGACTCCCGGATGGGCTCCGACGGCTCGAGAGCGCCTGAGCACCACGACAATGTTGTAGTCGCTGGGCGCACCAGTTTGAGTTCTGTTATTAGTTTTATTAGTTGTACAGTCTTCATGCTTCTTTCGCCAACAAAGACCGAGATGGGTCCAGGACGTGACCCCGACGACTGGAACTTAGTGTTGTTCCCCGCAGCCCACCTACGGAGGACTAAAGCAGAGCCGGACTCCGGAGACCGAGTCCCGCATTACATCCGAAACTCAGACCCGATGGCGGCACAGTTCACTGTGAGACATGGAATGGTAGGGGTATGGGCTCATACCTCAGACGCAATCGTATACAATCCTATCTCAAGAGGAAGAAAGTTTCGTTTGCACTCCTCCAAGAGACTCACCTCACGATGGAGGCCATGTCCAAGATTGCAGACCGATGGGCTGGGACTGTGAGAGGGTCCCCCTACTCCAAATATGCCAGAGGGGTGCTCATATGGATAAGCCCGGATGTGCCCTTCCAGATGGAGGGGAGTGAACAAGATAAAGAAGGGAGATACGTAGTGGTTTGGGGCACAATGGAACAGACCCCAGTTTGCCTGGTCAACTCCTACTTCCCACACCACGGAATACCGGCGTACCTCGCCACAATGATTACAAAGCTGATTCGGCACCGGGACCGCACCTTCATATGGGGAGGGGACTTCAATTGTGTTGCTGATGCAAGCGCGGACAGATAGCTGCCCCCCCCCACACCCGACCAACCTTGCTTCCCGTGCCCTGAGGGAAACTCTGGAGCAGCTCAATCTAGTGGACATCTGGAGGGAACATCATCCGGCTGACAGGATTTACTCCCACTACTCGGCCCCTCACGGAGTCCATACAAGAATTGACTACCTGTTCATCAACAAAGAGCTCGCCCCACATGCTGCAGCTACAGAGTACCTGGGGCGAACGATCTCCGACCACTCCCCACTGACCATGCTATGGCAGTTGAGGGGCCCCAGACCCCCGACCCCCATGTGGAAGATGCCGACTGCAGCACTTGAAGATCTCGAGTTCAGGGAAGACCTTGCCGAAAAATTGGAACATTACCTGGAAATCAACATGGGGTCGGTATTCTCCTGGGGCACATTATGGGAAGCTATGAAGGTGGTGACCAGAGGTGAAATTATATCGAGAGCCGGTGGTACTCGCAGGCAATTGCAGAGAACGCTTGAAGCACGAGAAGCTGAGATCTCCCGGCTAGAATCTGCTCACGACAACTCCACAGAGGCCGAGAATAAATTGAAGGAAGCCCGCGCAGAATGTCAACAAGCATGGGAAAGACTAGAGAAATTTGATTTCACCACACACACCACCCGATCCCACAAAGAATCGGATAAACCAGGGAGATTACTGGCCTGGCTCTGCAAGCGAGAACACCCCAAACACCTCCCAGTGGAGATACGGGACGCCGATGGGACATCCCACACGACCCAGCTGGGGATCAATGAAGCCTTTGCCAAATTTTACACCGAACTGTATGCTCACAAGACGCAAATTCCTACTGAAGACATTATAGACACACTTGAGGAGATAGAAGTTCCCCGCATCTCACTCGAGCAGAGAGAGGAACTGGAGATGGAGATCACTCTTGAGGACGTACAAGGGGCGATCAGGTCCCTCTCTAACAACAAAGCCCCTGGCAGTGACGGCCTCCCACCTCAGTTTTACAAGGCTTATGAGTCCATCCTCACCCCAGTTCTCCACGAGGTCTACCAGGAGGCATACACGAATGGGATTCTCCCCAACACCATGAAAGAAACCATAATCGTCCCTATGCTCAAGCCGCACAAATCGCCCACTGATTGTGAGTCCTACCGTCCTCTGGCCATGCTAAACTACGATGCCAAGATCCTCACATCCATATTGGCTCGCAAGCTGGCCAGAGTGGTGGGATCCATCGTCCATGAAGACCAGAACGGATTTGTGCCTGGGCGCAACACCACTGCTAACCTCAGGAGGCTACAGCATGTAATGGCTGCAACATACGAGAGGGACGAGGACCTGGCGGTGTTGTCGCTCGATGCTATCAAGGCCTTCGACTCCATATACTGGGAATGGATCAGGGAGGTCCTGAGAAGATTTGGCTTCGGAGGGGGCTTCATCAGGTGGATCGAGGTCCTCTATAATTCCCCAATGGCGAGAGTGAAAACGGGAAGAACGGTATCAGCAGCCTGGGAAATACAAAGGGGAACGAGACAGGGGTGTCCGCTATCGCCCATGCTGTACATACTGGGCCTGGAACCGATTGCATTGTACTTCAGGCAGCAGCTTTTCGACGCTGGTATTAAGGTGGGCACTGTACACCACATAATATCTCTATACGCAGACGATGTCCTCCTCTACTTAAGCACTCCCGAGGTTAACGCACCGACAGCACTGGAGGTACTAGATAATTACGCGAAGTACTCGGGGATCCGATTCAGCAGAAGGAAGTCCTCTGCCTTTCCCCTGGCGGGCCTTCGCAACATTCCAGAAAGCAAACTTCCAGAGATAGGAATAGGTTGGCAACTGGTCAAGTTCCGTTATCTGGGGATCAACGTAAGCCACACCCCACTACTCACGCACGAACACAATACGGAGGTCGCCATCATGAGTCTTCGACGCTCCATAAAATTCTGGTCTAAGCTCCCACTGGCCATGGTGGGCAGGGCAGCGATAGTCAAGATGATCGTACTCCCCCGATTCCTATATTTCTTTGTGAACATTTGCCATTACGTTCGACCGCCCTTCTTCAAGAAGCTGGAGGCTATCATCAGGGACTTCCTTTGGGGCCCCCACAGGCACAAACTGTCACTATCTGTTCTCTCCCTGCCACATAAAGAGGGTGGAATAAAGCTGCCGGATCTCCAGTTATACTACCTGGCCGCCCAGCTGAGTCACATAACGAAATGGCTTTCAGACGAATCTTCGGCTGAGACGGAACTACTGAGGCAATCCTCGAACAATGTGATCCCCAAGGAGACCCTGTGGCATCCTATATGGCAATCCCTGGTCACCTCACAACTGATTGACCTGGGAAGGAAGATATGGGCCAGGTCCTGCTACATCAGGAGAGTACAACACCCATATTCTCCGGATAACCCCATCTTAGCAGACACCTGCCGAACGGATGCAGACCTCTCCACGGCAAGGAGGTGGGAAGAAGCCGGCATATACACGTGGGGCGACATGTACGAGGAAGGGGAATTCAGGGACTTTGAATCTCTTAAGGCCGCCGAAGGAATACCCCCGGGCCAGTTCCTCTGGTACCACCGCCTTAAACAGACTGCCAAGAAACAGTGGACCGGCTGGCCGGAGGAACCCTCCCCCGACCCTCTACTTCAAGAAATGCATGACCTCTCGGATGGCTGGAGACCAGTCTCCAGGCTCTACAGCAGACTATGCGACAAACCGAACCCTAAAGGCAAAGATCTGAGAGCGAAATGGGAAGCGGATTTTGAGACCCCGATCACGGATAAAGAATGGGAGAGAGCGCTAATATTTCCCAAAAAAGTGTCCAGGAATACCAGATTTGGTCAGATTCAACTGAACGTCCTGTACAGGACATACATGACCCCTCATAGGGTCGCCTCCTTCAATAAGACATCCTCCCCTGCATGCCCATGGTGTGGGAGCGATAAAGCGGACATGATCCACATGTTCTGGACTTGCACTAAGGCGATGACACTATGGTCCAAAGCCAAACAGACTTGCATGGACGCTGGAATGACGAGGTACGAATGGACCCCTGGCGAGTGCCTCCTGGGGAAGGAACAAGTTACTTACCTGTAACTGTTGTTCTCCAGCATGGGTCTGGCATGGATTCACATGCTCATGAATATTCCCCGTCGTCAGGCTGGGAATCCTCGGTAAAGAAAAAACCAGTATCAGTTTCGTTTCTGATCTGTCTTTCGTAGTAATAACCAATCACTGGTCTCTGCGTCATACTGACCACAGCCAATGACTGCCCTCTACCTAAGCACCGCCTCTGGCAGCCATCTTCAGATTTGGAAGCACGTGAAGTGGCAGTATGACCAAGTGAAGAGCCGCAGAGGGGTAGGCGGGAGGGTTCGCATGTGAATCCATGCCAGACCCATGCTGGAGAACAACAGTTACAGGTAAGTAACTTGTTCCTTCTCCAGCATGGGGTCTGGCATGGATTCACATGCTCATGAATAAAGAATACATAGCAGTACACACATGCACAACCACGGGAGGTGGCAAAGGCTCAACATTAAGCATCACATCAACTCAACATTAAGCATCTTACCTCCTCACCAGGCTCACCTCAGGCGAACAGGTTGCGCAGCACTGCTTGGCCGACCCTGGACTCCTCCCTGGAATCCCGGTCGACGCAGTAGAATTTCGTGAAGGTGTGCGTCGACCTCCACGTAGCAGCCCTGCATATGTCCAGCAGGGGCACACCAGATAGGAACGCCGTGGTAGCTGCGATCGCTCTGGTGGAATGGGCTCTCGGACGGCCAGGCAGCGGTCGGTTTGCCAACCGGTGACAGCACATGATACAGCCGGAGAGCCATCTGAAGATGGAAGCCTTCGAGAGAGCCTTCCCCTGATTGACAGGTCCAAAGTTCACAAAGAGTTGTGACGTCTTCCGAAAACCCTTTGTGCGGTCCACGTAGAACTTCAGCGCTCTAGCTACATCCAGCGAGTGCAAAGTCCTCTCAGCCGGCGACGAAGGCGACGGGAAGAACACAGGTAACACCAAGGGTTCGTTGAGATGGAAGTCCGACGGTACCTTGGGCATGAAGGAGGGGTGCGTCCTGAGCACTACCCTCGTGTCGTGGAAAGTCAAGTACGGGGCCTTGCAGGAAAGGGCCTGGATCTCTCCCACTCGTCGTGCGGAGGTGATGGCCACAAGAAAAGCTGTTTTCCACGATAGAAACTTCAACGGGGCCGAGTGCAGAGGCTCGAACGGAGGTCCCATGAGCTTGGTCAGCACCACGTTGAGCTCCCACGCCGGGGCCGGAGCCTTCACCGGCGGGAACGATCTGAACAGTCCCTTCATGAACTCTTTCACCAGACGATGAGACCACAAGGACGTCCGCCCCGTGGTTCTGGTGTATCGGGAGATCGCAGCAAGATGAATCTTGATGGACGCGTGTGCCAGACCAGCTTTGGCCAGCGTCAGCAGGTACGGCAGTACTTGGGGAGCCGTAATCCGTAGAGGGTTAATCTTCTGTGCGCGGCACCAGACAGAGAACCTCTTCCATTTGTGTCCGTAGCATTTAAGAGTCGAGGACGCCCTGGCCTTTGCAAGAACCTCTCTGCAATCGGCCGGTATGTCGTATCCTCCAAACTCTAGCGCTGCAGGAGCCAGGCCTGCAAGTTCAGCGACTTCGGGTCGTGGTGGAGGATGGCGCCTCCTTCCCTGGAGAGTAGATCCGCGTCCGCCGGCAGCTTGATCGGCGGGGACGCTGACAAGTCCAGCAAGTCCGGGAACCATATCTGCCTCGGCCACGCAGGTGCGACGAGGATCATCCTGCACCGTGACCTCTTGAGCTGGTTGATGAGCCGGATTAGCAGAGGCAAAGGAGGGAACGCGTAGAGGAACAGGCCCTCCCAGGGGAACGAGAAAGCATCGCCCATGCTCCTCGTCTGGGGAAACCTGCTGGCGAACCTCCGGCACTTGGTGTTCGTCGCCGTCGCGAACAGGTCGATCTGGGGTGTGCCCCACCGTCGGAAGAGGCGATCCACCAGATCCTGCCGTAGTTCCCACTCGTGGCACGAGCGCAGCTCCCTGCTGAGTGAGTCGGCGATGGTGTTTTTTATCCCTGCCAGATGAAACGGCACCAGAAAAATCCCTTGGGCGACGGCCCAATGCCACAGGTCCTGCGCCTCCTTGGACAGCGCTGGGGACCTGGTTCCGCCCTGTTTCCTGATGTAAAACATGGTGGTGGTGTTGTCGGTGAAGATCCTCACCACCTTGCCCTTGAGGGACGGAAGGAAGGACCTGAGGGCCCAAAACACTGCACGGAGCTCCAGGACGTTGATATGCAGGGACTTCTCCGTCGGGAGCCAGAGTCCCCTTGCGTGCAGATTTTCGGTGTGCGCTCCCCACCCTTCCAGGGAGGCATCCGTGGTCACAGTCTCCTGGTGGGCTGGGGCCTGGAAGTCCATGCCCGCCGTCAGATGCGCGCGGGTGCCCCACCACCGTATCGCTCGTCGGAAGCTCTCGTCGAGCTTGATCCTTTCCTCGAAGCTGCCCGTCGTCTGGATCCAGCGCGCATCCAGGAATTCTTGCAACGGGCGCATCCGGAGCCTGCACATGGGAATGAGGTAGATGCAGGAAGACATCATCCCGAGGAGGGACTTGATGGACCTCACTTTGGCCGCGTCGGCCACCAACATCCGTTGCACCTTGATGGTCCTGGTCCTCTCCTCCGACGGGGAGGCCAGAAGGGACACTGTGTCGAGCCTCGCTCCCAGAAACAGTGCGACTTGCGCGGGCACCAGGTGGGATTTGGCGTAGTTCACGGAGAATCCCAGGTCCGTGAGGAGTTGGACGGTCCTTGCCGTGTGGACCACGGCGAGCTCCCTCGTCTTGGCGCGGATGAGCCAGTCGTCCAGCAAGGGGTAGACGTGAATCCCCTCGCGGCGCAGCTGCGCCGCCACCGGTGCGAGGCACTTGGTGAATACCCTGGGTGCCGACCGTAGTCCGAAGGGAAGGGCTTTGAACTGGTAATGACGCCCTTGGACCACGAACCTGAGGAATTTCCGGTGCCCCTTTAGGATGGGAATGTGGAAGTAGGCATCCTCCAAATCCAACGACGATAGGAAGTCTCCTTCCTCCAGCTGACCCAGGACGTGCTGGAGGGTGACCATCCGGAACTTCTGCGCCTTGATGAACTTGTTCAGACGTCGCAGGTCTAGGATGGGGCGCCATCCTCCCGTCTTCTTCTTCACGAGGAAGTATCTCGAGTAGACTCCGGAGCCCCGAAGCCTCTTTGGGACGAGTTCGATGGCGCCCTTCCTGAGCATCGCCTTTACCTCCAGGAGAAGTTGAGGGGCGTGAAGTTCTTTCCTGGCCACGGGGGGGACGCGCGGGCACCTTCTTTGAAACTCGAGCGCGTGGCCCCGGGCCAGGGCGTCCAGCACCCAACGGTCGGTGGAGATGGACTCCCACACGCTGACGAAGCCCGCCAGCCGGCCTCCCACCGGGGTGCTTCGGTGGGGGCCCGACCCCACGGCCGGTTCAATCCTGCTTGGACGCGGCCTTGCCGCCTTGACCTCCTTGGCGACGACGGCGGGGTCCGCTAGACTTGCCTCGTCCACTGTAGGCCTCTTGCGACGACGAGCGGGCCGCTTGACGGTAGGAAGCGAAACCGCCGCCGGAACCTTTGGAGGCGCCCTTGCCTCCGCTGCTCCGAAAGGGCGTCCGTCGTTGCTGCAGAACTCCAAGGGCCCGGGCCGTCTCAGTATCCGCCTTGATGGCCTGAAGGGAATCGTCCACTGTCTTCCCAAACAGATTGTTCCCGTCGAGACGTCCTGCCGGAAGTCCGTAGCTTTGAGCCATCCACGACGTCGAAGGCAAACGCCGTTGCCCAGCTGGCGGAACCCAGTGTCGGCGATGTCCGTCGCCAAGGTGATGGCGTGGTCCGAGGCCACCTCACCTTCCTGCAGGATCTCCAGGGCCTCCGCCCTCTTGTCGTCCGGCAGAAAATCCAGCAGGGGAGCTATCTTGTACCAGAGCTCCCTGTCGTAGCGAGCCACGATAGCCAAGGCGTTGGCCGCTTTAATCGTCGTCGCTGCCGACGAGATGACTCTACGTCCCATAGCATCCAATTTCCTTCCCTCGCCGTCCGGCGGGGAAGTCGATGTGGAGGCCGCACCCCCCCCCGCTTTCTTCCTGGCTGCCGCGGAGACGACGGAATCCGGGGTAGGCTGCGCCTGGAGGCACAGGGGGGCCGTGTCCGGGACCCGGTACTTTTTCTCGTACCGGTCTCTTCTAGCTGGCGTCGTGGAAGGGTTCTTGAGGAGGGAAAGGCCCTCATCCCAAATGTCGTCCAACAGAGGCACTGCGAGGACCGTCTTCCTCTTGGCCTCGCGCCGCTGATAAAGGAAACCTTCCTTTTTCTTCTCCTCAGGGCAGAGTTGGAAAAGCTCGGAAGCCCTGGAGATCATGGAGTGGAAAGATCCGATCTCGTCGGGCGGAGAAGCCCTGGCGGGAGGCGACGACGGAAAATCCTCGTCGTATGCCTCGTCGTCCGTACCCGTCGCTGCCGTGTCAGTCCCCGTATCATCCCCTCGGGTGGACGGGGAGGAGGGCTGGACGGGGCGCGACGGTTGAAAAGGAGGTGGTGGATGGATCCTTCTTTTCTTGGTAGGGGGGACACCAGAAGGTCCCGGTTCTGGATCCCCCGACGGGAGAGGTTCCTCCGTCGGTAACGGTAGCCTCGTCCTTATCTCGGAGCATAAGGACTGTATGGCCAACAAAATGGCCGCCGAGTTGTCTTGCGGCGCTGGCAGAGGGGAATCCGACGGGCGAGCAGGGGCCCCGTCGGTATCCTCGACGATGTCGTCGTCGTCACCTGCGTCGGGGTCCATTCCGACGGGCTGGCCTTCTTCCACGCCTAGGCCGTGGCTTAAGACCTCGATCAGCTCCTCTTCTGAGGTTGAGGCCGAATCTACGACGACGCCCTGCCCCCCCTTCTTCTTCCCCACGGAGGGTTTCACGGGGGTCCTATCGATGGGCACAAAAGAAGACTCCCTCCGAGGAGGCAGGGAGATTCTGGGCCCCGAGGTCGCCACCACTGGTGCAGCCTCCACAGGCTGAGCCAGGGCCGCCGCGACCGTTTCGATAGAGGGCTTGGTCGGATGGATCAAGGCCTTCACCACCTTAGGTGCGCTCACCGCCTTATCCTTGAGGGAGGGGGCACTGCCACGCTCCTCCTCTGCCTTAGAGCTCGACCGGGGCCTCTCCAGGAGCTTCGCCGGGTGCTCGGCCTTCCTCTTACCCGACCCAGAGCGTTGGCTCGTGGTTGATGGTGCCGGGGAGGGTGCGCCCTGCCTGGCGCCCGTAGAGCCCGACCGTTCGGCGCTCCCGGTGCCAGCGGACTCGCGGTGCTTAGCCTTATGTTGGGCCCCCGTCGCCGGGGCGCCCTCAAAGGTCTTAGAAGACCGCTCGGATTTCTTCTTCTTCTCGCCAGACGGGCACTTACCCTCCAGCCAGTTGGCGAGACGTTGATGGCGGTCCTTCATGGTCCGTTCCGACATGTTGCCGCAAAACGCACAGTCCTTCTCCACGTGCGTCTTGTCCTCATGAAGGCAGTAAAGGCAGAAAGAGTGTTCGTCCTCCTTAAAGACGTTCTGCAGCTGGCATCCAGGGCAGACCCTGAACAGCTTTCCGGGCGTCGAGCTTCCCTTCTCCTGGGCCATCTCCGAGACCGGGCCTGAGAAGCTTCTGGAGTCCTCCGAAGTGTAGCTCGACGAAATCTTCACCCTTGAGGGGCACAGACGAATCCGACACGGGTCCCCGTTGATCGGATGTAGGATCGGTGGAGCTTGAGGCTCTTTTGACCGAAAGAATCGAAGTTTTTTGTGAAAAAGCGCGAAAAATAGCACTAACGCTCGAGAGCAATAGCACGAGGATCCCAACACATGAACGTGCGGTAAAAATCTGAAGATGGCTGCCAGAGGCGGTGCTTAGGTAGAGGGCAGTCATTGGCTGTGGTCAGTATGACGCAGAGACCAGTGATTGGTTATTACTACGAAAGACAGATCAGAAACGAAACTGATACTGGTTTTTTCTTTACCGAGGATTCCCAGCCTGACGACGGGGAATATTCATGAGCATGTGAATCCATGCCAGACCCCATGCTGGAGAATTACCCCCGACCTGGCAAGTCCAAGCATGCTGTCAGACTAATGGACATCTCATGCATTCTGGCTAAGAGAACAATTGCAATGGCCTGGAAGACGCCGTCGGGCCCCAGGCATGAACGTTGGCACAAAGAACTCGAGAGATGGACAGTAGCAGAAACCAGGGCCTGGCAAGAAGGAATCACTTCAAGCGGCGAAGCCGAATGCGGCACCCTGGAATCATGGAAGGCCCTCCTCAGAGACATACGCTTCAGCGCTGACTACAAACCCCCCTGAAATCTTGCAGCATCATACTGACACTATCCCCTGATGCCAGCACTGGAGGGACAGCCCTCATATGCGACCTCCCCTGCATCCTGAAACTCTGGGTCACAGGCCCTAACCCACCCATCCACTGTAAGTTCGATGTAACATGAAGACTATTGTTGATTTGTTTGTTCCATCCCCCTCCCGTGTTCCCCTTGCACCGTCCCCTCCTTTGTTTGAACCACCGTTTGATTTCTCGTTGTATTGCTTGTTTTTTTCCACCAAAATCAATAAAATACGTTTAAAAAAAAAATATGAATGAGTGGTGCTCCCGAGTTCCACTGGTGGTCTTTGCGTGGAATGTGAGGGAGGTGGGAGGCTGGGGGAGCAGACATATGTGCCTGGTACTACAAATAAAGAGTCTTTAAATTATCTGTGGTGCTTCTTCGTTCTTCACTTTATTGGTGACAAGCTTCCTGTTCTGTTGAACCCCGCCCACAATGCTGAACCAATGGGGGTATGCGCCCATGGTCGCCTCTCCGGCCGGCACCACAGTGTCCCATCCAGAGGGGCACTGGCCCAGTCCAGCCACATCGGATCGCAGATGGAAAGCCTGTGGTGTGCCTGATTAGACCGCCTGAGCCGCCCATGGAATCCTGTGCACCACAGCCTGGTGACCTGCCTGCCCCATAGTTTCATCAACCATAACTGGAAAAGGGAGACATGCACAGTATAATGTACGTCAGTTTGTCCGAGGAAGGCTCCCAACGATGTCCTCAATGCAACCACGCGTTGCCTTGGCTGAATCTGTTGGTGAATGCTGCAGGCAAGTGTTGAACTACTCCCTGAAGGTTCGTGAAGAGGCAGGTAAGACACACCCTTACATCCCTGTGTTGGGTAAGCTGTGGTCAATTCTGTGTGGCAATGGCTATTCCTAGAGAACCCGGACGCTCACTGCCCATGCCTTCCCCATGGCCCTGTCCAGATAAAGTGGGTCAAGTGGAAAAAGGGCTTCCTCCATTACTTGAGAGCTGCATGTGGTAATACATTTGCCACAGACACCAAAGTCTCCTTCCTGATGCACGTCCTTGGATATGAGGGGCAGCACATCTTTGAGACCCTACCTGATCTTGAAGGAACTATGAGTTTGATGTCTCTAATGAACTGGATGTTTCACTTTTCAAGTTGGACACTCACTTGAACCCCAAAACTAGCACCATTTTGGAACGGTATAATTTTAGTGTGCGCGTACAGGAGAATGGGGTAAGTATGGAGGATTATGCACCACTTGGCTCTCACTCGTAAGTTTGGAAGTGCCCTGGATGAACACATTCATGACCAATTAATGATTCACTGCGGTAATAACCGAATCTGAGAGGGGCTTTGGCTGAAGAATGATCCTACCCTTGATGAGGTGATTTGTAATGTGAAGCATGTTGATAATTATGTGACCTGTGTACCAAAGTTGGTCAAAGCAAAAAAAAAATAAGAACACCAACCCTGAGTTACTGACGTTTCCACAGAAGAGAAATCAAAAGGAGACAGAAGTCAAACGCGCAGCGTACCAAGACTGGGTATACCAAGCCGAACCGCCCTAAAGGAGAGAAGTGGGAGGACCGTTTATGCTTCCGCTGTGCTGGTAACACTCTGCAGCCTTCCCGGACTGTCCTTCCAGAAAGGCTCAAAATCCAAAAGGGGCTGTGGGGGATTCGCCATCTGTTGAGTGAATTTCCTAATGGGTCCAAGGAAGGTATTACACATTTCAGAGGAGGGTCAACCATCGTCGGAAGAAGAAGACATCCCTCACATGACATGATAACTGTTAATGGGGTGCATGGGCTGGACTAGGATGACCCCGGACATAAGTTCAGGAGGTTACAATTTTGATAAGATTGACTTGTTGGGGTACTTCCAGGCGGGTCAAGAATACAAGGGAAGGAGTGCTGTTGGCAAGATGTATGTAACTAAAAGAGGCAGGACATTGCTGAGATGGAAGGAACAAAAGTAATTAGTAATTAGATTTATTCTAACACTGTTGAGAAGGTGCTGCATGTGAATGATTCTGTGTGTGAATGATACAGGAAGGTATTTACCAAGAGTTTTGGTTGGTGTTTCTACTCACTTGGCACCAGTACATTTCATCAAATGTATGTAATTCTGTTGTCTCAGTTGAGTATACTAAGTAGGATACTTAAAAATTCTTTAAGGCGCCAAGTGAGTAGAAACACCAACCAAAACAAACAGAACTGCACTTTGGGCACCTGGAGTACAGGCCCCACTGTTTCTACCAACAGACTGCAAGTACAAACTCAGAAAAAATCTTTGGAGTGAGGTGCGGCATCCACCAGTTCCTAGTACTCATCCCCCTACCTCTTTGACTATTTATCAAGAGTATCAGAAAGGTTAAAGGGATGATGCATCAAATTGTTCTTCAGGAGGGCAGCGTGCTGGTTGTGGGAAAATGACACATTCCTTTAGGTCTGAGGGAAAGTGTGAAGGAAGAACTTGAGAAGTTACGCAAGTTTGGTGTGATTGAGCAAGCCATGGGTGTGCAGCGGATATCTGCATTGGTGGTGGTGGTGAGAAAACCAAGCGGCGAAGTCTGGTTGTGCATGGACTTTCAGCAACTAAACAAGAACGTAGTTGTCGTGAGACACCACCTCCCCAACTTGTCAGAAATGCTTGCCATGAGTGGTAGGAACAAGATATTGTCTACATTGGATATGGTGTCCGTCTATAACCAGATGGATCTTGAGGAAAAATCTAGAAAGTTGACAGCTTACATTAAACATGAGGGCATATATTCAGTTCTATAGAATGCCATTTGACCTGGTATCTGCGTCACCTGTTTTTCAAAAGGTCTTGGACAAATTATTTATGGGAGTGAAAGGTGTATTCTGCTTTCGGGATGATGTGTTGGTGTGTGTGGAGACACTAGAGCAACATGAGGTAGTACTCGATCAAGTGCTTGATATTTGGGAAAGTAGAGGAGTACCTCTGAGGGAGGAGAAGTGTGTGTTTCGGAAAGAAACTGAGTATTTGGGGCACGAGATTCTGGCATCTGGGGTCAGGCCGAAAAGTGACATGGTTGATGCTATTAGGAAAGTAGGAGTGTTAGGGAATAAAAGGGAACTACAATCTTTCTTGAGAATGTTAGCATTCTATCAGAAGTCTGTGCATAATATTGCGGACAAGGTGTGTGAAATAAGGAAGCTCCTTAAGAAGGGTGTAGATTACGTGTAGAGGCATGCGAAGAGGAATTTAAATTGATAAAGGAGGAAATTGACATGGTGAGGGCGGTGAAGCAATTTGACACAAACAGGAAGTCAGTGATTACTGTGGACGCAAGTGAGATTGGGATAGGGGCAGTGTTACCTCAGCTAGATGGGCATCGCACAGAGTACATAATAGCACATGCCTACAGGGCGTTGAGGGTCCCAGAGTAAACCTACTCTGTTTTGGAAAGGTAGGTGTTGGCGTGCCATTGGGCAGTGGAAAAGTTCAGAAACTTTGAGTGGGGTTAAGAATTTGTGTTACACAACAACCATAGGCCACTCAATATGATTTTCAAGTCTAAAGGACTGGACAAGGTGTCTAGACGCATGGCGAGTTGGGTTGCAAGAATGCAAAGTCATACGTTCAAGGTGGAGTTGATTCCTGGAAAATAAAATGTGCAGGCTGATCATTTATCAAGGTTAGGTGGGCAATGTGAAGAAGGTGTTGTAGAGGTAATGGAGATGGTATTTGTTACCCATGAAGGGATCCTTGGGAAAGAGGAGTGGTTGGCTGCCACCAATGTCGATGAGTCCACGTGAACGGTAATACGATATATGGGATCTGAATGTCCAGACAAGAGAGTCCTCACCAAGGAGGAAAGACTGTATTGGGAGGTGAGAAATGAGATGAGCTGTTTGGGTGGTCTGCTATACCATTGGGGTCTTGTGTGGTTCCCAAATCATTGCAACAAAAGCTCAAAGTGATCAACCATGAGGGGCATGTGGGCATAACAAGGACCAAAGCTGTTCTGAGAGAGGAATATTGGTGGCTGGAGTTTGACCAGGAGGTTGAAAGACATTTCAGTGAGAGCATAGAGTGTGTTAAGGTGGACAAGGGCGAGTTTGCCCTCGTTCAGCCTCTGATGAAGGTGGAAACTCCAAGGAAGGTTTGGGATGACCTGGCAATGGACATGTTAGGAACTATCGATATGGGAAGTGGCTGAGGGTTGTTTATACTGGTCTTAGTAGATTTGATGTTAAGGTGGATGGAGTTTAAGGTCATAAGTGAGGCAAAGGCTGAGGTTGTGATCACAGTGTTGCAGGATATGTTTGGGAGTGATAGGCTTGTCTAGCAGCATACTTACTGGCAGTGGGAGGCAATGTATGGGTGGATGTTTTGGGTAATACTTGAGGAGATGTGGCGTGGGGGACAAAAGGACGGCACTAAATCACCCTGAGGGCAATGGCATGGTAGAGAGGGTAAATAGATCAAGAATCGAAATGTGATAATGATGGCAGGTGTGTGTGGAAAGCATAAGAAGGTCGAGTGTGAGAGAGAGACTTTGTGCTCTATTGATGTATCCTCATGCTGTTATTCGAGTCAGAGCTTTTGAATTGATGAGGGGGAGGAAAGGCAACACAAGTGCCTCCTCCCTGGTTGGGAAGAGTGAGGGAGACAGATTGTGTGGTGGAGGAGTTGTGGCAAAGAATGGATTTTAAGAGGGAGAACTGGATGAGGAATGAAAATGAAAAGAGTGGGGGGTAGAGCAGTCGAGGTACAAAGAGGTGATTGGGTGAGAATACAAAGGAGTGTTCTGAGAAAGAAAGGTGATTCTTTATACTCTGATCCCATCCAGGTGGAGGATGTGTTGAAGGGGGGGCGTGAGAGTCCGAGGAGGATAGGTGTGGAATATGGGAAGGGTGGCGTTGGTGAAAAGAAGAAGATGCTAATGGAAGAGTGGGAGATGTGTTATGATGTGTCTCCATGGTGTAGGTGAGCCTGGATAGAACAAATATGCATGAGTGGTGTTCCGAATATCTAATGGTGACCTTTGCGTGGAATGTGAGGGAGCTGTGACATATGTACCTGTTAGCACGAATAAACATTCTTTAACTTATCTGCGGTGCTTCGTCGTTCGTCGTTTCGTTAGGAAATGTTAAAAGAATGAAAAGAGGCCAGGCTGTACAACATATATCAATATCTTGAACACATGTCAAAGAAAAAACGTTTAGTGGAGTATCAAATTTCATTGTCTGATCATAATGCACAGCTGAGCGGTATCCAGCAATTCATCTTTCTGTTATTACACCCTCTGTAGCAGCACAATGGCCTTTGAACTGTTAGAATCTCCAGTGACGCTTGTATACTAGTACCTAACCGATATTCCCTGTGGTGGATTGTATATTAGGAGCTCTTATGCTGACTAGACATGCCGTATGACCATCAGATGAGAGATTAAATTGGGAAATTGTCAGCTCCTACTCTCAATGAGTGAATACCATGAAAAGATAGTTTGTCAACTGCACCCATCTTGGGGCACCCATCATCTATAAACTATGGGTTTTTGGTCCTGAAGATGGTGATATATCTTACTATTTGCTGAAACGTAAGGTCATGGCTATGTCGACCATGTCATTGACTCTGACTTGACATTGATTCTGCTTAACACCCTTTTGAAATATGTTTCTTTGTTTGTTTGTTTTATTTACATAGCGCTCCGGACCCAGGAGTAAAAGGGCGCTTAGTACCAGTTACAAGGCATAGTACATGGTAATTAACAGTGAAGCTTTAGCAGCAGTTATATACAGAATATACAGGTAGGTAAATACATTCAATAATGACATAAATGAGGCATGTACGATATATCCAGATTGTGACTCGGTCTGGCTTAAGGTTGACTTTTTGACAGTAGCCACCCAATGGCAAGTTTCCTGAACAACTGGAAGGATTTGGATGACTTGATGTTCAGTGGCAGGGCATTCCAGAGTTTGGAGGCGAGGACAGTGAAGCTCGAGCCTCCGGCTCTTTTAGAAATAAATCTGGGCACTGTGAGACATAGGGTGTTGGAGGATCTAGTGGTTCTGACGGAAGGTTTCATGGTGAATTTGTTGGTTAGTGGGGGGGGGGCTATTTGGTTGAGAGCTTTGCAGGTCAGACAGAGGGTTTTTAGATCGATTTTTTGTTGGATGGTGAGCCATTTACATGTGAATCTGGTGGCAGAGATATGCTTTCGCCTAGGTATGTTTAGTGCTGCTCAGATCGCATTATTTTGAAGGACTTGGAGTTTGCTGATTATTGCTTGGTTGGCACCCAGGTAGAGGCTGTTGCAGTAGTCTAACTTAGATTGTATGAGAGCTCTGGCTAGCGTAAGGCAACTGTTAGAGGAGAGAAATGGTCTGCAGGCTCTAATTAATTTTCCTGTATAGGCAGTGGCTGAAGTGGTCGAGTTGACTTGTTTAGTGAGGTTGATATTGGCATCGAGGTAAAAACCAAGTGTTTTCACGTTTTTGGCGACAGGGATGGTGTTGCCATCGATGATGATATTGGAGTAGTTGGGGTTAAATTTTTGTAAGTTGTTCGGTGAGCCGACAATGAGCAGTTCAGTCTTATAGTCATTCAGACAGAGGCCATGTGTGGCCATCCATGCCTGAATGACAGAGAAGATTTCATTAATCCTAGTAACGTCAGTATTGTAATTGCCCGAGATGGTGAGGAGTATCTGGGTGTCATCCGCGTAGTTTGTGTAGGTGACACCCAGACGATCCAATTTATCAAAGAGAGGCTTTGTAAAGATATTGTATAGGGTGGGGGAAACACATGAGTCTTGTGGGACACCACAGGTGATGGGTATGGGGTCTGCTGCTGCCACCAGGGAAAACACCCTCATGGTTCTATTGGCCAAGAAGGATTGTATCCACGTGACAGCAGGGGGGGGGGGAGAAATGGGCAGCAGAAGAAAGGTGGTTACAGAGTATTTTATGGTCGACCAGGTCGAAGGCTGCTGAGAGGTCTAGGAGGAGTAGGATGGCAGCCTTGCCCTTATCTTTAATGTCGTCGATGTGACTTTTGAGATCAACAAGGGCGGTTTCTGTTCCATGTTGAGGTCGAAAGCCAGATTGACGCAGTCCAAGTAGTTGGTTAGACTCCAAGTAATTCTGGATTTGCAGGTAAGCAACTCTGTCAAGGATTTTTAGCAGGAAGGGAACGGTGGTGATGGGCCTATAATTAGTGTGAATGGCTGGGTCCAGGGTCTGTTTTTTTTAGAAGCGGGAGGACCCATGATTGTTTCAAATAGTTGGGTACTGAGTTGGTGGAGAATGAGACGTTTATAAGCTTAGAAATGAATGGGGATGGTCTCTTGCTGCATCTTTTATAATCTGTGCGGGGCAGCTGTCCCCTTTACAGTTTTGACGGTTTGAGAGAGATTATAATTTTTTGCACTTCTAGTGCGGTTACCTTTTTGAAGGTGAAGCCATGGTTAGTGTTAGAGGTAGGGGGTGGGCTAGGGTTGGGGGCGGGTTACTGTTGGAAAGTTGTAGTCTTTTACTTTCAATTTTCGTTTGCAGGCCAGTGATTTTATTTGCAAGGGCATCTTGGATGCTCGTGCACCAGCGTTGGTCCTTCACAGACGTGTCCGTCAGTGGATTGGGGTTTTCTAGCTCCTTCAGAATGGTGAATAGTTCTTTAGCACTGGAACTAGCATTACTTATTCTTACATTGTAAGCTTCTTTTTTAGTGTGCATTATTTCTTTTTTATAGAGGGAGGATGCATTTGTGAGATTGATTTTGTGTTCCTCTGATGGATTCATTTTCCAAAGGGTTTCCATTTTAGTTTTCTTGTTTCTTAGTATTTTAAGTTCAGGTGTGTACCAGGAGTTAAGATGGGCTCTGGGTTTACCTTTACGTAGTTTTAGTGGGGCAACAAGGTCGATAGCTTTAGTCATGGCGTTATTGTATGTGTCTACTAATAGGTTGAGGTCCGATGTGTCAGGGATCATGTTTAAGGTGGGAAGAACCAATGGAATGAGGGCTTCGGCGGTAATGTTGCTCTTGTTTCTAGTCAAACATGCTGGAGCAGGGGGACACTGTATGTGGTGCTGGTTATTAGTGCTGATGTCAAAAGATAGTAGGAAGTGGTCGGTCCATATAAGTCGTTGGGGGTCCTTGCAAATAATGTTGCAGTTGTGGGCAGCAAGCCAGTCTAAGGTTCTACCTTTCTGATGCGTAGGTAGGGTATTAAGTTGAGTGTAGTTGTGTTCGCCGAGGGCATTGGCAAGGGAGGATGCCGGGGTGTCGTGAGGATCATTGTATCCCAAGTTAAAGTCACCTAGAATAATATTTTGAGAGAGAGGTTTAGATTTCTCTGCTATGAGGGAAGTTATATCTTCCTCGAAGGTACCTGTGGGGCCAGGGGGTCTGTATATTAGTTCCAAGGTGATAGAGTTCTTAGGGGTAGTTTGAATTTTGATGGAGAGGTGTTCACATGAATTGAGTAAAGGGGAGGTAACGGATCTGATGTCAAGCGAAGATTTGAATATGAGTGCTACACCTCCTCCACGAGCATTAGGTCTGTCGGCCCTGAGGATGGAGTAGTTGTCAGGTACCGCAAGGGTTAGATAGGGACCTTCTGCGTCATGAAGCCAGGTTTCTGTGGTGGGAAGGAAGTCCAGGTCTGCTGAGCGGATGATATCGGCAATTTCATTGGGGTGAGCAACAAGGGATCTGACATTAAGTAAGACTCCTTTGAGTGGCACGGTGTTTGCAATGGTGTTTTTGTTAGTGATGTTAGTTGCAGGAGTAGTGGCCATTTTGCTAGGGGAAGTGACGTGTAACGAGGTTGGGGTAGGCTGTGGGCCGATGTTCTGGTGTTTTGAGTGAATTCTGGTTGGTGTCAGAATAGGCATCTTTGGCGAAGTTAGGTGGAAGGTTACCTAGAGTGACGCTAGTTATAGTAGTATGGTCTGTAGGGGTGCTGTGGGGGAAAGGGGGCAGAGAGGGCAGGAAGGGTGTGGGGCAGGGGATGGGGTGGTGTCTAGGGCAACCAAGCTTGGCGAGTCCATTACTGAATGGGATGTAACTGCTTCTACTACATGGTGTGCGATTGGGCATGACACAGAAGGGGAACATGATGAGGATGAGCCAGGCTGACATAGTTCAGAGGCAATGTTGGGACATGATACTAGAGGGATGGTAGATGTTGTTAGCTAAGCTCTTATATGTAAGCCCTAGGGCAGATACACACGGTTAGGCCGGTGCAGCTGAATTACAGTTGCAGAAGGAAGGCATTCATGCACGCTAGGTCTAGGTAGTGCAGCTGCTAGATTCAAATTATAAGCAGGCTGGCAACATAGCTAATAAATGGACAATCAACAAGCTAGTTTGAAGTAGCAGCTAGATTCGAATTATAAGCAGGCTGGCAACATAGCTAATAAATGGACAATCAACAAGCTAGTTTATAGTAGCAGCTAGAAATCTAGCAATCATGGTGGGAGTTCAGGGTGCGCCAGTGTTAACAGGAGTCAGGCGCAAGTGTAGGTGTAGGCAGTATATGATGCAACACTGGTGTGAGAGTGTGCTAGTAAGAATGTTATATGTCCATATAAGCAGGGCAGGGTCAATCATGAAGTCAAATGACTGTGAGGCTGGGCAACAGAGCACAAGTGTCAATGTCCAGGGCACAGGCAGCAGAAAAGAGTAACTTTAAACAAATCTTTGCCATAGTGTAAACAGATTAGCGGCGTAGACAGTGCAGTAGGTTGCAGTAATAGTTTGGGCATAATCGCTTGTAGGCTGCTTACCCTCATATAGGTGCATGCATAGGCAGGGTGTTATAGAAGGGTCCCAGGAGGAGCAGGGGTCCTGGCACTCAGCACTTTCCGGCTCCTGACAGGCTCATGACAAGAGGAAGCCTTAGGTAGTGTGCCTTTGGAGGTGGGCCGGCTAAATCGCCTGTCGGCTTGTCATTGGACAAAAGTAGGGACTGTGGGCCAATTGGTGCGTGAGTCAGGCCTCAATGTGTTTCCTCATGTGAAAACTTGGTCACGAATTTGCGGGCGACCATTTTCGAGTGTATAAACTCCTTGTGATCCTCAATGGTGGAGTTATGCTCAAAGGTGCGGCAGAAAGGCACAGCGGAAAACGGGTGGCATTGGGCACTTATTTCAAGGTTCTGGCAAAATATATAGGGTGCTCAGGTGTCTCGGGGAGATTTTCAGTAAAAAAAGGAACGGCCTTCCAGGCGGATTAGCGCTAGGTAGAATTGCCTACCTACATGTGTAGTACTGTCTCCTGCCTGGGCACTGCTCCTGCAGTGGGTGAGAGGAGCTCCGGCTCTGTTGCAGCGATGATTATTCCTGTGATAGTAGCAGTTCCTGGCATAGCATACTGCATTCTAGCAGATATTAAAGGTCTATCTATATCAGTTGGTAATTTATAGGGTCAGTTCTGTCCCCCTTCCTAAATATTGGAATTACCACTGATCGCCTCCAGGCAGAGGGCATAGGTCCCTGTGATTCATTAATGGTCATTGAAAAGCCAAACATACAGGTAACTGTCTTCTTTTGAATTTGAAAGGCATATTTGTATCAGATGGAATGAGAGGTACGCGTGGTATAAGAACAGTATCTAAACTCCACAGATTACACTGGCCTCTATGATGTGTCCTTGTAGATACATTATTGTTAAACTTGTTCCCTTGCAGAGTCCCTGTGATGGCGTAAGATTGCCTACTTTCAGCTTTAGCTCATGAGCAGGCATTTGTTGTACAGTGCTTCGCTCTTTAGAGACTGCAACGTGGAGCAGGTATTTAACTGTTCATTGACACTGGAACTACCATGCCCTGTGTGAAGAGAAGTGATGGGAAAATAAGTAACTTGAAATCATTCAGAATATTTACGATAGCGGAAGGTGAAGGTGACTATGTAGAACTGTGCTCATTCTGTTTGTTAAAGTGATTCCTGTTGTTGCAGTGGAAGGGCACACAGAGGCACTTTGCCATTTGGACAGCAGAGGGCAACCTAACACTGATGAATTGCATCAGCTGAGTACGGAAACCTACCTAGCGGTTTATGTATATAGATACTTGCTTTCTTTTTCATTTCACCCATCTCGTGTAATCTTTGTTAATCGGCCGTGACACTTATATTTCATTGTAAATGTTTTGCTATTTAAACACTGTATATGTTAACACATGCTTTGTGTTGGTGTTATGTTTCGGTATTTGTATCTGAGAAGCAATGAGATACATTCAGTATGTTGAAAAAGATAAATGCATTCAATGATGCATCTTTGAAAGAAATGTATGTTTGAGGAATGTTTTCTTGTTGGTTTCCCGTAGATGGATGTAATGGGATACCCTTTGCCAGCATTTATGACACATTTGTTGAATTTACAAGTATATAAAATGCTATAGGCACTTCTAAAAGTAGGCTGACAGGAACAACTCTCTTGTTATTTTCGATCATAATTCACATGCCATATATTTGCAACCTCCTGCTAAGCACTACTATTCCAGGCAAGCATTTGCACATCACTTAAACTGGGATAGCATTATGCCACCATACAGCCCACATGAAACCACTGGTGACCTGCTGCTTACACCTAGCTATAAAACCAGCTGTGAAAGGCAAACATGTCCACACCACTAATGCTCTGCCCAACCACCTTGCCAATACAAAGGGCCTGATTCATGGCATTTTTAGCATGTTGTAAAGTTGCTTTGCACTGGTGCAAAGTGTCTTAGCACTGCCAAAAACACCCTGATTCACATAGCAGTGCAAAGTGTATTTCTGCAGTGCAAATTCACTTTGCACTGCAAAAGTAGTCTTTACACTGCGCTAAACTGGCCCAGTTTGCGGTGCAGAATACGTTTGCAGTGAAAAGTGACTTTGCACTGTAAAAACACCCTTTGCACCACTCTGTGGATCAGAGTATGTATTGCCAGTGCAGTCACGTAGCACCACGCTAAAAATTCCACGAATCAGGCCCAAAAACACTCGAAATAATTAGCGACACACACTCTAATAGACCAATAGTACTCCCCGCATCAGTTCTCTGCCTACTGACCAGCACTGATACTTTGGATGGCCCCAGAATTAATAAATACCACTACCACATCCTTTTTTCTGTAACGTTTTGCACAACAATAGAGCTTCGAGTAACTTCTACTAAAGGAGGAAACTTGGTTTGGTGATTGGGGAGACTCGCTGTGAGATGGTTTTATACAGTAACCTTCCTCACAGCAGAGCTGGTGTGAAGGCTGCAGCACATAAAAGCTGCCTCAAGATGTCGCTAAAGGATAGCGCAGGATGAATTGTCAGGCGGCAACAGAATAGCGTTTTTAGCACGAGGGCACGATTCAGGTTTCGTTTTGAAAAAATGGTCCACACTTTGTTTTGGCCTAGATAAGATGGAACTGTGGGCAAACTCGAGCAAACACGTGCATCCTAATGTCCTAAAATAATGTTAAAGAGAAAAAAAAACGCCCACATGGCTAAAAGATAGAAGCATGTATCATGAAAAATGCTGCAATCCGCAATGTATTCTACTGTTTATGTGCAGCGGCTAAACAGCTCTTAATACTGGTTAGCCTATTTGCGAGTGCTTACGGTGTAGGGGTTGTTAGGGGACAGAGGATAGTGAGACACACGGAGAACGAGACCCAGTGCCCACCCACTACCCAACATGCCTAGTAATCCAGTCCAAAGGGAGGGTTATGTATTCGAGTTAGAAAACAACTCCAGCTGCACGATGCTATCAGAGAGCAGCGAGAGGACCAGAGGAGAACCAGTAGATGGCCCGACAGGCCGAGATGGGGGAAGGCTGGAAGTGCCGGGACGGGCCTCATATAAGAGACTCACCCTGACAGGTGTGTGGAGCTTTGATCACAGAGTCTCAAGTTTGCATGTGAAGGAATGGCAGGCCATGGGCCAGTTACTCATCAGCCTAACCGCCAAAGGCCTATCAGCACTGGTTTATTCAGCCATGAGTGGGGCCATGAGTCAAGGGCGTGCTGGACTGGTGCCTCTGAAAGACCAGCCAAGCACATGCCGGACATTGAGCGGATTCCACCCAACCTGGTGTGAAGGGGTCCCTGCACATGTTCTGGGAGGAGGCCCCTCATACAAAAAAAAAAAAACTGAAAAGGAAATAGATTCTTTTTGAAGTCACTCTGCCTTCATAAAGAAATACTTTCAGGAATAATTTCTTTATGAAGGCAGAGTGATTAGAAAAATATACTATTTCTTTAGTGAAGTCTGAGGGCTCCCCCACCCTATGACAAAGAAGTCTCCAGGCTACAGACCTCCATCCCATGGGGCGAGCGGAGCCCTATGACTTCAAAAGAAATCGTTTCTGTTTGAAGTCACTCTGCCTTCATAATAAAATAATGTATGTTCCAGTTCAGTCCTTTAACAGAAATAATTTCTTTATGAAGTCAGAGTGACTTAAAAAAGAAACAATTTCTTTTTGACGTAATGGGGCTCCCCCGTCCCATGACATGGAGTCCTCCAGATTCTCGGCAGATGACGGGAACAAGCATTCCTGGCTGCTGCAGGGAGCTGAAAGTCTCGTTCCCTGGAGCAATAGATTAAAGGTAAGAAAAGAAAATGTATTTTCTATAAATGTGTGTGCGTGCATGTAAGTGGGTATATATATGTATATAATGTAATGTGCATTTATGAGTGAGTGCATGGTGTGGTCTAGGTATGCTGTGTGAGTGTCTGGTGAAAGGATGCACACTTAAATTAATGGGTTCCAAAGTGTGCCTCTATGGTGAAAGGGTGCACACTTAAATATATGGGTCGCTGGTTCTGACGTATTTTAGCAAATTCTAATCTCCTGATCCCACTGTCCAATCACCTACAGGAGTTTATATGTATCTCTTCTCGCTTCCTGCACAGACAAAGAAACCTCAGAATGCAAAAAGACAGCCCTTCATTTTTTTACAGGGCATATTTCCTTCCCATGGAATGAAAAGAAAGAAAAAAAAAGCTAAGATAGAATTTCCATCCATGTTCACTGCCATTGCATTGCAATGTTAATCAGGGGAACTAATTAGTTACTGGGATGTCATTTAATAAGGGTAGTTAGTTAATCTGAGTTATTTTCACCAATGCAACCTTACACAGATGGCAATTCCCATAACTTTATATGTGCACCATGCACTTTGAATTTGCTGTTTTTTTGCAACCATTCTGCTTTGCCATTGAAGGCCTAATTCACTGTTATAATGACTCAATGTGGCATTCCACCGCTTTACATAATTTACTGTCTCTTTTCTGCAATACTTACCCCACTGAATGTGCTGTCCTGTAATCCCACCTGCACCCATTTAACTGGCTGCTTTTATTGAAATCACTGTCATCTGTATTTATTTTACTGTCTGCTTTTAAATCACTGGCATAAGCTCCTACATGTGCAGCTATCAACAGTAATATTTGTAAAGTATCATGTGTGTTTATATGATGGACTTTTTTTTCCACCCACAGCCGAGTCTACCTATCATTTCAATGAGTTTTTAATATCTATGTAAATTACTGCTTTCAAAAGCCCTGTTTTGCCTCTTGGGCGCCTGCTGCGGCATCAGAGGTGTGTGGCCGAAGGGCTCCCAGGGTCTTGCATGCCTTCCTGAGTGTGGAAGCTTTCTCATCTTGAGAATTTTAGGCTTTGAGGACATGTTCCCCTGCAATTGAGTGCTCATCCCACCTTGCAAGACTCTGATGGATTGAACTGCTGCAGTCAGTGCCTGTTTTCATATCTCCGCTGTATAGCACACACAGTGAAATTGCATTTCCCTTCACACACTGAAACCTTGCTCACATGTTTTGCCAAAGAAAGGCCATTGCCACCGACCCCCCTTTCCTTTTCCCAATGCTTACTCCAGAGGGTTTCGGTTTCCATGACAGGAACCCACACCTTTCTTTTTTTCCATCTTTTGGTCTCCGCCCTCTATGGTGCTATGGTGGCTGGCAAAAGCCCACATTTCCCAACATGCCATTGTTTACTTCCTGCCTGATGTCAGGGACAGTGGCGTGCTGCTGGACTTCACATTGCAACACAAATTCCTCTCATTGCTGGGCTCTGCAGGGGCGATGTGGTGAACGGGCTGAGCCCTAGTAGCCAGCAAACATCTGACTGGGCTGCTGGGTTGAGGAACGTAGCTAGGCCAAGACTGTCAGATACTGCACTGGTAATAGTGGCGGATCCAGGGAAGGCAGACCCCCTGGCTCCCCTTAGCCTCCCGCTGGTATTATCCGCCTCCTTCTGGCACCAAAGGTTGCCTCTGCTTCTGACTATTAAGGGTGGAGCAGACCATCCCTGGGTTTATCGGCCGAACACAGATCCTGACAAGGATCCTGACAAGGACTACCACAACATTACGGTTTTTCCAATGCCCGGTGAAATAAGGTGCAAGGGGCGGAGAAATGCACAGGCTTCTGTCTTCTATACTCTTCCACCACTGCTGAACTGGATGATGCATTTAGGAGCAGCCATAACAAAGAACTCTTGTGCACCAACAAAACAAATAGTCCTCACACAAGGGTTCAGATTGGCCATGTTACAAGAGGGTGCTGTAATACACATGCATAGCGTACACAATTGTACAGTCCCAGTGGGAGCTGCATTGTGTCAGGAAACCCGGGAGATGATTGTCAATATGGAAAAAGTACTGCACAGGAGGAATCACTTGGAGGAAATTCCTTCCTCCAGCTCCACATCTTCCTCCCTTAGGAAGAAAAAGAGCTCCTGCAAATAGTTACAACAGCTCTAAAATAAGTACACAAAAGCAGAAGAACCCAATCTTCATCTTCCTCCAGTTGCTCAGATGCGTCTTCCATATCCTCTTCTGTTTCCTCCAAACGAGAAGGGAAGGAAAGAGGCATGCGTCCAAATAAAGTGGCACTATTAGAGATTTTCACCAGATTTCCAATTAAACTGGGTTGCAGGAAAGATTGGAGCTTACGCCAGAAGTGGAATCAAAGCAGTTCAAAGGGGCATGGAAAAAGGGGATCCCTTTGCTTCTAGAGCTAAGGGAAGAGATCCTCCAAGAATGGAACAAACCAGATAAGATCAGCCTTCCACCGTTGTAGGCTAAAGTGCATCCTCTGTAGTGAGAAGATAAGGACCGGCCACAGGACTTTCTGATTGCTAACTTTCTTGCCAAGCCTACTGGGCTGTGCATCAATAACAGTCAAAGATGGGGTAGACAGAAAAGCATACTAAGCAATGAAGAAGGTGCACTCAACAGCCCACCTGACCTGAGGACAAGCACTTAAGCATCCTATGCTGTGGAGCTAGCTCTGGTTACACAGATTTGTAAAGCAATCCAGGAGGGTGTGGATTGTGAACCCATCCTGGAGAGCATGTAGTCCCAAGTGGCCCTTCTAGTAAACCTGGTAGGATCATAATGGCAAAATGGAATCTATGGCCCCTCAAAGGGACAGCAAGGAGATAGCAATTGGATTTGCAAAATTGATGCAAAGATATGCATTAAAAGATGACATCACTTGACATTCCGTTTGAGGGTCACTTGTTATTTGGTGGCTCGGTACAGGGTGCGCATGTAGGGTGCATTCAAAGGCCCCAAACTGAAATACCTTTCACCTGAAAAACAGGATATTTCAATACTGACACAAAAACGGCTTTGCATGTGTGATTGCTAATGAAAACTGGAGGGCCCTGTGAAAAAGGCCTACCTGTCATTACCCAAGGAAAAGCAGCATTTTAATTCACAAAGAAAGAAGAAAAATTAAAGGTCCCTTTCCCATGAAAAATAGAATTTTTAAACACTGCCACAAAAATGGCTAGGCATGTTTATTTACAAAAGACATGGTGCGTGTTGACAAAAATTATATTATGTTTTGCATACAAAATACCAGTGACATTTGAAGAGCCACTTTGTTTTCCATGGAAAAATGTCAGTCCAAGGCATACACTTTGGCTGGCTGTTGGACACTTGTCACCGCACACTTCCCCACTGGAAGGTTGGCAACCCCCATCTAATTACAACTGCAATAAAGAGTGTCTTGCTAAAGGTGTGGAAACCCTGGTGTTCCCAGACTTTCTGTCTCTGAAGGCAGTGATAGCAGGACAGTTCTCCTTGGCTGTAGCATGACTGAAAGGTGTGGAGACTTGGGGCTACAACTTTAAACAGGCAACCAACTTCAAAGAGCAAGCTGCTAACACAAAGAGAATAATACAAACCCTGGTTACAGGCTGACCCAGTGAGACCATATGGCTTGAAGGCAAGAGGATTGCCATTTGTACCACATGAAGATTTGCTATTAATTTAAAAGGGCTATTATCATTTAGGCCTTTTTCCCAGCAACAATAAAGCAGATTTTCTTCATTATGTACCATTTCTAGGTAATTTCCAGTCACTTTTGGAGATTTAAAATTCATGCACCTACGAGTTAGGGAACTGTAATGGAGAGTTAAACTAGGTTTCTGCCTGATCTGAAAATGTTAAAAATGTGAGAGTTGGTGAACAGGTGGAGGATAAAATTAGGACTCCAAAAAATGGGTACTAAGGGCCTCATCAGGAATTGGGCGGAGAGGCAAAAATGTAGCAGTAACGCTATTACTGCCACATTACCACTCTGCTCAATCACGAGTTTGACCGGAAAGCTGGTGATTTCGGCAGTATTACTGCTGACACTATTACTACCGGCGGTAATAGCGCTAAAAATCCCCATAGAGTCCTATGGACTCTCAATAAATTGGGAATTACTGCCTTACCACTACTCCGGATCTGGCACTAATTGCGCCGGGCTGAGTAGCGGTAACGCTAATAGCGCTAGTGGTATTCCGATGCAATAACCGCCGGGATACCGCCAAGGCTATGATGAGGCTCTAACTCTGCCTAGCAACACTTGTAATTGGGCAGTAAATCTGCCTGATTAAGTGGCAGTAACAGTAATTCTGTTTGGCGGTATATACAGCCAAACTCGTAATGAGGGCCTAGGTTTTTTTATTATATATACATGACGTCATGACAGCGTGCAGTTTGTGATGCCAGCATTACAGCAACCCCTGCCATTGTGTGCATGTGAAAGCACACATCATACACATTGGCCCTCATTACGAGTTTGGTGGTAGTTCAGTGGTAATTCTACCAAACTACAGCCAAACAGAATTGCCGTTGCTGCCACTTGGCCCTGTGGATTTCCAGTAGGATTACAAGTTGTGTAGGCAGTATAAGCCCCCATTCTTTGGAGTCCATAGAACGCCATGGGGATTTTGGCAGAATTACCACTAGAGGTAATTCTGCCCACAGCAACACCATTGATTTTGCAGATTTTACAGCAGTAATATGGAGGATTTACCTCCAGCATGATGCAGGCTGCAGGCACCTGTGCATCGAGGGGAAAGCAAACTTGACAGGTGTTATTACGTGGCTAGACAGTCCAGCAACGCTATAACACTTGACTTGTCATGTTTGCTTTACCCTCGACTACATCGAGGGTAAATCAAAAAAACAATGTCATATCCCAAGCAGCCTTCAACCCTAAATTTAGCGGGGCTGCTAAATTTAAGGATGAAGGCTGTCACACACGCACACACACTCACATACAACACTTTTCATCCACACATTCACACATCATTCAAACAACTCCTCCTTGCATGCATTCATAAAAACAAACACACTAACATATACTTTTGTTTCAGCACCACATGCTGCCGCACCGCCACAGAAGAAGACCGGGTGGCCCCCCTTTCTGAAACGTGAACACGCTGAGTGACCGGAGAGGTTTCCTCTCCTGTCAATCAACATGTCTACGCTGTCAACACCATAACGAGAGGTGGCGGGGCTCGACTTAAAGCTCTGTGTCGCCTCTCATCTGTGTTTGTTGTGGAGCGCAAAAGGCTCAGCAATAAACAAAACAAAAAATAATGTTTTGCTAGGGGAAGCGCACCCCTGCTGAGAGAAAGGTGGCACAGCCCCATGTAAATAATGAACACAGTGGCACAGTGCTGGCTGTCACTCAGGGTGCGGCGTAGAGCGAGGCCCTGGGAGTTTTCCCCTTTTGCCCCCCTCGTGAGGGCCCTGATTAAGGTACCCAGCTGCTACGCTCATCAGGGAGTGAACTTCAAACTGTTTCTGGACAATCTTGGCATTATTCACTGTCAGGGTGTTGCGAACACTGGCAGTACCCGCCCACATCATTATGGGGGAGGACCGCAGTTGCAGTCCTATCCTGAAAGGGGAAGTGCCGTTGGGTTATGGAGGGGGCTTGGGTAGTTTGGCAGTTCTACTGCCGTATTGAATAAAGAAGGTTGCTTGCAGATACCCTGTGTCCCGTGCCTCATTGCGTGGGGTGTGCCCAGCCCTCCGCTGGCCCGACATTGGCGACGACTGGTTACAGAACCCACCAGTGCCTCAGTGAGGTCTTCGGTCGAGCAGTACCAGTGCGTCGTCATGCCTCGGTCACGGCACCTCGGAGCGGACAGGAGCTCGAGGACGAGGCTGCAACAGACGCCGCGGAGGCACCAGGAAGGCGCTTTGCGGCAGTACAGACGCTGCACAGCACGAGGGACTCACCCTGCAAACTCAAGATGAGCGGCTCCACACGGCCGGCAGTCCTAGAGGCCCAGAGAACGCTGGAGGATACCAGCGACGTCCCAAACACAGCCCCACATGTCGCGGCTCTGTAACACGTCGGCCCAGGGGCGCGAGCAACCATAAAGGCCCTGAGCTAGAGGAAATACAGGAAATACCTACTCCCCAACAGCAGGGGCAGGGAAAAGCAAGACGAGATACATAATACCTTGCCCAAACCACGCACTACCACAGGAGACGGTGAGGGGGAGTGCCAGTGAATGCAGAAAGGGATACAAAACCCAAAGGAGGAGTGGGCAGGAGCCCAAATAACAAGCACACAGCAAGGAGCGCTACACGTGCCAGTGCACCAGCACTACAACCTAATCCAGTGCAATAGAAGCCTCAGATCCCTCACAAGATCATGACGTATCCAAATGGAGAACGACACTGCCGGAAAGAACAAGATGAAAGATACTGCAGACGCTCGGAGGCGAGCTCAAGAATCAACACTGGAACCAGGAGACCAAGTGTTGCTAGGACAGCCGAAAAGCAGGAAGGAAGATGCCACATTTGCAACGGATCCATTAACAGTCACACCAAAGAAAGGCACCATGATTACTGCCCAAAGAGAAGGTCACTCGTCAGTGATGCGCAACATATCACACTTCAAGCGAATAGTGGCCACGCCAGAGGTCGCCTGGGAAACAGACAATGACAGCGCCGCAGAAAGATGGCGAGAGGAACCCTACCTGGGAGACGGGGAAGCCTCTGAGGATGAGGGAGACCCGGGCCTGGGGCCGCAGGTCTTGGGGACCCCTCACAGCTCCAGGAGACCGCAAGGAGCTGCATGAATCCCCACAGACTCATCGAAGAGATGGGGTAGAAAGATGGTGAGGACCTTGTACTTTAAAAAGGGGGAGATGTCAGGGTGTTGCGAACACTGGCAGTACCCGCCCACATCGTTGTGTGGGAGGACAAACGTTGCGGTCCTACACTTCCTGAAAGGGGAAGTGACGTTGGGTTAGGGAGGGGGCGTGGGTAGTTCGGAAGTTCTACTGTTGTGTTGAAAAATGAAGGTTGTTTGCAGGTAGCCTGTGTCCTGTGCCTCATTGCGTAGGGTGTGTCCAGCCCTCCCCCGGCCTGACATTCACAATCACAATGTACCCGGTGACGGAGGGCCCATTGTGATGTCTTTGCAATGGCTTTGAACAGGTTTCCCGTGCCATAGGGCTCAACACCACACTCGGGTGACTACGTGTCTCATATTGAAGGCGCAATCAACAATCAAAGCAAACACGTCAAGAACTGACCTGCAGGGGGGCGAGGCAGGGGTTCGACACTGCCAGATCTAGGATAACTGGAAGAAAGCATTTGAAGAAAGATGAAAGTTGTGAATGGGTGCACAGTGTTACAACAACACAAACAACTAGCACACATATTGTTAATGCCTTTTGAATCCATCCTGTGGACACTGATGGGAGTGCAGGGGTCCATGGTGATGGCTCGAAGTGGAAAATAAATAAATGCAAACAATAAGAGCTTGTTTCACAAAACAGACAGCACAGGGGTGCAAGGCCACCTGCAGAAGATTGACCACCGGACATTGAAGTTGACAATACAGATTTGACATTGGAACTACAACCTGAGATCACTTTGGATAAAGACATCTCAGAAGATGCTGTACCTCAGCAAGTCACTGAATATAACCAGGTCAAACATGGCCCGATGGATGATACTGGTGAACTACCTTATCCAAGAAGATCGACAAGACTCATTGCGAAGAAACTTCAGGACTTTGTACTCCATAAGTAAAGGCAGTCAGTAAGAGTCTTTTATATTTTGGGGAGGGAATTGTGTTGTGGTAATGTCCGGGATGTTGGAAGTCACTCCTATGAGTTAACACAATGATGCATGTGTATTTTTCTAATTTTTATATTCTGCATTGGTAAGTCTACAGGGCAACAGGAAGGCAACATGGGAATGAAATGCAAATATAAGCAATGAAAGATAGAGGCGGTTCTACTAGGCCTTGTGAACATTCAGAACGTGCAAGTGCAGAGAGAGGGGACTGTGGGGGTTAGTGCCTGGAGTGTCACGGAGGGAAGTGCTAGGGAGTAAGCAGATGTTAAGTTACTAGGGGAGAGTGGTCAGCTGCCAATAGATAAGTGCAGGCCTGTGATAGCACAGGCCAGTGGGTGCCTAGACAAGTGCTTGGAGCAGGCGGAGGCTGAAGGTGATTGGGTTTGGGGGCACAGGATCCAGAAGGATACATAAGGGCACTGGTAACCAATCTCAGCAACTGTTGCGTTTAGCAGAGGAGGGAGAGAGGGAAGGAGGAGGCGAAAAGTATGGTCTTGAGGAGCTTCCAAATTGAGTCGATCCGGCTCAAGACAAAGAGGAAGGGGCAGGCTGTTCCAAAGGAGGGAGTCTGCCGAGAAAAGAGATTGGCCACCAACTAGCTTTTTAGCAAAGCATTTGACACACAGAGAGTTGGTGCTGGAGGAACGTAAAGATCTGGAGGGAGAGTATTTAGTGAGCGTCAATTGTAGATAGCATGGTGCCTGGCCCCAGATGGCCTTATGGACGATACAGAGGGATTTGAGTTTGATGCTTGCAGCAACCGGGAGTCAGTAGATACATTTTAGGGCTGGAGAGATTCGTTCTCTGGGCTTAAGGCTAAGGATAAGTCTGGCAGCCCTATTCTGGATTAGCTGGAGGGGTCGTAGAGACAAAGAGGGTAGATTAAGGAAGAGGCTATTGCACTAGTCCAGCCTAGAAAGAACCAGGGCTCTACAGACATTGAGCTTCTGGGGGAAAGTGAGGAAAGGAAGGATCCGTTGAGTAGGTGGAGTTGAAAGTGGGCCTTCTTGGCAAGGTCCTGAATGTGAGGGAGGAAGGAAAGAGAGGAGTCAAAGATGACTCCAAAGTTTCTGGCTTCAGATGAAGGAGAAGTGGGAGAGGCCATGGAGGGTGGCAAGAATGAGGGGAAGAAAGAGGGAGCAGGAGTCCCAATGGAAAGGATCTCGGTCTTGCCTTATTGCATGCTGCTAATAAATATATGGAACCCACTGAAGGCCACTGTTACTAGTACCAAGCAAGGGGTATAGGTGTCCTTCGTTTGGGACTTCCCCACTGCCCAACAAAGGTCCCCAAGAATGCTCTCTCACAGTATTTAGGCCTTGCTATTTAAGGGTTGACCTATGTTGGTGTGCATGGCATTTACATAAGGTGGTTGGGATGACATGTTAGCCAGAAGAAATTAACAACCATGTTCTTATCGGGCACTCCGTGCTAGATTTCTGATGCCTGTAAACTCAGTAATAAAACCATCATTCTGAGACAATTTACTAGCACTCAATGTATCTATCTCATAAGGATGCAGCACTGAGTGTGGGCCCATGGGGGGCTTCAAACTTGTAGAGAGTGCAGGCTTGTCCTTTGACAGAGACTCACTAAGCTGTGAGCTAGCCACCCAGTGGCAATGATACTAATTATACTAGGTTGTGTTTTAATTCCTAGCTTTCAAAGCCAATAAACAGTATTATTTAGTTCCACAGTCATGACATTATTCGTTCCTTTCCGGGGAGGCAGATGTTGGGTCTAGGGCCTACATGTTCTCACTGTCAGAGGGGTGGTTCCTTCAGAGTGACACTCTCTTCACTCTGTCTACAGAGAGGTTTTGCCTATTTCATTCCTTTAAAGAATAGCTCAACAATTGTCTTGGGAAGATAGCTCAGGGGCAAAGTGCTCGCCTTGGAAGCAAGACGACACAGCGCAACACAGCGTCGATCCCCGGTCTGTGCTTAGTAACCTCTGGGTATTAAGCAATTGCTTCATCAAAGGGCTTTGAGTATGCATGCACTGTACACACACTGTGATGCATGTGTTCTATGATGTGAATGTTTGTTTTGGGGTTGTTATTGAATATGGCATCCCTGCCAAACTCATGTAATGCACAACGGGGCACAGGAGCTCGGTTCCTTTAACCTGCACTCTTCAATGCCATCGGTGTCACACAGGGACGTCATTTAGGGGTCGCTAGAGGTCGCAACTGAGACCTCTGAGGTCTCCCTTGCAATCTCTGTGGTCTCCCTTGCGACATCTGTCTTAAAGAAAAACTGAAAAAAAAAACGTTTTCTTGTTTCTTTTTTTTGTTTTGTTTGGTAATGCAAGTTCCTGGGCTGTGGCCAGCTCCATGTGGCTCTTTACTTCTGGAGTGGCTGGCTTTCTTGTTCAGGCCCCTTTAAAAAAAAAAAAAAGTTAAATAAGAACAGGAGTGCCACAAGTCTAACACTTTCAGCACTGACCCTAAATAAGAAAGATTAGGAATACCAAATAATGAGTCTTTCTTGAATTCTATACAATAATTGCCAGACTCATCAAAGGTTTATTTCAGGTTTATTTCAGGCACACTTCGGGGGCGAGTCACTGATTTACAGGGTAATTCATAGAATTTCGCACAAAAGTGGCGCACGCGGCTGGCGCACAGCGTATTCATGGATTTTAGCCTCCAAAACCAGCTGTGGCGCAGAGTGGCGCAGCGACCCTGCAGCAGTGCCAGTTACACCCCCAAGAACGCCCTCGCGCAAGGAAAAGCCATCAAAATTCCCAATTCATTGCAAATGTCTGCGCTAACCCTGGACCAGTCCACAGGGCTGCCAAACAGCAAACGCCAAGCGGGGAACGTGTATTCGTTTCACACGCGAATGTCCTGGGTACGTGTACATCAGGGGTGCGCGTGAAGTAATACACGCGAATCCATCAGGGCACGTGTATTCCAGGGGTGCGCGGGAAGTATCACACGCAAATTCAGCAGGGTACGTGTATTTCCGGGGTGCACGGGAAGTATCACACGCGATTCCATCAGGGCATGTGTATGTCAGGGGTGCGCGGGGAGTACTACACGTGAATTGCCGTGTGGGTCCTCCCAGGTGTTCCCTCTACACCCTCCACGGCCCCTGCAAGCAGCCCACACCACAGGGGACTGCCCTGCACCCCTGCTCATGTCCCGCAGGCAGCCCATCCACCATGGGCATGCCCCCCAGCCAACCCACATGTCACCTTGGACCACTGATCAACAACGCATGTCTCCCAGCACCCTCACCCCCCATCACTGTGGGGCACCTGCCAGCAGGCCCCCACACATGTCCAACTCATGTCCCCCTGCACCCCCACCCCCCAGCACTGTGGTGCACCCTCCACCAGGCCCCCACTCATGTCTCCCAGCACCCCCACCCCCACCAGCAGTGCAGGGCACCCTCCACCAGGCCCCACTCATCTCCCCCTGCACCCCCACTCCCCCAGCATCCAGGGGCACCCTCCACCAGGCCCCCACTCCTGTCTCCCTGCACCCCCACCCCCCAGCATCCAGGGGCACCCTCCTCCAGGCCCCCACTCCTGTCTACCACCCCCCCCCAGCAGTGCGATTCGCCTGGGTGAACTTCCACACGCAATATCAGCAGGGTACGTGTATTACGGGGTTCGTGGGAAGTTCCACATGCAATTGCCCTGGGCACGTGTATTCCGGGGTGCACGGGAAGTTCCACACGCGATTGCCCTGGGTACATGTATTCCGGGGTGCGCGGGAAGTTCCACACGCGATTGCCCTGGGTACGTGTATTTCGGGGTGTGCGGGAAGTTCCACACGCGATTGCCCTGGGTACATGTATTTTGGGGTGCCGGGAAGTTCCACACGCGATTGCCCTGTGTACGTGTATTTCGGGGTGCGCGGGAAGTTCCACACGCAATTTCAGCAGGGTACGTGTATTCCAAGGTGCGCGGGAAATTCCACACGCAAATCCAGCAGCCTACGTGTATTTCGGGGGGTGCCGTGGAGTCCTACATGTGAATCGGCCGTGTGGGTCCTCCCAGCTGTTCACTCTACACCCTCCACGGCCCCTGCAGGCAGCCCACACCACAGGGGACTACCCTGCACATGTCCCGCAGGCATCCCATCCACCATGGCCATGCCCCCCAGCCAACCCACATGTCACCTTGCACCACTGCCCACCAACGCAAGTCTCCCAGCACCCCCACCCCCCAGCACTGTGGGGCACCCTCCACCAGGCCCCCACTCATGTCCAACTCATGGCCCCCTGCGCCCCCACCCCCCAGCAGTGCAGGGCACCCTCCACCAGGCCCCCACTCATGTCCAACTCATGTCCCCCTGCACCCCCACCCCCCAGCACTGTGGGGCACCCTCCACCAGGCCCCCACTCATGTCTCCCAGCACCCCCACCCCCCACCAGTCAGGGGCACCTGCCAGCAGGCCCCCACTCAGGTCCAACTCATGTCCCCCTTCACCCCCACCCCCCTGCATCCAGGGGCGCCCTCCACCAGGCCCCACTCATGTCCAACTCATGTCTCCCAGCACCCCCACCCCCACCAGTCAGGGGCACCTGCCAGCAGGCCCCCACTCAGGTCCAACTCATGTCCCCCTGCACCCCCACCCCCCTGCATCCAGGGGCACCCTCCACCAGGCCCCACTCATGTCCAACTCATGTCTCCCAGCACCCCCACCACCCAGCACTGTGGGGCACCCTCCACCAGGCCCCCACTCATGTCCAACTCATGGCTCCCAGCACCCCCACCCCCCACCAGTCAGGGACACCTGCCAGCAGGCCCCCACTCAGGTCCAACTCATGTCCCCCTGCACCCCCACCCCCCTGCATCCAGGGGCACCCTCCACCAGGCCCCACTCATGTCCAACTCATGTCTCCTAGCACCCCCACCCCCCACCAGTCAGGGGCACCTGCCAGCAGGCCCCCACTCAGCTACAACTCATGTCCCCCTGCACCCCCACCCCCCTACATCCAGGGGCACCCTCCATCAGGCCCCACTCATGTCCAACTCATGTCTCCCAGCACCCCCACCCCCCAGCACTGTGGGGCACCCTCCACCAGGCCCCCACTCATGTCGCCCTCCACCCCCCTGCATCCAGGGGCACCCTCCACCAGGCCCCACTCATGTCCAACTCATGTCTCCCAGCACCCCCACCCCCAGCACTGTGGGGCACCCTCCACCAGGCCCCCACTCATGTCCAACTCATGGCTCCCAGCACCCCCACCCCCCACCAGTCAGGGACACCTGCCAGCAGGCCCCCACTCAGGTCCAACTCATGTCCCCCTGCACCCCCACCCCCCTGCATCCAGGGGCACCCTCCACCAGGCCCCACTCATGTCCAACTCATGTCTCCTAGCACCCCCACCCCCCACCAGTCAGGGGCACCTGCCAGCAGGCCCCCACTCAGCTACAACTCATGTCCCCCTGCACCCCCTACATCCAGGGGCACCCTCCATCAGGCCCCACTCATGTCCAACTCATGTCTCCCAGCACCCCCACCCCCCAGCACTGTGGGGCACCCTCCACCAGGCCCCCACTCATGTCCAACTCATGTCCCCCTGCAGCCCCACCCCCCAGCACTGTGGGGCACCCTCCACCAGGCCCCCACTCATGTCCCCCTGCGCCCCCACCCCCCTGCATCCAGGGGCACCCTCCACCAGGCCCCCACTCATGTCTCCCAGCACCCCCAACCCCCTGCATCCAGGGGCACCCTCCACCAGGCCCCCACTCCTGTCTCCCAGCACCGCCACCCCCCAGCAGTCAGGGGCACCTGCCAGCAGGCCCCCACACATGTCCCCCAGCCAACACGTCATCACAATCTAGATCCCTGGCCCTTATGAGCAGCCTCCACATGCCAAACACCCACCCAAGTATTGCATCCACCCACTTAGAAATGCCAATTACATGATACTACCCCAATGGCAAGTATGTAAATGAACACATCTCCCTCACATACACACAATGGGTGTCAGGGAATGTCAAAACCCATATCATGACATGCATGAAACCAACGAGATGATACTACACATTGAAGTATGATGAAAAAATATGTATTAAAAGCAACATAAATGGAATCAAAAATAAACAAACGAAAATGTGAATTAAAAACAAAAAGCAGCATGTCCGTAAAATAATGTAAAACCACAAATCATAATCCAAAGGAAAGGTGTCCAAAGTCACAGTTCACAAAAGTAAATCCAATGGACAATTAATACCAAAAACCATTGCTCCATGAGTAAAATCAAAATGAAAAAATCCCAACAGTCAACTATATACAGATAAACAATCCGGGGTCAATGATCCCAACAGAAGAAATGAAACCTATCTAATAAGACTGCCTAATAAAAAATAACTATATACAAAAACGTGGCCCATTGTCCAAAAGGTCCAAAAAATATAAAAAAAAACAAAGGAAACCTAACACTAACTACAGAACTATTTACAAGGGCAGCGGGCTAGTCCAACAGCTCACTTCGGGATGTTCCGGGCCAGGGCATCATCAAACTCCTGCTCAATGTCCCGAAGGCAGTCCTCCTCCATGGCCCCGAGGGTCCGCAGGGCCGACAACATGTTCACCTCCAACTCCCTGCGGATTGCCTCGAGGCACTCGGCCCACCTCAGGGCCCTCCGCATGGAGTTCTCCGCCCTGACCATCGTGAGCCGTGCCTCTTCCGCCCGCTGCCGCTCCGCATCTATGGTGTGGCCCAACCGCTGCCACATGGAAGACACTTCCCGTCCTGGGTCCTCCTGCCCTCCGGCCGATGCCTGCCCCTCCGATGTTGAAGATCCCGAGCCATCATGGCTCCCACCTCGTTGCTGCTGCTGCTGTGCCCGTGCCCTGGCTCCTGCTGCCTGCACATCCTACACTGGCTGGGGTGCAGTCGTTGATGTGGCCACCCCTGCTGGACGTTCGACTCTTGACTGTGGCAGGGATGCCTCCTCCACCAACCTGGCCGCACCGTCAGAGGCAACTCCACAGGGCACTCAGGTGACAAATAGGTGGGAAGATGGCACGGAGGACAACTGGCGCATAGGGTGTTCAGTTAAGGAGGTGGTCGGAGCAAGCGGCAGCAAACGGAGGAATCCGGCCTCGGTGACCTGTCCCAGTAGGCCAACGCGGTCAACGAGCCATTCGAGATGACGAGCAGTCTCCTCATGAAAAGACTGCAGGTCACCTCGCATGGCCCGTTGTCGCAACGCCGCACCAGTCAGGACAGGCTCAACCCGTACCTGGATAGCCAAGTCCGCAGGCAGAGGAAGGCCAGTTGTTGTGAGCTCATCCCCTGCCTGAAAACAGGTCTGGACGTAGGCATTCACGATGTCCGTCCAGATCTGAGTCCATCCTTCCTTGTCGGCGTGCAAACTTCCGAAGAGGGAATCATACTGCCCCAGGACTTGCTCCACCAGGACACCAACTTCGGTGGCAGTGAAGCTGGTGCCCCTCTGCCTCTCTGGCCGGGGGTTGTCAATGGTGCCAGATGCTGCAATGCCCGACATGACAACCCCAGAGGCAGGAGTGGGTGGGCAACTGGGTCCTGGGGCTGGTCTGTGGAGCGATGGAATCCCAGTTGGGAGTCTTCGGTTCCAGCAGGGGTGGTCACAGAAACAGCACCCCTCGCTGATGTGCAGGCAGCAAATGGCAGGGCACGTGGGCAGCAGGCAATCGGGCAGCAGCAGATGGCAGGTGGGAGCATGCTCGGGGTTCTGGGGGGCAGTAATTCGGCCTTCTGGGCAGGAGTGTGGTCTTCCATGTGCTTACGCGTGACCAGCTTGATACGGAGTGATTTGGCACGTGAAAATCCAGCACGTCTGCGTGTAATTAGAGGAAAGGGCCTTAGCGCGTAAGCACATCAGCACACGTACGCAAATTCATTGGCCCAAAGGCCACCAGCGCATATGCGCGTCTGTGACGTGCATGCGCGGGCGTTTCCCTGTACAGGGGTGCATGTTACACGTCCAATGACTGCACGTCAGAGTGTCAGCTCGTGTAATTGGAGGATGGGGCCTTAGCGCGTACACGCGGAAGTGACACTGGACGTGTGGGCATCTTTAAAAGGTACGTGTAGAACGCCATTTCCTTGTACGTGCTTTTCATGGAGAGCGAGTGGGTGAAATCTGTACTTCTTGTCAGTTCACAAGCGATTTACTTCACGGCGTTCCAAGTTCGTACTCCCTGTTACCTCTGACAGCTTTTTCTCTCCTTGTCGTTTTCCTGGGCCTGTTTCCTCAAACAGCATTCACTTCTCCTGTTGTCCTGTCTCCTCAGACAGCGTACAATTCTTCTTTTGGCAGGGGTGTTGCCAACGCGCACACGCGCATATTTTTCACGCGATATTTCCTGGCAGACGGTGAGTCGCGCACTTATTTGACATCTGTGCTTGCCCCGTGTGTTGCCTACCCCTTCAGAGGTCAGTCTAGGCTGCGTGTGACACGCATACGTTCATTTTTGTGTTTCTGGGTGCCACAGCGTATTGCAGGGTTTTTTTCCACGCACGTGGTCTAGGAGGGGTTGCGTACACATTATCTCCCTTTTTCGGGGCGCCTGTGCGTTGCATGACCCATCATCTTCCCCCAGGGGTCACATACAGGCTTGCTGGAGCACTAGGGTACGAATTCCATCTAGTACCCTACCCTTTTGACCCCCAATTGCCCAGGACAATAGTTTACTGCAACTCCCATACGCACAACAACATCAGTGCCATGGTTGGGAGGCGAGCACGCGGTAAGGGTAGCAAAGGTGGGCGAGCCACAAGAGGTGGCCGTGGTGGATACGGTAGGGGACGTGGGCAGGACTTGCAGGGTGCCCCTAGCCCCCCATGTGTGGGTAACCGGTCAGGGACACCCATGCCCCCCCTTGGTTGAGGGTAACATGGCTGACACCATCCCTGCTCAGCCCTTGTTGGACCAGCCCATTGTGGCACCAGACCTGGCACAGGGTGACTCCATGGCTGACTTCCAGGTCAGCAGGTCTAGGCCACGTGTGGCGGTGCACGTTGGTGTCACCAGCCCACGTGGATCAAGGGCAGCTATGTCATCTGCTGCCCCGAGTAGGCAGGGTGGGGAGGCTGCAGGGGCAGCTGCGGCTCCATCCACCCCAGCTCTCAGTCTCCCAGCCAGGACAGTGTCGGTCCTAGTCCATCCTGCTGACGTTCCCCCTGACTACATCACACTTCGGCTAATGCCTGCACCAAGTCCCATGGTGAGTGTTCATTCCCACACTCCTAGTCCACAGTCCACCGGGGCTCCTGCCCCTAGTGTCCAGAGCGGCGTAGGACACTCAGTATCACCATCACCTTCCAAGCGGAAGAAGAAGAGTGCTCGTCCAGTACAGGCTGATGCCCCAGACACGGCTACACAGTCCGGCCCACCAAGGAAGCCCAGCTTCAATCAGGCCGAACTTGATGCACTTGTGGAGTATGTGTCCGCACATGACAGCAAAATGGTGATTACTGCAGGATGCAAGACCACACCTACACAACGTCAGGCACACTGGCAGACCATTGCGGAACTCATAAGTGCCCTTGGATTCGTGAGGCGCACAGCTAATGATTGCTACGAGCGCTGGAATGACCTTAAGCACAGGGCAAAGAAAAAGCTGGCCTCAAGTCATGCCGCAACTCTAGTGACTGGAGGTGGGTCTCCGGCAGAGGACATAGAACTCACTCCACATGAGTATGTTGCTGGGACCTACGTCACGGAGGAACAGATCCAAGGCGTGGGAGACCTGCCAGATTACGAGGCATTGTCCGGTGAGTGCACATGCATGTGTGTGTCATCCATGCGCATGGTGTGTGTGTGAGTGCTTCTGATTGAGTGCCAGGTGAGGGGGTGTGTGCCTGAGTGGTTTGGGTCACCCATGTGCTTCATCCAATACATTCTGCGCACCAGGATTTGGGTGTTGCAGTATCCCTTCTGGCAACAGTAGACATTCAGCCCAAGTGCCCAAGTGACATTGAATTACACAGTGACGTTGGACTCCCATTTGATGTGTGGGCGGTCTGTAGTCAATACTGTGTATACATTCCTAGTATATATTGTTGTTGTATTGTACACTGCATGGTGTATTGATATGTGCCTCTTGCAGGTCCATTTCTCATGCCTTCACAAGGCGGTCTACTTTGGAACTGGAGTCCATGTTGTAAGCAGTGCACCTACACTTTTGCGTGGCGCTAACACTGTATAGTTGGAAGTGTTTGAAGTGCTGGCATTATCAGATAGTGAGGCTACCAATTTAAGTCTGTACTGTCATGTTTATGGTAGGTTGGAGGTTGTGTAGGTGATTGGTATTATTGGTAAGTATTTGGTAATGTGTGTTGTTGGTCCTGCATTACTGTGAGCATTTTGTGTGTGGCCAGTTTTCATTAGGGACACTGTAGTTTGTGACACTTGGGTCATGTTGTGGGGATTAATTTGTTTTCTCTCACATAGCATGACATGCCATGGTGTGTTGTGTGGCCGTGCGGGGAGGGGTTGGGTGACATGGCACTGTTCTCATGTTGTATATTGCAAGTGGGTATTCATTTTTGCTGCATGGAAGTGTGTCTTTTGATGACACTGCATTGGTGGTGTTTGTGTATGTAGGGATGCACACATTGTGACACTTCCAGATGAACAATCTCAGGCTGCTATGGTTCTGACAGTTGACTGTCCCTTAATTCATCATAATTGTCAGATTGAGTCATCATTGATTGTCAGATGGTATGTGCCAGGGCTGTGTGCACTCCACCGGGGTGTGCTTTCTATGCGAAGTAATTAGCCACCACCTGCGTTCAGGCTGCCTCACCCCCTGCCCTTTCCACTCCCATGCACAGCAAGCGTGCATGTGGTTGGGGATGTGGGGGCACCACCATGTCCACAGCCAGGCCCCGGCGTGTTGCAACATTGTGCAGGACACATGCTGCCACTATGATCCTGCACACTACTGGGGGAGTGTATAACAGCTGCCCACCAGAACGGTCAAGGGAGCGAAAGCGTGGCTTGAGCACTCCGAATGTGCACTCCACTATGCCCCATGTTGCAATATGGGCTGTGTTGTATCTTATCTCGGGAGGCGTGATGGGGTTCCGAATTGGCATCATCATGTGGGTGCTCAGAGGGTAGGCACTGTCCCCTGGGGCGGTGGTGATGGGGATCATTAGTGGGGTATTGACATTACTCTGTATCTGTCATGCATGCGTGTGCTGTGGCATATATACTCACCAAGCAGCCATGCATCGCCATTGCCGCCCAGCTTCCATGTCCCGGTTTAGGGTTGACATCCTGTAAATGAAGCTGTCGTGGGTGGACCCTGGATAGTTGGCATATACTGAGGTGATGATTCCCTTGGCATCACATACTACCTGGACGTTGATGGAATGCCAGTGCTTGCCTTTTCTATAGATGTGCTCAGATGCCGTGGGGGGACGTAGAGCCACATGGGTGCAATCAATGGCACCTAGCACTTTGGGGAAGTGTGCCACCCTGTAGAAATCCTGGCTGACAGCCTGCCTTTCTGCAGGTGTTCTGGGCAGGTATATGTGCCTGCGGACTGATGGGCGTGCAGTGATGATGGCCAACACCTGGTGTAGGCACCGTGACTGCGTGGCCTGTGACACCCCCCCCCACTATGGCACTTGTCCGCTGAAATGATCCGGTAGCCAAGAAGTGCAGTACATTGAGGACCTTCTCCAGGGGGCTGAGTGCTTGGGAGCACAGGGTGGGTGATGTGAGGTCATCCTCCCACTCACTGACCAGGTCGAATATTATGTGTGGTGGAAACCTGTACCTCCCATACACCTGGTCATCAGGCACACCAAATAGGCTGGTTCTGGGTGTGAAGATTCTGGCCCTGACTATCCTTCTCCTCCTCCTGCGGTATCCCACGGCCACTGCTGCTAGGAACGGTATATTCATCCTGGCGTCTGAGCTTGTTTGTTGTTTGCGCACTCTTTTATGCTGCGCAGGACGTGTGCCTGCTTCATGCTGGTGTACGTGTTTCCGGATTGGACCTTTTTTTTTTGTGTGTTGTAGGCGACCGTGTAAATCTTCCCGCCCACCCCAGGAATACACGTAACACGCTCTCCCAGGCCCAGTCGCGAGTAAATATTCCCGCCCACCCCTGGAATACACGTACCCCACTCTCACAGGCCCAGTCGCGTGTGGAACTTCACGCGCACACCGAAATACACATACCCTGCAAATTTGTGTGTGAAACTTCCCGCGCACCCCGAAATACACGTACCCAGGGCAATCGCGTGTGGAACTTCCCGCGAACCCCGTAATACACGTACCCTGCTGATATCGCGTGTGGAAATTCACGCAGACCCATAATACACGTACCCTGATGGAATCGCGTGTGAGACTACCTGCGCACCCTTGGAATACACGTACCCAGGCAAATCGCACGGCTGGGGGGTGGGGATGCTGGGAGACAGGAGTGGGGGCCTGGTGGAGGGTGCCCTGCACTGCTGGGGGGTGGGGGTGCTGGGAGACAGGAGTGGGGGCCTCGTGGAGGGTGCCCCTGCATGCAGGGGGTGGGGGTGCTGGGAGACTTGAGTTGGACATGAGTGGGAGCCTGGTGGAGGGTGCCCTGCACTGCTGGGGGGTGGGGGTGCTGGGAGACATGAGTGGGGGCCTGGTGGAGGGTGCCCTGCGCTGCTGGGGGGTGGGGTGCTGGGAGACATGAGTTGGACATGAGTGGGGCCTGGTGGAGGGTGCCCCTGGATGCAGGGGGGTGGGGTGCAGGGGGACATGAGTGGGGGCCTGGTGGAGGGTGCCCTGCACTGCTGGGGGGTGGGGGTGCTAGGAGACATGAGTGGGGGCCTGGTGGAGGGTGCCCTGCACTGCTGGGGGGTGGGGGTGCTGGGAGACATGAGTGGGGGCCTGGTGGAGGGTGCCCTGCACTGCTCGGGGGTGGGGGTGCTGGGAGACAGGAGTGGGGGCCTGGTGGAGGGTGCCCCTGGATGCAGGGGGTGGGGGTGCAGGTAGACAGGAGTGGTGGCCTGGTGGAGGGTGCCCTGCACTGCTGGGGGTGGGGGTACTGAGAGACATGTGTGGGGGCCTGGGGGAGGGTGCCCTGCACTGCTGGGGGGTGGGGGTGCTGGGAGACAGGAGTGGGAGCCTGGTGGAGGGTGCCCCTGGATGCAGGGGGGTGGGGGTGCTGGGAGACATGAGTTGGACATGAGTGAGGGCCTGGTGGAGGGTGCCCTGCACTGCTGGGGAGGGTGGGGGTGCTGGGGGACATGAGTGGGGGCTTGGTGGAGGGTGCCCTGCACTGCTGGGGGGTGAGGGTGCTGGGAGACAGGAGTGGGGGCCTGGTGGAGGTTGCCCCTGGATGCAGGGGGGTGTGGATGCAGGGAGACAGGAGTGGGGGCCTGGTGGAGGGGGCTCTGCACTGCTGGGGGGTGGGGGTGCTGGGAGACAGGAGTTGGACATGAGTGGGGCCTGGTGGAGGGTGCCCCTGGATGCAGGGGGGTGGGGGTGCAGGGAGACAGGAGTGGGGGCCTGGTGGAGGGTGCCCTGCACTGCTGGGGGGTGGGGGTGCTGGGAGACATGTGTGGGGGCCTGGTGGAGGGTGCCCTGCACTGCTGGGGGGTGGGGGTGCTGGGAGACAGGAGTGGGGGTCTGGTGGAGGGTGCCCCTGGATGCAGGGGGGTGGGGGTGCTGGGAGACATGATTTGGACATGAGTGGGGGCCTTGTGGAGGGTGCCCTGCACTGCTGGGGGGTGGGGGTGCTGGGAGACATGGGTGGGGGCCTGGTGGAGGGTGCCCTGCACTGCTGGGGTTGGGGGTGCTGGGAGACAGGAGTGGGGGCCTGGTGGAGGTTGCACCTGGATGCAGGGGGGTGGGGAGGCAGGGAGACAGGAGTGGGGGCCTCGTGGAGGGTGCTCTGCACTGCTGGGGGGTGGGGGTGCTGGGAGACAGGAGTTGGACATGAGTGGGGCCTGGTGGAGGGTGCCCCTGGATGCAGGGGGGTGGGGGTGCAGGGAGACAGGAGTGGGGGCCTGGTGGAGGGTGCCCTGCACTGCTGGGGGGTGGGGGTGCTGGGAGACATGTGTGGGGGCCTGGTGGAGGGTGCCCTGCACTGCTGGGGGGTGGGGGTGCTGGGAGACAGGAGTGGGGGTCTGGTGGAGGGTGCCCCTGGATGCAAGGGGGTGGGGGTGCTGGGAGACATGATTTGGACATGAGTGGGGGCCTTGTGGAGGGTGCCCTGCACTGCTGGGGGGTGGGGGTGCTGGGAGACATGGGTGGGGGCCTGGTGGAGGGTGCCCTGCACTGCTGGGGGGTGGGGGTGCTGGGAGACAGGAGTGGGGGCCTGGTGGAAGGTGCCCTTGGATGCAGGGGGGTGGGGGTGCAGGGAGACAGGAGTGGGGGCCTGGTGAAGGGTGCCCTGTACTGCTGGGGGGTGGGGGTGCTGGGAGACATGAGTTGGACATGAATGGGGCCTGGTGGAGGGTGCCCCTGGATGCAGGGGGGTGGGGGTGCAGGGGGACATGAGTGGGGACCTGGTGGAGGGTGCCCTACACTGCTGGGGGGTGGGGATGCTGGGAGACAGGAGTGGGGGCCTGGTGGAGGGTGCCCTGCACTGCTGGGCGGTGGGGGTGCTGGGAGACAGGAGTGGGGGCCTGGTGGAGGGTGCCCTGCACTGCTGGGGCGTGGGGGTGCTGGGAGACATGAGGTGGACATGTGTGGGGCCTGGTGGAGGGTGCCCCTGGATGCAGGGGGGTGGGGGTGCAGGGGGACATGAGTGGGGGCCTGATGGAGGTTGCTCTGCACTGCTGGGGGGTGGGGTGCTGGGAGACATGAGTGGGGGCCTGGTGGAGGGTGCCCTGCACTGCTGGGGGTAGGGGTGTTGGAAGACATGTGTTGGGGCCTGGTGGAGGGTGCCCTGCACTGCTGGGTGGTGGGGGTGCTGAGAGACAGGAGTGGGGGCCTGGTGGAGGGTGCCCCTGCATGCAGGGGGGTGGGGGTGCTGGGAGACTTGAGTTGGACATGAGTGGGGGCCTGGTGGAGGGTGCCCTGCACTGCTGGGGGGTGGGGGTGCTGGGAGACATGGGTGGGGGCCTGGTGGAGGGTGCCCTGCACTGTTGGGGGGTGGGGGTGCTGGGAGACAGGAGTGGGGGGCTGGTGGAAGGTGCCCCTGGATGCATGGGTGTGGGGGTGCAGGGAGACAGGAGTGGGGGCCTGGTGGAGGGTGCCCTGCACTGCTGGGGGTTGGGGGTGCTGGGAGACATGAGTTGGACATGAGTGGGGCCTGGTGGAGGGTGCCCCTGGATGCAGGGGGGTGGGGGTGCAGGGGGACATGAGTGGGGGCCTGGTGGAGTGTGCCCTGCACTGCTTGGGCGTGGGGGTGCTGGGAGACAGGAGTGGGGGCCTGGTGGAGGGTGCCCTGCACTGCTGGGCGGTGGGGGTGCTGGGAGGCAGGAGTGGGGGCCTGGTGGAGGGTGCCCTGCACTGCTGGGGGGTGGGGGTGCTGGGAGACAGGAGTGGGGGCCTGGTGGAGGGTGCCCTGCACTGCTGGGCGGTGGGGGTGCAGGGAGACAGGAATGGGGGCCTGGTGGAGGGTACCCTGCACTGCTGGGGGGGTGGGGTGCTGGGAGACATGTGTGGGGGCCTGGTGGAGGGTTCCCTGCACTGCTGGGGGGTGGGGGTGCTGAGAGACAGGAGTGGGGGCCTGGTGGAAGGTGCCCCTGGATGCAGGGGGGTGGGGGTGCAGGGAGACAGGAGTGGGGGCCTGGTGGAGGGTGCCCTGTACTGCTGGGGGGTGGGGGTGCTGGGAGACATGGTTGGACATGAGTGGGGCCTGGTGGAGGGTGCCCCTGGATGCAGGGGGGTGGGGGTGCAGGGGGACATGAGTGGGGGCCTGGTGGAGGGTGCCCTGCACTGCTGGGGGGTGGGGGTGCTGGGAGACAGGAGTGGGGGCCTGGTGGAGGGTGCCCTGCACTGCTGGGCGGTGGGGGTGCTGGGAGACAGGAATGGGGGCCTGGTGGAGGGTGCCCTGCACTGCTGGGGGGTGGGGGTGCTGGGAGACATGAGGTGGACATGTCTGGGGCCTGGTGGAGGGTGCCCCTGGATGCAGGGGGCTGGGGGTGCAGGGGGACATGAGTGGGGGCCTGACGGAGGTTGCTCTGCACTGCTGGGGGGTGGGGTGCTGGGAGACATGAGTGGGGGCCTGGTGGAGGGTGCCCTGCACTGCTGGGGGTAGGGGTGCTGGAAGACATGTGTTGGGGCCTGGTGGAGGGTGCCCTGCACTGCTGGGGGGTGGGGGTGCTGAGAGACAGGAGTGGGGGCCTGGTGGAGGGTGCCCCTCCATGCAGGGGCATGGGGGCGCTGGGAGACTTGAGTTGGACATGAGTGGGGGCCTGGTGGAGGGTGCCCTGCACTGCTGGTGGTTGGGGGTGCTGGGAGACATGGGTGGGGGCCTGGTGGAGGGTGCCCTGCACTGTTGGGGGGTGGGGTGCTGGGAGACAGGAGTGGGGGGCTGGTGGAAGGTGCCCCTGGATGCAGGGGGGTGGGGGTGCAGGGAGACAGGAGTGGGGGCCTGGTGGAGGGTGCCCTGCACTGCTGGGGGATGGGGTGCTGGGAGACATGAGTTGGACATGAGTGGGGCCTGGTGGAGGGTGCCCTGCACTGCTGGGGCGTGGGGGTGCTGGGAGACAGGAGTGGGGGCCTGGTGGAGGGTGCCCTGCACTGCTGGGCGGTGGGGGTGCTGGGAGGCAGGAGTGGGGGCCTGGTGGAGGGTGCCCTGCACTGCTGGGAGGTGGGGGTGCTTGGAGACAGGAGTGGGGGCCTGGTGGAGGGTGCCCTGCACTGCTGGGCGGTGGGGGTGCAGGGAGACAGGAATGGGGGCTTGTTGGAGGGTGCCCTGCACTGCTGGGGGGGTGGGGGTGCTGGGAGACATGTGTGGGGGCCTGGTGGAGGGTGCCCTGCACTGCTGGGGGGTGGGGGTGCTGGGAGACAGGAGTGGGGGTCTGGTGGAGGGTGCCCCTGGATGCAGGGGGGTGGGGGTACTGGGAGACATGATTTGGACATGAGTGGGGGCCTTGTGGAGGGTGCCCTGCACTGCTGGGGGGTGGGGGTGATGGGAGACATGGGTGGGGGCCTGGTGGAGGGTACCCTGCACTGCTGGGGGGTGGGGGTGCTGGGAGACATGAGTTGGACTTGAGTGGGGCCTGGTGGAGGGTGCCCCTGGAAGAAATACACGTACCCAGGGCAATCGCGTGTGGAACTTCCCGCGAACCCCGTAATACACGTACCCTGCTGATATCGCGTGTGGAAGTTCACGCAGACCCATAAAACACGGACCCTGATTGAATCGCGTGTGAGAATACCTGCGCACCCTTGGAATACACGTACCCAGGCAAATCGCACGGCTGGGGGTTGGGGATGCTGGGAGACAGGAGTGGGGGCCTGGTGGAAGGTGCCCCTGGATGCAGGGGGGTGGGGGTGCAGGGAGACAGGATTGGGGACCTGGTGGAGGGTGCCCTGCACTGCTGGGGGGTGGGGGTGCTGGGAGACATGAGTTGGACATGAGTGGGGCCTGGTGGAGGGTGCCCCTGGAAGAAATACACATACCCAGGGCAATCGCGTGTGGAACTTCCCGCGAACCCCGTAATACACGTACCCTGCTGATATCGCGTGTGGAAGTTCACGCAGACCCATAATACACGTACCCTGATGGAATCGCGTGTGAGACTACCTGCGCACCCTTGGAATACACGTACCCAGGCAAATCGCACGGCTGGGGGGTGGGGATGCTGGGAGACAGGAGTGGGGGCCTGGTGGAGGGTGCCCTGCACTGCTGGGGGGTGGGGGTGCTGGGAGACAGGAGTGGGGGCCTTGTGGAGGGTGCCCCTGCATGCAGGGGGGTGGGGGTGCTGGGAGACTTGAGTTGGACATGAGTGGGAGCCTGGTGGAGGGTGCCCTGCACTGCTGGGGGGTGGGGGTGCTGGGAGACATGAGTGGGGGCCTGGTGGAGGGTGCCCTGCACTGCTGGGGGGTGGGGGTGCTGGGAGACATGAGTTGGACATGAGTGGGGCCTGGTGGAGGGTGCCCATGGATGCAGGGGGGTGGGGTGCTGGGGGACATGAGTGGGGGCCTGGTGGAAGGTGCCCTGCACTGCTGGGGGGTGGGGGTGCTAGGAGACATGAGTGGGGGCCTGGTGGAGGGTGCCCTGCACTGCTGGGGGGTGGGGGTGCTGGGAGACATGAGTGGGGGCCTGGTGGAGGGTGCCCTGCACTGCTCGGGGGTGAGGGGGCTGGGAGACAGGAGTGGGGGCCTGGTGGAGGGTGCCCCTGGATGCAGGGGGTGGGGGTGCAGGGAAACATGAGTGGGGGCCTGGTGGAGGGTGCCCTGCACTGCTGGGGGGTGGGGGTGCTGGGAGACACGAGTTGGACATGAGTGGGGCCTGGTGGAGGGTGCCCCTGGATGCAGGGGGGTGGGGGTGCAGGGGGACATGAGTGGGGGCCTGGTGGAGGGTGCCCTGCACTGCTGGGGGGTGGGGGTGCTGGGAGACAGGAGTGGGGGCCTGGTGGAGGGTGCCCTGCACTGCTGGGCGGTGGGGGTGCTGGGAGACAGGGGTGGGGGCCTGGTGGAGGGTGCCCTGCACTGCTGGGGGGTGGGGGTGCTGGGAGACATGAGGTGGACATGTGTGGGGCCAAGTGGAGGGTGCCCCTGGATGCAGGGGGGTGGGGGTGCAGGGGGACATGAGTGGGGGCCTGATGGAGGTTGCTCTGCACTGCTGGGGGGTGGGGTGCTGGGAGACATGAGTGGGGGCCTGGTGGGGGTGCCCTGCACTGCTGGGGGTAGGGGTGCTGGAAGACATGTGTTGGGGCCTGGTGGAGGGTGCCCTGCACTGCTGGGGGATGGGGGTGCTGAGAGACAGGCTTGGGGGCCTGGTGGAGGGTGCCCCTGCATGCAGGGGAGTGGGGGTGCTGGGAGACCTGAGTTGGACATGAGTGGGGGCCTGGTGGAGGGTGCCCTGCACTGCTGGGGGGTGGGGGTGCTGGGAGACATGGGTGGGGGCCTGGTGGAGGGTGCCCTGCACTGTTGGGGGGTGGGGGTGCTGGGAGACATGAGTGGGGGGCTGGTGGAAGGTGCCCCTGGATGCAGGGGGGTGGGGGTGCAGGGAGACAGGAGTGGGGCCTGGTGGAGGGTGCCCTGCACTGCTGGGGGTGGGGGTGCTGGGAGACATGAGTTGGACATGAGTGGGGCCTGGTGGAGGGTGCCCCTGGATCCAGGGGGGTGGGGGTGCAGGGGGACATGAGTGGGGGCCTGGTGGAGTGTGCCCTGCACTGCTGGGGGGCGTGGGGGTGCTGGGAGACAGGAGTGGGGGCCTGGTGGAGGGTGCCCTGCACTGCTGGGCGGTGGGGGTGCTGGGAGGCAGGAGTGGGGGCCTGGTGGAGGGTGCCCTGCACTGCTGGGGGGTGGGGGTGCTGGGAGACAGGAGTGGGGGCCTGGTGGAGGGTGCCCTGCACTGCTGAGCGGTGGGGGTGCAGGGAGACGGGAATGGGGGCCTGGTGGAGGGTGCCCTGCACTGCTGGGGGGGTGGGGGTGCTGGGAGACATGTGTGGGGGCCTGGTGGAGGGTGCCCTGCACTGCTGGGGGGTGGGGGTGCTGGGAGACAGGAGTGGGGGTCTGGTGGAGGGTGCCCCTGGATGCAGGAGGGTGGGGGTACTGGGAGACATGATTTGGACATGAGTGGGGGCCTTGTGGAGGGTGCCCTGCACTGCTGGGGGGTGGGGGTGATGGGAGACATGGGTGGGGGCCTGGTGGAGGGTGCCCTGCACTGCTGGGGGGTGGGGGTGCTGGGAAACATGAGTTGGACATGAGTGGGGCCTGGTGGAGGGTGCCCCTGGAAGAAATACACGTACCCAGGGCAATCGCGTGTGGAACTTCCCGCGAACCCCGTAATACACGTACCCTGCTGATATCGCGTGTGGAAGTTCACGCAGACCCATAATACACGTACCCTGATGGAATCGCGTGTGAGACTACCTGCGCACCCTTGGAATACACGTACCCAGGCAAATCGCACGGCTGGGGGGTGGGGATGCTGGGAGACAGGAGTGGGGGCCTGGTGGAAGGTGCCCCTGGATGCAGGGGGGTGGGGGTGCAGGGAGACAGGAGTGGGGGCCTGGTGGAGGGTGCCCTGCACTGCTGGGGGTGGGGGTGCTGGGAGACATGAGTTGGACATGAGTGGGGCCTGGTGGAGGGTGCCCCTGGAAGAAATACACGTACCCAGGGCAATCGCGTGTGGAACTTCCCGCGAACCCAGTAATACACGTACCCTGCTGATATCGCGTGTGGAAGTTCACGCAGACCCATAATACACGTACCCTGATGGAATCGCATGTGAGACTACCTGCGCACCCTTGGAATACACGTACCCAGGCAAATCGCACGGCTGGGGGGTGGGGATGCTGGGAGACAGGAGTGGGGGCCTCGTGGAGGGTGCCCCTGCATGCAGGGGGGTGGGGGTGCTGGGAGACTTGAGTTGGACATGAGTGGGAGCCTGGTGGAGGGTGCCCTGCACTGCTGGGGGGTGGGGGTGCTGGGAGACATGAGTGGGGGACTGGTGGAGGGTGCCCTGCACTGCTGGGGGGTGGGGGTGCTGGGAGACATGAGTTGGACATGAGTGGGGCCTTGTGGAGGGTGCCCATGGATGCAGGGGGGTGGGGTGCTGGGGGACATGAGTGAGGGCCTGGTGGAAGGTGCCCTGCACTGCTGGGGGGTGGGGGTGCTAGGAGACATGAGTGGGGGCCTGGTGGAGGGTGCCCTGCACTGCTGGGGGGTGGGGGTTCTGGGAGACATGAGTGGGGGCCTGGTGGAGGGTGCCCTGCACTGCTCGGGGGTGGGGGGGCTGGGAGACAGGAGTGGGGGCCTGGTGGAGGGTGCCCCTGGATGCAGGGGGTGGGGGTGCAGGGAGACAGGAGTGGGGGCCTGGTGGAGGGTGCCCTGCACTGCTCGGGGGTGGGGGTACTGGGAGACATGTGTGGGGGCCTGGTGGAGGGTGCCCTGCACTGCTGAGGGGTGGGGGTGCTGGGAGACAGGAGTGGGAGCCTGGTGGAGGGTTCCCCTGGATGCAGGGGGGTGGGGGTGCTGGGAGACATAAGTTGGACATGAGTGGGGGCCTGGTGGAGGGTGCCCTGCACTGCCGGGGGGTGGGGGTGCTAGGAGACATGAGTGGGGGCTTGGTGGAGGGTGCCCTGCACTGCTGGGGGGTGGGGGTGCTGGGAGACAGGAGTGGGGGCCTGGTGGAGGTTGCCCCTGGATGCAGGGGGGTGTGGGTGCAGGGAGACAGGAGTGGGGGCCTGGTGGAGGGTGCTCTGCACTGCTGGGGGTTGGGGGTGCTGGGAGACAGGAGTTGGACATGAGTGGGGCCTGGTGGAGGGTGCCCCTGGATGCAGGGGGGTGGGGTGCAGGGAGACAGGAGTGGGGGCCTGGTGGAGGGTGCCCTGCACTGCTGGGGGGTGGGGGTGCTGGGAGACATGTGTGGGGGCCTGGTGGAGGGTGCCCTGCACTGCTGGGGGGTGGGGGTGCTGGGAGACAGGAGTGGGGGTCTGGTGGAGGGTGCCCCTGGAAGCAAGGGGGTGGGGGTGCTGGGAGACATGATTTGGACATGAGTGGGGGCCTTGTGGAGGGTGCCCTGCACTGCTGGGGGGTGGGGGTGCTGGGAGACATGGGTGGGGGCCTGGTGGAAGGTGCCCCTGGATGCAGGGGGGTGGGGGTGCAGGGAGACAGGAGTGGGGGCCTGGTGGAGGGTGCCCTGCACTGCTGGGGGGTGGGGGTGCTGGGAGACATGAGTTGGACATGAGTGGGGCCTGGTGGAGGGTGCCCCTGGATGCAGGGGGGTAGGGGTGCAGGGGGACATGAGTGGGGGCCTGGTGGAGGGTGCCCTGCACTGCTGGGAGGAGGGGGTGCTGGGAGACAGGAGTGGGGGCCTGGTGGAGGGTGCCCTGCACTGCTGGGCGGTGGGGGTGCTGGGAGACAGGAGTGGGGGCCTGGTGGAGGGTGCCCTGCACTGCTGTGGGGTGGGGGTGCTGGGAGACATGAGTTGGACATGTGTGGGGCCTGGTGGAGGGTGCCCCTGGATGCAGGTGGGTGGGGGTGCAGGGGGACATGAGTGGGGGCCTGGTGGAGGTTGCTCTGCACTGCTGGGGGGTGGGGGTGCTGGGAGACATGAGTGGGGGCCTGGTGGAGGGTGCCCTGCACTGCTGGGGGGTGGGGTGCTGGAAGACATGTGTGGGGGCCTGGTGGAGGGTGCCCTGCACTGCTGGGGGGTGGGGGTGCTGAGAGACAGGAGTGGGGGCCTGGTGGAGGGTGCCCCTGCATGCAGGGGGGTGGGGGTGCTGGGAGACTTGAGTTGGACATGAGTAGGGGCCTGGTGGAGGGTGCCCTGCACTGCTGGGGGGTGGGGGTGCTGGGAGACATGGGTGGGGGCCTGGTGGAGGGTGCCCTGCACTGCTGGGGGTGGGGGTGCTGGGAGACAGGAGTGGGGGCCTGGTGGAAGGTGCCCCTGGATGCAGGGGGGCGGGGGTGCAGGGAGACAGGAGTGGGGGCCTGGTGGAGGGTGCCCTGCACTGCTGGGGGGTGGGGGTGCTGGGAGACATGAGTGGGGCCTGGTGGAGGGTGCCCCTGGATGCAGGGGGTTGGGGGTGCAGGGGGACATGAGTGGGGGCCTGGTGGAGGGTGCCCTGCACTGCTGGGGGTTGGGGGTGCTGGGAGACAGGAGTGGGGGCCTGGTGGAGGGTGCCCTGCACTGCTGGGCGGTGGGGGTGCTGGGAGACAGGAGTGGGGGCCTGGTGGAGGGTGCCCTGCACTGCTGGGGGGTTTGGGTGTTGGGAGACATGAGTTGGACATGAGTGGGGCCTGGTGGAGGGTGCCCCTGGATGCAGGGGGGCGGGGGTGCAGGGGGACATGAGTGGGGGCCTGGTGGAGGGTGCCCTGCACTGCTGGGGGGTAGGGGTGCTGGGAGACAGGAGTGGGGGCCTGGTGGAGGGTGCCCTGCAATGCTGGGCGGTGGGGGTGCTGGGAGACAGGAGTGGGGGCCTGGTGGAGGGTGCCCTGCACTGCTGGGGGGTGTGGGTGTTGGGAGACATGAGTTGGACATGTGTGGGGCCTGGTGGAGGGTGCCCCTGGATGCAGGGGGGTGGGGGTGCTGGGAGACATGAGTGGGGGCCTGGTGGAGGGTGCCCTGCACTGCTGGGGGGTGGGGGTGCTGGAAGACATGTGTGGGGGCCTGGTGGAGGGTGCCCTGCACTGCTGGGGGTGGGGGTGCTGAGAGACAGGAGTGGGGGCCTGGTGGAGGGTGCCCCTGCATGCAGGGGGCTGTGGGTGCTGGGAGACTTGAGTTGGACATGAGTGGGGGCCTGGTGGAGGGTGCCCTACACTGCTGGGGGGTGGGGGTGCTGGGAGACATGAGTGGGGGCCTGGTGGAGGGTGCCCTGCACTGCTGGGGGGTGGGGGTGCTGGGTGACAGGAGTGGGGACCTGTTGGAGTGTGCCCCTGGCTGCAGGGGGGTGGGGGTGCAGGGAGATAGGAGTGGGGGCCTGGTGGAGGGTGCCCTGCACTGCTGGGGGGTGGGGGTGCTGGGAGACATGAGTTTGACATGAGTGGGGCCTGGTGGAGGGTGCCCCTGGATGCAGGGGGGTGGGGGTGCAAGGGGACATGTGTGGGGGCCTGGTGGAGGGTGCCCTGCACTGCTGGGGGGTGGGGGTGCTGGGAGACATGAGTGGGGGCCTGATGGAGGGTGCCCTGCACTGCTGGGGGTGGGGGTGCTGGGAGACATGCGTTGGTGGGCAGTAGTGCAAGGTGACATGTGGGTTGGTTGGGGGCATGGCGATGGTGGATGGGCTGCCTGCGGGACATGTGTAGGGCTGCAGGGTAGTCCCCTATGGTGTGAGCGGCCTGCAGGGGCCGTGGAGGGTGTAGAGGGAACAGCTGCTGGATTCGCGTGTGGAATTTGCCACGCACCCGAGTACACGTACCTTGCTGAAATTGCGTGTGAAACTTCACGCGCACACCGAAATACACGTACCCTGCTAATTCGCGTGTGAAACTTCACGCGCACCCCGGAATACAAATGCCCAGGCCAATCGCGTGTGGAACTTCCTGCGAACCCCGTAATACACGCACACGCTATTTTTCACACAGCGGGTGTCCGTGTTTGTTGGTACCCCTTTGCACCTCATTTGTCCTAGAGGGCCACTGTATGGATCATTCATCATAGCTGTATATGGGTGCTTTTTGTTAGCGCACATTTTGGCACACATTTATTTCAGGCGCAGGGACGCTACTGCCTGCTTTCTTGTGGCGTACTTGTTTGGCCCTGTGCACGTCTTTGACCGTGCGCTGGTTTGCCCTATTCGATTCCATGAATACGAGTTGTAGGAGAGCGTGTGGGCGTTCCGCGCACTTGCCTCCTGTACTTCCCCCGTGACGCCCATATTTTCACACGTTGTTCCCCATTCCGAGTGTTACGCCCCGTGTTACGCCTACTTTTGTAATGTGCGCCGCGCTATGTGCGATTTCGCAGCGGACGTGGCGCAAGCCGTTGGATGACCTGTGCGCCGGCGTGTGCCGCACACTTTTTCAGCGCACATCCAATATTTTTCTCGCGCACGGACTTCCGTGAATCGATGTGCGCTGGTTTCCCTGCGATTTTCGCAGTTGCACTGCGATTTTCGCACTTTTACTGCGAATCGCACGTTTTGGCACCTCTGCGCCGGAATTTTCGGCGCACATTAATTCCATGAATCGGCCTGTTAGTCTGTTCTTAAATGCCTCAACTCAGCCTTTCATCCTTCTGAGGTCGATAAATGAGTACCAACACAGGTTGGGTGATATTGGGTGTATATTTTTTTCTATATAAAGCGCTGAAAGGTCGTGTCCCATTGCTTCCCGCAATATCACTTCAGGGCGGGGTCAAATGACACCACTTCCTGTGATGTCATCAGGGGTCAAGGGTCGTGTGATGTCACTTCCGCTACTCCTGGCCTTTTGGTGAAATGACGTCCTTGATGTCACATGTGTTTATTTATTTATGTACTGAGCATGTGTATGGCGCCCCCCTCTATCTCACAGAGCCACGCAGCTTAAGTATCCCAGAATGAGTTTAAAGAATTTCTGATACTGTTTGGTCCATGTTATCCTGTGTTTCTGACTCCAACGAATATGTGAAACACACATCATCTTCCTTATGTTGTGCTATGCCTTGAATATCCCGGATTAAGCCTATTACAGGTCCTTACTGTGTCTTATGCTCTTTATACTATTTCTTCAGTCCACAAGAGCATAGACTCATCGCATGGCATGGCTTGCACTGTGTCTCCTGCATTTATATATCCCAAAGGGAGCACTTTATGCTTCTTATGCTGTTGTGATGCATTTTAACTACTGTTCTACTTGCATAATCAAACATATCAACCCCCTTACACTGTGCTCTAGCTGTAAACATCACACATTAGGCCTCTTATACTCTTCATACCGCTTTTATACTGTGCTCCACCTTTAGAAAGCATTGACTGGGCACATTACACGGCTCGTGTTGTGCAGCCGCATGACCTGCAGCTCCGAAGGCTTTGCCACCAGGATGGCTTCTGTTTAGTCCTGTCTGAGGCTCCTCTACATCCACAGACCCAGGGTAAAATGCCACCAGCTTCCACATCTTGAATGTGCCACAAGTTTCCTGTGAATCAACGCTCGTCCAATCACCAAACATGTCGCTTACATTTTCAGCACCCTCTCAGAGACCCGAATGGACCTATTCTTCATTACTGAGACCCGGCTCTCCGATGAATGATCCAGTGCCAGTTCTTCCCAAACGCCTGCCATCAAGCTTTGAAATCAAATGTGCAAATCACGCCCATAGGAGAAGAGGAGAGAGAACACTAGTCCACAAGTGTGCCCTCCAAAATCCAACGCCTGCCATTGGCAATATCGCAGGCTGTGAATCACTCAACCTTACCCTCAATCTCTAAGGCCATGCCTCCTTCTCTGCAGACCACCGTCCTGCACTGAAACCTACCCGTGGATCGCCAATACCTCAGATTACTGAGAGATTTGAACATGGGCTTTGACAAGAGGAATTTCCTACCACAAGGTCACTTACAGCAAAGCCTGTGGCTTTAGATCTCAAAGAAGCAATTAAGTAAACACCATTTGTTGAATAGGCGCCTTGCAAATATCCGATAAATAAATAAATAAATAAAAGCAACAGGACCCACCTACATAACTGGTCACACTTTGGACAACATTTTATGTTGTCCAGTCATTATTTTGAAAGGGTTGAATACAATACATTCGAAACAAAGGGATCGAAAAAAAAAAGTTTTAATGCTTTTTTTAATGTATTTATTTTTGGGTTTGGTATAGGAAAAATATTGTGGTTTTTCCCCCTAAAAATGGGAGCTTGAGCGGGGGGCCTAAAAAAAAACCTTAAAAAAAAACGTGCATTCGATTTTTTTTTTCTCGGTCCTTTTGGTTCGAATGTATTGTAGTTCGAAACTATGTATTCGAACATGTAACTATAAACCCATTTTATTGTAATGAGAGAATCTACATGGCGTGCTCCCTACATGACCTTCCCCGGGGATCAGCTATGGATCCTGTTTACATTTTTTATAAAGGTGCCCCCACTCGCAGAACCATCTAAATGTCCAAACGTCCTAATGAGACCCTGGAAAGGCATACAGCCCGTCAACCTAATTCAGAGGAGATTTTTAAGCAAACAAACCTAACATTACATTAGATGAAAAAATTACAACACTAGACAAACAATTCCACAACCTTCACAACAGGATACACTCTGCGTTGGACAGCATAACACCAATAAACTATTTTTAAAAGAATGTGAAATTTTATTGGCAGTCGCTACATAACACAAATATGCATGGCCAAGGGCCCATTTCTTCACATTTCGTCAACTTTTCTGTGTTCTTTTTTTTATTGCTACAATTTAACTGTTCCCCAACATAAATGTAACCACTCCCCGCCTTCCCCCCTCCTGACCTGACTCAGCCCCCCCACCCCCGGGTAGCCAGATATAACGGAATCACACAACTATGCGCTTTGCACCGGGATATTACGCCTTCACTTCCTGCATCAGGGGCTCTCTCTGCCCTGCATGGGCTGGAGCCAGGTCTGCGGGTGTCTTCTTGAGCCTCCAGGCGGACCTCACCTATGTCACCTCCTTTCTCATGCTCCCCGTTTTTATTCTTCAGATAGTGTTTGAATGCGCTCAATCTAGGCCACACCACTCTAATTCTCGGGTAGGCTTCTGATCATGTAACCGCCCGGTCAGCCGTTCTATTTCGTAAATGTCCTGCACTTTCAGAGCCCACTGTCTCTCATTGTGGAGTGCTGCCTTCTTCCACACCCCCCCACCCCCCCCCCCGGCTAAGCATGCACGTGCGACCAGTAGGAGGAAATGAGCCATGTCTGGCAGCTGTCTCTACTCTCCTTCCAGCACCTCTATTCCAAAAAGCACCAGCCAGGGGTTGAGATGACTCTCTATCCCATCAAAGGGACTTTATCCACTCCAAGACATCATTCCAGTAACTTTTCACCTCTGTGCAACCCCCACCACATATGCCACAAGTCTGCCCTCGGACCACAACCCCTCCAACAGCTAAGGTCCACTCCGGCAAACATTTTTGGACAAACGCACTGGGTCCCATTGCCACCAATAAGAGCAACTTGATGCCATGTAGCTTATATTGGCCAATACACACAAATACACACAAACCTCAAGATCGACTAGCCCTCTCTTTTGTCCCCTTTTGTGCTTATATTGGCAAGCAATGGATGTTCTATGTGCATTTTTACACAGCAGTGTCCACTGTTCCGCAGTCACATCTGTTTCCCACCTCCTCTTGTACATTTCTATGTCGCTACCCTGGGCCATTAACAGGGCCTGGTATATCCTGGAAATCAAACATCAGTGCTCAAAATCACCTCGGTGGCTGTCAACTCGCTCTGTAGGGCGTCCTTCCATTCCAGCGACATCAGGGTACCCTTAAGTTGGAGATACTTAAATACCTGTTATGACCCCATCCCCAATCCCACTTCCAGCTCAGACATGTCCACAAACCTTTCCACCTTCACCACCTGTCGCACCCATTCCAGCCCCGCCTCATACCATTCCTGAAACCGGCATGCTCTGGGATATTATCGTGGATCGGGGGAGCCCATAGGTGGCTTAGAGGGGATGGTCATGTCGTGACTCCTGTCATTTCTTTTCTGTCGCCCCACAACTTCCACAATGGTCCCAAGACACGGTGCACCGAATTATCATTGGTATCACCTTTTGGGGCGCCCACCGCCCCTCCCCCATTGGCACTGGCCTGAACAAGTCATTCTCTATCTGCACCCATTGTTTCTGGCCATCTACTCTTAGGTGCGGGATCAGGGCCCTGAATTGTGCAGCCTGGTAATATAAGCGCAGGTCGGGTAGCCCCACCCGTCATCTCTCCTTGGGTTGAATTAACACCCGGAAAGGTAACCTCTGTTTCTGTCCTTGCCATACAAACCTGGTGAGTCGGCTCTTTATCTCTATAAAGTGCGCATCCGGCATCTCAATGGGCAGGGCCTGATAAAAATATAGCACCTTGGGCAGGAAGGTCATTTTGACTGCATTCAGCCTGCCCATCCAGGACAGGGTGAGACTAGACCACCTTTCCAAATCATCAAAAAGTGTGTTCAGCAGAGGGGGGTAGTCTACGTACAAGTCGCTGAAATCTTTTGACATCTGTATTCCCAAGTACTTTGTATTGTTTTGCTTAATCGGGATGCCAAACTCACTCCAGCTTTCCTCCTCTCCCTGTTCCCCCTACCCCAGTGGAAAAAAGAACTGATCTATCCAAATTTACTTTTAAATCCGACACCTGCCCATACTGGTGTAGCAGCCAGTTTACCCCTCTAATTGACGTTGCCACGTTGGACAAATTAAGGAGGCTCTCATCTGCATAAAGACTGAGCATATACTCAACTGCCACTACTTTGCTCCCAGACACCCGCCTATCTCGCCTCGGTGTTATACTGAGCTGCTCTATGGAGAGCGCGAAGAGCAGGGGAGACAATGGGTATCCCTGCCTCATGCCCCTACTGAGAAGAAAGGGACAGGCCATCTTTCCATTTACCACCACCCGTGCATTTAGCGCAGTGTACATTGCACCTATTGCTTGCTGCATTCGTGCCCTAAACCCCATTTTCCCTAGTACCGCAAATAGTAATCCCCACTCCACGCAATCAAATGCATTTTCTTCATCAAAGCTCATTAATGCGAAACCCTCCAAGTTCACAGAGACGTGCTCCATAAGATCTATTGTTTTCCTAACAGCATCTGTTCCCTGTCTCCCTGCAATAAAGCCCACCTGGTCAGAGGGTATCAGCCGTCGCAGCAAACCCTCCAACCGTGAGGCTAATATGCGTGTGACTATATTTTCATCAACATTTAGTAACCATATGGGTCGATATGAGGGGCAGCGGCCCCCCTGACATCTCTCCTGCGGCAACACCAGGCATCCCCACCTGCATTGACCCTCGTTCCCCCATCTCTGGGCTGCTACCCAAAGTCCAATTCCTTCCCTTGCCCAATCTTGTCGCCGCACCTGGAGTCACTCTGCGAGCCCTTTGAGTCTTCACCCCTCAAACAGCTCCTTCCTGGGGCACCTGTCTCCTTGTATCGCACTCACACTCTCATGCACCTTAGCTCTCTTCTGGTTTCAGGCCAGATGCCAAAGTTGTGCCCCACCTGTCTTGCCAGCCAATTTCCTGGTGCCCTTCAACTTCAGCTGACCCCCGGTTCAAAGGTCTATGGGGCAGTCGATCCACACTGCCGCTGGTGCCCTCGGGGGTCCGTAGCCTCTCAGTCTTCTAACCTCATGTGGGGTGGGCCTCATCCTGGGCTTTTCTTGGGTCGTGACCCCTGCCTTTATCCCCTTCCACTGTCCCAAATCTGGTCACACTCACCGTGGGGCCCAGGGGTTATCACCCCTCCCTATGCCGCTGCAGTTCCAGCAGGGTGTGGAATGCCTTACCTCACTGGCATCCACGGAACCACTGCAGTTTTGGAGACAACATGGTGCCCTGACTCCTCAGAATTCGTTTCAGCCCGTGCTCATGACAGCCATCAGAAGCCTACTTCTTCCAGCACTACTGCTGCGAGCCGAGGGTGAGGGCCCAGGTGTCTCCTCCCCTCTTTGCCTCTTCTGCAAACCGCTCGACCGACCGGGGGAAACACAGAGCACTGTTCACCAGGGCCTGCTGCTTGTCTGCACTGTCGTGTCACGGCTGCACTCCCTTTCACGCACTATCCCCACAGGGGACCCGACTTGTCTCACGGTGTGCGCCACAGTCTCCCGCAATCAGGGGTCTTGCATGGCCGGTGGGGGGAGGGCCTCCAACGCCCTCCGCTGCGTTGGCTCGGTGAGTGCTGAGCGGGCTGGTTCTCAGCACTCTGCCACTGCTCCGCTCCCTAAACACGCCCGATGGCTCAGCACCCCTTCACTGCACAGCCCAACCGACAGTTCAGGTGGGTTGGTTCTGTTCCGTATCATCTCTTGTTCACCGGGTGAAGCGGGAGCCATTAATCGGGCGGCCATGTTTCTCCGTGCCCCCTTTTGATCTCCAAAAAAGCAATTTAAAGCATCATAGAAGAAGAAACTTATGGAAAGGTTCACTCCAAAATTAAACCACATCCAACAAGAAAATGAAACATTGAACAAAAAAAACTACGAGCAGACAGGTTTGCCTACCACCACCAGCAATTTCTACAAAGTCAGGAATGCACACTACTCCATACATATAAAAGTGGCACAACACAGCCCTGAGAAAATGTTTAAGATGGTCCAAGAATTCGAAGACCTAGCACAACCTGAAACACAACCCCAACACTGAGTCAAAGGTCTTCGACCAAATTGCTGGGCATTTCAGAATAAAGATCACACAAATCCAAATGCAACTGGGCAGTAAAGGACCACCACCACTCCGCCCGACCAACGTACCAACACCCATTGGAGGCCGCTTTTTTCAGGCCATGTCTAAAAAAAACACATCTGACTCAAATGACCAGCAAAGTTACTGCCCCATCTCATATAGGCCTTTCACTTGAAAAGTGCTGAAAACAATGAATATCCTGCCAGCTCCAGGACTACATATAAGAAATGTACTTCATGAGGCCCAGCATGGTTTTAGGCTGATGATGAGTACAGAATTATCCCACTGCTTGATCTGGGACAGAATAAAAAACAAAGCAGAGGACAACTCCATGAGCGCACTTACCCTGCTAGACATCTCGGCAGAATTTTAACCATCAGCTTCAAAATTCTTCCGAAGACAATGGAAGGCGCTGGGATAGAAGGAGTTGTGATATGTTGCATCACCTCCTTTCTCAGGGGAAAAACTGAAACCACCATTGTAGTTCCATACAGGTCTCAGTCACTCCTACTTGACTGTGGACTTGCATGCGCATCACCCCGTTCTCCTTTCCTGTTTAACATTTACCTGACTCCACTACTGGACCTCATCAGCCTGGCTAGTCTCAGTCATGCAGATTATGCACAGACGTGAAAAAACAACCTCTCAACAGAACCACTGCTCCTAAAAACATGCCTTGCACAGATTAATGCCTAAATGACAACAGACTACAACTTAACCACAACAAAACAGAACTCATGAACTGCAGCGCGGCTGCATGAAATACCTCCTCCATCCTGTCACTGGATGAGATGGGCCTGTGCCCAGTACTATCATCCTAAATGAACTGGGAGCGATTGTCAGAAGTTGCTTTTTCCAAATTTGCACTCTATGACCTATCATGCCTTTTCAGTCCTTTACCCACAGTACCACAGCCCTTATATCAGTAATTCTATCGAGGCTGAACTACACAAAGAGCCTCTTTCTCAGCCTCACAGAATACCCAAGAGTCCAAAATGCAGCAGTCAGACTACTCATGCTTAGAATGGAAAGGTTTGAACACTTTGTCGTGGTGCGGCATAACCCTCATGGGCTCCCAGTCAAGAAAAGATTGAACTTCAAAACCCTCTGCATCTCCCACAATGCTTACCATGGAAACTCCCCAGTGTCCTTCACAAGCGTGCAGCGCGCCCCACATGCACACGCGTGCTCCTCTTAGGTCCATTAATTCCAATTTAGCACTAGGTCCTAACTTCAGCCAGAAAAGGCAGCGGATATCCTCTTTCTGTATACTGACCACTGAGCTCTGAAACTCGCTTTTCAAGTATCATTGCATGGAAGAGGAACACTTGTTAAAAGAACTGTTATAACCAACTATCCAAACCGAGCAAGGGGTTGCTCTACTATGCATCTCATTGGCAAAACATAACTCACGCACCTTAGATCTTATCCCTCATCCGCAATCTTCAAATTGGACAACGTCCTCTACAAGAAATGAAGGACCCCATCTTGCATCTAAGCGGTTGTTTCCTTGGGCCTCACTATCTTTCCTCTTTTGGTTTCCGGACTCACTAACATCCTCACTGCTACAATCTCAAACATTTTGCGCCACACTCATTCCTTATCTGACCACACAGAAGGCCTACTCTCCCAACCCAGAGGCCTCCCTTATGGATAACTTGGCCTGGGTCCTTTCTCTGCCTGAACACAGAGAGTCCCGACTGCCACACAGGTAATGGGTGCTTCTGGCCTGCATTCATCAACACAACAATTTTCTGCATATGCCTCTTGCACTGTTTAACTAACAGTCCCCACACCAACCTGCCTTTTTTACGTAGCCACATACAAAAAGGCCAGCAGTTCTGGTAGAAGGGTGTTTTACAATACCACTTACCTTGGCTTACCTTACCATGAAAAATGGCAAAAGGGCACTATAAAAGACCACTTTAAATTACATTACACAAAGACAGGCCTCAAATCAAACAGGATAGCGAGTGATGGCCGCAGAAGATTTTGTCGAAGAATGGATCTATTTTATACTACAGATGTTAGCCCAAATATATGTGGGTGGTGGGGTTAGTCAAATACGTAATGTAGGGATGTTTAGGAGGGGTTGCGGGGGTCTACCCCCACATATATGTTAGGGCAAAATCGACCAGTAAAAAAAAGAAATTTGATGAAAACCTTTCAATCAGATCACATAGAACCAATCAAACAGGAACCACATCAGAAATGATTACAGCCCAGTGTGAGACCCTGCTGTGGGTACTCGAGTTTGCTAGCACCCGCTTATTTGGGACACTGTGCCTGCCTCAGTGATCAGGCCTTAAGGTGGATAGAGTCTACACGTGTTAAACAGTATACAATAAAAACAGGCTACAAGAGCAAGCAGGGTCACTGCAGCCTTCGCTGCACTCCCGAGATGTTTTGTCAGCAGCCTGTATTTTTCTGAAGTTGTCATTGTAAGTTTATTGCCTGCGCAAGACAGTAAACAGCTTTCGGTAACTGGCAGTGCCATGCCACCTGTTCCTAATTGGACTCCGACCACATTAGTTTCCCTGCGTCTTTGTAATTGCCAAGGTAAACTGCTCCTGCCACGTCCAAGGTAATACTGTACAAGTTTACAAAGGGCTCGGACTTAATGAGGAACTTGTGCTACGGAGAGCAGTCCAAAGTCTATGGTGTCGGAAGTGCTATTGGGAGCAGCAGCTTTGCACGTGGAAGAGCGGTCCATGACCTCTGTTATAAGGCACTCGTGGAGGGAAGTCTCAGCATCGTCTTAATGTGGTGTTGCGCCAGCTTCTATTTGAACAGGACTGAGAGACTATATTATTAGACTATGTACCTGCGAACAATCATCAGCGATCGGTGCCTGTCTGCATACTATTCGCAAAAAACAAGGGGGGTCCTGGGAGTCCCTCTGCCGACATTAGTCCCAGTTACCGCCGACATTAGTCCCAGTTACCGGTTACAAGGGCCTTACCCAGATTCTTTAGCTCACTATATTTCACAGAGGAGAAATATCCAAAGCATATCAGTGTTTGTCCTGCCCTGGGGCAGTCCAGTACCGAAATACTAGGCAATTCTCCTCTGAACAAGAGTGCCAACAGCAACCCCAGACACGTGTTTCGGTCTGGTTGGACCTCATCAGTAGGGTGGAGCTGTGCCGCTCTAAGAATAGTGAGTAAGGGGTCCATGTCTGGATTCCCCTAGTAGAGGTCTTCAAACTGTACGGTACGACAGCCAATAATTAAATGTTTAGTTTGGAGGAAATGGGCAGGGGCAGCTCACATGGTTGGACTGGAGCATAAAACTGTCTCAGGCACCAATGAAAAAGTGGCCTGAAGTTACAAATGGATATTCATTCCTTTAGTCACAGACTGTTTGAATAGTGCCTAAGGGGGTGTTTTTTGTTAAAATGTAAGCAAATTGTAATATTTAAAGAATATGTATTCAGCAACACTGGTCAAAACTATTAGCTGCATAGTGAAGTAACTCATCAAACTGGCCCACATTGGCCAAAAAAGTGGCCCATTTTGACCGACCCATACTAGAATTAGCCCTATATGCCAGTCCGAGCCTGGCTGCAAATCCATAAGGGGCGAGGGTGCGTCCACCCAGTGGCCCCCTGACCCATTTTGGAGGAGCTGAGGAGCCAGCCCCGTGAAACACTGAGCACTCCCTCAGCTACTTTTTCCAGCTGAGGGAGTGCACCTGGGCTGGCTGAACTGTCAAAGGGAAACTCTGTTTCCTTTGAGAGTTCAGTTCAGTTCCCCAGCCACACATGCTCACTGAGCCAATCAAGGCTGGGTCATTTTGCCTCGCCAGCCATGCATAGCTCATTGAAAATGCTGGCTGGGACTCTGCATGTCTGTATGTGCGAGGGGGAGCTCCTGTGCCTCCTTGCACATGCGGTCAAAGCAGACTGCAGCCGGGCGTTTCAGCACCCGCACGCAGTTCCCTGCAGAAGGTACGTCTATGTTCATTTCTGTTTTATTTAAATATGTGTATGGATGCGTGTATGCTTGTGTTATGAGTGAGTGTATGGTGATGGGTGCTTGTGTGAATGATAGAGTGATTTCTGTGTGAATGTGTGTATGTGTGTGCGTGTTCGTTTTGGTCCGTTGAGTCGATTTTGGTGATTGGGGGTAGAGGGTGAAGGAGGGTTGTACAACAAAGGCATTTTAAAAATCTCCCTACCTACCTGCCAAAATCAGTTCTACTTCTGAGGCGCTGTGGAGGCCAGGGGACAGGGATGGTATTTCTTTTACTGGATATATATCATAGATGTCCAGTCAAAAATACCATGCTTTCCCACTTGGCCCCCGAGCACCTTGCAAACTGTTTGGCTTTTTACCCATTTTATTTTAAAGAATGCTCTAAAATGCAACATTTGAAACAATTATTTTTAAAAAAATCACGGGAGGAAAACCCCCAGAACCCTCCTTGATTGTTTTGGGCTCCCTCGCTGCGCTCTGCCGCTATGCCATATCTGGTGGAAATATTGATACCCCTCCACTTAAAAAAATCACCAGCCACCACTGGGGGAGCCCAGGTACTGTGATGGGAGAAGAATGGGCGTGAGCCATGGGATAGTGATGTGAGCAGGGTCTGGAGAGCCCAGGGTCTGTGGTGGGGTGGGGAGAGCACAGGGACTGGGCTAGGAGTGGGATGAGGGAGCCCAGAGACTGTGATGGGAACAGGTAGGGGATCCCATGCACTATACTGGGAGTAGGGTGCAGTGACGGCGTGCAATAGTTCATAGACATTTGTACTTACTGTCCATTTGCCATTTTTAGGAGGGCCCGTCCTGCCCACATTTTGCCTAGAGGGTGCCCAAGCCTAAAACTTTTGAAGACCACTGCCTTAGTAACTTAGGGTGAAACCCAAAGTTACTTAACTTATGCAAAAAACAAGGGCGGTACTGGAAGGCCCTCTGCCAGACATTACTTGCCAGGACCCCCCTTATTTTTAGCATAATTTAAGTAACTTTGGGTCTCACCCCAAGTTACTAGGGGAATCCAGGCGTGGTTCCCTTGCTCACTATTCTTAGAAAGGCACAGCTCCACCCTACTGATAAGGTCCAACCAGACCGAAACATATGTCTGGGGTTGCTGGTGGTACTCTTGTTTGGAGGAGAATTGCCTAGCATTCCGGTGCAGGAGTGCTCCAGGGCACGACAAAGACTAATTTCTCTTCTGTGAAAGATAGTGGGCTGAGGAATCTGGGCAAGGATCTTATAACTCGGACTAAAATCTGGCAGAGGGACTCCCAGGAACCCACTTGTTTTTTGCATAATTTAAGTAACTTCAGCTCTCACTTTAAGTTACTAGGGGAATCCAGACGTGGACCCCTTGCTTACTATTCTTAGAAAGGCACAGATCCACCCTACTGATGAGGTCCAACCAGACCGAAACACGTGTCTGTGGTTGCTGTTGGTACTCTTGTTCAGAGGAGAATTGCCTAGCATTTCGGTGCTGGAGTGCCCCAGGGCAGTACAAAGACTGATATGTCTTGGATATTTCTCCTCTGTGAAAGATAGTGAGCGGAAAAATACGGTCAAGGCTCTCATAACCAGGACTAATGTCTGGCAGAGGGACTCCAAGGACCCCCCTTTTTTTCTGCACACTATAGGCCACATTCTCACATAGTAGCACAAATTAAAGGAGTGCCGAGAATGCAATCTCTTCATTTGAGCTACTTACTGAAATTATCAGGTCACTTTATTCTCAAAGGTACCTGAGCATTTCAGTAGGGGTTGGACAATAGCGCAATGATGCGCTGCCCAACCTCCTTGCATACATTAGGGTCGGAACTGGCATTACCGCTGCACCGACATCCTCATCACAGTTCTGTAATATCACTGCAGCCCTAATCTTCATCACAGTCCCTTATTTCTCCAGGCACCACATCCTTGTCACAGTGCCTCATTGCCCCCTGCAGCCCCATTCATTACAGTACCTCATTACCCTTACCAAGGCATTCCTCCTCCTCATCACAGTCCCCCATTACTCTTACCTTTGCATCCTACCTTGTCATCATATTACCCATCTCTACTGCTCGTTACAGTTCCTCATTACATTACCCTTACCCCAGCACGCTCCCATCCTTAACACAGTCCTGCATTACTCCAGCATCCTACATCATCATCACAGTCCTTTATAGCACCCACATTCCACATCCTCATCACAGTTCCTTATTAGCATTCCATTCCTCATCTTTCTGACAGTCCCTCATTATCAACGCACCCCCATCTTTATCTTTGTCCCACATTCTTCCATCCTTATCCCAGTCACTGATTACCCATACCCCAGCATCGCTAAAAGTCAAAACAGTTCCTCATTAACCCAGGCAATCTTTATATAAGAAAAGGCAAAGAGAAAAACCATTACACTCACAGTTAAGTTCTTTTGCAAACCAGAAGATTCCATAATGTATCAAATACATAACACAGTGTTAAGTAAGAGTTCTTTAGAGTCAATAGACAGTTCCACCTAGAAAGGCAAAGGCAGTAACAGGTATACAATAGGGGTGTCACGGTATTAGTTTTATGACGGTACAATAACCTTCTTGCCAAATGACGGTATATCATGGTTATCGCGGTATAGCAGGTGGAGTTAACTAATCTTAACAAATATTTTCTAAAAGGTCATAAATTGTCAGATTTATCATCACAAACAAAACCAGGCACCCAGGGCCGGAATTGGGCTTTTCAACATACTTTCCACTGAAATGCCACCCCTTGCTTGCACCAAACACAAACGCACGTGTGGAGAGGAGGGGGAGGTGGGGCCCTGGCAAAGCAAACTGAATAGCTTTTCTTAAGTGGTCATTTAGGCTTTTAGCTCCCCCACTGGCTACTGGTGAAGATGAACATGTTGCCAAATTGATCATCTGCATGCCACAGATCAATGGAGTCTGATGGTAGTATACGCTTGTGCGCATACACACACACACGCACACGCACTCTCTCTTTACGTTACAGCCTTTAGTTTACATCTGGGCCAAAAGGTGTTCAGTAATCACGGACATGTTACCCTTTGGTATGGCAGCAGGGAATACCCACAGAGATGATTAAATTTCGCAGTGTGACTTATTATATGTAAATTCAATGATAGAACCAGGGAAATCCGCCATTGTCGTATGTTTAGAAAACATTATCCATTATAAATATATAAACCCCAAAGCCGCAAACTCAAAGTCCCGGGAGGATAGCTCAGCTGCAACGTGCGTGCCTTGGAAGCAAGACGACACGAAGCAACACAGGTTCGATCCCTGGGTCCACGCTTAGAAACCTCTGGGTGTTTAAGCATGTTATAAATAAGCAACTAAGACAAAAACAATTACGCATCAAAATAAACAAAACCAATTTCTTTAAGAGCGCCTCAATGCCCTGGGGCTGTGTGACGCTTTAAAAAAAAAATGTAAATAAAAAAAAGTAAACCCCTTTCCTTCTTGGCACTGTATTTATTCTTCCTATTGCTAACATGTTGATTTTGTGTCAGGCACGTGTGGTTTATGGAATGGCATTAAAAACTGCTCAAACTGAAACTACTTGGCAGACGGCACATCCAACAGTGCAAGACCAAGACTGCGCAGAACTTGCTTACTGCAGCCTTTCCAAATCAGATTGAAAAGCACACTTAACGGTATGAACGGTATACCGGTATAAACAATGTGACGGTTATTATTGTTCAATTAAGTGGTTCACGGTATCTTTAACGGTATACCGTAATACCGTTACATCCCTAGTATACAAAGGGTTTTATTTCTAGGTTACAAGTTCAAGCGGAGACCACTGGTGACCACTGGGCAGTCTTTAGTGGGAGAGATTGATCTTTGTTCGAATGTGCTCCAAGAGGCGCATCCTGGACTTCTGTTTGACGGAAGTCCACAAGAGTTCCTTGAAGAGGAAGAAAAGGCCCAAGGATGAAGAAATGCATAACAAAATGACTTCTCGGAGAGTAGGAGCGCAATACCCTGGGACCAAAGGAGCAGTTCTGCAGCAGGACATTGGTGGTTTCCAGATGACTTTGTTTAGCTACCACCAAGGAATCCGTTGAAGAGTCACTAGTGCTGGAAGGACCCCACAATCTCTGGGAAGATCACCTATTCTTGAACCAGTTATTCCTAGATCAGGGTTCAGGCCCAGAGGAGTGGCAAGGCGAGTCAAAAACAGTGAGTTGTTGCTTGTGATGCAGGGCTCCCGCGGTGTTCTCAAAAAGGAGTCAAACTGGGGAGGAGTCACCCCCAGAAGAAGGACCAGGAATGTGAGTTTGGCAGTGTAGTTTCAGGAATTGATGCAGCACAGACCTCTGGAGATTCCCATTTGGGGAGATGGTACCAGAGCATTTGCCCGAGTTCATGGGGTGAAGGTTCTCTTGTGTGTTCAGCACATAGGATGTTTGGCATCCTGGCAGTGAATGGGCACCGGCTTCTGGGTCCAGTGATATTGATATTGATATTTTCTTACACAATTGTTTCACAGTGATGCAGGCATGGTCAGGTACTTCCCGGGAACAAGGCCTTTGAGCGGTGATCCTTTTGTTCTCACCTGCTCAGGAGAAAGGTCTACCACTGTGAGTACATCCTGGAGATGCAGAGATTAACGGTCCAATTATTTAGACTGTCAAAGGATACTGGGGCATATCTTCACTCCTCTTTCAAGCACCAGGCCTTCCAAAGTGCAGGTTCAGTGTTCCAGCTGTTGTCAAGGTGAGTGGGCAAGTGGGGGTCTGCTTGTACCCCCATTGAGAGGCAGTGAGTGAACTCAGCACCCAGTCACAATTTAGGCATCATTCACATGGAGAGGTGGTCAGCTGATGGCCAGCCTTTCGCCTAAGCCCACCCATACATACAGGAATGGCCTGCACATCACAAATGAGTGAATACACACTGTCTCAGACAGGGAACTACATATCGGAATGAGTTTCAGGATGACTACAGACCCTAGTGCTGGTGGACACACATTCATTGTCCAAAAATGGCCATCTCATCTTTTATACACAAAGAGGGATGCAGGCTAGTCATGTGACCCTCCAGTTCTTCGAGGCAAACAAAGACAACCTCCATTTCAACCAATGGATAAGTGAATCAAAAAGGGCCCAGCAAAGCATAATGCTTTCCACTGTGAGGGACCATTTTTCATAGGCAATTAAAACACCACCATCCAAGCCACATGACTAACAGAGAGGGACAACTCTATCTGGGAGGCAAATAGGTACCTTCGGGTACCCCTACCTCAGGAGTCATAGGGACTCTTAAGGCAAAGCACACAAAACACAGAGCCACACCCTCAATCAGGCTTTGGATTAATCCTGGCTGGGAGAAAACCAAGTCAAACCCCAATAAAAAGTACATGGGGCAACCACATAGGTTAAAAGTGAGCTTCCTACATAACACCACGCATAACTTAATGACTACCTCTCTGCACGAGTAAAGGGATGAGTCAGGGCTAAACTGCCCACTGAGCCCCACCCTACTACTAAACCAGCAGTGATCCCAATCAGAAATATGAAAATATCACAGACCAACAGGGATACCTACTTCACATTTTGTGGTAATGTGGGCTGAGCATAGGCTATACTCTTCAGGAAGGGCATGGGGTGATAGTGGAAGCAACTCAAACAATGTAAGTACTATAGTCCAAAATAAAAGAATGTCAAATCTATGAAAATACATTTTTTTAATTAAACAATAAAATGCAAACAACTAATCAGAAACCACTTGGAAAACCCAGCCCAGAAAACACAGACTTTTGTGACAGGGCACTCTGGGTAGGTGAGCAGGGGTGGTCAGGCACAACATTAGTACAATGCCAATGTTAGATAGGGAAGGAGGGCTTAACAGTCACTAAGGGCCCAAAGGGGTACTAGGGTGGCAGGGCCTCTTCCAACTACCTTACGTTCTTCTCTTTGGGGCTCAACAGCATTTAGCCAGGGTTTTTGGCATTGACCAGGGAGCCTGGGTGGTTTCAAGGCCGGGCTGCTGTAGAGTTGAGAAGCAGCAGGCTGGTCCAACGTTATAGTGCTGTTCAGCAGCAGTGACAGCTTAAAAGTCGACAATGCTGCGGAAAGCAGGTGATGTTGGGTCGACGGCTTTGACATACTCGATGGCCTAAGGTTTGGAGAATTGGAGATGGTCTTTTGGTAGTGATCGAGCTTGGCTGACTCTTCAAGTAGTTAGGGTACTGCAGCAGCTGCAGCTTGGAACTCAAGGAAGCTGGTGACCATGCGGCGGTGACGAGGTGCGTACTCCAGAAGACTTGGCACATGTCAGATACAGACACAGCAGAGACTCAGCATTAGCGTTTAGTGAACACTTAGAGATACAGGGACAATTGAACATTGAGGTTGGAGAGGACTTTGGTAGTTCCTGTGCAGCAGCTTGGATGGCATTGAATGTGCCCAAACCAGCATTGATGCAGTTCGGGAATGCAGAGAGACTCAGGTGTCACTACTTTGGTTCTGTGGTTGCTAGGAGTCTGAATCCAGAGGATCCAGGACAAGGGTGCTTGTATCGTGCCTACAGGGGAGCCTTCATCTCCAGTGAACAGGAGCCTGATTTCAGAGCAGCCAGTATAGAGTCTTTGGTCCGACAGCACTCACCCCCACTATTCCCTGGGGATTGTTACGTGATAGAGTGCTCCTCTGCCTTTGATTACTCTGTCTTCATGTCCCAGGCAGAGGACTTTGGGATAGACTGTATACCCAACAGTGGTCCAGATGAATTCTTCTTGTCGTTGTGTATGTCCTGAGAATAATAAAAATAAATTAGCAGTTCTCCTCTCCTTTCAAAGGCAAAATGTCACAGGAGACTGGTCCATAGCAATCCTGATGTTTGGGATCAAATCCAGGCTGTTGTAAGACATGCATCCTTTGCCATATTACATCACATCATGTGTTCCTTGGCTACAAGAAATAGATAAAGACAGGAAACAGAAAAGAGCTCTAACAGACACCATGATGGTGGGACCCTTCACCTGGCCTACCTCTCCCTTCTGGCCACTCTACCTCTTCCTTTTTCCAATGCCTGCTGACTTTAAAGGGACTCCAATAATCAGCACCCTGGGTTGAGAGTGACTTTTTATGTCAGTGATGCCTCCGAAGCACCAGTTCCCAGAACATCTCCTGAGGGAAGTTCAGATGCACTGGGAGGCAATGATACCCTTCCTAAAGGAGAATCAAAGGTGCAGTATGCTGCCCATTGTTTCACATGTCTGTAGCGGAGACAGACAGTTGTTTATAATACACAAAAACAGGTATGAAGCACGCATAAGTACATACGTATTTGTTCATGAACTCATTCTATTGATCCACTGTCACTGCCCCTAAACGGAAGCACACCCTGTCCCTGCCAGGGGCTGCTGTCTGTAGGTCATCAGTAGTGTGCTGCCTATCTAACAGAAAAGAGGGTTAAGAGTGTCCCTATCTACACAACCTGATCTAACATACAGGGTGCCTAATTATGAAAATACATGTAAAAACAGTTCTAGCATTGCCCACCCTAACTAGAAAGAGATATAGACCTAGTCTTGTCTCATAGCACTCTAGACATTTCAGAGGGGAATGTTTCGATCGGAAAACAGAGCCGTTGTTATTCACCCACAAAGAGGTCAGGGTTTCAGCATTCTATTTTTGTGATTCCTTTTCTTTTTAATATATATAAAAAAAACTCATTATTCCAGCCCTCAGGCCAGTGTTGGATGTTAGTTAGAACAAGTCGTATTCATGTCGCTTTGTGGACACTGGAAAAAGGTCCACCTGTTTCGATTACACAATTTGTTGGGGTCTTCTTCTTCTGGACCAGTAGTTTGACTAGCGCAATCAATTGCTATCGTCCATCATATAGGGTCAGGCAACCAAGCCAGCCCATGACCTAGAAAAGAGTTGAGCATTTGTTCACCTAAGTGTCGTGGAGAAGACATTTACTCTATTCAGAGCTGTAACTGCCACATAACAGGCTTTACAAACCCCCTGTCATCATTTCAGAGAATAACCATTTCTTCACTGGGGTTCTCACCCATCTCACAGAACAACACCTCATCATGGATTCATGTGAGCCATGTTTAAATAGCATATCAAAGCATGCAAAATTTACCTTAGGGCCCAGGTCTGGTATCTAAGGGCACGAAAGGCAGAGGCTTGTCCGAAGCGCCAGCTGCTTTCCCCTTTAAAACACATCCCACTGTTTCAGGAGAGAGAAAAAATTCAGCTTTAAGGGTCATGGATTCAGCTTTATAGGGTCATGGAAAATGGATCCCCATCCTATTTCCCATTCACAATCTGTGCTTGTAATTGGAGCCCTGCTGTAGTATCCGACAGGCTCAATACGATAAAAAACCCATCATTAGGTAAACTGCCTCGTGTGTTCTGATGGGGCACACACACTGTTAATTATTGCCGCATATCAGAATTGTAGGACCAGCGTCCACAATGCCGTTCTGTCCCTCAGTCCCATTTGGGTGCACCCAGCTGTCATAGAATCCTTGCGGGTGTAGCTTACCTTAACCGAGCTGATCAGCTGGCTCCCGATAGGTTCCTGGCTTCCGCGTTCCACTAGTGCGGCTTGTGAATACAGTTACTATGCAACGAGATCCTCATGCTGGATATATTACATTCCTGCTGGCCCAGACCCATTCAGGCAAGCTGAGTAGTGGCAATTGTGAAGTGGGCTATCATTGCATTACATTTTATGTAAGAACCACAACTTATTATAAAAGCAGTCTCCTACATAATAGGATCTAGTAACAATCTAGCTTGATACAAACTGTTCATCACGTTTGGTGCCATCATCTAAAATGCAAGTGCATGTTTTTCGTTATCTAGGATACGGGTGAATGTGTTCTATTTGGAGTGCAACGGATCATGTTTTATATCTTTAGGGAGGCATATATTTCAGCCACTGTGTGGTTTACATAATCTGGGGCTGACGAGACGCATGAATGCTTATATTATTATTTCCTGACTGCAAGGTCATGCCATTGGATGGTGTCATTAAGGCCATTATCACGGGTGTTTAAGCAAAGAATCCACTGCTGTTCTCTTTTCAATAGTAAATTACTGAAAATGCCTCCCCTGCGTGGGGGGAGTACCTTTTCAAGCAATGTCCATTTAAAGTCTTCTGCAGTGTGGCCCATGGTCACAAAATGGAGTACCATTGGTGCTGTTAGTTTCAAAGAACTAATACACGATTTGTGTTCAATCAACCTTTTCTTAATAGGTCTTGCTGTCATCCCTACATAATGCAATAAACACGGCCAGGTAAACAGATATACCACCCGTGATTTTGCAGTTGGTAAATGCCCTCTGTTGCCACAGTGTTTTCCATCCAATGTCAATAATGGTACTGCGAGTTGGGGCACAACCCACTAGTAGGATACTCCCCCAAAGTACCTGCGCCACACCAGGATATGTTGTTTAAATGGATTGGTCGCCAGATACATATGCTCACCTTTAAATTGATGTACATATATGTTGCAAAAGCTAGGAGCAAAGGTAGCTCCCATAGCCGTGCCTGAGATCTGCTAGCAAAGGTCTCTTCACATAAAAGGACATTCTGTGTGAGGGCAATCTCAGCCAGACCGGATACTAAAAAATGTTAGTCCTGTCATAGGTCCCCTATTCACAAAGCTAACACTGTGTGGTAACAAATTTCTTTGGTTGTATAATTGTGAGCTCTAATCAGTCTAAATGCAACAAATAGGCCTGGTTTATATTTAAGGATTTACATGCCACAAGACTGACTAATGCCATACAATTATAACATTTTAGATCAGATGTGCAGAAGTTTATAAAGTCACTTCTGGAACTTTGTGTCACAGCAGCTGTCAGGGAGGCACATCAGACCTTTGAACCTGCCCAATTCCATTGTAAAGCTGAGAGCACCTATAGGCTGTCCCAACAAAGGCACAAGCATGTGTTATAATTTTGGCACAGAGCATTTAACAAAGTGGGTCTGATTAGCAGACCTTCTTTTCAGCAACAGGATTACCTGCATATTCTTCTGTGCCTGAAAATCAATAAAGCTCAGGTTATCCAGCCCTTGCAGATGCAAACTGTCACACTGTGCATCCCTCTTCTTCATCACAGTCCCTAAGTGTCCCTGCATCGCTCATCCTCATCATAGTCTCTGATTATCCCCACATCCCTTATTCTCATTATCCCTCCAACCCCCCTCATCATCATCCTCACAGTCCCTCATTAACCCCACAGCCCGCATCCTCCTCACAGTCCCTCATTATCAGCACAATCCCCATTTTTGTCATAGTTCTTCATTACCCAACAGCCCTCATCCTATTTACACACCCTCATTACCACCACCGCCAGCTTCTTGTTACAGTCCCTCATTATTATTTACACGATGCATCCTCATCCTGGTTCCTCGTTATTATCATGTACATCCTGATCCCTAAATCCTATGGCCATGTTAATCTGTGTCCCGGTTCCTCATTACTATCACCATCCCCCCCTTTATCATGCAGCCTCATTACCATTTTAGGGAATTATTGTGGGAACTTTTTGGATGATATCTCTCTAAAGAATTACCTAACTAAACAACAAATTCCAAGAGGACTACGAATTTTGATTTTCCCAGACTTCAATAAAGACGAGGACAAAGATCTAGTGGAAGATTGGGAAAAAAATCTGAATATATGTTCCAAACAAATGTTAGAAATGTTGATAGAACACACAACTCGTGAACAGAAAAGAGCAACAGAACAAATTGAAATCATCAAAAAGGAAATTTCAGATGCAAACGCCTTGGAAGTAACTAAAGAGAAGAACTTTCTAAAGATGTACGAGATACTAAAAAAGTACCAAGATGACATTAATTTGCGAAAATTAAGAAAATTCTTCAGGGATGAGAGAGGCTACAACGAAGACAGAGTTTACACGTTTCAAGAGAAATATAATAAATTTAACAAACCAGTATCCAGGGAGAGCACGCCGAATACCTCCTCTGCCAGCTCCGAGGCAGAGGAGTCATCAGAAGGTGAAGGACCTATGGTTTCCTCAACCAGATACGAAGATACAAGCAAGGCAACAGGACACACATGCAAAGGCAAGTCTGTTTTCAATTACCGAATCCACCAGACAAGACACAACCTTTACCCAGAGGAGAGGAAGGAGGGGGTCAGGTAGACTCCGGCAACCCCGACGCATTAGAAGATTATCGCAGACTAACAAGAGCCGCGGCCAGGGAAGCAGCGAAAAAGACCAAATAAACAATTTGGTGATGAATTTATCAAGCACAGAGCTCACTGAAGACCAAATAAGTCTGTTCAACAGGGGCCTATCATCTGCAGCAACATCTTACTTAGAACCTGTACAAGTGCACATAGATCTTTTTAAATTTGTAAGGAAACTGAAACTCAAGAAATTCTTTGCAACTCAAGCTGGCAAACAGTTTAAACAAAAAGACCCAGTTATGATCAGTGAAGTTACAATTGAAGACCCGGGTAACATACATCTCCTCAGATCACTACAGGAATCTGAGATTTTTCCAATGCACTAGACCTTGCAAGAATTGGACATTCATCCTATTGGTTTAATACAAAAAGAACTCAGACCACAGTCCAAATTCTTACCACACATGACAGCTGACAACAAGATAAATGCCTTTTATAAATCAGTTACGCGAGATCTACATAAGATTCACGACACACACAGGAAAACGAACAAGAAAGGAGAACGAGAGAATTTAACACCACAAGAAAATCATGCACTTCATCTTCTAAGACCCAACAAGGAACTAGTCATCAAAGAAGACGTTAAGGGCGGCAACATCATCATGATGAACAGGAAAGATTATGTCAGAATGGCACAACACATTTGATGACACCTGACTGTTATGAGATATTGCCCTCCAATACCAAGATGGAAATCATCACAGATTTGAACAACCTAATGCAAGGATGGCACCGCAAGGGGCTCATTTCAGATGAAGAAAGGACCTTTCTGCACGTTTACAAACCGATTCTGCCAACAATCTATTTTCTTCCCAAAGTACACAAGCCATTCACAAACATCCCAGAAGGGAGACCAATTCTCAATGGAATCGGCTGGGCAACTGAGCCATTAGCAGAATACATTGACAATGCACTGCGACCCAAAGTAGAAGGAGTACAAGCATATCAGAAAGACACCACCTCAGCCATACACATCGTGGAAAGCATACAATGCCTCCCAACATACCACCTTGTAGCCTGGGATGTCAAGGCTCTATATACTTCTACTGGACATGACCTAGCATTAGATACAATAACCTATACATTCAAGAAAGAATCAGCATCTCATTTTTCCTACGTGTGCATGTTAAGAAATGCTTACGGCTACTTTAGAAAATAGCATCTTCTTATTTGAAAATCAATTTTACAAACAAAAGTCAGGCGTCGCAAAGGGCATCAAATACGCCCCGGCACTGGCCAACTTGGTCATGGGAATGTTCGAGGACCTTCTGGTATATACAACTGATTCATACAAAAATAGCGTTGTCAAATGGACACGTTACATTGACGACGTTTTTTGCATATGGAATGGTACCCTACAGGACTTCAGACGCGAAATCAATGACAACAGTTGGGGCATTGAATTCACAGGCACGAGCAGCCAATCGGAGATCAATTTCTTAGATTTAACTATCTTCACATCAGGAAACAAACTCATACCAAAACATATTGGAAGTAAACTCAACACTGTTTGCCATCAGTTGCCATCACAAACCAGTGATCAGAAACATCCCAAAAGGAGAATTTATAGGAGCTCGAAGGAACTGCGCAGACCCAATACACTTCAAGGAGGAATGTAATCTCTTGACCAGCAGATTCAAGGCCAGAGGATATCCACCTAAATGCATTCAAGCAGCCCATAAAAAAGCACAACTAATACCAAGACTACAAACTGTGACACAAAAGGCCAAACCCATACATGGCAACAAAGTCCAATTTATCACGACATATTGCACCAACAATCGCGAAATCAGGAAAATCCTTAAAAGAAATTGGCACTTGCTCAAGCTTGACCCCCACATAGGGGATCACATTCATGATCATCCGTCCATAATTTATAGGAGAGCGAGAACACTGCGCACCAGTCTAATTCCGTCTCTACTACCGGACAAGACCACAGAGAAAGCACAGACCTGGTTGAATGATCCCAGGCCAGGTTTCAGACAATGTGGAACCTGATCCATGTGCAAGCATGCAACAACCAGTACAGACACCTTCAAAGACCCAAATGGTATACAAACGAAAATGCAGGAACAAATAAACTGCCGGACCAAATACGTGGTCTATGCAATTATATGTATTTGTAAACAAATCTACATTGGGAGTACAATCCAAGATTTACAGACAAGAGTTAGAGAACATCTCTCAGCAATCGGCAGCCAAGACAAGAACCTACCTTTATTCGAACATTGGCAAAAGTCACATCAACTAAATGATAAAAAGGATATTAGATTTATTGGTCTGAAAAGGGATCGTTTGGGACCAAGGGGTGGCAACCAAGAACTACACCTACGCTGTGAAGAGGCAAGACTCGTTTGCTGCTTCAGAAGCGTGGACACAGGCCTCCACACAGATAATGAAATGGCAAACTTTCTATGATTTTTCAGGCTTTCTTCTGAACCTCCTTTTAGTAAACCAGCTCCCACTGGTCCTTTTGACATACCAGGCACTGCCACAAGCAAGCAGGCGACAATGAACACGATTATTAATCTCAAATAACTCAAAATATTGCTAGATTTAGCCATAGATTTTGACCCCTTAGCGACTACTCCACTTACAATACGTGTATGCCTCACTAGACGCTTCTGTAAAAGCATATCACCTATAGAAAACTAACTCTCTCATAAGACACCGGCATAGATCTCCATTACACTTAGGTGCACGTAGTCAGATATTCTCTCTAAGTTCATTATTTGTCAGACCACTACATTTCCCATAAAACACCAGCACAGTACTAAACTGCACATGGACCTGGATTCACACAGATGACTTTCCAGGAGACACTCATTTCCGTGCTCTACAGCTTTTTTTTTCAGTTCCTATTTCAAGACAATCACTGTTCAGTTAATTGACCAGCATGATATTCAAAAATCATGTTTTAAATATGTTTTTCTTATTTGTGATGCTTTATACAAATACCGAGCACCACAAGACTTGGGTCTTGTAACGCAGCTTCCCTGTAATCTGGCACAATTAAATACGTCTAATATGGCCGACATATTATAGACAGCCGATACTGAAAAAGACATAAGGCTAATTTCCCATGACAACATTACATACACCCCAGCAAGCAGCGATCTCTATACCATTTCAGAAAGACGCGAGACAATTATTTTCAGGTAAACCCTTAGGGACCACTGCAGCCCACCCACCCTGAGGACCAATCTTAAAGAGGTCCGTCCGCCACTTGACACCGACGTATGTTTTAGATAGTTCACAGCGCAACCACCGCTACAGTTAACACGAAGCAGCATTAGAAGTTCAATATAGTAGCAGCGCACTAATTTAGCACGCTTAGGTTCAAAGCTTGCTACACAAGGATTCAAACAATAGAGGACTCATTGACACACGCAGCTATTTTTTAGATAGCTCACAGCGCAACCATGGCTAAGGTTAACATGAAGCAGCATTAGAAGACTAACATAGTAGCAGCACATTAATTTAGCGCGCTCAGGTTCGAACCTTGCTACATAAGGCTTTGAAAAACAGAAGACTCATTGATACACGCAGCTTCCCTCGGTCACACCAAATAGCATGCAAAGTATGCAATACTCTTGCATTATAGAAAGACTCGCTTTCAGTAGTATTTATGGAATACTCAGAAAGTCACGGGTATCACCCGCTTTCTCCATCACCTTGATACAGTTTGCTTAGACCAAATGGGGTTTTCCCCCTTTTTCGACCACAAGATTTAGAACTTTGATGACTGCTAGGAATGCCATATGTAATTAGATTTGGGACTCTATGAATGAATTAAGACTTATCACCGCACTTTTCTCCACCCTTTCCCACCCACCTTTTTACCCCTCCAGTTGGGGTTTACCCCTGTAATATTCTACATACAAAAAGCACCTTAACGGCCAAGTGTGACATCACTGGGTAAGAAACAAACTTTCCCTTTTTTCTTTTCTCTAAACTCTGCACAAAAACTACACTGGTACCAAGCATCGAATTTTACTAACGTTTGCATGTGCATTCTTACTCTCTCCATCCAATTATCCTTCCCTTATCCCCCACCCTAAATCTCTGTCTTATCATGTACCGGGAAATTTCCATGCATACTGTTCAATTTCTGTTGGATATATTGAAACAATGATATCATTTTTTGGTTTGACAATCATGACAATTCAATTTCTTGTGTTCTTTTCACTTTCTGGGTACATGTTTGTACACATTTTTGATGACAATGATGTCTATTTTCTTTCATGTTCAATTGAATGTGCACTTATATTTTATACTTTCATTGTCACGTTTCTTTCACTAACTGTTTAATCATGATTTTCACATAAAGACAAGCCCTGATTTGAGAAAGGCACTTAGCCGAAACACGTGTTATCTTAAAGGGCCACCACATTAAACTTATCTTTCAGTAAATACTTTGAGATTCAGCATCATGTTTGGTGCAGTAATAAGGTGTGTTCAAAGTATTTCTTTTCTCATTACCATGTGTATACTCATCAGAGTCCCACACTAATGTGTGGATCCTCATTAATACCCAATGATACATTGGCCGAAAGACATATATGGAGAATCCATTTTCAACATTTTAGGTGCCCATTTACACAGTACTATAAAGTTGTTTATGCTTAAAAATGTTCTAAAACCCCTTCAGCCAAATTTGAGAGAGTAAGATGTAAATAAAAACAGGAATAAGCGGATGAGTTAGAAGAAGGCTCTTAATGTGCGTTGTTATAAGCAAGCTCAAGCATATGAAAACATGCAATATTACAAAAAAATATGGAAACAAATTAACAGAACAATCCAAATGTGTAATAGTAGATTGAAAGTACTGCCACTGCTTGTATACTGCTATGACATCCCAATACACACAAATATCCCAGTATGACCTAAGGAACATTAACAGTCCTGTCATGAATACAAATGGCCAGGTGGAGCGCCATAGTTCCTCTCTTGTGCAAGGGCTGCATCAAGTCCGTTCTTGTGTAATATCAGCATGAAGTCAATACTTCAAAGAAAACAGAAGTGGAAAGAATCACTCAAACATGGAAAAAGGCTGTTATTGCTGCTTCGACCAAGGCTGATATATGAGGTGATCTTTTGCTAAGCGACCCGACCCGAGCGAAGAGAAAGTTACTTCTTTTTGACTGGATTAAAACTCATCAGTCGTGCATGGTCTATAAAGACTTTAACCAAAATCCTTTTGCCATTAAAGCTCGTCGCTCGGTTGAAGGTTATTTGAGTAAATGCCATCTATAAAATTAAGAAATGCATGGCTATGAATAAGACTATGGGCCTCATTATAAGGCTGGTGCTCCCGTAATGAAGTGGGCTGGTACGGGACTGGCCCCCTTCATTCCGGGAGCGCCGATTACGAGCTTCCCATCGCGGGACCCGGATCGCACACCTGGTAAAACCAGGCGTGCTTTCCGGGTCCCACGAGGGGTAGAGGGAGGCAATAACGGGCCAGATGTCAATTGCCCGTTATTACCTCTCTCCCCATTCCCATTTAGCCCTATGGGGGCTCAAATGGGAATGGGGATGGGTTCCTGCAAGGAGGAATTACCGGGTCCTCCTATGTCGGAGTAACCCGGTAAGTCCCCATTGCAGGAACCCGGTAATGGAGCCCGGAACGGAGGCAGCCATGGAGCTAATAGCTCCATGGCTCCCTCCATTCTCGTAATGAGGTCCTATATTTGTGGCCGACAAATCAAGTCTTGGCCCGCCAAAAACTAATTTCTCAAATCCATAACGTTTGTCGAATTTGTCATGAGAGCAAGCAAAAATATGCAGAAGACCAGGTAACAAACCTGGCCACACAGCCGCTCTCTGTATAAGCCCTACCAAGGGCAGTGCAATTTGCAAAATTAGAATCAACTAGTAAATGTTCACTGTATTTACAGAATGTAACTCATCCAAATAAATCTCTTAGTCGGATCCAAAAGTAATATGCGTTTATCAAAAAGAAAATTCCAAGTTGGTCACTAATAAAATCTTAGTGAGGCCGCGGCTAACTCATCCCATAATTGTTATAAACATAAAGTGCCAATGCATTTCGGAGCATACAGCTCCTTCATCAGGGCAGGTCTAATTTACACAAACTGTGGAACATTTATACAAAAGCATCAAATTTTGAAAAACATAAACAAAATCGTGATTGTGTTACAAAATATAACCATGCGTGAAAACAATATAAAAATAACATACCAATTTTCGATGAGTTGCAAGGTAAATGGAAAAGGTGAATGAAGCCACACAGTAGGGAAAAGAAAAGATGCCAAAATAAATAATGTGTAAATGAAATAACACAGTTAATTTGAACATGATCAGAAAACCAAGGAAAGTTACCTCAAGGGATCGAGGTAGCCCGTGGAAAAAATGTGCGGGGAGTTGACAACAACTTCACGCAAGATCAAAGGTCTGGAAACCAGACCAAATCAATTCTTCAATCTGTAGGTGCAACGACATGTGTTTTAGTGGGTTGTCTCAGAATTTGTCATAGACACTAGTTGTAGAGGTCTGCAGGCTTACCTGTACTCGTAAAGCTACGAGTGTACTGAGGCTGGGATTGCAGTCAAGCAGGGGACGCCATTCCGCATAGCCAGGGAACAGTGTTCCCAAGGTTACTCATACTAATATAAACACGTGACCCAAATGTGTCCATTGATCGACACGATGCCGATAGGCAGTTGCACTCTATGCAATCAGGCAATCAAGGCTAAGAATCATGGAAATAAAGAATTTGCAGTAGAGCTGATGATAATTACGGAATTATAGAAGGAAAAAAATCGAAAATTAAATATGAGAAAAACGGCTGATAGACATAGAAAACATACTGCCGATTACACTCTATGCAATCAGACAATTCAGGCCAAGAATTCAAATAAAAAAGAATTTGCAGTAGAGCTGTTGATAATTACGGAATTATAGAAGGAAAAAAACAAAAATTAAATATGAGAAAAAAAAAAGCTGATAGACATAGAAAACATACTGACGATTGCTCTCCATGCAATCAGGCAATTCAAGCCAGGAATCCAGATAAAAAAGAATTTACAGTAAAGCTACTGATAAATGTAGAATTGTAGAAGGAAAAGAACAGAAAATTGAATATGAGAAAAAAAGGCTAATAGACATAGAAAACATACTGACAATTGTGTATAAATGAGTGAAAATGTCATAGATAAAATAAACAAACATTATGATAATAATGATAATAATAAGCATATTAGACACACTGCGATATATGGAATAAATCATGCAAGGGTAGCATGTGTATCTAAACCATTACATAAACAACTAATGGGTGTAATCGTGGATATATCATGTACATTTATCATAAATACACCAGTCGCATGCGGTAACCCCCGGAAGGCGCTACCTTGGGTCCCAAACCTAAGTTCGGGAAGGGCGACAATGGTGTGTAAACGTTGGTGATTGGATCCTAATGTGATAACAATTCATATTGAATCCTAAAATAAAAGACATGAATGACCCCCTTAAAGAGAGAGGTCATCCAAAGTGTCACGGTATAAATGTACATTGGTAGAGGAAGAAAATCATGTACTAGTCACTCATGTATCAACATAATCCTCTTAAGTCAAGCATGGAAAACAATGATTCAAATGTAACAGTGATAGTTAATCTCTTCATTAAGGCCATTTGGGTAGAGGCTCCCAAGTTTGTCTATCCAAAAGGTTTCTCTTTGGTTGAGTCGCAGGCCCAAATCCTCATGGGGATTCGATTTCTTTAACACTTCAAGAATGACAAATCTAATTTGAGTCAGGTTGTGGTTCTCATCACACCAGTGGCGTGCCACCGCCGAGTTGGTGTTACATGTACGTATGCACGAACGGTGCTCGTTCCAACGTGCCTTTGCTGATCTCGTGGACTGTCCTACATAATACTTACCACAGGGGCATTTTATACCATATATAATGTTCACACTATCACACGTACCAAATGTCTTCAGGAAAATCTTGTTGCCTGTTCTGGGATGGTATATCGTGTCACCCTTGATCACCAAATTACAATTGATGCAATGTAAGCACGGATATGTTCCTGTGCGTGAAGTAATGGGTTCTTTCATCGGTGGCCTCGTGTGGACCAGTTCATCTCGTAGGTTTTTGCTCCTTTGATAAGCAAAGACTGGAAGTTGTTCAAATAGATTCTGGACCCTTACATCATTCTTAAAAATGCTCCAATGTTTCTTAATGGAATTCTTTATTTTGTTACTCTGAATGGAAAATTTAGAAACATATACTGGAGTTTTGAGTTCTTTCTTGGGTTTAGTAGTACTTTTCAATAGGCTGTCACGATCAAGGGAATTAACCCTCTGGACTGCCAAATCTAATTCATCCTTTCTGTAGCCACGTGCTTCAAATTTCTCTCTCATGTTCAATTGCTGTGCTAAGTAGTCTTCAGGATCGCTCACGATCTTTTTAACTCTCAACAATTGACTGTAAGGAAGATTTTTGAGTAAACTGGACTGATGGAAACTCAGGCGGTGAAGTAAGTTATTGCGATCTGTGATTTTTCGAAATAATGTAGTAGAATAGTTGGCGTCTTTTTTCTCAATCTGAACATCAAGGAATGTGATTCTGTCTCTGGAGGTCTCTTTGGTGAACTGGATGCGCTGGTCGATGTTGTTAAGATATGTGAAAAAGTCACTGAAGCTCTCATCCGTGCCTGTCCATATTCCAAAAATATCATCGATGAACCGTAACCAGAGGTGTATATTTTTGTTCCATTCCTGGTTATTCAGTATATGGTCCATTTCATACTTATGCATAAAACAGTTCGCATAGGATGGTGCCATAGTGGCCCCCATTGATGTACCAGACACTTGAAGGAAGAATTTGTCTTGAAATTGAAAATATGAGTTCTCTGAAATAAAGTGAAGGAGAGATAGTATAAATTCCTTCTGTGCTCGAATTTCTGGTGCTTTTAACAGCAGCCATTCAACTGATTCTATCCCAAGGTCATGAGGTATAGATGTGTATAGACTCTTCACATCAATGGTAAAGACCTCCAGAGACAGAATCACATTCTGAAGTAAGTTATTGCGATCTGTGATTTTTCGAAATAATGTAGTAGAATAGTTGGCGTCTTTTTTCTCAATCTGAACATCAAGGAATGTGATTCTGTCTCTGGAGGTCTTTACCATTGATGTGAAGAGTCTATACACATCTATACCTCATGACCTTGGGATAGAATCAGTTGAATGGCTGCTGTTAAAAGCACCAGAAATTCGAGCACAGAAGGAATTTATACTATCTCTCCTTCACTTTATTTCAGAGAACTCATATTTTCAATTTCAAGACAAATTCTTCCTTCAAGTGTCTGGTACATCAATGGGGGCCACTATGGCACCATCCTATGCGAACTGTTTTATGCATAAGTATGAAATGGACCATATACTGAATAACCAGGAATGGAACAAAAATATACACCTCTGGTTACGGTTCATCGATGATATTTTTGGAATATGGACAGGCACGGATGAGAGCTTCAGTGACTTTTTCACATATCTTAACAACATCGACCAGCGCATCCAGTTCACCAAAGAGACCTCCAGAGACAGAATCACATTCCTTGATGTTCAGATTGAGAAAAAAGACGCCAACTATTCTACTACATTATTTCGAAAAATCACAGATCGCAATAACTTACTTCACCGCCTGAGTTTCCATCAGTCCAGTTTACTCAAAAATCTTCCTTACAGTCAATTGTTGAGAGTTAAAAAGATCGTGAGCGATCCTGAAGACTACTTAGCACAGCAATTGAACATGAGAGAGAAATTTGAAGCACGTGGCTACAGAAAGGATGAATTAGATTTGGCAGTCCAGAGGGTTAATTCCCTTGATCGTGACAGCCTATTGAAAAGTACTACTAAACCCAAGAAAGAACTCAAAACTCCAGTATATGTTTCTAAATTTTCCATTCAGAGTAACAAAATAAAGAATTCCATTAAGAAACATTGGAGCATTTTTAAGAATGATGTAAGGGTCCAGAATCTATTTGAACAACTTCCAGTCTTTGCTTATCAAAGGAGCAAAAACCTACGAGATGAACTGGTCCACACGAGGCCACCGATGAAAGAACCCATTACTTCACGCACAGGAACATATCCGTGCTTACATTGCATCAATTGTAATTTGGTGATCAAGGGTGACACGATATACCATCCCAGAACAGGCAACAAGATTTTCCTGAAGACATTTGGTACGTGTGATAGTGTGAACATTATATATGGTATAAAATGCCCCTGTGGTAAGTATTATGTAGGACAGTCCACGAGATCAGCAAAGGCACGTTGGAACGAGCACCGTTCGTGCATACGTACATGTAACACCAACTCGGCGGTGGCACGCCACTGGCGTGATGAGAACCACAACCTGACTCAAATTAGATTTGTCATTCTTGAAGTGTTAAAGAAATCGAATCCCCATGAGGATTTGGGCCTGCGACTCAACCAAAGAGAAACCTTTTGGATAGACAAACTTGGGAGCCTCTACCCAAATGGCCTTAATGAAGAGATTAACTATCACTGTTACATTTGAATCATTGTTTTCCATGCTTGACTTAAGAGGATTATGTTGATACATGAGTGACTAGTACATGATTTTCTTCCTCTACCAATGTACATTTATACCGTGACACTTTGGATGACCTCTCTCTTTAAGGGGGTCATTCATGTCTTTTATTTTAGGATTCAATATGAATTGTTATCACATTAGGATCCAATCACCAACGTTTACACACCATTGTCGCCCTTCCCGAACTTAGGTTTGGGACCCAAGGTAGCGCCTTCCGGGGGTTACCGCATGCGACTGGTGTATTTATGATAAATGTACATGATATATCCACGATTACACCCATTAGTTGTTTATGTAATGGTTTAGATACACATGCTACCCTTGCATGATTTATTCCATATATCGCAGTGTGTCTAATATGCTTATTATTATCATTATTATTATTATCATAATGTTTGTTTATTTTATCTATGACATTTTCACTCATTTATACACAATTGTCAGTATGTTTTCTATGTCTATTAGCCTTTTTTTCTCATATTCAATTTTCTGTTCTTTTCCTTCTACAATTCTACATTTATCAGTAGCTTTACTGTAAATTCTTTTTTATCTGGATTCCTGGCTTGAATTGCCTGATTGCATGGAGAGCAATCGTCAGTATGTTTTCTATGTCTATCAGCTTTTTTTTTCTCATATTTAATTTTTGTTTTTTTCCTTCTATAATTCCGTAATTATCAACAGCTCTACTGCAAATTCTTTTTTATTTGAATTCTTGGCCTGAATTGTCTGATTGCATAGAGTGTAATCGGCAGTATGTTTTCTATGTCTATCAGCCGTTTTTCTCATATTTAATTTTCGATTTTTTTCCTTCTATAATTCCGTAATTATCATCAGCTCTACTGCAAATTCTTTATTTCCATGATTCTTAGCCTTGATTGCCTGATTGCATAGAGTGCAACTGCCTATCGGCATCGTGTCGATCAATGGACACATTTGGGTCACGTGTTTATATTAGTATGAGTAACCTTGGGAACACTGTTCCCTGGCTATGTGGAATGGCGTCCCCTGCTTGACTGCAATCCCAGCCTCAGTACACTCGTAGCTTTACGAGTACAGGTAAGCCTGCAGACCTCTACAACTAGTGTCTATGACAAATTCTGAGACAACCCACTAAAACACATGTCGTTGCACCTACAGATTGAAGAATTGATTTGGTCTGGTTTCCAGACCTTTGATCTTGCGTGAAGTTGTCAACTCCCCGCACATTTTTTCCACGGGCTACCTCGATCCCTTGAGGTAACTTTCCTTGGTTTTCTGATCATGTTCAAATTAACTGTGTTATTTCATTTACACATTATTTATTTTGGCATCTTTTCTTTTCCCTACTGTGTGGCTTCATTCACCTTTTCCATTTACCTTGCAACTCATCGAAAATTGGTATGTTATTTTTATATTGTTTTCACGCATGGTTATATTTTGTAACACAATCACGATTTTGTTTATGTTTTTTAAAATTTGATGCTTTTGTATAAATGTTCCACAGTTTGTGTAAATTAGACCTGCCCTGATGAAGGAGCTGTATGCTCCGAAATGCATTGGCACTTTATGTTTATAACAATTATGGGATGAGTTAGCCGCGGCCTCACTAAGATTTTATTAGTGACCAACTTGGAATTTTCTTTTTGATAAACGCATATTACTTTTGGATCCGACTAAGAGATTTATTTGGATGAGTTACATTCTGTAAATACAGTGAACATTTACTAGTTGATTCTAATTTAGCAAATTGCACTGCCCTTGGTAGGGCTTATACAGAGAGCGGCTGTGTGGCCAGGTTTGTTACCTGGTCTTCTGCATATTTTTGTGTTCCACGAGTCAGGGTGTCTCCAGACTCATCGTAGCCAGCTCCTGTGAATTTTTTGAAAGATGATTTATAACCTCAACCTTTTTTGATCTGTTTGAAAGTGAATTTAAACAAGTGGTGCCCACTTACTTACCTTCCTGCTCATGAGAGCAAGCAACCAGAAACGCTGCAACATTTGCTAGCTGAATGTCCGTGTTTAAGAAATCAGAGAGAATGCCATCTTAAAAGGCACTTCATAAATTGTCAGTCAATTGATGTTGAAACTTTTTGGTCACAATTTTCTCAGCTAACAAAATTCCATTAGGAATAGACATAATGCATTTCTTAAGTGCCCTTTGTTTGGATGATGTTATATAGGAGTTTTTCCTCTTTTATATTAATGCAAATGATTATTGTAAATGTTTATGTTTTATATCAAAAAAGATTGAAAAGTTGATAAAAGGGTAAAAATCTGGTGAATCACATCAATAAAAAAAATATATATATCCAGTGCATCAAGCACTGATTAAGTTCTCTCTGTATCTCTCTCGCTGTACTCTCGGTCTCTCTAGGCCTCAATCTGTGTCTCTGTCTCTCTCTGTGTTGGTGAGAGTCATGTTGTTAGGTGCTATAGACGGACCCTCCAGCTTATAGCGATTTTGCGATCCAGCCAAATGCTGCAAAACGGCTGTTTGACGCAAAAACATCTGTTTTTGCAAAAACACCTGCAAATACGACTGTTTGAAAAAGAAATACTCAGGGGACCAGGTTCTCCAAAAAAATGTTGACACAAGAGATGAAATGCGCAAACACATCTCATCACTTGCACCAAAGAAAAAGAGCAGCACAATCCACAAAGAACACCTGAATGGGCACATTTTATATGCACGCCCATTCACAAGGCCTTTTTCACCTCTTTGCGCAAATCAGGGGCGTTTCTGCCAATTTAAAAGCGTATCCCGATTTTCCAAGCAAGATGCACTTTAAATGTGCAGAAATTGTAGGCAATCCTACACGCATGGGGGTGTTGGTGTGCCACTGCAAGACAGGGTCTTTCCTGACCCTGTCATGCATGATTTTTTAGGTAAGAACCGCTGCTGTCACTTGCATTTCTGTTCATCAAACAGGATGGAAATGCGTTTTTTTGGGTCGCATTTTATAGTGGCAGGCTCCTGAAGGGCCTGTCACAGTGAAGTGAGCTGGGAGCCTGCATAACATTGTCGGCAGATCGCTTCTATTCAAGGAGCTAGTCAGTGCACAATTTGTGCTACAGCTCAGCCTCCTGGAAATTTGAATAAGGTGACCTGCTCCTATCCAAAAATGGGTTATCTAAAAATAGCATATCTTCGGCTCCATTTCTAAATGCCCCATTTTTTGACGATCTGGGTCAAAATATATATTTTTCAAAACATGTAAATGGTCACACTATGAGCGTCAAAGAAGAGAGGGGGGAGTGAAAGGTGAGATGTGAATTGATAGGTTAGAAAGCAGATGGCAGTGGGGCTGTGGGCCAGAAATCTGAGCGCGAGCACAGGTACAGAAAGTGGAGGAAGCATGTGCTCAGGGGGAGCAGTGGGCCTGAAAGCAGAGAGGAAGCGGTTGGCCGGAAAGAAGCAGTGAATAGCAGATTGGGGAAAAGCATGAGGGAAGAGTGCGATAGAATGGTAGAAATCATGCAAGATGCAGACGCAGCACAAAAGTAATGAAAGACTGTATACTGAGAGAGGAAATGGAGAGCATAAGATGTGAGTTGGGAATAGGATTTGGAGTGTGGCAGGGACTGGGGAGTGCAAATTGTGACTTGTGTGGGGTGCATTTAAGGCCATAAGCAGAAATCCCCTTCACCTAAAACCACATTTAAACAGTACCACCACAATGGCTGTGCTTTTGTCTTTCTGGGACATGTTTGGCAAGCAGTTGAACACTGCATTGAAAAATGGACCTGCAACTGTTTCATTTTCATCTGCATAAACAGAGGTTATGCCCTGCCTTCAGAACGGCGCTGCAGCTGTTTTTCTACATCTGGAGAACAGAAAGTATGGACGACTTCTAAAACAGCCTTGTTGTAGTGATACATCACATGAGGGCAAGGGTTTCTACATTACAACCCGACACAGCTTTTGTTTCCATTTGATGTGAACCATCGCGCTCAAATTACTGTAAATGAAAGAAATAGCGTAGCTTTTGCTTTTTGCCGTGTCAAAATCAAAGGAATCCTGTGCAGGATCCCTCTGTGTCCATGAACCAACAGTACATGCAAACCCCCCAAAGGACAAATTGAAAGACAATCCTGTGATGCACAGAACCGCTTTTGAAACTTTAATTGAAAGGCCTGCACACGTTTGAATATGGTCTTTGAAAAATAAGGAAGAATGTTGTGCAAAAGTCAATGTCAACTGATAGCTTTTGCATGCACAGAAATGTAATTAAATATTTGGGTGGGGGTTTGGCTGCACAATGTACATTATACATATTTTTCCCCACAATGTTTGGATACCTTGGAAAAAACTCAGAAATTTGAAAAAAAAAACAGTTTGAGACTCAGTCACAAGATTAATTGAAAACCTGGCCTTCCACCGGAAGTCACATTAATCAGTGAACCGGCCCACAATGGCATGTGAAGGGGCCGAGAGTGTGAGGATTCACTGCCCTGCCAGACTAGCTGGCAGTCCTGGAAGCGGAAACAAAGGAAGATGTGTGGCTAAGTGCATGACTGAGAGGTGCCATTTCCTCCAGCACCTATTCTGAAGGGGGAACTGTCAGGCTTCAAAGGGCATCATAAAAGTCCTTTGTTGAAAAACAAGCCAGGAGGAGGCAGTTGGCTGTGGGGGTCTGCAGCACCACCCCCACATGTGACAAATCCTCCCTATTGACATTAAGGGGCCAATTCATAGAATTCAGTGTAGAAGTAGCGCATGCGCCTGGCTCAGAGAGGGACTGTGCGGCAATCGTGCGCTAGGCACAGTCAAAACAGCATTTTGGCGCACCGCGTATTCATGGATTCCCGAGCCATTTGCAGGGATGGCACAGCAAACATCCAGCAGCGCTAGTAACGCCCCGAAGAACGCCCCTTGCACCAGAAAAAGCCATAGAAATCCCCAATGCGGCGCAAAGGGCCACGCTAACCCTGGACCAGCATACAGGACCCCTACACCGTATTTGGGTGAAAAACAGTGCATACCCCGCTCAAACAGCCAAATCGCGTGAAAGGGGCATTGCAAAAGCAAGCAAAATTTTGTTCCTGCCTCGCGCAAGCAAAATCGCGTAAAAATCTCCTTGCACACCAACTTGAATACAGGCACCCCGCTCGCGCCAGCAAAATCGCGTGAAAATCTCCTTGCGCACCCCTTTGAATACGTGCATCCCGCTCGCCCCAGCCAAATCGCGTGAAAATATCCTTGCACACCCCCTTGAATACGCGTACCCTGCTCACGCCAGCCAAATCGTGTGAAAAGGGCCTACCGTAACACCGTGAAATGCATACACCACTCGCGCCAGCCAAATGGCGTGAAAACTCCTCACGCACCCCCTTAAATACACATAGCCTGCTTGCGCATGCCAAATCACATGAAAAGGGGCTACTGTAACCCCGCGAATACGCATACCCCACTCGCACCAGCCAAATCGCGTGAAAATCTCCTTGCACACCCCTTTCAATACACGTACCCCACTCGCACAAGCGAAATCGCATGAAAAGCGCCACGCACCCCCTTGAATAAGTGTACACCGCTCACGCAAGCAAAATTGCGTAAAACGTGCCTTGTGTACCCCCGTAAACTCGCGTACCCCGCTTTCGCCTGCCGAATCGCGTGAACAATCCCAAACACACCCTGCAGGCAGCCCACACCACCACCCGTGACCATGCCCACAGGCAGCCCACACCACAAGGGACCCCCCATCACCCGTGACCATGCTCGCAGGCAGCCCACATGGCACCATACACCGCAGGCAGGCCCTGACTCATGTCCCCTCACCCCACCGGTGATGGCAACCTGCAGGCAGGCCCCGACTCATGCCCCCCCGCACAGTGACGGCAACCTGCAGGCAGGCCCTGACTCATGTCCCCCCACCCCACCAGTGACGGCAACCTGCAGGCAGGCCCTGACTCATGTTCCCCCCCACAGTGATGGCAACCTGCAGGCAGACCCCGACTCATGTCCCCCCACCCCACCAGTGACAGCAACCTGCAGGCAGGCCCCAATTCATGTCCTCCCACCCCACCAGTGACAGCAATCTGCAGGCAGGCCCCGACTCATGTCCCCCACCCCACCAGTGATGGCAACCTGCAGGCCAGCTCCGACTCCTGTCCCTCCACCTCACCAGTGACGGCAACCTGCAGGCATGCCCCGACTCATGTCCCCACAGCAAACACATTGTCACCACATACAATCATGTAGCAAATGTCCACCCAAATGCCACCCCACGCTGCCCCCCCCAGTGCAACTCCACACCCATCCATTGGCCCCACTTCACAGTACTGGCCCCTTGGCATGGCATTCACCAAACTGCGCATGCATTCACCAAAATATTTGTCCAACATAGCCACACAGCAGTGACACATGCCTGAGCCAATGGTGATGGACACATGCACCAAACAATTGAGATCAGACAACACTCAGATTGGACTAAATGAAAATGTAATAGGCACAGGCCTCTCCACGGTGACCTGCGCTGCCTCCTGCCCCTGGACTGCACCAAGTGCACCGGTGCCATCACCCCCTCCAGGCCCCATGTGAGGGTCTTATGCGGCCTCCTCCTCCACCTCCCCCACCACTGACCTGGCAGCTTCTTCTGCACTAGATTGCCCCTCTTGGGGCTTACCTGCCCTTTCTGCTGCTGATGAGCCCACATCCAACCTCACCCTCTTAGGCATCCCCTCTGTAGCTGTGGCCATAGTCGCGGATGAAGCACCAGTCCCCTCGCTCCCAGAAGATGACCTAACCTGGGAGGGTGACTGGGCCTTGCGTCTCTGCCTGGTGGAGGTATCCCCACCACTTTGCTCCACAGCGCTGTCCCCGCCCTCTTCCTCAATCGCTGCTGCATATAGGAAGACATTGAACACAAGCATCAGGGTACTGAACAATAGTCTGCTAGACACAAAGCAAATGCACATGAGTGGCACTGTCAAACGTCACAACCATCATCAATCCATCCACAACACATGGGTCAGTGCAAGCAACACAGATGCACAAACAAGCATGGCACATGCAACAGATATTTGCATCCATGTTCAAGGCATGTCCAAGGCACCGTTTGAACAGCAGAAGGGGGGGCAGAACCTCACATGCATCATGGGACATGCCGATCACATGCACACACCCCCGGACAGTCATGCATCTGGCCATGTCTACCTCCTGTCATGGAGCACTCATTGGCAACTGTGCCCCATCAGTCAATCAGGCATTGAGATGGCCATGTGTCATGCATCCATGGCGTTTCACAGTCACAACCACTCAGACACATGCACATGTACACCGGGCACGTCCATGAAGGTGACATAAGCATCCATGTATCACACCCCAAACATGGCCGAGTACAGACACAGGCATGCAAAAATGTGTGCATCGTCACATGCTGGTGCACATCATTCATTGCAACACAGACACCATTGATGTGCAACACGCTTGACTGTACTCACATGCAGCACTGTCATGACCCTGCACACAGACATCCATACATGGGGGATGCCAGACATAAGGGCAATGTGCACACTCCAGCCACACCTCAACATGCGCTACCCTGGACAAGAACACACAAGGCCTCATTATGAGGAGGGCGGTAAGGAGTAAAGGTGCTGGAGCCGTTAACCCCTTACCGCCCTATTACAAGGTCCTCTCGCGGACCCACTCAGAATGCTTGGTTTTACCAGACGTCCTTAGCGGGTCCCGCGATTGGCCCAGCATGCTAACAACGGGCCCGTCATTAACGGGCCCTTTGTTAGCATGCTCCCCATTCCCATTGAGCCCTACGGGGGCTCAAATGGGAATGGCGATGGACTGGGTCCGGGTTCCCTGAAAGGTCGGAATGGCCCGGTATTTCACCATTCAGGGAACCCAGACCTGGACCCGAGTTTGGGGGTAGCCATGCTCTTATAAAAGGCATGCCTACCTCTAAACTCATAATGAGGCCCATAGACACTTACCACTCAACTCCAGACAGGTCTGCAACAGTAGGACCTCGTGGTGAAGCTCTGGGAGTGTGCGCTCCAGGACTCTCATCTGGTTGTTGCTCATTGATGGCACCCACAAATTCCTCCCAGATCCTCCTCCGTCCTTCCTTCTCAGTGCGCGATGTTGAGAAGAGGGCATCATAATGCCCCAGGATTTGCTCCACCAGGATGCCAACTTCACTGGCAGTGAATCTGGCAGCCCTCTACCTCTCTGCCGGGGGGTTGCCACTGGCCCCAGGTGGTGATTGGTCCAACATGGCAACCCCCGAGGCAGGTGTGGGTGAGCAACTGGGTCTTGGGGCTGGGCTGTGGAGCGATGGTACAGCAGTCGGGAGTCTTCTGTTTCAGCAGGGGTGATCGCAGCAGCAAGATCCCTGGAAATGTCTTCTGTGCAGGCACCAAATTGCAGGGCACATTGGCAGCAGGCACACTGAGTTGGCTGGCAGCACTAGATGGCTCTTAGGAGGCAGCTCGGGACGTTGTGGGGGCAGGTAAATGGCCTTGTGGGCAGGAGCATGGTCTTTTGTGTATGTCCAAAAACAGCGCGTTACCGTGGAATTTGAGGAAAGGTCCTTAGCACGTAAGCGCGTAAGTGATGTGACGCGTGCAGGCATTGCCTTTGGTACAGGTTAAAAGTCTGTGTAGGATGCCATTTTTCTGTATGTGCTTTTCGTGGGGACCGACGCGTGTGATTCTTCTTCTTCTTGTGGGTTCACACGCGATTATTTCACAACGGTTGCAGTGCTACTTCTTGTTTACTGCGGCAGTGCTTACTTCTTGTTTTGGCGCGTTTCCTAGTCACGCACTTATTATTCCCACTATGGTTGCCCCCGTGTGTCGCGTACCCCATTTATGAGGTCATAGTAGCCTTGTTTTCCATGCATATGCATTTATTGTGTTTCTGGGTGCCACAGCGTACTGCGGGACGTTAATTCCACACACGTGGGCTACCGAGGGGTCGCATGCACGTTTGTTTTTGTTTTTGGAGTGCCTGAGCGTCGCGGGACCTGTCATTTTTACCCAGAGGTCACAGACAGCCTTGCAGGAGCACAGGGGTACCTATTCCATCTAGTACCCTGCCCCCTTCACCCCAATTGCCCAGGACAATTGTTTTCTTCACCTCCCATTCGCACAAGTACATCAGTGGTAAGGGAGGCAAAGCTGGGCGACCTCCCAGAGGTGTCCACGGTAGGGGATGTGGCCAGAGTTACCAGGGTGGCCAAGGTGGCAGCAGTGGGCAACATGGGCAGGGTGGCCACGGTGGGCGATGTGGGCAAGGTGACCCATGAGGGCAGTGTGTCCTGGACCATTCAGGGACAGCTATGCCCCCCCTCAGTGGGTCATTGAGATGCAGCTGACACCACCCCAGCTCAGGGCCTGCGAGCCCAGCCCGGATTGGTCACGGAACAGGCACGGGATGGCTCACAGGCTGACTTCCATGTCACAAAGTCCAAGCCACGTGTGGCAGTGAAAGTTGCTGTCACCAGGCCACATGGATCTGGGGCAGCAATGTCATCTGCTGCCCCGAGCAGCCAGGGTGTGGAGGCTGCAGGGGCAGCTGCAGCTGACACCACCCGGCTCTGAGTCACCCAGCCGGGACAGTGTTGGTCCCATTCCCTCACACCGAGGCAGTTGTGGCGCTGGGTCCTGGCAACAGCACCCAGCAGCCAATGCCTGCAGTGAGAACTTTGGTCATCATGCCATTGCCTGCTTCCAGTGGCCAGTCCACCTTCACAGTCCATTAGTGCCTTGGGATTTGTGAAGCGCACAGCTCATGATTGCTCGAAGCATTGGAATGACCTCAAACGCCAAGCTAAAAACAAGCGGCTTTCTAGTTACGCCTCTACTCTGGTGACTGGAAGTGGGACACCACCAGAGGACAAAGAACTCACAGAACATGAGGCGATCGCTGGAGCGTTCATCACAGAGAATCAGATCCAAAGCATGGGAGACCTCCCGGATCTTGAGACAATGTCCGGTGAGTGTCCATGCATGTGTATCCAGGCCATGTGTATGTTCCTTGGGTGATGTCTTGTGATTGACTGCCAGTTAAGGCTATGTAGTCATGACTGGCAAGTGTGACCCATGCAATGCTTGACTGATACATGCTTGTTGTGATGGGGACTGCATGCAGGCCATTTGCTGCACACGGAGGCAATCCTCTTCAACACACCTGCGCTTTCCTTCCATGTCAATCACTTGCCAGCCTCTTTTGTTCATATTCTTGCTCAATGACATGTTTGCGGATAGGCTGTGATGATCTTCCACTCAACACTCACCCTCTGTCGTCACATGACTGATGTCTCTGTGAGGTCACCCTGCAAGCTGATCCTCCTCAGGGCCATCCTTCCTTGCCTCTCTATCCCTCAGCAGCTCACTGTCTCCATGGGACTGGTGATTCCCATGGTGGACTACTGCAGCGGCCTGTTCCCAATTTTCTGTGAATATGCACTCTTCCCTCTGCAACTCTGCCAGACCTGTACTGTGTGGAACATCCTTTGGTCTTGATGCAGGGACTGTCACTCAGACTGTGCTGATGGCACAGGCTCACAGTGCCCGTGAGTGTTCATTCATGGACCATGTGCATTCCAAGCAAGCCCCTATAGGTCCAGGGCAAGCCCCTCATTCGACTCCATCTTCAGCATTTGCTCCTTCTTATGGTATGTCATCATCCCTTTTCTGCTCACTCAGGGTCAGTTGATCATCATGACCATTTGCTTGGGGTTGTCATCTGCGTCGAGTTGATGCCTGCCTCTCGTACAGCCTCCCTGCCTCTATGAAACTGGTATTGCGCGTTTTCCAGGTCTGGGGGCACTTCTGATGCTTACTCATGTGTTGTGCTTTCTGTCCTCCTCTCCCATATTGTAGTCCCAGATGACTGTGAGTATGCAATTGACGCCTCCCCACACTGTGTGCTACAACAGGGTACTCTGAGTGACCATTTTGACCAATGCACTGCCTCCAAGCCATCCCCCACCCTTGGGTTTGGGGTTCACTGTATCCCTACAACTCACTGCAAACACTGTGCACATGATGACTGCATTGCCCTTACACTGCCATCATGACACAACATTGTAATTACTGTTTTTGTCTTTTTATTGACAGTTGAGGCCCTACACATGTACTGCACTGCACCGGCTCACTTCTGAGCCATGTTTCAACCTTCAACATGCCTATTCACTTGTGTGAGGTCAAAGTTACCTACCATTGATGTATTGAAATGCCTCCCCTCACTGTATTTCAACACACTGGCGTTGTTGCATCATGTGACACATGTGTGTTTTGTCGTAGTAATTTCCATGTACTGTCTGATGACATGTATTTTACATGGATGGCAGACAGTAGTGATTCACTCCCATCTTTGCCGGTTTGTCAGTTCTGCCATGGCTATGCTACGTGCCATCTGTGGGCTGGCATCTGTTATTTATTGTTGTGTTGATGGTTTGCAGTAACTCCCATCTGGTTATCTGCAACCATTTAGTATTCACTCCAACTTGAAATCTTGGCATGAAGATTGTCGTGAACACTGATGAAGTGAGGCTGAATAGCCTGTGTTCATATGGGATTGCATGATTTGGCAGAAAAGTAATTCTCTCTTTTCATTCTATTCAGCAGCCCCACAGATCTCTTCTTCCTCAGGTGAGCATCTGCTTTCGGAAAGCTGTCGATGTTTAGGTCACTCCTTGGGATCACTAATGCTGGAACGTGGACATTCACAATCATGCATATTCCTCCCCAGTCTCTTGGCAGCCTTATGTATGCTTTGGAGCCACATGCCCAATAATGATCCATTATTACTGCAGTTCCATGCACCATCCCTGGAGCATCAAAGACTCATCCACAGTTCTGATCCTCCCCCATTTTTCTTGTGCCATTGTTCCTAAAACAGAACTTTGGGCTTTCCAGTGGGACTATCTGCAAGGGTCCTCCTCTGTCTTCGACCCATGTTAGTAGTTTTGCAAGTTTTGGCCATAATGGCTTGCAGCCATTCTGCACAATGTCAACAGTTTCTTTGTAGAGTCCAGTGATCCTCCATGCTCTGCAAATCACCAGTGCTTTCTCCCATCCGTCTTGCGAAAGCACTGTTCCCCAAATCTGCATTTGGGCTCTGTTCTTCCACTTTCAAGCTTCCTCTGGGGTTTTTCCTTGGACATTTAGTCTCGGGTTTACTTCCCATCTTATTCCTGCTCCTTTAACTCCAGGCTTCTCGAATCTGATCACATGATTCCTCGTATGAGCTCTGTTTCTCGTTTTAATGTCTTGAACATAATCATCTTCATCGGGATAGGCTGTTTCAGTTGCCCATATTAGGGAAGCATCACATCCTATAAATTGACCTCCAGATTTGCACATGGCTACGTGTGAAGGGCAGTCTGCTGTCAAGACATCAATTTCTACAGCTACGAAGATCTTGGATTTCACCATGCTTTACGGTAGGAGTGCGCAGACGAAGCATTCCCCTTCAGAATTTCGTCTTCCAACTTCCTTCATGTGCTGGTACCAAATGTTGTTTCCTAGGTGTGCTGTGCTATCCAGGTAATCGTTCAGTTCATTGTCGTATTCATGCATGCTTCTCTTGATTCCTAAGGTCTGTATTTTGCTATTGCTACATCTCTGAATGCATCTGTGTGGCTTTTTCTTGCTGGAGTGTTCTCAGGTATCCTGGCCCATGGTGCAGGCTTGTTCATCTGCGCCATTTGAGTGTACAGGAGTCTGGCAGCTCTTTTCCTTTCTTCATGCATCTTTTCTCTTCTGCGTGCAAATGCCCATGCCAACCAGCCTGACACTGATCCGGTATATGGCTGTACTGTGGAACTGGTACTTGTCCCTTGTGTTGGAACATATATGCTTGGCGATACAGTCTCTGTGGTTTTATTTTTCAGTTCCTCGTGCAGTTTCCTTGCTCTGGCTATGTGCGGGAATAGTAAGTTTACTAACATTTGTGTCCTTTCTCAGAGTTTTTCTGAGTTTGCCCTTGTTTTCTCAAGAGGTTCTGATATGACTGCTTCTGTTGGCATTTCCTTTAACTCTTCTTGTTTTCTCATGACAGCTTCGGTGACGTCTCTTATGGCAGGCAATTTCTTCCTTTCTGCTGCTTTAGTTTGTGGTTCTGCAGTCATAGATGCTAGGCCTGTTTCATGTACATTCAGTGTTTGTGTGCGTGTAGTTGTCAGTGATGTTACTTCATTCATTTCATGCCGACCCTGTCTCCGGCTTTCCTGCTCATTCGATACAAGTGTGTGTGTGTTGTTGCTAATTACATCCATTTCAAGTTCATTCACTCCACCATCAGATCTTCTAGGGACTGCAATGACTATATAAGGTCTGGGTGCTTTTATGGGTCTCATGTGTATATCATTAGGTGAGTGCACTGAAATTGGAACGCTTTGTGCACCAATATAGAATGCAGTTCTGATCGTTAATGATAGTAGAATAATGATAAATAAATGCATAAGTACATTATGGTTTGGTATGTGAGGTGACAGCATTTCCTTCCAGATAAGCCGGGATGACTCTCTTTCTTGTGGGAGGACCAGGTTGCTGCTCTGGACCCCCATCTCGATCATTCACCAATATTGATGTTAGCACTTCCTTATCTAATGTCGTTTTTCAAGTTCTGAGTTTATGAGTGTCTGGTGTTCAAAGGTGTTCCCCTTCCCTTCTTGAAAGTGGCAATTGTCTTTTAATTCAGGATACAGTTCCTTTGTTAGACTATGGAAAAAAAATCAAATTAAGTAATACTGTATTGTGTCCCTTTACTCTGCATGTTCAAAGTAGGTGAGCTCCCAGTCCACCCCCCCATCTGCTTCAGTCCTGAGGACATGCTGGACACTGATCGGTATGAAGAAATAGGGAAAAATAACAACAAATGTAACAAATGGAGTTTTTGACTCTGCTCCCTCGATCTGTCCCTCGGCGGAAGGTTTCACGATCTTCTCAGGAAACTTCTCTAATAATTGGAAAGTTCCAGTTGGAGCATGATCCCATGCAGCAGCGTTCCCATTTGTGCAATATTTGTTGGATCTCTGATGAATGTGAGAACATCAACATCGATTGGTCTCCCCACCAGCTCTGGAAAGTCAGTAACTAGGCGAAACAGAACATTATGAGTGTCATGATGCCTACCCCCGGGGACCCAGACCACGTCTAGCAACCCCGGAAGCAGGCATCAAGTTATCCTAAGCAAGCCCAACAACCCCTGTTAGGGGCTATTTGGATCCAGTCCTGGTGCCTATGGTGCCAGGCTTATATGGAGAGTCAGTCCTGGCGCCATAGGCGCCAGGCTCATAGATTAAAACTTACCTGATGCAGACCATGCTGCAAACTTACCTGATGCAGACCATGCTGCAAGTGCTCCAAGCCAAAAGAGGCTTGGAAGGGACTATAGGCGCCAGGCTCATAGATTAAAACTTACCTGATGCAGACCATGCTGCAAACTTACCTGATGCAGACCATGCTGCAAGAGCTCTAAGCCAAAAGAGGCTTGGAAGGGACTACTTTACTTAGGGACTATTTTTACTTGGGCGGGGCAGGGGAGGAATACTTACCTAGGACTACTTTGGAGGCTATTTAAACCACGCCCGAAGAGCAGCACACGCTTCGCGGTATTCTGCATCCAGCAGCGTAACACTCACCGTGCCTGCAAGTCTGCATCCAGCCTTCTGCCACGCCCGCCTCGAGTTTGGAGCTCCTAGAAAAAGGGAAAAAGAAGGAGAAAAGGTTAGAACAAGAGCAATACCTTTAATCCTTACCTGAATTCCCGATCCATCGCGCCTTCGAGTTGGAAGAAAGAAGTTATTTATGCGTGTCGCCTCACCTGCTGCAGCGCCGCGCTGAACTCACCGGCCTTCGCAGCATCTTCACATTCCACCGCATCCTCCTGCATGTTCCCGCCACACTCCGGCACCTAAGGAGAAGACAAGAACAGCAAGGTGAGCCAAGGGAATACACAGAGGAATATTAGTTACCCCCCATAGACTTACCTGATTTTACCACTGGGGGTACTATTCCTCTTCACGGGTCGGCGCAGATTCCACTGCATCTTTGCCGAACCCCGGTCCCTAAGGGGAAACAAAAGGAAAGCAAGGTGAAACAAAGGGACTAACAAGGGGAACCCTCCTCACCACAATAGACTTACCTGATTTTACCGCCGGAGGTATTATTCCCCAAGACTTCATACTTTCTCTCAGCGCCTGAATAAGGGAGAAAGCAATAGGTTACATATTGACATTATTTTATCGAACTGTGTTGGAAAATACAAATTCATACCAGAATACTACCGGTTGCCACGAGGAACTCTTCATTAGGGTCAAGCTGCAACCTGCAAGGAATCGGACAAGAGTGAAAGTCAGGCATTTGAACTCTTACGAATTTTATACTTACGGCATCTTGCCGAGAATCTCGGAGTCAATATTGTTCTGGAACTCACCAATTCCTTCGAGCCATTGAAGCAACTGGTTATCAATGCGCCCCTGTGCTCAATGCAGGATGGAGAGATCATCCTTTCAAACCATCAGGTGAGACTATAAGAGGGGACATCAAAGGTGATCTGTGGGGAGACCAGCGGGAGTGGGGGGATTTACGCTGAACTCCACGGGTGGTTAATTCCCTTTCTCCATTTGCAGAAGAATATTCCTACGGGCCAAGCAAACGAAGCTAGGTGGGCCAGTCCAGTCCGTCATCTCGGCCCTACGCGTCACATTGGTGGAGACCGCAGCTGTCCAGTTCCAATCGACGCCTTTTTGGGAGCCAGGTGAGCGTAACAATGAGCCAGCCTGCTGTCTTCTGGTGATAGGGACATCTGTCCGGATTTTCATTGAGATTCAGGATCATATGTTTTTCCTTGATGTAAACAGTGTCTGCACTGTCCGTTTATGTGGAGTGCGACTAGAAAAATGATGTTGTTTAGGAGACGACTTAGGTTCTCTGTATTCGTTGCATCTCGAAGGAATGTTAATGTATCAGTTGTTCTCCTGAAAATAGATGGACAGTCTTCAATTATGCGAAAGAACAGTGTGTTGATGAGCTCATCTATTTCCGCCTGTGTTGGGAACATTTGCTTCTTTCTCACTGTACTCGGGGAGTACAATGAATTGTTCTGCAATGACAGTAAGCAGTTGTCTTATTATTTTTTCGTTTTCATGATCTTGGAGAAAGTCGGCGACACTTGTGATCCTTCCTACCAATGACAGGTACGATCTCAGCACTAGGTTGAAATTGGTGAGTATGCTCTTTGTGATATCTCTACTGTGGGAGACCATAAGTGATTCCAAATAGGGTCTCATTGTGGAAGGAATCAGGTACTGTATCTTCTTCCAATTTATGTGTCCTCGGTCAAAATTTGGCATATTCTTTCTAATCAAGGCTTTAGCGTGTCTCAGTCCAAAGTTCAAAGTTAACAGACTATGTTGTGGCTTATAAGCTAAATTTTCTTCTTCACCCTGCAACTAGGATGCCCAGAGTGTCTGTTTTATGTGCTTATCCCCTTTTTTGCTTAGAGGAATGTCCAAAATGAAGCCACAATCTTTTGGCAAAAAGTTCTTTGTCTTTACTTTGCTGGTTATGCGTCCTTCTTCCTCGTCATGGATCTCGTCTGCATGTGCTGTGGTTCTTACCCGTTGCTCCTCGATTCCTCTCGTTGGGGTGCCTTCTCCGATGTAGGGTTTGATATCACCGAGAAAAATCCACGCTCTCCTGCCCTGTAGCTTCAAAGCGGACGGAGTGCAGTCCTCTATGATGAAAGGACCGTTGAATCTTGGCTCGTCCCACTTTTTCCTTGTATGATTTCTCACCAAGACGGCGTCACCAGGGAAGACGAGTGGAACACGTAGACCTTGAACTGAGTCTGATGTAGTGTCTTCTTCTGTGTTCTGTGCTGCGCTGCACCCTTTTTGTCGTTGATGCAGCTGGTCTGAAGTTACAGTAAGGCAAGATGTCATACAGACCCTAAAACATCTCCTGGGCATCACATCTAGCTCTATCTCGAGGTGTTAGGGGAGTTCTCATTCTTCTTCTTGTGGCTATCTCGTGTGGCGAAAAATGGTCAGAGCCAGGTTGGTTCCGAAGAGCATACAGTGCCAATGGAAGGCAGTGCAACCATCCCCTATTTAGAGTAAGCTTCAACTTGACTATACTTTCCTTTAACAAGCCGTTGAGCCTCTCACAGATCCCATTACCTTCTGGATGATACGCCGATGGGAACTTTTGCTTTATACCAAGCAGCAAGCTAATCTGCTCGAACATTGTACTAACAAAATGAGCCCTGTTATCTGATCTCATGACTTCACACAACCCCCAACATGGCCTCACAAAAAATGTGGCCGCATAGGTAGAGTCTGGGTGTGTACATGGACCTGCCTCAATCCACCTAGAGAATGGACACACCACAGCAATTAAATACCTGTACTCGTTGCATACTTGTATCATGTCGACGTAATCGAATTGTTGGCAGATTATGCAGTTCACCATAAAAAATGCAACATGCTCAGCTAAATTCGGAAATAACCAGTCTTCCGTGAGCGTTGCTGCTAGATTCTCTTTTGTCATATGCGCTAGGTAATGTAACTTCTCCAGCGCTATTTTTAATAGGACTACAGGCATTACTGGTTTACCAGTGCTGTCTTGTCACCACAAGCTGTCAGAGGGGTTTAAAGAACACCCTCAACGTTTAAATAGGTTATTTTCATCCTGTGGCGCCCCCCCTTGGAGTACCATTAACTGTGTTTGCCCAAGATCGTTATAGGCTTCCGATGTTGCCCGTGCAACCATCTTCCTTTCATTGGTGCACACCATTTCCACAATCGTCTCACTTTTGGATGCCATACGTTTGGCTTCTGTGTCTGCTGCTTGGTTCCCGAGTGAGACAAAATCTGTCCCCTTGGTGTGGGCAGTGCATTTACAACCGCTATGCCCACTGGGAGCTATAGTGCCTTAATCAGCCTGTCCAATAAGGCTGTGTGCTGCACTGGCGTGCCATCTGCTCTGAGGTAGCCCCTCCTTTTCCAGCACGCTAAGCCTGCGTGCACTGTCGACATCACATAGGCGCAGTCACTGTACACTGTTACTTCCTGGTCTGCGTGATTTTCAATGGCGAATATCAACGCCAATAATTCTGCAGCCTGTGCTGAATAGTGAGATGGTATTCGTGCACTAAGAAGCATTTGAAACTCTCCATTTGCTGTGTGTTTTATCACCACAACGCTTGTGTATCTTTGCCCATCACTTTGTTCGATTCTCGAAGACCCGTCAATAAAGACAATCTCTTCTCCTGCCACGGCATTTTCTTTCACCCTGGGAATTTCACCATAGAATTCTTCATAGTTTGCGCAGTCATGTATCGGCTCTCCCTCAGTGACTGGCTCTGCAATGAACATTGCTGGGTTTACTATCTTACATCGGACTATCTTAATCGGTGGGTGTGATATGATCACTTCATAAACAGAAGCTCTCTGAGTTGTCAATGTGCCCTTTGGTTTCTCAATAATGGCAAATAGTGAGTGCTCGACGTACAATGTCATGGAGCATACCATCACAATGGTTGTAGCCTTCTCTATGGCGAACGCTGCGGCAGCTAAACTTTGTTTGCATGGGAAGTGGCATCTCATTACTGGTCCACGTTTCCACTGTAGTATGCTAGGGGCATGTACCCCAAGGAGGCTCTTTGAGCGAGTACTGCCATCATGACGCTGCCATTTGTGTGTGAGAACAGGTAAAATTCCTCTGCATAATTGGGAATTCCGAGAACTGGAGCTGTACAAATCACTCTCTTGAGTTCAGCAAACCCTTCCTCCATGCCTTCAGACCATTCAATCTTTTTCTTTGTCACTTGGGCCTTCTTTAGGGCCTGAAGTAAAGGCTTAATATAAGAGCTGTAATCGAAAACCCATGCCCTAACATAGTTGCACAGGCCTAGAAAGCTCTGCATCTGCTTTATCGTGTGAGGCTTAGCCGTGTTAAGTATGGCTTCATCCCTTTCTGGGGTCACTTTATTTCCCTCATGTGAGATTAGCTGGCCTATGTACAGCACTTCTTGTTGACAATATTGTAACTTTTCCTTGTCAAATTTATATCCTTTTTCAGCCAATATGGTCAGTAGCTGAACAGAATTGTGCCTGCATTGCTCTTCTGAGGTGCTGCAAATTAGGATGTCATCCACATATTGTAAGACGACACTTTTTGGTGCAATATTGCTCAAATCCATCTGCAGGACTCTGTTGAAAATAGACTGAGACTCACAGTATTCCTGTGGCAGCCTCGTGCTTTTCAGATGCATGTGTCTGAATGTGAATGATGTCAGATCTTGTGAGTCACGGTGCAACAGGATTGAGAAAAATGCATTTTTCAAGTCAATCACCGTGAAATATTTTGCATCAATGCGTATGCTACATAAAATTGAAGACGGGTTAGGGACTAAAGGGAACTCAGCCTCAACAATATTGTTTATTGGTCTAAGATCTTGAATTAGCCTCCAAGACCCCACCCCCTTCGATTTCTTGACAGGATAAACTGACGTATTACATGGTGACTTTGACGTCACTAAGATGCCCTGGTCCATCATGGCAGAAATTGTCTTAGAAATCCCTTCATCTACCTCTCTGGACGTGGGTATTGTTGGGCTCTTGGTAGAATTGCTCCCGGTTTCAATTTAATTCTTACTTCTCCCACCCCCTTCAAAAGGCCTACGTCATAGAGTCCGGAGGTCCACACTGAGATAGGCACTTTAGCTATATCGTCATCAAAATATTCAGGATGTTTTAGTGCCAACATCATTTTCTGAGGTACCTCTCTTTTGATCATCTTTACCAGAAAGGTGAGGCTTACCTCTACCATTGTCTCTCCCATTTCTGATTGTTCTTCAAATAGATCATCATCAGTGACGTCAGTCACTCTATATCCTTCTTCGATGGCGATAATCACGCACCATTGTCTGCCCTCCTCATCATAACCGTCAACCAACATCACTTTCCCTCACATTACAGCTGCGTGCATAATTAAGGGAAATACTTGTCCCTTCTCCTCATGCATTGGTATTCTAGGTCTGAATAAGACCTCATCAGGGGTTCTCATTATTTTGTCTGCAAGACCTGGCAATTCCGCCATAAGCACACGCATGCCATATGCAAACGTTTCTGGTTCCAATGGTATGGCCCTTGTGGCTATGTGTCCTGAGTATGCTCTAATCATTTCACATACATTTGAGTTGTGCATTCCTGAAGTGGAGCATACTATGTCCTCCTCTGTGAAGGAAATTGTCATGTTCAATTTTGTCATTAGGTCTCGACCCAAAATGTTTACTGGGGTCTGACGTGAATACAATAAGGGTACATTCATTTCACAATCTCCTATGAAGATTGGGAGTGCGTTTGTAAAGGGAACTTGACTATGAGCGCCTGTGATACTCTGAGTATTTATGGCCACGCCGGACAAGGAAAACTTTCCTTCACGTATGCACGTGCGTGTTCCACCCATGTCTACTAGGAAGGAATTATCCTTACCCCCTATAGCGACATCCACCCTAGGTTCCCTGTGAGGGTGTGGTGTCACTGATAGGATAGAGCACATCAGGGTTCCCAGTGAGCTGTCCTAGTTCATATACAAGTTTGGCCCACTGTGCACTTGTAGATTTTCCCCATTCCCATTGTTGCTTCCCCTTCCAGGGTTCTGGGTTTGCCTTATGCTCATCGTGTGTGCCACTTGCAACTGCTTTGTCCTTGTGAAAAACTGCCCATGCTCTGAGGTGGTACTCCTTGTTGCGCTCCTGGCGCTTGTTGTTGCACCGTGTGATTCTGTGCAATGCCCTGTTGTAAAACTGCAGGTCGATTTGCCATGACTGCTCCCATACCTTGGCTGTTCTGCATCATGCCTTGATTTCTGCATGTGCGCGCCAAGTGCCCTGTCATTCCACACAGCCAACATACTGGCGGTGGTCGGATTATTTGTCCATTTGACATTTCCGGGGCTTCTATTGTGCATGTTTTGAAAGCCTCTTTGATTATTTTGGAAGCCTCCCTGACTGCTCTGCCAGCCTCTTCCCCTAAATTCTCTTCCTGTGGTTAAAACCCTACGTTACCCTGATTATTCACTAGCCACCTGCTGCATGCTTTGTTCAGCTGCACTAGTTATCATGGCTCCTTCAAGAGCATACTTTGATAGTTTCTTCTGCACCAATTTCGCTTCCTCACCCTTCCGAGTTGCCTCCTTTTTGCAATTCTTTTCCTGCAGTAATGTGGAATAGTCAACTGTATTTCAGCTCAAGGTTTAGCCTCAACTCATAACAATTTCTTAAAATGTTTCTGCACCGGTTCTGGCAACCCTTGGCACAATATATGGTAAAACACAGATATTGATTTCGTTCAAGATTAATGCATTTCGAGCTACCACTGTATATAAATTAGCGGATTTTCAGAATCCTTCATTATAGCTCCCATATTGGAAGTATCTGGGTAAAGTACTTGTAGCACTTTCCATCCTGCTGCTCTGCAATTGTTAAATGGCGCTCCATCATGTGCGGTATTAATTGTGGTTACACCAGGGTACCCTGCCCATGCCCACACATCGTCTGCTCTCTCACCAAGTATGGCGTTTAGGAGATCCTTAATGTCCCCTATGGCTAACGTGTTTCCCCCTGTCATTTTTTCTAACTCATTTATCCATTTTCCGGCTCCCGATGTCAGCATTGGAAGCTTATTTTTCAAGCTTTCCTGATCCATGTGTGGCCATGGAATATATTGTGGTCTTACTCCCCCCCTTCTCTAGTAGTGGAAACTTGAATGCATAGCCCTCTTCTTCTTCTCTCATTGTTCTCCTGTCTATAGCAGGGGTAATATTCCTGCATTGTCGTCTACCTGGCAATGTCCTTAGTCTGTCTACATAGGGTGGTGAAGACACCCCCCTCTGACCATGAGATACTTCTTCATGTCGGTCAGACTGAGTGGCTGACTCTGATGCCCTCAGTGCAGACTCGTTAGTGTCTGACCATCATAGCCATTTTTCTCTTGGGAGTCATCGTTCACTCTGCCTCCCTTCATTTTCCTCATGCTCCTCTCTTTCAGAGTCGGGCATTGTTTGTTCCCAATTCATGCAATTTCTTGTATCCTCTTTATTTCTACTTATTTCTAGCCTATCCAGGAATAGGTCTCTATTTCCACTACTTCGGGTGACATCCTCAGTGTCATACAGATGAGTGCTTTCCAAGCGCTCGTCTTCCCTCTCTCCTTGGGGTATTGGTTCTACTCCCATTTCATCGTATATTTTATTGATCGTTTCTCCGTTGCTTCTGGTGTCAAAGTCATCGTCAATATTCGCCCTAGACGTGCCTGATACTGAGTCGTATGCAGGAAAGAATTCTTCGATATCTTCGCAGTCTACAACTGGATTGGGTTTTTTAACTTCCCTCTCCAACTACTCAAGATCACGTGCTCTCTGTCTTGGCTTACGTTCGATATCGTCATCAAATTATTTTCGCTTCCTCGCCTCTTCTCTAACCCTATCTTCTTCCTTTCTCTTTTCATTTCTACGTTCATCTGCACTTCATATTTCCTCATCTCTTCGTCTCCTTATCCTTTCTCATGTATCCTTTGCTCTTCTTCTAACCTTTGCTGTTTCTGCATGTCTTGTCTTGGGTTGCGATCGAGCTATTTTTCTTGCTCCTTGCAATATAGCTGTTCTTGACTTTGTCTGTCTTCCCTCCTTATCCTTTTGTCTCTTAACTCCTTTTCTTTACCCTTTTCCTGTGTCTCCTCTAATCTCTCCTTTTGCCTTGCGTCATCAATGCCTTTACCATCGAATTCCAATACAATTTGTGCTCCCATCCATTCGTCTTTCTCGAATGCTATCTCATTAGTTCTGTCTCCGCTACCTTTCCATCTCTTCCCTTCTCTCTCCTTGTCGAGAGATGCACTTGTCTGTGCCTGATCTTTCCTTTCATCATCGTGCCTCGCCTTGTCCCTTGGGACTGTGGAGGTAAGATTCTTGTCCTTATCCTTCCCTTGATTTTCGTCACTACTATGTGTAGGTGACTCATATGCGGGGTTGCTGTACCCTGTGGCTGCTTTAAGTTCCTTCAATGGGTATAATCCCTCATCCTTACTTCCTTCAATTGTCGTTTCAGGTGGGGCAGGTGGTGCAGTAGGTGTCTCACCCCCCCTGTGCATACATTAAGTATCCAATCAGTTGGCGGCTCTTCCTCCTTGTTCGTACATTTTCCACAATTCGAGAACGGCAAGACATTTTTGTAACTTCTTGCCTGTATATGTGGTGTGCAAATATGTCGTCATATGTTGTAAGACGGCTTTAGATAAAGACCCATTTTGCGGCCATGGCATAAACATCTTGTCGGCAGTAGGTTTAACCCACTCTGTGCTATACTTCTTTAGCTTGGGTGCGTGTTTTGGCAATTGCTTGCATAAGTGTTCTAATGGAGTTATGTCTTCCATGTTTAAATCAGTTCCCTTTCCTTTTATACAACACTTGCCAATGCTTTTGTGTGGTTTAAACAACTTGTGACAATATGAGCGAGCACCAAACACTGCAACCTCTGCCTCTAATCATTACCCCTTCATGGTGTGTAAACGTACCCCTGTCATGACGTCTGTAAATGTTGTGGTAGCCTAATAGTTCCCTATTATGTGGGACTCTGGGTACACGTTTCTTCTAGCCGCTATATTAGCGTACGAATAATGCGAATCCTCTCACTTCTCGGGTGTCTCTCCCGGTAACCTCTCTCTTCTCGGCTGTCCTCCCCGGTAACTTTTCTTTATTTAATTATTCTCCAGTAATTATCCCCTTATATATACATATACATATACAGCCTGCTCTACTTCTAACTATATTTTGTTTTCCCTCCTCCCTCTGTTACCTTTTTCCCTTTACTTGTTCCAAGGCATGCATTGTTTGCCAAAGCACAACATTTTTGCTTCACTCACCGTTCGCATGGTTCATCTCTGGATCCTCGGAATCACTGCCTTCGTTACCGCCTTCTTCAGATTTTTGCCCGATTGGCTGCCCGTAGGAATGGGAAGGGATGTGTTGGGAAAACGGCGTTAACTGCAGTCTCTTGTTTACGCTACCATTGTCTACGGGGAGCTTCATGGTCTACTCAGCGAAATGGCAAAGGACGCGTGATATTGCTGAAGACCTAAAGTTACTTTATGTCGACGGTCAATAGGTGTCTTACTTCAATCAATAATCGATAGTCGATAAACCATTCGATCTTTGCTATCAAGTGTACCAAGAGACCCCCGGCCGGCCCATAGAGTCAGGAGTTGCTCTTCAGTATTTTAAGAAGAGATAGCTGCACTTTGAGAAGGATGGGGGTGCAGGTTTTCTTACTTCAACACCAATCAATAAGGACAACTCAATGGTTTGGCAAAGGGGAGTCTGTTTAATGACAAGTACAAAAAATGGGGAAACATGGAAATCAACAGTGATGCGATAGCCCGTCTCGCTTCAACTCCCTCGAACTTCATACAAAACATAACTTTTATACCAAGAACGCCTCATTATCTGACGTGTAACACTCAAATGTTAACATGCAATTCTATTTGTTGGAAAAAGGTAACTTTAATATAGGTGCTATATCTGTATATAGTAACAGAGTGAGGGGATTGGGTAAATACTGTCAGGTGGGCATCTAAGCCCTTCCTTCAAAAATGACTACTGTAGACGTCACTAAAAGTATGACGTCTCATTGGTTCTACTAACTATAGGACCCTAGATTATTTGGTCCATTGTGACTGGGTTGGCAACAACCCCATGCATAAATCTCCACTTTGCTTAGCAGCACGCAGAATAGTCAAGCAGGTGCAGGGTGTCCCCAATTCACCCTGCCTTCCTTCAATCAATCATCACTTTATGGGCTATGTGTCAATGAGTTCACTGTAGTTGGCCTCGAAACTGCATCTTCTTGTCTCAAAAAAGTTCTGATATCTCTGTCTGGGTGGGTGCCAAGCGTAGGTGTGGAACTGTGCCTCTTCTCGCTCGGCTGGTCACGTGCTAACACACCATGGATTTACCTCGTTCCTTTCAATTTGTGAATTTGATTTTCATTTCACCCTGCCACCTGCCTATGCCTTCTTATCTCGTTCCTTCAGTGGCAGGATATTCTGTTCTTAGCTTCAATTAGACGTAGCTACTGTTCTTAGCTTCTATTGATATGACCTTGGCTTTCCCGGCACAAGCTGTCTCTGCCGAGTTTCGATTCAGCCTTTTTCCTCATATTACTAAAATATGAAACTTCTTGCGTTTGGCCTATAATAACCTGGGTTAGTCCTGCTTTTCATGCAAAGTGGACTCACACTTGTATAACATGCTTCATTTTGAGGTAGATTGTGTACAATGGCGCTTGCCACTCTATTCTTCTACTTAGCATAGCAAGCCGCACTGTTTTCTTTAGCTTTCTTGCAGTTACAAGCATATGTACAGGCGTTAGCTGGTTGAATATCTTCATCCTTCTTTCAGTTTAAGCTCCTTTGTATTCTAACATCGCTTTCTTCTTATAGGTTCACGATATCTTTATTCATGGCGTTTCGTCTCTTCACGTCATCCTTTGGTCATCATATCTTCTATGGGTGTGTTAGTCCAGGCCCTTGTGACGTCACCATTAAGCTTCGATTAAAGACTTTTTGGTTTCTTCCTGTACAGCACTTAAACAATCTTCATTTCGTTTCATTTGCTGGTAGGGTTTTCTTAATGGGTACCTTACTGCCCATGGTTGTCTGGTTAATGGTACTTCAATAGGTGTCATTCTTCTAATGGGTACTGGGCAGAGCCCCACTGCGGCTCTCTGCTGGGTTATCTGCTCATTATACGTCGCATATTTCGGTGTGAATATTCCTGGTACTTCAAAATGGGCGACTGGAGTGCAGGCTATATTTGGGACCTCCTCTACACCACCAGAAAAGATATTCACCCAGCAAGTGGGGAATTTCTTGGTCTACTCTTCCTGCCCGTACGGGGGAGGAAGAGGTTACCTGTGACATCAGGAAGGATGAGGTGATATTCTAGGTCCATAATGCCTCTGCTACCTGAAACCTGCTGGAGGATACTGCTGAGATTTCAAAACCTGAGGTCTCTCAAGGCTTCAGACAGATGGTTGAGGAAAGGGTCAACCTCGCTGATGCCTGTGAGACCGAGGAACAAAAGCAAAAGCTGAAGCAGGTGTTTTAAGATTTTCAAGACATTTTTGCTGTAGACTTGTATGACTGTGGTCGCATCAAGATACATTCTACCTCAATTCCCACAGACCCTGGGATGACTCCCGTATTCGTGAAGCAATATCGATTGCCTCTCTCGTCTATGGAGTCCCTTACAGAAATCATAAAAAACCTAGAGTCCCATGGGATAATTTGTCCAGTCCACAGTACCTTAAATAATCTGGTGCTGGGGATTTTAAAACCTAATGGCCAATGGAGACTATGCGCAGACCCTAGGGAGCTGAACAAACGGGTCCACATGTCCCAATGGCCTCTTCCCTACATTGACTAGGGACTGGCCCAGATCCAGGGGTCAAAGGTGTACACCACCAGTGACCTAATCAATGGATACTGGACAGTACCCGTAAGTAGGGAAGATTAGTACAAGCTGGCCTTCTCCTTCGGGGGGCAGCAGTGCACAGGGACCCAAACTCCCTTCGGATATATAAATTCTGGCAATGAATATAACATATTTCTGCATAAGGCCATGCCTGACTTGGGTGAAAGGGGTAACCTGCCCTATGTGGATGATGTCCTAATCAAAAGCTCAACTGTGGAGGAACACATAGTGGAAATCCATTAGGTTCTGACCCAGTTGATATGATATATGATATTGACATGATAGGATAGTTTATTTATATAGCGCCTATATACAATGTGTTTCAAAGCACTTCAAGGCAAGGGAGGGAACAAGGAAAAATACTATGACATTCTTACAGGCCAGTAAGGATGTGAAATTCACTATCATACTCGGCCTGGGGCATTTCAGATAGTGCAAGAGCTAAGATATAGATAAGGAAGAGAGGGGGAGAGTGGGAAGGAAATGGAAACAGAGGGGCGACTAACATACTGGGCCTGACAACATTTCTGGTAGAGATGGAGAAAACAAAAGGTGAGGGAGAGGGGTGCAGAAAGGGAGGGGAGGAACAAAACAAGTGACTATCGTACTAAGCATGACAACATTTCAGATAGTGCTGGAGGGGGGGAACAAGTAAGGGGAGGCGGGAGGAGATAGATGAGGTTGCTATCGTACTAGGTCCAGGGACATTTCAGATAGAAGAAAGTAAGGGGAGGAAATAGGAAAAGGGAGATAGGGAGAGGAGGAGAAAACAGAGAGTAAGCAGTCAAAAAGACTGTTGCCAGAGCGAAACTGTCCTTCCAGAAGGTACAGTGGTGTAGGACCCGTGTGAACTTCTTATGGCATGAAATCACCGCTGAGGGTTTCTGCCCCCAGGCAAAAAAAGTGGAAGCACTACTAAAACTTAAAGACCCCACAACTCTGCGTGAACTAAGGAGCCTTCTTGGACTGACTTATTACAGAAGGAAGTTCATTGAGGATTACGCAGAGGTCACAAGACCCCTTGTCCAGTGGTTAAAGGGAAGGGTCAAGTGGGAGTGGTGTCCAGAACAAGCTGAGGCAGTGAAACAGCTAAAAAGAAGCCTCTCACAAGTGCCTTGTCTAGCTTACCCCGTCAAAACAAGGAGTTCTTCTTGGAGCAGGGTTCTCGAATATGTGCTTAACAGCAGTATTATACCAAAAGCATGACAAGATCATAAAGTCATCTCCTATGCGGGTAAGACTTCATCCTCTGTGGAGGAAAAATTCAACGATTGTGAGAAGGCACTCCTGGTAACGGTGTGGGTATTGAAAAATTACTGTCCGTTCATCCAGGGGGAGCACATCATCGCAAGACTCCTCGCCAGCCTTTGCAATATCTCCAAAGCAACAGAATTTGGGAAGGGAATGTGAGTAATTCCAAAATTACTTCCTGGATTATGTCCATGTAAGGCTTTCCTGTGGAGATCAGATATGGCCAAAACAAGAAGAGTCCCCTCGCGCAAGGTTTGGCTGACTTGCATGATTGTGCCCGAGAAAATTGTCTCGAGGACAAAAGTCTCAAAACCCAGGAAAACATGGAGTCATGTCTGAATTTCCTGCACAAAGTCTATGAAGAAGACACATGCAAGGGGATGCCTACAGTTTATGTGGATGGGTGCTCCTACCATGTTGAAAACAGGGAAAAGGAACTGGTGGCCGGCATTGGGAATGCCTTGGTGAATGATGACCCAGAGCCCTCTGCTGAGTACAAGACCGGTCCTCGCAGTAGTCAGGTGGCAGAGTTGATGGCAGTTCACCAGGCCATCCTCACTGCCTTGCAACACCAACTCCATGAACTGGTCATAATCACTAATTCAGATTTTGTCCCGGACTGGTTTGTGGAGCATCTGATTAATTGGAAAACCAGAGGCGTGCTATGTACAAACAATAAACCACTCAGGCATGGCAAACTAGTACAGAACATTGATGATATGGTCACCTCTAATGGGATGACCATCTATTGGAAAAAGATTAAGGGTAATTCCAGAATAGAGGGACCAGACAAAACTGGATATGACCTGGCTAATCAGTTGGCCAAAACCGGAGCCATCCAGGGGGATCTCCTTGAGATCGAGTGCCTGTTGGGGGAAATCCAGGTCGCTGCTGTCACCAGGTCCCAAACACTTGCCCAAAATGAACTTTCAACTACCCAGTGGAGTAAGGAGACCCCAGTTGCTGATTTGATCATGGCACAAAAAGGGGATCCGATCATTGGGACATTTTACCAACGCATTGAAGACCCCGTGTATTTTCCTCTTATGGAAACTGATTACATCGGGAAAGAGGTTCTCCGAATGTTGATGAATTTATCCAAAATGTTCTGAATCCAAGACCGTTTGTTGGTAAGGAGGTCCATATCTGGATATGGCCAGTGGGTGTTACCTACCTAATTCCAAAGCCTGATGCTAAGTCACACCCATGACGCAGCCACAGCCGGTCATCAGGGGTTTCATACTACTTTGGAAATCTTGCGAGAGGTGGCATACTGGCCACACTTGGGACAGGACCTCGACCAATATTTGAAGGGGTGCCTTGTGTGTGCACAATTTCAGCCAAGTTCACTCACACACCGAGCTCCCCTCCAGAAAACGGGGATGACACTGCCTGGGTCAGATTTACAAGTAGATTTCATCGGGCACATGATTTGCTCCTCTAGGGGAAACAAGTACATGTTAACAGTAACATGCTTGATTACCAAATGGGTGGAATGTCTCCCGGACCCAAATTGCAAGGCAGAAACAGCACCTGTACTGATGATCAATCACATATTCCCCTATTTCGGCCTTCCCCAAAGGATTGAGTCAGACCGAGGAAGTAATTTCACCAGTGAGGTGATGACTAAGATGTGGGAGATACTTGGGGTAAAAAGAAAACTCAATATTGCATGCGCCCAGGCTCTAGTGGGGGAGCTAAGGGGTACAATAAAACCATTGTGAGCATTCTTAAGAAGTTTGTAGCAGACTCTGGGCCTAGTTGGGACATCTGATTACCGCTTGTCCTGATGGCCATCAGATCTACACCATCTTCTGCAACCAAAATGTCTCCATTTGAGCTAATGACTGGATGAAAAAATTGAACTACCCCAGCATCTGCTCTATAGAACACAAGAGCAGACACTGATTAATGCATCCCCCACTAATGAATATATTGAGACTCTGAGAAAACACCTTCAGCATGCATTTGCGTAGGCTCAGCGGAATCTGGAAAAATCGGCATAGGGGATGAAAACACACTACGATTTAAAGAAAACTAGAAAAGAATATCAAGTAAGAGACTGGGTCTACTTGTAAAATTTTAAGAGGAACAAGACCAAGGAGTGGAAATTCCTCCCTTTCTGGCACGGTCCCTTTGAAATTGTAGACAAAATTTCACCTGCTGACTATGGTTAAGAAGCATTTCCGAACAAAAAACCTGGAGGGGCAGAGGTTCAGAAGGCCAACCTAGTTTCTTGGAACAGGGTAACCTATGGACAAGCCAGACCAATCAGGGTAGCTATGGCAGGCGGTCAAGACTAAGGGCCTCATCACGAGTTGGGCGGTAACGCCGGCGCTATTAGCGCTGGCGTTAATAGCCCTACCGCCAAACCCCCTGGCGCTAACAGCGCCGATCACAGGTTCGGCGGAACGGGTTTTGCCCATTCCCCAATGAGCCCATTCAGGAATTCCCCATTCCCCATTGGGCTCAATGGGGAATTTTCGCACTCTTACCGCTGGCAGATTTCCTGCCGGCAGTAATAGCGCGAACTTTTGGCAGATTTCCCCCAGCTCAGAGCTGGGGGAAATCTGCCAAACCCGTGATTTGGCGGACCCTTAAATGCAGCGGTAATAGCGCTACCACCGCATTTAAGGGTTACGCCAAACTCGTGATGAGGCCCTAAGTCTCAGGAGATGTGAGAGTGACTGAAGGACCTCAATGAGCACACAGAGCAAGGACACTTACAAATTACTCCAGACAGGTGTTATATCAAAAAGAAATACACATTTATTACAAGGCCTTTGTAGCATAGACCATAGTAAAAGAATAACAGTATCACTCAGTAAACCAATACATCACACTCAATACAATATATATACAAGACCATAAGGGTCTAAAGGGGTGACTGCACGAAATATGTCGACAACCTAGAGGGGAAGGAAACAGGCAGTGCAGGTTATCTTTAGGCCCAGTTCAACATCAATAATACACCTAACTAAGAGGCAGTCCAAGCCGTACGAAGAGAGGAGCCTTGTGCTCAATAGTACATGCACGGGCTTGTGCCAAAGGGCGGAATAGGGTCTCTTCAAGGGTCTGTAGAAGCTCAGGAAGGTGGATGAGGTGATGCAGAACAAGTTCCCACTATTCAAGAAGGACCTCCACTTGAGGTCAGAGGCAGTTCGAGAGTGCAGGATGGAGTAGCTATTTCGCAATAGCTGTGGAAAGGAGAGGGGCCCCCTGGGCCACTTGTGCGTAAAAATGGGCTCTTGCACTAGGGGCCACCGGTTGGGGGAAGGAGTACTCACTGGTCCCCGACGCAAGCAGACCCAAACTTTGCCAGTTCAGTCCACATCGCTGGCAGGTTCGAATGCGGCAAAAAGGACGTCTCTGCATCTTTCAGTTCCTGAGATACAGCGATGATTCCCAAATGGGACAGTGGCATTTTCTCCGCTCCAGGTGGATGAATCAACCCAGTTTCACTACAGCAGACTTCAGGGGCAAGAGGGTCACATATGCAGCAAACTTGCAAAAGACATTGCCACGGCAGGGCAACACGGTAACCACGCTTACTCCGGTCCTGGCACACTCGTCTCACTTCAGACCTGGGAACACCAAGTGTATGAAATTCGATGTGATGGTGCCGGAGACACATAGCTAGCAGTATACCAAGTTTTGAGGGCTTCCTCAAAACGGCGGCGATGACAGAGCAAAGCAACTGGGTAAGCTGGTCAGTCCACTGGTTGGCCCAGGTACACTTCCGAGAAAGCTTACTTGCAGGGTTTGATGAAGGTGCCGAGAATGGATGGTCCCACTAGTAAATGGGTCAAAGCGTCTTCGCAGACCTTCTAGGACGACCAGATGCAGAGGGGCCCCACGGGACGACAGCAGGCTCGGGGTGCCAAACCTTCCAGCGAGTCACCAGTGGTTCCTCGACTCAGCTTCGTAGTTGCAGGATACTTGGATCCTATCCTTTGTTCAATAAGAACTCAGGAGATCAACATGTTAGTGGTGTTTTCAGCCTCTTCTTATCCAAAGTTCCCTTCGCGCCAAAAGGGAGAGGACCCAATGGGAGATCTGCTCACAAACACACACTCCACACGTGGACCTATCACGGACCACGGTGGTTCCAGTCATTCATGGCTCTCCAGACTCTCTGGCCCCTAGGATGTGTATTGGAATCAGACATTCCAGCCCACATCCTGGAGGCACACACATAAGGCATGCAGAAGCCCGCAAAAGCATTGGGATTTGCGGGAAAGTGCATTACCAAATAAGGACTGGCCCAGGTCAACTCGACCTGGGGAAGGGGAAGAGGCAAGATGGCCAAAAGACAGGACAAAGAACCTCGTGGCATGCCCATTTTGGAGCCAGGCCACCTATTCGTGCCAAACTCGGTTAACTATACTGCAAAAAAAAATACTGCAAAAAGATAGCTGCCACCAGTCCTGTCCATGACACATCTGCCCAGTTCATAAAACGTCCAGCGAGAGTATCTAGGGCCTTTGGAAATGACTATAGACCCAAGTGTGCTGTATGGTAAGATACATTCCACACTTGTTACATGTTGCACAAAAGTTGCAACATGAAGAAAGAACTAAGGGAAACAAGGTCTCCCAGGACTGACTGTCTTAAGGGCATGTCAGTTTCCCCATAAAAAGTGAGCGAAAGCCCAGAGGAGTGCAGCTGAAGGCTATGCTTCTCTGGCAAAGTCAGTCAATGGTGTCTAAACAGCAGCAAAACGTTTGGGGGTTGATACATGGAGAGAAAAGTACATACAATTATGAAATCTTTCCTAACAACTATAAGATCCACACCCCCAAAGGAGAACTGACAGAAGAAAAATGGGTCCACATCAATCAGTTGAAAAGCTGTCACCCCAGACACGCTTTGCAGCTGATTGATGAGCCAAAGGAAGGTCAAGCAGAGGAACCATCTGAAGGATGAAAAGAAAAAAAAATCAAAGCAGAGGGAAGGATTTAGATGCATAGTTATATCTATATAACAGGGGGTAATTTACTTGGTGTTATTGTAAAAATGAGAAAAAGATGTTATAAAAGACAAGTTGCTGTCCTTGTTCTGATGAGTAACTTAACTGGTGTGATTGTAAACATGAGAGAACCCCAATATCAAAATTTGTAAACTGTAATCATTGTTCCACTGTTGTAAATCTTCCAGGAATAATGACAGTAAAAAGTACTAAAACTGATTTTTTATATTCTATTAAATAATTAATTTCATTACCTTCTAGCCTGGAGAGGATCACCCTGGCGACCTGGAAGGGAAGGAAGGAAAGAGGGTGCTGCACCATAGCCTCCAACTTAAAAACAAGAAGGGGATCCTGGAGTGCCGCTCCCTGATGAAGGAGAATTTTGCAAAATGAACCCCACTCTGCCCTACTCTTCCCCAACAAAAATTCACAGAAGAGCAGGGGGAATCTGTGGGGTGCATTTAAGGCCCTAAGCAGAACTCCCTTTCACCTAAAACCACATTTAAACAGTACCACCAAAACAGCTGTGCTTTTGTCTTTCTGGCATATGTGTGGCAAGCAGTTGAACAATGCATTGAAAAATGGCCCTGAGTTTGTTCCATTTTCGTCTGCATAAGTACAAGTTATGCCCTGCCCTCAGAACGGTGCTGCCACTGTTTTTCTACACATGAAGAACAAAAAGTATGCACGATATCTAAAAAAGCCTTGTTTTAGTGACAAATCACATGAGGGGCAAGGGTTTCTACATTACAACCCAACACAGCTTTGATTTCTCGTTGATGTATTTGTATTTGTATTTTATTGAAATTATATAGCCCTTTAATCCAAAGTGCTTTACATGAGAGCAAGCAAAAATACAACAAGCATAAGATGACAATTGAATCACAACTCGAAAACAGTATAAGGAACAATTTACAATATTGCTGAGGAGAGGAGGGAGTAGGGAGGGGCATAGGTGTGCGATGGAATGGTAGGTATTAGTGGAGGTAAGAGCGGAAGTAAGAGGGAAGGCAAGAAGGTGTGACAAAGAAGAGAGGAAAGAATAAGACTAGATGAGAGCAGGGGGTGGGGAAGAAGGAGGTAGAGGGGATGGAGAGGGGAAGGAAGAGCAGGAGTAAGAGGTGAGAAATGAGGGGGTGGGAGAAGAAGGAGATGTGAACCATTGCGCTCAAATTACTGCAAATGAAAGAAATAGCGTGACTTTTGCTTTTTTCCATGTCAAAATCAAAGGAATCCTGTGCAGTATCCCTCTGTGTCCATCAACCAACAGTGCATGCAAACCCCAAAAGGACAATTTGAAAGACAGTCCCGTGATCTGCAAAATCACATTTGAAACTTTAATTGAAAGGCCTGCACACGTGTGAATCTGGTCTTTGAAAAATAAGGAAGAATGTTGCGTAAAAGTGAATGTCAAACAACAGCTTTTGCATGCATAGAAATGTCATTAAATAGTTGTATTAGACAGTAATTCCCCACACTTTAGGAACTGTGCCGCATTACGTTCTGGTGAAAAAGGTGTGTATTTAATATATTGCCCTTTCCGATAACACGTGTTTCGACACAAAGGTGTCTTTTTCAAATCAGGGCTAATCAAAAACTAACATAGTGTAATACCGTGTGTAAACCAATTATGTAATCACAGGAATTTATAAATACCAAAAAATACACTGTCACACAGGTGTTTTAAAATTAAACCAAAATTTACCATAATGCAATGCATAGTCACAGAGAGTCAAGGAGGGGGGAAAGGGGTGGACGATTAAGGTGGAGAGTAAGAGAACAAAAAATAAACAAAAAACACAGAAACGTCAGTAATTCAATTTGAATGTACGGTTTATCTCAACATAATGTTACCAGACCTTATAATGAATAGCTGAATTTCATGGGGACCTTACCTATCTTCCGGAATCTAGGTTTTCAGTTCAAAAGAAGCAAGCAAAAGTCACGGGATAAATCCCCCTATTCGAAATCAAATTGCAGATTATTGGTTGGGTGCCAGTTTGTGCACTGAACGCTTATTTTTATGAGAAATGGATTCAACTGTGTCTTATTGGCCATTCAATTAATAGCTGTCCAGGATATGCGATGTGTATATCTGGTCCATTAGATGTGACTAGGCGTGTGGCATAAAAAGGACTTGAACAGGTTAAATTGGTTGATGATCATTAAATGACCACGATATTCTCGCATTGTAAATCAATGTGTACTTATTTCCTCAGTGTGTTGTACACTCTCAAAGGGCCTGCCCCGCGCACACGAGCACACCCGCACAGCAAGCGTGCAGCTACATCCGCAGCACCCATAGAATCGTGGTGTCACGGATGCAGCCGCCCGATCACTGCACGGACGCACACCCACACGCGTACCCGTACCAATGTGTTATTATGCAGTTGCAGAAACCCCCAGTCGTCTGGCAGAAAATGCTATTCTTGCTTACCTCTGTTTCTCGCAAAGGTCACTTGCCGTCTGTAGCTCAAGTCGGCTCTCCAAATGGATCACTCCATTGTCATTAAGGAAGCTGATGAAGGGGGAAAAATAATCATCATGGACCGAGTTGATTACATACAGATGGCAGAGAATCATTTACAAACCCCATTCTGTTATGAGGACCTCTGTTCAAACCCCACCATGGAAATCAAGAACTTAATAATGGAGCAGATCATAACATGGGAAAGAAAAGGTCTAATTACCGAAGATGAAAGAGCCTACTTATCTGTCCCTCATCCTGTGGTCCCAACCATTTATTTCTTACCCAAAGTGCATAAAATATTCAATAGAATTCCAGAAGGGAGACCTATTGTTAGTGGCATAGGCTGGGCCACAGAGAAAATTAGTGAATACATTGATAACATACTAAATCCACGTGTACCTGACATTAAAGCTTTCTGTAAGGATTCAACTGATGTAATCAGGAAACTTCAAAACATTCATTCATTATGGTAAATTTTGGTTTAATTTTAAAACACCTATGTGACAATGTATTTTTTGGTATTTATAAATTCCTGTGATTACATAATTGGTTTACACATGGTATTACACTATGTTAGTTTTTGATTAGCCCTGATTTGAAAAAGATACCTCTGTGTCGAAACACGTGTTATCGGAAAGGGCAATATATTAAATACACACCTTTTTCACCAGAACGTAGTGCGGCGCAGTTCCTAAAGTGTGGAGCATTACTGTCAACTGTGATCTCGAGGGGTAGGGGTCTGGTGCCCCCTTGTTTCCGCCCCAAACCCACCGTGACACAATCCCAAATTGTACTAGCAGCCGGGCTCATGGGGCTGTAAATTGGTACAAAAAAAAAAACAAACTCATTCAATATTTTGTTGGTGGTTTGGCTGCACAATGTACATTATACATATTTGTCCCCACAAGATTTGTTTACCTTGAAAAAGGTTCAGCAATATGAAATAAAAACAGTTTGAGGCTCAGGCACAACATTAATTGAAAACCTGGCCTTTCACTGGAAGTCACATTAATCAGTGAACCGGCCCACAATGGCATGTGAGGGGGCCGAAAGTGTGAGGATTCACTGCCCTGCCAGACTAGCATGCTGTCCTGGAAGAGGAAACAAAGGAAGATGGGCCCCATTACAAGTAGCCTGGTAAAAGCAGGTTCATTACGAGTGATTACGAGTGCGCGAGCACACGCGTTCCCCCATGCCGGTAATGGCAATACCGCAATGCCGCTAAAGGCCCTCCAACCCCCCTATACCGGCATTGCGGGACCCGCCCATAGCGGTACCGCCTCATACCAACCCCTAAATACCGGCACGGTAATACCACCATGGTAATACCGTGTTCGCAAAAAACGGACCGGGAAATTACGTCATCGCGCAGGAACGGGAAATGGGCCGGCGGCCATCTTTAAAAACACAATCCATTGCCATCCTCCCCAACCACCAGTCCATTTGTGTTGTGCTGTGCCAGAAAATACTCAGGATGTCCAAGGCAACCAGGAAGATGACCCCCTGGAAGCGCAAACAGCGTTTTCTGACGCTGAGCTTAATATGCTCGCAGACACCCTGGCCCAGCATGCAGACATCATCAGGTCTACCGACATGAAGCATGCGGCCCAGATGAAAAAGAAGCAAGTCTGGCAGGAGGTTGCCCAGAGGGTGTCGGCTGTGGGAACCACCCCACGGACTGTGCGCGACTGTCACAAGCGGTGGGATGACCTCTGCCTCAGGGTGAGGAACATCCTGGCAGACAACAAGAGGTCCGCCATGGTGACAGGCGCGGGGCCACACTCACCAGCGAAGCTGATGCCATGGGAGGAGACAGCCAGTACATTCATAAATCCCGAGTCCATAGAGGGATTTGGAGAGCTGGAGATGGGCGGCGCATCATCCCCAGAAGAAGGTGAGTGACCCATCACATCCCTGTAGGGCAAACCATGATGTGGCACAAGTGACGTGGAAGTGAGATAAGGCAAGGCAATGCATGTCCCAGGCCCACATCAACATATACAGTCAAGAATGTGTGCCACACCCTGCCACACACAAATGCATGCTGAGTGCAAATCCCAATCCCAACACACGGGCAACATGATTCGACCGTGCCCATGTAACTCACCACACAGATACCATACCAATGCCATGCCAACAACCATGCAATGTTTGCCCACATGCCCCCTCAGAACACCAAATGCCACACCCCTGTAAGAATTGGATGCATGAATGTATGAACATATCACAGCGCTATAGAATATCGCTGCCATGTGACACCATCACTGATGACCTGCATCTCTTCTATCCCCCAGGCACCGATGAGGAACCTGGCAGGCAGGACAGGGGTGCAAGTGCATCTACATCACAGCAAGGGACCAGGGCCACCACCACCCCCAACCCCCAGCCCGAGAAACTGCCCAGACCAACAGGCAGTGTGCCAGACCAGGCAGAAACCCAGCAGGAAACACCTGCAGCCAGAGTCCAGCAGCAGCCACCCACAACAGTGGGAGGCGTTTCCGTTCCCGCACCGCCAACCACCGCGGACGTTGCAGATGCTGATGTGGAGAACGAGGGTGACACAGTCGTGTTCACCACACCCACCCCAAGCCCCATTACTAGCCTCCCCCCCCTACAGAGGCCGACATCAGCAACGATCCCTGCCTCCACGACTCGGACCTCGGAGAGTCTGACATATGCCTCTTCGAGGAGGACAGTTCCCTGGACGTGGGCCCCACGCAAGCACCATCCACCACCCTGGATGCCACCACCCTGGCTGCCACCACCCTGGCTGCCACCACCCCGGCCACCAGCACTCCCGCTACCAACGACTCCTTTGAGGCTCGCCTGTCGAGGGTTGAGGCACGACAGGAGTCGATGCTAGACCTACTGTGGCAACATATTGCCGATGAGAAGGACTCCATGAGGGCCATCGCTACAGCCATCGCTGCTAACACTGCTGCTGTTGAGGCGTCCACAACTGCCCTGAGGGAGTGTCGGGGGGCACTCACGCAAACCCTGATGTCCAACCTGCCTCAAATGCAGCACCCACACCTTGGAGCAGGCATGGAACTGGCCACTGACATGTCCACTGGTACAACCCCTTCGACCTCAGCCCACTCAAGCCCCATGCGGATGACCCGGAGGAGTGCACAGCGCTTGGACATGCCACCCCCGGGTTCCAAAAAAGCGAAGAAGTAGAGTGGGCAGACAATGCCGTTGGACAAATGGACGCTGGACAAGGGAACAGTCTTTGGTGTACATTCAGGGACATTTGGGGTTTGTAGGGTGGGTGAGGGAGTTCAACGGGGTATTTTTGGGGTTTGTAGGGAGGGTGAGGGAGTTCACTGGGGGTCGTGAGGGGAATGTTTACATTATTACGTGTCTGAAAAATACGCCTGTTGCGTTCAAAAAAATCAATTGCTGGACATACTTCATTTTGTACATGTACATTTAATGTGTGATGGTGTACAGTGGCGAACTTCAAACAAAACAAGTGTGCATGTCCACATGCAGCCAGTGTGTCAATGGCACATGGCTTTCATGGTCCCTGTGTTTCAGAAGTATTTGTGGATTAGTGCTTAGCGTACAGCATGGTTATCCCGTGCATCACGTACTGGCAAGGGGGCTCCTTCGCCTCCGTCTCCATCCCCTTCATCCTCACAGGGCCCATTCATGTCAATGTCAGGTGGCAGTGGTACATTCCTGCGGACGCACATGTTGTGCAGCATGACACAGGCCATGGTGATCTTTGCCACCTTCTCAGGCCTACAACACGGGTACGGGCGTGCACCTGATTGTACTCCTCTTCATGGCTGTTCTGCGGGTTCTGCACAGGGGTAAGTAGCCACAGCCTCAAGGGATATCCTCCATCACCTGCAAGCACTCTGAACTGCCACCTTCAGGGAGCACAGTCATGGCGGCAGCTATTTAGTGTGGGCATGCACATGTCCCTGTACGTATACAAAATAGTCACCTAGATGCAATGTATACTGTAATGAGGTGTGGTAGTCTGGATGGCGTTCAATAGATGATGCAGGGTGTAATCATGCATGCTGAGGCAGATGTGCTGTGGTAGAGCGACAATGTTTAGCCTCCAATTCATGCTGTATATTCTTCACTATGCATGGTCACACTAGCCACATTGCCACAGTTGCCATCCTGTTCAGTCATGCATTGCTTGCCATCACCATGGTGGCCTGGTTGTGCCTCTTGCTTGTTGTCATCCATATGCATTATTTGTGATATGTGGCCCAGTGATGTGTCATGTTCCGTTTGGCTGGTTCAGGTGAGGAGTGTTTAGCTCAGCATGCATTCTCCAATCACTGGCTATTGCCACCCAGGTGCAGTATTCCCCCCTTTCCCTCTCAGGTGCAGTATCCCCCCCTTTCCCACCCAGGTGCAGTATCCCCCCCTTCTGAATCCCCACACGTCAGTACCCCACAGCACAGCCATGGGACAGTTGTGCAACTCACCAAGCAGCCAGGCACGTGGTCCAGCATGTCGCTCCATGTGACGGGGTAGCGTGGAGTTGCGCAGTACCATGGCATCATGTGTTGATCCAGGAAATCGGGCGCAGCAATGGGTGATGATCTTGCTGGAGTCACGTACCATTTGCATATTGATGGAGTGGTATAGCTTGCGATTGCGGTACACCGCCTCTATGGCATGGGGGACTACCAATTCCACATGGGTGCAGTCGAGGGCACCAACACAATTGGGCATGCCTGCCAGTGCATTGAAGCCTACTTTGGTTTCGGCTATCTCCTGGGCAGTCCGTGGTAGGGATATGTGGGTGCTTGCGTGCTTCAGGAGGGCATCCAGCACTTGGTTCAGTATGCGTGAAAATAGTGTTTGTGAAACGCCATGTAGCTGGCCCACTGTGTGTTGGTTGGTGCATGTGGCCAGGAAGTGTAGCACAGACACCACCTTTAGTAGCAGGGGGATGGCAGTGTGTATTTCTATGAGGCTGGCAATGTCATTCTGTATAATGTCCACTATGGTGGTGATGGTGTCATGGTCCAACCGGTACAGGGTGTGGATCTGCTCAGGGGTTAGGTTGAAAGGGCTGGGTCTGGTGCGAGGAATTGGTGGTTGCCTACGAGGCACTGCTGCCTGCGCTGATGGTAATTGGTGGGCCTGTCTCACTCTCCTTCTCCTCATGTGTCTCCTCTGTGCTGCCTGTTGTTGCTGCTGTAGTTGTTGTTGTTGCTGCTGTAGTTGTTGTTCTTGTTGCTGTTGTTGCTGTAGTTGTAGCAGTATGGGCATGTACTCCAGCGCCATGATTGCAACAGCTAGTAGTAGCATTTTGGTGTTGCAAGGGGTGTGGTGTGTGGGTGTGCTCATTTTATACTGGGCCAGCCTCCATTGCCTCCACCTGTGGGGATTGTGTGCACCTGTGGCAGTTGCCTTGTATCCTGATTGCTGTTTGCGGGTGGTCCGCGATGCCTGTATGGCTGGCATTGTGCAGCCCGTGATTACCGGCTTCGCGATGCCGGTATTTACATGTCTGCGTGGGTTGGCATTTCCCCCTATTACGGCATGCCAGTATTTACTCCCTGAAGGGGCGCGTGTACGCGCCTATGGCGCTATTAGCGGCACCGTTATTTAGGGTGCCGCTAATACCGGGTTTGCTGGCCGGAATACAACGGAGCGGTAAACGATGCCGGTATTACTATACCGGCATCATTTTTGCCTTACCGCCGACCCCGTAATGAGGCCTGATGTGTCGCTAAGTGCGTGACTGAGAGGTGCAATTTCCTCCAGCACCTATTCTGAAGGGGGAACTGTCAGGCTTCAAAGGGCATCAAAAAAATCCTTTGTTGAAAACCAAACCAGGAGAAGTACCACCACCACATATGACAAATCCTCCCCATTGACATTAAAAGACTTCTTCAGTTTAAGACATTTTTCCCAGCACCCTGAATAAGTAGTAATTTTGTATAGTGCAAGTTTGTCATGTGATTCTCAGACAAATGTAAAGAGACCAAGTGCACGTTTCTGGTGCTGTGTGAATTGAAATGGCCAGAAAAGACGAATTTCTGGCTGAACTATAATTGGCATAAATATGAAACTAGGTGGAAAGATGCAAAATGTAATGATGAACATGTGTAATCATTGGCAGAATTGTAACGATTATGCATTTGATGAAAAGGGCAAAAATGTGCCAGAAGGCGATGTTTCCTCGCACAGAGTCAGAGATTGGTGTATCCAATTCACTGTGACCCATTGACTCCGTATATCAACTTCTTAAGGCGGTGGCTAGTATAAGTTTGAAGTTTTCATTCATAACTCATTTTGTTTAAAATGTAGACTTGAGAGACAAAAAAGATCATAAATCCAAACACCCAAGTAATGCCCTTTCCTCTGAACCAATACTCCCGGGCGGGGGGGAGATGACAGGCTGTCCTATTCCAGGATAGGAGTAATTCCAGAGGACTTGCCCCAGATGGTAAAATAGATGATGTCATTTTGGCTATATAAGTGGAACACAGGGAGACACAAGAGATAGATCCAGTTATATCCAGGAGATCCAGGTCCATTCCGTTCCATCCTTCCATCTACAGCAAGATACCCAGATTCCAGATCAGACACACACACACAAATCCAGGGACACAGCAAAAAGAGGACAGAGGTAGCTGATTCCATCCAAGAGAGAGCAGTGACCAGACCTTGCCTAGCTGACCCCATCTAGGAGAGTGCAGTGACCACACCTTGGCCTAGCTGCCCAGAATTCCATTCAGGAGAGCGCACTGACCAGATCTCTTATCCGAGCTGTCGGAGTGACCTGACCCTTCGTTAGCAGTCCAGAATCCCAAACTCAAGCTTACATTGTGAGTAGCAAATAACCCCAGTCCCAAAGTGCATATCCAGCTCTTTTGTCTCTTGCATCCCATTGAAAATCCCATTCAAAGTCCCAAATTGCCAGTATAACCAATTCACCTTTCCATAGACTAATCTGTATTAGCCTGTGTATGTTAGTGTATTCCTTCTATAAGTCTTTCAGTTGTCCATGTAAATCCTTAGTATCATTTTGAAGTAAATCAATTAATTCCCCTATAAAGAGATTCACAGTGTGAGTTGGTTGACATTCAAAATTAACCACCTTGTGCCAAGTGCCATTCATTAATAACTATAGTCATTAAAATATAGCTAAACATAATTAGTCTTTGGGCCTCATTACACGGTAGGCGGTGAACCATGGCACAATTAGTGCCATGGTTCATGCCGGTAAAATACTGGCACCGCCTTGGTGGAAAGGGGTATTACTGCTCCATTCCAAGGTTGGAGGGGCGGTAATTCCCCCTTCCACCATTGCCCTTCCCCATTCCCATTTTTGCCCCATAGGGCATAATGGGAATGGGGAAGGTGCTAATTACGGCACCGCAAATTGCGGTACCGTAATTAGCTCCCTGGTTCCCTTTGCGGGTTGGTTTTTAACACCTGCAAAAAGCAGGTGTTAAAATCCCCAACCCGCAAAGGGACCTCGTAGTAAGGCGGTAAGTATTTACCGGTACCGGTAAAATACTGGTACCGGTAAAATACCGGTACCGGTAAACCCTTACCGCCTACCGTGTAATGAGGCCCTTTGTGTAACAAAAAACAAATGTGCCTGTGTATTGTGTGCCTTCTCCTGAATTCCAATTTTGCAGCTGTCCCATAGAAAACCCCAAACCGTAGTCCCACTGAGAACCAACCCTTTCTGTCAGAATCCTATCCATGATGTGCCTTTGTCCTTCTCATTCAAACCGATTTCGGATTTTGACAGCTAAGCCCTTTTTCCATGGCTGCTGTCATCACGAGTGCCATGTGAAAACAAATTTCCATTCTGCTGCGTGTGTTTTTGTTTACATATGTTTTCTGTCCCAAAAGCGATTTTCTTACCTTGTGTTCATGTTGCCTTGGTACACTGTTTAGTAGTGTGCAAGCTTCCTTATCTCTCTAGTATAGCAACACAAATTTCTTCTCTAGCTGTCCCACCATGGTTGTAAGCTGCTGTGCAAGTAACAAGGGAAATCTGATGATGCCATTTTGCTCATAAATCTAGCTTTCATTTTCTTTCTGGCCTCCCATCTTGGGGTGGTAGGCTGCATTCGAAATCTTAGTTTTCCCTCTTTATCCTGAATCCTTGCCACTGCCTTCCATCCAAAAAGAATTAAGCTAGCAGATGTTTGGCGGTGAGTGTTGCAGGAGGAATGCCTAACTGTAATGCTATATATTGTTTGCAAAGTGATTTTTCCTGTTTGCCATTAAAGATTCAGGTGAATTGTGGGGATTTTGAAATAACAGTGTTGTAGGAATCTTTTGCATCTGTATTGCCATGACGTCGGTGGCTGTTGTCCAACTGTTTGATTTTGCTTTTATTTCATTGAACCATAAAATTAATAAATATCATATTGATACGCACCGGCCTGGTTCCGCGTCCACTGTGACACGGGGTGTATGTGAAGGTTGGGTGCGAGACGGGTTGGGGGCCTACTCAAATAAAGAACCTGTGGTTGATTAAAGAAAGAAAGTGTTTTTATTGTGCGCCACATTCATTGTCAGGGGAAGGAGCCTTTGGCTGGAGTGTGCTGTGTTGTAAAACCGTAACACTTGGCAGTGTGACATAGCACATGAGTATTTGTATGACAGAGTGAGAAGTTCAGGGATGCAAGTTGTGATGGGGAGTTGGTGAGATATGTTATGTGTTGGTGAGAGAGGTGTGTGGGTGCTATGGGGATTGGAGAACATAGAAGGGGAATATTTTCAGAATTACAACTGGTAATTATCAATTTAGTTAATACTCATAATAGGCATGCACATTAAATCAAAAATGTACACAAAACAAACACTGAAAACAAAAGATACATAATAATGACACCCTGACTCTAGTCTAGCCTTGCACTCTGCCTCTTTCCTGAAATGTGACAATCTTATACCATCCAGTTAATCCAACATGTCCCGCAAAAATAATAACTAAAGGTTTGTTATGCAATATTTGCCATTTCATGCCGCAAAATTTGCCATTTAATGCCGCAATATCCTGGAGGGCCTGTTAGAGATGTAAGGGAATGGCCAGCCTTGCCTTCGGTGACCATAGGCCTGACCTTTGCTAAGACTCCAGGGGGAATAGACAGACTCAAGTGCGGATCAATTTTTGATTTTCAGGCTTCCCCTCATTAATATTCATGAGATAAATATACATACAATGATTCTAAATCTATGCCCATTTTTTCTGATGAATATTAATGAGGACTATCCTGAAAACCTGTCAGGTTTCCGGCCCTCAATGCCTGGAGTTGGACAACCCTGGAATAGGGAGTCTTCCTCTATCCACCATGCCACACCACCACTATTGATCAGAGAATACCACCAACTGTCTCTTTGTGAGTTTATCCAATCCCATTCCCAACCCCCACCCCCGTTCACTGTCCCAAATCTGAGGGGATTATCGCTGACTGTGCTGAATCCGTCACTGAGACATTGGGCCTCATTATGACCCTGCTGGTCCGGAAACAAGGTTGCTGGTAAGCTTACCGGCACTGTTGTTTCTGGACCGGCATAGTACAGGTCTGCTTGCCAGAGCCGCCGTGCCCGACCGGTCTGACCCTGCTGGGCACAGCGGCCATGGTAGGCAGACCGGTCACGGAAGCACTGGCACCCTTAGCAACGGTGCTGGTGCTTCTGTATCCCCATTCCCATGGAGTCCTATGAGAACTTAAAATTTACCAGCGCCTGACGTTCTGGGCCGCGGGGGTTGTAATCTACCGATGGCACCGGGAAGTCAGGTGCCAGTAAATATTTACAGGGCCAGCGGGAACCCGCCGGTAGCACCAGCACGGTTACCACCAGACAGGTAATGGGCCCCATTGTTTCCAAAACAGAGTCGGGGAGTACACATAAGTGAATCACTACCTTCTAAACTATGACATACTAGCTGCTGGGTGGGTCTTAGTTTCTATGGCAACTGCTCAAGATACAGAGTGAAAAAGAAAGAACGGTCAAGAAGTCAAATGAAAAATCTAGAGAACACAACGTCTCGCATTTGCAAAAGCAAAATAGTTAAAAAACAATTGGAAATGGGAAGAGTGGTGAGGAAGATAGGAACTGTATGTTTGTTAGGCATTAGGGGTGTAAACAAGGGGCAGAGGTTCAACCCCGTATTAAGAATGTGCCGTTTTCAACTTGTTCATACCGGATAGAGGAGTATGGGTTTAGGCGAGCGACTGTTAGTTAAAAAGAATTAGATGGCAGTTTCAAACCACGTAATTTTCCGGTTTTGAAATTATTGTGCTCATGATGTAAACAACAACAATTATATAATTTGCAATTGGTCTCAAGACTTACTTTCAAGATTTTCACATTGTAGAAGTAATTCCACTTTCAAGAAGTAAACTGTAGCAAGTGTGAGGGACTTGCTATTTTCGTCTGATCTCAAGAGCATATGATTTGACAATGAAAGTCTAGAGTGTATCAGTGGTGGAGCCGGGGGGTGGGTGGGGTGAGGAGCGCCCACCACGCACCCAGCCTCCAGTTGGTGCTCTATTAATTGTCCCTTCCCTCGCCCCCTCTCACCAAAAGCATCCTCGCTACTGATGTGGACTACACCCACCCCCCACCCCTACAGAGTCTAAAGGGGTCATTATGAGTTGGGCGGTAAGGGATTACCGGCAGCGATAAGGAGACCGGTGCCGGTAATCCCCTACCGCCCAATTCCGAGGTCCCTTAGCGGGAACCATAAGGGACGTGTGGTCGGACCACACGTCTGTTACGGGTCCCGCTAAGGGACCAGGGTGCTAATAACAGGCTTTCTTCCAGCGAGCCGTTATTAGCGCCCTCCCCATTCCCATTGAGCCCTATGGTGGCTCAAATGGGAAATGGGAATGGGGAATGGTTACCGGTCCCACCAGGGTCGGACTGCACCAGTAAGTCCCCATTGAACAACACCGGTGCCGGACCAGGTATTGGAGGCAGCCATGGCGCAAATAGCGCCATGACTAACTCCAATCTCGGAATGAGGCCCTAAATGTGGCTGCTACAGTTATCGGGAATCCACACTGGTTGTAGTGGTCTCCAAATCCCACCCAGCGGCATATCCTGGTGTCCCTGTCACATTGTGAGCCACCCACTCCCAAGCTTTACCGGGCACCCCACCCCACCACCTTGATTTGCCACAGGCAATGCTTTTGTGAGTTCAACAGTCCTTAATCAAAAGGTAAGCTCTTCCTCCTGACGCGTGAAAAGCCTCCACTTTGCAAATTCGAACCCTGCAGGCCTTCTTGGCCCTGCTTTCTTCCAAAGCCTGTGACTCGAGTATCATTAATACTAGCAACTAACATTGCAGCGCATGGAGTAAGGAGGACTCTGCCACAGAGCGCTAAACTGAAAACCAGATGTGATGGTCCGTCCTGGGACTCCACTCCACATTCATATTGAGGCCCAGTTGTTCATAATTGTCTGCATTCTGTCGCGAGCATCATCACATAATTGCCTTGCTTGTTTATTATTGTTTCTAAGTGGAAATAGGATTATTGTAGGGGCTGCAAGAACCTGATAGTTCATGGTTTTCTTCTCTTTTGTTTTTAGGTTTCAATTTAATCAAACTATTATTCTTGCATTGAATTGGTCTGCCGTGCCTCACTGACAGTAGTTCAGCCCGTTGTGTGCCACCAAACTTGCAGCAACGGTAGCTACTCTGGGTAGTTCTCCACTGTTTGTGGAACAGACTGGATGACCATGGTCTTACAGGAGACTGCCCGAGCCCAGGCTAACCAACACGTACTGAGAGTTCGACAAAGCTCTTATCAGATTCTGAAAAAGACTTCAGAAGAGTTGTCCTGCAACAGAAGGGACAGACAGGAGTAAGGAAAATGCCATTCAGTGTTTGTCTTAATGCCCAGGAGTGGACTGATAACCTGTGACGAATCAATTTCCAGGGCACCAGTGGTCCAACGTTGATATGATATGGAATTTATAACGCGCCTGTACACAAGTGTGTCTAGGGGCGAATATCAGGGTGAATATCAGTTTCTAAACCATCAATCAGCCCCACACCTCCAATACACCAGAAGGGATCTGAACGGATTGGAATAACAAGCAAATAATAAACCTCTGTGTCAAATTTTGGTAACGTGGATGGAACGGCAGGCTTATCTCCAGAAGGTTGTAGATCATTGATTACTTGCAACACAGCGAAAATACAGTTATTACACAATGATAAAAGGGACTACCCAGTCAAGGTTGTATCAAAAATATCTACTTTATTAATCACAACAGTCTAACAACAATACAAAATACAACCCATCAAGTAAAAGAATGCAGAGGACGGACAGTTTCAAGGAAGGAAAAGGGATGTAATCTGGATACTGACAGGAGGGGAGTCGTATGGTTAATAACCACAACAGGTTGTTAGGGTTTCTTGGCTTTTAGTACAAAGGGAGCAATGGGCCTTAACATATATCTAGGCGTCTTCTGAGCAGCACCAGGTGGACAAAAGCACAAAGTACCCTGTGCTGTAGATGTTCTTGGTGCTTGACAGGGTTGAGCTGTCTTCAGGGCTCCTGCAAACCACATTCTCATACCTTATGAATGGGGTCCTCCCAGGGGGTGGCTTACTGTAACCAGCAGTCCCAGACATGACAGCTCACTGTCATTGATACTGAGGGCAGGAGCTGGCTTCAGGTTAACACAGTTACATATGAAAGGTTGTTGGGTTTCCTGTCTCCTTTGTTAACCTCTGCAGCCAGGCTCCACGTGGGCTTGTTTGAAGTACCCTCTATTGGTATGTTAATTGCTGCCACCAGCTGCAGGGCCTAACAAAAGAGCAAGGTGGATCCATGGAGGCTTTGTTAATTGATCAGGCTGGCCATGGCAGGGGGAAGGTTGGTCTTCCCCCTTCCTGAAGATGATGTAGTACACTGCTGGTCGTCCCATTCCAACTAAATGTGACAGGGAGGACTGTGCCTGTAGGCTGTGTCCACCCAGAGTTCATGGATCTATGCGTTTGTTTTGAGCATAGGAAAATGTTTGTGGATTAGCCCCACACATTTTACTGAGGTTGGCCTACCATCATTCCATTAAAAAAACATTTCAAAAAGCCCACACGAGTGCACACCCATCATGCTGATGGTTGAATTCCTCACATGCTCACATACCCCCATCCTTAACATGTGAACCACAAGCCTACTGAGGGTCTGTTTCCTCATCTAGGCGAAAGTACTGGATTAGGCCATCTGCATTTCCATTCTTGGAGCCTGGCTTGTGCTCGATGACCATATCTAATCCCTGTAGGTATATGGCCCCAGGCAAAAGCTTAGCGTTCTCCCCTTTCATGGCCATTAACCATCTAAGAGGCCAGTAGTCTATTTGGATAATGAAGTGCAACCCCAAGATGTAGGGCTTCAGCTTCTTCACTGCCCACCCAACCACATAAACTTCTTTTTCATAGATAGCCCAGTCCTTTACCTTTTTTTTTCAATTGCTTGCTAATGTAGGCAACAGGTTGCTCGACCCCTTGAGAGTTCAGCTGTGCTAAGACAATGCTCCAATCTCAAAATCACAGGCATCTGTCTGGATAATTAATTCCTGACTATAGTCTGGCACTTTCAGAACTGGGGCCCTGCACAATCCATCCTTTAAATCCTGAAAGAAGGTTTGGTAGGCGGGTTCCAAGTGACCTTTTTTGTTTTGGTATCATTTTGGATGTTACATCATTCAGGGGCACGGCAATGGTCCATGCCCATTGATGAATGACCGGTAGTACCTAGTGAGACCTAGAAATGCTCTCACCTGTGTCTATGTGGTGGGGATGTCACAATCCTTCACATCCTGTACTTTAGCTTCCACTGGTTCTTTCTTAACTCCACCAACCAGGTGGCCTAGATAAGTCACTGTGCCCTGCGCTATGTGGCACTTTGTGCCCTTGGTAGTTAGACCTGCGTTCTGCAGCACCTGAAGCACTTGTTTCAGGTGGGATATGTGATCCTCCCAGGTGTGGCTGAACACAGCAATGCCATGTAAATAGGCAACACTAATGTTTTTCCAGTCCAGACAAAATCTGGTTAACTATCCTCTGAAAAGTGGCAGGGGCATTCTTCAATCTGAAGGGCATGCCAGTGAACTGACAATGTCCTTCTGGGGTTGAAAATGCTGACCTCTCTCTCTCTCTGTATGCCAAGCTAACCTGCCGGTATCCTGACATGAGATCAAAGGTACTCATGTACTTGGCAGCGCCAAGCTTGTCAATGAGCTCATCTGCCTGAGAAAAATGGTGAGCATCTGTCTTCGTGACAGAATTGAACCCCCTGTGGTACACGCAAAGGCAGACTTCAGGGGTTGTGGGATGGCTCTATCACTCCCAGGGACATCATCTTGGAAACGTCCTGCTTGATGCTGTCGCTGCCCTTATCGTACATCAGGTCAATCCTGCTCTTCACCGGCTTACTGTCTCCAGTGTAGAAAATACAGACTGGCAGACCGTCGCAGTAAATGGTGACAGTCTGTCAGTTGCTGTTCTGATAGGTCCGTTGCAACGTATATAAAGCTGCCGTTATTACACACAAAGCTAATGCTCTTAACACCAGCATCAGCAACGCGTCCTCAAACTCCATAGAGATTTTCACAATTCTTAGGGAATTGGCAAATCCCATCCTACCATCCACCCAAGTGAACTCCAGCAAGTAAAATACAAGTACTCCAAGGGAAAATATCCTCCAAAAGAAAGCTTCTGGCCAACAAAAACACACCCCTACACACAATAGACAGCTCTAGCGAAAACCCAAACACCCAATTCAAATTCACTCCAGTATCCCAAGAACAAGTACTAGACACTATATCCAAGCCAAAACACTCCAACTGTAAAGGAGACAGCTTCCCAGCTCACCTAGTCAAGTTGAGCGCTCATACGCTTACCCCATCATTACCAAATTTGTCAGTGTATCATTTCGCACCAATACATTTCCATCGAGTATCAAAGATGCTTGGGTGACCCCCTTCCTATAATAACCTCTCTGGACCCTACAGTTGGCACAAACTACCACCCCATATCCACGATTCCCTTTTTATTGAACATCATCGATATAATAGCCTATGCACAAATACAATCTCACCTTGAAGAAAACAACCTCCTGGGAACAAGACAATCGTGCTTTCAGCCTAACCATAACACCGAAACAGCGCTCCTAGATCTTAAAATCCAGATGGACTCCATAGGAGATGCTGGCAAACTCTGCATCCTCTTAGTAGTAGATCTTTCTGCTGCATTCTATCTAGTGGATCATGACAAACTGTGCGCCACTCTGACCAACGATTTCCAATTTTCACATGATGCCACCCTCTGGGTCAAATCCTTCCTTGCAGATCGCACATCCCGAGTCTCCATTGGTAGGGAAGCTGCAGACCCTATACCAGTACCAGTAGGGGTCACGCAAGGATCCTGCTTGTCGCCCACCCTCTACAATGCCTACACTAAGCTACTATTCACTGCCCTGGATGCCATGGGTGTCATCTACACGAACTTCACCGATGGCACCCAGATCCTAATTCCCATAACTGGGAACTACGATCAGAACAAAATATACGCGGCAATAAAAAACTGGATGGCTATTAACAGCCTATGTCTAAATGATGAGAAGAAGGAGATTCTCATTGTGGGCTCCACTGTCAAAATGAATGCTCTCTGTTATAAAGTGACTTTCAGGCTTTCTTGGATAACTTCTCGGGTTAATTACAGGTACTTATGTTACATTTACATGAAGATATATACAAGAGAGTAGACAGGACATAACACAGGTCCCATCACCCAGGCAGGGGAGCTCTAACTGGCTCAGTGTGGAACCCTCTGATCAACCTTCCAACATTCACACACCAACACTCCATGTGACATCACAGGCTCACTGCAACCACAGATAGTCACTACGTAACACAACTCGTTCCCTTCCCAGACACATCACACACACAGAGACAGTCACTACATAACACTCTCCACTCTGATTACTCCACAATCACCATTGATGAAAAGCCTATTCCACTCTTAAAGCATGTTAAAACTTTAATTGTTTACTTAGACACAAACCTAACAATCACTAAACATGTAAACACCCTCTCCTTGCCACATCCTACACGTCCAAGCTCATAGCATTAAGTCGCCAATTTCTGACACCACAAAACTGTACCATGCTAGACCTGGCCCTCATCTTATCGAAGCTAGATTATTGCAATGTGTTACTGCTAGGCACCTCTAAAGCCAATTTAGCAAAATTACAATTGTCACAAAATAAAGCACTGAGAGCAGCCATTGGACTAAAAACATCGGATTACATCTCCGCCATCAGGAGGGAAGCCCACTGGCTTCCAATAAAAGCCAGAAACATCTTCAAAACTCTCTGGGCCTCATTACGACCCATGGTGGTTGGCGGTCTTACCGCCCCATTCCGACCTTGGCGGGGCGGTAAGTCCCCAATCCCCATTTACCCTTCCCCATTCCCATTTTTGCCCCATAGGGCATAATGGGAGTGGGGAAGGCGTTAATTACGCCACCGTAAATTACGGTGGCGTAATTAACTCCATGGTCCCTTAGCGCCATGGATTTTAACACCTGCTAAAAGCAGGTGTTAAATCCGCCATGGCGCTAAGGGACCTCGTACTCAGGCGGTAAGGGTCGGTGCTGTTTATGGCACCGTAAACCCCTTACCGCCTGAGTTGTAATGAGGCCCTCTGTGTCACACACAAATGTCTTGCCAAAAAGGCCTCCTTGTACATCAACAACACTGTCACCCTGAATAAATCCACCATAACATTAAGATCCAACAACAATGCTCATCTCTCTATCCCACGCTTCACATATTCCAGAGCAGGGGGAAGTAGTTTCCCAGTAATGGCCCCTAAACTCTGGAACACACTCTCACACCATGCCATAATTGCGCGCTCACACCAGTGCTTCACAAGACACTCAAACTTGGCTAGTCAATAAATTCGAGCCTGATGCTCGGCTCCTCGCCCTGTCACCTCAGACTAAAGTGGCAGGCATCCGCTTGAGCAGTAATCACCCCCTCAACCTTCTGACAGTCTTGAATGCCAGTAAACCATTGTACTGCTACCTAAAATGTTGGATTTCTGTTAAATGCACTGTGATTTGTATTATTTATATAAGTAAGATGTCTGTAACTACGCCGTGACACCTACAGGTTTGGGCGAATAATAAATGCAATAAATAAATAAGGTTGACACCTTCAACTCACTAATCTGTGCCGTCAGTGTGCAGGAGGACTGCGAGGGGATTGGTCTCCTCCTCGTTCTCTCTATCTGTCACTAACACCAGGACCAAGTCATCCCCGCTATAATGAGGTTTTAGCCGGTTGATGTGAAATACGCTGCACATCTATTAGGTCCTTTCACATCAATGAGATAATTTACCTCACTGATTATTTCCAGCACACAGTAAGGCCCAGTTGTGGGGTGCATTTAAAGGCCCTAGACAGAAATCCTTTTCACCTGAAAAACTGCATTAAAACACTGCACCAAAAAAGGATGCGCTGTGCTTTCCCTGTCGCATGAGTGGCAAGCAGCTTAACACTATAATCAAAAAACGGCCCTGCATTGCTGTTTGTTTCACCTAAATGACATGAAGTTATGCACAGCATCCAAAAACGGCCCTGCGTTGCTTTTGTTTCATCTGAAAGACAAGAAGTTATTCACTGTATCCAAAAATGGCCCTCCATTGCTTTGTTTCACCTAAAGGCTATGACGTTATGCACTGCATCCAAAAACGCCCCTGTGTTGCTTTTATTTCATCTGAATGACAAGAAGCATGCAGTGCATCCAAAAACAGCCTTGTTGTACTATTAATTCACCTGAGGGGCAGGAATTTCAATCCTACAACCAGACACTGCTTTTGCTTTCCAAGTCACTTGAACAGCAGCCCTTGAAACACTGCAAACAAAAAAACGGCTTACATACGTGTGAAAAAAAGAAAAGAGAAATGGCTTTAAAAAGCCACGTGAAAGGATAGGTTTGCTCGCACAGAAATGTCAGGGAAATATGCTGTGGGGGGGTTGACTAAGCAATGTACATCATGCTTCCACCCACAAGGCTCCAGTCACTTTGAAGAGGCACATAATACCGGAAAAAAACAGTTTGGGGCTAAGTCAGGAAACCTCACAATGAAAAGGCCCGCTTCCCACTGGAAATCACACCTACTAGTGAATCATCCCACAATGACATTTGATGTTACTGAGGGCGTTATCATTCCTTGCTCTGCCAGACTTGAAGGCATGGGCACAGGAATATCAAGGAAAGCAAGTGTGGCTAAAACTTGACTGGCAAGTGTGAGCTCCTTCCTGCACCCACTACCAAGAACAAACTGACAACTTCAAAGGGGGTCAGCAAAATCTCTGGTCACTGGCTGTGAGGGATAAAGTGCCCCTCCCACAGAGGGGGACAGATCCTCTCAATTGACATTAAAGGACTGATTCAATTTTTAGGCATTTGTGCAGCAATTAGAATGAGAAATAATTTCCTTTTATGCTACATTTTTTGTGTAAATTCCAGATGGTTTTTAAGAGCTAAAGTGCATTTCCCTAGGACTTTGTGGACTGAAATGGCCAGTTAAGACTAGTTTCTTGCTGCTCATAACATGTGACAATTATGAGAGTTGATGGAAAGAGAGAAAATGAAATTATGAACATGCTTGATCATTTGCAGAGTTGTAACTGTTATACATTTTCTGAAAATGACAAAAATGTTCCACCGGACCATGCTACATCGCGTAGAGTTGGTGATTTGCTTACCTAATTCCCTATGACAAACTGCCAGGGGCTAGTAGAATTATGAAGTTATGGGACATAACTGGTTTTGTCAAAAAGTGGACAGGAGAATAAAGAATAGTAATAAATGCAAATAGACTGATGGTGCTCTCTTCCCTTGAACCAATCATGACAGGGGGCAGAGAGATGAATGGTAAACTGTCCTATCCGAACGGTAGGGGTAATTATAGAGTACTCCCCCTCTATTGTAGTAAGTGAGTGAGGCCTTTGTGCTATATAAGGGGGACTGTACTAAGTCAGAAGGGACAGACACACAAATCCACGGAGACAGGAGAAGGAGGACGGAAAGGAGGGGCTGAACCATACCATCTTTGAGAGTGCAGTGACCAGACCCCTTGCCTAGCTGTCCAGAGTGTCCTGAGATCCAGCTGGCTTTCCAGAATCCCAAACCAAGTCTTACCTTGTAAGTAGCAAATACCCCAGCCCTAAATTGCATACACCCTTTTTTTGCCGCCTTGGCACCCAATAATTTCCCAATTGAAAACCCCATTGACAACCCCAATTGAAAACTCCATTGAAAACCCCTATTAAAAACCCCACTGAAAACCCCACATTGCTAGTCTAATTCAGTCACCTTCCCATCGAAGAAACTTTGTTTAGCCTGGGTATGTTTGCATATATTCCCTTTGGTAAACATCTGAGTGTCTGTGTAAATCCTTAGCATATTTTTAAGTAAATCAATTAATTCACCCATTGAAATTCAACGTAAAAAGTTGGTTAAAATTTGAAATTAACCACCTTGTCCATGGTGTCTTTCTTTAATAATTATAGTCATTGAAGTGTTGCCTCAAAAAGAATTAGTCTCCTTGAAACTGAAAACCGAGCTTGTCAGTGAAGTGTGTGCATTACCCCATGAATTCCTATTTGCATCTGTCCTATTAAAACCCCAAACCGTAGTCCCATTGAGAGCAATCCCTTTTTGCCTGCAAGTCTATCTGTTATGTGTCTCGGTCCTTGTCAGTGAAAAACGATTTTCAAATTCTGAGCTAAACTCCTTCCCTGCACTGCCTGTCATTGTAAATCCTGTGTAAAACGAATTCCCATTTTCCATTGTATCTTTCCTTTTGCATTGGCTTCCTTCCAAAACCGATTGTCCTACTTTATTTCTATTGTTGCCCTGGTGTGCTGAATGGTAGTCTCTAAGCGTCCATATCTACTCAAGTATAAGCAACACAGATTTCCTTTCATTCTGTACCCTAGCAGTCGTGAGTAATAATCAAAATCCCATTCTGCTGTTTTGCTCCAAAAACGGGTTTTCACCTTCTTTGCTGGCTTTCCCTCTTGGGGTGGTGCGCTTTACTCCAAATCTGATTATCTCTTCCTATTCCTACTCGTTGCCACTGCCTTCCATTCAAAGGAATCAAGTTAGCTGATGTTTGGGGGTGAAGGTTGCAGGGGGGAGTGCTAAACCGCCGGTGTTATCTGTTTATAAAATTGTTCTTTTTCTGTGTTGTTGTTGTGATTTTCCTTTTTCATTAAATAATAAATTAATGGATATCTTATTGATACACACCAGCCTGATTCCTGGTCCATTGTGACATGGGGTGTCTGTGGAGGTTGGGTGCGAGACGGGTTGGAGGTCTACTCAAACAAAAGAATCTGTAACTTATTAAAAATAAAAAGCTCTTTATTGTACGCCACATTCATTGTCGGGGTAGGAGTTCCTGGCTGGAGTGTGCCGTGTAATAAAACCGTGACTAATTCCACTTGTCCTGAACGACACTGGGTTTGACAGGTTCCATAATCCACACACACTGACCTGGAGATCAAACCGTCACTGTGGCCTTCTAGTTGTGCCAGTGTTTAATTGGCTCCTGACTGGCCTTTAAATTCTCGGTCGACTGTTCCATGTACTTTGTCATTGTAGACCAAAGGCCAAGTACATAGTCTACCACATCTCGTGTGGGGGATAAGGGGTTGCTCTCCCATCCCGCTCTCACAAGCCTGAGGGGACTGGATACAGGGTGCCCAAATAGAATCTCAAAGGGGCTAAACCCTGTCCTGTTCTGAGGCACCTCTCTGTAGGTGAACAGTAGGCATGGCAGAAGAATATCCCATTTTCTCCTCAGTTGCTCTTCCAAGCCACCTATCATGACTTTCAGGGTATTGTTGAATCGCTCAACAGGCCTGTTCGTTTGTGGATGGAAGGAGGTAGAGAACCAGTAGGTGACTCCACACTCTCCCCACATAGCTTTCATATATGCTGATATGAAGTTTGCTCCCCTGTCACAAATGACTTCCTTGGGGAAACCAACACAGGAGAATATCCCTATCAGAGCCTTCGTAACCACAGTGGCTTTGATGTTCCTGAGAGAGACAGCCTCAGGGTACATAGTGGCATTTTCTAGCACTACCAAGATGTATCTGATCCCTTAGCTGCTTTGGGTATCCAAAGGATCCACAATGTCCATGTTGATTCTCTCGAAAGGTCGCCCAACCCCTGGTAGTGGAATTAATGGGCCTTTGTGCCACCACCTGACTTACCAGAAGCCTGGCAAGCCAGATAGGACTGGACAAATTCCTTGACTTTTACACCAAACTGGGGTCAGTAAAAGTGTGCAGACAACCGGTCTGATGTCTTAGTCACTCCCAAGTGACCCACTAAAGCAATCTGGTGAGCCAAATCCAAAGGGAACGTTCAATGGCATTTGGGAATCACAAACCTTCTGGTGCCCTCACCCTCAGAGTTCTTTGGCTCACTATACAGGGGTCCATCCTCCCAGTACACTTTGAGCAGTACATGAGCCTCACCCTTAGCCTGCCCCTCTGCCTGCTTCAGCAGTCCCGCCACAGTGGGACACTATTTATGTGCTTTGAAGGAGCCAGTCAGATCTGGTTCCCTAGTTGATGTAAACTCAGATCTGAACTCACCTTGTCCCCCATCTCAGGTTCCTGTGCTGCAGGCAATTCTGTAAATACTACTAAAGTAGAGTCCTCAGGGCTACTGGCCCCTCTCCCATAGGAGTACGTGACTCAGCAGTCTTTAGAACTGTACCCAGGGCTACTGGTCATGACGGTCCCTCTGACAAGCCCTCTGGAAGCACTCCAGGCCCTACGTCGCTGGGAGCGTTCAACTTGGTGGCCTCTTTGGCATTCAATCGAATAGCTGCCGTGACTACCTGAGGGTCAGGAAGATCATTACCCAGAGGGCATGGCCAGCTACGATGTGAGGAGGATGTATTCCCTGCAAGCTCCCTACCAGATCCTGACAAGCAAAATATTCCTGTGTTCCAATCTGCCTGAAAAAGCTGTTCTTTACGAATTACGCATGATGTAAGCCATCGGCAGCATTCTATGCAATGCTATTGCACGACACAGGATCGCAAGTGAGATGAAAACTGTGATACTCACCCAGCCCGCGTTGGCACCATAATGGCGGGCACAACCTCAGGAAAGGACGGATACCAGAGCAGCCCAGGAGGCTCCCGTCAACCCTGTCCAGAAAGCGAAGTAGTGGAAGCAGAGAAGCAGAGACACATTGACCCAGCAGGGAGTGCGGTGTGCCGGCCAGACTCAATGGCATGGCTTGCAGTGTGATGCGCCTGGGCTGATCCACCGGAGAAGATGAGAGTGGCAGTGGACAGGGAGCGCAAACCACCTCATAGACTACAGTGCTAGCAGGGATGATACAAGACCTGAACAGCTGCAGCACTCTAGGGGGCTCCCTGCGAGGAGCCTAGTGGTGCAGCAGACTAGATATATTAGCTGTTTATCCTACAAACCTGCCACATTAGACAGCACGGCATCCAGTAAAAGGGCAATACCTACAATAAGCCACACAGTAATTCATTCACTGGAGAGAACCTTAGACAGTTCAGAGGACAAAAAACAGTGAGACAATGACAATACTACCCGTTGGACTCATGCAACCAACTTTCAGAGTCCAATAGGGTGCAGATCAAGCAGCTATACTCAATGGTGGCAAAATAGGTGTAACATCGCCACCAATGAGTCAGAGGCCGAGACAACCTACAAAACTGGAAAAAATAGTGCAACGTTGATAAGTGATAGGAACCACCCGAATCCGAAGTGCAGCGGTGAGCTAATCAACACCTAAGTGAAGGGGGCCATGCAAGTACAAATCAAAAACTGACTGCACAGCTTTTGGTGAATATGGAGGGTCACGCCACTTTTAGATAAGCATGTAACATGCACAGAAGACAGATGCCGGAAGGAGGTAGAAATAAGTCCTTGGTGCAGCCGAAACAAACCACAATGGAATCTTTTGCCAAAAGAGTGATCAAAGACTAGAAGCTAAGCCTTTATATGAACATGCAATGAAAAATAACCAAGGGCCTCACCAAGAGAGTGCTGACAACAGAATCTTAGAGGCGATTGCGGCCTTGAAGGCGTCAATGGAAGCCCACATAGAAGAAGTAAAGAGTGATGTGGGCCTCTTGAGACAAGATGTGCATAACTTGGCAGGCAGAGTGGGGGACACAGAAAAGAAACTAGAAAGCATCTCAGCCTCTTCTAAAGCACTGCAAGATATGGTCCATGAATTGAAAATGAAGGTTTGACTTCTGCAAGACAGAGCAGAGGATGCAGAGGGAAGGGCGAGAAGAAGCAACATAAGGATTCTAGGTTTACCTGAGGAGACACAGGGCAAAGACCTCAATACGTACATAGAAAACATGCTATTCCAGCAAATAGGACCCAGAATGTTATCACAGATTTACAGTGGAAAGGGCCCGCAGAGTGCTTACGAGGAAACCCCCTCTAGGAGCACCCCCTTGGCCCATTGTAATATTAAATTACCAGGACAAGGAAACGATCTTGGCCTTCTCTGGGTGGGAAGAGAGATCTGTCTCCGTTCATCAACACTGGGGATCTACCCAGATCATACCATTCAAGTCCAGAGAAGGAGAGGACAGTTTATCCTGACAAAAGAGAGACATGCTGAGATACCCCACAAAACTAAAAAATATATACAAGGGGAAGTCCATGTTCTTTGAAACCCCAGAAGCGGTGAATGCCTGGATGGACGAAGAATGGATGGAACAGATGCTGTAGAGGAAAGAAGACACCTGAGGAGCCACCTGGTTTGAAGACGATAGAGGGTATATACATGACATTAAAAACACGGTCAAACTATGAAGGCAAACATGGTCAAACTATGAAGGCAAAGGAGTAGGGAATCAGGACCTCCAATCGCAAGACTTAAAATTCCCTAGTTAAATCTTCTGGGGAGGGGCAAGTAAGGTGGGAATCTCCACCCACAGGTTTGGGTTCCCCTTACACCGCAAGGGTTAGGGCATTCTGATTTATTTTCTCCTCGTTTTAGGAGTATTTAGAGTACTCAGAAGTACTCGTCCACACAGACCTGAGATTCATAGGGAACTAATGGTGGTTGAGCCTCTACGGGAAACCCCTGGTTGGCAGTGTGTTCAAGGTTATATTTGGCAAAAGTTGTTACAGTGACTACATGGCTTACCTAATCTCATAAATGAAAAAATGTCAGGAGCACATGAGCTAGCAAAACAAAATGATGGGGTCCCTGAGCTTCCTAGACAGATGAGGAAGATTAATCGAAACAAAGATGAACATGAAGGCGAAGACACCTAAAATCTCATCCTGGAATGTTAGGGGGATAAATAGCCATGTTAAGAGAGTAAGGGTGGCGACATACTTGCACCGTAAAGGGATCCAGATAGCTCTATTACATGAGACACACCTCACACTGACAAAACAGTCCCAAGTGTTAAGGAAATGGGGAGGGAAAGGATTCGGATTGGCATATTCCACTTATGCAAGAGGAGTCCTTATATGGATAGCCCGAACAGGGCCCTTCCAGAGAATAGGAGTCTACACAGACACGGAAGGTAGGCTAGTACTGGTACACAGGTTTTTGGATAAAAAGGAGGTCTGCATAATTGATACCTGTGGTCCCAATCATAGCGCTGCTAAGTTTTTTCGCTCACTATATGCCAAGTCAGCCCTTTTTAGAGGAATGATGTGGATCTGGGGAGGAGACTTTAATTGTCCAATAGACCCGACAGAAGGGAAGCTTATTGAAATCAGGCAAGAATGCTTGGAACAATGGGAAAGACTAGGGAGATACAGCTTTGCGAAATATTCTGAAAAAATGCATGTGCATGGGGACAAGCTGGGTAGGTTGTTAGCCGGTTTAACTAGAGACATAGACAATATGGAAGGGATTATTGAAATAACAGACAAATAGGGAGAGAAGTAGAGATGCCAAAGGGAAATCAATGAGACCCTCCAGCAGGGACGTCATATTACCAAAATACCAGGGGTTGTGGAAGTGACATCACATGACCCTTGACATATGATCTCATCACAGGAAGTGATGTCATTTGACCCCACCCCCAAGTGACAGCACAAGAAGTGATGGAACACAACCTTTCACGCCTTGACAAAACAGGAAGTGGCATCACACAGCATTGTTTCGAAGTATGGTTACGATATCACTGTAAAGTGAAATACATTTCATACAATAATGGATCACTATATGTATGTTATGTTTTGTTACTTTGCATTTATATAGCGCCTTATGTACCATTGGTATGGTCTCAAGGCGCTGGTAGGTTGAACGCCCTCGGGAACCGAAGTTCAAGTCAGTAGAGAGATAGAGCGTCAAAAGTGGTGTGAGCACCGGTTACGTGTGCAGCTGGTGTGGCATTTGTGTAATAGCTGGTTCATAGCGGTAGTTGTGGTGGTTGAGAGATCAAGAGTATGTGTTCGTTCTGGCAGGTTTTATCCAGACCGTTTCTGGCTGCGTTAGGCCTGAGAAGAACGCCTGGCTGGAGGGTGTGAAACCAGCAGTGTTTAGTTAGAGTGATGTGGAGTATGAGGCAGATGTTGGTATGAGGACAGCTATACTGAATGGTGTCATAGTATCTCTGTGTTCTAGTTGAATGGTGGTGTAAAGAAGAGAGTAAGCATGGTGATGTGATATGATGGTGTACATGCTCTTTTACATGCTCTTTCAAACGTTCCGTGTACTCCAAATCATTCCATGTATGTCACGCACTTCTATGCGCTCCAGTCGGTTCCATGCACTCCACTCCGCTCCAAGCACTCCGGTCCGCTCCATGCACTCTGGTCCTTTCCATGCACTCCAATCCGTTCCACACATTCCAGTCCGTTCCACACACTCCAGTCTGTTCCACGCACTCCAGTCTGTTCCACGCACTCCAGTCCGTTCCACGAACTCTAGTCCGTTCCATGCACTCCAGTCCGTTCCATGCACTCAAATCTGTTCCATGTACTCCGATCATTTCCGTGAATTCTAAGTTGTTTTATGCACACCATCCACATATTTCACCCGTACCTTAAACATATTTTGCCCGTGCCTTTCACATATTACATCAGTACCTTCCACATACTTCATCCGTTCTATCCACGTACGTCCCCATTCCATCGGCATACGTCCCCATTCCATCCACATATGTCCCCTGTTCCATCCACATACGTCCCCATGTCCAATCAACATACGTCCCCCGTTCCATCCACATACGTCCCCCGTTCCATCCGCTCTACACGCTCGTCCGCTCTACGCAATCGTCCGCTCTATGCACTCATCTGCTCTACGCACTCGTCCGCTCGAGGCATTCATCCGCTCGAGGCACTCGTCCGCTCCACGCATTCATCCGCTCCACACACTTGCCGTTTCCACGCCTTCGCCCACTCAATGCACTCGCCCGCTCAACGCACTTGCCCGCTCAACGCACTCGCCCACTCTACACACTCATCTGTTCTGCACAGTCATCCGCTCTGCACACTCGTCCGCTCGGCGCATTCGTCCGTTCTGCACACTCGTGCGGTTTGCGCACCCATCCGCTCTGCGCACCCATCCGCTCCTTGCACCCATCCACTCTACGCACTCATCCGCTCTTATGCACTCATCCACTCTACACACTCGTCCGCTCACTCGTCCGCTCTTACACACTCGTCCGCTCTACACACTTGTCCGCTCTACATACTCATCCGCTCTACACATTCGGCCGCTCTAAGGAACCTTCCGCTCCGCACACTCATCCGTTCTACACCCCCATCCTCTCGAAGCACTCATCCGCTCTACTCACACCTCCGCTCTATCCACCCGTCTGCTCTATGCATCCATCCGCTCAGCGCACACATCCACTTTACGCACACATCCACTCTATGCACACATCCACTCTGTGTGCCCATCCGCTCCTTGCACCCATCCGCTCTACGCACTCATCCGCTCTTATGCAATCATCCACTCTACACATTCGTCCGCTTACTCGTCCGCTCTTACACACTCGTCCGCTCTACACACTCGTCCACTCTACATACTCGTCCGCTCTACACAGTCGTCCGCTCTAAGGACCCTTCTGCTCCGCACACTCATTCGTTCTACACACCCATCCGCTTGAAGCACTCATCCACTCTACTCACACCTCCGCTCTATGCACCCGTCTGCTCTATGTATCCATCTGCTCAGCGCACACATCCACTTTACGCACACATCCACTCTACGCACACATCCACTCTACGCACCCATCCGCTCTACGCGCCCATCCGCTCTGTGCGCCCATCCACTCTACGCACTCATCTGCTCTTATGCACTCATCCGCTCTACACACTCGTCCGCTCACTTGTCCGCTCTTACACACTCGTCCACTCTACACACTCATCCGCTCTACACACCCATCCGCTCGAAGCACTCATCCGCTCTACTCACACCTCCACTCTATGCACGCGTCCGCTCTATGCGCCCATCCGCTCTGCGCGCCCATCCTCTCGACGCACTCATCCGCTCTTATGCACTCATCCGCTCTACACACTCGTCCGCTCACTCATCCGCTCTTACACACTTGTCCGCTCTACACACTCATCTGCTCTACATACTCGTCCGCTCTACACAGTCGTCTGCTCTAAGGATCCTTCCGCTCCGCACACTCATCCGTTCTACACACCCATCCACTCGAAGCACTCATCCACTCTACTCACACCTCCGCTCTATGCACCCGTCTGCTCTATGCATCCATCCGCTCAGCGCGCACATCCACTTTATGCACACATCCACTCTATGCACACATCCACTCTACGCACCCATGTACTCTACGCGCCCATCCACTCTGTGCGCCCATCTGCTCCATGCACTCATCTGCTCCACGCACTTATCTGCTCCACGCACTCATCCGCTTCACGTACTCATCCACTCCATGCGCTCATCCGCTCCACACGCTCATCCGCTCCACACACTCATCTGCTCCACGCACTCATCTGCTCCACGCACTCATCTGCTCTACATAGTTCTTTGCTCTATACACTCATCCACTCTATAAACTCATCTGCTCTATACACTCATCCGTTCTACACATTCATCTGCTCTGTGCACTCCTGCGCTCTACGCACTCCTCCGCTCTTACGCACTCATCCGCTCTACACGCTCATCCTCTCAATACAGTCATCCACTCTACACACTTGTCCGTTCTACACACTCGTGCGTTCTATGCATTCACCCGCTCTAAGCACCTTCCGCTCTACGCTCTACACATTCATCCGCTCTACACACTCCTGGACTCTACACATCCATCTGCTCTACACACCCATCTGCTCTAAACACCCATATGCTCTACACACCCATCTGCTCTACACACCCATCCGCTCTACACACTCATCCGTTCTACACACTCATTCGTTCTACACACTCATTCATTGTACACACTGATTCGTTCTACACACTCATCTGCTCTACACACTCAACCGCTCAGCACAATCATCCGTTCAACGCATTCATCCGCTCCACGCACTCATCCGCTCCATGTACTCATTGCTTTATGCACTCGACCATTCCACGCACTCATCTGCTTTATGCACTCATCTGCTCTACACAGTCCTTCGCTTTATACACTCATCCGCTCTATGCACTCATCCGTTCTGAACACTCATCCGCTCTATATACCCATCCGCTCTATACACTCATACACTCTATTCCGCTCTATACACTCATCCGCTCAATACACTCATCAGCTCTATACAGTCATCCATTCTACATATTCATCTGCTCTGTGCACTCCTGCGCTCTATGCACTCCTCAGCTCCTACGCATTCATCCGCTCCATGCACTCATCCGCTCCACGTACTCATTGCTCTATGCACTCGACCATTCCACGCACTCATCTGCTTTATGCACTCATCTGCTCTACACAGTCCTTCACTTTATACACTCATCCGCTCTATGCACTCATCCGTTCTGTACACTCATCCGCTCTATATACCCATCCGCTCTATACACTCATCCACTCTATTCCGCTCTATACACTCATCCGCTCAATACACTCATCAGCTCTATACAGTCATCCATTCTACATATTCATCTGCTCTGTGCACTCCTGCGCTCTATGCACTCCTCAGCTCTTACGCATTCATCCGCTCCACGCACTCATCCGCTCCACGTACTCATTGCTCTATGCACTCGACCATTCCACGCACTCATCTGCTTTATGCACTCATCTGCTCTACACAGTCCTTCGCTTTATACACTCATCCGCTCTATGCACTCATCCGTTCTATACACTCATCCGCTCTATATACCCATCCGCTCTATACACTCATCCACGCTATACACTCATCCGCTCTATACATTCATCCGCTCTATTCCGCTCTATACACTCATCCGCTCAATACACTCATCAGCTCTATACAGTCATCCGTTCTACATATTCATCTGCTCTGTGTACTCCTGCGTTCTACGCACTCCTCCGCTCTTACGCACTCATCCGCTCTACACACTCATCAGCTCTACCCACTCATCCATTCAACACACTCGTCCGTTCAACACACTTGTCCGCTCTACGCATTCGTCCGTTCTACACACTCATCCGCTCTAAACACTCATCCACTCTACACACCTATCTGCTCTACAAACTCATCCCCTCTACACACTCATCCGCACTACACACTCATCTGCACTACACACTCATCCGCTCTACACACTCATCCGCTCTACACACTCATCTGCTCAACACATTCATCCGCTCAGTGCGCTCATCCGTTCCACGCGCTTCATCCATTCTACCGATTTCATCCGCTCCACTCACTTCGTTCATTCATCGTGCATTATCGGTTCAGGCCATGTCACTTGGCATACATACTGGATCCGTTCCATGCTGTCTATTTGTTTCATGCACTACATCCAACTCATGTATTTGAATTGTCTATTCTGTATTTTCCATTTATGCCATGCACTAATACATTCCATGCCATCTGTCTGTGTACTCATCAGTCTCCTGTATTCATCGTTCCATCCTCTTCTCTTTATTCATTTCGTCCGTTTTGTTCATTTTGACCATTGCAATCATTGCAACCATTTCATTAATTTAGACCGGATAACTGTGTTCGTACGATTTATTCTTTGTATCCACTTCACTGCTTTGATCTACTTTACACATTTTACATGAATGGTTATTAGTTGTCGATTTCTCGCTTGGATCTGGATGTTGAATTGTTATTTATCTTATTGTTATTCAAGATCTAGTAGTTTGTTGAGTTGGTGTCATTGGGATGTTGTTATTCAGTTTCAGTTAGTTTGAGTACGGGGTTGGTTTTAGGAAAAGAGCCAAGTTTTCAGTAATTTGCGGTAAAGACATTAGATCTTCAGTTAGGCAGATGTGGGGTGGGAGTGCATTCCACAGCGTGGGGGCCAAGGCTGAGAATGATGATCCGCCTAACCTGATTGAGTTTGTTTTAGGTATTACTAGGAGGCTGGCTGAGCTTGATCTTAGAGGACGTGGGGGGGTGATAGGGTTTCAGCTTGTATTGAAGATATTGAGGTCCGGTTTTATGCAGTTCTCGGTGAGAAATGCATAAGGTTTTGAAGGTCACCCTTTGGGCCACCGGGAGCCAGTGCAGAGTTTTGAGGGCTGGGGAGATGTGGTCTCTCGGGCCGAGCGCTAGAAGCAATTTGGCTGCAGCATTTTGTGCTATTTGTAGTTTATTGAGTTGGTCAGCGTGGACTCCGAGGTAGAGGGTGTTAGCGTAGTCCAGTCTTGATATAACAATTGATTGGACTGCGGAGAGTCTTTTGGGAAAGGAGAGGTATGGAAAAATGCGCCTACGAGTTTTAAGGTGGTAGTGGCAGGACTTTGAGACATTGTTGACTTTGCGCAAGAGTGTTAGGTCAGAGTCCAGGGTGCATCCAAGGTTTTTTACTGAATTCGAGGGAGTCCGTGAGTTGCCCATGGCAGATTACCAGGGTAGTTGGTGTGGAAGAAGTTTGGAGTTGCCACATAGCATGATTCCGGTTTTGGAGGGGTTTAGCAAGAGGTGGTTTATGGTCATCCAAAGCTCTATGTCGGGGAGGCAGGAAGCGAGGTCAGGTTGGCAGTTGGATTTTGAGTTCATGAGTTTTAGAATTAGTTGAGTGTCATCAGCGTAGTTGTAACACAGGATGTTCTGTGAACAAATTATTGGTGGGAGGGTGATTAAGTAGAGATTGAACAGGAGGGCAGATAGGAATGCTCCTTGCGGAACTCCTGTGTCGACCGGTCGGGATTGGGAGGAATAGGAGGAGAGTTGCGTTATTTGGTACCTATCTTTGAGGAACAACGCTATCCATTTGAGAGCAGTTCCATGAATTCCTAGGGAGTGAAGGTGGTCAAGGAGGATTGAGTGATTGATTGTGTCGAATGCGGCGGATAGGTCGAGAAGGATTAATGCGGCGCATCCTGCGGAGTCTGCCTTGATTTTAAGGTCATCCCAGATTGAAGTTAGGGTGGTTTTAGTTCCGTGTCGGGCTCTGAAACCTGATTGTGCGGGGTCTAGGAGATTGTTGGCTTTGACAAAGGCATTTAGTTGGGAGTAGGCAGTTCGGTCAATGAGTTTGGCAAGGAACCTGGTGTTTGAGATGGGGCAGTAATTTTTGGGTTCGAGAGGGTCGAGGGAAGGTTTTTTTATTAGAGGTTTGACATGAACTGTTTTGAATGCGTCGGGAAAAATACCCGAGGAAAAGGAGTCATTTATGATGGATCTTGCATGTTATCCTGCGCAGGTAGAGGCAAAAATTTCTTTGAGGGTTGTGGCCGGGCAAGGGTCTAGCGGAGAGTGGGATGGTTTGCGGCCAGAGACAAGTTTGAGAAATTGGTCGGGTGATATTGGACTAAAGGAGTCGAATGTTGGTTGCGTAGTGGTCGCGGGCGGTGGGTTGGCCGGTATGGGGGGAGGGTTGCCTGGTGGGTGTAGGAGAGCCAGTTTGGTGGTTAGAGCGATTGTTCTTTTGAGAGCCATGACGTAAAAGTGGAGAGTCGCACAGTGATTGTGAGGGGGTAGGGACGGTGGTAGTGCATGATGGTTTGGTGAATTCGGTGATGATTTTGTGAAGTTCTTTGCTGGGGTTTTGGCAGTTTAGGATTCGGGATTTGTAGTGGGCTTTTTTCGCTTTCTGAATTTTGGCCTTGTACTGATGAAGGTGCCGGCCCAAGGTGGCTCTGCTATCTTGGATTTTGTCTTTCCGCCATTTGCGTTCTAGGTATTTATATAGTTGTTTAGTGGTCTTCAAATCAGGTGTGAACCATCTTGGGAACAGGCCACGGCGGGCTCATGGTTTGCAAGAGGGTGTGAGCCGCATTAGTGAGGTGTTGAGCCATGAGTCAAAGGCGTCGAGGGTTAGTTGTTTATTGAGTTGGCAGGGAGGTGGAGGAGACTGGAGGAGTGCGTCGGCTAGGTCAGGAAGGATTATTAGTTTTTTCCAGCATTTGCGTAGAACCGGGGGTTCAGGTTCGAGTATGGGAAGCAGGACGGGTGAGCGAATGGTGAAAGAAACAATGGAGTGATCGGACCAGATGATAGGGGTGGAGGGTTTAGATGTATCCGGTTGTATGAGCTGAAGATGGCATCAAGAGTGTGTCCTTTATAGTGAGTCGGGCTGTTTGTGAGGGGTTGGAGGTTAATCACGTCTAGACGGTCAACCAGAGAGTGTGTCATAGGGTTGGTGGGGATGTCGAGGCATATGTTGAAGTCTCCTAGAAGGGTGAGGTTGGGATGGTTTAGTTGAAGGGTGGCAATAGAGTTGCAGAGGTTGTTTGAGAATTGTCTATCATAGCTAGGGGGGCTGTAGATTATTAGGAAGATGTGTGAGGATGATGGGGAAAGGGATAGTTTAAAGAGGAATGATTCGCAGGAAGGAATGGAAGGTTGGTTGACGATGATTGAGGCATGGAAGTGAGACTTGTAGACGAATGCTATTCCCCCTAGAGGGACGGTTCAGTAGGATGAGGGAGTCGTCGGGGGGGAGGCTTCATTGGCGATAGGGGCGAAGTCGTCAGAGAATCAGGTTTTGGTGATGAAAACCAGGTCAGGTTTGTCAGAGGCGAGGAGGTCGAAGATGCTGTGTCTGTTTTTTGTTACGGACCGGGCATTAAATTGGATTCAATTCATTTTGGTTGGTGAGGATGGTGTTGGACCTGTACCGATGTGGGGGGGAGAGGGTGGAATCTGGGGGGCGAGCGGGGTGGGGTGGTTGATGGTCGATGGGAAAAGTGGGCAAGCAGAAAAATTGGCGGGTTTCGGGTGGGAGTGGATGGATGCGTGTGTTCGGGTGATTGGGTTTGGCACAGGGGATTTGACAGTGGGGGGTGGGGGGTTAGGAGTTTCAGTTGCGGGTGGTGAGAAATCGAGGGAGATAGGTTTCAGGAAGGGTGAAGCAAGGGGGGATGGTGGTGATTGGGGGAATGAGGTGGTGGGTCGAGACAGGGGAAGTGATGAGTGCTGAGAGAAAGAGGGGGACCAGGAACGTTTCCTGTGTCTTTGTTGCGATTGGTGTGTGTGAGAGGGAAGGGGGGTCAGAGGGAGAGAGGGATAAGGCTTCTGTTCTTGCTAGGGCCAGGCGTGCAGAGGGGAAGGGGTGTGGTCGAGGGGGGTTGATGGTGGAGGTTAGTGGGTAAAGCGGGGGGTGCATGATTGCTGGGCAGGGTGTGTCCGATATGTTAGTGAGGGGAGTGGGTATGATCAAAGTAGGCTGACCGGTGGGGGGGGTCTGGGGATGCAGTGGTGTTAGGGTGGGTGGCTCGCCATCGTGCCCCTCTGGCTTTGTGTTTGGAGAGGGGCTGGGTAGGGGATTAGGTGGAGGGTGGGATGATTTGGGGATTGGGGGCACTTCTAAATGCAAGCTAGGTACACTGTTGGGCACATTTCTAAATGCAGGCTAGGTACGCTATTCGGCTATTGGGCACAACTCTAAATGTAAGCAAGGTACGCTGTTGGGCACACTTCTAAATTCAACTTTGCACACATGGGATATTTAGGCACACATCCAAAATCAGGTTTTCCTCAGAGAGGCTATTAGGCACACTTCTAAATTCAACTTTACACAGAGAGGATATTAGGCAAAATTCTAAATTCAACCAGGGCACACTATTGTGCACACTTCTAAATTCAACCAGGGCACGCTATTAGGCACACTTCTAAATTCAACTTTACACACAGAGGCTATTAGGCACACTTCTAGATTCAACCATGGCACTCTATTGGGCACATTTCTAAAAGCACCTTTGCACAGAGGGGAACATTTAGGCACACTTCTAAATTCAACCAGGCACACTATTGGGCACACTTCTAAATTCAACTTTATACAGCGAGGATATTAGGCAACATTCTAAATTCAACTTTGCACATAGGGGCTATTAGGTACGCTTCTAGATTCAACCAGGCACGCTATTGTGCACACTTCCAAATTCAACCAGGGAACGCTATTAGGCACACTTACACAGAGAGGCTATTAGGCACACTTCTAAATTCAACCAGAGCACGCTACTGGGCACATTTCTAAATGCAACTTAGCACAGAGGGGATATTTAGGCACTCATCTAAATTCAATTTTACACTGAAAGGCTATTAGGCACACTTCTAAAAGCAACTTTGCACAGAGGGGTTATTTAGGTACACTTCTAAATTCAACTTTACACAGTGAGGTTATTAGGCCCACTTCTAAATTCAACGAGGGCACACTCTTGGGCACACTTCTAAATGCAATTTAGCACAGAGGGGATATTTAGGCACACTTCTAAATTCAAACTTTGCACAGAGAAGCTATTAGGCACGCTTCTGGATTCAACCAGGGCACGCTATTGGGCACACTTCTAAATTCAACCAGGGCACGCTGTTGGGCACACTTCTAAATGCAACTTAGCACAGAGGGGATATTTAGGCATACTTCTAAATTCAACTTTGCACAGACAGGCTAATTAGGCACACTTCTAAATTCAACCAGGGCACGTTATTGGGCACACTTCTAAATTCAGCTTTACATAGAGGGGATATTTAGGCACACTTTTAAATTCAACGAGGGCACGCTGTTGGGCACACTTCTAAATGCAATTTAGCACAGAGGGGATATTTAGGCACACTTCTAAATTCAACTTTGCACAGACAGGCTAATTAGGCACACTTCTAAATTCAACCAGGGCACGCTATTGGGCACACTTCTAAATTCAGCTTTACACAGAGGGGATATTTAGGCACACTTCTAAATTGAACGCGGGCACGCTATTGGGCACATTTCTAAATTCAACTTTACACAGATAGGCTATTAGGCACAATTCTAAAAGCAACTTTGCACAGAGGGGATATTTAGGTACACTTCCAAATTCAACTTTACACAGAGAGGCTATTAGGCACAGTTCTAAGTTCCACTGTGAATTTCCTTTTCTATGTACAACTACAACACAGATATGCTATCCTGCACACTTTCTCAAAGCAACAATATCACAGCAATATTGTTAGGTGGGTTTTCTAAATGCAATGCTAGCACAGTATGGCATATTTTAAATAAATAAATATATATAAATATATATATATATATATATATATATATATATATATATATATATATATATATATATATATATATATATATATATATATATATATATTTGTTTTAAATAGAAAATGTTTCAGGGGTAACAAGGGAGACCACAGGGGTAGCAAGGGAGACCTCAGTGGTCACTGGCAAACCCTAAATGACATCTCTGCCTTCCAGACTTTTTACGAGGCCCTATACGAGGACTCGGGAGACGTCAAAGACAAAGAAATGGAAGAGACTGTACCCGACATTGGCCTGCCCACCGTAGAGACAGAACAGCTTGGTGCGTCGCTCCTTACCGCAGGCAAGACTCCAGGGGGGTGGCCTGCCAGCAGAGTTTTAATAGGAATTTGTGGACGAGATGGCCACAAAATTACTCCTAACTCTAGAGGAAGTGTACGAAATTGGGAGACTACCCCATAGCATGGAAGAATCCATCATACTCCCAATTCTGAAACCAGGCAAGGACGGGGAACTTTGTGAATCATACCGTACGATATCGTTCATTTACCAAGATACCCAAATTCCCACGTCAGTTCCAGCAGAGAAACTGAAACGAGTGATTGGGACATTATAACACATGGACCAAACCGGCTATGTGCCCGGGAGAGCAACAACAGGAAATTATTGACAGAACATGGAATTGGCCAGAGGGTTGAGCAGCGGTGGCACTAGATGCCATCAAAGCCTTCGACTTGGTCAAATGGCAGTGGCGATTTGCATCCCTAAGAGAGTTTGCAATAGGGGATACGTTCCTGAGATGGGTGCAGATGCTCTATTCCAGCCCTGTGGCCAGAGTCACACGGCAGATTCGTGGGAGAGCAGTTCACGATACAAAGAGGCACGAAACAATGATGCCCCCTGTCCCCTGCGCTGTATGGCCTTAGAGCCCCTATCAATATTTCTGAGGGGGGAATTCAGGGACACAGGACTTCATGTAGACGGGGTGCATCATGTGATCTTGCTTTACGCAGATGACATGCTGTTATACATGAAACACCCAGAGAAAAATCTGGAGACATACTTAGAGGTGTTAGAGAACTTTGTGAAACTGTCGTGGATCTCGATCAGCAAAGTCCTGTTTATTCCCACTCGCGGGGACGGTGGGGGTTGAGGAGAAATGACTTCCATCTGTGGGATTATAATGGGAAGTTCATACTTTCAGATATCTGGGGGTGGATATTTACCATGTCACGAATGATATGCATCAATACAATACTCAGAGAGAAACGTCTGGACTGGAAGCCTCTATTAAATTCTGGGAAAAGTTGCCCCTGTCAGTGATAGGTAGAAATGCACTTCTAAAGATGGTCGCCTCCCCTGCTTATTATACCATTTTGTAAACGTCCCTTACTTTATACCTAGGGTCTCCTTTAAGGATCTGACCGCGATGATAGGTAGTTTCATATGGGGATGTGAGAGACAAAGAGTAGCCCTGAATGTTTTATACAGAGAATATGTAGACGGGGATTGCGCCTGCCGCACTTCAAACTCTATTATCTAGCAGGACAGCTACAACATGTGGCAGGATGGCTAGCAGATATAGAAATGGTTGAAAATGGACTGATGAGTCCCGGAATAGCCCTGTATCTACTGAAAGAAGTCTTGTGGTTAAGAAAAGATAGGACTGAATATCCCCCGGGTCTCCTGCAGTTAGGTAGGCGGATATTGGCCAGAACAAAGATGATGCAAAAACTCAAGGAGCCTTACTCTCCTCAGATTCTCATGGCAGCCATATATGGAGATGGTAGAGAAGACCTAGCACAGAGTGTGAGGAAAATCAGGTACTAGGGTTGCTATATGACGTGTCAGAAGGTGGACATGCAGTGTCCAGACTATATCAAGGGCTACTAGAAGCATTACCTAAAAATTTGGCCAAAGGGGAAAACACATGGGAATCAGAGTTGGGAAGAGAGGTGACGGGGGAAAAATGGTTCAGAGCGTTGTTATACCCTAAGAAGGTTTTGAGAAACGCAAGACTAAAACTGACGCAATTCTACACACTTCATAGAGTAAATATGACCCCTCAACTGATATTGCGATTCCCTGGTGCAGAAGAGAAGAGGTGCAAGAGGTGTAGCGCAAAGGGGACGGGAATGGGACAGATGTTCTGGTCCTGCCCAGTAATCCAGGTTGTTTGGCTAGGTATGGAAGCTAGATTAAAGAAGGGGGGCAAAACAGGATATGTATGGTCGCCTAAAGCTTGCCTCCTTAGAGTGTATGTCCATCACCAGAGGTCCAGACCAGTGGATAAAATGATAGACTTGGCCTGGGTGATTGCGAAAAGAAGAATCGACATGGCATGGAAGTCACAAGAGAGCCTGCACATAGACAGATGGTGGGAAGATCTGCAAAAAGGTGGTCTATGGTAGAAGCCGCGTTGTGGTATGACGCAATCCAAACAGGGAGAAGGGAAAGCTCAGAGGATATTATGACCTGGAACGCCTTGGTACATGCTCATTTTACCTCGACTGATAACAAACCTCCCTGACTTGTTGGCGGGCACAACAGAACAGTAGTGATACAATCAGAAGAAGGGAGGGATTGTAACTAACCTAGAAGGAGACCGTAAGTCTTTGAGGGATGGTATGCCAGAGAGCTTTCAACAGAAGGTAGACGTGGTTAGAGTTTTAGTTTGGTTGGGGGTTTAGAGTGGATCTTGGGGAATGGGGGGGAGGTGGGGAATTGATGGATGTGATATCAGATATGTTGAACAGAATATTGTACTACAGGTAAATGTTTGGAATACATAACAAACATATTTTATTAAACAAGACAGATCATTACACAACAGACATGGGACAGGGATGGAGTCTTTCACCGCTATGTGGCGCTGGGCCGTTTCACCTCACCAACTGCTCTCTACTATCACCAAGGGGCACTTACTCTTTCCATCAAACCCACTGATGCTACAATCAGGGCCATCAATATACGGGCCTTGCTGTACCCATTGCCGGGTGACAGCAGTGGTTGCTAGTCGTAGTTTCTCTGACCACAGGGGTTTTGTGTCCATTGATATAGGCATGTTGTAATAACATTTGAGTATTATTGGGAACTGGGATCTCTTCTGGAGACCTGGTACCATCCATTTCCACTTAGTGTAATCATTCCACATTCAGCCACTCATTGGCCTAGTGGGAAGTCCTCTAGGAGGCCCACACTAATGAGGGCCTCCTCCATGAGTCCAACATTCACTATGGCTTGCTTAGGTAAGCCCTTGGGATCCCCTTTACTATGGCCCAGCTCCTACACCCAAAACAACCTTGGGTTGGGAGAATGCAGGTGTCCCTGTGTTAGGGGTGCCTGCGCTCTTCATTTTGGTGTGTATGGCTGAACTAATGTTTTGGGGTTTCCCTTCATTCTTTTGGGGACCTGACTTAGAAGAGGAGTGGGTAGGGCCTTTGTCCTTTCCATCCTTGTTACTTTTCTTGTCTGAGGACTTCTCATCTGGGTGTGCTCGCCTGAGCATTTTTCTGGACTTGAGTACTTACAAACCTGTCGGCAGCCTTTGCAAGCTCCCTAGGGTCTGTAATAGACTTATCCACCAGATGCTGTACATCACTTTAAATGTGTCAACATTGTCACCAGACACGCACCAGCTGAGATATTTCAACAAGTGTGTGAATGCTTCAAATGTCTGCCCACTTTTCTTTCCAAGCTCTCCGAAGCTCTTCAGATACTGTTCCGGGGTTTAACAGAACTTTGGAGTTAACTGAAGAATTGCATCAGTCCCTGGTGTTGGTAAATGACTCATCAGGTCTAAAGTCCACAGTACCTCGTCCACCTCCTATAGCTGAAAAACAAGAATGAGCACTTCAAACCAGTAAAAAATATCTTTCCCCACTTCATAAGCCTGCACTAAGTCTTTGAGGATGTGGTGCCAGGGCTCATCTCAGGCACCCTTGTTTGAGCCACCACCACTGCTTTCGCTAGAGGTGGATCTGTTGGACTACTTCTTCTCTTCAAGTGCCAGCTTGTGCAGATCTAGGGTGACCTTGTCCTGCTGGTTTTGTTCCTCCAACACTAGTCTGCTCTCCTCCAGCAGGAGCTTTCTAGCCACTTCATTGTTAAATTGAGGTGGAGGAGCAACAGCTGGGTTTTTCTAACGTAGCGAATTCTCAATTCAGATTATCTCAGAAGCAAACTTTTAGCTCTGATTTCAGGTGCACTTGGGTATCGTCCCCAGGCCAAATAAAACATATAGTTGAAAACAGTAAAGAAGCATGTTGTTGCCAATGGGAAAAGCACATGCACTGTTAATGGAGAAAGTCCTTCAAGAGAGACTTCACTCCTTTGTAAAAAAATGAAATTAGTAATTAAAAGATCCCATATTATACAATAAAACAAAATCCCCAGAACCTGGGTTTATGCACAATTGTTATGACCAAAGGTTGTCAAATGATTTTGAACTTAAAGACTTGTAAAAAACAAAACAAGAAAATGTGAACAAACATTACAGCTTAATTTTAAAAATAAAAATTGAAGTCCAAAAATATAAATTTGATTTTTAGATGCCAACTACATCGTTAACAGCTGGAACAATTACTGGGTCACTTAGAGGCTGTGCTGAGGCCTGGAACCTGCGGGATACTGCACTAGCCCCTGACCTCACTGACACTCTGGAGTGTTGGGAAACCAAACCTGTCCTTGTGAGGGTGGTTGGTGAGAAACACTACTCTGGTTGTCTTCCTCTCCATCTTCCATCACCCCTTTTAGTAGGCCTTCTTCATTCAGGTACACAGGGCCTAGCCCATCCCCTGGAGTCACTTCCCCAGCCACCCTTGCTTCTACCAAAGCGTGGAGGCTGATCAGCAGCTCAGGTTTATTAATCCTGGTGCATTGGGGGAAGTCCCCTCTCTTGACATAGAATGTGCAGGAAATCATTGTTCATGCCTTTCACGGTCTCTATGTCAAAATCCATGATTATGAACAAATACCTAGCAGTGCTCTTCATGTTGCCTGCAACTGTACTTTTATTGTTGGGTGACTAAACTGTGTGCAAGGCTCCAACTAGATCCCACCACTGCCACCAATGTGACAGATCAACTTCTGTGGACCCAGTGGTCCATGGTTAAATATTGTTTTCTAAACAATCAATCAGCCCCACACTCTAGTACACCATTAGGGATCCGAACAAATTAGAATAACAAGTAAATTATAAACCTCCTTGTCCAGTTTTGGTAACATGGATGGCATGGCAGGCTTAGCTCCGAAATGTCATGGATATTTGGTTAGTTGCAACACAGCGAAAATACAATTATTACCCAGTGATAAAAGGGACTGTCCAGTCAAGGTTGTATCAATAATATCTACTTTATTAATCACAATAGACAGTCTAACAACGCTACAAAATACAACCCAATCTGTAAAGGAATGCAGAGGACAGACCGTTTCAGAGAAGGAAAATGGATGCACTCTAGATACTGACAGAAGGGGAGTCAGCATAGTTAATAACCACAACAGCTTGTTATGTTTTCTTGGCTTTAGCACAAAGGGGGAAATGGGTCTTAAAATATCTCTAGGGTCCTTCTGAGAAGGACAAGGGAGACAGAACCACAATGTACCTTGTGCTGTAGATTTTCTTGGTGCTATACAGTGTCAAGTTGGCTTTAGGGTGCTTTGCAAGCTTCTGTGACAGAGTTTGAGATGGGAGTCAGCTGTGGGTATCAGGCAGCAAGACGGTTCGTCGAGAAAAGCTGGTTGAAGGGCTGCAGGCTGCCCTACATGGCAGCTCAGGGTCAGGAATCGGTGTCTCAGTGCTGATCGGAGGTTCTGAAGCACTGGTTGAGATGTCTCAGATGTCTTTAAGCGATGGTGGCTTGAGAACGGTCAGTGTTGGTGCCAGTTGCAGATCATGGAACTCGACTGGCTCAAAAATATCCTTTAAGGCCGACGTTGGTAGATGCTCATCGAGGCACTTCTCCCAGATTCTTCAATGAGGTTGTGTCAACCTTGAAGGTGGACAGCCCACAGCTGTGGAGTGTGCTGCAGGCAGCTGCTTCATCCTTGGTTGTTGTAAAGACTGGTAGGGGGTGTCTGTACTTCTGCTCTCTATATGGTAGAAGAGAGGCACAGAAGACCCCAGCCAAGATTCTCTATTACGGTAGCAATGGACGAGCAATCAAGGCCTAGCTTCTCAGGAGGTGATGCAGGCTGGTTCTTAAGTACAGTGTAGTCCCCAAGCCCCCACAATGGAATGTCCACACACTGTATTGGTTAGAACACAGTCTTTATATAATCAATATTCAAGGTTATGTACACTTATCATAATAACTGACTTTGTACTTAGGAAAATCAACAATGGCAAATATATACAATTCTAAAATGGTACCACCCTTTGTATTAGATCTCATTAAAGTGCATCAACAATACTGTAACAATGTCACACAGATCAATAGAGTGAAACCAGCAATAGAGAGAGGAGAGAAAATAAGATGGTTGAGCAATAGGCAGAATACTGGTCCCTACCACTAGACACAGTTCTGTGTGGAGATCCCCCCCACGTGGGCAACCTGTAAAATAAAGATATAGCACAAGCCCAGTCCATATATTGTTCTGCAAGTCTTATTCCCTCCTATAATGTTTTTACCCCCCCAATGTACCTGGTGGAGTCGAGTTCTTCGAAGAGGCGTCGACAGATCCTTCTTGAGCGACCCCCTTTCAAGCGGGAGTCACGGATCGTCGAGAGGCGTCGAGAAGCGTCGAGGAACTCGGCGTTCGGCGGTGGGGAATCGACGGCCCTTCTTGAATGCCTTCCCTTTCAAGCGGGAGACACGGGGCGTCGAACGTCCGTCGAGAAACTCAGCGTTCGGCGTCGGGGAATCGACGACCCTTCTTGAGTGCCTGCCCTTTAAAGCGGAAGACACAGGTCGTCAAACGGTCGACGGAGAACACGGGTGAACGATGAGGCGGCAGCTTCGTCCGAGCGGTGCTCGTCGGCGTCGGAGCATCGGCGTCCTGCAAGGCAGAGGCGTGCGGGGCACCTCGGTGACAATAGTTCTGGACCGCAAAGATTGTGGAGACGGAAGCCCAGCAAGGGCGTCAAGTCGTTCGAGTCTTTGTGGTCTTCGGGTGGCGGGAAACCCACCTGCAGGTTTCTCCTCGGCGCGTTGGTCGTCCTCGACTTTCTCCGGCAGGATAAAGCGGTCGACGGTGCTGACGAGGGAGTCCTTCGATTCGAGTGTTCTTAGGCAAAGGAGCGGGCGGCTCCGGTCGTCGGCGGCACGGCGTCAAGTGGTCCCCACGGCTGGGCAACACAACTTCGACGGGCCTCCAGCGGTTACACAAACCTGTGAACCCTGGTCGACAGCAATGGACTTCGACGGCAGCGATGTCCGGGTGCTTCACTTCGATCTCCTCGGCGGTCCCGTCTCGGGTCGGCAGCCTTTCGAGGGTCTGTCTTCCAGGGCGCTTCGGCGAAGATGGAGCGGTGCTCGATGGTCCCTCGGAGCACGGGAAGAGGGTGCCTTACCAGGTCCTCACTCGGGTCAGTCTTCGACGATTTCAGCAGCCTTCGGATCGGTCGAAGCAAATGCAACAGCAAGTCTTCTTCTTCCAGCTGGACGTCGAGGATCAGCAGTTCCAGTTACTCTTAGAGTGGAGACTCAACTCCAGAACGCTTCTGAACGCTTCTGAACGCTTCTGAACAATTACCAGTGGTGAGAGGTCCCCAGATATACTATTCTGTCTCTCATCCACACTGCTGGCACACACTCAGCAGCCAATCATACAGAAGGGCATTCATGCAGTCAGTCAGCCAATCAGGCACACAGTGCATTCAGGCCACACTCCTCCCTTTCAGACACTCACAACAAGGAATGTGGATTGGGACAAGTACCCAGCCATTCAACACTACACACTGCATTCAGGCCAGTTTCGGGCAGGGCTGTCTCAGTCTGTGTCTCTCATGCCAGAAACCAGACAACCACAACAAGGAGTGTATATTGGTCACACACTCCATTCACCCAGGTCCCACCCACAGGAGGTACCCACAACATACAGTCACTGGGAAGGCTCCAGTCAGTCTAGCTGGGCCTTCACAACAACACCATATATAGAACTTCCACCCAACAGCCAGTCAGGGGGAAGGGACAGAGTCAGGGCTTCCCAGGACTTTCGGAAACAAGGTAACGGGCAATAGAGAGCAAGAGGCCACAGGGGCCATCTTGTTTCCTATCAGGAATCAACTGATCCCAATGGCCGGGCCTGGGTATCCCAAAATGGAGGACACCCAGAGCACCTGTCAAATTCAGCATGGAGCTGCCACCAGCCCATACCCTGCTCTGTGGGCCACCCACAGGTGCCCAAAAACATACACTAGGGGCACAGGGTTGTACCCCTACCCATGGGTGCCATAAGGGTATCCCATGGGTCTGTTCACCAAACCAAAAGAGAGAGCTGCACTGCCAGGAGTCCCACATGGACTCCTGGGCAGAAAACATGACAGAACACACAATAAAAAGCAGTAAAGGACAAGGATTCAGAGGCCCTGTCCCTCTGATGCATTTCCAGCATCACAGTTGTAGGTTCAGAGACTTTCTGGCACTCCCTACCCAGGAAGCTTGCTGCAGAGCCTAGCAGGGCACTCTGTGTGCTGGCTGGCTACCAGTTCTGGAGCGGCTGGAGGGTCCTTTGAGTTCCGTATCTGCCTCTGTTCCCTGCGATATGTTAAGGAAGGGGTTTTACTTCCCTCTTTGGATGCTCCTGGCCTTTATTTACTGGCGGAAGCTGTAAGGCAGACTGCACCTTCAGCCAGGGTTCAAGGATGGGTTCTTCTTGTTGCTTATTGTGAAGCATTCAGATGATCTGCCTGAAGAGGGGCTCCAGCCCTCTTTTAAATCCAAGTGGGCCCCAGTGATGGGTGTAGGCTAAGCCTACCTTAATGAACCAATCTGGGGTCCCTATCAACAAACTCCTGCATATGTGAGGTTATAACCAGAGTGCTTTGCAACAGGAAAGGTAAGGGGGTGAAAACAGGAACAAGGTGTGCTCCAGAACTAAAATAGCAGAAACCTTCTCTCAGCAGAAAGATCTCTGGTCACACTCCCTTGTGATACTAAGTCCCACCATCTTCCTGTCTGTTGTTGGTCAAAGAGTCTCTCTGGTTAGTGGTCCTCTCTATGTGGTCCCTGTTAAAGCGGCAGGTCTCCATTGAAGCTGCGTCGAGACCAGACTCTGGCTCCTGCAAACCACATTCCCGTACCTTATGAATGGGGTCCCTGTAGCGTGGTAGCTTACTGTAAACAGCAGTCCCAGACATGACAGCTCACTGTCATTGATATGAGGGCAGGAGCTGGCGTCAGGTTGACACAGTTAGAATGAAAGTTTGTTGGGTTTCTTGTCTCCTTTGATAACCACTGCAGCAAGGCCCCATGTGGGCCTGTGTGAAGTAACCACTATTGGTATGTTAATCGCTGCCACCAGTTGCAGGCCCTGACAAAAGAGCAGGGTGGATAAATGGAACCTTTGTTAGTTGGTCAGGCTGGCCATGGCAGGGTTGAAGGTTGGTCTTCCCCGTTTCTAGAGATAACATAGTGAACTTTTAGCTGTCACATTCCAACTAAATATGACAGGGCGACTGTCCGTTGGGAAGACATAAGGAAGACAAGTAAGCGATCTTACTAAGTATGGTACATTCCGATCATGAAGGTCACAGAAAAGGAAGTGCGTGGGGGGGGCAATAGGGACCAAGTGCCTGTAGGCTGTGTCCACCCAGAGTACACGGGTCAATGCGTGTTTCGTGGTGTGAGCATAGGAAAATGTGTGTGGATTAGCCCCACACATTTTCCTGAGGTTGATCTACCATTATTCCATTTAATTACACACTTCAAAAACCCCAGTCAAGCGCATGCCCACCATGCGGATGGTCGTATTTTTCCCAGAGCCAAACGAGGACCTCAAAATTATTTTCCAAGTGGCCCCATATTGCAGTTTCAGCAAGTCCAACCCTTTTTCTATGAGAACATTTGGAAATACAATAGGTGATCCCACAAAAGAGCCCCAGGGTGCAGTGTCAACTTGCCAGAGTTCCCTATAGATGAGACCACCCCTGTTAATGCCCCATGCTCTGCCAGCGGGTTTCTATCTTTCGATGTGTCCGCGGATTACAACTCATCTAGGAGGATTAAAACAGAGATGCATTTTCAGAAATAAGGATTCTTTAATGTCCCAGGTATGCTTTTCTGAAGGTGGTGATACCAATTACAAAAAAATAAATATTCCACCCTCTTCATGTGCAATCCGGAATAATTCGGATCAATTTGTAGAAAACTGAAAGCCAGCCAGGGATACCCTGTCGAATTCACGAGGACTTGAGCTGCTTGGTTCAGAGCTCCAGTGATGCTAAATGTGAGTGGTATTCGTCCAGAGGCTCCATGTGGCAGCACCAACTGGGATCCACGGCTGCGCTTTTTGAAGCAAAGAACCAGTTTTAGAAACCCTTTTTCAAGGAGACCATCTTGTAAGGCACCCATGCCAGTGGTAAATATGATTGCTAAAATGTTCACTTTATCTCATGTTTAAAGTTTCTTTTCAACATTTCTTTTTCCCAGTGGTTTTCGGTCCATGTTACAGTGAGTTCTGGACAATCAGGGTAAGTAGTTGAAGTTCCCCCAAACTTGAGTTTAGTGAAAAACTAAAACGGATTTGATCTCCATGTCCTGCCATGCCACTCTGATGAAAGCTCTGCATGGTTTTGATATTAGCATCCAGATCTAAGCCAATCTCCTCTCCATGATTGGCCGTGGCCCAGGAAACCGCGGAAGCCATATTGACTGACTCATGATTGAGAGCAATCTGTCACCCGCCCGTCCAAGTCATTGAACGGTTAACTGAATCGTTCCAAGGCAGCAGACTCAGGGAAGTAACTGTTCCAAGATCCGTGCAATTTGTGGAGCAGCCACTACCCGACGGCACTGGGCAAATATGGAACAGCACCAAGTATGTACTCATTGTTTCTCTATTTGTTAACGTGAGACAGAAAGGCAGGGACATTATCAAGAGTGGATAAGAGTATTTATCCATCCCTCCTCCTGGTAGACTTGGGTTTCTTTTCTTTGCTGTTGGGATTGATAAGGAAATTCTTCAAATTCACTGTGATTATTTCCTCCACAGTCTTTACCCGGCTGGCTGCTCGTGGCACAGAAGGATTCTGTCTGGAAGGGGAGCCATATGCTAGGAACATGACAATGCCCCACTGGGCACCTTAGGAAAAATGCAATGCTTTCTGATGTTCTAAGTGGTCACTTAGAGAAGTGGATGACCAACTAGGTCTCAACAGGACCCCTGCTTAGCACTTCAATTGGCCATTGCAATGCAGGTCAGTGGGCAGTTAGGGATCCGCCTGGTCTTTCAGAATGTTCAAATCATGCCCAACCTGCATTACTGTGCAAGTACAACAGCGAGAAGACTGTCCTTAACCAATAGGATTTTTGACAGGTTGTTCAAGATGTTTCACCCAGGTCCCAAAATTTAAAATCCCCAGATACTCTGAATTCTGACCATCTCTCACGTGCACTCGGCGGTGGCGTGCAATGAAGGGAGATCAAGTTCTTGGAACTAGGATGTGGTGAGACCCCAGAGGGTTTGATTGGTTGGCCTCTAGGTTTATTTGAATGGATTGCCCTCATTTCCAGTCATGGACTCAGGTGGCAGGTAATATGAGTGATGGCTGAACAAAAATTCCATCCATGATACTAAGTTTTCCAGTACTTCTGTAGTACCTTTGCCACACTGAGGCCGCTTATAAGCATTAACAGTCATCCTTAACATTGAGGATACGTTACCGAAGCAACGTCATTGCTATATTGTTGGGTTTCATTTGTAGAATGCCAATAGGGTATGGTAGGAACAAAGTGCATTTCAGGGTCTCCTTGACATGGGAGTTATGCGCGGGTGATTTAGTATACATATAGAGCTAATAACACAGTATCTTGTTCATAGAGTGCATGCAGAGATGCAGATATGGTTCTTCAATGAGATCTCTCTATATGATGTCCAAGGGGGGAGTGAGTGAACACAGGGTTGAAAACAGGCTGTTACCATGGTAGAGTACTGCAGAACCATCATGAGAAAAAGCAGGACTTCATGGCCCCTTATGGTATCAATATTGGGTCTCCAAGGCATGACAACACGTTGCCCACTACAGGACTGCAATGGGATCAAGGGATGAGAAGATTCTGCCCATATGAGACACCAATAAAGAGTAGTCAATAGATCAAAATATTGTTCCCCATAAGGTTTCATTATAGGGTCTCCGTGGGACTAAGGGCTGAGAATATGGTGCCCTCCCGAAGGGGAACTATTTGGCCAAATCAGGATCATTGATTGAGTGTTTATTTATTATGCGCTTATACAACATTGTTTCAAAGTGCAACCATGCATGGGAGGGGAAGACGTAAGGAAGACAAGCTAAATCGATCTTACTAGGCATGGGACATTCAGATCATGCAGGTCACAGAAAAGGAAGTCTGTGGGGTGGGAGGGCAATGGGGACCAAGTGCGCCCAGTCCCATCAAAACATGGGTTAGTGGAGGGAGATACCAATCTCATGAGTAATAATCTAAGTGCAATAGTGTTTTGGCAAGTGCAAGGACCGGGGGCAAGTGCAGGAACCTGGCGAAGAGACTTTGGGAGCCGTGGGTCTCTGAAGGTACACCAGGCTGCCAGTCAGTGAAACTGAACGGAAGTAGAGGAGAGGAATGACAGAGCAGAAAGAGGTGGTTACCAGGGAAGAGGGAGAGAGAAGGAGGAGGTGAACACAGCATGGCGCTCCTATGAGTGGACACTATATGGCCATCAATGGATGAAAACCTGGCACCTGCCTGAGATAGGACTATAGGGTTTTCAAAGGAGGAGAACGCAGTGTATCATAGAGCTACCAGAAACATGATGCCCCAGGATATATCACTTTGTGGCACCCAAGTGTTTCTGATATGATGCCTCGTATGATAGAGTGATGGAATCTCTAAGTAATTCCACCAGTGATAGCACTTGACATTGTTACGTGCCCTTCCAATGGCTCACAGCTTTTCCCTCTGACTAGTGGCAAGTGCATAAACTAAGCGCATCGCTCTTCAGCTATTGTCTAATCGTGTGGACTCCTGCAAGACTCACTGTTTGATCAGTGCCTATAATGATGCTCATTGGCAAAAAGTGATAGGGGAAGGCTGTCAGCCAGTGGAGGGATGCTTCTCCGTGTGATAGTTATATCACAAGGGGCATTAATGAAAATCCACAACATCCGTAATCTCACCTATGATGCATGTGCTGTTAACAGCCTATCCTACCTATGTATTAGAAAAATCAAGAATTGGAAACAAGGGAACATTCAGACAATCGGGCATAACAAAAAAACATCACCACAATATGTGCATGTCAGAACATGCTGCTCCCATTCAGATCCATGCACCGAAAGCTGAGCTTGTGGAGAGCATCCATGGTTGGGTTGGCGGGGGACCTCAACCTGCCAACCATCCTCAGTGCCATTAACCCGAACACACCAGTAAAGAGTCCATCTTCAGGTGCCACACCGTGAATTAAAACTGGTTACAACTCATGAATCTGGGTGATCTAATGTTACCTCCTAATATTTTCGTCTGGGCCCACAGTAAATCTGACTATTGCAGTGGCACCCCCACCCTACCCACCCCCCAGCGAATGCACCCCACTATGGGCTGGAACAAAGTTTGTGTAGTTGGGCTGAGTGGTATGCCGGGTCCTACCATCAGCCCCCTGTCTTTCTGCCCTACTGCCTCCGAACTCTTTTGCACCAGACCACCAACTCTAACAAGTAACAGCTGCAGTCTGACCCATGCCTTCTTTCCCTCAATATCGTAATACAATACACAAGAGATAGCATGATGTCCCAATGAGGTCCCTCCAGTAGACAGCCATACGAACATGGCCCCACATTGGATGAGACAGTATGAGAGGGTGAGCGGGATCACAGGATATGTCCAAGAACGCTCAGGACATAGTATAATAGGGTCACCCTAGTGCCCAAAAATAAGGAGAAAGCAGGAAAGGGTGAACTGGGAGGACAGGGTAAGAACAATGGGGCCCCATGAGGTAGCAAAATACGGCCCCCATATCCTGATAGGGTCCTCATGGGGCAACGGATAAGAGCATGGACTCCCCATGTAATATTAAGAGACGATGCATATGGGACCAATGAATGGGAGCAAGCGATGTCTTTGAGATTGCTCTATGGGGCCCCCAAGGGCCCAGGTGCTGAGAATACAGAGTGACCTGCATATTTTACTTTGGGATTACCAACTCAAGAGGTATGTTGTTTCCTTGATACAGCATTATGAGGTCACCAGGGGCTGAGTAGAAAGTGATACATTAAATTACAATATAAGGTCAAAAAAGGATAAAAACATACTATTCTTTCCCCATAACATTGCAACATTGCATGGAAAGGTTTCCACTGTGATACAGATGAGAAATTGGACGACCCCCCCCCCCCATGATACGATACCACAGGAACACCGTAGGACTAGGAAATGAGGACGCGGCGCCCCCTTAGTTAGTCCTGTGACGCCACCATTGGGACAAAGGACAGAGAGCATGGTTCACCCAAAGCAATACCACTATGGGCCACCAACTGATGAAAAACTGGCGCTCTCAATTGGTGGGAAAAATGTTCGACTGCAAAGCGAAACGTGAGTAATTGGCACTGGTATCCACTTCCGCCCATTCTGCGAAATTAACATTACGGTTCCACTGCCGCTGAAATTTCGCCTGGTTGTGTGCGGTTTCACGCAGAGCATGGTGTTTCGTTTCCATGTTGGTTTCGTGCAGCAACACGAGAAACTTTGTGCAGGTTTTTCTGTACTGGGCTCGTTTTGTGCAGCAGGACAAGAAACTTTGCGCAGGTTATCGATTCCTGCTAGGTTCACGCAGGACACGAGAAATGTTGTGCAGGTCTTTTGAAATCTGTGCTGGCTTCGCCCAGGGACAGAGGAACTTTGTGCTGCTCTTTTTCAATCCGTGTTAGCTGTGCGTAGTGACATGAGAAGCTTTGCACGGTTTTTCACGATCAATGCTAATTTCATGCAGCGACATGAGAAAGTTTGCGCAGGACTTTTTTTCAATTTTCACTAAGTTCGCGCAGTGGCACGAGAAACTTTGTGTAGTTGTTATTTTGATGCATACCAGGCTTGGGCAGAGACACAAGAACGCTTGTGCTGCTTGTCGTTTCAAACTAGGCTCGCGCAGTTGCACGAGAAACTTTAGTCCTCTCTTTTTTCGATTCATGCTGGGTTCGTGGGACGTCACGAGAAACTTTGCATCGCTCGATACCCGGGGTTGGCGGAACAGCAGATTGGGGCGAAGCAGAACGAAATCAGACAGAGTTCCTTTCTGTCCGTGGCAGAACGGAAAATAACAATTTCGCCCAGGCCTTGACCATGAGCAAGATCAAATCATTGCTGGGGTCAAGTGATGTGACCAAGGTGTCCCACGAGATAGCACTTTAGTGACCCCCTGTGAACAAGGGCTGTGTAGGGATCGGGGTGTGCTTTATGTCTTGCAGCTATGAAGAGTGTTGACAGCGTAGCCATAGAAAGCAACACGTTTCTAATTTTCCGGGCGGAACAATTAATAGCCAACGCCAGCCAAAGCAAACAATGTAAAGCGTGTTTTGACTAAATCTACATTGAAAACCTTTCTTTGGAAAGTTGCTGGCTTTTACCCCAGGCATGAACCTCTTTCCCGGCCGCGCGGCCATTGTTACCTCGGCAGAACTTCCCCGCCTTATCTCCATGCATTTGCTCAGACCCTCCTTAAGTCAATGAGCTCTCATGTTTCCCCCTGTTCTTTGGGGATTTTATCGTGCTGGCACGAGATATGATTTTGAGAAGTGTGAAGCCGTTTTATGAAAAGGTGTGGGGGGTGCTGTGTTACTTTGAGCAAGTGTACACTGTGCATAAGTGACCGCCTATCGCTAAAAGCTCTGGAAGGGCCAGGGTTGGTGTGACCTTACCCGATAACGCAGCCGATAGAGGCGCGAGAAACAAATGTCACTGCTGGGAGCTGAAAGCTCTTTTCATAAGACGCCTCACTCGCGTGCGACTGCGTGCTGGACTCTGCCCACACTTCCAAAGCGCCTGCGCGGGCACCTGCAGGAAGGGCTGACGTCATTACAGAGCTCCCAGATTGCCCAATTCCATGCGTGGCAAAAGCCATCCACTTCTCTTCATTTCGTCCAGTTTTTGATTTTTGGCTTACTGCACAAAAACCCAGACTCATTTAAAAGTCGAAAAGGTGACAGGCCAAAGCTTACAATTAAACGCTTACCTGGCTCCATGGCCTTACAAAATAAAGACATATTTCAAACAACCAATTAAATAATTAAACATTCTCATTTTTTACCCAACAATTAAATCATTAAATAAAGCCATTTCCTCCCTAACTATCCCTTGGACCCTACCGTCTCCTTACCCCTTTTCCAGGCGTCCCGCTTTCTCCCCGGGGCCATGCCCCTCCAGGCTCAATACCTGTTCCGCCGAGGTGGCCCGATTGTGCAAACAGCGCCAACCCATCCTTTCCCGTGTCATTCCCCCATTGTGCTTCCCTCCCCCCACATCAAAAGGGGCCATGCCCCCGCACCAGAAAAACCCTCCCCCGAGGTGTTCTTTCTGCCCCACCCCCCCACCAATTGTCCTACCTCCAACTCCTCAACCAATCTCCCAACCAAGAGCTCAAGTCCGCCAGATGATTGTTCCCCAAAAACCGGAAAGTTTACCCATCCTCTCTAAATCTCATCAATCCTTCCTAAACCATCTCCTTATGGTCCAAACCTGTCTGCCACCGATGTACAAAACTCTACCATCTCTCTGTTTATCCCCTTCCTTGCCCGCTCTATCGGACCCTCATTTCTCGCTCCCCTCCCACTGTCTGTGGCAAACACTTAGTTCCCCCTACCATTGCTTGAGGCCACACTTGTCGGACCCATAACCACAAACCCTTTTTATTTTCCTAAGAAGTGCCACACCCTAATCACTTACCAGATCATTTTCCCCACCAAGACTAACCCCCCCGTCTGGAGGCCCATAACTTTCCCTCAACCCAGCCAATTTAGGAAGCAACTGATCCCAGCCCAGTCCCCCAAACCCGTACCATCTTACCACAACATCTTTATAGTTGCACCCCAGTTGCCTGCCAACAACCCTTTTCTCAGCTTCTTTCCCCGCCCACTAACCCTAGAATGCAAAAAACCCAATTTTTGACATCTGACCGGACCTCCTAGCAGCATCTGAAAAAGAAATTACAAAATCACTTACAAATCAACAACATCCTAATAAATGCAACACTCCTGCTACCTATGAAAAATTCTATACAGACATCCCGTTTGCCCCGGTCCCTGACATACCCTTTGTATCTCCCTTACTTCCAGCGTCCCAAACTTTGCACCTACTACTCTGAATAGCGCAGCTTGCTACAGATGCTGCACCCCTCCTAAATGAATGAGTTCCAACCTCCTAACCTTTCCCACACCACTAGTAACACCACCTCAGTACCCTATCCTTCCTGGTCATCTCAATATCCCTTTCCGGAAACACCCCCGGTCCTCCCCAGTCTGGCCCCCTACATTTCACACCTTTCACCTAACCTTTAAACAATCAACCTAAACCCACTTCGCCCCCTTTTTCCTCTAAATTATTACCCTCCTGCTCACCCTTGCCCCCCCTCCTTCCATCACCTTATTAATTTGGCCCTGCGTTGCCCCCCCTGCACTGGGGGCCCACGTGCACCCCCGTCCATGCAGGCCCTTTACTTTATTACTCCTCTCACCACTGCACCGGGGGCCAAACCTGCACCCCCGTCCATGCAGTCCCTTCCATATAACTAAACCTCAAGCTCCTTGCGTCCATTACCACCTGTTTCCCACCTGCACCAGGGGCCCTAGTGCACCCCCGTCCATGCAGGCTCTTTTTCTGCCTTACTCCTCTCCACCGCTGCACCAGGGGCCAAACCTGCGCCCCGTCCATGCAGTCCATTCCACATAAACTCCTCTTCCAGCACCTTGCTTCGTTGGTCCACTTTTTTTCCCCAGCTGCACCAGGGGCCTTAATGCACCCCCGTCCATGCAGACCCAACTCATCACTTCCCCTTGCTGCACCAGAGGCGCTCCCGCACCTCCGTCCATGCAGCCTGAAGCTTACTCACCTTGTCTTGCGGCAAGCGTGAGGGCTTCGCCACCGTCGTCTATGCCCTCCAAACCACTGCCACCACCCCTTAACAATTTCCACAGTTACATCCACCTGCGGCCCTCCCCTACCTACGCGTCATCCTCTTCACCCTTCTCCTACCCCTTTCAAGTCGCCCCCAAAAACCTTTCATTAAACCTTGCGCCCCCCCCTCCTTTTACTATAAACTGAGCCCGGCCTACCAGCACACCCCAATTTACCTGTCATGCGGTCCTTCCCCCCCACCTCCTCGCCCTGACCCACTGTCCCCTGCCTGCAAACAATCTGTAACCGGATGCCGACCCGCACACCTGCTGCATTCGTGTTTAAATTTGCACATCCACCTCGTGCAACCTTCTTTATTGAACGCCCAACATGCTGTCGAGGGCTGTCCTCTGCCTCCTACCCCCACCCCCTCATGGGCGGGGTGACCAAGAAAGGGCTGGTAAGGCACAGGCAGCCCACTTGCTGTGTGCAATGTCGGGGCAGGCCTCGTTGGAGCCATCCATTGCAGCCAAAGATCCATGTCTATCTCCCCCCAGACCCCTCGACTGTCCTCCGCCATTCTCGCTCTGAATTCCTCGTCATAGCGTACCCAGGCAAAACCCCCAAAACTAGTGAAAGCCTTCCTAATTACGTCCATATATTTAAGCAGGGCCACGCAACGCTCCGGGAATTTTTCCCAAATATACACTGGCGTAAATGATAAATGCCGACGTCCAATTCTCAATAGTCACTGGGACCCTTGGGCGCGAAGCCAGTTCCCTCTCTTCTTCTTTTGACCCCTCCTTTGCTCTCACTTCCCTATGGAGCAACTTAAAAACATCTACAAATTCCCCCACCTTAATCTTCTCCCTGGTCGCTGCCATCAAGTGCGCTCCCAACGGTTTTGTTATACCCCTGTATGGCAGTCTTTTCTCCCTGCCCTTCCCTTCAACCTCCTTTTCCTTTTCAACTTGCCCCTCGAGCACCAATGGCTCCACCACCTTCTCCGTTTGACTTTCCACTGAGCAAATGCCCTTCTCATCCCCCAAGGCTCCAATGGCCTGTACACCAACTTCTTTCTTCACCCCTTGCAGTCCAGATCCTTCATTTCCCGTCCCCCTTCTCATGTCCCCTCTCTGCCATGCAGATGACCATTCCCTTTCCCACTCACCTCTTTCCACGCAGGCCGTCTGCGGTCTGGCGTCCACACCGATGCTCCTCATCTCTTTACTTAGAGGGATCCTACTGCGGGGACAAAACATGTCAGCAGCCTCACCCAGCCATCCGTTCCCCCGACCTCTTGCCCCCCGACCACCCTGCACCTGCCTTTCCAGATCCCACCTCAAACTTCTTCTCTCCTCCCCCCTTTCCCTTACCGCCCTGTAACCTTCTATCTCCATTGCCCCACATAATCCTCCCATCCAACTTCATCACCCCTTAAATACCATTGTGGATGCGAGCTCATGCCTGAGTTGAGTTGATCTTCTTCTTGAGAGCCCGGGGCGTCCGCCCCGCCACTCCTTTGACGTCTTCTCGGTAGGGGCGCGGAAACACCTGCCTTGTCCTCTTCTCTCGGGCGAGGCGTTCTGTCATCCACCCTGGAAACCTCATCGCTAGGGGCCGTGCTGCACCCTCTAGGCTCTCCTCGCGCCGACCGAGGAGGGGCCATTCCTAAACCCTCTCCATCCTCTTGAACAGCGGGGGCTGCGCAGTGCCCTCCACCCCCACGCCTCCTAACCGGGGGGGCGTTCTGCGCACCTCCCTAACCTCCTCCATTGATGGGGACCTCTCTCTCCTTCTCCCACCTGCACTCTCATGCAGGTATTTACCCCCTTTTCCCCTCTGCCCTGTCGCCCCCTTCTGCACCCCATCAACCCACTACCGTGGTTCCCTTGACCCACCCCTTTCTGAGCACTCCTAACATTCCCTAGCTCCCCTCGGCCATCATTGACTCCATCCATCCCTGGACTCCCCCCCCTCCGAAATCATTTCACCCCTGGACGCTCTCCTGACGATCTCCCTCCTCATCTTCCTACCCCTGGATTACCAAATCTCCCCTCTCCCCGCCGCAGGGGTGCAAGCCACCACTGTCGTGAGAGCCCCATCTGCCGCCGCTCTGCGCTGCGTCCTACCACCACCTAACTCCCCTTCCCCCGTGACCTCACCAACCGCCCCTTCCAATTGGGCCTTAGATGCCAAGCTAATAATTTCCAGGACCTCCCTCAGAGCCCTACCCTCAACCAGACCCTTCTTACTTGCTCCCTGGCCCACCATCGTGCACCACTAGTCTGATAGCGCACTAAAATATATATGCCCCTTTGCCGCTCAACTAGCTAACTACGCCCCCGAGCCGGAACCTACACGTGGACCAGGGACCCCTGTCAATGGGAGAACCAAAAAACAAATTGGGCTATAAAACTAATAACCCTAAAAAGAGTTAATTAACTCTATATTAATCCCTAAATTAGCTGGCTTGTAATTATAATGAAAACATCCTTTATTTTTTTATTTTTTTACTTACCCCCACCTCAACAATACCCCTTTCCTGAAAAAAAAAAAAAATAATCCTCCCCTAGCTCCTACCCTGCCCCAAGAGACAATAGCATCCAAAACCCAGGAGACCACAATCACTGGAGCAGCAAACAACGTGTTACACTGCCCCCAGGAGGCTAGAGAGCCACACCGCACCTAAAAGGCCGGAAATAGTGACACGGCGCCTTTAAGAGGACCGCACTGCCCCCTCTGCCTTGATGCTGCTACCGCGCGTATGAACGCAATGAAAGCAGCAACAAATGGATCCCGGCTATGAATAGCCTAATGCCACACACGGACCCAAAAAGGACCCTACGAAGAGCTGCACCTCAAACCCCCAGAGAGCCTGGCACCTGCAGTACACCCAGTCCCAGCCCCAAACCCACACTACTCCCAAACCGAAAGGAAAGACGTGCTGAATAAATACCAGCACAGTGGCTAACCCGCATACACAAGAACCAAGCAGAGGCAACAGGAAGCAGACGGCCTAACGGCACCTTGCATCAACAGGTAAATGGAGGTACCTTATCTAGGGTACCTCCGAAGAAATTATTATAATTATTTGTATTATTTTATATTTTATTCTTTTTAAACTAACTGCCTACCCGACCCTAGCATTACACTACACCACTCCTCACTTCACCTAAAACGCCCCCACCAGGCCCGAAATCAGGGAAGGCTCGGGAGCAGGCGACAGGGCGGGACAATCACCAAGTCCAACCGTCGCCAGTTTCCTTTACTGAAGAAGGCAAATAGCGTTGACAAAAATATAGTGGGGTTGGGTCCCTGAGTGCCTCCTGTTTTTTAATATTAATCAAGTCAACATTGATCCTACCAACCGTAGCTAAGTTCTCTCTATTGTGTTATGTTAAGTTGTCCTGTACCACGCACCGTTGCAATTGGCATAGTCTCCAGGCGCTCACGTGGTTCTGTAAGTGAGTGGTTTGGGTAGGTTAGTGAGGGAAAAGAGAGAGTAGGATAGAGGTTGTGCTTTTCTGTTGGTGCTTGAAGAACCAGGAGGAACTGGCGTCTGGTGCCGGTCTTTCTAGGTGTCTTTGAATTGTGTGGGCAGCGCCTAGCGATTGAGTATCTGTTTGCGGCAGTTCATTTCATGGTGGATGTGCGTGTTGTGTGTTTACGTGGGAATTACACCGATCCAAGGATCGTGTGAGGTAAGTGTGGGTATGCTGGAGAGGAGTTGGAAGCAGGGGGTTAGTAGTTGGTGACTTTCCTTCAGTCCCTATTGGTATCGCTGGCAGTCTCCATTTGTGTTGGTCATTGGGAGTTGAATAGCCATTTTTACATTCATTTTCTAGGGTGAGGGGGTCTTCTGGTGTTCTTATTTCCTTTGGTATTGTGTTTTAGAGGTTAGCAATTAGACTTGAGAATGCAGTTCCTCTGAATTTCCTTTTTTGTATTGTTTCTTTCTATTTGGAGGTCATCACTTGATCTTAGGTCTCTTCCTGGTTGGTAGCGGGTGATCTTGTCCTGGAGAAATTCGTCTCTGGGTCCATGTAATGGTTTGTGTGCAATGCAGACGGTGTTGAATGTAATGCTTTTTTTTTACTGGGAGCCAATGCAGGCTTCTCAGAGCTGGTGTGATGTGGTCTTGTCTGTTTAATCTCATGAGTATCCTTGCTGCAGTGTTTTGGATGCATTAACGTTCTTTGGTGAGCCTCTACTTTGCCCAATCTTGGTTACAAGTACTGGCTCTAGGTGGCATGTCCGCTAGTCTGGTTCAGTCGCTAGGAACATCCTGGGCAGTTTCTTCTCTTTATAAGAGCATGTTAACAAAACCAACTCTGCTAATTATTAATAATTCTTGTGTATCATATGAAACCTTCTCTGGCCTAGGAAGTGTTTCCGCAATGCAGCTATGGCACGGGCCAAGCACCCGAGGACAGAAGGCAAGTCAATGGCGATCTGCCCAAGTGTGAACAGTTGCTGAGAATTACCTATTGTCTGCGGCTTGCCTGTCAGCTATCAGCGTTTGGCGGGTGACACCCGTGATAGAGTCAGTTTCCTCACCCGTCATTCCCCTTACCCGTCGATGGGTGTCAATGGAGAGCACATCCGCAAAAGGAGAATCTTCTTGTTTCATCCGCCCTTTCATTTGAAAAGGTTGACAGGGATTCTGTGGAGCTAGCAACTGGGCAAGGGCCAGAAAGCATTCGAGTGACCTGGAAGTAAACACCCTACCCAGATATGAAAACCTTTGAGCCAGAAGTAACGTTCCACACGGGAAGCAGTTCTGTGCTCAGTGATCATTGCAAGAAGGAGCCAAAATGGTGAATAAGTGTGATTGGATCATCCTTGAGCTCATTCTTGCCAACCTTCTTTGCCCAAAAGTGGAAGAGTTTTTAAAGTTTCAAAAATATTATTTACAATAACGATGACATCACAGGGAATGACATTACATGACCTTTGCCAGTGAGTGATCCTTCTATTCCCAGCAAAGAGCATCAAACTTACGAAAGGCCTTAATATAGCAATGCCCAACACACCTGATGGACCACCAAACACACTGGCAATATTCATGATCTTCTTGACAACCTGTATTTCCACCTCCTCGCCATCACTGGTACCTGGTTCATGGCTCATTGTACAATGTGCATTGGTAGCCTACTGCCACATAGCTAAAATCTACTGGTAAACAACAGAGCTTTAAAGCCCAGAGGGGAACGGTTTAGGGAGAGCAGCATTCATTAACCAGGCATAGATACTGAAGGTTGTGGTCACCATCAACCCTACAACTACTTACAAAAGCCTACTTTGCACCTGTCGTCTTTAACTCCAAAACAATTATATACTTTGTATTTACCCACAGACCCCTGCTGGATGTGAATCTTTCCTTAAAGAATGGGCAGATTTCGTCACCAGCAGACAAAGCATCTCAGATACATTCCTGCTCATTGGTGACCTCGACCATCACCACATTCACCTTCATTGATTCCTTGGAAAGCCTGAACCCCACACTCCTGTAAACACCTGCTACCCATGTGGGCGTTCACACCCTGGGCATGCTCACCACTTCCAACCTCCCTCACTCTGACTCTAGTGTAACCCCACTTCTCTGGACAGAACAACACATGATCCTCACTAGGTGGCCTAGAAACATCACAAGGGTTGAACATCAGACCAAAAATGTCAGAGTCCCCATTCTAACCCGGCCAGGTAATCAGGTCACTGCTCTAAATCTGGATAGTGACCTAGTACCAGAGACTATCATGCGGAACTTCGACAAAGACATCGCCAAAGTTCTGAACACCCTTGCCTCTTTCTTTCTGAAATCTCTGAAATTTCCAACAAAGTCAATCAATAAGTGGTGCAGTGGCAAAATAGCCCTAATCAAAAGGGCAACTCAGAAACTCAAATGCAAATGATGCAAAACAGATGTGAAATGGGTAAAACCAGAGGATATCATTATGCTATCATCAGGAAACAGAAAGCCCTCATGCAAAGTCACATATTCCTTGCCCATAACAAAGCATCATTGGTCTTCAAGCTCTGAAAATAATTAAAAACTTAACCCAATGTTGCTCTTTTCCTCTCACAATTCAACTTGCAGATCACCTGGCAACTCTGCTTCGGAGACGGGTTTAATATTCGAAACATCACTACATTTCATTCCAGATCTAACAACCACCGAACGCCAATACACGCTTCAACAGCACTTTCAGCTCTTTCAAGACAATCATCCCTGAAAACATCATTGTTGTGATTCTAGGGATGGCTGCAGTGATGGCTCTTAAACATCTTGCATTTAAGGCTGTTTATTAGTGCAGAACAGTTAAGGGGGCCTCTAGACAGGTATAATAAGTAAGAGCCAACGGTCATCCATCTCCTCCCTAGTCAGGCCTCCCTTTCAACTGCTTCCATGGAACGCTCTTTCATTCACATCCTAGAAGTCCCATGGTCTCACCACGCTGTGTCACAAAAGCAGAGAGATGTAGGATACAATGCATACGCTTTACCTGGCCTATTGATGCTGTGAGCTCGTACAGAGCAGTAATATAGGCTTCTAGTTCAACAAACTTGCTGTAACAACCTGCTTTTGAACAATATGTTTGGCAAGATGATGGTCATGTGCAGCACAGTGCAATTACATAGGAATTCTGGTAACAGCACCTGTACGAGTGTTTTCACTTAAATTGGAAGCAGACTAATGAAGGTTTTCCCCGATGATGACCGTTGGGTAGAAACACGTGTCAGCTGTGGTTTGATTACACATCCATGAATACACAGTTTCTTTTTACTTCAGGATCACCATTTATGATTTGTGACTTTATAGTATTGTGACATAAGCACAGCTTGTCAGAAACCAGCTACTTTCTGCATGAATTTAATTTAGTGGCTCTTGTACCTAGTCCTCTCCAGTTTTTTAACAATGTAGCTTTAATTCAATACTATCATTGTTTGAGTTAGCTCGCACCTAGGTAGGTCCAACGTCTCTTGCTACAATACATAGGGTGACCAGAAGCAAGAGACATATTCACTTAGCAACCTGAAGCAGGTGCTAACGCTCCCAGCTTCACCACGGCGTCTCTATCTTCTGCCTTCAAGCAGCAACCTATTCTCGCGCAACCATGCGTTAAATGAAGTAAGTGCAGAGAAATTATCTCACTGGCTCGTTCCTTCCCTATATGTGAATACTTATTATATGCAACATTTTACATTTGTGGATGATATACTTTTGCTTATGATTTTTGTTGAAATTCTTTTGTCCTTTGACAAATACACCCAGCACCTTAAGTGCTCATATGACAATTCTTGGTCTATTATTTATGAAAGTGAGCGCGGCTAGTGAGGACACTTTCTCTAAACTTACAGTTTAATTAGCGCCCTCTTTGTATTTTGGTCCGTCTTTTGTGTTGATTGTGGCTGAAACTGTAGTCCTACTCTCTATGTCAGTGGCCTGTCCAGGTTTTTGATTTTCAAAATCTGATCACCCTAACAATACATCCTTCCTCTTTTTCCACTTTAACTGAAACCCAGCATGACACTATAATGCTCAAGATATAACACATCCTTCCCTTTTATAAACAACATGACCTGACTCTAACTCCTAGGACTTGGTGGAAAATGTGACTCATGAGACTTTCATTTGCGAGTGATCTTATCAGTAAGGTATGGATCTATTAAGCGTGCTTAACATAACTGTGCAGCTTTATACAGACACTCCCTAACATGCCTTGCATGCAAAAGTGTACCTTGTGCAGGCACTACCTAATGTGCCTTGCACTCAGCAGTGCATCTTGTACAGGCACAACCTAGCGTGCCTTGTACTCAACACCACCCCACCTAACTTGCCTTGTACTCAGCAGCTCCACTTGTACAGACACTGCTTAATGTGCCTTGTGCTCAACAGCGTCCTTTGTACCAGCACTACCCGACATGATTTATAATCAACAGTGTACAATAAACAGTCACTTGCAATTTGCCTTGGATGTAACCAAACACCAGGAGTGCAACAAAACCTACATTTGGGGTGGCGGGGGGGGGGGGGTAACTGGTGATGGGCAGGGCCACTTCAGAAAGTGGGAAGGGTAAATTTAGAGGCTCCACCCCCTCTGTTTTATCCCAAGTGTTGTCTGATGTGGAGCCCGTATATCCCCCTTTCCCCACACGTCCCTCTCCCACCAACCACCACACGCAGACCTCCCACCCTCTATTTGCCGAATCAGCTCCTCAGCCCAGCATTACACATGAGCACACATACATACACACAGAATTACACATTCACTCAATCATTCAAACATCCCATTCACCATACACTTGTTAATTTACATGCGCACCCAGCCCCCATACATCACACACTCATTCACACATACATTACTGATATAAAGCACGAGCCAAACATATATAGTGCTTTATAAAAGGATTTATTTAAGTGTTCTGATAACAAACCCCCATCACAGCCTCCTCTCACCATCATAGCTCTCTAACTGAACTCAGCAGAACTTTAAGGCCTAACCTTCTGTAAATATTCCTTCTCCCATTCCAGATTCCATTTCCCTCTGTAAGACACATCACAACACATCTCCCCTTCTTCCATCACAACTCCCTTTTTTCACCATCGCAATCCTATTCTTATTCCAAACTTGCCCTCCTCTCACTCTCACAGCCCCATTCATCATTCTTTCCCCCAGAACTGGCTCAGAATACAGGGGATCACCTTTCTTCTTCACGACTCCTTTTTTTATCCTCACCCAATCTCCACACTTAACATCCAATTCCTTCTTTCCACTCTTCTCATTCTCTCTCACAACCCACTTTGCTTTCCTGTCTTTAATCCTTTCTCTATAAACATGCACTGCACAGTTGGACTCCCTCGCTCTTCCCAACCACAGCGGTACAACCTTTGTGTTAGCCTCCCAACCGCTCATAAGCTTGGAAGCTTTCATCTCTGTTTCATCATGCAGAGACATTTGCAACACATATAATGTCTCCTGTACAGCTACCCTGCAATCTTTGACACATGCATCAGCCATCCTAATGGCCTCCATTATAGATCTGTTTGTTCTCTCCACATCCCATTCCCTTCTGGATGGTGTAATGCCAACCTGTTATGCTTTATTCCACATTTCCTCACATGTTCATGAAAATAACCTCCAACAAACTGTGTACCATTATCAGTGAGAATACTATGAGGCAATCCTTCCCTCACAAATACCTCTTGCAAAGATTCAACAATCGTCTCACCAGGTATCTCCCTCGCAATCTAATCTTCAACCCATCTCGACATCAAATCAATTAGGACGACAATGTACTTTCCGCGACGACTCCCCATCTCCCTAGGTCCTACTATGTCCATGGCCAAGTCGTCCTACACTTTGCTTGGTACACTTGTCTCCACCAATGGTTGGGATTTTACAACTTCTCCCTTCCTTGACTTTCTACATTCAAGACAACCGTCCAGTCTCCTCTCTACCTCATGGTCAAATCCAGGCCACCAATACTCAACTCTCAATTTGGCCTTTGTATGAGTGATACCCAAATGTCCTATGTGCGCTAGACCAATGATCCACTCGCGATTATTAAGAGGTACCACCACACGCTGCCAAGAATACAGTAGACCCTCCACCACAGACAACTCATTGTGTACACCCCATAAAGATCTCTCTCTCTGGTTTAACAAACCCTATAAGACCATCATAATTCACACAGATCATTTCTGAGGTGTCCTTGCGTTCGCCTTTCTCTTCCACCTGTCCTCCTAAACGTGACAAGTGATCTGCCAGAACGTTGTCACGCTCTTGTATTAATTCCATATCAAATTTATGGCACTGTAATCTCGTTACCTAACTTACAACTCTTCTCGATACTTTACTAAGAACTTTTGACTCAAATATGGCTTTCAAGGGCTTCTCTACCGCCCAATGGGAGGCTAATGCTTCCTTTTCAAGGACTAACACATTATTTTCTGGCCCTTTTAACACACGAGAGGCGTGGGCAATCATCTCATCCTTTCCATCATCTTTTATATGAGACAAAACTGCTCTGACACCACTATCTCACCACCCCTGCCCTGCACTTGCGTGATCTCAATGTCACCTGGCCTAGTAAGATTGTGGTCTTTGTCTTCCCTTTGTTCCCCCTCCCTTGCCTCATCGTGCCTTGAAACACTTGTGTATAGGCGCGTTATAAATGCCATGCCATATCATATCACATTATATCATATCACTGGCATCCACCATGACAACACTTTTCCTCCTTGTGTCAAAACACTTCAATGTCTTTGCCAAATCAATTTCCTCCTTGATGCAACAGAATTCTTTTTCACATGCACTATCCCATCCTTGTCGCCATTGATATAAAGCACGAGCCAGACATATGTAGTGCTTTATAAAAGGTTTAGGTTTTATGCAAGTCTTCTGATAACAAGCGCCCAACACAGCCTCCTCCTACCATCATAGCTCTCCAACTGAACTCAGCAGAACTTTTGAGGCCTAACCTTCCCTAAACATTCCTTCTCCTATTCCAGATTCCATTTCCACCTGTAAGACATATCCCAACAATTACATACACACTCCTTGCACACATTCATAATGAGCTAACATGCAACAAACACCCTTTAACACTGCTAGTTTTACAAAAGGCTTCCTTCCCCTCTGTGCATAACAAAAAGCAAGTGCACACATCAGCTCCCTCCCCTTGGATGTGAAAGAACACATAACGTTGTTATATGTTCGCTTGCATCTGTGGGGAGGGGGTTGATGTCTTCATTTCATTGTTGTCACTCAAGCAGAGAGGTGTTCACCTGCATCACCCAAGCAGAGAGCTGTTCACCTGCGTCACCCAAGCAGAGAGGTTTTTTGTTCACCTGTGTCACCCCAGCAGAGAGCTGTTCACCTGCGTCACCCCAGCAGAGAGCTGTTCACTTGTGTCACCCCAGCCGGTAGCTGTTCACCTGCATCACCCCAGCAGGAGGAGTTCACCTGCGTCACCCCAGCAGAGAGCTGTTCACCTGCGTCACCCCAGCAGAGAGCTGTTCACCTGCGTCCCCTCTGCAGAGTACTGTTCACCTGCATCACCCAAGCAGAGAGGTGTTCACCTGCATCACCCAAGCAGAGAGGAGTTCACCTGCGTCACCCCAGCAGAGAGCTGTTCACCTGCGTCACCCCAGCAGAGAGCTGTTCACCTGCGTCCCCTCTGCAGAGTACTGTTCACCTGCATCACCCCAGCAGAGAGCTGTTCACCTGCGTCACCCCAGCAGGGAGCTGTTCACCTGCGTCACCCCGGCGGGAGGAGTTCACCTGCGTCACCCCAGCAGAGAGGTGTTCACATGCGTCACCCCAGCAGAGAGCTGTTCACCTGCATCACCCAAGCAGAGAGGTGTTCACCTGCATCACCCAAGCAGAGAGGTGTTCACCTGCGTCACCCCAGCAGAGAGGTTTTTTGTTCACCTGCGTCACCCCAGCAGAGAGCTGTTCACCTGCGTCACCCCAGCAGGGAGCTGTTCACCTGCGTCACCCCAGCAGGAGGAGTTCACCTGCGTCACCCCAGCAGAGAGGTGTTCACATGCGTCACCCCAGCAGAGAGCTGTTCACCTGCGTCACCTCAGCAGAGAGGTGTTCACATGCATCTCCCCAGCAGAGAGCTGTTCACCTGTATCACCCAAGCAGAGAGGTGTTCACCTGCGTCATCCCAGCAGAGAGGTGTTCACCTGTGTCACCTAAGCAGAGAGGTGGTCAATGGTCACCTGTGTCACCCAAGCAGAGAGGTGTTCACCTGCATCACCCAAGCAGAGAGGTGTTCACCTGCAACACCCAAGCAGAGAGGTGTTCACCTGCATCACCCAAGCAGAGAGGTGTTCACCTGTATCACCCAACCAGAGAGGTGTTCACCTGCGTCATCCCAGCAGAGAGGTGTTCACCTGTGTCACCTAAGCAGAGAGGTGTTCACCTGCATCACCCCAGCAAAGAGGTGTTCACCTTCGTCACCCCAACAGAGAGGAGTTCACCTGCACCACCCCAGCAGAGAGGTATTTACCTGTGTCACCCAATCAGAGAGATGTAAGATACAACACGCATTAAGACAGTTGGAAAAATGAATTCACCAACACAGTAAACCCACTTCTGTCCTTTAACCAGAATTGAGAAGAATATTACGATCTTTGGCCTGGCACTAACATCATTTATCAACCGATCCGTCTCCCAAAGGTAAAGTTCTGAAAATACTTCTCAACATTCTGGAAAAAGAGACTATAGTCCTTATTACGACCCTGGTAGTAGCCGTGCCCTTATTAAGGGCACGGCTGCCGCTGGTAATTCATTTTAGCGAAGCCCAGAAAAGGGCAATAACCAGGTCATGCCACCTTGTCGGACCCGGTAACTGCCCTTTTCTGGGCGCTGGTAAAAATTAATAACCGGCGGCAGCCGTGCCCTTAATAAGGGCAATGCTACCACCAGGGTGGTAATGAGGCCCATAGTATCCAAATGGGAATGGGGAGGATGCTAACAAAGTGCCCGTTAACGACGGGCCCGCTGTTAGCATCCTGGTCTACTAGCGGGTCCCGCTAAGGACGCCTGGTCAGACCAGGCGTTCCTTAGCGGGACCCGCTGTAGACCTCGTAATAGGGCAATGCGGAATGAACGGTGCCAGTCCCTTACCGGCACCATTCATTCCGCGGCCGCCTAGGTTGTAATGAGGCCCTATGTCTGGGGTGAACAGTGAAAAGAGAAAAGAGAAAAAACACCTGAAACACAGAAAACTGTTTGCAACTCACTTTTTCAGACATGCATCCCCAACTGAATGTCCTACCTGGCAGGTGGGCCACCACCAACTCCCAAAACTGTAGCCTTACTATTGCACGTTTGGTGGTATCTCGGCAGTAAGCCAAGATACCACCAAATGGAATTACTGTTACTGCCACTTGGTCCACCAGATTACAAGTGGTGATAGGCAGTGTTAGTTCCCATTAATTGGAGTCCTTACAACACCATGGAGGATTTCAGCAGAATTACCGCTGGTGGTAATTTCACCAAAATTGCAGTTTTCTGTAAGAATGCTGGCAGGTTTACCTCCAGCTTTTAGCTGGAAGTGAATCCTCTACCTCTCTGCCAAACTTGTATTAGGGCGGTGCCATAATGCGGTGTTCCCGGAATTACTGCTGCATTTCTACCACACCGCTCAACTTATAACGAGGACCCTGCGAGCACTCTCCAGACTTATCTGGCATACCAAGCTTGGCCTATCATCCTCATGTGCTCTGATGACAACCTTTCACCCAGCTACCTGTTGGCATCCCAGACTTGGGGCATCAAGGTTGCCAGTATCCTGGCAGATTTTACCACTGAATTACGAATGCTGAAGTGACGTGTTAATCCACATTCATGGAGTTCTATAGTACTCCATGAGGGGATTTGTCGTAATTACTGGCACCGGCAATACCCGTGACGTTAATGACAGATTGTTTGCCGGTAGGGAGCCTGCCTTACTTCCACCTTTCAGCATGAGGTAACTCAGGTGCCTCACTGGCAAACACGTAGTTGGCCGGTCCGGTAAAGTGCCGGTATCCACGAATAGTGCCACTTTAATACCAGACCTGCCAACTCGGAATGATGCTCCTGGACTTAGTTCACAGGTGACGCTCATCATTCATTTGCTATCCATCATTTTCTTTTGGTGTTAATTGTTCCCCTAATTTCTTGATGTTCTGCATCTCTTTACTTCTTACTTCTTACACTGTTGTGGTTTTGTATTTCTCTTGAAATTGTACTTTTAAACACAGCCTCTGGGCATTTACTGGCCTGAATGATCAAAGAACCACAAATTATTTTGTATCCCCTCCTTTATTACTTTTTTAACCTACGCACCCCCCTTCCATTCCTCTTGGGGTCCATTGAGCAAAATAGCGCTTGCTCGTGTACAATAAATATATAATAAGTGTATAAGTGTATAATAAAAATGTATAATAAGTGTACAATGCAAATAACAAGGGGGGTCCTGGGAGACTCTCTGCCAGACATGAGTCCTGGTTACAAGAGCTTTACCCAGAGTCTTTAGCTCACTGTCTTTCACAGAGGAGAAATATCCTAAACATATCAGTCTTTGTCCTGCCCTGAGGCAGTCCAGCACCGAAATGTAAGGCAATTCTCCTCTGAACAAGAGTACCAACAGCAACCCCAGACACGTGTTTCGGTCTGGTTGAACCTCATCAGTACGGTGTAGCTGTGCCTCTCTAAGAATAGTGAGCAAGAGGTCCATCACCTCTTTGTTTTTGCTTTGTCACCCTGAGTGGGACGGGTATGCCCAGACGTGGGTCCAGTGCCTGCTGGGCCTAGGAGTGCTACTCCTCACTGATGAGCCCCAACAAGGGCAAAACATGTTTGGGGATGCTTGTGGTCTTGTACAGAAGGGATGTGACCTAGCAGTTCGGGCTGGACTGCCCCTTTTGGGGTGGGGCCAAGCCTGATTTGCATATGGTCTTTCCCCTTCTGGAATGGCTTGGCAGGCGAAGAACGATGGTCTGGAGGGTTGCCCCGAGCAATGCCAGTGGTTAAGATTCAGTCTAAACCTTCCATCCATCACCTCTTTGTTTTTAATAAGTGTACAATAAATATATATATATATATATATATATAATAATAAATGTACAATAAATACATAAATAAATCAGAATGTGGCATTTGCAATGCAAATGGCATTCTTTGTTTAGACCCTTGCATCTGCACAGAAATCTTTCTTTTCTGAAAGAGAATAAGAAGGTATGAGATAAGACTTGTCAGGGGAAGAACTGGAGGCCCCTTGTTACTTATTTCTTGCTGTTGCTTGTAAAGCACTTACACAGATAGAACTGTCGGCTTCAAAGTGATTCAAAGCCTGGGTGTGGCTGACAGTTAAGACTTCATAGCAAGCACGAAACAAGTGACTTTTCAAAGCCTCTCTGAGCTTCACACAGTTGGGTTTAAGAGTGATGGTCAAAGGGAGCTAGTTTCAGAGGGAGGTGTCCAGATGTTGGAGGGTTCCACCCCGAAAGGAAATCAGGGCCTCATTCTGACCCTGCCGGTATCCTGCGGTAGAGTCTCCAGGATACTGGCATTTAGTACTTACCTTTACCGGCCCTTGGTTCGGCGGCATTGTCCCATAAGACTCCATGAGGGGATTTGCCGTAATTACTGCCGCTGGAGGTAATGACAGCTTTTTTTGCTGGTAGGGCACCTGGCTTACCTCCAGCTTTTAGAAGGAACTAACCCAGGTGCCCCACCGGCAAACCCATGGTCGGGCGGTCCGGTAAAATGACGGTATCCGCGAATAACGGCACTTTGTACAAGACCGCACAACTTGGAATGAGGCCCACAGTTCGGTTGATGGGAAGCTATGGTGTTTTGGGATGCTGAGTTTAGGCATCTTGTCGGCTATAGAAAAGCAAAGACAAATAATAAGTCCTTTTACGTAGTGGTCGCTGCTCAGTGACATTCCCGGCCCCCACCAGTCAGGAGAACAACTGATCGCGGGGTCTCTTATTAACAAATCAATACCTGGCTGTAATCTTTCCATAAAGCTATTTTCCCTCAGAATCTGGTTTTAGCACCGGGAGGGTGTAAGTGTAGAATTGGAACCCTTCATAAGCTGTTAACATAGCAGATCGCACAGATGCCAAATGCAGTCTAGCAGGAATGAAGGGACGAAATGAGCAGCATGATTTAAGGTTTCATTGGTCAAAGACAAGGGGGCAATTATATTGCATAGTGAAGGACAGGGCCAAAGAATACAAGTGTTGCAAAAAGCAGGAAACTAGGAAGAATAGAGTGGTCTGATATTCCTTACCTGTGTGGCAGGAACTGAACAATCCTGCCACACCTGTAGAATCTTGCTGTGCAGGGAAATGGTCAGAATGGATGACCCAGCTGGTCAATGTATTTATTTATTTATTGGTCACTTGTTAGGCACTTATAGAAAATGGCAGCGGAGACCGCGGTGCTGCTTCATTGATTGCTGTTGCCAGGCAACTCCACAACAGGAAGATACTTACCCAGACGGTCTACACCGGTAGGCGGAATCCGGCCCCCAACACCCTAAGGCCCACAGCATAAGGCCTGTCCCAAGCCTGTCAGAGCCGGGACGGCTGGAGGCCTGCCAAGGACTATGGCCACATGAACATTGACCATAGCCAACCTATCTGCCGAAACACGAGGCCCCACTGCACTCTGGCAGTAAGATCTGACCTGCACAAGGGCAGCCAACGTATATCTCTGCATTGTATACCTATTGTACTGTATTGTATTTGTATACCAGTCGCAAAACGCCCTGGCCACTTGTAAGCTACTGTATCCATTAGCCCCTACTTGACACTTTGTACCATGCTCTGTGCACCCACTCTATCGTGGAAAAGAAAACCGTGCCTCCCGCTTTGTCTCCAGGCTATCCACTCACTAAAATCAACTGCCCGCCGTGCATACCTTAACGAACATAGTACACTGCACTGCTCCTCAACTGTGTGCTCGCCAGCCCACTCCAGACTCACCCCACCGTATACAGCATATACCCACGTTAGTACGCATGCTCACTGCAGCCACAGAACAAAAGTACCTAGTTCCACTTTCATCCTAGCCGGCACACTGTCATGCCATCAGCCTCGATACCCGGACTTCTACTCATGTTAGCCTGCAGACTAATAGTGTCAGCCAGCAGCAGCGCTTTAAGAATTGTATCTAGCCACGTCAGCCATGCCGTTCAACTGTTGCTAGCTATTAGCAGTGCCACAAGAACTGTATCTTGTCATGCCTTGCCCACCAAACAATGTTAGCTACTATCAGCACCTCACATTATACCTAATATAGCCTATAACTCAGTACAAATCAGTTTCTACTCACTTGCTCCCACCCACCAGCGCCCTAGAACCAGCCTCCCCACGCTATGACTCCTGCCTAGCCCTGAGGCACAGCAACCCCCCTCCAATTACACACTCGCATACAACAACAAAGCCTACATCCGAATTATGGCTCCCACTCCTGCCCACCTGCTTGCTAGCACGCAAGTCATATTGCACAAATTGGAGACCATCACACCCCTTACTCATCATAACATCCCACCTACTCCGTTCCTCCCCCCCTTCTTCACAAAAACGTTATTGCAACGCACCGCCCAGCACTTTTCCCACGCAGCCGACCCCAAACAACTTGACACACCCAACAGTTTGCTAATTAATGTGCCAACCAACCACTCCAGGGCTATCAGCGCCACCACACGCTCAAGACCTCTCTGCAGCAGAAACAAACATCTCAGGCTACGCACACCTAAAGCACCCTGTACCTACAATGCCCCATCTAAGCCCACCGCCTCCCATACGGCATCAGCTCTACCAGTAACCATCAAAACGCAACCACCACCCAGCTTACCCAGTCTACCCATCGCTACCTCTACAACTATGCCCTCACCCCTGACAGTCACACCAACACGCCCAACTAAACAGCCTGCTAAACCCATCTCAACCACCAGAAGCGCTACAGTACTCATGGGCAACATGCCCACCTCACACACTACTAACAAAACCTCGCAAACCAGAGGGCCCACCACAAATACAATGTGCACTTATTAATGCTAGGTCTCCCCCCGCACATGCCACTGAAATCTCCAACCTCATCACCAATCTAGACTTAGATATCCTGGCCATCACTGCGTCCTGGCTCCACGAAGCTGCAGGACCCGCCCTCTCACTAACTCTCCCTCCGGGACACTTAATCTACAGACAAGATAGAGTCCTATCCAGAGGCGGGGAAGGAGCCCTCATAGTAAAAGACTGCCTAGAAATAAGACAAACCACCTCCAATCTCATGAACACACAGACTCTCTCACAGTCAAGATCGCTACCTCACCTAAAACCACATTCACCATCCATCTAGTTTATCGCCCTCCGGGCCCCATGGCTGACTTCCACGACAGTCTCCTGCACCTCATTAGTGAAAACCTTAAAACGTCCTCAAAAACACTTCATACTGGGACTCAATGACCCTAAACACAAGCCAGCCAAAGCCTTAGCCCAAGCTCTCACAGAGCTCGGCTTCCAGCAAAGAAACCTTACACCAACACACAGCAAAGATCACACCATTGACTGGGTAGCAGATCACAATTGCGAAATAGATCTCAGTTCCAACACTCCTATTCCATGGTCCGACCATCACCTCATCCACTTTTTCATCCCAACTGGCACCACTTCACCCTAAATTCCCCCCGGCGCTAGCTAGAAGTGCCAGGAACCTCACCAAGGAAAATATCCTCCCTTATCTCGACACACCCACACTGCACCTCCAAAAATCTTCTGACTCTTCAATACTATCGGAAACCTACAATTCTATAATGGTTAACGCCATAGACTCCATCGCACCACTGCAGAATAAAAAAGTCAAGAAAATAAAACACAACAACACATGGTTCTCGGAGGAACTCAAGGTTCTCTGCTCGCAAAAAAGAAAAGCACTGACCAAATGGCTAAGCTCCCCACAAGAAGCCACGCTATCTGATTACAAATCCATTGCTGCCAAATACAAAAAAGCAATAATCACAGCCAAATCCTCCTCGTACAACAACTGTATCACTAGCGCCACATCCGAATAAAAGGAACTCTTCACCATCTTCAGGGAGCTATCCATCCCAGCCACCAAATCACAAGAGATCGTCAAAGACAAAGCCTGGTGCACGAATGTGCAAACAGCCTTAATAAATAAAGTCAAGCTTTTACAGGAAAACATCGCCGAACACCACAAAAACCTTTCTAAACACATCAATCTCCATTCCAAACCAGACACCTTGCCCATCACACACTCAATAAAACCTTTCTCCTTTAGAGAAGTTACCATATCTGAAGTAATAGAAATTGTCAACAAAATCAAACCCTCCAACTGTAAAGGGGACACATGCCCAGCCAAACTAGTCAAAGACTGCGTTGAGACACTGGCCTATTTCCTTAAATCCTTCATCAATTCCTCATTTAACTCCAACACAGTCCCTGAAAGCTTAAAAGAAGCCTGGGTACGTCCTCTACTAAAGAAACCTTCTCTCGATCCCGAAGTAGCCAATAACTACAGGCCTCCCACCACAGTACTGTTCCTGCTGAAAATTCTGGACAAGGTGGCCTACACCCAGATCCAGCAATTCTTAGAAGAGAATAAAATTCTTTGGAAAAGACAATCTGGCTTCCGCCCTGGTCACGGGACAGAGTCAGCCCTCCTCGACTTAAAAATTCAACTCAGGGATATTATGGACAAAGGCAAACCTGCGCTCCTCCTCCTTTTAGACCTGTCAGCTGCCTTTGATCTTGTCAACCATGATATCCTCGGCAAACAATTAAAAAACACAGCTCATTTCTCTCCGCAAGCCTCGGCCTGGATTGCATCATTCCTCAGCAGAAGATTTATGGGAGTTTTTTCCGACACAGATGGTGCCCCCCCCACCACTATACACTGCGAAGGACCCCAACGCTCCTGCACTACCCCTACACTTTACAACATATTCACCCTCCCTCTGTTTGATGACCTTGATCGTCGTGACATAGCATAAACCAACTACGCTGACAACATGCAAGTATTAATACCCCTCACTGGCATCTATGAACAAGATGCTGCTACCCTTAACAACATCTACACTGCCATCCAGACCTGGATGGCAGCCAATGGTCTCTGTCTCAATGGGGACACAACAGAGATTCTTGTGGTATGTACAAAAGAAACCCTCAATAAACTCCCCTCACACTATAGCCCCTTTACCATAGACAACACCACCATCAACGTATCCTCAGCAGTAAAAACACTAGGTGTGTACATCGACTCTACCTTCTCCATGACCCGTCATGTCAATGCCATAGCCTCTTCCGCTGCACTCACCACCAAAATCATTAATGCAGTTATACCATTCTTATCGACACAAAACTGCCTATCCATTGCCAGAGCCACTATCGGCACAAAACCTAACTACTGCAATGCCCTCTTTCTAGGCACCTCTGCAAAAAACCTACACAAGCCACATGTGACCCAAAGCAATGCTCTAAGAGCTGTCTTGAGCATTCCTAAGCGTGAACACATATCCCAAGCCAGGAAAGATGCTTACTGGCTGCCTGTTAAACAGCATATTCGATTCAAAACACTGGCTATTACACACAAATACCTGTCACTCAAGGCCCCTCCTTACCTATCCGAAAGGGTCACCATGTGCACTTCCTCCAGACCCAAAAGAACCCACCTCACCAACCAGATCTGCGTTCCCCATTTCAAAAGAGCCAAAGCAGGCGGTGCTAGTTTCCAACACCTAACACCCAAAAACTGGAATGCCCATCCCACCGCCCTCAGAAATGAAAACTCATACACCATCTTCTGAAAAAAGCTCAAAACCACTCTGTTTTATTAATCTTGCTCCAACTGTTCTTGACTGCATGTGCCTCAAATTTGATGTTCCACTGTAACCAAGGAACGTGCACCTTTGTCCTTACTCATTGGGAATGTTGACCAAGCTCTGTATTTGTAAAATGTAATCCTAAATCTTCTGTAACAAGCGCCACGATGCCCCAGGGCTGCTGTGCGCTATACAAATTTAAATAAATAAATAAATAATACAATTAGAAAACATGTTTCAAAGCGCTCACAGGGGAACAGGGTGGGGACAGGGGAAGGTAGACAATGAATCACAACAAAGATAAATAATTGAATTAAAAGTACAAACAAATCAAAAGAATAATAGGGAGGGGAGACAAACCTACTATGCCTTGTGAGTGTTCAGAATGTGCAAGTGCAGAGGGGAGGGGTGTACGGGATAGGTGCTTTGGTGCTCATGGAGAAGTGCTCAGAATGAATTGCCAAGAAGAGAAATCGTAAGTGCAACCTCCAGTGGGGAGAGTGAGTCTAAGCAAGTGCAGTAAATAGACAGCTGCTGGGATGAGAGATGTGGGGGTTCAGGGTCCCGAAGATACATAAGGGTCCTGCACATCAGTCACGCTACTGTATGATTAGCAGGCAAGAGAGGAGGAGAAGGAATAGGTAAAGAGAAAGGTCTTGATGCTTTTCCGGAACTTAAGGAGGTCCTGCTCAAGATGCAGAGTGAGGCTATTCCACAGAAGGGAGCCCACAGAGGAAAGCTATCAACCACCAGCCCTCTGTTTAGCAAACCACTTCACATGCAAGGAGTTGGTGCCAGGGGAACACAGGTGTTTAGAAGGGGAGTATTTGGTCAGGAAGAGTTGAAGATAGAGTGGCACCTGGCCCCAGATAGCCTTGTGAATGATACAGAGGGATTTGAATTTAATCTGTGCTAGGATCAGGAGCCAGTGAAGGCTTTGTAGGGCAGGAGAGATGCGATCTATGGGCTTGAGGCCAAGAAAAAGTCATGCTTCCCTGCTTGCGATCGGAGCGTTAGGACCAGCAACTCCCACCAGGCCATTTAGAGGGCACACCCAGAGGTCATGTCGGGCAGCTAATCACTCCTCCATGAGGTAGGAGCACTTTTGTGAAGATTCATATCATCGTTCTTCATACTACTTTGAAAAAGAAAAAAGCCCTTTTTATTGCGGCCTGAGTTTTTCAAATTATTTGTACTTCCACCGCTCTGCTTGGCATTCCCCTTCTTGTGACCACCAATTTACATTCTTTTTCCTGCTAACATCCAGATGATGCATGTTGCTGTGTGGTTTTAGCTAACATTGTGGCATTTCCAAGATGGCAGCTACCTTTTCTTTGTTGCAAAGGGCTGCTGGTGTGCCTTGATTACATGCCCCTGCAATCTCATCGGTCAGCATAAGGTTCATCTGACTAACTGCGGACAGGCAGGCTTTAGCTGACCACCCTCAACAAAGGCCCACTTCCTAAGGCCCCTATCTGCTCTCTGTCTGCTGCCGGTACGTTTTGAGGTGGAGTTCTTGGACCCCACTCACTGGAGCTTTCAGAATGCTGCTCCCACACTCTTCACTGGAACGTGGACTACCATGACTCGATCACCTCCATAACAATGGGTTAGTCCCTTCCAACTGGACACATCCCTACCCCTTTATCTTTTCCTCCTTCTCCCCATCTCACCTTGTCTTCCACGCTTATATCCTGTGAATGCACTATGTTTCACCTACTGCTAGAAATTTGAACTTAGCTGTGTTTTACTACTGCGAGAAATGTGAATTTAGCTGTGTTTCACCTACTGCTAGAAACCTGAACTTAGTTGTGTTCACCTATTGCTAGAAATTTGAACTGAGCTGCGTTTCACCTACTGCTAAAAACTTGAACATAGCTGTGTTCACCTACTGCTAGAAATTTGAACTTGGCTGTGTTTCACTACTGCTAGAAATTTGAACTTAGCTGTGTTTCACTACTGCTAGAAATGTGTACTTAGCTGTGTTTCACTACTGCTAGAAATTTGAACTTAGCTGTGTTTTACCTACTCTTAGAAATGTGAACTTAGCTGTGTTTCACTACTGCTAGAAATGTGAACTTATCTGTGCCCTTGTGGCTGTAATGTGTGCTTTTGCTCTTGAACTTGGTTGGCCCAGTGACTGCATTGTGCTACTCTGCCACTCTGTTCCTATCCTGACCTTCCCCCTCTGGCTCTCTCTCTACCGCTCCCATGGTGCTCTCTGTTTCTCCTATATTCTCTGTTTCTCCATTGACTATCCTTCCATTCTCACTAAGTCTGGCAGGAAGAAGCTCAAAAAGGATATCCTGGTCTCTAACCCTGGGCTTCCTATCACTGACACTTATACCAGCGCTTCCTCCAGACAAACCCTCACCGACATCCTTTTTGTCATTCCTTCACCAGATCTATGGACTCTTCATATGGTCTCTGTGCTCTCTCCTTTCTCCTCTTTTCTCATTAATGAAGGCACCCACTGGGAGGACCGCCTGGCCCCCTTCAACTTCTCTAAGGTCATCATTAATGTCTACCTAAATGGCACTGTCTTGGTCCAAGGCCCTCAGGCCAACCTCCTCCTCTTTGATAGACGCTTCCAACGCCTCAACAATTTCCTTTCATCTCCTGCTGTCCCCTCTCTCCCTTCCTCGGCTTTCTTGCCTCCCTCCTCTTTCTCCCCCTTGGCTACCTTGCCCTCTCCTCCTTACTCTCCTGCCCTTTCTCGGTCAATATCTACACCTCCTTCTACACCTCTGCAGGGTGTACTTCTGATCTGTACCCCTCCTCAGAAGTCCTTCAACGATAGCAACCTTCTCCTTATTGCCACTCTCAACTCTCGCTCAGCAATCAAACACTCCTCTGACATCTGCCGCCTCCTGGAAGAACTTGACCTCGATGATCTCGGTCTCACCGAGACATGGTTCATGGCCAGCTCTGTCACAAGCTTTGACACTCTCTTCCCTGACAGCTACAAGATCCTCTCTGCACCCAGATCCACCTGGTTTGGAGGTGGTGTAGCCCTGAACATCTGAGTGGATCCCTGCCTCTGTCATTCCTATGCAGACCTACTCCTCTTTTGAATGCCTTGTCTGCAGGCTTTCTCTCTCTCCCAGCCACTCTCTTACTGTGGCTACTATCTATCGGCCACCTGGTCAGATCACCTCCTTCCTCTCTCAGTGTGCGAACCTCTCCTCCTCCCTCCTTGCCTCAACCGCTCAACTCCTCCTTCTTGGTGACCTCAATATCCATCTGGATGCTCCCTGTTGCTCCTCTGGACTCTTTCATGACCTTTGCGATTCTCTTTCCCTTTCTATTCTCCCCTCTGGCCCAACTCACTCTGCAGGTCAGGCGCTAGATGTCTTTGATCTCCTCTGACCTCCCCCTCTCCATCCCTCTGACCACTCCTCTCTCCTGGAGTGATCACTGCCTCCTTTTCTCACATCTCTCCCTCTCTACCCCTTAGGCCAAGCCAACTCCAACACTGCCACCCACCTTCTCGGTCATCCGACCCATAAAACGTGTGACAGTTGAGGCCTTTGCTGCTACTTTCTCTCCCCCTCCTCCTCCTCTGGCTCACTCACATCCTGACACAGCCCTTTCCATGCTCTAATCTTTTATCTCTGATACTCTGGATGTTCTTGCTCCTGCCATGAGGATCCCCTTGAAGCCCAAAGCCAAGTGCAACTCTTGGTACGATTCCAACCTAGCCACCCTTAAATGCGAGTGTAGGGTGGCTGAGAGGAAAAGGCGGGCTTCTTGTACATTCTCTGAGAAACTGGCCTGCTGCGTGCTCCACAGGCAATACCGGCTCCTTGTCCAAACTAAGAAGAGAGCCCACATCCAAGCCTGCATCTCTGCCGCATCTAACAACTCAGCCAAACTCTTTAAAATCTGCAAGGAGGTGGCTGACCCTGCTGCAGTATCTACCTCTCCTGTCGCCTCCCAGGCCCTTTGTTGGGCCCTTGCCTCTCATTTCATCTCAAAAACCCAGTACTTCCTCTCAACCCTCTCTTCCTCTTCCCCCTTCTCTATCTGTTAACTCTGGCCCTCCTGCAGCAACCCCACCATCCTCTTACTCTTCCTTTCCTCTGTTCGCCCCTGACAAGGTTTCTGGACAAGTCCAATCTATGAAAGTCTTGTCAAAACAGGTTCTTCCCTGTTCATCTAAATTGATCAAGTACCACATTGACACCCTTGCTCCTGCTCTGGCCGACTTCTGCAACCATTCCTTCACCTCTGGAGCCTTCCTCTCCCCTCTGAAGCACTCTCTTCTCAAGAAACCCTCAGCTGACCCCTCATGCCGGCTAACTATCACTGATCTCCATCACTCCTTTCCTGGGCAAAGTCTTGGAAAAGCTGGCCATTTAATTGTCACACTGATTCTGTTGGTTGTCTCCATGACCATCGGTCTGGCTTTAGAGCTGCCAGAAGTACGTAAACTGCTCTCCTGAACATCTGTGAAGACCTGCTCTCCAACCTTGACTCTAACACCCCTTCTGTCCGCATTCTTCTCAATCTCTCTTCTACCTTTGACACAGTCAACCATGCCATCCTGCTCAACCGTCTCCGTGATAACCTGGGTATCACTGATCAGGCCCTGGCCGGGCTGCCCTCTTTCCTCTCTGATTGATTCTCCCAGGTCCAGCTTGGGTCCTTCCTTTCTCACTCTTTACTTGTGGTGTTCCCCAGGGGTCTAACCTCTCTCCCGGGCTGTTCAACCAATACCTGGCACCCCTCGCCTACCGCATTGCCACTCTTTGCTCCAACTTTCAGTGCTATGCGGATGACACTCTTCTCCTTTTCAGGCTTCCCTCTGCCACCTCTCCTCCTTCTCTCATTTCTGAGTGTCTGTCTGCTTTTCAGGACTGGTGTGCAGCCAATAATCTTTGCCTTAGTGCCAGTAAGAGTTTCTCCTCATCGGCACACCTGCATCCTCCTTTCCTGTCTCTCTGTGGCCTGCCTCCCTTGGTCCTCTTCCTGCTCCCACCTGTGAGGCTATGAACCTCGGGGTCATCTTCGACTCCACACTCTCCTTCTCTCCTCACATCTCTGATGTCTCTAAGAAGTCAAACTACCAACTGCACCTCCTCAGAGGCATTCTTCCTTTCCTCTATTTCCCCCAGAAGCTTACTGTCTCTAGAGCTCTGGTTCTCTCCAGGCTTGACTACTAGAACAGCCGCTTTCGAACTTGGGCCTGCTTCTAGTCTCCGCCTTCTGCAATTCATTCAGAACAGGAATGTGAGACTTGTCCTTGGCCTCAAGCCCTGGGATCATATCTCTCCAGCCCTGACATCTCTTCATTGGCTCCCAGTGGCTGCAAGGATTAAAATCAAGACCCTTTGCATTGTACACAAGGATTTCTGGGGCCTGGGTCCAAAATACCTTCAACTCTCCCTCCGTAAATACCTTCCCACTCGAGCGCTTCACTCCCCCACCTCCAACTCCCTCAGGATCAGTTGCTTCTCCAAGCAACAAGTTGGGGGTAGACCTCTTTTCTCAGCTGGGACCTCCCTCTGGAACTGCCTCCCTGCCACTGTGAAACTTGAGGAGAACCATCTCTGGTTCCGGAAACACCTCAAGACTTTTCTCTTTGCTTCTGCCTTCACTCTTCCTCTACCCTGCTGAGCTGGCTGCTTCAGCACTGTGCACCTGGTTACCCTCTGATTTAAGTCCCAGGTCCTTGCCCACCCAGCCACACACCACACTGCCTCCTGGCAACCCTTGCACTTTGGTCTGTATCTGTAACCCTACAGTCCCCTTACCTGCACTTATCAGACACCCCTTGTCTGCGCTTTAAACCTGCACCTGCCACCTTGCTGGCTGCACTATCAGCTGCTGTGTTTTTATCCCTTGCTCAGCACTTTCAACTTCTCCCCTCTCCTTGCACTTTCCCCCTTCCCTCTCCCCTGCACTTGCGCATCCTCAATGTCACTGGGCCTAGTAAGATTGCTGTTTTGTCCGCCCTGTTCCCCTCCCTTGCCTCGACGTGCTCTGAAACACTTGTGTATGAGCGTGATACAAAATAAATATCATATCATATCATTCTGGCTTAGATGGAGGAGTCGCAGGGTGGACGAAGGAAGATTATGGAGGAGGCTATTGCAATAGTCTAGCCTGGAGAGAACCAGAGCACGGGTAACATTGAGTCTCTGGGGGAAGGTGAGGAAGGGTAGAATTCCTTTGGGATGGAAGAGCAGAAAGTGGGACTTGAATATGAAGGATGAAGGAAAGGGAGGAGTGGAAGATGACTCTGAGATTCCTGGCTTCAGAGGAGGGGGCAGGGGGAGAGCCCATGAAGGAAGGACAGAGTGCAGGGATTAAGTAGGGTGCAGGGCACCCAATAGGAAGAATCTCTGTTTTGCTGGCATTTAGGCAGAGGTCATTAGCAGTGCACCAGGCCTGGGTGGCAGAGAGGCAGTCAGGGATGAAGGAAGGTGCAAGGGCATCAGTAGGAAGTTTGAAGAAGAAGAAGAGTTGTGTGTCATCAGCGTAGCACTGTGTAAGGACCGGTGGGGGGGTCTGTACTTCCGCTCTCTATATGGTAGAGGAGAGGCACAGAGGACCCCAGCCAAGATTCTCTATTATGGTAGCGATGGACGAGCAATCAAGGCCTAGCTCCTCAGGAGGTGATGCAGGCTGGTTCTTAAGTACAGTGTATCCCCAAGCCCCCACAAAGGAATGTCCACACACGGTATTACTGAAAACACAGTCTTTATATAATTAATATTCAAGGGTTATGTACACTTATCACAACAACGCACTTTGTGCTCAGGAAAACCAATAATGGTAAATATCTACAATTCTAAAGTGGTACCACTAATATTAGACCTCATAACAGTGCATTCACAATACTGTAGAAATGGCACGCAGATCAATAAGAAGGAAACCAGCAATAGAGAGAGGAGAGATACCAGAGGGTTGAAACAATAGGCAGAAGACTGGCCCTTGTTACTGGACACAGTTCTGTGTGGAGATCCCCCCACCTGGGCAACCTGTAAAATAAAGAGATATAACACAAGCCCAGTCCATATATTGTTCAATAGTCTTATTCTCTCCTACAATGTTTTTACCCCCCCAATGTACCTGGTGGAGTCGAGTTCTTCGAAGAGGCGTCGACAGATCCTTCTTGAATGACCCCCTTTAAAGCAGGAGTCACGGATCGTCGAGAGGCGTCGAGAAGCGTCGAGGAACTCGGTGTTCGGTGTCGGGGAATCGACGGCCCTTCTTGAATGCCTTCCCTTTCAAGCGGGAGACACGGGGCGTCGAACGTCCGACAACAAACAGGGTAGAACGGCGTCGATGAGGCGGCAGGCTTCGATCCGAGCGGTGCTCGTCGGCGTCGAGACGTCGGCGTCCTGCGAGTAAGAGGCGTGCGGGGCACCTCGGCGACACTAGTTCTGGACCGCAAGGATTGTGAATGACGGTGGCCCAGCAAGGGCGTCGAGTCGCTCGAGTCTTTGGGGTCGTGAGGTGGCGGGGAACCCACCGGCGGATTCTCCTCGGCGCGTTGGTCGTCCTCGACTTTCTCCGGCAGGATAAAGTGGTCGACGGTGCGGACGAGGGAGTCCTTCGATTCGAATGTTCTTAGGCAAGGAGCGGACGGCTCCGGTCGTCGGCGGCACGGCGTAAAGTGGTTCCCACGGCTGGGCAACACAACTTCGACGGGCCTCCAGCGGTTACACAGACCTGCGAACCCTGGTCGACGGCAATGGACTTCGACAGCGTCGAGGTCCGGGTGCTTTACTTCGGTCTCCTCGGCAGTCCCCTTCTCCGGTCGGCAACCTTTCGATGGTCTGGCGTCCAGGGAGCTTCGGCGAAGATTCAGCGGTGCTCGATGGTCCCTCGGAGCACGGGAAGAGGGCGCCTTACCAGGTCCTCTCTCGGGTCAGTCCTCGACGAACACGGCAGCCTTCGGATCGGTCGAAGCAAATGCAGCAGCAAGTCTTCTTCTTCCAGCTGGGCGTCGAGGGTCAGCAGTTCCAGTTACTCTTGAGTGGAGACTCAGCTTCTGAACGCTTCTGAACAATTTCCAGTGGTGAGAGGTCCCCAGATATACTATTCTGTCTCTCATCCACACTGCTGGCACACACACAGCAGCCAATCACACAGAAGGGCATTCATGCAGTCAGTCAGCCAATCAGGCACACAGTGCATTCAGGCCACACTCCTCCCTTTCAGACACTCACAACAAGGAATGTGGATTGGGACAAGTACCCAGCCATTCAACACTACACACTGCATTCAGGCCAGTTTCGGGCAGGGCTGTCTCAGTCTTTGTCTCACATGCCAGAAACCAGACAACCACAACAAGGAGTGTATATTGGTCACCCACTCCCTTCACCCAGGTCCCACCCACAGGAGGTACCCACAACATACAGTGAGTGGGAAGGCTCCAGTCAGTCTAGCTGGGCCTTCACAACAACACCATATATGGAACTTCCACCCAACAGCCAGTCAGGGGGAAGGGACAGAGTCAGGGCTTCCCAGGACTTTGGGAAAACAAGGTAAGAGGCAATAGAAAGCAAGAGGCCACAGGGGCCATCTTGTTTTCCATCAGGAATCAACTGATTCCAATGGCAGGGCCTGGGTATCCCAAAATGGAGGACACCCAGAGCACCTGTCAATTTCAGCATGGAGCTGCCACCAGCCCATACCCTGCTCTGTGGGCTACCCACAGGTGCCCAAAAACATACACTAGGGGCACAGGGTTGTACCCCTACCCATGGGTGCCATAAGGGTATCCCATGGGTCTGTTCACCAAACCAAAAGAGAGCTGCACTGCCAGGAGTCCCACATGGACTCCTGGGCAGAAAACACGACAGAACACACGATAAAAAACAGTAAAGGACAAGGATTCAGAGGCCTTGTCCCTCTGATGCATTTCCAGCATCACAGTCGCCCCCCCCAGACTGAGGTGGAGGGTGCCTAATCTCCCACGGGATAGACACCCTCATCCAGACGGTCAACATACCTTCTGGAAAGGCCATCTGCACTATCGTGACTCTTCCCTGGTCTGTGCTCTATGGTGAAGTCTAGCCCTTGCAGGCTAATGGACCACCTGAGCAATTTCGGATTCTCACCCTTCATCTGCATAAGCCACTTCAGGGGCTTATGATCTGTTTGGACCTTGAAGGTGGACCCCGTAAGGTAGGGCCTAAAACGCCTAAGGCTCCAAACTATGCTAAAACACTCCTTTTCAACAGTAGCCCACTTGAGTTCTCTACCCTTGAGTTGTCTACTGATGAATATGATAGGATGTTCTCTCCCTTTGTCATCTAACTGGGACAGGACAGCTCCAATTCCGGTGTCGCAGGCATCCGTCTGGACGATAAAGGGTCGGCTGTAGTCAGGCGCACACAACACAGGTGCCCTACACAGACTTTCTTTCAAGCCCTCAAAGGCCCTCTGACAGTCTTCGGTCCAATTAACCTTCCTAGGCTGTTTGGGCGAAGTTAGAGCTGTCAGGGGTGCAGCTATGGTTCCATAGTCTGCCATGAAATTGCGATAGTACCCAGTGAGGCCCAAAAAGGCTCTCACCTGGGTTTGAGTAGTGGGAGTCTCCCAGTTCTGTACGTCCTGTACCTTACTGGAGAGAGGTTGGATTTGACCCCCTCCTACCTCATGACCAAGATAGGTAACTTTCCCCTGAGCTATCTGGCACTTGGTGGCCTTGATAGTGAGGTTAGCCCTTTTCAAGGCCTGCAACACCTTATCCAGATGTGTCAAATGCTCTTCCCAGGTGGAACTGTAGACGGCAATGTCGTCTAAGTAAGCCCCACAAAAGGCTTCCAGCCCACTGAGCGCATGGTTGACCAATCTCTGGAAGGTGGCAGGGGCATTCTTCAACCCAAAAGGCATGACCCTAAACTGGTAGAGTCCCTCAGGTGTTGAGAAAGCCGTCTTTTCCTTGGCATGGTCCGTCAGAGCTATTTGCCAATAGCCTGAGGTAAGGTCAAAGGTGCTCACAAATTTGGCAGCACCTATGGTGTCCACGAGCTCATCAGCCCTGGGCAATGGGTGCGCGTCAGTTGTGGTGACGGCATTGACTCCTCGGTAGTCCACACAGAACCTCCAATCCTTGGTACCCGCCTGGGAACTTGCCTTGGGGACAAGGACCACTGGACTGGACCAGGGACTGGTTGAGGGTTCAATAACACCCAGATCCAACATCTTGGCGACCTCAGCCTGGATGTGGTTCTTGACGGTATCTGACATACGGTAGCACCTGCTTTTGACAGGCACACTGTCACCAGTGTCGATTTCGTGCTTACACCACGGTGTAAGGCCCGGTGTCAGTGAAAACAGAGAGGCATACTGCTGGAGCAAAGCCCTGCAGGCCCTCTGCTGCTCTGTTGTCAAATCTGGAGAGAGACGCACTCCCTCCACTGAGCCATCCTGAGGGTTGCTATGCAGCAAATCAGGAAGGGGCTCACTCTCATCCTCTTCTTGCCCTGAAGCTAGCAAGAGACATGAGACCTCTGCTCGCCTGTGGAAAGGCTTGAGCCTGTTGACATGGAATACCTGAGGGGCTACCCCAGAGGCACCCATGTCAACCAGATAATTGACTTCGCCCATCTTGGAGATTATCCGGAAGGGTCCAGTCCATTTATCGGCCAAAGCTCTAGGCTTTGTAGGCTCCATCACAAGGATTTCCTGCCCCGGAGTCCAATCCACTTGCGAAGCTTTAAGGTCATGCCAGTACTTATTCAATTCCTGGCTGGCCTTGAGATTTGCTGTTGCCTGACCCATCATTTGTGTCATCCTCCGCCTGAGGCCTAACACATAGTCCCCCACTTGCTTGGCGGGACCGGGAGGGGTGGCTTCCAAGCCTTCTCTGATCAAGGCGAGGGGCCCCCTCACGGGATGTCCAAAGAGTAACTCAAAGGGGCTGAAACCAACACCCTCTTGAGGTACCTCTCTGTAAGCAAACAGCAGGCATGGCAGGAGGAGATCCCCTTTCCTCCTTAGGGGCTCTTCCAAAGCACCTAGCATGCCCTTGAGAGTTTTGTTAAATCTCTCAACCAGACCATTGGTCTGGGGTGGTAAGAGGTGGAGAACTTGTAGGTTACCCCGCACTCTTTCCACATGGTCTTCATGTAACTAGACATGAAGTTGGATCCTCTGTCAGAGACAACCTCCTTGGGGAATCCAACACGGGTAAAAATGCCCAGGAGAGCCCTGGCAACCACCTTGGCAGTAATAGTCCGAAGGGGTATAGCCTCAGGGTACCTGGTGGCATGATCAACCAAGACCAGGATGAACCGATGTCCACCGGAAGTGGGAGGGTCCAGGGGACCGACAATGTCGATGCCCACCCTCTCGAACGGTGTGCCAACCACTGGCAATGGCTGCAGTGGGGCAATGACCCTGCCTCCAGTCTTGCCAGACAACTGACAAGTTGGGCAGGTCCTGCAGTGGGACTCCACTTCTACTCCCATCCGGGGCCAGTAGAAGTGGGCAGAGAGCCGCTGCTTAGTCTTCTTGGTACCAAGATGACCAGCCAAGGGCACCTCATGCGCCAACTGCAGCAGGAAGGGCCGGTAAACCTGGGGTACCACCAACCTCTTGAGGGCACCAGGTTCAGGCTTAGTGGGCTCACTAAAAAGGAGCTCACTCTCCCAATAAATCTTGAATGTCCTAGGCACTTCACCTTGTGCCTGGGACAGGGCCTGTTTCCTCAGACCCTCGAGAGAGTGGCACTCTCTCTGTCCTTTACAGAAGTCTGCCCGGGAGGGTCCCCCTTCAGCTAACAAGCATTGAAGGTCGGGATGATCCTCCGGGTTGAGAACCTCTCCCATAGGAGAGTCTTCTGTCTCGTCTCCCTCAGGAGTTGAGTTTGGGTTTTTCACTGGACCCATCCCGTCCGGAGCATGGATCCCAATGGGTGCTGTCGGAACAGCAGGAAGAGAAGGTGTTCCCCCCACAGAGGTGGCCTTCTTGGTCTTCCTTCGTCTTGCCTTAGGCCTCGCCTTTGGCTCGGGTACCTGACTCACAGCCAGACCCGGTGTCACCTGTGACCTAGTGACCGCAGCCGCAGTCATGGGAAGACCATCCGAGATCAACCCCAACTCTACTAGATCATTTCCTAACAGAATGTTAGCAGGGACATTGTCCTGAACCAGGACAGGAAGCTTTGCTGTCTTGTCTCCAATCATGAGTGTGACTAAGGCTACAGGCGATAATTTGGGAGGCCCACCAGCTAACTTGGTGGTTCTCAGAGGAGCACTTGCATAGTCCTCTGGCTTGAGCAGGGTCCTGTCCACCACTGTCATGCTTACCCCAGTGTCTCTCAAGCCAGTAGAAGGCTGGCCATTCAAGAGGACAATTCTCAAAAACCTACGGGTGTTCTGCGGGATAGTCGCCAGTACTTCTGGTCCCAGGCCCCAAGGGACACTAAGGAAATCTCTACAGGAGCACCAAAGGTGATTCCTGTAGAGGAGGGGAGGACAGTGGCCTCCACCTCAGGCATGGGGTAAGGGTAGCTCAGGCTGACAGCCTGTACTCCAAGTGCCTTACCTTTACACTTGGAGTCACCCCTTTTGTGATCCAGGGCCCCACAGTCCCAACAAGTGCCAGGAGTGCGGGGTACGGTACTGGAACCACTGGGAGCCTGCTTTGCAGCAGGTGGACCACTACTCTTATTCCCACCCACAGATGACTTATCCCCACTAGGTTTTTGGGTCTTAGGAGAGGAAGGTTTTGGTTTACCCGACTGTGATTGCTTTTGGGACTCCTCAGCTTTCTGAGAAGTCCCCTTTTCTTTGTCCTTGTCCTTCCCACTGGAGTCCTTAGGGGACACCCGGTGGGAGACCCACTTCTCAGCCAACCTAGCCAGCTTAAAGGGGTCCAAAATGTTCTGGTCAGCCACATACTGACGCAGCTCTGGTGAACAGGCTTCAGAAAAATGCTCAAAAAACAACAGGTGGGATAATTCAGCAAAAGTTTTCACCTTGTAACCATCAATCCACCCCATCATGTTCATGTGTGCAGCACTCACCCAGTCAACCCAAGACATATTCTCTCTTTTCTTAAAATCCCTGAACCTTTTAAGATATTGGGTAGGTGTCTTGCCAAACTTGGCAATTAAAGCAGACTTCATACACTCATACTGACCCCTTTCTTCCACACTCAGCTTCAGAATACAGTCATATCCAGTTTGAGGCACTCTGCTTAACAAACATTTAGCCCAATCTCTTTTATCCACATCATGAATTGCACAAGCCATTTCAAACGCTTCAATCCATTGGAGGATATCTGAACCCTCCAAAAACACACCAACCAAGTCTTTCATAAACTTGGTGGCTGGGGACCTGACACTCTCACTGGTTTTAGCTGAAGTCTCCACTCTAGCTTTCTCTAGCTGGATTCTCTGACATTCAGTGTCCTTGTCTTTGAGCGCAAGATCCCTATTCTTGAGTTCCACTTGCTGTGCCAGCTCCTCTTTCTTAAGCTCAGCTTCTATTTCCAACTTGCGATATTCAAAGGCCAATTTCATCCTTAATAACTCAAGTTCCATGGAATTGCTGGGGTTTGGAACAGAGGCAGCAGGAATGGTGGCATTCCCAGAAACAGATTCAGCGACAACCCCAGGGGCAGAGTCCTCACTGGTTGCATCTCCCCCTTCATCAAGTGTTTCACCATCAGTCTGGTAGTCCACCAGGGCAGCTATCAGCTCAGCCCTAGACTTATCCACAAAGTCTAACTCCCTGGCTTCACAAGCACTCTGGAGAGCCTCTAAGCTCATCCTAGTCAATTTACCATTCGCAATGGGCTCCATTGCTTGTAATGCAGTTATTTGGAACACACCCAAACCTTAATCTAATAAAGTGCGGATATTTTGTAAGTGGCACGGTTATACACTGAGTCTTAAAACCATAAGCATCCCACCGCTGCCACCAGCTTGTAAGGACCGGTGGGGGGGTCTGTAATTCCGCTCTCTATATGGTAGAGGAGAGGCACAGAGGACCCCAGCCAAGATTCTCTATTATGGTAGCGATGGACGAGCAATCAAGGCCTAGCTTCTCAGGAGGTGATGCAGGCTGGTTCTTAAGTACAGTGTATCCCCAAGCCCCCACAAAGGAATGTCCACACACTGTATTACTGAAAACACAGTCTTTATATAATTAATATTCAAGGGTTATGTACACTTATCACAACAACGCACTTTGTGCTCAGGAAAACCAATAATGGTAAATATCTACAATTCTAAAGTGGTACCACTAATATTAGACCTCATAACAGTGCATTCACAATACTGTAGAAATGGCACGCAGATCAATAAGAAGGAAACCAGCAATAGAGAGAGGAGAGATACCAGAGGGTTGAAACAATAGGCAGAAGACTGGCCCTTGCTACTGGACACAGTTCTGTGTGGAGATCCCCCCACCTGGGCAACCTGTAAAATAAAGAGATATAACACAAGCCCAGTCCATATATTGTTCAATAGTCTTATTCTCTCCTACAATGTTTTTACCCCCCCAATGTACCTGGTGGAGTCGAGTTCTTCGAAGAGGCGTCGACAGATCCTTCTTGAATGACCCCCTTTAAAGCAGGAGTCACGGATCGTCGAGAGGCGTCGAGAAGCGTCGAGGAACTCGGTGTCGGGGAATCGACGGCCCTTCTTGAATGCCTTCCCTTTCAAGCGGGAGACACGGGGCGTCGAACGTCCGACAACAAACAGGGTAGAACGGCGTCGATGAGGCGGCAGGCTCCGATCCGAGCGGTGCTCGTCGGCGTCGAGACGTCGGCGTCCTGCGAGGAAGAGGCGTGCGGGGCACCTCGGCGACACTAGTTCTGGACCGCAAAGATTGTGAATGACGGTGGCCCAGCAAGGGCTTCGAGTCGCTCGAGTCTTTGGGGTCGTGAGGTGGCGGGGAACCCACCGGCGGATTCTCCTCGGCGCGTTGGTCGTCCTCGACTTTCTCCGGCAGGATAAAGCGGTCGACGGTGCGGACGAGGGAGTCCTTCGATTCGAATGTTCTTAGGCAAGGAGCGGACGGCTCCGGTCGTCGGCGGCACGGCGTCAAGTGGTTCCCACGGCTGGGCAACACAACTTCGACGGGCCTCCAGCGGTTACACAGACCTGCGAACCCTGGTCGACGGCAATGGACTTCGACAGCGTCGAGGTCCGGGTGCTTTACTTCGGTCTCCTCGGCAGTCCCCTTCTCCGGTCGGCAACCTTTCGATGGTCTGGCGTCCAGGGAGCTTCGGCGAAGATTCAGCGGTGCTCGATGGTCCCTCGGAGCACGGGAAGAGGGCGCCTTACCAGGTCCTCTCTCGGGTCAGTCCTCGACGAACACGGCAGCCTTCGGATCGGTCGAAGCAAATGCAGCAGCAAGTCTTCTTCTTCCAGCTGGGCGTCGAGGGTCAGCAGTTCCAGTTACTCTTGAGTGGAGACTCAGCTTCTGAACGCTTCTGAACAATTTCCAGTGGTGAGAGGTCCCCAGATATACTATTTTGTCTCTCATCCACACTGCTGGCACACACACAGCAGCCAATCACACAGAAGGGCATTCATGCAGTCAGTCAGCCAATCAGGCACACAGTGCATTCAGGCCACACTCCTCCCTTTCAGACACTCACAACAAGGAATGTGGATTGGGACAAGTACCCAGCCATTCAACACTACACACTGCATTCAGGCCAGTTTCGGGCAGGGCTGTCTCAGTCTTTGTCTCACATGCCAGAAACCAGACAACCACAACAAGGAGTGTATATTGGTCACCCACTCCCTTCACCCAGGTCCCACCCACAGGAGGTACCCACAACATACAGTGAGTGGGAAGGCTCCAGTCAGTCTAGCTGGGCCTTCACAACAACACCATATATGGAACTTCCACCCAACAGCCAGTCAGGGGGAAGGGACAGAGTCAGGGCTTCCCAGGACTTTGGGAAAACAAGGTAAGAGGCAATAGAAAGCAAGAGGCCACAGGGGCCATCTTGTTTTCCATCAGGAATCAACTGATTCCAATGGCAGGGCCTGGGTATCCCAAAATGGAGGACACCCAGAGCACCTGTCAATTTCAGCATGGAGCTGCCACCAGCCCATACCCTGCTCTGTGGGCTACCCATAGGTGCCCAAAAACATACACTAGGGGCACAGGGTTGTACCCCTACCCATGGGTGCCATAAGGGTATCCCATGGGTCTGTTCACCAAACCAAAAGAGAGCTGCACTGCCAGGAGTCCCACATGGACTCCTGGGCAGAAAACACGACAGAACACACGATAAAAAACAGTAAAGGACAAGGATTCAGAGGCCCTGTCCCTCTGATGCATTTCCAGCATCACACACTGGAATTTGGGAAGGAGGAAATTAGGCATGCCAGCGGAGAAAGGTATATGTTAAAGATCCAGGGTGAAAGAATGGAGCCCGGGGGGCCGCCATAGGTGGAGGAGGAAGTAGGGGAGGAGAAAGGGCCCAGTATGATTTTGGAGGTATAGTCAGTTAGGAAGGAGGTAAGCCAGTCCAGTGCCTGCTCTGAGATGGAGCCTTTTATGAGAATGGAATGGTTCACTGTGTCAAATGCAGAAGAGAGATCAAGGAGGATGAGGACAGCAGGGGAGTTGGAATCAAGGGATGCAAGCAGTTCTTCATGGGTGTTGAAAAGAGCAGTTTCCATGCCTCTGGATGCTCGGAATCCAGGCTGGTGGTCATACAGACTGTCAACAAGTTCGGTATGAGAGTTGAGTTGGGAGAGGGCCAACTTCTCGAGCAGTTTCCCCAGGAAGGGGGTGATGGAAATGGGGCAGTAGTTGGCTGGGCAGGAAGGGTCTACAGAGGGTTTTTTAAGGAGGAGAGCACAAGGGAGTACTTGAGGGGGGATGGAAAAGAACCAGTAACAAAGGAGTGGTTGCAGAGATCAGCAAGAACAGGGGCGAGAGAGGAGATGTCCTTGATGGTTCTGGAAGAGCATGGGGCAACCTGTTCAGAAGAGACCTTCATGGAGTTGACAACTCTGGTGACTTCTTCAGGGGAGACATGAGTGAAGGAGGAGAAGGGGGAAGCAGGAGGGTGAGTGGTTGGGGAGGCAGAGTGGGGAGGGTTGGTTTTGAAGAGTGCCTGACAAGGCTGTTCAGTATGTCCTGTGTTTTGGAAGTGAAGTGAGAGGCGAGTGCATTGCAAAGGACCTGGGAAGGAGTAGGAGCAGAAGATGCTACGGACCGGTTGGCAAGTTTCCTGCAGATTTTGAAGAGTTCAGCCGTGTTGTTGGATGCATTGGACACTTGTGCCTGAATGTGGCCTCTTTTTTTGGCACGGATAGAGAGTCGGTAGTGTCTCTGGGTCAGGCGGCAGGCCAGTTTTTCAGAGGGTAAGCCTGAAGTGTGCCACTTCCGTTAGGCCGTGATGCTCTTATGTTTTTGGTCAGCAAGTTCAGAGTCATACCAGGTGTTACGCTTGAGGCAGGTTTCAGGCATATCCTTGTGACTGGGGCAAAGATTTCAAGGGTGTTGGTAATGGACATATAGAGGTTGCTGAGGGCAGAATCAGTGGTAGAGTCTGTGTTGGGTGGCCAAGGGGGAATGAAGGTGGAAGAGAAGGCAGCAGCTGACACTTGTTTCATCGGACGGATGTCTGTAAACGAGGTTGGCAGAGCTTTATGAGGAGTTGTCACAGGGCCATAGGGACCCAGGTGTGAGGTGAGGAGATAGTGTTCAGACCAGGAGAGAGGGGTGACCAGGGGAGTAGAGAGAGTGAGGTTGGAGTGGATGATGGCATCTAGCGTGTGTCCAGCAGAATGACTTGGGCCAGAGGGAATTATGGAGAGGATAGGGAGTAATAGAGGTCAGTGAAGAGGGCGGGGAGTCTAAGTGGATGTTGAAATCACCTAGTAGTAGGCAGGTTGAAGGTGATAGAGAGTAGGGAGGAACAGAAGTCTGCCCACTCAGAGAGGAACATAGACAAAGTGCCTGGGGGCCACAGATGGTAATAATGGTCAAGGTGAAGGAAGGGGAGATGACCAATTTGCAGTTGAGGGTCGTCAGGTGGAGACGATTGCTGCCTTTGAAGGGTTTTTGAGGCGTAGTTCCGGGGCGTGGGGTTTCTGTCAGAAGTGGTAGAGCTGGGGGTTAGAAGGTGGAGAGGCAGGGGAAGGAAGGAAATTGATGAGAGGTGGCAGGATTCGGTCAGAGAGAAGGAGGTTGGCCTGAGGGCCTTAAACCAGGACTGTGCCCATGAGATAGACATTGATGCAGCAGCGAGAGGAGAAACAGCCTGTAAGAAGGACTTCCTACTTGGTGCCGGCATTAATGGATGTGGAAGAATAAGGTGGGAGAGTGGCAGTGAGGTGAGAGGTCCATAGGTCGGGAGATGGGACAGATAAAAGGATGTCAGTGAAGATTTCTCTTGAGGATGCACTGACATAGGTGTCTGCAATTGGGAGGCCAGAGTCTGCAGCAAGGATGTCTTTTGTATGCTTTTTCCATCCAGATTTTGTGATAGAGGGAGGATAGGTGATGGTGTAGCAGTTGGAGTAGATTGGGGAGATGGAGAGCGCCACCTCGGAGTGAGAGGAGGAAGTGAGAGGCAGAGAGAAAGAGAGAGGGGAGGGGGTGCTGCAATGCACAGTTCAGAACCTGATACACAGTTTCCCAAGTGGGTGCTAGGAGAGCAAAACAAAACAATGTAGGATGAAGGCACAGCTAAATTCGATGTTTACACTAACAGAAACATTCAATTTAGGATGAAGGCACACCTAAATTTTATTTTTGCACTAGAAGTCACATAAAATGCAGGATGACACATGAATTGCAGTATAGCAGTACAGAGATGGGGTCAGTGGAAATTAAGCTGAAGGAGTGAAAGCAGAGTGAAGTTTCACCGTAGTACAGGGGACATCTACCAGCAGAGCTGGGCAATGTGAAGGACTGGAGAGACAGAGGGAGTGAGTCAAGTAGAGACGAAGCAGCCACCAAGCAACAGACAGTACGTGATGGCAAAAGGGGGATGTCACAGTCCACAGGTGCATGGATGGAGTATCCAACATGATGGAGTATCTTTGGCTGTAGTTGTAAAAGAGTAGGGCCCGGAAGCCCAGCCAGGCCCTGACAGGAACAGACAGGACCTTTGAGAATGGGCTGGCTCCCGCCTCCCGGTGCCACTGATCGGCTGATGAGGGAGAGAGCAGCCTATGGTGGGGGAGCAGGCACAGGCAGAAGGCTACCTGCAAAGCCCTAAAAGGTGGCAGCCATCTTGAACTAGGCAATGAGCAGCAGGGCCAATGTAAAAAGTAGAAAAGAAGAGCCCTTTTCATAGCATCCACTTTTGACTAGGTGCTATTATGGTCAAATGCGCTGTGAAGAGTCTGTAAACACAAGCATGTTTAATTATTGTTTTTCTTGAAGTTGATGGTGCGTGTCATCAGGCGGCGAGAAATGCCCAAATGCAATTTAATAACATTACATAGGAGGATGCAGGGGCCTGTGCGTAGCGATGAAAAAGCCACAAAATGGCTTACCTTCTCTGAGGGACTCTGGAGAGGTAAGATAGTGAAATGTAGAGGAGCACCAGAGTGCGCTGATCAGCTGTTCCAGGATGCAGGATGAAGAGCTACATAACAGATGCGTCAATGTTTCACTCATGCCGGCACCGCCTGAGCTCTGACTCCCACACCACACACTGATCTGGAAGGGCAGCCCTACCCCTCGCCAGTTCAGCTGTCAATAAGGGCCACTGTTGCTCTCCTTGTGTATAGACTGGGTATCGGCAGGGCCAGCCTTCCAAGTCCACCCTGGCATCAGGGACTCCAGCTTGTCTTCTTGCCGTCTGCAACTATGTATGGTATGCTACTGGGATTATCCTGCATGTTCCATCTATTTTCATGGTCTCAAGGTGCTCAGGGGGATCTAAAAGAAAGAGGTGGGTGAGATTAATAGAGAGGGAAAAGGCAAACTGACTTTGCTGTTGCATTGATGAATGCAGCCCAAAAGAACGCTGAGCAATGAGCGACAGTCTGTTTCTAGTTGCTTTTTGGTGAGAGCATAGAGACATTTACATCATAAGGCGTGGGCCCATGGTGCTACTAGGCTTGTGTATGTTGATTGTAAATGTGTATGTTGATTGTAAATGTGCAGCGGTCTGTTCTTTGACATCTTTTTCAATTGCTGTGTGCCAATGGCTTTGTTGGTACATGTATATGGTTCTTGAGCATAGCGGGAGAGAATCTTAATGCAGGGAGGTTGGAAGCAGGGCCTGCTTTAGACCCGGGTCACCCGGGCTTCTGCCCGGGGCACCACATTAGCCTGCATGCCATGCTAGCTTGGGGGAGTTTTTGAAGGACTCCCCCGAGCTAGCATGGTTGGTGAAGGCATGGCAGGTGCCCTATTGTACTGAAATGCGCCCCGCTATCCTGCTGGCGCTGGGCACAGGAGAGTGGGGTGTTTGTTTATTACATTAGGCCGCTGCTGCTAAACCAGCATCATTAATTACAGCGCTGCTGCTGGTTTTGCAGTGCTGCTCTATTTAGCAAACTAACAAAAATGTGGTGACCCTCCCTGCAGGGACTCAGGTGAGGAGGTACCGGGTTAGGTGCCAAATTTTGTTGACTGGCCCTGGACACTGGCAAAGCTATGGCCGGCTCTGGTTAGAGGAGTACCGGGTGGGCAACTTGGAGCATCCAGGAAGTGTGGCCATGGTGACATCTCTATTGGGCCCCCCCTTCGGTTATGTCACAACAGTGGTGTCCTTTGGTTAAAGTATTTGTGAGGAGAAGTGCTGTGGCACCCTAGTGTCAGCTGGCATCTCTGACAGTGTCCAGTGTGCTGTGGCTGGTCCTGGATGAGAGTGGAGGAACACAGGGAGGAGTAGAAGACCTAGGGAGCATGCAGCCCTGGCCTCTAAGTAAACAGTAGATGTGAACAGTTGCCAAGGAGTGCTCAAAATAGGGATTCCAGGGAAATCAGAGTTCAAGCAAGCTACAAGGTCAGGGTCTGATACCTAGGAGCCAGTCACATGATTTGGGTCCTGTGCCCTCTCAACCCTCTCCTGAGTGGATTCCTTCTTCCCTCGTACCCACCCAGCCGTACTCCTCCTTTGAGAGCCTTGTCTGCAAGCTTGTCATCTCTCCCACCTCCTACCTGACCATTGCCACTATCTATAGACCACCTGACTCCATCACCCTGTTCCACTCTGAATGGGCTGATCTCTCCTCCTCTCTGCTGACCTCTGTCCCTAAACTACGTCTATTGAGTGACCTCAACATCCACATGGACTCTTCATTGATGGTGTCCACTCCCTTCTGCTACCTCTGCACCTCTTTCTCCCTCTCTATTCTCCCCTTTGTCCCACCCACTCGACTGGACACACTTTGGATGACATTATTCAAACATATCTTTCACTTTCCTACCCACTCACCACTCAATTCTCCTAGTCAGATCACTCCTTCCTCTCTTCCCACCTCGACCCTCTCAACCTTCCGACTTCACCTCCCCCAGCCCTGCCAACCTCGTTCACGGACATCCGCCCGATAAAACGAGTGTCAGTTGCTGCCTTTGCATCCACCTTCATCGCTCCCTCTCCTCCCACTGCAGATTCTACCTGCAACTGTGCTCTCAGTAACCTTCATTTCGCCATCTCTAACACCCTCGACATTCTAGCCCCAGTCATGAGGATCCGACTGAAACATGCCACCAAGCGTAACACTTGGTACGATTCAGGTCTTACATATCTGAAACGCAATTGCAGAGCTGCAGAACGGAAGTGGCAGACCACTGGCTCATCCCATGACAAACGGCAGAACTCCTTAAAATCTGCAAGGAACTAGCCAATCCTTCTGCAGTCTCCACCTCGCTTCATCACTCTCAGGCCATCTGCAATACACTAGCCACCCACTTCAGTACAAAAACTCAGGACATCCAGAGCACTTTTTCATCCTCCTGTTGTCCCCCCCCTCCTCCCATCCCTTTACCTTTGCTGGCCTCCCCCTCCTCACTCAGCCCTTCTCTCCTCCTTTTCTTCTTATCACATCCGACGAGGTAACTAGGGTTGTCCGCTCTATGAAGGTCTCCTCCAAACAGGTCTCCCCCTGTTCATCCAGAACTATTAAGGACAAAATTGTCTCCCTTGCCCCTGCACTTTCTGACTTCTGCAATCACTCTCTTTCTACTCGGTCTTTTCCCCTCCTCCCTTAAGCACTTTATTTTGTGCCCCCTCCTGAAAAAACCTTCCGCCGACCCCTTGTGTCTGGCTAACTACAGCCCCATCTCTATCACTCCCTTCCTTGGGAAATTCCTTGAAAAGCTGGTCTACCCCAACTGGCACAGCATACTGAGCTTATTGGTTGCCTACACAACCATCAATCTGGATTCCGAGCAATCAGAGGCATGAAAACTGCTCTTCTGAACACCCATGAAGAACTGTTTGCATCTATTGACACTAATTCTGCTGCTGTCCGCATTCTACTTGATCTTTCCTCTGCGTTTGAAACAGTCAACCATTCCATCCTCGTAAAACGGCCCCATGATACTTTTGGTATCTCAGAGCGGGCACTGGGCTGGCTGACCTCGTTCCTCAGTGACAGTCCTTCCCAGGTCATGCTGGGCCCTTTTTCCTCTCCCTCGTCTAACTTCACACGTGGCATTCCCCAGGGCTCTAACCGATCACTCTGGCTTTTTAACGTCTACCTCGCTCTACTTGCCCACCTCTTCTCCACTTTCTCCCCTCACTTCCAGTGTTATGCAGATGACACCAAACTCTTTTTCAAACTTCCCTCTGATGCTCCCCTTTCTGACTATACCATTCCTGACTGCCTTTCTGCTATCCAGTCCTGGTGTGCCTCCAATGATCTCTGCCTCAATGCCAGCAAACCTGAGATCCTTTCTATTTGGATTCCCACTCCATCTTTCCTCCCTTCACTCAGGCCACCCTCTATGGGCTCTGCTCCTCCTCCTGCATCTGGAGTAGAAACCTTGGAGTCATATTCGGCTCCTCTCTCTCTTTCCTCCCTTGCCAAGAAGGCCCATGTTCAACACCACCACCTCAGAGGTATTCTTCCTTTCCTCACTTTTCCCCAGAGGCTCAATGCTTCCAGAGCTCTGGTACTCGTAAAGCTTGACTATTGCAATAGCCTCTTCCTTAATCTACCTTCTGCTTCTCTCTGCCTCCTCCAGCTTGTCCAGAAAAGGGCCGCAAGACTTATCCTTGGCATCAAGCCCATGGACTGTTTCTCTCCAGCCCTAAAATCCCTCCACTGGCTCCCAGTTGCTGCTAAGATCCAATTCAAATCCCTCTGCATCATCCATAGGTCTGTCTGGGGCCAAGGACCAATCTATCTGCAACTTGTTCTCACCAAATATTCCCATACCAGAACCTTACCCTCCTCTGGCTCCAACTCTCTTTGCGTGTCAGGCACTTTTCTAAGCAGGGAGCAGGTATCAGATCTCTCTCCTCGGCTGTCTCTGTCCTCTGTAACAGCATCCCTCCTCCTCTCCGTCTTGAGCCAGATCTCCTAAAATTTTGGAAGTTCCTCAAAACCTTCCTCTTCACCTCCTCCTTCCCCCTCTTACTACCGTGCTAATACCCCACATTCCTTGAGATTGGTGACCTGGGACCTTATCGATCCTCCTGGGTCCCTGCCTTCCTCCCAATCACAAGTAGCTTTCCGCACCATCTAGCACTCACGTTCTGGCACCCACTGACTTGTGTTTCACAAGCCTGCACTTAATAATGGCAGGTGATCACCCTGCACCAAGCAATCCAAGCGAGGCACTTACTGCCGCACTTAACTGACTCCTCAGCACTTTCCTCTATGGGATGCCTAGCACTTACACCCTTCCCTGTACCTCTCTTTCTCCCTGCACTTGCACATTCTGAATGCTCACAAGGTCTAGTAGGACCGCCGTTTTCCTGTTCAGCTGTTTATTTTCTTTGCCTTTGACCCCCCCACGTCACCCTGTGGGCGCTTTAAAACACAATTTCTTGTTGTATAAGCACCTTACAAATGCACAATAAATCAAATAAATACATAAAATTAGACTGAGAATCAGGGCGCAAAATCACATTGGGGCACTGATTGAAAAATTTGAAATGTGTTTAATGGGGAGGCTTAGAAGCCCTTAGCTGCATGGCAATGAGTAAGTTTGATCGCCCAGGTAGTCCTTATCTAGAGAGAAATGGACAGACTTAATCAACCTCCATTTCCATATCTATAGGGTTATGAGCAGACTGGATGGGCCTGGAGTTCCTTATTTATGTGCTAATGGAGGGAACTGTATTGTGTGTGGCCCTCATTCCGAGGTTGGTGCTAGTCATGGCGCTATTAGCTATTAGCGCCATGACTAGCACCAATACCGGTACCGCCACCGACATGGTGGTATGGGGACTTACTGGTCCATTCCGCCCTTTGCGGGACTGGTAAGTCCCCATTTGAAATGCCATTCCCCATTCCCATTTGAGCCCCCATAGGGCTCAATGGGAAGGGGGAAGGCGGCAATAACAGTACCGCAAATTGCGGTACCGTTATTAACCCTGCTATCCCTTTGCGGATTCCGTCCTTAACGCCTGTTAAAACCAGGCGTTAAGGAAGGACCCGCAAAGGGACCTCGGAATAGGGCGCAAAGGGATTACCGGCACCGGTGTCATTACCGGTGCCCGGTAACCCTTTGCGCCCAGGTCGTAATGACCCCCTATATGTCCTTCCCCTGTAATGCAACTTACGTTTTTGTATTTTATTGTGTGTGGTTTGTACAAAAAACCTTTACAAGTATAGTTTAAAACCATGGAAATATTAAACGATGATTAAAATTGATTTTTCCATATAAATAAAACCGTTTAAAAAAAAACATAATTAGATGAGATATTTCCGAGTCAACAGTTCTGGCAGTACTATGTGCAAAGAGGCGAATGTGCAAATTAACATCAAAGACATAAAATATTACATTTGCGTAAACATAGCCAGATTAACATACAGATAATAGTAATACAAGCAACAGAACTTTTGAAACATAAGGTTACATTCACATCAGAACTACGAACTTTCTACATTTTTGTATGAATTCTTCCCTTTCATCAGTTCATTATTGATTGCATACAGAAGACGGGTAAGAGATAAGATCAAAGAAATGTTCTCACCCCACATGCAACGAAGCCAAAGGGATGATCTTGACAGGCTATTGTCAACAGAAAAGTATTTACCAAGAAAGAGCAATCTATCAGATTGAACATACGGGCATGCAATAACAAGATGTTTCAAGGTTTTGTCTAGATTGGTACACTGACAAATCTGCAGCCAGTGTGTAAAGCTCTAACCTTCGAAACATCTTTATTTCCCCAGGATTTGATTCTGTCATACGTGTGAAATTGATTCAATATAAATCTTAAATACAAATCATGTGCCTTGTCACAGGGAAAGCAAAGAAGATAACGGGAATGAGGGCTTCTCCTCTTAAGAAAGGAAGCATATTCCTTATATGAGCTGTATTGATTGGTGGAATCAATGGTGCACACCCAATCATTACTATACAGTTTGTTTTTAACAAATCCAGGACAAATTGTGAGATCTTGGTTCACCACACCTAATTTGTCAATTAAAGATTTCATTCCATTACAAAACAGTAACATAGAGGGTGGCTGCTCATCGTCGATCATCTGAGACAGATCTATATCCAAGGAGTTTGATGGAGGATTGATGATTTTAGCATAGTTATTAGCAGGCTCCATTGATATTTGGAGGATAAGGAATTAAGACCAAGTTCATGTCTCAGGATGGAGTTAGGAACAGAGCTAGCAAGTCTCACTGATTCCTTCCATGTACGACTTTGTAGTACTTTGAGAAATGTTGTGAGGTCTACTAGGCACATGTCGAGACCATATAGTAGTATTGGTTCTACTTTTGATGTGTAATAATCCATGACAGGCAAAACAGAGAATTTACAATATTTCCTGTAGGTGATTCTCATCTGTGAAATGGATGGTCTCGAGTTTTGATTAAGACTATCCCTCCACATGGTGACAGATGAGATGTCGCATACATTGTATCCAATTTATCTTAATGACAAAGCACACTCAATTGATAAACCATCAACTGACCTTTTGAAGTTCCTAATCTTCTTTTTCCCAGAAATCGTAATTTTGTATTTACTGGGATTAGAGTGAAGATTGGATTTATGAGCATATATAGAGAATATGTTTATTCTCTATATATGCTCATTCTGCAAACCAAAAGGAGTCCTGTCAAAGAGAATTATGTTAGAAAGACTACTCATGGAGAGGAGAGACATTAAAACTCCTGCTTCTGTTGTTATGTGGTGTGCTGAAGTAGCACTCACAGAAAATTACTTTTACTTCAATTGATGCTACTATAAGCAGAAACAGGGTACAGAGATGGGGGCTACTCTAGCCCCGAGTATTGACAACCTTTGTATGGAGGCATTTTAGAAGAGCTTCATCTATATGGATACAAATCCATTTAAAAAGAACATCCAATTATGGGAGAGGTATATAGATGACGTTCTTCTGATTTGGAAAGGGGAGGAGAGTGAAGGCATGTTGTTCTTTGAGTGTTTAAACAGACAAGACCAGCATCTTAAATTCATTGAGAACTACAGTAGGGAAGAAGTGAATTACTTAGACATAACAATCAAAGTGGATACTAACAAGGGAGAGCTCTACGTGAAACTGTTTAAAAAATCTACAGACTGAAATGCATTATTGCACCATACAAGCTTCCATTCAACCCACACCCGTGACAACTTACCCTTTGGGCTGTTTTTATGACTTAAAAAGAATAGTACCAAGAGAGAGGACTATAGAGAAGGAGCTAAGAGATTAAGAGCAAATTTACACGAAAAAGGCTATCATTAAGCCTGACCAAAAGAGCGATGAAAAGAGCAGATAACAACCATCGTGAAGCGATACTTGAACATCAGCTGATACCTAAGGAAAAAAAGAAAGAGAATTTGGTTTTTATGAATACTTATAGTAGCCTATCAAACCAGATTAGAAAAATCATACATCGAAATTGCAGGATCCTGGACTAAGGAAAAAGTCCCTTAGAGAGACCACTAATCACATTCCGGAGGAGTAGAACAATAAAGGACCAGATCATGAGTAATGACATCACGAAACAAATAAAGGTCCAGCTTACATTGACAGAAACATGGGTAATGCATACACCAGAGGGACACTACCCTTGTGGTAGTTGTTCTTGCTGTCAACAGAGGAAGAATTCACAGAAATAGATCTAGGCTTAACTATCCAATGGAGACGACAAATGTTAACTAACTGCAATTCTAAATTTGTAGTTTATGTGATCTGGTGCCCGTGTAAAAAGATCTATTAGGGAAGACTGAGAGAAAAATTAAGATTCGGATCATGGAACACAAAAGTTGTATAAAAAATAGAGTCCATATGGCCCCCCCTTGGAGGACATTTCATTAAAAGAATACATAAAGCAGAGGAACTGAGGTGGTCTATAGTTTATCAGGTGAAAACTAGTAATGACATGAACGTGGACAGAAAGAGACTCCTGTTGAAAGAAAAAGAACTAATATTCCTTACGAAAAGTATGGAACTGGGATTGAATGAAAGGGCAGAATAAGGTGAGCCTAGGGAGTAACTTAAAAACCAAAGAACTCTGCAATACGGCAGATGTGATCGACGATTGTAGCAGCTGAGACTAGAAATGAGCACAAGATCAGCAGTGGTATTTGGATTACCCAATAGGTCTCTTTAGTCTTAGATTAACATATTGGATGTAAAAACAAGCAAGATATAAGCATTGAGTAACCTTGTTAACATCAGAGATTAAATAAAATGGCAGAATAAGGGTGAAACACCTTTCCTGAGCGACCCCATTGAGGTGTGTATGTATAGAGGGATAAGAGGCATGAGAGCAAGATAGAGGCCTGCGGAGGATTCATTATTAATCATGCCTAGATAATGAGCAAGATTTCTCGATCTTACAAGAGTAAGGGAATACAGGCTCTCTCCATATTAGTGGCAATCCCTCTGAGCATGCGCTTTGGATCTTTTTGTACTAACCAATACCAACGCGTTCTAAGTCAGCTAGTACTGATAAAAATGGACTGAATGAATGCCTGTGCTCTCTATGGATTCGGTTACACGAGGGATCGAGCCCTTAGAATAGGTAAGCACTCTACATGTGTTTGTCATGATATTTTTGTTTTTCTAATGTACATGTCGCAACATTAACATTAACATACGCAATTTTGGTGATCCTATTCTTTTCATATATTTTTTATAGATCATTCTAAACGCAAGCCTAACGGCATAAAGGCCACATTTAAGTCGCTGCATCACAGATGTTGTCTCAACTCTTATAAACCAATTGTTATTGACCAACTGATATGAGCAGTGGTGAGTACATTTTTCCAAATATTAACTGACCTTGTACTGTTTTATGTAACAATACTATTGAGGATGCCAAACTAATATTTGGGATCCATATTGACTCTTTAAATGGGTACTGTATTAATAGTGCACTCAATTTAAATTTTACAGCCATACTTCAAACAGGAATAGATACCTCATTAAATCAAGAAGATAGGTGAGATAAGCTCAGTTTCCCTTCTTCTATTTAACTACCTCACATTCTTTACGTAGGAACTAATGGGTTTGCTCACTACATCGTAACTCGTGTGCAGACACTTTTTTGAACACACAAATACTCATGAATACGGCATACATCACAATTCTTTTGGGTGACACAGTAGTGAATGACATGTATGCACATACTAACAATTCACTCTATTGATCACTAGAGCTTGGATATTGATGCTTGGCTTACACCAGAACATGTGGCTTGACTACATCAATTTTGACAATATTAGACAATTAATAATGTTATCAAACGTCCAAGTGAATTTATTAAGATATTTAATCTTTCAAACGTAACCACTAACATTTCAATGTTACTCCTTGTATTTTTTGTTCTCCCTCCCTTATCCTGTGAACACAACTGCTATTGGGGTATGTGATTTTGATATTTTTTTCAATCACTATGCAATTAATTTGCCTCATGTTGTCAGCCTTAAGGACAACGCTGTAGTCGAAACACGTGTCGGCTGACGTTGCAATATAATAAAGACTCACAATTTGATTGTTCATATTTCTTGTTAAGAGACAAGTTATAGGGGAGAGCGCATTGCATGTCACAACCACAAACAGTTGCTCTAATTATCAGGTGGTAGGGGGTACACCAACTCTGTGAACTTTGCATTGCAGCTTGGTCCATATAGAAGAATTTTGTGTGGGCATAAGCGCACAGCCTAGACCCTCACTCGCTATTTGTATGTTGTTTATAACCCAGGGTCTTTAATTGTGTGACTGAAGTTCCCATCTTTTACAAATAACATGGCCAATTATCTCTTAAGTCGTGAAGAAGATAAAGTAGCCCTCTTTGCCCCTAGAGGGAGTACTGATAATGCCTTCAGGAATACCCCGGTATATCTGAGTCCTTAAAACAAAAATTTGTCAGACTAGGGAGGCTTTCGCGAAAAGAAATTAATAAATATTGGGAGATAGCATCCTTAACCACTATTTAGATAATTCCAAAATAACGAGAGGTTTGAGAATACTCGTTTTTCCAAACTTTGAACATGAAGAAGATAAAGATCTTGTAGATCAGTGGGAAACCAATCTAAATCAAATTTCAAGAAATATGTTGGAATTCTTGATTTCACACGCTAAAAGGGAACATACCAGGGTTATCACTCAGATTGATCTACTCAAAGAAGAAATCTCTAAAATGTCTAATCCGGAAGCAACAAAAAAGAAAAATGTTGAGAAAATGTACAAGATCTTATCTGATTACCAAAATGAGATTAAATTAAGAAAATGTCGTAAATTCTTTAGAGATGATAAGGATTACCGTCAAGATAGGGTTTACACTTTTCAGTCTAAATATGATGATCCAATATCACGCTCACGTAATAATACACTGATAGCCTCTCCAGTGAGTTCTGACCCAGATTCAGAAGAAGAAGCAACTGGAAATTCAACAGACTTCACAGAAAGTGGCAAAGGTGTTTTAGATCAGATAAAGAGATACAAAAGGGGCTCTCAAAGGGCGTTCAAACAAGTAAGGTTTCGATTAGATCCCACACCAAATACTTCAACACAAACTGTCATATCAGGAGCAGTAGGGGGGGGAGAAAATCTAGAAGGAAACACAGGATCATGAGGAATACTAACTTGCTCAGTTGCGAGGAAACAACAATGGAGATAAATATCTCTAATTTAGTTCTGAATTTATCAGATAAGTTAAGGACTGAACTATCAGTCCTTAATAAAAGTTTGTCATATGCACCAACTTCCAGCACTGATTTTGTTGAATTCCAAATAGATTTGTTCAAATTTGTACGAAAGCTCAAACTTAAAAAGTACTTTGCTACTCAGGTCAAGACATACTCACCAAAACCATCTCTCAACAATCCTTTAAGTGCCTTCACTATGCAATACATAGATGATACCCAACTGTTGATGTCTTTAACTAAGGAACATGCTACAGATTATTCAACCATCTGTAGTGACTTAGGGATTCAAGAGAGAATGTTAGAAATTCAAGAGCTCAAACAAAAATCCAGATTCACTCCAAATTTGGGCACAGAAAATGTCATTGAAACATTCTATCGAGCTGTTACACAAGATATACACAAACATATTGATTGAAACAAGAACAAATGTACCAATAAATATTCTAATCTTAGCCAGCAGGAAAGAGTGTCGCTCAAAAGATTGGCTAATGACAATTCCATAGTCATTAAGGAGGCTGACAAAGGGGGTAATGTGGTGATACTTAATACTACCTGTGATTACATTGAGATGGCAAATAAGCATTTAGCCACACTCAATTGCTATAAAGCTCTATGAGGAGATCCAACTAAAGAAGTAGTACAAAACCTGTTGATAATGATCAATGAATGGCATTCTATGGGCTTCCTCTATGATGATGAAAAAAAGTACTTAGGTATCACTGAGCCAACCATGCCTATGTTATACTTCCTACCTAAGATTCATAAAACATATGAAAAACTTCCTGATGTCAGGCCCATTATGAGTGGGAGAGGGTGGGCCACTGAAGGGATCTCACAGTATCTAGACAATGCGTTGAAACAATTTGTAATCAAGATTCCATCATATATTAGATATACTACACATGTGCTCCAAATGCTATCAGGAATTGATAGGCAACCTCATTACTTATTGGTAACATTGGATGTATACGCTTTATATACTAGCATTGACCATACTTTGGTAATCGCCACAATTGACTATACCTATCGTAAGGAGTCAGCGTCCCATCGCACACATATTATGATGCTCAAAATGTTTTTGGAATTTACTCTCAACAACAATGTCTTTTTATTGAATGACCATTATTATTCTCAGGTTAGAGGAGTGGCCATGGGAGCAACATTTTCCCCTTCTCTTGCCAACCTATTTATGGCTCAAATGGAAGAAACTCACATCACAAACAACACACAGTACAATCATAACATTGTCCTCTTGAAGAGATTTATTGATGATGTGCTTATGATCTGGTCAGGTACAGACAAAAAGCGTACACAATTTACTGAGTATATCAATATCAACTCATTTGGCATCAAATTTACAGGAGAATTCAGCAGAGAGTACATAGACTTTCTTGATCTCAGAATCTTCATAGTGGAGGGCATGATTGCCACTAAGACCTTTCGTAAAGCAACTGAAGTCAATTTGACCCTGCATTCAACTAGCTGCCATTGGGCATCCACCATACAGAATATTCCTAGGGGTGAGTTCTATAGAGCTCATAGGAATTTCAGGAGAGATGAAGATTTTGAATTAGAATGCAAACTCGTATCAGAGAGGTTCAAGCAAAGAGGCTATTCGGAAGTTACTATTAGAGACAGCTATACCAGATACTCCACAATGGACAGATCTATCATGATAGAACCAACGAAACACAAATCTTACCCACACAAGAGTGTTGCCTTCATCACTAAATATTCAAGCAGCTCTAATTGTCTATATAGGCTACTGCTCAAACATTGGAACATACTCCTTTTAGATAAAGATATCAAGCCTTTCTTGGCAGAGAAATCCAAATTTGTTTGCACCAGAGCAGCCACCATACGAGGCAGGATTAGTCCTTTATTTTTCAAACCTAAACATGACACAATTGAGAGTAACACCACATGGCTAACTGTAGTCAAAGGATTTCATAAATGTGGAAACTGTTCAATGTGCAAATATGCACATAACCATGCAGCTGAACATATACACCCAAACAGGCATGTATTTCAGATTTGTGATCACATTAATTGTAGAAGTACACATGTTGTGTATGCCCTAAGATGTGTTTGCAACAAGTACTATGTCGGATCCACCATTAGATAACTACGCTTTAGAATTTGGGAACATATGGCTAGCCTGAGCAGTCAGGACCCGAAACTTCCCCTGGCCATCCATTGGCAAACTAAACACCAGAACAGCAATAAGGAAGACATACGCTTTATCGGTCTAATGAAGGTCAAGAAAGGAGCGAGAGGTGGTTATACTGTATTAGTAACCCGGCGAGAGACAATCAGAAGGCAAGAGCCATTCTGATTGGCTCTCGCTAGGTCCCTACCTGGCCGGGAATCCCTTCATCGGGATTCCACGGCCTTTGTTCCCAGCGGGGGGCGTGGCAGCCCCTCAGCCAATGAGGAGGTTCGAAGCGCTTAGAGGCTGCCTTTGCCCCCCGCCGGGGACTCGGGTAAGGAATTTTTTTTTTCTAATTCCCCTCCCTCCTTCCCTCCCTTCCCCCTCCCCCCCCACTTACCTTCTTGTTCTTGCGTCCCCAGCAGGGGACGAGGAAAGCCTACAGACGTGTGGAGACTCGGAGCGGGGCCATCCCCGCTCCGCGCCTCCACATGGCTGGAGGCTTCCCTCGTCCCCCGCCGGGACGCAGGTACGTTTTTTTTTTTTTTTTTTTTCTCCCCCCTCCCACTCCTGCCCTCCCAGCCCCACTTACCTTATTTTTGAACCTTTTTTTCGGGAGCAGACGCGCTGGGAACACTTGTGTTCCCAGCGCGTCCGCTCCCGATGCCCGCCATGGAAAGGGAAAACGGACTCCGTTTTCCCTTTCCATGGCGGCGGCCATTTTCTTGGTTGTTTATTTTTCTCCTGAAATGCTGCAGCGCCGAAACGCTGCAGCTTTTTGCAGGCATTAAAAACCAACCCGCAAAGGGACCAGGGAGCTAATTACGGTACCGCAATTTGCGGTGCTGTAATTAGCACCTTCACCATTCCCATTATGCCCTATGGGGCAAAAATTGGAATGGGGAAAGGCAATGGGGGAAGGGGGAATTACCGCCCCACCAACCTTGGAATAGGGCGGTAATTCCCCTTTCCACCAAGGCGGTGCCGGTATTTTACCGACATGGACCAAGGTGCTAATAGCACCTTGGTCCACCGCCGTCCGTGTAATGAGGCCCAATGAGTGAAGCCCGCTCGAGCCGATTAGAGTAAAAGACCCTTCACTTACGGTTCGCGACACAATGACGTGATACCAACAACGTGTTGCCCAGACAACGAGTGAAGCCAGCTCGAGACAATTAGAGTAAAGGACCCTTCATTTAGGGTCTGTGATGCGATGACGCAATACCAAGCTGCCCAGCTTTGGAACTCCCTCCCGTCCGGCTTGAGATCTCCCCAATCCTACGCTCTCTTCAGATCTAACTGTATCAATTGGATCAAAGAAAATGACCGATAGTCCTGCCCTACACCAACATAACCACTGTTCTACAGACGTACTATGTACATAATTATATACTCTCTATCTTCCTACTGCATATTTCCTGTATATATTATGTTATATGTATATATTATGCACAATGTATATTCTCCTTACTGTCCTGCATTATGTAATTTCTACCATGTATAACCACTACTTGTAAACATGCGTAACCTGTAAAGTTTAAAGTATCCTTGAACAACGCGCCCGGTTACCTTCGGGTCTGGCGCGCGCTATAAATAATAAACAAACAAACAAACAAACCAACAATGCATATCACAGTGTGACATAAAAGGAGACCCGGAAACATGATGAAGCAAGAAATAAGGAGTCAAGCTGTAGACGTGTGGATCCAACGGATGGCGAGAGAGACAGTTTTTCATCCTTGCAGAAGAGCGGCAATCAGGATCCACAAAAGAGATCAGCTACAGTGCATTTTCTAGGTAAAATATTAGAATAAGCCCAGAAACTTGAAAAGGGATGGGATAAGGAGACCAATGAGTAAAACGAACAGGATCACAGTAGTTTTCTGTATACCTTTGTTTGTCACTTCTGTAGAGTCCAAAAACCCAGAAGAGGATATTTTTGGGATAAAAGGAAGATCGGGACCTGCGATAAGTACTTAGCTGCACTCTAACCCTTAGGTAAACCAACAGAATAAGAACAGGAAGGGGGTTGAAGGAGATCAAAGAGTCGGGAAGGAAAAAATAGGATAATGTCAGTGCCCTGTATACCTGTGTGTCCACCCTGCAGAGTGAAAAGAAAATAATTTCTGAAAAGTGAGGGCTGGGGACTAAAGGAAGACCGGGTATTCCATATGTCCTGAACCTTGATGTGGAGTCCAGTTGTCCAGAGTGTCTAGAAAATCTGAATCTGGGTGTTGAAGATCAGTCATAGAGGTGAGAAAACTAGGATATTGATCCAAATATTCCTCATAACAAATGGAGGTAGAAACTAAGAGTTAAGCTCTTACAGGTGGCCGTCTGCTATTTTTTAGAATTGGCTGTGCAGGCATGCCAAGAGTGTGATAACACAATTCACATCATCTGAACCTAGGTACGAACGGACAGTAAGAAGGCTGAAGAAGATAGAAAAGCCGAAAGTATTATTGGAAAAGGTATAGAATGAATTATTGATTATGCTGGTTTTAATAGACCCACAATTAATAAGGCTGAGATGGTGGAGATGTAAATCTACAACATCTTTAATACATGGCTGAAAGAGAAAGAGAATTAAAACTCTATGAATTGTTAATGTGAAACCTGTTCCCCAGTAAGAGTGAGTTATGTCAATGATGAAGGAATGGAAGAAGGTTCAAAATAAATTGTCCACTTCCGCTGTGAATAAAACACAGTTTTTTGTGGTAACAAAACTACAAAAAGAGTGGTTGATTAATAAAACCATATCTTCTGCACTTGCTTTCCACAGATATCCTTCCAGTGTTCTGGCCCAGAAGAAAGATAGAAGGGAGTCAAATTTAAGATCACTGAACAAAGATGTTAAGAAGACCAGAATGGCTTATGCATAGCAAACTGTTATAGTACACACCCCTGAAAAATTTTCTAGTCAACTGTGATAAGTAACAAGGAAAGAAACATGTCGGGTGTGTTGTGATTTTTGAATGCTGGAATAAATGAGTGACAGTTGTACGGATGATCAGAAGGAGTTAGGACTATTGTGTTTTCCCGTCAATGCAGATAGGTGTTGACACTAGATTTTGAATGAAAACATATTCTATATATAAATTAAGTGTCAAAGAAGCAATGTACTAGATAACAGATTGTGTATGGGATGGATTTGTCCACGTTAAGAAGTATTTTTACAATTTAGTCTGAAATATGAAATATAATGTATTTTATTGATATGTATTTTACAATATGATAATAAATTGATATTTTTGATAAAAATTGGTAGTAGTATGTTATAATTTAATAGACAATATTACATTTAATTGGGCCGACACGAAAGGTGATTGGTAGGCAAGGGACCCGGTAAACAAATTAGTTGTATTGTTGTTTTTCAAAGAGGGCTGTTTAAAGTGTTCCAAATAAACATTTCCTCAAGTCTCTCAGAGGTTTGTGAGTCAGCAAATGCCATCCAATGAATGCTCAATTTGCCAAGTATAACCGGAAATAATTATTCATTATACAAAATGTCATTAAAGATTAAATAATGTAGAGGCCAAATTTCAGCCTTGTTTTACCCCTGTGAATGTCAAGACTGAATCTGTTAGCGAACCCTTCTGATGGAGATGTACCCTATAGCTAATTTTATTGTGTAAAAGAAAAATAATTAAGATAAGTTTGCTAGGGTTGCCACATTTTACCATTTTATTCCACAGATGGTACCGTATGACATAATCAAATGCTGACATGTTGTCCAAAGATGCCATATATATATTGGACTGCTATCAGATTTCTTTGGTGATTCCAAAGTACGAGATAGAATAGTTGCATTGAGGGGCGTACCCATATTTTTCCTAAAGCCTATTTGAAATTTGAACAGGATGTCAGGTTCTTGGATACATTTTTCAAGATCATTGAAAATTTAGATTGAAAAGACTTTTGATGCAGAGTCCATAAGTGTGATGGGCCTAAAATTGGCCAGATTAGATGGATTGCCCTTTTTATAAAGCGGTATAATCGCTATAATGATCGCTAATAGTCCAGATGGGGGAATCAACATGGATTTGAAAATGAATTCAAATTTCATTTTTAGGACGTAGTGTCAGCCCAGGGTAGGTTTCCCAACACTCCTCCTCACCTGTTTCTTCAATGGAGCTGTCTTGTGTCTCAGAAACCTTCTTCCGACGTGATTTCTTCTGCTCCTTCATCTACCTTTCTTTCTTTAGATGTAAGTAGGGGCGAGCTCTGTCCGAGGCCACCTTGATAGGAATAGAAATTGATTCCAAGTACAGGGGACCCCAGAGGATCAAGCCTCCAATCAGGGAAAAGGCCATTCTGGCACAGAAAACCCTGAACAGTAGTAGGTCTGGTGCAAGTAGTAGCAATCACTATTAATGATTGTTCTGATGCTGAAATCCCTCTTGGATAGAAAGTCTCTTCTCAAGGTATCAAGAAGATCTGCAGGAACCAGAGTAATTTCACTGTAGAATAAGCCTTCATTGGGTCGGTAGGAGCAAGAAGTTCCAGTATGAGAGCTGGTCAAATCTATAGGTACCAGTATGAAAGCTGGCAGGAGTCATAGGTTCCAGTATGAGAGCCGGCAAGAACAATAGGTACCAATATGAGGGCCGGCAGGAGCAAAAAGTACTACTGTGACAAACAACGGCAGAAAGGACAGCAAGACGTTGTTTGCAAAACCACTTGGAATAATAGCGGAAGGAAAGCTAGAAGACGGAAAAATAGAGCAAGAAAAAGAGGAAGAAATGTAAGAAACCGTACACGAACGCCCTAAGAATAGATGGAAATAACGGGCAAACGACAGAAAGAAGGATACCGGAGAAGGCGAACCAGGACCAAAGGTAAGAGTGAACAAAGAGGCGGAGCTAACCTCAAGGAAAGTATACGAAGACGCCAGGCGGCAAAACAAAGCTAAGAAAAAATAGGGAAGTAAATCTCTAGAACGGAAGAAAGAAAGGATCAGTGCGCGGAAGAGACCGCTAGGAAAGAAGAATGCAATAGGACAAACGAAACCAGAGAGCTATTACCTGAAGATGAGCAAAGCACACAGTGTGCAGAGGAGACCGAAGAGACATGAAATGCTAGGAGGACTACAAAGGAGGAAAGTCTAAGGAATGCTAGAACGCTGTATACACAGGAACCGGCAGCGCTTCACCAAAAGATGGATACAACGCAAGGAAGCGACTTTCATTGCACAGTAATATGGGAAAGACGGCCATGTTGAAAAAGACTAGACCGTCAGAATGGCATCATAGGAAGCCATTTTAGGAGTACTTCCATCTCTGCCAGCACTTCCCAGGGGAGCCCGAGAGCTCCAAAGTGAAAGCTGCTGTAGGCAGAAAGACTGCGGCATGGAAACACAACCGCGTTGTCTTTCTGCCTGCCTTAGCTTTCACTTTGGGTCTCCGGTGCTCCCCCGGGGGAGCCCCGGAGACCCAAAGTGATAGCAACGGCAGGCAGAAACACAACGCGGTTGAGTTTCAAAAACGCTTCGGTTTTTCTTTCTAAGTTTCTCAGGCTCCTCTGGCTCGGAGGAGCCTGAGAAACTTAGAAAGAAAAACTGCAGCATTTTTGAAACACAACAATGTTGTATTTATGTTTGCGGTAGTATAAGCTTGGAGCCACCGCAAACATAAATACAACGTTTTAAAAGGTGTGGTTTTCCTCCAGCCCAGAAAACTTAGAAAAAAAACGCTGCTAGTGCTTATTTTTTTAAAAATAGCACTTACCGAGATGCAGCTGCAGCTTTCCTGCCTGTAGTCTCTGGTCCCCATCCTCCGCGTCCAGCACCAATAAAGCAAAAGCCACCCACTGGTAGCTTTTGATTACTACAGCTGGCTGGCTTTTGCTTCATTAGTGCCGCAAACGCAAGCACAGGCGGCATCCATTTCTCAAAATGGATGCCCCCTAGTGCTTGCAATTTTAAAGTTTGAGCTTCATTTGCTCGAAACTTTCCATAGGGACTTAAAAAAAAATATATATTTTAGATATTTGTTTTATTATTGGCCATCTTTTTGGCCAATAATATTTCTGAATGAACTATTCCTTTAAGGTTGCGATGGTCTGTGCGGATCAAAAATTGATAATGAACTCCTTGTGGCAAATGCCTCCACTCCTAACAGGCTTGCCTAATTGCCAGCAATTCCCTCTCCAAAACCGAATAGTTCTTTCACTTAAAGAAAGAGTTCGTGAATAGTAGGCTATAGGGTGTTCTTGACCGTCCTGTCCTTTCTGTAGGAGGACGGCACCCAAGGCACCACCAGATGCATCGGTCTCAAGGATGAAGGGCTTAGATTGATCGTGTAAAACCAACACCGGAGCGGAAGTAAAAAGCTCTTTGAGCCTAATGAAGACGGCCTGTGCTTCTGTACTCCAGACAAATGTTACCCCTTTTTTGAGGAGTGTGGTAATGGGCAGGACCACATCTGAAAAATGTGGGATAAAGCGATGATAAAAATTAGCCAATCCCAGAAATCGCTGTATGTCCTTCACAAAGCTGGGTTCAGGCCAACGTATCACTGGCTTTACCTTTTCTGGATCCATGTGTATGCCACTGGCAGATAAAATAAAACCCAGGTATTGCACTTCGGTAGCTTCAAAAGTACATTTTTCAGGCTTAGCGTACAGTTTGAGACTCTTGAGATGTCGTAGTACCTCTGTCACGTATTTACGATGTTCCTTCAAATTGGGGGAGAAAACCAAGATGTCATCAAGGTAAACTACAACCGGTATGTAAAGCATATTCACAAAGATCCTGTCCATAAACCTTTGGAACACCGCTGGAGCATTCACCAAGCCGAATGGCATCACTTGATACTCGTTCAAACCCATTGGTGTTCTAAAGGCTGTCTTCCATTCATCACCCCTTCTGATTCTCAACAGATGGTAAGCACCCCATAGGTCTAACTTGGTAAACACATGAGAATCTTGTACTGCCTCGAGAATATCCCTGATAAGTGGCATAGGATATTTGTCACGTATAGTAATGCTGTTCAATCCTCTATAATCAATACAGGAGCGAAGTTCAGTGGAATCCTTCTTGGATACAAAAAACAGTGATGCCCCTCCTGAAGACTTAGACTCCCTTATTAGTCCGTTATTGATATTAGCCTCTAGATAGTCCTTCAATGCATTCTTCTCCAGATGGGAAAGAGGATACATATGGCCGAAAGGAAGAGGAGCCTTTTCCTTGAGATCAAATCCGCAATCTTCCGGACGATGAGGTGGGAGGAGTCGGGGTACAACGTCTTCAAAGACTTCTGCAAAAGCTTGGTAATGCCCTGGAACAGAGGATACTATTGAGCATGAACTGGTGGTCATACAGTCAGAGGTAACCACCTCTATGGGATCCTTAATACAGTGCTGACAACAATACGTAGAATCGAAGCTTAACTTGTTGGCACTCCAATCTATCCGAGGGTTGTGTAGCCTCAACCAGGCAATCCCCAAAATGACAGGAAAATTCGCAGCCCTAATCGCATCAAAAGTAAGTGTTTAAATATGGTTACCCATAGTTATCTGGGTAGGTCTTGTTTCCATGACAATAGGTCCAGAGGACAATGGGCAACTGTCCACACCTTCCACTGGTATAGCCTTCTTCTTTTCCTATAAAGTGATGTGGTTTCCCTCTGCCCAGGCTATGTCAATAAAATTGCCGGCAGCACCACAATCTAGCTTGGCAAGTACAGGGTTAGTAGTATCTGGTGCCACCTCAAAGGCTACCTGGAATACCATTAAGCGATTGTCCCCTTCGTTTCCTGAACCGCTGTCTCCTGATCTGGTGTTGTCGCAAGGATTTGCACTGCCTTCCACGCTGAATACCTTGCATAATTTCGGGGCCTGGCATTTCCCTGGTGGCGTGGAGGTACTTCAGGGCAGTTCCGCATTAAATGTTGAGAGGACCCACAATACATACAGAGGTTCAGTTCTCAATGTCTCTTTCGTTCTTCTGCTGTCAACTGCCCTCTTGTAGCTCTGATCTGAATAGATTCTTCAGATACCATTCTTTCCTTCATAACTGGTGGTTGACTGGACATTGGTGAATAGAACTGAGACTTCCTCTTTTCATGGCGTCTCTCATTTAGCTTGTATTTTATCTGTAGAGCGAACGTAACTAGTTCATGGAAACTGTTTGGTCGTGCTGTGCGGGCAAGCTCATCCTTGATGTCTTCTTGCAGGCCTCTACAGAATATAGTCTGTTGTGCTGAATCTGGCCATCCGGAGCTCAAGGACAACCTCTGGAACTGCGTGACATATGTCTGGACGTCCTGTGTTCCTTGCTTAACATCCAGCAGTGCTTCATAAGCGGAAAACTGAACCTCTGGTCGCTAGAAACAAGCCTTGAACTTTTGAACAAACAAGTTGTAATCGCTCACCGATGGGTCTTGGTTGGTTACTAGTGGAGTACTAGTGGTTACCAGGCCAAAGCACTCCCTACTAGGTTGGCGATCAATAATCCTGCCCTGGATCGCTCGGTCTCAAACGTCTTAGGCCTAAAGGAAAAGTAAACAGAACAGGCATCCAGGAATTCCTTCATAAGCTTGGGATTACCATCATACTTGCCGAAAGGGAACGGCATCGGAGGTAGGTCACTTCTGCCTTCATCTCTAGTCATAACCTGTTGGCGAAGGGCTAGATTCTCTGCATGTAGGGTCTGTACCTCAACCCTCAAGCCTTGAATTGCGTTGCATAGTTCTTGGTATTGCTCCACTGAAGCCATCTGTATTTGCTGGCGTTGTATACTGTCAGCCCCGGGATAGGTTTCCCAACACTCCTCCTCACCTGTTTCTTCAATGGCCTCACCTGTTTCTTCAATGGAGCTGTCTTGTGTCTCAGAAACCTTCTTCTGACATGATTTCTTCTGCTCCTTCGTCTTCCTTTCATTCTTTTGATGTAAGTATGGGCGATCTCCCTCCGAGGCCACCTTGAAAGGAATAGATTCCAAGTCTAGGGGACCCAAGAGGAGCAAGCCTCCAATCAGGAAAAAGGCCCTTCCGGCACAAAAAACCCTGAACAGTAGTAGGTCTGGTGCAAGTAGTAGCAGTCACTATGAATTATTGTTCTGGTGCTGAAATCCCTCCTGGATAGAAAGTCTCTTCTCAAGGTTTCAAGAAGACCTGCAGGAACCAGAGTAATTTCACTGTAGAATAAGCCTTCACTGAGTCGATAGGAGCAAGAAGTTCCAGAATGAGAGCTGGTCAAATATATAGGTACCAGTATGAAAGCTGGCAGGAGTCATAGGTTCCAATATGAGAACCGGCAAGAACAATAGGTTCTCAAAATAAGGGCCAGCAGTATCGAAATGTACTAATGTGGCAAACAACGGCAGAAAGGACAGCAAGACATTGTTTGCAAAACCGCTTGGAATAATAGCGGAAGAAAAGCTAGAAGACGGAAAAATAGAGCAAGAAAAAGACAAAGAAAAGTAGGATACCGTACACGAACGGCACGGCAGAGGAAAGATGCAATAGAGGAAAGGCTAAGACGGCAAACAAGATGAACGCCCTAAGAATAGATGGAAATAACGGGCAAACGACAGAAAGAAGGATACCGGAGAAGGCGAAATAGGACCAAAGGTAAGAGTAAACAAAGAGGCGGAGCTAACCTCAAGGAAAGTATACGAAGACGCCAGATGGCAAAACAAAGGCAAGAAAAATAGGGAAGTAAATCCCTAGAATGGGAGAAAGAAAGGATCAGTGCGCGGAAGAGACCGCTAGGAACGAAGAATGCAATAGTACACATGAAACTAGAGAGCTATTACCTGAAGACGAGAAAGGCACCCAAGCGTGCAGAGGAGACTGAGGAGAGATGAAATGCTAGGAAGACTACAAAGGAGGAAAGTCTAAGGAATGCTAGAACGCTGTATACACAGGAACCAGCAGCGCTTCACCAAAAGACAGATACAACGGAAGGAAGCAACCTTCATTGCACAGTAATATGGGAAAGACGGCCATGTTGAAAAAGACTAGACACAGAATGGCACCATAGGAAGCCATTTTAGGAGTACTTCCATCTCTTCCAGCACTTCCAAGGGCGGTGCATGACACGTAGGTCCAAAAGGATGGATCGGACATAAGCACGCACAAAGGAATCCAATCAGGACCTGACGCTTTCGAATAAGAAACTTACTATTTTACCATGTCATTTGCAGGCTTTGCTCTGTTGAACTCCCAGACAACCTACACTGCTTTGAGACACAGACAATGGCAATTAAGCACTTTACAGATGTCACATAACATAAAATATATAGAGGAATGGAAACATGTATGTTTCCACCAAAAGCTAAACAAACCAGGAGACAAAGAGCATGCCTTTCAGCAAAGTCTTGAAGAAGGTCGCAGTGCAGGATGAGAGGCACATCTTGAGAACTGGGCTGTATCAGTGGTTGCTTAATGGGTGGAAACGGGAAGTTTGCAGCACATTGTACTTCCAGACCGGCGACTAAGAATGTTTTTCTTTGGTAGAAAAACAAGCAAAACTGACACTGCGTGTGCTCTCCCAGAACTCCCTGCGCGCCGGTGCCTTCGAGCTGCCTCCTACCCAGGTGAAGATTCACTTTCCCACCTTTTCACTGATATCAGCCATTTCATTTATGTACCCATCTCTAGAGATCTTGCGAGACAAGGCACGTACACATGTTCAAACACAATCCTATGTCCGTTCATTGGCTGACGGGGTCTGCTGTCTTGTGTCCACTGCGTGACCTTCCGTGACAGGGTCACGCAGGGGTCAGACCCCCGCGAGAGAAAGCCCTCCCAGCCTTTGTCCTGCTTATCTGCTATGTCCCTGTGTGAGGGAGAAGCTGCGGTGCGCGAGGCCAGTGAAGGTGGCTGCCAAGGACAGGTCTGGAGGGGTCACTGAGAGGTTGCTCTTGGGGTCCTTCGGCGTCTCCTAGTGAATTTATCTTTTGCAGACATTCGTTTTGGGAATGATACTCGTTGCTGCAGCAATTCATGCACTGCACAACTCAGGGCTCCGCTTCCTTAAACACATCTGCTTGCATAGGGGACCTGACACCTGCTCTACAGGCATATCAGAGGGACAGGCTTGTCTCACTTATGACAGACTCTGAGCCAGCTCTACCTGACATTCTGAGGCGACCCTAGCCTGTGATTGACTGCACCCAGCTTTCATGGTAATTTGCCTGACATTTGATGGACTCTACCCTACTGATATTTTATTTGCAATATCCTGCAAGGTGACTGGCGCCGCCCCAGCCCCACCGTCCTTCCAAAAGCAGCAGTCTAGATGGAACCAGTGCTATCCCGGCCCGCCTGCCTTCAGCTGGTGTTGAATCCAGGTGGTCCTGCCGTTTGCAGGGACTGTCACCTCGCATCTGCTGTCTGCGTTGAGACCGCTGCCTGAGCATAAAATGGTCGGGACAATTTCTTTAGGGGCAGGACACGATTTTAGGGGAAATTCTAAGGCTGTTAACTCTAAACTGCACCCTTCCTTCTGTGTCCCATACTACTAACAATTGACCTAAGGGTATCTAACCGTGTAGATCACCTCCCCTCAAAAGGTTGCCCTTAGAGGGGACAGAAGTGGGAGACGTAGGGGGGACCAATTATATAATCAAAATGAAGTCTCTTTTGAAGTAGGTTGTGCAGGCTGATTGTAAGAGCTTGGTTTAGACAGCAGGGGACAGCAGTGTGCGTGTAAGCTGAGAGAATGGCTGGAAAGGCCGGAAGAGACCAGAAGGTCAGGTGAGAATTAAAGCAATGGAAACTCATGATCGAACACCCTCTGGGTGTGGGCGAAGGACCCCGCAGCTGTATTGGAGCTGGGCAGCGTTCTGATAATTAATCATATCGGCAAAGCAAGAGGGCGACGGCTGGCACCCAGCGGTTGTTGGACACCGCTGTTGTACCACTATCAAAGGGCCTGACCCCAAAAAGTAATCACTGGACTGGCAGGGCTAAATAAGCGGGATTTATGTATTTATAATTTTTTTTAATATTTTGATGTTTTTTCAAATTGCAAGAAGGGACCTCAGGTGGCTGAAATGACAGCGGGATAACTGCCATTTCCCTTTGCAGTCTCTCAGAAGCCCTTGGTCGCCTCCCAGTGACTAGAGACATAGGGCCTCATTACGACCCTTGCGCTGACGGAATGAAAGGGGCCGGAATGGGACCGGCCCCCTTCATTCCGTCAGGGCTGATTGCGAGGTTCCCTTTGCGGCACCCGGATCAGACATCTGGTAAAACCAGACGTCTTATCCGGGTACCGTGAGTGGAAGAGGGAGGTAACAACGGGATACTTTTAATGTTCCTGCAAGGAGGACTTACCGGGTCCTCCTATGTCCGAATGACCCGGTAAATCCCCATTGCAGGAACCCGGTAATGGAGCCCGGTTTGGAGGCAGCCATGGAGCTAAAAGCTCCATGGCTGCCTCCAAACTCGTAAAGAGGTCCATAGACTTGACCGTGTGTTGAAAAAGACTGCACATGGCATACAATACTTAGTGGCCATTTTGAGTCAGTGTGTGAGACGGTTAAGCTGCAATTTCTTAATCACCCTTGTGGGGTCCAGGTTGGCCGCAGTCATTGTAATGGTGGTTGTCATAAATAAGTCAGGGCCCAAGGATGAGCACCCGAAGGTGTGTGAGGTGTGATGAAAGACGAGGTTCAGTTTCCCAAGCACGCTCACACTAGAAAAAATGCAACCCGCTTGGAAAAAAAGGCCCAAGAAACTCTTGCAATGATAACAAGTTTTATTTCTACAAAAATAGGCGTGCCAGCAAAGAACTCTGCTGCCATGGAACGTTCTGAGCAAAAAGAGTGCACGCAGAAGCTTAAAAGGAAACACAGCGTAAGTCGTATACAGTAAAATCTTGCGTGATTGGATGGTGCAACCGTATACATGGTTGGCCTACTCCATACAGGATGCTAGGCCATTGGCCCCAGTCCCGTCCGTCCGTCTTCCATCACCTGGGGTCTGCTGGGAGGATGCCAGTTTCCAATGCCTCAGTCCACATTGATAAAAGATGGGGAGCTAGTTGTAAAGCTCACCTGGTTCCCACGGGGGCGCTGGTCTAGTCTGGATTGCTGTGGCCTCTTCTAGCGTGATGCGCAGGACCCGGAACACCGATTGGACAGGACCTCCAAAGCGTGCTTGCCTGGCCCGTAGGAATATCCTTCTGCAGATGAGAAAGGGGATTAACAGTCTGCAGAATAGTGTGCTAGCTCCCCCCTTTCCCCCTTCCCCCTTCGTTCCTCTCTAACTTCCTCCAAACCCCGGTTTAAGCTCACCTTATGGTTTGGAAGGATGAACTCTCCATCCTGCTTCTGGTGCAGGGGCGCGTGTTCGTCCATTTACTTCACTGGTTTTCAGAATGGCGCTGGCAAAATCCACTTGACTTTCCTGAGCGATGCGCCGTAAGTATGAAAGTTCAAAGTTCAAGTTAGGCCCCCTTTATGTTGTCTTTCTAACCTGTGATCTGTCCTTTATTTCAGGTGCAGAATGAAGGCGATGCGTCGAGGGGTTAAACTGTCGAGGTGAGTAGTGATGAGGGCGATCCCTCTAAATGTCCTTATCATTCCCCAGAAATGTCTCTTGTCCTTTCCCCATAGGGGCAGGGGTACGGTACCTGCCAACGGGGCGGCGCCAACCCGAAACGTGGAAGAATAGCCGGTAAGTATTATGGCTGTTACTCAGGCTTTCCTTCTGTGTTCCTTCTGCTCACCTTTTGTTTCTTCCTCTCTCCCCTAGGTGCAGAGATGTGGCGTCCGATGCTGACAGCCGCGATGGAGCCGGGAGATGTCTCGAGGACAGGTGAGTGAAGCGTGGCGCTGCAGCGAGCAATGCAATGCTTTTAAATGGAAGTCTTTCTTCAGGGATGCTGGCGAGAAGATTCCGGATGCAGGTAAGAAGTTTGAAATAGTCCTTGGTTTTCACCTTTCTCTTCTCTTCCTTCCTTGCAGGTCTTCCAGGTTCGAGGCGGGCGTGGCTGGAGTCCAGGAGCAGGAGCAGACACGGTGAGCGTTAAGCTGCAGGAAGCAGAACAACACGAAGCATGAGCTGCTGTCTGGGCGTGGCTTAAATAGCCTCCAAAGAAGTCCCAGGTATGTATCCTTCCCCAACTAGGTATGTATCCTTCCCTGGCCACGCCCGAGTGAAAAAATAGTTCCTATGAAAAAATAGTCCCTTTCAGGTCTCAGGGAGGCCTGAAGCGTGCAGCATGGTCTTCATCAGGTAAGTGCACAAAACACCTCCCTTTATGAGCCTGGCGCCTATGGCGCCAGGACTGATGTCCAACATGAGCCTGGCGCCAAAGGCGCCAGGACTGAGTCCAAAGAGCCCCTATAAGGGGCCGCTGGGCTTTTACCCGAGGGCATGATGCCTGCTTCCGGGGGTGCTGAGCCTGGCCTGGTGCTCCGGGGGTAGGCATCATGACACTAGTGCATCCACGAATTCCCTGTAAAACTCTGCACCTGGCCAGTCAGAGCCCCAGGCTTTACCACCCGGTAGGCTCTTAATAGCTTCTTTTATCTCACCCAGTGTTATCAGTGTTTCTAGTGCATCACAGGCTTCTCCCGATAGCAGCATAGTGGGTATTTTAGCTAGATATTAGTCGAATTTGCAGTCTGTTGCTATATAGTATAATTGTGCATAGAAATCATAGAACACCCCGCTGACCTCTTCCAACGTGATAACCGTCCCCCCGTCTCGCCTATTGATGCACAGAATGTTTGTGTTGCCCCTCTTGTTACGCACCATATGTGCTAGGAGCTTACCCTTTCTATCCTGCTCCCCATATCTGTGTGCTGCGGCCAGTCTTCATCTAGCTGTGCTTTAATATCCACGCTAATCTGTGCTGTCGGGCCACTCGCATATTTCCTTTGTAGTTTCGCCAGTGGTTCTTCCCTCCTTTGAGTTCCCACCTAATATCTCGTTCTGTGGGCATAGCAATACCCAGTGTGTAAACTTTGAATGCCTATCATAGGATAGCCTGCTGGGCCACCGACCCCTGAGGATGAGGCTTGTGAGCGCAGACAACACTTGAAGGACAGTTCATATGAAGCACAAGGTCTCTTTGCTCGGTTTAAACAGTCTGCTCTTGGACAACCTAAACATTAACAGAACTCAAAGGTCAGAAGGATTAGCTGCAAGTCCAAAACATAGTCCACCATTTTAGAACGTAGAACACACAAGTGAAAATCAAAATGGCGGATGAATCTTAAAATGGTGACGAAGTTAACCCAAAAATCGGGACTTCGCAACGCGGTTTTCTGTGTAGCACGAATAGGCTAAGGCCAATATAAATACTAAGGAGGCACTGTATAATTACCGTTTAACAAACCCTCCATTTGGCCTAAGCCAAGAGCCTTACCAAAAATGTTCGCTTTACTCGTAACTCCACGTTTCAATGTCCGTACATCCTGAATCACATTCATCAGATATATCGATTGCCATCAAATCTTTGACAATAATATCCTCCAAAACAAAAACATTAGTCATCTTCTCGGGTGCGTGTATTTTCGGTTCTAATTTTCCTACAGTTTGCGCACAACATCCTCCTAACATCAAACATATGACAGGAAGACATTGCATGGATCAACAACACAACAACAGGATACCAAGGATTACCATTAAGACTGAAAAGAGTTTCCATCCCCAAGACCGTAATAAGCCCCAGAACCAAGTACTAAGGTCCCAATATCCCTCGGGAACATGTACTTCTGTACTTAGGACGTGCAGATTTTGTATTGCCTTGAATATGGTAGGGGAGGAGTCTGGACAAAAACGCAACAAGCAGATCTCACCAATTTACATACTCCACCACACTCAGCCAGGATGACGTCTAACACTATCCGGTTCTGTAGAGCCACTAATCTAATAGCTTTCTGTTCTAACGTCATGTTGTAGAGTATATTGGTGGTCTGCTTGATGGTTCTCTCCAATACTCTTGCTAGTCTCCTACTATCCTTGGAATTCATGATCTGTCCCCAAAATAACACAAAGGATTTCGCTACATCATCCATGACTTGTGAAGGAGTATCACCATTCTCGTACCGCCTTGGACGAGCCCTAGAGACCTCAGAGGAACTAGCTACATATACCCCTGGTAGCAAGATACCCAAATACCAAGTGCCCTGCCAATCCCTAGGTAGCCATGGATAAGCTTCATTGCCACAAACAAAATAAACAGGATCATCTACATACAAGAGTCTGTCCTTACTAGTCAAATTCGCAATATTGGTACAACCGTCAAATGTACCCATTGACTGAGAACCATTCCTTTGTATGCAGAAGGAAACAGAGTTGGGGCTGTGATTGATAGTATAGGAAGGAGGCGTGGCATCCCGGTTGCCTACGGGAGCCATCTTGAAAGACATTAACGATTGGAAAGGTCTAGAAAGTCTATCGGAAGACCTAATAGAAGCAACATTAAGCTTGCTCCTATTTGCGAAAAGGGAACATCCCAGGGGCGTCAGGACGCGCCTTTCAAACTCATTTAAATTCGTCCTGTCAATGTTCCCTGAGATGCTGTCATTCCAACGACCAAATAATAATGCCCTTAGAGAGGCATAGCATGCAGTAGTCAGAGGAAAAGTATGAATATACCAGCCCAACCCTTTTTCCCCGTGTTGTGGCAGATGCGAACAGATCCAGCAATTAGTTCTGTTCAAAATCGCATTGGTCGCATTCATGATTAACAGAAGCGTATTGTTGTGATAACTCTGTGTGTTGGGAATCCCTAGAAGATAGAGTGTGTAGATGCATGAAAGGAGAAGACATAATGGGAACACTCTCAGTGGGTATAAAAGTTTCAAGTAGATGCACCCCCTCAATGTACCAATACCCAAGAGCAATTACTACTGTCAGACCAGTTAACATAACTACAAGAAAACAGTACGTCCTCACGGAACATGTACTTTCCTGTCCAATGTCTTTGTTAGCCACACAATTGATTGGTTGCTCCGTACGAGTGGAGATAGCGACAGGCATTTTTTCCACAAAGTTCTTTCCCCAGAAAGTTTCTACGATAGACTCCATAAGTTTGTTTGTTGGTGATCTCCTGACCACATGATTTTTCTTGGTTGAAGATAGCCTTTGCCGTTCCCAGACACTTACTTATGTTTCAGCGAGAGAGTGGCAAGGGACGAGCTCAACAATCGTTTCCTGTTGGCACAGCCATGCTGTGCTGTAAGTCTAGTGCTGTGGATGCAGATCGTTCCGTAAGACTCCAGGCACTGCATGATCTGTGAACAGTGTGTATTTGCTTCCTGATGGAAGTGGTGAAACAGAGGCAAGGTTGCTCAAGGGTGCAGAAAAATCTGAAGAAGAATTCGGAGACAAAGCAGCAGTCTCTGCAGGCACCACAGGCTCAGGAAGAGTCTCCGGAATACCCTTGATGTTGTTCAAGACAGATTGATAACCAGAAGCAGAGCAAACAATTTCCTTCTTTTCTTCTCCGTCGGGTGGCAAAGGGAAAGGTATCCTCTTGATGTGTGTAGCATGTATCCAGTGTTTTCTTCCAGCTACTCGTACAACAGTCTGTGTGGCTAACGGGACCTGAAACGGTCCTCTCCAGCGCGGTGCGAGACTGGATGCTCTCTCAAATAACTTCGTGAGCACCCATTCACCAGGTCGAATTCTGTGACCTGGTCCCTCGTATTTAACTGGGACGGCTTCTCGCACCTGTTTATAAATCAAATACAAATTTTGAGTTAACTGGTCACAGTATTCGGCAAGAAGCAAATGCTCCACATCTTTCAACATTTTGGGTCTAGGTACATTCCAAATATTAGCTGGTCTCCCCATTACAATTTCCTAGGGGGAGAGTCCAGTTCTATTCTGTGGGGTTGTCCACATGGACAGTAGCGCTTAGGTAAGGTGTCTGGCCATTTGAAATTATTGCTGGCACAGACCTTGGCAAGCTTTTTCTTCAAGATACCATTATGGCATTCTACGAGTCCAGCACTATGAGCATGTCTAGCCGAATGGAACTGTTTATCGATCTGTAATCCCACGCATACTTGCAGGATGACAGCAGCGATAAAATGTGGACCATTATCCGACCAGATGACCCCTGGCAAACCAAACCTAGGAAAATATTCCTTAAGCATGGTTTTTGCCATTGTCATTGCTGTAGCATCTTTCACAGGGAAGGCTTCAACCCACTTGCTAAAGACACAAATGACTACCGAGACATATTTGTAGTTATAACAGCGCCCCATCTCAATGAAGTCAAAATGAATCAATTCAAAAGGCACAGAGGGGGGACCAAAACTACCCCTCGGTGTCGTCATACCCTTCCCCGCATTATGCTGTAAACAACCCATACAATTCTGGACAAAACGCTCAGCAGTTTTTGAGATGTTGACATTCACACAGACAGATTCTAGTAATTTACAGATTTTCCTAGCACATATGTGAGTGGGACCATGAGCCATTGTAACCATGGCGATGACATATGCATCGGGTAGCATCCATCTTCCTTTTGAACTGTCTACCCAACACCCTCCCTCATCCAAACTTGCTAAACCCTCAGCCCAGTATTTAAGTTCTTCTGGAGTGGCATAAGCTTGAATATTCTTTATCAAGTCAATCCCTTCATCTATTGTGGCTTCCTTCATAACATACATTTCTGAATATAAATCAGTAGTAGTCTGTTTAGCTATCCTGTCAGCAAAAGCATTTCTTCTCCCTACATCATTTATTACCTTCTGATGTGCGGCGCACTTTATGATTGCTAGTTGAGTAGGAAGCGCAAGTGCTGAGAGTAGCTGAACTATCAAGGTGCCATGTTGGATTTTTGTTCCGTGTGAGGTCAAGAAACCTCGTTCTGCCCATAGTCTACCGAAGTTGTGGACCACCCCAAAGGCATAATGGCTGTCAGTAAATATATTCACTCTAAGCCCTTCGGAAAGTTCACAAGCTTGACTCAGTGCAATAATCTCTGCGGCCTGCGTAGAGTTATGCAAAATTCTCTTGATTTCCACAATCGTGCTTAGTGTAGTGATGGCATAAGCAGCAGTGAATGTACCATCTGGAAGTTTGAAGCAGGAGCCATCGCAAAACAGCTCCCCTTGTGGATCATTCAGAGGTGTATCATTTAAATCAGGGGTGCACAACTGATTTTGACTGAGGGCCGAAAGTACCTTACATGAGGGCTATAGTGGGCCGAAAAGTAAAAGTGGGCGGGGCGGTAGGCGGGACATGTCAGGAGGCTTTTTCAACCCCCAATTTGTATTAAACACATGGAAAAGATATGTTTTTGAGGGGTAACGATTTTTATTGCATTTCAAACTTACATTTTGTACTACACATTTTCCATTGCTATCATTTATTTCGATTTAGTTATTGTATATCGTCTGTTTAATTAAATTATATATATTTTATTGACCCTTGATTGGACATTCCGTTACTTTGGACTGCTATAGTTTGCTGTTTGGGTTACCCAAGAGGAGTATGGCCTTCGTTGAGTCAGGTTTCCTCAAAAAAGCAAAGGATGTACATCTCCTAACTGTGCCTGTTTTAGCTTTATTATTGAGTTCCCTCTTGGAGTGCAACACTATGCCCCATGGCTCCCATCCCCAACCAAACACTATGCCCCATGGTCCCCTCACCCCCAACCAAACACTATGCCCCATGGCTCCCATCCCCAACCAAACACTATGCCCCATGGCCCCCTCACCCCCAACCAAACACTATGCCCCATGGCCCCCTCACCCCCAACCAAACACTATGCCCCATGGGCCCCTCACCCCCAACCAAACACTATGCCCCATGGCTCCCACCCCAACCAAACACTATGCCCCATGGCCCCACCCCCAACCAAACACTATGCCCCCTGTCCCTCACCGCCAACCAAACACTATGCCCCATGGCTCCCAACCCCAAACAAACACTATGCCCCATGGCCCCCTCACCCCCAACCAAACACTATGCCCCATGGCTCCCACCCCAACCAAACACTATGCCCCATGGCCCCCACCCCCAACCAAACACTATGCCCCCTGTCCCTCACCCCCAAGCAAACACTATGCCCCCTGTCCCTCACCCCCAACCAAACACTATGCCCCATGGCCCCCTCACCCCCAACCAAACACTATGCCCCCTCTCCCTCACTGCCAACCAAACACTATGCCCCATGGCCCCCTCACCCCCAACCAAACACTATGTCCCATGGCCCCCTCACCCCCAACCAAACACTATGCCCCATGGGCCCCTCACCCCCAACCAAACACTATGCCCCATGGCTCCCACCCCAACCAAACACTATGCCCCATGGCCCCCACCCCCAAGCAAACACTATGCCCCCTGTCCCTCACCCCCCAAGCAAACACTATGCCCCCTGTCCCTCACCCCCCAACCAAACACTATGCCCCCTGTCCCTCACCGCCAACCAAACACTATGCCTCATGGCCCCCTCACCCCCAACCAAACACTATGCCCCATGGCCCCCTCACCCCCCTAACCCCCAACCAAACACTATGCCCCATGGCCCCCTCACCCCCAACCAAACACTATGCCCCAAACACACTCAAGCATGCACCCATACAGACCTGAACCCCCCACCCCCCAAATCAGCACACACACAAACATGCACCCATACAGACCCGAACCCCCACCCCCAAATCAACACACACACAAACATGCACCCATACAGACCAGAACCCCCCACCCCCAACTCAGCACACACACACACTCAAGCATGCACCCATACAGACCCGAACCCCCCACCCCCCCAACTCAGCACACACACAAACATGCACCCATACAGACCCAAACCCCCCACCCCCCCAAATCAGCAAACTCTCAAACAAGCACCCATACAGACCCGAACCCCCACCCCCCAACTCAGCACACACACAAACATGCACCCATACAGACCCGAACCCCCCACCCCCAACTCAGCACACACACACTCAAGCATGCACCCATACAGACCGAACCCCCCACACCCCCAACTCAGCACACACACAAACATGCACCCATACAGACCCGAACCCCCACCCCCAACTCAGCACACACACACTCAAGCATGCACCCATACAGACCCGAACCCCCCACACCCCCAACTCAGCAAACTCTCAAACAAGCACCCATACAGACCCGAACTCCCACCCCCCAACTCAGCATACAAAAAACATTCAAATCAAAACATTCATACACATCCGACACCCCCCGACCCCCGCATCTCAACATACACACAAAATACATTCAAATACAAACATTCACACCCCCCCACATCTCAACATACACACAAAATACATTCAAATACAAACATTCATACACATCCGACACACCCCCCACCCCGCATCTCAACATACACACAAAATACATTCAAACACAAACATTCATACACATCCGACACCCCCCCCACCCCCGCATCTCAACATACACTCAAAATACATTCAAACACAAACATTCATACACATCCGACACACCCCCGCATCTCAACATACACACAAAATACATTCAAACACAAACATTCATACACATCCGACACACCCCCTCACCCCCGCATCTCAACATATACACAAAATACATTCAAACACAAACATTCGTACACATCCGACACACCCCCCCACCCCCGCATCTCAACATACACTCAAAATACATTCAAACACAAACATTCATACACATCCGACACACCCCCTCACCCCCGCATCTCAACATATACACAAAATACATTCAAACACAAACAGTCATACACATCCGACACACCCCCTCACCTCAACATATACACAAAATACATTCAAACACAAACATTCATACACATCCGACACACCCCCTCACTCCCGCATCTCAACATATACACAAAATACATTCAAACACAAACATTCATACACATCCGACACACACCCCCACCCCCGCATCTCAACATACACTCGAAATACATTCAAACACAAACATTCATACACATCCGACACACCCCCCACCCCCCGCATCTCAACATATACACAAAATACATTCATACGCAAACATTCATACACACAAACATAAAGCAAAACAAACCAGACACACAAACAGACCACTTACCAGAGACGTGCTGGAAGGCAGGCAGGCAGGCAGGCAGGTAAGCTGGAAGTCGCTGGAATCGCACTACGGCTGGCATGGTCCAAGGCTGAAATGCCTTCCGGCATCAAGCCTTATGGGCCACGCCAGCCGTAGTGCTGGCCCTCCATTGGTGCAGCACACACGCATTACGTGGCTCGTAGGAGCGACGTGATGCGTGTGTGTGCTGAGCCAATGAGGGCCAGTGTTTTCACCGGCCCGGAAGACAACAAAGACTTTCCTAATGGAGGGCGGCCACCGGCCGCCCTCCATTAAGAAAGTGTTTGTGCCTCGCGGGCCGGTCAAAAGGGCATGGCGGGCCGCAACTGGCCCGCGGGCCGTATGTTGTGCACCCATGATTTAAATCAATCCTGCCTTTAGTTTCTTGCTCTGTAGTATAGAGGCAGTCACGTGGCATTTTGTCATTGCAAGCAACTTCTTGCGGAAGAGGTAACAATTCTGCCGGATTCAATACGCAACACCTCTTAATTTGGATATGCGGTGCAAATAGAATCAGTTCATATCTTGTTAATCGTTCAGAAGTAAGGTGTTGCATTCGCGTTCTATTTAATAGAACGTCTACAGAGTGAGGCAACATCACGGTTAAAGTGTGACCTAGAACTATGCCCTCACTTTGTTTTACAGACACAGCAGCAGCAGCGACAGCTCTCAAACATCTCGGCAAAGTGCATGCAACAGGATCAAGTGTGGAGAAAAAATAACCGCTCTGTCTATTCCTCCCCCCATGCTCCTACATTAACACAGCAAAAGCACATCCATCACATTCATGCACATACAACTCGAAGGCCTTATCATAATTTGGTGTACCCAAAACCGGTGCTGAACACAGTGTAGTCTTGAGCAGATCAAAAGCTTTCTTGTGTTCAAAGTTCCACGGTAGTGTCAAAGAAATACCCTTCTTTGTCAATGCCAACATTGGTTTTATCACTAGTGAAATGTTTGAGCTCCACTGTCTACAGTAAGAAGCCATTCCTATCAAGGCTCTGACTTCCTTCTGTGTATTTGGGACAGACATGCTAGAAATGCTTTTAATTGGTTCAGGCGTCAATCTTCTTCCCTCCTTTGACAGGAGATAGCCTAAATAGGCGACCTCCTGTTGACAATACTGAAACGTTTTCAATCAATATTTATGCCCATGCTTTGCTAGATGAATAAGCAATAACACAGTGCCTTCCTTGCAAGCACTTTCTGAGTCTGCAGCTAAGAGAAGGTTGTTGACATATTGCAGCAATGTACAAGTAGAAGGCAACTCAAGTGTATCGAGCTGCTCTTTCAAAGCCCTACTATAAATGCTCAGACTCTCCATGTACCCTTGTGGTGCACGGGTGAATGTAAACGAGCATCCCCCAAGGGTGAACGCAAACAAATATCTACTATCCATGTGTATGGGAATGCTAAATAAGGCATTCTTAAGACCCACCTCACTGAAATGAGCAGCAGAAGCTGGAATCATTGTTAGTACCCTTGTTACATCAGGCACAATTGGAAATTGTGGAGCCACAATCTTATTGATAGCGCGCAAATCGATAATGAAATGGAACGGAATTGCTTTATCCCCTTTCTTATAAACTGGTAAAATCAGGCTTTTGCACAAACTTCCTGCAATTTTTTCGATTACTCCACGATGTACAAAGTTGGAAACTATACACTTCAAAGCTTGCTCACCATCAACTGAAATCTTATATTGTGGAATTCGTGGCAACATAACTCCTAATTTCAAAACAATTTTAACAGGCTCAATTTGCAAAACACCTACATCATTGTCCTCAACCGGCCAAAAACACGGCGAAACTTCACTAAATTCTGGCAGCAAAGGTCTAGTCAAAAACTGTGAGGCAGAAGATTGCTGAGGTGAAATCGTCAAACGCACTCCATCCGAAGAACAATGAATTACCTCATGTAATTCCTTCAACAGATTCAACCCCGACAAATTTTCTCCACAGTTTGTTGTCAGAAGAAACCGACAGTGATCCGTGAATGGCCCCAGTGAAATCGGTACTGGCAGAGAAACCGGACTAACCACTAGCGTGCCAGAAAACCCTACAGAAACGTTATTCTGCCCTGACAGTGGAATGTCTGGAACCCGTGAATGATCAATGGAACACTTCTGTGCTCCTGTGTCTATCAAAAATAGATTCTTCCTATTCCCCACCATCATTGCAACGTACGGACCTTTCTGATTAACAGGAATAGGCGTCGGTTCCAGACCCTGCTTCAGGCTGTCCTAACGAAACAATATATAGTCAAAGACAAAATCTTCAGAAAGATAGGCAGTTGAAGGATCATCAAAAATATTTCTGCTATCTACACTGGGTTGCTGATTATCTTGCGAAAATGACTGAGAATTTTGAGCGAACCGGCTTCTACCAGGACCTCCTACCCCAGGGCAGCCTCTGGATCTTCTACCCATGACACCATATGTGTTATTCGCCTTTGCTGAAGGATCGGGCATTTTACTCGCCAATGACCCTCTTGTCTGCCATAAGCAGATTGGTTTGCGTGTACAGGACCCAACGGTGCATTACTTTGTGCAACAAATTGACCTCGAAACTGTGTACTTCCACCTCTAGGCCCTCTGACCATCTGTTGCAATAATACCTTGGTTTTTAGATCTCCCCTTTTCTTTTTGATCCTTTCTGTTTCATGATTGACTCTATTCTCGTAATACCGAGCCATATGCTATACTTCAGACTGTGATTTAGCTTGCCAAGCACTCTCGGAAGTCATAATTTGTGACTGGATATCGGGCAACAATACACGTACAAACTTATCCACAAACAATCTTTTCCCTGACTAAGTGCTTAAATCCTGTCCGCTAAAATCTGAGAATACTTGTTTGAACCGATTAAAGAATTTGGTAGCACCTTCAGATTTTCCTTGGGTACAAGCAGTGAGTTTGTCCCAAACAATCCTTCTCTCGGGAATCAAAGGCCCTCATTACGAATTCAGCCGGTAGCCGGCATGGCTGCCTCCGAAATCGCATCCGTGTCCGGGTCCTCGGAATGAGGACTTACCGGGCCATTCCGAGTTCGGATGGCCCGGTAATTCCTCCCTCAAGGACCCCGACACGGTCCTTCCCCATTCCCATTTCAGCCCTCATAGGGCTGAATGGGAATGGGAGAGGGAGCAAACAACGGGCCATAACGAGATGGCCCGTTGTTTGCCCCCTCTTCCCCTCGCGGGACCCGGTAAGCACGCCTGGTTTTCCCAGACATGCTTAACGTTTCCCGCGAGGGGACCTCGTAATGTGGCGGAACGGGTTGAACGGCTCCGTCACCTTTTACGGCGCCGTTTAACCCATTCCGCCAGGGTCGTAATGAGGCATAAAGTCTTTAATTTTGTTACTATTCTATCTGACAAAGTCAGTATCACTTGCGGTGGTCTTTCACCAGCTTTCCTTTCTCCGTCTAACCTAACCAAGTTAACCCATGTGTCACCCAACCCTGCTGGATCGTCTACAGTCCTAATCTGTTTCCATAAATCAGCGGGTAGGATCACGGGAAACAACAAATCTATATCACCAAAAGTGAAAACTGAAGAATGCAGGACAGATTCTATTTCCTTGTAAAACCCTGTTGGATTTTTCCTTATGTCTGGAATCGTCTGTCTAATAGTATTCACTTCCTGTCTTGAGAACGGGACATGAACAAACTGCGATACATAGTGAGCTTCAATATCGATGGCTGCTGCACCTGTTGCGACATTAGCCGGAATTTCAACGAATGTCGGAGGAACCTCTCTCATAGGCAGATGAGAAGTAGGCTACTCCGAATGTTTAGTAAACAACAGAGCCAAATCGATCGCTAAAGTGGTGGAAGCAGTATCAGACGCAAAACTGTCTCATAAATATTCAATAATCCTGCGGGACAACAGATCTTTTTCTTTATACATTCATCCTGTAGGTATTCTACCATTACCTGTAACACTTTCCTCTGCATTTCTGCAGTATACTGACTATACACATCATATACATCTACGGGAGATATCGACATATATGAAATCCATCTAAGCGCATCCCTTAGCAAATTCGCATTTCTTAACTCGTTGATTTACAAGGAGGAAGGAACCGTTTCTGCACGTAAAAAGCGTCCAAACTATCACCATCTATTTCATCATTATGTAACCGTTCTAACTCCCTTCTGAACTCCAAAACCCTCTTGACATGCTCATGTACTTTCTACGCAGTATCCCTTGAATAAGCTAAAACATTCAAATCCCTCAACCCTTGTGGGACATCCGAGTCTGTCAATCTATTCCACATTACAGCCAGGTGTATCCCCATCCCCTCAATAAAGACATTCTGATCGGGAATACTTTCTAGATTAAGGAGTGTAGCTAAAACAGTAGATTTTTCATCTTTTTCTATACATTACTTAGCCCATGCATTCAAATTTCTCCTCTTCTCTTTGGAAACTGTGTTCCGCGTTGCAACATTCGCTTCAGCACTCGCCCCTTTATCAGCTACAAGCGGAGCAGAACGGCTTGGGAAAGAGAGAATAGACAAATCCTGTACAACAGGTAGTGGAGACCACTGGCAACAAAGACGGATTTACTGGAACATTAACAGTCAGTAAAGGTGAAGGTACAGGCGGAGGAACACCAACAGGAGGCGGAGCAATAACTGGCGGCGGAGGAGCAACAGGAAGAACAGGAATTGCTACAGGAGGAGGAGCGACAGCGGGAAGAGGTAAGACAGCAGGAATAGGTACATAAGGCGGTGGTGCAGTGGCACCAGACCTATGTTCATTTAAGAGTTTATTAATTAGCTCATCTGAGGCATAAAAATCTTTAGACAGATATGTTTTCTGTATACCAAGTTTAAAAGCCCTATCCATGTTTCTAACAGACTCTGACTGTTTTTGTTGATCATATAATAATGCCTTTTCTGAATTTGACATATGACGACATGCATGCTTCTCTTTACTCTTAAGTTGCTGCATAGCTTCATTTTTCCAATTTTATATTACATCAAATGCTGCAGGACAGGCTTTTTTTAACAATATGGATTCTAAATACTGTATTCGGGCAATTTCAATACTACCACTGACTGGCTACTGATGTTCGGAAGCATGTCTAGTTTGTCTGTGCAAAATATCGTTGAATACTATACTGCCAATGCCGTACTTAGAGTACATAGTACATGCCGGCGACCCCTCCTGTGGTGCCGGTCAGCCAAATTCCAAAGATTGTCTGTCTCTGTGGAATAATCCCCTGAAACAGACAGACAATTTCCAAGGCATGTCAGATTACTGGTGTTACCTGGTGGTGTTTGTGGTCACGAGTACAAATCTACAACCAAATATCAGGATACTTAGGAATGGGGGCATGACTCACCGGATTCAAAGGACAAAGTGAGGTCTGATCAGATTACAAAGGACAAAGGACCCTCGTGGTTGGTGATTTTGGCAAAACTGCCCACCTGGACCCTCGTCAAGATGCCGTCTCGGACTGCGTGCTCACCGTCCAGGGATCGGATTGTGCAGTACTGTTGAGGTGTCGCGTCTCATCCAAAAGGGGCCCCCTTTTACTCACTTTCTGATCCCAGACCGATAGCCGTGTCTACTCTTCAACGAGGTGGCATCAATCTTGAGGGTTCCTATTCGGGCGCCATCTGAAAGAACAAAGAAATATCTAGGCTGAGTACCAGAAAGGAAATATACCAGCCACGCATTTATACATTTCCTATAATATTGTCCAGCCTCTCTTCATGTTAATAATTTGGTCCAGAATTTGTGCCTAGTTCACATACAGATTTTACAATATCATGCAAAGGATTACATAAGTTTGTATTTCCATGAAGACACAATAGTGATGTATGTTCTCGGATCCCGTGGTAAGCCTTGTTTCAAGTTTCTTCACATTGTAGTTCAGCTAAAGCATACGCTCAAGGTTTGTTCTTAATTCTCCCAATGTTTATACAAGGATGAGGTTTGTGAGCGCAGACAACACTTGAATGACAGTTCAAATGAAGCACAAGGTCACTTTGCTCAGTTTAAACAGTCGGCTCTCGGACAACCTAAACATTAACAGAACTGAAAGGTCAGAAGGCTTGGCTGCAAGTCGAAAACATAGTCCACCATTTTAGAATGTAGAACACACGAGTGAAAATCAAAATGGCGGATGAATCTTAAAATGGCGACGAAGTTAACCCAAAAATCAGAACTTTACAACGCGGTTTTCCGTGTAGCGCAAATAAGCTTAGGCCAATATGAATACTAAGGAGGCACTATATAATTACTGTTTAACACTGTGCATCCTCTCTCTGGGCTGCTCCCCAATGCACCTTAGCACTACCTTTCATACAGTTCTTCTGATTTACGAGTTGAGGTATGTGCCAATGCTCATTCCACCCCTCCTGTTGCCGGGCTGAATGTGGCCTTCTCTCCAGAGTCTCTCCCTGCGAGGGGCCCTTAAAATGGAACTAAAAGCACTCTAGCGTGATAGTTGTCAATCCTCTGCTCCTCTTGAACTTTCTCGGGCCTGAGTGCACCTACCTCCCTCCAGACGCAAGGTTCCTGTGGCCTGGTGCAACTGCTTGCGCCTTCACTCAGTATGATTGTGCAGGGTGGGCCACTGGGGAGGTTCTGTGTCGTATATTCACGGGATGGTGCCTCAAGGTTGCATACCCCAAGGAGAGCGGGCAGCGACTTGAGCCACAGTACCAGTTTCGATTTGGATGCTGTGAGTTCAATCAGGTATCTAGTCTCCCGGATGGAGCTCTCCTCTCTTGCACCTGAAGTGCTGTACAGTGACTTGCCTGTGTATCCCAGGGCAGGTGGGTCTCCCTTGCGGCATTAAGTTCATGGTCCGTAGCCACTCAGAGCGCCAGCTCTCTGCTCACCCTAATCGTGGCCCCAATGAATTTCCCCCTGTGCCAGACACCAGGTAGTAATAATGGGGGTCCAGTGTGAACCTGAGTGTTGCCCAACCATAGCTCTCTAGTTAACGTGGCATCGCCTGACTCTATGCCACTCACACGCCTCTGATGCAGTGCCCGTGAGCGTACTGAAGGGGGAGCCCTGCGGCCTCTTCCTCGCCCGTTACAATGGTGTCATCTCGGCGGTCCGTGATTCTGCTCCTTCTCTCTCACTGCAAAGAGTGGGTGGGGCATTGTCTGCACCTCCCGCCCGTGGTGTTGTTTGTCAGTGTTGCCACGGGGGTTTTGAGCAGCTTAGGCCATCTATCTCTGTCTCCGTCTGGGTCCCTGCTGCCTCAATTGCAGGTACCTCCTCACCGGAAGTGTCTTCGTTGGCAGCTACGTGTCATTGCCCACAGGGCTAAATCAGGCCGCCCAGTGGAGAGAGCCTCGCATCTCTGGATCCATCAGGGCAATCTCCCTGATTTTTGGCAAAGATGTTGCTCCGGTACTTGGCACCTCTTCTCGCTCAATTTGGCAAGAAATCGGACATTATTTCAGCAAGTATCCTGCCCAGAACCCCAGCATGCCATGGGAGCTTACACAAGGATGTGCATGCAGCTTTGAGTGCAACAGCGATCCCTGAATCTCTAAAAGGTTGAAGTCTCTCCATTTTGTGTTTACTTTAATATGCACATTTGTTATCTCCTTTTTAATCACTTCTATATAAAAAAAAATGGAGTATTATTGCAATTATCACTCTCCAGACAATACAATTATTCTTTGGATCTTCCAAGAATGTGATGATATTTGTTCCACTTTGTATTAGGGCTGGATAAGTCTGCAATATGTGGGAGAAAAAAAACAGATAACAATGTGCATACTAGTGTAATGATGGGTACCATAAACAACAGTCGATACTCTTCTTTCTACTTCACAGTCCGGATTCTTCTCAGATTGTCTCTTTGGGCCTGTCTAAAAAGAGTGTTCCAAGGTAGCTGCAGGTCTATTTTCTCCTTGTAAAACTTGAGAAACTATGAAATTTAATAGACTTTAAAAAACATTGAACCCTCATCTATAGTGCTTGTGTGCACTTCAGTTTCCTTGTTCTCGTTCCTAGCCATTTGGCGGATCTGCATGCATGGAACTAGTTCTCTTGCTTCATTTGGATGGATCAGCACTAGTGAAGCTACTTCTCTTGCTTCTCTCGGGATGTCTATGGGAGTAGCCGATGTTTCACCATTGTAAGGTTTGACATTGTCTAGATATAGCCATGCTGTTCGCCCCTTCAATTTGACTAATGGGGGCTAGCTTACTCTACCTCACGGGGCCCTTTAAAGTGGGACATACTCCAGGTGCGTATACATTTAGTGCACCTGGTCTTCTGGACACAACCATGGAGGTTTCAGGAAATTGTCTGTTTCAAGAGAATGATTGTTTTTGCCACTTCTTTTTGACCCTCCTTTTGGTTCTTGATCTGTTGGGACATGAAAGAATCCCTTGCAATAATTGTTGTTAAATAACCATGCACCTCATCACCTAGTGCCCTCGCTACACTGTGGGCATCAGTTCTTACCCTAGTTGGAGCAGTCAATAGGGTTCTCATACAGCGTCCAGTCACCAACTCATGAGGAGTTAGACGGTGATTAGAACCAGGCTTATTTCTCAGAGCATATAAAGCAAGGGGCAGGCAATGTAGTCATGCCTTTTTCAGAATGATCTTCAACTTGGATATGTGCGCTTTCACAATATCTTTAATCTCTCACAGATGCCATTTGTGGGTAATAAGTGGAGGAAAATATATGTTTTATATCTTACTGAAGTACTATCTGCTCAGAAAGTTTGGTTACAAAATGCTGTCATTATCAAAACGCGCAACTTTGCACACTGCACCCGGGGAACACCTCGCATACAAGGACTTGTCAGCACACGGGCATCAGGATGTGTGCATGGACCTACCTCTATCCATCTAGAAAAAGGACATATTACGACCAGCATATGTCTGTAGCTGTTGCATATCAGTAGCATATCTACATAATCTATATGCAGATGCTGAAATGGGCCATTGGGTCTAGGTATTGCTCCTCTTACTGTTCGCAAAGTGTGCCCTACAGTACATTTCTGGCACACGATGCAATTCACAATGAACTCTGCCACATGATCCAGGAGATTGGTTGTGAACCACTCTTCTGCAATTGTTGCAGCTACACTGTCTCAAGTATGTGCTGGGTAATGAAGCTGCTGCAGCGCTACTCTTACTAATGCTAGAGGCATAACTGGCTTTGGGGTGCTATCCTGCCTCTTAATTGCCTCAGTGGGGGATAAGGAACACCACTACTTTCTCCATAAATCCTGTTCTTCTTGTGGAACTTGACATTGTATCTCAATTAACTGGACAATAAAAAGCTAAAGCCCTCCTTTGCTAACATGCACAGTCCTGTCATCTATTTAACATCTTCTTTCTCTAAAGTAGATGCAGGGGGTTAATAGGCTGCTTTTTTTGCCTCTACATCTGCTGATTCATTTCCACTGAAAATTAAATCATCTTGATTAGAATGCGCTGAGCATTTTACGACTACTGGGGTCAATGGAAGTCTCAATGCTTTTATAAGCCTATGCAATAGGCCCGCATGTTTGCACTGGAGTGCCGTCTGCGCAGATGAAGCCTCTCCTTTTCCAGAGTGCCAAACCTATGTGTACGGTTGACGTCACATGTGCGGAGTCAGAGTACAGAATCACTTCCTCATCCTCAAAACTCTGCAACGCTTCGATGAACACCTCTAATTCTGCAGACTGTGATGAATAATTTGAAGACAGCCTCATGCTTGTTACAACCTCAAACTCACCTTCTCTATTCAGTTTCACTACTGCTTCTCCTGCATGCCTTTCCCTAGTCATCTGGTCAATTCTAGAAGAACCATCAATAATATCAACTTCCCTCCTCCCAATGGCATTTTCTACAGCTGAGGGGATTTCATTATAATTCACAATATACATTGTGCAGTTGTGTACATAGTCATCCTCTACTACTGGTTCTGCTATAAACTTTGTTGGATACACTGTCTTGCATCTAACAATTTTAATCGCAGGACTGGAGAAGATCACCTCGTACCCCAATGCACTTCGTGTGGTCAATGTACTTTTAGGCTTCTGTAGAAATGCAAATAATGCATGCTCCACAAATAATGTTATTGAACACCCCATCATTATACTTGAAGCCTTTTCAATTGCGAATGCAGCAGCAGCTAAAGAGTGCTCACAGGGATAGTGTCCCTTCATTACTGGATCTTAAATACCAATATAATATGCCAATGGTTTGTGTCCATGTCCTAATGTTGTCTTCTGTGAAAGAACTGCTGTCATGACCTCGCCATTTGAATGGGAGGATAAATAAAGTTGTCATTGTAATCTGGGATCCCAACAAAGGGGCTGTACTGATTGCTTTTCTCAATTTCATCTGTCCATATTAATGTGCTTTTATCTACCTGTGCTTTGTTGAGTCCTTTTTAAAAGTGGTTGAATGTATGTACTGTGATACAAAATCCATGCCCTGCAAGAATTGCATAAACCTAAAAACTGTAACATTTCCGTCACTGTTTTAGGGGTTACGGTTTTCATAATTGCTTCTGCTCTTTCAGGTGTCACTCTTCTCCCTTTATGAGAGGTCAACTGTTCTATGTACAGAAATTCTTCCTGACAATATTGTAATTTCTCCTTCTCTACCTTATATCCTTTCTCTGAAAGTATGGTCATAAGTTTAACCGAGTCTTCTCTATATCTTTCCTCTGTCTCACTACACACCAAAATGTCATTCACATACGGAATTATTGCACTTTCGATTTCAACATTACCCAACTCCTATTGAAGATGGAGGGGGACAGACAGTACCCATGGGGTAAACGAGTATTTTTCACAGGCGTATTTCTACGTGAAAATGAGGGCAAATCTTGTGAGTCTTCATGAAAAGGAATTGAAAAGAATGAATTCTTCAACTGGGAAATATTTGGCCGTGGATGGGATGTTACACGGTATAAGCACAGAATTTGGAACTAACGGAAACTCAGCTTCAACTGTATTATTTAGTGGGTAAAGGACCTGAATAAATCTCCATGACCCCCCTTTGATTTTTTCACAGGGTACACAACCGTGTTACATGATGAGTCTGATGGCACTAATAGCCGTGCTTCATTAAAGCGGAAATGCTCTCAAAAATACCTTCATCCACCTCTCTGGACATCGGGTATTACTTTGCTTGTGGTAAAAGAGCTCCTGGTTTTATTTGAATTTTAACCTATCCCTTTTAATAAACCTACATCATATGGGCTCGTGGTCCATCAAATCTCTGGCATCTTCTCTAAGTCTTCCTAAAAAAATGTCAGTCTTCTTTTTACCAATGCCATTATCTGTGATATTTGTATATTCTTCACCTTAATCCACTGATACTGATAAAAAACACTAATTCATCATCCGAGTAATCATCTCGAAATCGTTCTTTGTCTGTCAAATGTGTCAACCTGTATCCTTCACTAAGGGCTAACACTTTTCTCCATCCCCTACTTTCGTCGTCTGCCGCATGCAGCATCACCCTTTCTTCTCTGTCCACTGCTGCTTCTACTTCTAAGAGAAAATGTTGGCCTCCCACGTTGACCATGGTAATTTCTGGCCTAAACAAAAATTCATCAGGTATCCTCAATATTTTACCTACCAACCCAGGTAACCATGATAATAGGAAAGTCCCTTCTGAATCTAAAGGCACTCCTTGAAATGCTTTCTGGCCTCTAAAACCCTCCCACATTCATATAGTCTATCCCTGGAGTAGAGCACACTATTCCTTTGTCAGTGAAATATATTGGGCCTCATTACACGGTAGGTGGTGGACCAAGGTGCTATTAGCACCTTGGTCCATGCCGGTAAAATACCGGCACCGCCTTGGAGGAAAGGGGAATTACTGCCCTATTCCAAGGTTGGCGGGGCGGTAATTCCCCCTTCCCCCATTGCCCTTCCCCATTCCTATTTTTGCCCCATAGGGCATAATGGGAATGGGGAAGGTGTTAATTACGGTACCGCAAATTGTGGTACCGTAATTAGCACCCTGGTCCCTTTGCGAGTGGTTTTTAACGCCTGCTAAAAAGCAGGTGTTAAAGTACCAACACGCAAACGGACCTCGTAGTAAGGTGGTAAAGGTTAACGGTCACCAGTACCATTACCGGTGACCGTTAACCCTTACCGCCTTCCGTGTAATGAGGCCCATTGTCATGTTAAGTTTTGTCATTAAGTCACGTCCTAATATGTTGACTGGTGTCTGCCTTGAGTATAGTAATGGCATTGACATGTCATGTTCTCCTATAGAAATTGGTAATTTGTCTGTAAAAGGAACAAATTGTGTTGCCTCAGAGACCCCTTGAGCATTCATGGCAGTACCTGACATTGGATATTTTCCCTCACAGACACAGGAAGGAGTGGCTCCAGTGTGTACTTGAAATGATAATGTCTTGCCTCCTAGTGTCACCTGACCCTTAGTTTCTCTTTGGGGTCTGGTGTCACTGATAGTACTGAACACATCAAGTCACTTTGTGGACTGTTCTATTGTGGGTATAAATTCATCCCCGTCCCTGTGAAAGGATTTCTTCCTATCACAGTCACACTCACCATTTTGGGTGCGGGTGCCTGTTGTGTTCTTGGGGTCATATTCAATTTCGGTACCATAGCCTGCTGTATCTGTGCTTGATACGGTTGTGCCTGCTGTGTTTGAATGGATGCCTGCTGTGGTTGCCCTTGCAGCGATTGCATTTGCAGTGGTGCTGGCTGTATTCGTTGGGACTGGGGTGCATGTGTCTGAGCATAATATTCCTGTGGTTCTGCATTACATTGTGGAGCATAACCCACCCCCCTCTTGGAGCTTATAATTCTGTTGCATGCCATCTTTGATTCTGCATGTCCTGGCTATGTGTCCCATTCTTCCTCAATTTCAACATTGTAGTGGCTGTCCACCTTTAAATCCTCCCTTCCTTGAGAGTTTTAAAATCTTCCTTGTCCTACTCCTCTAGGCCCATTCTCTCTTCCTCTTGGCCACAAAGTGTACCCACTCTGGTCTGTGGGACACCCTGTGTTATTCTGCTGCACTGATTGTACCTCCTGAGTCACCCCTCCTTCATTACTTATCAATTCCGCTCCCTCAGTGGCTATTTTGGACAACTTCTTCTGAAACAACTTTGCTTCCTCCAGCTTTCTCTTCTCCACTTTCTTTGTATTTTTCTCCTGCATTAATCTGCAGTTATACACGATTGTCAGTTGTATCTCTGGCCATGGCTTTGCTTTCATTCTCACATGTTTTTTCAATTGGCAACCACTGACACAAAATGTGGTAAAGTAATGCTACCGTTTTATCACATGGTTCACCAATCTCTTGCTTCCATTTGGCCTGAATATCTGGATTGTAAGCAACAGGATCTTCATCCTCCCCCATTTTCCTTGTCATAATCACACCCATGCCTGATGTGTTGGGATATTAAGTCTGCTATAAAATTATTAAATGGCGCTCCATCGTGTGTTGTGTTTTGCACAGTCACACCTGTGTATCCTGCTCGCTTCCAAATGTCATCAACTCTCTGCCCTAGTAGAGCGCTAGCACCCCTTTTATGTCACCTATACCTAACGTCATTCCTGATGTCATCCTTTCTAATTCATAAATCCATTTTCCAGCACCAGAGGTTAAACTCCGCCATTTAGACTTTAAATTGTCTTTATCTATCTGCGGCCATGGTATATATTTTGGTCGGCCTCCACCCTTTTCCAATAATGGGAATTGTGAAAACCCTGATTTAAAATCATATTTGCCAACACTCCTGATATTCATAGCAGAGGTAGCCTCGCCCGTTTGTTTCCTTCCTGGTAATGGGCCTAACCTGTTTACATATTGTTAAACTGTATTCGTATAATACTGCCTTGTTATGAATATGGCCTAAGCCCATTCGCGTTGTACAGAAAACCACATTTGAAATGCTCCGATTCAAATCAACTTCGCTGCCATTTTAAGAACCATCGGCCATTTTGATTTTAACTCTTGCTTTGTGTCCTAAAATGGTGGACTGTGTTTTCAACTACAGCCGAGCTGAATGACCTTTGAGCTACATCAACATCTAGTCGGCCGAGAGCAGAATGTTTGTCTATGCAAAGAAACCTTGCGACTCATATTAACTGCAATCTAAGTGTTGACGTAGCTCACAAGCCTCATCCTCTATAAACAACGAAACAATTTAGAACAAACTCAGACCGTGTGTTTTTGCTGAACTGCATTGTGTGCATTCTTGAAACAAGGCTTACTGTGGATTGGAGAATCAATGTTACCATTGAATTCTCATGGACAAGGAAACTTGTTAAGTATGTTAAACAATATTGTCATATTTGTCATGTGAACTGGACACGAACCCTAGCATGTAAATTATTAGTTTGGAGAGGGGCTGGACAATGATTGAACTAATGTATAAAAGAGCCTGCATTGAGATGCCCAGCACTCTCCCCTCACTGTGTCTGCTGGTACACACTGCGAGGTGTTGGGAGCCAGATAGCTATCAGTTTTGCTTTGTAATCTGTACAGAAATAAAGATACTTGTATCTTTCGACCCGTGATTGGCGTATTTCAATTTGTGGCGCTAAGCCTTGATATTTCTTTGGTCTTTCAGATGGTGCCCGATTAGGGACCCTCAAGACTGATGTCACCTCGCTGAAAAGAAGATGCGGCTATCGGACAGGGATTGGAGAGTGAAAAAAAGGGGCCCCTTTGCATGAGACGCGACACCTCGACAGTACTGTACGATGCAATCCCTGGACGGTGAGCAAGCGGTTCGAGAGGCCATCTTGACGAGGGTCTCCATATCGAGGTGGGCTCTTTGCCGAAATCGCCAACCACGATGATCCTTTGTAATCCGATCGGACCTCCTTAGACTTTGAAATCAGGTGAGTCGTGCCGTTATTCCTAAGAATCCTGATATTGGTTGCAGTTTTGCACTCGCAAGTACAAACAACGCCAGGTAAGACCAGTAAACTGACATGCCTGGGAAATTGTCTGCCTGTTTCAGGGGTTTATTCCGCAGATACAGACAATCTTTGGGACAAGGCCAACCGGTGCCACCTGTTGGCTCACCTGCTTGTTTAATGTACTGTAAGTACGGCCTAAATAGTATTGTATTTAACGATATTTGGCACAGACAAACTAGGCATGCTTCAGAATTTCAGTGGCCAGTTCATGGTAGTTTTGAAATTGCCCGTATAGAGTATTTAGAGTGTATATTGTTGAAGAAAAAGGCTAGGCCTGCAGCATTTGATGTAATTAAGGATTGGAGAAAGGAAGCTATGCAGCAGTTTAAGAGTAAAGAAAGATATGCACATCGACATATGTCTAATACTGAAAAAGCATTATTGTATGATGAACAGAAACAGTCACAATCTATTAGAAGTATGGATAGGGCTTTTCAACTTGGATTACAGAAAATATATCCGTCTCAGGATTTTCATACCTCAGACGAGCTGATTGATAAGCTATTGAATGAGCATAGGACTGTTGCCACTGCACCACCTCCTTATGTGACTCTCCCTGTTGTTTTACCTCCTCCCGCTGTTGCACCTCCTCCCGTTGTTGTTACTTTTCCTCCTGTTGCTGCTCTTCCCCCAGCTGTTACTCCTCTTCCTGTTGTTGTTTCCCCTTCTGCATCCTCGCCCTTACCGACAGTTGCCATTCCCTTAATTCCGTCTTCATCACCAGCGGTAGTGTCTCTACTGCCTATTGAACAAGATTTGTCTGAACTTCCTTTTCCAAGTGGTTCTGCTCCACTTGTAGTGATTGAAGGGGCGAGTGCTCATTCAAGAATAGTGACTCGTGGTACAGTATCTAAAGCTAGAAAAAGAGAATTGTATGCATGGGCTAAGAAAATATAGAAGAAGGTGAAGAATCAGCTGTTTTAGTTGCGATTTCTGTCCAAGAAATGATTCCCGAACAGAATATTTTGATAGAGGGGATGGGAATGCATTTGGCTGATATTTGGAGTGATTTAACGGACATGAATGTCCCACAGGGATTGAGGCATTTGAATGTTCTAGCTCGCTTAAGGGTCACTGCGGAGAAAGTACATGAGCATGTTGAGAAGGTATTTGAGTTTAAGAGGGAATTAGATCAGTTGCAGATTGATGAAATAGATGGTAATAGATTGGAAGCCTCATATGTGCAGAAACGATTCCGTCCTTCATGTAAACCAATGAGTGAAGAGACGCGTATTTGCACAAGAGACGCACTTAGATGGATATCGGTTATTTCAATTTCTCCCATTGAAGTGTATGACACGTTTAGTTATAATGCTCTGGCTATGCAAAGGAAAGTGTTACAGGTATCTACAGGATGAGTTTATGAAGAAAAAGGTTTGTTGTCCCACAGACTTGATGGTCATTTATAAGAGAACATTTTCACCCAATACTGCTTTGGCTACTTTGTCAGTTGATTTAGCTTTGTTGCTTAATGAACATTCAGAATGGCCTACTTCTCAGTTGCCAATGAGGGAGGTTCCTCCGACATTTGTTCCTAAAGTAGAAATTCCAGCTAATGCCGTAACAGGTGCAGCAGCCACTACTATTCAGGCACATTATGTCTCACAGTTTGTTCATGTCCCGTTTTCTAGACAGGAAGTTAATACCATCAGACCGACGATTCTAGATATTAGGAAAAACCCAACAGAATTTTATAAAGAAATTGAATCTGTTTTACATTTGTCAGTTTTCACGCTGGCTGATATAGACTTGATGTTCCCTGTGATCCTACCTGCTGCTTTATGGAAACAGATTAGAACGGTAGATGATCAGGCAGGACTGGGTGACACATGGGTTAACTTGGTACGGATAGACGGAGAAAGGAATGCTGGTGAGAAACTGCCACAGGTGATATTGACACTGCCAGACAGAATAGTAACTAAATTGAAAACTTTGTTTCCAGAGAGAAGAATAGTTTGGGACAAGCTTACAGCTTGCATCCAGGGGAAATCTGAAGGTGCTACTGAATTATTTCATCGGTTCGAACAAGTGCTTTCAGATTTCAGCGGTCAAGACTTAAGTACCGAGTTTGTTTGTGGATTGTTGCCTAATATCCAATCACAAATTATGAATTCCGAAAGCTCCTGGCAAGCAAAATCGCAGTCCGAAGTATTGCATATGGCTCAGTATTACGAGAATAGGATCAATACTGAAAAAGAGAAGATAGAAAAGAAGAAGGGAGACTTGAAAACAAAAGTATTGTTGCAGCAAATAGTAAGAGGAACCAGAGGTGGGAATACATAGTTTAGAGGTCAATTTGCACCACAGAGTAATGCACAAATGGGTCCTTTACACATGAACCAATGTGCCTATTGCAGACAGGAAGGTCATTGGCGAGCACAATGTCCGATCCTTCAGCAGAGATCGAATAGCACATATGGTGCAATGAGTAGAGGATCCAGTGGCCATCCTGGGATAGGGGGTCCTGGTAGAAGTCAGTTTACTCAGAATCAACAATCATCTTCACAGGATATTCAGCAACGTAGTGTCAATAGTGGGAACATTTTTGATAATCCTTCAAATATCTATTTTTCTGAGGATCTTGCATTTGATAATGTACTGTTTCGTTAGGACAGCCCGAAGCAGAGTCTGGAACGAGTACCTATTCCCGTCAATCAGAAAGGGCCCTACGTTGAGATGAAGGTGGGGAATAAGAAGCATCTATCTTTGATAGATACAGGAGCACAGAAGTGTTCCATTGATCATTCGCAGGTTGCATATATTCCACTATCAGGGCAGAACAACTTTTCTGTAGGGTTCTCTGTTACGCCAGTGGTTGGTCCGGTCTCAGCCGGTACCGATTTCACTGGAGCCATTCACCGATTCATGTACATTCCTTTTGATGACGAATTGTGGTGAGAACGTGTTGGGGTTGAATCTGTTGAAAGAATTGAATGCTTTAATTGACTGTTCTCCGGCTGGAGTACGTTTAACGATTCACCTCAACGAACTTCTGTTTCACAATTCTTGACTAGGCCTTTACCGACTGACAGGGTAATTCATAGAAATTCACACAAAAGTGGCACACGCAGCTGGCGCAGAGTGTGCGCGTGTGAATGTCTGCACCAGCCGCGTGCGCTAAAATCGATTTCCACGCACAGCGTATTCATGGATTATAGCCTCCAAAACCAGCCGTGGAGCAGAGTGGCGCAGCGACCCTGCAGCAGCGTTAGTTACGCCCCCAAGAACGCCCTCGCGCAAGGAAAAGCCATCAAAATTCCCAATTCAGCGCAAAGGGCTGCGCTAACCCTGGACCAGTTTACAGGGCTGCCAAACAGCAAACGCCAAGCGGGGAACATGTATTACTGGGGTGCGCTTGAAGTTTCACACGCGAAAGGGCCTGTGCGAGTGGGGTACATGTATTACTGGGGTTCGTGGGAAGTTTCACATGCGATTTCAGCAGGGTACGTGTATTACGGGGTTCACGGGAACTTTCACATGCAAAAGGGCCTGTGCGAGTGGGGTACGTGTATTACGGGGGTGTTCGGGAAGTTTCACACGCTATTGGCCTGGGTACGTGTATTACGGGGGTGTGCGGGAAGTTTCACACACGATTGGGCTGGGTACGTGTATTTCAGGGGTGCGTGGGAAGTTTCACACGCGATTGGCCTGGGTACGTGTATTTCAGGGGTGCGCCGGAAGTTTCACACGCGATTGGCCTGGGTACGTGTATTTCAGTGGTGCGCGGGAATTTTCACACACGATTGGCCTGGGTACGTGTATTTCAGGGGTGCGTGGGAAGTTTCACATGCGATTGGCCTGGGTACGTGTATTTTAGGGGTGCGCGGGAACTTTCACAAGCGATTGGCCTGGGTACGTGTATTTCAGGGGTGCGTGGGAAGTTTCACACACGATTGGCCTGGGTATGTGTATTTCAGGGATGTGCGGGAACTTTCACACGCGATTGGCCTGGGTACGTGTATTTCAGGGGTGCACAGGAAGTTTCACACACGATTGGGCTGGTTACGTGTATTTCAGGGGTGCGCAGGAAGTTTCACATGCGATTGGCCTGGGTACGTGTATTTTAGGGGTGCACGGGAAGTTTTACACGCGATTGGCCTGGGTAGGTGTATTTCAGGGGTGCGCAGGAAGTTTCACATGTGATTGGCCTGGGTACGTGTATTTCAGGGGTGCGTGGGGAGTCCTACACGTGAATTGGCAGTGTGGGCCCTCCCAGGTGTCCCCTCTACCTCCTCTATGGCCCCTGCAGGCAGCCCACACCACAGGGGTTTACCCTGCACCCCTGGTCATGCCCCCCAGCCAAGCCACATGTCACTTTGCAATGTGATCACCAACTCATGTCTCCCAGCACCCCCACCCCGCAGCAGTCAGGGGCACCTGCCAGCAGGCCCCCACTCACGTCCCACACATGTCCCCCAGCACCCCCACCCCCCAGCAGTCAGGGGCACCTGCCAGCAGGCCCCCACTCATGTCCCCTTGCACCCCCACCCCCCAGCAGTGCGGGGCACCTGCCAGCAGGCCCCCGCACATGTCCCCCAGCACCCCCACTCCCCAGCAGTCAGGGGCACCTGCCCGCAGGCCCCCACACATGTCCCACCCATGTCCCCCTGCACCTCCACCCCCCAGCAGTCAGGGGCACCTGCCAGCAGGCCCCCACACATGTCCCCCAGCACCCCCACCCTCCAGCAATCAGGGGCACCTGCCAGCAGGCCCCCACTCATTTCCCACTCAATTCCCCCTGCACCCCCACCCCCCAGCAGCCAGGGGCACCTGCCAGCAGGCCCCCACACATGTCCCACTCATGTCCCCTTGCACCCCCACCCCCCAGCAGTGTGGGGGCACCTGCCAGCAGGCCCCCACTCATGTCCCCTTGTACCCCCACCCCCAGCAGTGTGGGGCACCTGCCAGCAGGCCCCCGCTCATGTCCCACTCATGTCCCCTTGCACCCCCACCCCCCAGCAGTGTGGGGCACCTGCCAGCAGGCCCCCAGTCATGTCCCCTTGCACCCCCACCCCCCAGCACTGTGGGGCACCTGCCAGCAGGCCCCCACTCATGTCCCACTCCTGTCCCCTTGCACCCCCACCCCCCAGCAGTACGTGGCACCTGCCAGCAGGCCCCCACTCATGTCCCACTCATGTCCCCCTGCCCCCAGGTCATGACGATCCTCAATCATGGCCCTTATGGCCAGCCTCCCCAGCCCAAAGACCCAACCAAGTATTGCATCCACACATAAAGAAAAGGCAATTACATGATAGAACCCCAATGGCAAGTATGTAAATGAACACATGTCCGTCACACACACACAATGGTTGCAAGTGAATGTGAAAACCCATATCATGACATGCATGAAACCAATGAGGTAATACCACACATCGAAGTATGAAGAAACAAATGTATTAAACACAACATTAATGTAATGAAAATCAAACAAACAACAATGGTAATAAAAAAAGAAAAGCTGCATGTCCCTTAACCCTTTAAGTGCCAAGGGCGAGGTATCTCGTCCTTGATAGTGCACACGCAGTGCCAAGGACGAGATAGCTCGTCCTTTTCGGCACCTTGTTTTGAGCGATCCCTGCAAAGCAGGGATCGCTCAAAACCGTAATCCAACCCCCGGGCTATGTGAGGGGGAGGTCCCCCCTCACTGCCAGGGGGCTGGATTACCTTCAGTTTCACTTCGGCGTGCGTAACGCACGTCGGCGTGAAACTGAAAGTAAATCCACCGCAGCAGCCATTTTCGGCTGCTGCGGTGGATAAAGAAGGTGAGTTCCCTTCTTTGTCAGCCTCGATCTCCGGCTGTATTTCAAGCGATACCAATTGTGTGGCATTGCTGCCCGCGGATCGGGCGCAGGGCGCCTCGATCCGTGGGCAGCAACGTCACAGATCAAATGAAGATCCGTTTGTGACGCGGGGGTTAGGGGGGCTGCTTACTAGGTAAGCGGCCCCTTTCCCCCATGGCCCCAAAGCATGGGGCCACAGCACCAGGGACCCCTGGGGGCAGATGATCACTGCCCCCAGGGGTGAAATAAAAAATAAATAAATAAATAAATAAATAATTCGAGGGATGGAGGGAGGTGGGAGGGGGTTTGGGGCCCTCGGGCCCACTGGACCACCAGGAATGGATCAAAAGTGGTGTCCCTGGGTGTCCCTGGAAAGGGGACTTTCTCCCCTTTCCAAGGACACCACATATGAGGCCTTGCTGCCCGCGGATCGGGCGCAGGGCGCGCGATCCGCGGGCAGCAATGCCAGTGGATCAACGCAGATCCATTTGTGACGCAGGGGGAGGGGGGGCTGCTTACTACGTAAGCAGCCCCCCTCCCCCAGTGGCCCCAAGGCATGGGGCCACAGCGCCAGATACCCCTGGGGGCAGATAATCACTGCCCCCAGGGGTGAAAATAAAAAAATAAAACATCAAAAAAAAATCAAGGGGAGGTGGGAGGTGGGAGGTGGGAGGGGGTTTGGGGCTCTGGGGCCCACTGGACCACCAGGGATTGATCAAAAAAGTGGTGTCCCTGGAAAGGGGGCTTTCTCCCCTTTCCCAGGACACCACATATGAGGCATTGCTGGTCACGGATCGGGCGCAGGGCGCTCGATCCGTGACCAGCAACCCACTAGACCACCATGGATCCGTTTGTGAGGTGGGGGGGGCTGCTTCAAGTAAGCAGTCCTCTCCCCCTCCCGGCCCCCAAAGCATGGGGGCACCTGCATGTGAACCCCGGGGCAGATGGCTGACCATCTGCTCTAAGGAAATGTAAAAAAAAAAAGTGAAATTATGGGAAAAGGGGGTGGGGGAAGGGGTGGGGGCCACTAGCCACCATGGATTTTTTACTGAATGAAAGGGGGGGGGGTGCAGCCCACAAAAGGTGGGGCAGGACCCCCAATAGATGGGGCAGTAGGGTTTGGGCACCCTGGGGGCAGATTGCCACACTAATGTGGCCATCTGCACCAAGCTAAGTTGCGTAAACAAAAAAACTAATACAAAATCATAGGCTGCTTTTTAGGGGGGGCTGAGGGGCACCCTAAATTGGCAGAGAATGATGTACTGCAACGGGGGGTGGCCCTCAGCCCCCCCACCCCAAATGGAGGGCCCCACCTCATGCAACCCTTCCTGGCGGCAGATAGGGGGGGCCCCACCTCTTGGATCCCTCCCTGGGGTCAGATGCCCCTTCCTAGGAGCAGATATCAGCCCCCAGGGAGGGTTGCATGAGGTGGGGCCCTCCATTTGGGGTGGGGGGGCTGAGGGCCATCCCCCGTTGCAGTACATCATTCGCTGCCAATTTAGGGTGCCCCTCAGCCCCCCCTAAAAAGCAGCCTATGAATTTGTATTATTTTTTTTGTTTACCCAACTTCGCTTGGTGCAGATGGCCACATTAGTGTGGCAATCTGCCCCCAGGGTGCCCAAACCCTACTGACCCATCTATTGGGGGTCCTGCCCCACCTTTTGTGGTGGCCCTCTCCCCCCCACCCCAAATGGAGGTGGCCATTTTTAGCCGTTTGTAGGAGGCCCAGGGAGGCCTGCATAAGGTGCCCCCGCCAGCCATTTGGGGTGAGGGGGGAGAGGGCCCCCAAAAATGGTGGGACAGGCCCCCCCAGTGGGTGGGGCAGTAAGGTTTGGGAACCCCGGCGCCAGATTGGCACACCAATGTGACCCTCTGCACCAAGGGGAGTTGGGTTACCAAAGGAAAAAAATGAAAATGGTGAAACACTTTTTAGGGGGGGCGGTGGGTCACCCCAAAGGGTCAGGGAATTTTCTAATGGGATGGGGCGTTGACCCCCTCCCCCCCACCTGCAATGGAGTGGGTGCCAAGTTATGCAGCCCTCCCTGGGACCAGATATCTGCTCCTAGGAACGGACGCCTGAGCCCAGGGAGGAGTGCAGGACAGCCCCCCCCTTATCTGCCCCCGGGGAGGGCTACATTTTGCTGGTGTGACCGTAGGTAACACATGTTCTTTGTTTTGGTTACAGCTTTTTCTACCCGAGCAGCTGCAACGTTATGTGAGTACTGTTTTTTATTATTCTATGGTTAGGGCCCACTGTCAGTGGGGTGGGTGAGACTGGGGCTGGATTGTTGGTGGTGTGGGTGGGAATGGCCCGTCTGGGCAGATCACCTCCAACTGTCCTGGAGTTGCGGCTGGGCTGCATTACAGCTTTTCCCTTCGGGGAGGTATTGGCACACTGCCGAGACTCCTTGGTGGGGAGAAGCTGTAACGCAGGGCAGCCAGGGTGCCAGCAAAGTCGGCGGTAATATCCCTGGCCTTGGGCACCCTTCTCCCATGTGGGTCTTTGCTGGTGGTTCTGGGTATTACATTCTGGGCCGCTTCACGCAAATCAGACCTCTGTGCATTCCCACGGGTGTCCTCTTTTGGGAAATGCATGGGGTTCCCTGTTTCCCTTGCTGGCTTCGACACCCTAGGCCCAAATCTGTAGGTTGCCCACATGAACAAAATGGGCAGTGGAGAATGGCTAGGGGTTCCCAGTCGGTTACCCTTTTCCTTTTGCGCCCCCGGTAGGTGCACCCACACATGTGAGGTACCGTTTTCATTGGGACACGTGTGGGGACGCGGGAAGGTAGGCCACGTGTTGTTGGCGGTGTGTTTCGGTGGGTGGCCAGAGCGAAATGTCTGAGAATTGTCTTCATTTCCGGCCAATTTCAGAGACATTTCCCTGTGTCCACTCACCGAAACACGTCGCCAACAGCAGATGTCATACCTTCTCGTGTTCCCACAGGTGTCCCGACGAAAAAGGTAACTCGCATGTGTGGGTGCACCTACCGGGGGCGCAAAAGGAAAAGGGTAACCCGCTGGTAACCCCAAGCCTTTCGCCACAGCACAATTTGTTCATGTGGGCAACCTACAGATTTGGGCCTAGGGTGTCGAAGCCAGCAAGGAAAATAGGGAACCCCATGCATTTCCCAAAAGAGGACACCCGTGGGAATGCACAGAGGTCTGATTTGCGCAAAGCGGCCCAGAATTTATTACCCAGAACCCCAGACAAAGTGAACATTGTGTTTTTTCCCCACCAAATATCACACTTTGTCGGGGATTGCGGCTAATAAAAACTGGGGCAATTTGCGCAAGGCAGACCTCTGTGGATTCCCACGGGTGTCCTCTTTTGGGAAATGCATGGGGTTCACTGTTTCCCTTGCTGGCTTCGACACCCTAGGCCCAAATCTGTAGGTTGCCCACATGAACAAAATGGGCAGTGGCGAATGGCTTGGGGTTCCCAGTCGGTTACCCTTTTCCTTTTGCGCCCCCGGTAGGTGCACCCACACATGTGAGGTACTGTTTTCATCGGGACACGTGTGGGGATGCGGGAAGGTAGGCCACGTGTTGTTGGCGGTGTGTTTCGGTGGTTGGCCAGAGCGAAATGTCTGAGAATTGTCTTCATTTCCGGCCAATTTCAGAGACATTTCCCTGTGTCCACTCACCGAAACACGTCGCCAACAGCAGATGTCATACCTTCTCGTGTTCCCACAGGTGTCCCGACGAAAAAGGTACCTCGCATGTGTGGGTGCACCTACCTGGCTGGCAAGGGGCAAGCCGAAAACGCAAGCAACCCCCAGTCTGTTTGCAGAGGGGAATCTCAGCCATTCTGCCGACCGGCACAACATACAGATATGGGCCTCGGGTGTCCAAGCCACGAAGGAAAACAGGGAGCCCCATGAATTTCCGAAAAGAGGACACCCGTGGGAATCGGCAGAGGTACGATTTGCGCACATCGCCCCAGAATTTATTACCCAGACACCCCCGCAAAGTCTGAAATGTGGGGAAAAAAACGCATTTTCCGCACATTTAGCTCGGTGCACCCATCGAAACACGCCCCCAACAACACATGGCCTACCGTCCCACGTTCCCACAGGTGTCCCGATGAAAACGGTACCTCACATGCGTGGGTGCACCTACCTGGCTGGCAAGGGGCAAGCCGAAAACGCAAGCAACCCCCAGTCTGTTTGCAGAGGGGAATCTCAGCCATTCTGCCGACCGGCACAACATACAGATATGGGCATCTGGTGTCCAAGCCACCAAGGAAAACCGGGAACCCCATGCATTTCCGAAAAGTACACCCGTGGGAATCCGCAGAGGTATGATTTGCGCACATCGCCCCAGAATTTATTACCCAGACACCCCCGCAAAGTCTGAAATGTGGGGAAAAAAACGCATTTTCCGCACATTTAGCTGGGTGCACCCATCGAAACACGCCCCCAACAACACATGGCCTACCGTCCCGCGTTTCCACAGGTGTCCCGATGAAAACGGTACCTCACATGCGTGGGTGCACCTACCTGGCTGGCAAGGGGCAAGCCGAAAACGCAAGCAACCCCCAGTCTGTTTGCAGAGGGGAATCTCAGCCATTCTGCCGACCGGCACAACATACAGATATGGGCCTCGGGTGTCCAAGCCACCAAGGAAAACCGGGAACCCCATGCATTTCCGAAAAGAGTACACCCGTGGGAATCCGCAGAGGTATGATTTGCGCACATCGCCCCAGAATTTATTACCCAGACACCCCCGCAAAGTCCGAAATGTGGGGAAAAAAACGCATTTTCCACACATTTCGCTCGGCGCACCCATCGAAACACGCCCCCAACAACACATGGCCTACCGTCCCGCGTTCCCACAGGTGTCCCGATGAAAACGGTACCTCACATGTGTGGGTGCACCTACCTGGCTGGCAAGGGGCAAGCCAAAACGCAAGCAACCCCCAGTCTGTTTGCAGAGGGGAATCTCAGCCATTCTGCCGACCGGCACAACATACAGATATGGGCCTCGGGTGTCCAAGCCACTAAGGAAAACAGGGAATCCCATGCATTTCCGAAAAGAGGACACCCGTGGGAATCCGCAGAGGTATGATTTGCGGACATCGCCCCAGAATTTATTACCCAGACACCCCCGCAAAGTCTGAAATGTGGGGAAAAAAACGCATTTTCCGCACATTTAGCTCGGTGCACCCATCGAAACACGCCCCCAACAACACATGGCCTACCGTCCCACGTTCCCACAGGTGTCCCGATGAAAACGGTACCTCACATGCGTGGGTGCACCTACCTGGCTGGCAAGGGGCAAGCCGAAAACGCAAGCAACCCCCAGTCTGTTTGCAGAGGGGAATCTCAGCCATTCTGCCGACCGGCACAACATACAGATATGGGCATCTGGTGTCCAAGCCACCAAGGAAAACCGGGAACCCCATGCATTTCCGAAAAGAGTACACCCGTGGGAATCTGCAGAGGTATGATTTGCGCACATCGCCCCAGAATTTATTACCCAGACACCCCCGCAAAGTCTGAAATGTGGGGAAAAAAACGCATTTTCCGCACATTTAGCTCGGTGCACCCATCGAAACACGCCCCCAACAACACATGGCCTACCGTCCCACGTTCCCACAGGTGTCCCGATGAAAACGGTACCTCACATGCGTGGGTGCACCTACCTGGCTGGCAAGGGGCAAGCCGAAAACGCAAGCAACCCCCAGTCTGTTTGCAGAGGGGAATCTCAGCCATTCTGCCGACCGGCACAACATACAGATATGGGCCTCGGGTGTCCAAGCCACTAAGGAAAACAGGGAATCCCATGCATTTCCGAAAAGAGGACACCCGTGGGAATCCGCAGAGGTATGATTTGCGCACATCGCCCCAGAATTTATTACCCAGACACCCCCGCAAAGTCTGAAATGTGGGGAAAAAAACGCATTTTCCGCACATTTAGCTCGGTGCACCCATCGAAACACGTCCCCAACAACACATGGCCTACCGTCCCACGTTCCCACAGGTGTCCCGATGAAAACGGTACCTCACATGCGTGGGTGCACCTACCTGGCTGGCAAGGGGCAAGCCGAAAACGCAAGCAACCCCCAGTCTGTTTGCAGAGGGGAATCTCAGCCATTCTGCCGACCGGCACAACATACAGATATGGGCATCTGGTGTCCAAGCCACCAAGGAAAACCGGGAACCCCATGCATTTCCGAAAAGAGTACACCCGTGGGAATCTGCAGAGGTATGATTTGCGCACATCGCCCCAGAATTTATTACCCAGACACCCCCGCAAAGTCTGAAATGTGGGGAAAAAAACGCATTTTCCGCACATTTAGCTCGTGCACCCATCGAAACACGCCCCCAACAACACATGGCCTACCGTCCCGCGTTTCCACAGGTGTCCCGATGAAAACGGTACCTCACATGCGTGGGTGCACCTACCTGGCTGGCAAGGGGCAAGCCGAAAACGCAAGCAACCCCCAGTCTGTTTGCAGAGGGGAATCTCAGCCATTCTGCCGACCGGCACAACATACAGATATGGGCCTCGGGTGTCCAAGCCACCAAGGAAAACCGGGAACCCCATGCATTTCCGAAAAGAGTACACCCGTGGGAATCCGCAGAGGTATGATTTGCGCACATCGCCCCAGAATTTATTACCCAGACACCCCCGCAAAGTCCGAAATGTGGGGAAAAAAACGCATTTTCCACACATTTCGCTCGGCGCACCCATCGAAACACGCCCCCAACAACACATGGCCTACCGTCCCGCGTTCCCACAGGTGTCCCGATGAAAACGGTACCTCACATGTGTGGGTGCACCTACCTGGCTGGCAAGGGGCAAGCCAAAACGCAAGCAACCCCCAGTCTGTTTGCAGAGGGGAATCTCAGCCATTCTGCCGACCGGCACAACATACAGATATGGGCCTCGGGTGTCCAAGCCACTAAGGAAAACAGGGAATCCCATGCATTTCCGAAAAGAGGACACCCGTGGGAATCCGCAGAGGTATGATTTGCGGACATCGCCCCAGAATTTATTACCCAGACACCCCTGCAAAGTCCGGGGCACATTTCGGACTTTGCGGGGGTGTCTGGGTAATAAATTCTGGGGCGATGTGCGCAAATCATACCTCAGCGGATTCCCACGGGTGTCCTCTTTTCGGAAATGCATGGGGTTCCCTGTTTTCCTTGGTGGCTTGGATACCCGAGGCCCATATCTGTATGTTGTGCCAGTCGGCAGAATGTCTGAGATTTCGCTCTGAAAACAGACTTGGGGTTACTTGTGTTTTAGGCTTTCCCCTTGGCGGCCAGGTAGGTGCACCCACACATGTGAGGTACCGTTTTCATTGGGACACCTGTGGGAACGCGTGACGGTAGGCCATGTGTTGTTGGGGGCATGTTTCGATGGGTGCGTCGAGCGAAATGTGCGGAAAAAGTGTTTTTTTACCGACATTTCGGACTTTGCGGGGCTGTCTGGGTAAAAGATTCTGAGGCGATATGCGCAAATCATACCTCTGCGGATTCCCACGGGTGTCCTCTTTTCGGAAATGCATGGGTTTCCCTGTTTTTCTCGGTGGCTTGGACACCCGAGGCCCATATCTGTACGTTGTGCCGGTCGGCAGAATGTCTGAGATTTCGCCATGAAAACAGACTTGGGGTTACTTGTGTTTTAGGCTTTCTCCTTGGTGGCCAGGTAGGTGCACCCACACATGTGAGGTACCGTTTTCATCGGGACACCTGTGGGAACGCGTGATGGTAGGCCATGTGTTGTTGGGGGCGTGTTTTAATGGGTGCGTCGAGCGAAATGTGCGTAAAAAGTGTTTTTTTCCAGACATTTTGGACTTTGCGGGGCTGTCTGGGTAAAAAATTATGGGGCGATGTGCGCAAATCATACCTCTGCGGATTCCCACGGGTGTCCTCTTTTCGGAAATGCATAGGGGTTCCTGTTTTTCTTGGTGGCTGAAGCACCCCAGGCCTAAATCTGTCGGTTGCCTCCCCAAACCCTTTGGGGGGATAGCAGTATTTTAGGCTTTCCCCTTGGCGGCCAAGTAGGTGCACCCACACATGTGAGGTACCGTTTTCATTAGGACACCTGTGGGAATGCGTGACGGTAGGCCATGTGTTGTTGGGGACGTGTTTCGATGGGTGCGTCGAGCGACATGTGCGGAAAATGCGTTTTTTTCCCCACATTTTGGACTTTGCGGGGGTGTCTGGGTAATAAATTCTGGGGCGATGTGCGCAAATCATACCTCTGCGGATTCCCACGGGTGTCCTCTTTTCGGAAATGCATGGGGTTCCCTGTTTTTCTCGGTGGCTTGGACACCCGAGGCCCATATCTGTACGTTGTGCCGGTCGGAAGAATGTCTGAGATTTTGCCATGAAAACAGACTTGGGGTTACTTGTGTTTTAGGCTTTCTCCTTGGCGGCCAGGTAGGTGCACCCACACATGTGAGGTACCGTTTTCATCGGGACACCTGTGGGAACGCGTGACGGTAGGCCATGTGTTGTTGGGGGCGTGTTTTAATGGGTGCGTCGAGCGAAATGTGCGTAAAAAGTGTTTTTTTCCAGACATTTCGGACTTTGCGGGGCTGTCTGGGTAAAAAATTCTGGGGCGATGTGCGCAAATCATACCTCTGCGGATTCCCACGGGTGTCCTCTTTTCGGAAATGCATGGGGGTTCCTGTTTTTCTTGGTGGCTGAAGCACCCCAGGCCTAAATCTGTCGGTTGCCTCCCCAAACCCTTTGGGGGGATAGCAGTGTTTTAGGCTTTCCCCTTGGCGGCCAAGTAGGTGCACCCACACATGTGAGGTACCGTTTTCATTAGGACACCTGTGGGAATGCGTGACGGTAGGCCATGTGTTGTTGGGGGCGTGTTTCGATGGGTGCGTCGAGCGACATGTGCGGAAAATGCGTTTTTTCCCCCACATTTTGGACTTTGCGGGGGTGTCTGGGTAATAAATTCTGGGGCGATGTGCGCAAATCATACCTCTGTGGATTCCCACAGGTGTCCTCTTTTCGGAAATGCATGGGGTTCCCTGTTTTCCTTGGTGGCTTGGACACCCGAGGCCCATATCTGTACGTTGTGCCGGTCGGCAGAATGTCTGAGATTTCACCATGAAAACAGACTTGGGGTTACTTGTGTTTTAGGTTTTCTCCTTGGCGGCCAGGTAGGTGCACCCACACATGTGAGGTACCGTTTTCATCGGGACACCTGTGGGAACGCGTGACAGTAGGCCATGTGTTGTTGGGGGCGTGTTTTGATGGGTGCGTCGAGCAAAATGTGCGGAAAAAGTGTATTTTTCCAGACATTTCGGACTTTGCGGGGCTGTCTGGGTAAAAAATTCTGGGGCGATGTGCGCAAATCATACCTCTGCGGATTCCCACGGGTGTCCTCTTTTCGGAAATGCATGGGGGTTCCTGTTTTTCTTGGTGGCTGAAGCACCCCAGGCCTAAATCTGTCGGTTGCCTCCCCAAACCCTTTGGGGGGATAGCAGTGTTTTAGGCTTTCCCCTTGGCGGCCAAGTAGGTGCACCCACACATGTGAGGTACCGTTTTCATTAGGACACCTGTGGGAATGCGTGACGGTAGGCCATGTGTTGTTGGGGGCGTGTTTCGATGGGTGCGTCGAGCGACATGTGCGGAAAATGCGTTTTTTTCCCCACATTTTGGACTTTGCGGGGGTGTCTGGGTAATAAATTCTGGGGCGATGTGCGCAAATCATACCTCTGCGGATTCCCACGGGTGTCCTCTTTTCGGAAATGCATGGGGTTCCCTGCTTTCCTTGGTGGCTTGGACACCCGAGGCCCATATCTGTACGTTGTGCCGGTCGGCAGAATGTCTGAGATTTCACCATGAAAACAGACTTGGGGTTACTTGTGTTTTATGTTTTCTCCTTGGCGGCCAGGTAGGTGCACCCACACATGTGAGGTACTGTTTTCATCGGGACACCTGTGGGAACGCGTGACGGTAGGCCATGTGTTGTTGGGGGCGTGTTTTGATGGGTGCGTCGAGCAAAATGTGCGGAAAAAGTGTTTTTTTCCAGACATTTCGGACTTTGCGGGGCTGTCTGGGTAAAAAATTCTGGGGCGATGTGTGCAAAACATACCTCTGCGGATTCCCACGGGTGTCCTCTTTTCGGAAATGCATAGGGGTTCCTGTTTTTCTTGGTGGCTGAAGCACCCAAGGCCTAAATCTGTCGGTTGCCTCCCCAAACCCTTTGGGGGGATAGCAGTGTTTTAGGCTTTCCCCTTGGCGGCCAGGTAGGTGCACCCACACATGTGAGGTACCGTTTTCATTAGGACACCTGTGGGAATGCGTGACGGTAGGCCATGTGTTGTTGGGGGCGTGTTTCGATGGGTGCGTCGAGCGACATGTGCGGAAAAAGTGTATTTTTCCAGACATTTTGGACTTTGCGGGGCTGTCTGGGTAAAAAATTCTGGGGCGATGTGCGCAAATCATACCTCTGCGGATTCCCACGGGTGTCCTCTTTTCGGAAATGCATGGGGGTTCCTGTTGTTCTTGGTGGCTGAAGCACCCCAGGCCTAAATCTGTCGGTTGCCTCCCCAAACCCTTTGGGGGGATAGCAGTGTTTTAGGCTTTCCCCTTGGCGGCCAAGTAGGTGCACCCACACATGTGAGGTACCGTTTTCATTAGGACACCTGTGGGAATGCGTGACGGTAGGCCATGTGTTGTTGGGGGCGTGTTTCGATGGGTGCGTCGAGCGACATGTGCGGAAAATGCGTTTTTTTCCCCACATTTTGGACTTTGCGGGGGTGTCTGGGTAATAAATTCTGGGGCGATGTGCGCAAATCATACCTCTGCGGATTCCCACGGGTGTCCTCTTTTCGGAAATGCATGGGGTTCCCTGCTTTCCTTGGTGGCTTGGACACCCGAGGCCCATATCTGTACGTTGTGCCGGTCGGCAGAATGTCTGAGATTTCACCATGAAAACAGACTTGGGGTTACTTGTGTTTTAGGTTTTCTCCTTGGCGGCCAGGTAGGTGCACCCACACATGTGAGGTACTGTTTTCATCGGGACACCTGTGGGAACGCGTGACGGTAGGCCATGTGTTGTTGGGGGCGTGTTTTGATGGGTGCGTCGAGCAAAATGTGCGGAAAAAGTGTTTTTTTCCAGACATTTCGGACTTTGCGGGGCTGTCTGGGTAAAAAATTCTGGGGCGATGTGTGCAAAACATACCTCTGCGGATTCCCACGGGTGTCCTCTTTTCGGAAATGCATAGGGGTTCCTGTTTTTCTTGGTGGCTGAAGCACCCAAGGCCTAAATCTGTCGGTTGCCTCCCCAAACCCTTTGGGGGGATAGCAGTGTTTTAGGCTTTCCCCTTGGCGGCCAGGTAGGTGCACCGACACATGTGAGGTATCGTTTTCATTGGGACACCTGTGGGAATGCGTATCAGTAGGCCATGTGTTGTTGGGGGCGTGTTTCGATGGGTGCGTCGAGCGTCATGAGCGGAAAATGCGTTTTTATCCCCACATTTCGGACTTTGCGGGGGTGTCTGGGTAATAAATTCTTGGGCGATGTGCGCAAATCATACCTCTGCGGATTCCCACGGGTGTCCTCTTTTCGGAAATGCATGGGGTTCCCTGTTTTCCTTGGTGGCTTGGACACCCGAGGCCCATATCTGTACGTTGTGCCGGTCGGCAGAATGTCTGAGATTTCGCCATGAAAACAGACTTGGGGTTACTTGTGTTTTAGGCTTTCTCCTTGGCGGCCAGGTAGGTGCACCCACACATGTGAGGTACCGTTTTCATCGGGACACCTGTGGGAACGCGTGACCGTAGGCCATGTGTTGTTGGGGGCGTGTTTCGATGGGTGCGCCGAGCGAAATGTGCGGAAAATGCGTTTTTTTCCCCACATTTTGGACTTTGCGGGGGTGTCTGGGTAATAAATTCTGGGGCGATGTGCGCAAATTATACCTCTGCCGATTCCCACGGGTGTCCTCTTTTCGGAAATGCATGGGGTTCCCTGTTTTCCTTGGTGGCTTGGACACCTGAGGCCCATATCTGTATGTTGTGCCGGTCGGCAGAATGGCTGAGATTCCCCTCTGCAAACAGACTGGGGGTTGCTTGCGTGTTCGGCTTGCCCCTTGCCAGCCAGGTAGGTGCACCCATGCATGTGAGGTACGGTTTTCATTGGGACACCTGTGGGAATGCGGGACGGTAGGCCATGTGTTGTTGGGGGCGGGCTTCGATGGGAGCGTCGAGCGAAATGTGCGGAAAAAGAGTTTTTTTCCCGACTTTTCGGACTTTGCAGGGCTGTCTGGGTAATAAAATCTGGGGCGATGTGCGCAAATCATACCTCTGCAGATTCCCACAGGTGTTTTCTTTTCGGAAATGCATGGGGTTCCCCGTTTTCCTTGGTGGCTTGGACACCCGAGGCCCATATCTGTACATTGTGCCGGTCGGCAGAATGTCTGAGATTTCGCTCTGAAAACAGACTTGGGGTTACTTGTGTTTTAGGCTTTCCCCTTGGCGGCCAGGTAGGTGCACCCACACATGTGAGGTACCGTTTTCATCGGGACACCTGTGGGAACGCGTGAAGGTAGGCCATGTGTTGTTGGGGGCGTGTTTCGATGGGTGCGTCGAGCGAAATGTGCGGAAAAAGCATTTTTTTCCCCACATTTCGGACTTTGCAGGGCTGTCTGGGTAATAAATTCTGGGGCGATGTGCGTAAATCATAAATCTGCGGATTCCCACGTGTGTCCTCTTTTCGGAAATGCATGGGGTTCCCTGTTTTCCTTGGTGGCTTGGACACCCGAGGCCCATATCTGTACGTTGTGCCGGTCGGCAGAATGTCTGAGATTTTCCTCTGAAAACAGACTTGGGGTTACTTGTGTTTTAGGCTTTCCCCTTGGCGGCGAGGTAGGTGCACCCACACATGTGAGGTACCATTTTCATCGGGACAGCTGTGGGAACGCGTGACGGTAGGCCATGTGTTGTTGGGGGCGTGTTTCCATGGGTGCGTCGAGCGAAATGTGCGGAAAAAGCATTTTTTCCCCACATTTCGGACTTTGCAGGGCTGTCTGGGTAATAAATTCTGGGCCGATGTGCGCAAATCATACCTCTGCGGATTCCCACGGGTGTCCTCTTTTCGGAAATGCATGGGGTTCCCTGTTTTCCTCGGTGGCTTGGACACCCGAGGCCCATATCTGTACGTTGTGCCTGTCGGCAGAATGTCTGAGATTTCGCTCTGAAAACAGACTTGGGGTTACTTGTGTTTTAGGCTTTCCCCTTGGCGGCCAGGTAGGTGCACCCACACATGTGAGGTACCGTTTTCATCGGGACACCTGTGGGAACGCGTGACGGTAGGCCATGTGTTGTTGGGGGCGTGTTTCGATGGGTGCGTCGAGCGAAATGTGTGGAAAAAGTGTTTTTTTCCCGACATTTCGGACTTTGCGGGGCTGTCTGGGTAAAAAATTCTGGGGCGATGTGCGCAAATAATACCTCTGCGGATTCCCACAGGTGTCCTCTTTTTGTAAATGCATGGGGTTCCCTGTTTTCCTCGGTGGCTTGGACACCCGAGTCCCATATCTGTACGTTGTGCCGGTCGGCAGAATGTCTGAGATTTCGCTCTGAAAACAGACTTGGGGTTACTTGTGTTTTAGGCTTTCCCCATGGCGGCCAGGTAGGTGCACCCACACATGTGAGGTACCGTTTTCATTGGGACACCTGTGGGAACGCGTGACGGTAGGCCATGTGTTGTTGGGGGCGTGTTTCGATGGGTGCGTCGAGCGAAATCTGCGGAAAAAGTGTTTTTTTTCCCCACATTGCGGACTTTGCGGGGCTGCCTGGGTAAAGAATTCTGGGGCGATGTGCGCAAATCATACCTCTGCGGATTCCCAGGGGTGTCCTCTTTTCGGAAATGCATGGGGTTCCCTGTTTTCCTCGGTGGCTTGGACACCCGAGGCCCATATCTGTACGTTGTGCCGGTCGGCAGAATGTCTGAGATTTCGCTCTGAAAACAGACTTGGGGTTACTTGTGTTTTAGGCTTTCCCCATGGCGGCCAGGTAGGTGCACCCACACATGTGAGGTACCGTTTTCATTGGGACACCTGTGGGAACGCGTGACGGTAGGCCATGTGTTGTTGGGGGCGTGTTTCGATGGGTGCGTCGAGCGAAATCTGCGGAAAAAGTGTTTTTTTTCCCCACATTGCGGACTTTGCGGGGCTGTCTGGGTAAAGAATTCTGGGGCGATGTGCGCAAATCATACCTCTGCGGATTCCCAGGGGTGTCCTTTTTTCGGAAATGCATGGGGTTCCCTGTTTTCCTCGGTGGCTTGGACACCCGAGGCCCATATCTGTACGTTGTGCCGGTCGGCAGAATGTCTGAGATTTCGCTCTGAAAACAGACTTGGGGTTACTTGTGTTTTAGGCTTTCCCCTTGGCGGCCAGGTAGGTGCACCCACACATGTGAGGTACCGTTTTCATCGGGACACCTGTGGGAACGCGTGATGGTAAGCCATGTGTTGTTGGGGCATGTTTCGATGGGTGCGTCGAGCGAAATGTGCGGAAAAAGCGTTTTTTCCCCACATTTCGGACTTAGCAGGGCTGTCTGGGTAATAAATTCTGGGCCGATGTGCGCAAATCATACCTCTGCGGATTCCGACGGGTGTCCTCTTTTTGGAAATGCATATGGGTTCCTGTTTTTCTTCGTGGCTGAAGCACCCCAGGCCTAAATCTGTCGGTTGCCTCCCCAGACCCTTTGGGGGGATAGCAGTGTTTTAGGCTTTCCCCTTGGCGGCCTGGTAGGTGCACCCACACATGTGAGGTACCGTTTTCATTGGGACACCTGTGGGAATGCGTGACGGTAGTCCATGTGTTGTTGGGGGCGTGTTTCGATGGGTGCGTCGAGCGAAATCTGCGGAAAAAGTGTTTTTTTTCCCCACATTGCGGACTTTGCGGGGCTGTCTGGGTAAAGAATTCTGGGGCGATGTGCGCAAATCATACCTCTGCGGATTCCCAGGGGTGTCCTTTTTTCGGAAATGCATGGGGTTCCCTGTTTTCCTCGGTGGCTTGGACACCTGAGGCCCATATCTGTACGTTGTGCCGGTCGGCAGAATGTCTGAGATTTCGCTCTGAAAACAGACTTGGGGTTACTTGTGTTTTAGGCTTTCCCCTTGGCGGCCAGGTAGGTGCACCCACACATGTGAGGTACCGTTTTCATCGGGACACCTGTGGGAACGCGTGATGGTAAGCCATGTGTTGTTGGGGGCATGTTTCGATGGGTGCGTCGAGCGAAATGTGCGGAAAAAGCGTTTTTTCCCCACATTTCGGACTTAGCAGGGCTGTCTGGGTAATAAATTCTGGGCCGATGTGCGCAAATCATACCTCTGCGGATTCCGACGGGTGTCCTCTTTTTGGAAATGCATATGGGTTCCTGTTTTTCTTCGTGGCTGAAGCACCCCAGGCCTAAATCTGTCGGTTGCCTCCCCAAACCCTTTGGGGGGATAGCAGTGTTTTAGGCTTTCCCCTTGGCGGCCTGGTAGGTGCACCCACACATGTGAGGTACCGTTTTCATTGGGACACCTGTGGGAATGCGTGACGGTAGTCCATGTGTTGTTGGGGGCGTGTTTCGATGGGTGCGTCGAGCGAAATGTGCGGAAAATGCGTTTTTTTCCCCACATTTCGGACTTTGCGGGGGTGTCTGGGTAATAAATTCTGGGGCGATATGCGCAAATCATACCTCTGCGGATTCCCACGGGTGTCCTCTTTTCGGAAATGCATGGGGTTCCCTGTTTTCCTTGGTGGCTTGGACACCCGAGGCCCATATCTGTATGTTGTGCCGGTCGGCAGAATGGCTGAGATTCCCCTCTGCAAACAGACTGGGGGTTGCTTGCGTTTTCGGCTTGCCCCTTGCCAGCCAGGTAGGTGCACCCACACATGTGAGGTAGCGTTTTCATCGGGACACTGTGGGAACGCGTGACGGTAGGCCATGTGTTGTTGGGGGCGTGTTTCGATGGGTGCGCCGAGCGAAATGTGCGGAAAATGTGTTTTTTTCCCCCACATTTCGGACTTTGCGGGGGTGTCTGGGTAATACATTCTAGGGCGATGTGCGCAAATCATACCTCTGTGGATTCCCACGGGTGTCCTCTTTTCGTAAATGCATGGGGTTCCCTGTTTTCCTTGGTGGCTTGGACACCCGAGGCCCATATCTCTATGTTGTGCCGGTCGGCAGAATGGCTGAGATTCCCCTCTGCAAACAGACTGGGGGTTGCTTGCGTTTTCGGCTTGCCCCTTGCCAGCCAGGTAGGTGCACCCACGCATGTGAGGTACCGTTTTCATCGGGACACCTGTGGGAATGCGGGACGGTAGGCCATGTGTTGTTGGGAGCATGTTTCGATGGGTGCGTCGAGCGAAATGTGCGGAAAAAGCGTTTTTTTCCCCACATTTCGGACTTTGCAGGGTTGTCTGGGTAATAAATTCTGGGGTGATGTGCGCAAATCATACCTCTGCCGATTCCCACGGGTGTCCTCTTTTCGGAAATGCATGGGGTTCCCTGTTTTCCTCGGTGGCTTGGACACCCGAGGCCCACATCTGTACGTTGTGCCTGTCGGCAGAATGTCTGAGATTTCGCTCTGAAAACAGACTTGGGGTTACTTGTGTTTTAGGCTTTCCCCTTGGCGGCCAGGTAGGTGCACCCACACATGTGAGGTACTGTTTTCATCGAGACTACTGCGGGAACGTGTGACGGTAGGCCATGTGTTGTTGGGGGCGTGTTTCGATGGGTGGTTCGAGCGAAATGTGCGGAAAAAGTGTATTTTTCCCGACATTTCGGACTTTGCGGGGCTGTCTGGGTAAAAAATTCTGGGGCGATGTGCGCAAATAATACCTCTGCGGATTCCCACGGGTGTCCTCTTTTCGGAAATGCATGGGGTTCCCTGTTTTCCTCGGTGGCTTGGACACCCGAGGCCCATATCTGTACGTTGTGCCGGTCGGCACAATGTCTGAGATTTCGCCATGAAAACAGACTTGGGGTTACTTGTGTTTTAGGCTTTCTCCTTGGCGGCCAGGTAGGTGCACCCACACATGTGAGGTACCGTTTTCATTGGGACACCTGTGGGAACGCGGGACGGTAGGCCATGTGTTGTGTTTGTGTGGTTTTCATAACGTTTTGACCCATTTGCTGGTGCCCTTTGTCTCACAACCCTTTCTTTTCCCAAATGTGACCTACATTTAGTTGCTGCTTTAGCCACCATACACTTTTGTAACCTGCAGAAGTCACCTACCCTTGAAAAGGTATGCCTGTGCTCTTTCAAAAAATGTATGGCTGCCGTTCCTCACCACATTGGTTTTCCCAATTTACACATGCTAAGTGCGTCTGGTCAGGCCGTGAGCGTAAAACTCCTGTGTACAATGGCTCAATGTTTGGCTTGTGGTATCGCTTGTTTTGTAAAAACACTACAAAAATTGTATGCTCTCCTAACTGCAAGAGTCGGGGGAATGTAGCAGAGCATTGCTTTTCTCAAAATTCATAGAAGCCATTGCCATACCAAGCCAACCATGTCCAACACATACCTTTTTTTTCAGTCATTTTCCCGCTTTTCCCCCATTCGATGGCAGTTTCCCCTACCTAGTTGTTGCCTGACCTATGCAAATCCCCCCTTCCTAAACTTGGAATTTTGTCTACTTTTCAGAAATATATGCCTTTCTGTCCTCCAATTTGGCTTTCCTGCCCTTTTCTTCCATTCTGTCCATGCATGTCCAATTGGCAAAAATGGCAAAAATCGCCTACCTCTCACAAAACGGTTGATAACCACATCAAAATAATTGTTTTCCATTTCCACTCAACCTGTTCCTGAAAGCCACGAAATTGGGGAACTCAGCACAGCAAACCATTTGTTCCTAGCTCTTACAAGGAAAACATCACAGGCTTCTTTGTACATCATTTTATTGGTATTTTTTGAAAAAACCCAAAATTTTCGCACTTTTTCCTTATTTTCTCTCACCCCCCTACAGCAACCTGGGATTCCTGTGGGAAAAAAGGAGGCAAATTTGGCCGAGATATCTCATGTAACAAAAAAGTTACAAGCCATTGAATGGCCACATACCAAAATCACCAAAAAAGGCCCTGGCACTGGGGTGAAATACCCATGGCACTTAAAGGGTTAAAAACTGAAAAACAAGAAATCATAATCCAAAGAAATCCAAAGGAAATGGTGTCCAAAGTCACAGTCCAACAAAGCAAATCCAAGGGAAAAAAGAAAAGTGAAAACCATTGCTCCATGGAGAAATAAAAAAAAAGAGAAGAATCCAATGGTGAACTATATACAGATGAACAATCCAGGGTCCATGAGCCCAACTGAAGAAATGAAACCTATCAAAAATACTACCTGATAAAAAAAACTATATACAGAAACGTGGTGCATTGTCCAAGCACAACCAAAATAAAGAAAAAACAAAAGGAAACCTAACACTATCTAACTATATACAATGGCGGCGGGCAAGTCCAGCGGCTCACTCTGTGGTGTCCCGGGCCAGGGCATCATCGAACTCCATGTCGAAGTCCCGGAGGCGGGCCTCTGCCCTGACCCCGAGGTCTCGCAGGGAGGCACTTGTGGCCTGTTCCAACTCCCTGCGAGTTGCTTCGAGGCACTCTGCCCGCCTCAACACCCGACGCATGGAGTTCTCCACCCTGACCATCGTGAGCCGCGCCTCTTCCGCCCGCCGCCGCTCCGCAACTATCTGCTGGCCCAACCGCAGCCACACGGAAGACACTCCCATTCCTGTGTCCTCCTGCCCTATGGCCGATGCCTGCCCCTCCGATGTTGATGGCCCCGAGCCATCATTGCTCCCACCTACAGCCTGCTCCTGCTGCTGCTGCTGCTGTCCATGTGCCCTGTCCGATGGTGCCTGCACATCCTCCATCTGCTGGTCTCCAGTTGTGGTGTCCACCCCTGCTGGTCCGCCAACTCCCGACTGTGGCAGCGATGGGATCTCCACCAAGCTGGCTGTGTTGGTCAGGCCAGGTCCACAGGGGGCCCTGGTGGAATCTGGGCCAGAAGACGATGGGAGAACGACCGGCGCATAGCCTCCACAGAGGAGGAGAGGTCCGCCAGAGTGCGCGTCACATGTAGGAACCCACCAGCCAGGGCCCCTCCCAGCAGTGCCACGTCACGTCACAATGCTGCTCTTCGTGATGGCGTGCGTTCTCCGCCCAGGAACAACGCATGTCATCGCGAAAGTCACGTGTGCGCAACGCGACACCCACCAGGACGGATCCCATACGGTCGCGGGACCCCTCACCCGCAGGTAGTGGAGAGGCAGGTGACATGGCACTCTCCTCTACCTGCGGACGGGCGTGGGACAGGGCCTCCCTGCTGGTGCATGATGGTGCAGTCACAGGGTCAAGGATTGCGACATGCACAGGCCCCTCCGCATTGACCTGTGCTGCCTCCTGACCTTGGCCCTGGACTGCACCACTTGCACCAGTGGTACTACCCCACCAGGCCCCACGTGCGGCTCAGTAGCGGGCTCCTCCTCCTCTGTGGAGACCACCAACCTGGATGTCTCTGCACCGTCGTCCGCCATTGGAAGCCTCTGTGGGGGCTCACCCAGCCCTTCCGCCACAGCCGTTGTGGCAGACGCGGCACCAGCCCCCTCGCTCCCGGATGATGGTATTCCTGGGAGGGTGGCTGGGCCTTGTGTCGCTGCCCGGTGGAGGCATCCCCGCCGCTTGGCTCCGCAGCGCCGTCTCCGCCCTCTTCTTCACTTGATGCTGCGTAGAGGGAGACATAGAACACAAGCATCAGGGTACAGCACAAAATACCCTAGACAGGAAGCAATAACACATGAGTGGCACTGTCAAATGTCACTTCAATCCTGTCCTTCCACAACACATGGGTCAATGCATGCAACACACATGCAGAAACACTCCTGGCGCCTGCAATCAACATCAACACCCATGTACAAGGGCCCCTGTAAACCAAGATGTTGCCTTCAAAGTCACATGCACCCATGGCGTTTCAAAGTCAAACACACACTTCTCTGGCACACACACACACACACACACACACGTGCACCATACATGCACATGACATCAGCACCCATTCCTCACCCCCCATCCATGTCCAGGAACAGAGACTGCCATGCTTTCAGGTGTGCATTCTGCATAGAGGTCCCCATGTTGCATTAAAACGCATGCACCTACCATGTGGTTCACACATAACTGGTCTCACATGCATGACCATGATGTCCCTGCACACACACATCCATACATGGCCTATGTCACACATACAGGCAAGTATCAGACTACCAGCACACTGCAACATCCCCTTTCTCACACAGCAATGCTTGGCCACTTACCGCTCAACTCCAGACGGGTCTGCCTCCGAAGGATCTGGGCGTGGAGCGCTGGGCCTACGCGTTCCAGGACCCTCATCTGGATGTTGCTCAGGCTGACCCGGCCCCCCTCCGCGAGGCGCCGGGCCTTTATGAGGGTCCTGGACCTGAAGTCCTCCCAGCGCTTCTTGACATCCTCTCCCGTCCTTCCTTGTTGGCGCGTCTTGTTCCGAAGAGGGCATCATAATGCCCCAGGACATGCTCCACCAGGACACCAACTTCGGTGGCAGTGAAGCTGGTGGCCCTCTGCCTCTCTGGCTGGGAGTTGCCAGTGGTGCCAGATGAAGATGTGCCCGACATGGCAACCCCAGAGGCAGGAGTGGGTGGGCAACTGGGTCCTGGGGCTGGGTTGTGGAGCGATGGAATCCCAGTCGGGAGTCTTCTGTTCCAGCAGGGGTGGACATAGCAACTGAACCCCTGCAGATGGCTGACGTGCAGGCACCAAATAGCAGGGCACGTGGGCAGCAGGTAGGCAGGCAGCAGCAGATGGCTGGTGGGAGCGTGCTCGGGGCTCTTGGGGGCAGGACAATGGCCTTCAAGGCAGGAGCGTGGTCTTCCGTGTGTGTGCGCGTGGCCAGCTTGATACGGAGTGATTTGGCATGTGAAAATCTTGCATGTCAGGGTGTAATTCGAGGAAAAGCCCTTAGCTCGTAAGCGCGTCAGCACACGTACGCAATATCATTGGACCAAAGACCCTTAGCGTGTAAGCGCGTCTGTGAAGTATTGTGCACGGGCGTTGCCCTTTGGCGTGTAAAACTTTCCGCGCACCCCTGAAATACACGTACTCCGCTCGAACAGGGCCCTTTCGTGTGTGAAACTTCACGCAAACCCTGTAATACACGTACCCTGCTGAAATCACGGGTGAAACTTCACGCGAACCCCGTAATACACGTACCCTGCTGAAATCGCGGGTGAAACTTCACGCGAACCCCGTAATACACGTACCGTGCTGAAATCGCAGGTGAAACTTCCCGTGAACCCCAGGAATACATGTACCGTGCTGAAATCGCAGGTGAAACTTCCCGTGAACCCCAGGAAAACACGTATCCTGCTGAAATCGCGGGTGAAACTTCCCGCGAACCCCAGGAATACACATACTCCGCTCAACAGGGCCCTTTTGCGTGTAAAACTTCACACTGTACCGCAGAACAACACGTACCCCGCTCGCTCGCACAGTGCCAATATTCCTGGGGTTTGCATGAAGTTTCACACGCGATAGGCCTTGTGCGAGTGGGGTACGTGTATTACTGGGGTTCACGTGAAGTTTCACACGCAATAGGCCCTGTGCGAGTGGGGTACGTGTATTACTGGGGTTCGCGTGAAGTTTCACACGTGATAGGTCTTGTGCGAGTGGGGTACGTGTATTACTGGGGTTCGCGGGAAGTTTCACATGCGATTTTGCTGTCAGAGCGGGGTACGTGAATTTCAGGGGTGCGCGGGCAGTCCTACACGTGAATTGGCAGTGTGGGTCCTCCCAGGTGTTCCCTCTACCCCCTCCACGGCCCCTGCAGGCAGACCACACCACAGGGGACTACCCCGCACCCCTGGTCATGTCCCGCAGGCAGCCCTTCCACCATGGGCATGCACCCCAGCCAAGCCACCTGTCCGCTTGCACCACTGATTACCAACTCATGTCCCCTTGCCCCCCCACCCCCCAGCAGTGCAGGGCACCTGCCAGCAGGCCCCCACTCATGTCCCACTCATGTCCCCTTGCACCCCCGTCCCCCAGCAGTGCGGGCACCTTCCAGCAGGCCCCCACTCATGTCCCACTCATGTCCACCTGCACCCCACCCCCCAGCAGTGTGGGGCACCTGCCAGCAGGCCCCCACTCATGTCCCACTCATGTCCCCCAGCACCCCCACCCCCAGCAGTGTGGGGCACCTGCCAGCAGGCCCCCACTCATGTCCCACTCATGTCCCCTTGCACCCCCACCCCCAGCAGTGTGGCGCACCTGCCACTCATGTCCCCTTGCACCCCCACCCCCCAGCAGGGTGGGGTACCTGCCAGCAGGCCTCCACTCATGTCCCACTCATGTCCCCTTGCACCCCCACCCCCCAGCAGTGTGGCGGCACCTGCCAGCAGGCTCCCACTCATGTCCCCTTGCACCCCCACCCCCCAGCAGTGTGGGCCATCTGCCAGCAGGCCCCGCTCATGTCCCCTTGCACCCCCACCCCCCAGCAGTGTGGGGCACCTGCCAGCAGGCCCCCACTCATGTCCCACTCATGTCCCCCTGCACACCCACCCCCCAGCAGTGCGGGGCACCTGCCAGCAGGCCCCCACTCATGTCCCCCACAACATGTCATCACGATCCACAATCATGGGCCTAATGGCCATCCAAATCCCACACCACGCCACCCCAGTCGAAACACACAACCAAGTATTACATACACCCCACATTGAAATCCCCATCACTTGAAACATCCCAAATGGCAAGTATGCACATCAATACATGTCCATCACACACACACAATGGGTGCAAGTGAATGAGTAAACATACATCGTGACATGCAGGAAACCAAGGAAAGCATACCACACAATGAAGTATCAAATAAAAATGTATTAGACACAAAAGCAAGGGAATTAAATGAAATCACACAATAATGTAAATAATAAATAAAAAGCTGCATGTCCAAAATGTGAAATAGAAGATGTGTAAAACCAGAATATAAATAAATCCAAAATCAAATGGGTCCAAAGAGTCTGTCCGTCAAATCAAATCCAAAGTGAAAAAAAAGAAAAATCCATTGATCCATGGTTAAAAAAAAAGGCAAATGAAGTGAAATCCATTGTGGAACTGTATACAAAGTACAAATCCAGGGTCCATGAGCCCAACCATTGAAAGGAAACCTACAAAAACCCTACATAATGAACAACTATATACAAAAAGGTGGGGCATTGTCCAAGCGCCCCAAATGAAAAGAAAAACAAAAGGACACCTAACATTATATAACTATTTACAATGGCAGCGGGCTAGTCCAACGGCTCACTTTCTGATTTCCCGGGCCAGGGCATCATCGAACTCCTGCTCGATGTCCCGGAGGCGGTCCTCTTCCATTGTCCCGAGGGTTCGCAGGGACGATGACATCTGGACCTCCAGGTCCCTGCGAATGGCTTCGAGGCACTAGGCCCGCCTCAGGGCCCTATGCATGGAGTTCTCTGCCCTGACCATCGTGAGCCGTGCCTCTTCTGCCCGCTGCCGCTCCGCATCTATAGCATGGCCCAACCGCTGCCACACGGAAGACACTTCCCGTCCTGGGTCCTCCTGCCATCTGGCTGATGCCTGCCCCTCTGCTGTTGAAGGCCCGGAGCCATCATGGCTCCCACCTTGTTGCTGCTGCTTCTGTGCCTCTGCCTGTGCCCTGGCTCCTGCTGTCTGCACATCCTCCTCCGGCTGGGGTGCAGTTGTTGAGGTGGCACCCCCTGCTGGACGTCCGACTCCCGACTGTGGCAGGGATGTGTCCTCCACCAGCCTGGCCGCAGGGTCAGAGGCAGCTCCACAGGGCACCCAGGTGACACATGGGTGGGAAGATGGCACAGAGGACGACTGGCGCATAGGGGTTTCAGTTGAGGAGGGGGTCGGAACAAGGTCAAGAAAACAGAGGAATCCGGACCTGGTGAGCTGTCCCAGTGGGTCAACGTGGTCAACGAGCCACGCGAGAACACGTGCAGTCTCCTCATGAAAAGACTGCAGGTCAGCTCGCATGGCACGTTGACGCAACACCACCCCACCCAGGACATGCTCAACTCGGTGCTGGATAGCCACATCCGCAGGGAGAGGAAGGCCAGTTGGTGTAAGCCTATCCCCTCCCTGAGAACGGGTCTGGACGTAGGCATCCCTGCTGGTGCGGGATGATGTAGTGACAGGATCGGGGACAGGATTACACACAGGCACCTCCGCGGCGGCCTGTGCTGCCTCCTGTCCCTGCCCCTGCACTGCACCACTATCACCAGTGGAATCCCCACCTCCAGACCCCTTCTCTCTCCCTTGCATGGCCTCCTCCTCCACCAAACCCCCCACCAACCTGGATGACTGCATGCCACCTTCCTCCGTCGGACCCTGTGGGGTCTCAGCTGCCCCTTCTGCTGCCGAGGAGTCCAACTCCGACCTACGCCTCTAGGACCTACCCTCGGCAGCTGCGGCCTGGGACGCGGCACCGGACTCCTCACTCCCCGACGAGATCACAACCTGGGATGGGAGCCGGGCCTTGCGTCTCCGGCTGGCGGTGCGATCCCTGCCGCTGGGCTCCACAGCACCCTCTCCACCCTCTTCATCAGTTGATGCTGGAGACAGGGAGAGATAGGAGATAGGCATCAGGGCACTGTACAATGGACTGATACACACATGACAGTTCAACATGAGTGGTAGGGTCAAACTTCAGGCATGGCATCACAATCCCCAACACACATGGCATGTCGAAGCTTTCCTCTAAAAGATGCCACAGCAATGACGATGGCGAAAACCATGCTGAAGGAATCTTTTCCCAGGTTTGGTTTGCCAAGAGTCATTATTAGCTTTGGCCCATGCGCCGGTTTACACCTTTGGCTCCTTGTCCCTGTAAAATTTCTGCTCTAATTTCTGCTCAGTAAATTATGTAGATTGATGTATGCTCTGACTATTATGTATGTACACTCACCCTGTACCTAAATTATGTATCTATATATGCTCTTTATGTAACTCTGCTCAAGTTGCGCCCTGATACCTCTGGGCCTGATGGTGCATGTTACAAATAAAACAAATACAAAATACAAATACAGATTTGGTCGGACAATGGTCCACATTTTATCATTGCTGTTATCCTGCAGGTATGCACAGGATTACTTATCGATAAATGGTTCCATTCGGCCCGGCACACTCGGAGTGCCAGACTTGTAGAATGTCATAACAGAATACTAAAGAATAAAATGGCCAAAGTGTGCGCAAACAGCAATTTGAAATGGCCAGATGCCTTACCAATAGCATTATTGTCAATGCGGACGACTGCACAATCAAAGACAGGGCTCTCTCCTTATGAAATAATCATGGGGAGACCAGGCAATATTTGGAATGTACCTAAACCCAAGCTGCTAAAAGCTGTAGAGCATTTGCTCCTTTCTGAGTACTGTGACCAGTTAATTCACAACTTGTATTTGATTTACCAACAGGTGCGAGAAGCCCTCCCAGTAAAGTACGAGGGTTCAGGTCATCGACTCCGACCTGGCGATTCGGTGCTCATTAATTAGTTTGAAAGAGCCTCCTGTCTCGCACCTCGCTGGAGAAGACCGCACCAAGACCTCTTGGCCACACAGACAGCCGTACGAGTGGAAGGGAAAAGACACTGGATACACGCAATGCGCATCAAGAAGATTGCTTTTCCTCTACCCCACGACAGAGGGGAAGAGAAGGAGATTGTTCACTTTGATGCTCATCACAAGCCTGTTTTGTCTACGGAAATCCTTCCTGAGCCTGTGGGGCCTGGGGAGACTGCTACTTTGCCTTCAAGTTCTTCTTTGAATCTTTCTTCACCGTTGAGCAACCTTGCTTCCGCTTCGTCTCTTACTTCAGGAAGCGACAACACTCTGTTCGCAGATCACACCATACCTGGAGTCTTGAGGTACGATATGTGTCCAAGACATCGGACTTACAACGCAGCATCGGCTGTGCCTACAAGGAATCATTGTTGAGCCAGTCACTCGTCACTCTTTCACTGAAAAATAAATAAGAGGCCGAGACGGGCAACGTCACCTTCAAGCAAGATAGGCCATGTGGTCAGGAGCCACCGATGGATGAACTAAAAGAGCCTAACGGAGAGGCTTCTAAACAGACTCTGAGAAACAATGTCCTTCCCTAAATCCACTTGTGCGGAGCAAGCTATTGGTCTCCCAGTTGATAAAGAATCTGTTCACTGAAGATCATGGTCCATGAGGACCCACTGTTTTCTAGTCATAGTACTGATCTGTTTTATAGTTATATTTATGCTTGGGTTCTGGTACACAGAACGGGTGCGTCCACTTGATACCTTGTTACCCACTGAAATAATCCCCACTGTGTCTCCACCTTTCATGAATCTGCACACTCTTCCTCCTCGAGACTCCCAACATAGACAGGGTTACCATAATAACACTCTCCTAATGATTATACATGCAATCCGTGCGATTCTGAACAGAACGAATTGATGGGTGTGTTCACATTTGCCACAACATGGGGAAAAGGGACTGGGCTGGTATATTCATTCTCTTCCTCTAACTACTGCATGCTATGCCTCGCTCAGGTCACTATTCTTTGGTCGTTGGAATGATAGTATTTCTGGGAGCTTCGATAGGACTAATCTAAATGAATTTGAAAGGCGAGTCTTAACAGTACGAACTCCTTTCATCGCGGGATGTTTTTTCGCTGGGTTTTTTACCACAAATTCTTTTTTAAAACAAAACATCAGATTCTTTTGAAAATGGCGGGGTTGGGTGGAACCCCTTAAAAACAAAAATTCAATGTTTTTTTCGTAAAACAAATTGCGGTAAAAAACCCTGCTAAAAAACATCCCGTGATGAAATTACATGGAACCGTCTTAACACCTCTGGGGATGTTCTTCCTTTTCAAATAGAAGCTACCTCAATGTTGCTTCTACTCGGCCTTCCGATAAACTCTCTAGACCTTTTCAGTCATGGATTTCCTTCAAGATGGCTCCCGTAGGCAACCGGGATGCCACGTCTGCTTCCTATACTATTAATCATAGCCCCAACTCTGTTTCTTTCTGTATACAAAGAGAAGGTTCTCAGCCAATGGATACATTCAAGGGTTGTACTAACATTGCAAATCTAACGAGTGAGGACAGACCTTTGTATGTAGGAGACCCTGTTTACTTTTATTGTGGCAATGAGGCCTATCCTTGGTTACCCAGAGATTGGCAGGGTTCTCGTTACTTGGGTATCTTGTTACCAGGGTTATACGTGGCTACCACCACTGAAGTCTCTAGAGCTCGTCCAAGGCGGGATGAGAATGGTGATACACCTTCACAAGTTATGGGTGATATAGCAAAATCCTTTGTGCCATTTTGGGGACAGATAATGAACTCTGAGGATATTAGAAGACTAGCAAGGGTACTGGAAAAGACCATCAATTGGACCACTGATATTCTGTACAACATGACGCTGGAGAAAAAGGCAATTAGACTAGTGGCCCTCCAAAATAGTATGGTGTTAGACATCATCCTAGCTGAGCGTGGTGGGGTATGGAAATTGATGGGCTCTGCGTGTTATGTTTTTATACCCGACTCCTCCCCTAGCATATTCAAGGCAATACAAAGCCTACATATCTTGAGTGATGAACTACATGTCCCAGAGGGGAACTGAGATCTTAATGCTTGGTTCTGGGACTTACTACAGTCATGGGGTTGGAAAATATTTGCAGTCTTAATGATAGTTCTTGGTATTCTACTGTTTTGTTGTTGCTGTGTGCAATGTCTCCCTGTCATATGTTCGATGTTAGGAGGATGTTGTGCACAAACGATAGGTACACTAGGACCTAAAGTACATACACCCAAGAAAACTACTAATGCTTTTGTAATGAAGGATATTACTATCAAGGATCTCATGGCGAGTGATATGTCTGAAGAATGTGATTCAGGATGTATGGACATTGAGGCATGGGGTTTTGAATAAAGCGAATGTTTGAATAATGCTCTTGGTTTGGGCCAAAAGAAGGGTTTGTTAAACTGTATTTGTATAATAACACCTTGTTATGAATTTGGCCCATTCTTGTACAGAAAACCGTCTTTGAAATGTTCTGATTCAAATCAACTTCACTGACATTTTAAGAACCATCCACCATTTTGATTTCAACTCTTGCTTTGTGTCCTAAAATGGTGGACTGTGTTTTCAACTACAGCCAAGCTGAATGACCTTTGAGCTACGTCAACATCTAGTCAGCCGAGAGCAGAATGTTTGTTCTATGCAAAGAAATCTGGTGACTTGTATGAACTGCAATCTAAGTGTTGTCTGCGCTCACAAGCCTCATCCTCATATAAACAATGAAACAATGTAGAACAAACTCAGACCGTGTGTTTTTGCTGAACTACATTGTGTGCATTCTTTAAACAAGACTTTCTGTGGATTGGAGAATCCATGTTACCATTGAATTTTCATGGACAAGCAAACTTGTTAAGTATGTTAAACAATATTGTCATATTTGTCATGTGAACTGGGCACAAACCCTACCATGTAAATTATTAGTTTGGAGAGGGGCTGGACAATGATTGAACTAATGTATAAAAGAGCCTGCATTGAGATGTCCAGCACTTTCACCACTCACTGTGTCTGCTGGTACACACTGCGAGGTGTTCGGAGACAGATAGCTATCAGTTTTGCTTTGAAATCTGTACAGAAATAAAGATACTTGTATCTTTCGACCCGTGATTGGTGTATTTCATTTTGTGGTTCTAAGCCTCAATATTTCTTTGGTCTTTGAATATGGCAATATCCCCTTTACTACACAATCCTGCTTGTAGTTGCGTAACATTAGGTGTTGGTTCTGGTGTTCTTCCTTTAGAGTCCTCTAAATATGACTATTTTACCAATTTTTCAGCACTCAATTCTTTTGAAAACCTGCGTGCACCCACTCTTAGCACTCTCTCATTCTCTCCCTCTCTTCGTCTGACATCATTATACCCCAGCTCGTGTGACTGTTGTCTTCTTTTGCATTGTCAAGGTCTAACCTATTTAAATACTACGTTCTGTAATTGTCTGTCCTGACATAAGCTAATATACCTTCAGTCCCCTTTAATAGTTATCTCTCTGTATTCTCTTTGGTTTTGTACCTTCCTCGGTCCCTCATTTGCCTTTATAGCTTCAAAGCCTTTGCTCTATGTCTCCTGCATCCCGTCCTACAGAGCTGTTGTGACCCTCTCTCTTCCTCCAGTCGTTCTCGTGCTTCAATTGGCACCATTTTCTTATGGTAGAAATATTCTATTTCATCGTCTTTTAATCTCCTACCCATGTTCATTTCTTCTTCTCATCTCCTCATTTCCCTCAATTCATATTCCTCTTGCCTTTGTTGCATCCTACGTAGTTTCATTCTTTGGGCTTCAGTCTCTTCTCATGTCTTCTCTTCTAGTCTCTCCTTTTCTTTCCTTGTCTCTTATCTTCTTCGTTCTTCCCTTTGCTTAACTTCTTTATCCCTCTCTTCCTTGTACGCTCTTTCTTCTTCCTTCTTTCCTTTCCCGCTCTTCTCTCTCCTCTCTTTCTCAAACCCCATCAATTCCCTTATGGTCTAGCTTAAGCAATATTTGTCCTCCCATCCATTTATTCGGTACTATTGTTATTCCCTTAGCTTTCTCCTGCATTTCCTTCTCTTCCCCTGCTTCTTTCTCTATCTCCATTTGTCTGACTTGTCTGTCCTTTCTCTCATCACGCTGTTAATTTCATTGCGTGCTAATGTATCTTTGTGTTCTCTGCTCTTGCTCTCTTCCGCATTATCCTCATTGCTGTAAGCAGGGGGGGGCATACGTTGGACTAACATACCCTGCCGCTGCTCTTAATTACTTTAAGGGATACAATTCCTTCTACCAGAATCTGTACTCTTCTCTTCAGGAGGGGAAAGGGGAGCTGAAGGCTTTTTATTCTCCCCTTATGATGGATCTTCCTTCTCACTTTTCCAAAGCTCTAAAATGGCCAACCTCTTCTGTAGCTTCTTTCCCTTATATGTTGCATGCAAATATGTCGCCATATGCTATAATATATCTTTCGACAGCGAACCCTCCCGAGGCCACGGCATGAGTGTCTTATTGGTCGTGCCTCGAACCCATTCAGAATGATATTTCCTTAACTTCACTGTATATCTTGGTAATGTCCTACACAGATGTAAAAGAGGTGTGTCCCCCATGATGACGGATCAGTTTAGATCATCAATACTTACCCGTTGTTTTATTCAATGCTTTATTTTATCAAATATACCACGCTGATCAATGTGTGCAGGCACCATCAATCACGGTTAATAATCCCAAACAAGATATAGTTAAACTGCTCACTTTAAAAAAAAAACTCTATACAATAGTATTCTGTTTCCTCCTTCATTTACACTTTCTACCAATTTTTTAGTATATCTTTCTTGTATAATTAGGATGTTAATAGTCTCTTCTTTACTTATAAATTACTTTCCTTTTATTTTCCCTTCCTCATTGACCTCAATCTCTTGCTCAAATTTTTTCACCAATCACTTAATTTTTTACTATCGTTTTATACTCATCAGTATAAACACAACAAAAGATTTATATTTAACTTTTTCTAACCCCACACATGCGCACTTTTACATTTTTTACTGCATACGCCTTCCTTTACTTTCTTAAGTGTATCTCTTCTCCGTTTCACTCCATTTTGGAGTTTGATGCGCACTTCATCTGTTGGCCTCACCTTAGGAAGCCTTAATATTCTTTGCTTTAGTGCATACCCTTCTGTCCCCTTGGAACCAGGAATCAAGGTATTTACTTCCCTTTCTAATCCCCGAATCATGTTACTTTTTACCCATATTATTCACAAAACAATCCCTCCACCTATTTTTTCCACATTTGTTTTTTTATTTACATCCCTGACTCAGCACAAGTCCTCTGGCATCGAGTCTCCCTCAACCAACCAGTTAGCCTTACATCTACAGGCACCTGCAGGGACTGGACAGGAATTCCATGAAAGCGGGACCTGCTGACCATATATTCTTGCATGTGACTCTGCGGCTAGGTCAGCACTACTGTATCCATCCACACCGCAACCAAAATGTGCTTTAGCTCCTTGCAGCATCTTTTGTGCTAGTTGGAATTATAATAACAGTCACAAACCCAATAATCGGACAGACTCAAGGAATACGCAAAGTACTACTGTATTATCAATTGAATAAAGGAGGGTCAACTGGCAGGCATCGGACTGATGCATGCACATTCACACAGAAGCTTGATTACATGGATGTCTTATACCCCAATGTGCATCGTCCATGACTTTATTCTACGTGGCAAAATACAAAACCTATCAAGGGAATGGATTGGTGAAGGGAACATACCTACTTATAGAACATATAGGATTATTGCATCATTGGCTACCCCTTGTCTGTAGGGCACGCCTTGAACTACCTCTAAATTCAAACAGTTCTGATTATAATGAGCAAAATGACAATGGATTGGCTCCTGCAACATTGTGTGTTAGGTTGTCCCCCAACCCCACTGATTGGTTGGCATAATATCCCAACCTTGGACATTTGGCTCTTTAGCAGCACGTACATGAAACAAAACCTAGGTGTTTGAATCCCGTCAGACTACTCCCCATTTTTCCAATAAATCCATCATCTCTCATACGTAGGCCATCAGCCAAAGTCTTCCGTTTGTAGTTGACCTTTTTGCTGCTCACTGTCCTGGAACATTCAAGGGAGTGTGAGCACACCACTATCTTAGCTTAAGGCTCTAATGAATAGTCGTTGTTTTTTACTTCTGCGTCACATGTGAAGAGACCACTAAGGTGTCCATTTCAACCTTTCATTTACTGCTATTTGATTTAATTATGCGGGGTGCTGTTGCACCTCTTGGCCTCTAGAGACTTGCTCACTCTATCTCACATGAACTTTATATTCTTTTAATTGACCAAGCAGTTTGGCTCTCATAGATGTTTTCATCTTCCTTCATCTATGAAGAATGTCCCACATTCAGAGCTTATCCATATACTCCCTTTGTGCTCTGCGCTTTTCCCACGAAATACCATCTTTGTTTTGGGCTAACCTTGACTCATCATCGGCTCTGCATAGAGACCGGTTTTCATGCGTCTCCTGATTCTTACAACCTCGGACTGTCTCTGAGGTAGCTTGGTTATATTCAAAGTGAGAGTCCATTTTCCTAATTTGGCCGTCCTTGCCACGTTACATATTCCTCTATAGCAAGCTTCTATACATTTTATTTCTACCTTGCTTTACTGCATATTCACAGTTATTGCTGAATAAGTTGCTTTCTCTTCTTTAGATCTGTGATTAACTTAGCTTTAGGTACATGTTTCTGTTAGTGCTTCAGTTACATTGTTACTTAGTATTTTCATATCATTTCAGCATGCGTTCATATATCTTCTTTATGACATCACTTTGACCTCATCACATTTCACTTTTACGTACACCCATGATGTCCATAGGTGCATTCTGACATCCGTCCATGCAACATCCTTCCACACTTTCAGTGAGAGGGTACATTCTGTATGGTTTTCTGAGTGCACAGGCTCTCTCATACACTCGATGTGGTATAGGAACGATGCACGGGGTCCCATTTGTGGCTCTTCTCCAACTGTTCCAATATGACTGTGGTGAGGCGGTGGGAACTGGCAGGATAGAGTCTACCTGCTCCTCTCCAACACTATCACTGGTAGTAGTGCTACCACTGCTGCTGTTGCTGTTATAATGTTACTACTGGTAACAATGCTGCTATTACTCAGAGCAGTTCTACTAGTGATAGTAGAAGTGCTAGTAGTACTGCTAGTGATAATATTGTTACTAAAAGTGCTAGTACTGGATATAGCAGCAATAGTACAGCGGCCGGTTGTAGTGGTACCATTGTAGCATTGCAGCATTGTACGTGCAGTACTGGGACCACTCAGAATAGACCTCTGGCAGTACTATCATGGGTGGGGCAGGATTAATAGGTAAATAAACTTCTTGATGTGAAGTAAAAGAAAAGGCAAACTTGCACTTTGCCCCTTTTCTGCTTTAATGGGTCTACAGAGGATACTTCCTCTCTTGCTCTACCATCACTTCCTCTTTAAGGGTCTGAAATCTGTTCCCATAATAAAGTAGAAGCTTCGCGAGAAAAAGTCGACAACAATGTTGGAAATAGCACCGGGGTCATTATTTTTTTCACTGGAAAAATAAGAAGATGAAACATTAACAGTGATAACATATTTTGTTTTTGCGAAACGGACCGTCGCCTTTAACACACTATTTCAGGGCAGCACTACCTGAAAAGGAAAAGTGTGTCCGCGCGCTAATGTTGTCGACTGTGAGAGCATCGTAGCTGAGGTCTAATCCCTGGCTCCCCATTTCAGCATATTGTCTGATCCTGGGCATTTTGGCTCTTCTCCCTGGTCCTCAGTTGCCAACTCTGCCAAATGTGAAGTGTTTATTAACAAGCAGATTACAGTTATGCACAGAGGCATTGCTAGGGGGGGTTAGGGGGAGTATAGCCCCTGATCTTTTGGTTGTAGCCCGGGATAGAATCTCAGGAGCTACAGCCAAAAGACTAGCTAGCCCGCAGTCCCAACAGTTGCAACATCAGTGTAGCCCCAGGTCTTTTCCAGACCTAGCAACTCCCCTGGTTATGCACAATAAACAAAAAAGGAAACTTCTATGATCCGCCTCATATACAGTCTCCATCTATTCAACTATCAGTTTGACAGACTGTGTGTCTGTCCGTCTTGTCAGCCATCTTGTCAGCCATGTGCATTCCAAACTGGCAAAGCCGTTCTGGGTAATCAGACATTTTATGGGGCGGTCATGCAATGGGGGATGCAGCGATTGAACCAGCTGCAACACTCTGTTTTGCCCACTCTCATGCCTGCATTCTGGCAAAGTCTTTAGGTATTGGAATATTGGATTGCCATCCACGGCGATACAGGAAATGACGTGAATTTGCCATTGCAGAGACAGTATTACACATTTACATTTTTACAATGCCAACCAGAGCAACTTGGTAAAAGCTATATCTTGACAAGTGTTTCGGTTTCATTCCGATTGGTTCCATCAGAAGGGTATAGCTTCTCCAGGCAAGAGCTGGGCACCCACTGTATGCATGTGACCAAGTAGAGTGAGTGCCACGCTGCACGCACCTCCCACACTCCCTGTTTGATGCTGGAAAGCCACTACTCCGTATGGATACATTGGCTGGATTAATATCCCCCGGCACTGCCAGGCTTCTATGAATTATCCAGCACTTCAATCTCTAAAAGAATTGGCACTCGCAGGAAATCTACTCTCGATTATTACAGATCAATATCTCAACAGAGAGCTGGCTGGCTGGCACACACCTATATTTTCAATATTTGCTGATGGCATTGACAGCCACCTTGCAAATATTACCACATATCAGGAGGGCAAAGCGTGCCGATTGCTTCACATCGGTGAGCACGCCAGCTCCCAACGAGTTTGCACTTTATTCTATTGCAAATTAGAATCAATATGCAACACTATCACCTTTTTGTACAGCGCTTCATGCTCGATTCCTCCTGCTTCCAATAGCTGCACCAGCAGGGCCATCACAAGGTGTGGTGAGGCCCCCTTACGATTTTTGCGCTGGGCCAGCGAAGGCACTGCTGCAAATAGGAAACGGGAGAAATCTCCCCTTGAGTTTATGTGGAGTTTATGTGGAGGAACTCAAATATGGTATATTATTACAACGGCAAATCAACTACAGCAAAGTCATATTTCTCTACTGAAGGAAGGTTTGTGCCAGACTAACTTTTGAATCTTATACATAAATATATATAGGATGGCATGACGGCATGTGGTGCGTGACGCCAGCATTAAGAAGCGCTCTGTCACTGTGTGCGCATTAAAACACACATTATAATGCACAGTGACAGGCAGATGATGTATAGTGAATTTTTGAACCGAAGAGGCTTAAATGTTTGTGCCCATTATGCGGGATCGACAGAGCAGTGGCGGAGCCCAATCAAAGCAAAGGGTGCTTGGGATGGTTTCTTTCTTTGAAAAATTGTGTAGAAAGCCACACCGTTTGCAATTGGTTTTGTATGGTATCACATGGAAACACCCAATAGTTGCAAATCACCAACCGTGCAAAGGAAAATTTTCCAATGCATTTCATGCTGCCTTTGCCCACAACATATGCCAGTATACAAATACATTGATGCTGGCTGTTCCCATGTATGTCCATGCAGGCTGCACCAACATATGCTATTATTGCCATATACGAACTCCAAGCCAGTAAAAATGTCATGCCACAGAAAGTATACCCAGGCTGGCAATGCACCATAAGTTTTGTTACTGGCTAAACTGGCCTACATTCAATGTGGTCAATATTTAGCCAGTGAGTAACAATTATGTTTGCTTTACCCTTGATGCAGAGTCCTGTGCATCAAGGGTAAAGCAAAACAGGCATTAGTAATGCTAATAGTGTGGGCTTTCGTGTAGGAATGGGCAAGGCACTGCTGTATTGGTATTAACTGGCTGTTGATGGTAGCAGTTGCAAAATGGGTTGAGTACCTGTGCCTCTAATAGGGCCTGGCAAATACCTAATACTTATGCACAAGACAAAACTGCTGGCTTCGCCAATGCATGTTTTTATTAGGACTTCAGTGAAGAACACACACAGTGCTTTTGAATCGAGTGGCTGAAGGGAGACCTGGTGAAGACATGTTTATTACACCAGTGGCATGCTTACAACTCCAAATAAGTAATTACCTCTTGGATGCTTCCTTTGAGAAAAAACTTGCATGCACTTTGAGTGCAAAGTTTGATTGTAAGGCTTGATTCAAGCTAGTTCGAAGAGTTCCTATGAGGAGGTATTTTGGTTGGGGATGAGGGTCAGGAAATGGGTGGGAATTGCCGTAGAAATTTGCATGGCATGGGCAGTCAATGGTGGGCAAATGACCAAACCGCACTTACAAACTTTGTGTCCCACCTCATATGCCCTTTCTTCCTATCTGGACTCAGTGCTGTTATTGGGCCTGATCTTTCCAGATCCAGGATCTGGCAGAACATATCTCCCCAGATCTCAGTGATGGCTCTACAATCCTGGTAAAGCTATGTGCACTATACATTTTATTTTAGAATGCTGTGGTGCATTTGTATTTTAGACTATGCCGGGCAGGGATATGAACCGTGGTCTCTAGGTTCAGAAGTGAGACATTGTGCCACAAGACCACTTGAAGGTCCGAGCAGGATGCCTGTGAAATCCCTTGTCAATGTTGTACTGTACTGGTCATATTGATGTGCATTTTATGGGCTGCAGATTTGGTACTTTGCTGACAACTTTATAGGAAATGGGGCCATTTTCCAGGTGTACATGATGAATATGATGAGGGGCTAAAAGGCAAATGTTTATGGGGGTGACTAAAAATACCTGCCCTACATCCTCCCAATCAGGGATGGCATCAGCGCCTTTCAACCATTTCAAATGAAAGGGGCTCATGGGGGGCCAGCAACTAGCCCATATTGACAGTCAGCAGTCTTTGCAACACAGCACTATATTCCTTTTTCTGTTTTCCTTCTGGGGTTCACGTCCTATGCGATTTACAGAAGTGTTATCACCTCATTGCCACCTAACACTGGATGCTTCACATCAGTCACTTACTGACAAAGAAGGGTTTACAACTCTTTAGTGGAAGTTTAGTGTTTAAGCTCCTTGCTGGATGGCCTTCTCGTGATAATCAGTGACTATTAACCTTATTTTGTCGCAATTGTAATGTATGCACCCAAGGGGTGCCTCAGATTGTTTTTGCTCTAAGCAGGGAGCCCCCATCCATTATTGTGAAATGGGCCCCAATGCATCTTCAGCCGGGCCTACTCCAAATCCTCCCCTCGCTGGACCTGCCTCCTTCCCCTGTGCTGCCACGGTAAAAAATATAGTACATTTCCACCACTGTCTGTACTCCAATGCAAGAGTTTTGGCTTATTGGTGGCACTTTCCACCTAATAGCCCAAACTAAAATGAATGTGATGCCCCCACCCCTAAAAGTAGTAGCCTGCAGGGCTTGCTAAATATAGGGGTGCAGCCCCACCCTTAAAATTAATGGCCCGCAGGGCTTGCTAAATGTAGGGGTGGGGCTGGCACACACACTCACATACAACACTTTTACCCATGCATTCATCCACCAGTCACACAACTCCATGCATGCACGCATACATAAAATGAAACACAGCATTGGCACAAACATGAACAGCATCATACATGAGCACATTCATACACATTTAATGTAAATAAACATATCTACACATTTAATTTAAAATATTAAAAACACTTATTTTATCTCCATGCACCCTTTAAAAGTGCTTGAGCAGCTGCGGGCGGACCACATGGCCCTCCCTTCAATCCGAGACGGATAAACACTGCCTGACAGGAGAGGAGAACCTCTCCTGTCAGTCGGTGTGTCCACGTTGCTGGTCTCTGCAGCGTGAACACGCTAACTGACAGGAGAGGAGTCCTCTCTTGTCATTCAGTGTGTCTACGCTGTCAGCTCAAAAATGGGAGGCGGCGGAGCTCACTTATGAGCCCTGCTGTCTCCCATTATTTTGTTGTTTATTGCGGAACCAAACGGCTCCGCAACAAAGAGCTAAATCTTTGCAGGGACTGATAGCAGGCAGAACATTCCCCTGTGTGAATAGAGAATATGGGAGGACTGTGCTGCCTTCTACTAAGGGGAGGGTGCCGCGAGACCCCTTCCAAGCGCGCGGCCTGGGGCAGTTTGCCCCTCCTGGACCCCCCTTGTGACGGTCCTGTGCACTAGTAGGTGTTATCACCCTGAGTAATGACATTCAATGCACCGACATTCAGAGGTTCAAGCAAAGTCATTTTGTACTGCAAAAATGACTATGCGCCGACATTGCCCGGACCTTGCACGGCAAAGATACACTTTGCACAGTTCCATGAATCAGGGTTTGTGCCGGCAGTGCAAAGTCACTTTTCAGCAGTGCAAATTAACTTTGAACCGGGCAAATATTCCATGAATCAGGCCCACAGTGTATTAGCTTCACCTTTAAGAGCGCTCAGTCCCGCGCTCACATCATCACGCAGCTGCTCACAAAGGATGACTGTAAAATATGTGAGGCATCGACATGAAACAGACTAGCACGCAAATGGAAATGAGCAGCAGGTTGTGCGCACAAGGCTCTCTTACTGGACGCTGGCACAAACTGTCTATTGGCTTCCTTTACAACCTCTGCAGTGGCGATGCATTCTAGAAGGTGGCTCCTCTGCAGCTTGCTCAACCAGCATCCGTGCTGCATAATGCGCTGTGCCATGCAGATGTGCCCACTTCGAGTTTTCTGCAGTGGTCGAAGCGGGCAGGTGTGGTTGGGAGCAGTGCTCCTTCACTTTCTCTACTTAAGTTTTACTGTTCCAGTACTTTAAAAAAAATAAAAAGAAACCGTTCCGGAATGGTTTCATTTTAAAAGTGGAGGAAGCAGTTGAAACGTGCACTTCAGTGCAGTGCACTGATCATTCCCTTAAACAGCGGACACATTTGTTTGGGAGTTTGTATTGCGCGTGGGAGAGGGGTGTGGCGATGGAGTTTGTGGGGAGTGGGGCAGGCCAGCAGAGTACATAGTTCCACTACTTCTTTTCATACACTTCGACCACTGGTTCTCTGCCATGCAAGGTATGATGCCATCGTTACTGCAGTCACCTGAAGTCTTCCGTCCGTATGTGGCATGTGGCAGTGGCATACGCACTTTTAATCGCACAGAGAGGCTATTGATGACATAGAAATAGGACCCCACAGCCCCTGAGAGGAAATCTCGTGTACTAAAAATGTCCTGGGCACAGAGACTGTTCACCCTTGTGGAACCAGCAAAGTAGCCTGATGACACTGCATTCGCAGACGTGTTCCTTGAAGCCAACACACGTTTGGGGGGCCTTTTGGCAAGATACCCAACATCATTTTGTAACGCCAACAGTTCTACATGATGCTCAAAGACCCTTCCAAATCCAAGATCTGGCATGTACGTGAGCCTCCCCAGGGCTGGATGCAACATAGATATCCCAGCAAGAGTTTGAGATGTGGGTTCTGCATGCTGTTGGCTGGAGTTTCCCCATCACCTTATGCCTAAGTTTTCACCTGAGCAGCAGCAAAAGCTGCAGCATTGGCAGCGTCCTGTGCTGGAGTATTCTCGGGCTGGTGCAGCCCATAGTATCCTTAAGTGAACATGAGAGCTCACAATGCCTATGCACAGAAAGGCAGGAAGCCACGTGATGAGAGATGATACATTGCAATGTCTATTCCTCTAACATGGACTTGCCGAACTTTTAGGGTATGTGTGACTGTGATTAAGGACCAGAGGAGCGTTTGCTTTCTCCTTCCTCATGTTTGAAAGGTTTGCAGCATTAGGGCAATGGGAAAAGGATGTTAAAGAAGGAAAAGAGGGAATGTGCGAGAGGATATATACATGTGAAAAGAAACGCATTAAACATTTTTACAAGGTAAAAAGAGGGTTAATCTATTTTTTACATTAATTGGTATTCTTTAGAAATCGCATATTTGATATATTTAAAATCTGCTCTACATATAAATGGAAAACATCAATGGAAAAAATCAAAACATGCTCCCAAAATGCAAATTACTTTAGCTATTTAAAAATAAAACGTATACTCACGTGTTTTAATGTATCATTTTATTTGGAAGATGCATAATATCTTTCCCATTCAGAGATGGCCACTAGTTTTGCCTTTTTTCCAGAGAGCTTCTTTAGAGACAGTCATCCAAGATGGCTGTCTCCATGGAAGAGCTCAGAGCTCAAAGAGTTCCGAGATGGGCAGGAATGGGTGGGATTAGCCATACGGATTAGCATGGCTAGGGACAGGGAATGGGATGGATTACATTACCAAACAAAACCAAATTCACTTTGTATCGCTCCTGAAATGTCATCACCATTGAAAAGCATTACAGACACTCATTCAAAGTCCATATTTAAAGCTCTTATGTGAAAGGTCTTATTTTAATGAGAACTATTTTGGCTTATAGGTAGAGCTTTCAGTGCCACCTAATAGCCCAAACTAAATAGGGTAGCAGAGTGATCTTGCGTTACTGAGGGAATATTGATTCAATTTGCTAGAGAGAGAAGAGAATGGTATTTGGAGGGAGGAGGGGGGACAGGAGGTTTAAGTTTGACTACATTTAGTTGAACTGTTGGAATGAAATGACCTTGCACGCAGCCCAGCATGTTTGCAGCAATAAAAAGTAGATATTTTTGACAGCTAGCACATGCATCTGTATTTTTGTATACAATGATCAAAACTGATCTTGTTCGAACACCCTGTTAACTTAAGCAGTGGAAAGGTTTGTGGCTAATCAATACGAAGGAAAGCAAAAAGGTGCGGCAACATCAGTCCTCGGCAAGGCCAAGGAAAACAATAAAGTGCTTAGTTATTTTGGTTTTGGAGCACAACCCATCCATCAAAGGGCCCTCTTGGTGGTATCGGAGGCCACAGAACTCTCCAGAGTATGGTCAGTAGCTTACCTTAGAAGGCTGATCTTTTGGTCTTTATTTCGAAGGCTGGAGGAGCATTGTTTCTAAAGAGAGACATGCCTGGCATGAATGAGGCCACTGAAAGAACAATATGAAAAAACAACTTTCCAGAGAATTGTGTGCTCACATACACAGGCAACGATTGGCCTTAGCACACATTTCTCAATAATATTCAGTCCTTTATAACCAAACGGAAATTGCCAAAATAATAATGTGGTCAAAAAAGATTTAATCTTGAATTCCCATTCAGTGAAAGCAGACACAGTTATTCCTTGCATCCTCCATGCATTTCGGACCAGTATCCTGAAGTGGGAGAATGGAAAAACAGGCTCCCGTCCTTCCCCTCTCGCGCCTGGCCTAAAGGATCACGGCCCAGACACCCGCCACGAGAAGAGTTTGCCCATCTACCAGACAACCAAATTCCCTGGTACAGGAACATACGGATGTGTCCATCTGCCTGCCCAGCAGGCGCCCTGCCCATGCCGATACCTGCGGCACGGATCAACTAGACTAAAACCTACACGTCGTTAGAGATGCCATGACGACCTAGCCAACGGTCAGTACACCTGTGCCAATATACACACTGGACACTCCCGCACCAATCTACACGAAGAATATACCCAGTGCTATGACGTAGGCGACAGACATACTCACGGACGTGCATCTTTATTATTTTCCACATAGGCTCTCAAAATGCAGAAACGCAAGACGCATCATGAACTCATCTAAAGAGCTTGCTTACGCTTCTCCTAAACCCAGGTGCCATAATGAGAAATATAACGAAGACACGATACTGGTCATAAGACAATATGATAATATAACCTAAAGCGCCTGTGCACCAAACGGTTCCACCTATACACCAGGCCTAAGTAGGCCGCAAGCAAGAGCTCCCATGGACGTCGAAAGAACAAAAGTCAGGTTGCTGATCCTGCAGAATGAGCCTGGCGAAAGCAGACAGCCAAGGTCGTAATGTTGCAAACCCACATTCCAGAAGCAGACCATCAAGGGCACGATGTTGCAACCTCGCACGCCGCGCACCAACGTTAAAGTCGCACCTGCAAATTAAACCAGGCACACAGTGAAAAAACAATATTAATTGTGCAGAATTCTGCCTCAAACACGGTCCCACCTCACGTGACCAAGCCAAACCTGACAGGATGCCAAGCCCAGGAGAAAGAAGGCGTCTGGATCCCTCGTTACAAGACACAGGCAGATACACTTAAAAGGGTCAATGGACATCTGCGACAGTGGGAGTAGTCGGCTTTCCAGCTCATGAATAAGTCCTCACATTGTCTGCACGTACTCATAGTGAAACATTGTTGCAAATGACAGGTACACCGAGAGCTGGGAACAGCGATGGTCCCAGGCTGGGAAGCTCGCGGGCGCACCAATCAGAACATGGGGCTCTTATCACTGATGCCATTAACATTAACCAATCATCAGGAGTCTTCATGTAACAATTCTCATGTATCTAATTGTAGGGACAACCCAGATATATCACCTGACTAACCCTTGTCCATTAATATTGTTCTCTATACGTATGCTATACTAACCCTACCACTCGAGCAACCAATTAAGAGTGGCGATAGGTTTTTTGCTAACTTTCTAAGGTGACGCAAGTAGCGCGTCATACTAAGGTAAAAAGAGCCTGCGAGCCCACGATTGTGTGTGTGTCAGGACGGACGCGTACGATCCTTGACCCATCCCTGCCGTTTTGTATAATAAACAGCAGAGTCACCTTGCTTCCTGTGTGTGTCTCATACTCTATCTCTTCTGGGATATACGGGAGGAGTTGGGGCCTCCCTGCCCGGAGGTCTGCGGACGGCCCGGCCGACCCCGGCAGAATTTTCCCCCCGACAAGTTGGAGGCACTGCTGAGATCTGTTTAAGATCCGCATTTTTTTATTTTTGCTTTTTCCAGGCACTCCAGTTGCCAGGAGGCCCGGCGGCGCGGCCCCCTCTGCCGTCGCCCCCTTCTGAGGACTACAGGGCCATCGCGGAGCTGCGAGAAGACCGGACAGCGCAATCCGGATATTGGCCCTCGGGAGCCGGTTGAGAAGTATCCCGCCCGCGGTTGGCGAGTGTCCAGACGTGGTCCAGACGAGGGGAGGTGACGAGCCGCTTGGAGGGGTGCACGCAGTCGAGCGGCCCCGCATCAAGAGAACTTGGTGAGCATGCCACGCACAACAAGCAATGTGAAATTGTGAGGGAGGGGGGAGGAATTAAATACGGGAGGAGGGAGGTGTTACACAGGTGCGCGGCGAAGGTTTGATAATTTAGTGTTGGAAATGGAATGAATGGTAGCCGAACGAGTGCGAGGGCAGTTGGCTACGTTACGCGAAGGGAGGGGGCGGAGCACGAAAACATCACGTGCGGCCGCTCATAGACACTGATTGGCCTAGGTCGCGACTACGTGTAAGGGTGTGTGTGTGTGTATGGTTTCCTACGATTTGGCATTTATTGATCAATGAGTAGATGAGGATCCCTATTGTTCGAGCAAGACACTCGATAGGTAGATGACGTTTCCCTGTAGGCGGTAGCTAGCTATTAGTTCCCCAGTACGGAAGATAATTGGCTGGTTAAGCCCTCCTGTCGAGGGGCGTATCACACGCGAGGCGACGCAGCGTGCGCAGTCCGATTATATTATTGATTTGATTACCTTGTTCCAGGAGTGACAGGAAGACAGCTGTAAGGGTAACGGGGGTAGATTGCAAGTGTATTTTGAACTTAAAAGAATATATGAAGAACTTACCGATAGCTCGAAGAGGTCGGTGACGTCACCAGTAGGGCTTTCATAGGATATCGCGAACCCAAGGCATCTCCGTTTTGAGAGTGATGGGGAAGAGAAGTGTGGTAAGGGAGTGGAAACGGAGATAAACGGTAACTGAGTTGATCGGGGAAAGGCGAAACAGGGAACGTGGCTGCGCACGGAGAACGCCGGCCACGGCAAGTGTAGAAGGGGGAGGAGCACGTGAAATTAGGACGACTGTATAAGAACGTCATAAGGGGTACGCAGCCGCAGGGGGCTACGTGCGCCTCGGCCGCAGGGGGCCGTAAGGGTGTTGTATAAAGAAAGAAAGACAGGAGAAAATATACAAATGTAACATACTATATTTTTTATATAATTTTCCTTCGCGGACTATCGTAAGTCCCCAAACTTACGGGGCCAGGTAACGATATAAGGTTGTATATTGTAAACTACTAGTGAGATAAACTGCTACCAGATAGGGGAAGGGTAGCAAGTGGAGAGCTACTATGTCATACGGGACAAGATCGGGAGGGTGGGGGAACACCCTCACTACCCCACTACAACACATATGCACAACACTGCCACCCCATAGGGAGAAACTGATTAAGTATAGCATAGAATGGACCCAGGGGACAGATAACAAAATGCTGACACTGTGGCCACCTAATGGTAGCTTCGATCCATATGTCCAACATTCATTATTAAACCATCTGCACAATACATATAAAGTGAAGAAGTTGGCAAACCACGTGGAGGTGTTTAACTTATGGAGGATGTTCCAGGGGTCCCGACCAGGACCAAATGGAATGTTCACTATGGGGGAAATACCGGAAGACAAAGAGATTAAGGAGGAAGGAGAGGATGGGAAGCAGGGGAGTGAGGACCAAAAGAACACGGGAAACAGAGGAGAGGGAGGAGAAAAGAATAATAAAACAGATGAAATAAAACAGGAACCGAGCAACGATATACCCCTAGCAGAGGGAAGGGGGTTGTACCCTTTAAGAGAATTAGGAGAAATAGAAAGAGGACAGTTAAGGGCGGCTGAGGGATACTCGAACCCGGCATACAGCCCTCCACCATATGTAGCTCATAGGAAGGTGCCAGCAGGGGAGGGGTGGACCGGAGAAGACCAGACTGTGGAAATAGGAAATGATGAGTGGGTAGCTGCCCAGATATTATTAAAATTACGAGGTTCATTAACAGGAGAAGAGAAGGAGGTAGTAAAGAAAACAGACGAAGATAATGCCAGGGAGAGTGAAATGAGGGGGGAAGAGCTGTTAAGACAAAAGGAAGAGATTTTGGAGGAACGACTAGCAAAATTAAGGGATGAGCAGAATGAATTGATTAAGCAGCTCGAGAGGGAGGAGAGAGAGAGAGCGAGGGAAAGGAAAGAAGGTAAGAACGAATTGGAAAAAATAAGGGAACGAACTGAGGAGCAAAGGAGAGAAGCTGAAAGGGTAAAAGCAGCAGCAGAAAGGGTATCAAGAGTAGTGCTGCGAGAAAAGAAAAGGGAAGAAGAAGAAAAAGAAAAAGAAATGGCAATGTGGAAGAGGAGGCTACTATCAGAAACAACTAAGAAATACGAAGAAGGGAGGGTGTTAGAGGGTATAGTAGAAAGGGAAAGGGAGAAATGGGAAAGGAAGAAAGAGGATGAAAGAATATTGGAACAGATGAGAAGTGAAGTGATGGAGGAATTAAAAAGGAAAAGGGAGGAAAATAGTAGGGAGATGGAGGAGAGAAATGAAGGAGAAAGAGAAGATAGGAGAAGGGAGAGTAGAGCATGGGGGGATGTATGTGGAAACACAGAAGTAGCAACAACATCAACACAAAGGGGAGCGGTTGATGAAGGAGGAAAAGGAGAACTGGACCTAATAGACTTACAAACAGTAACGATCAAGGGGAAAAAGACCGAGTGGGGGGTGCCGTTTACGACTAGCTTTTGTAGTGAGGAAGAAGAAGGAGTGGAAAAGGAAGGAAGAAACAGTGAAAGGGAAAGCTTAGATAAACTATACATCACCCGGACCAACACAGACTCACCATGGATCAGTAGGAGAAAGGAAGAGCTGGGGAGAAGTGAGGAGGGAGAGCAAGGAATAGCGGAAAGACAGGCACATGAGGCCACACCATCCCCATCACGCCCTCCCCCATCGCACCCTACATGTTCAACCACCTCACGCTCGTTACGCAAAATAAAACTCGCGCCCTTCACAGACGAACTGACACCCTATGCATGTCGGCTTACAGACCTCCCTAGTCGCAGGCAGGAAAGACGAATACACATGCCCACATTAAATACAGGAAATGATGGAAGAAGGGGAAAAGATGGAGAGGAAAGAGTTACGAGCAGGGGAAATATGGACGAAGTTGAAGATGTAGAAGAAAGAGAAGAGGAGGAAGGGTGTGAGGACTCGATATTATGGAACACAAAGGGTGAAACAAGACATAACTTAATGCCACTTTTGGAGAGAGGAGGGGTTAGACCACAGTATGTCCCTTGGAAGCATACCGATAAAGAAAATATAAAATGCAGGCTCCCATCATTAAGTGGAGGTGCGGGTAAATGGATATATGAAATGGAAAAACACACCGCAGGACAGAAACTGGCAGTAGGAGATGTAAAGGGCCTTTTAATATCAATATTAGGGGATAGAGCGGATGACATTTGGAAGAGAGCGGGATTCCATGGGGTAACAATAACAAACACATCGCATGATGGGGCACCATTCGCAAACTGCAGACATGCACTATGGCAGGCACTTGTAAGAGGATTCAATTCAGCACTACAGCCAAGTTAACGCCTAGTCTAGAATACTGAATGAAAACCCTTATTGATATATCTTTAGGTCCAGTTCATGCGTTCTGGATGACTACCCTTGTATAACACCCCTCTCTTGGAATCCCCCTGACCCCACTGAGCCAAGAAGTAATTAAAGTTAAAGTTTAAAAGGTTTATTTGATAAATTAAAATATATATCACACTTTTTAATAAATTAATAATTGAATATCACACTTAATCTGATATGGTAAATATTAACAACGGAGAATCTGGCACTAGCACACTTCTTTAATCACTAATGAGTTGACATGAAATGGATAAGGTAGCACACTGGTAAATAGGAACAAAAGTATAATGTGGTAGAGGATGCTTTATGTAGCTCAGGTGGATGCAATATTCAATGAATGCAGTACAGAAAATACTCAATATGATTTCAACCAAACAATGTAATCACTTTTCTCTGGCTACTCCCCTCCCCCCCTTGATGCAAGGCAAGGAAATGGAAGGAAAACACACAGTTCTCAGAAATGCAATCAACTGTAATTCAGTTCAATCCAGCAAGCTTAAACAGAAGTTTGAAAACACAGGCAAATGCTTTGATAGGTGCTAGCAATGAATGAGAAATATGCTGGAAACGCTCTTAATTCCCTTTTAGAGGTTCAGGATGAGTGGTATCTAGTTAATATTAGTCCAGGCTCACACTAGCAATGATGCAGGGATAGTTAGCAGGTTAAACGAATTTCTGGCAAATGAAATCAGGCAGCAGCAGTTTTTTTACATGTGAAGAAATTGCAAATCGCGGCAAAATTCGCGGATGCGCCGAGCGCTATTACAAAGGAACCGCAAGGACTATCTCTACCGTTTTGGGGTCCTAGGAAAGCCTGGGATCTCAGCTTCCAAATGAAAGTTATTGCAAGTCTCTAGCCCAAACGGTTGCGGAGATATGAGTAATTTAGTAAAGGTCGTTTTTGGTTTTGTAAATTTTAAACGCACACTTTTTCAAAATGACAAATTTTACTAGAAATGACAGGTGACAGATAGGAGGCAGTTCTACTTAGGTTAAATAGATTGAATTAGATGAATTTAAACTAAGAGATGTGTTCTGAGTTTTGCTAAGTACTCACAAGAGATTTTGAACAGGAAAGCGACTTGGTCACGATCTTCAGTCTGGTCAGGTCTTTCCGGATTCTGCTCACAGCGCCTGGTCTGGTCTCGGCTAGGCACAGCACTGCTTTCTCTCTGGTCTGGTCTTTGCTAGGCACAGCACTGCTTTCTCTCTGGTCTGGTCTCTGCTCTGGATAGATTGAAGTCTCTAGTTTGGCTTTCTGGAGTTTGATGGAGGTAAGTATGGATTTTTCCGGCAGGGCTTCCAGCGGCAGATGAAATTGAATGTCTCTATGTGTCCTGACTCTCTGCTTTTATCTGTTTCTTGAGAATGGGTGTGTGTGTTGCATCACTAGACTTGCCCCTCTCACTCGTCATTGGTCAGGCTTCCATTCCTCCGCTTGATTGGCAAACTGAACTGTGAGTCAGATTGATGTCATTTTATGATCTCTTGAAACATCTTCCCTTATCATCTGTGCACCCAAATATATATATGATCAAAATCCATACTTCAGAGTTACACAGTTGTTTGAAATTACATATACATGGTGTGGCTGAATTTAGCCATGTCTATGTCCAAATCTGCTCATTCTCGGAGCTTGCATTCAAAGAGTGTACATAATTGACTTTTTAACTGCTTTTTCAATTTCCGACATGGACCCAACTTTACATACATGTGTGCAGGGGGTAGGGACATTAACTGATGAAGTTTCAGATTTTTAACATGCACACATTTAGAGTAATATCCACTTTTCCGCTAAAACCCCCCTGAACATACCACCGGTTCCTACCACGTCTTAAACTGTGGGCAGAAAAATCACAAGAATTATGGTATCATTTATAAAATGTTCACATGTCCGCACTATGAATTATCCCCCTTTTTATAAAACCATATCCTTGCTGCAGGGGTGTGTCTTTTCAGGTCACATGGTACAGAAACCAGTCTTTCCAGTTTCTGCCAAGCCAGCTTGCTTCTCACAGGCAGTGCCCCTCCCAGCTTCTCCAGGAGGAAGCCACTTTTTACGACGTCTGTAATAAAAACCTTTGCCTGAGTGGAGAGGGCTTTGTTCACTCTCTGGCAGAGCACAGGAAATTCAATTATCAGATAGATGGCATATCCTTAGTGTGGGCAGCAAAAGGAACATTGGCCTGGGAACATAGTTGTGACTCAAGTTTCACTCCTGATGGGATCCGTTGCTAGGCAAAATCAAGTTCCTTAAGCCAGACCTTCAGCTAACTTTTTGTTGCTTTTAAAATAACTTGTAATTTTACACATGCAGCTAGAATGCTGATTCTAAGTGCAAAACTATGACATTTCAACAGTTACAAAGGCATGTGACACCAAACATAGGTCACTCATTTAATTTAACATTTTCGATTTTGGTGGTTTTAAATCCAGTTGCAGTTAGGCTTAAGCTGCTGACTCCATAGCATTTTTGTTATAAGCATTGTTTTTGGGCTCTTCATTTCCCAGATTTTGTAGGCACACAAAACTCCATTCTGCCAAATGTCTGCTGGTGTTCAGTGAATATTTTGCACATGTTGCAAGGTTTGAAATAGGCATTTTGCTTGCCTTCAGAAAAACACACAGTGGGTTTTAAAACGCCGGCTTTTGGATAGTGGTGAGTACTGGTACTGCACCCATTTTTGGGATTTTCTTGGATTAATGCATTCTAAACAGGAATGGTTCTTACATGGTAGTAAATCCTTGCTTAACATTGTTTTGATGGGGCTCCTTACAGTAAGATGGTTATGTGGAACCCCACAAAAAGGGTTGAATCTTTAAAGTGGTCCAATGAGTCACGATTTCAGCAACTTTTTGACATCAGTAAAAGTGGATTTTGTTAACAAAGACCTTTCTTTACCCTGGTGGGTGGCAAGTTAGGTAACCATTTTGGTGTGCGCACAACTGCGCCGCTTTCCTGGATTTCGGCGCACATGTGGGTTTTCCGCCATCTTGAATTTCCTAAGCCCACAGCACCAAATGTTGTAGCAGGGTAGCTTAAACGTGGGTCAGGACACCCTACAAGCCCCCCCACGTGACTGCACTTTGAGTTTGGGTCGATGGGGAGTCGCGTGCCCAAGGGTTTTGACCCACGCACCGGTCTGTCCGCATAATCTTCTTCCTCTTCTGTAGATGGCACAGTTCAGCATCTTCTTCTCCATCCGGTCAGATCGATCAGTTCTCCTCGCCGGTCCTGATGGGAAGATTGGGCGGTACCCCGGGCCCGTTGTGTCTTTGCTCCCGGTCCCCGGATCGTCCTTCTTGGTCATCCTTCATGGTTTCATCTCTCCTAGGATGATAAAGGAAGAGCGGCAATATCTACTCATAGACGATTTTTTTTTTCCACCACTGTTGAGATAGTGGGGCAGCATATGCATTTCATCGTAACGAAATATTACATTCTTATTTTGAAAAAAAAAAACAGCATCACTAGAGACAGTTTCATGTAAATCACAATATTTTAGAGACTAGATGTGGTAGGTTTTATGATTGGAACTGAATTAGTCTGATACAGTACCCGCTAGGATTCCAGAGGATTCCTCCAGTTGTTGCAGAGTGTGCCTGGGATGGCAACATTTCAACTGGTTTATGTGGACCCACTTGTCTTCCCCCTCTGCCGAACCACCTTTGGGGATGCGGATCTTGTAGGCCACAGGGGAGATCTTATCGACGATCTCAAAGGGTCCCTTCCATGTAGGCAAAAATTTGCGCTGCTTGGCCTGGTTCCTTTGGAAGTTGTATAGATAGACCCGGTCTCCCACCTGATATTCCTTCCTGGAAGTTTTCAGGTCATAATGGGTCTTCATGCTATCAGTCGATCTTTCTAGATTCCGCTGAGCATAAGCAAAAGCATGTTGGAGGTGTTTCCTTAAATTCTCTACATACTCATGAGTAGTGGAGGCATTTATCAGTGTCTGCTCTTGGGTCCTGTAGAGCAAATGCTGCGGAAGCACCATCTTGCGCCCAGTCATCAACTCAAATGGTGACATTTTGGTTGCAGATGAAGGGGTAGATCTGATAGCCATTAGGACCAGAGGTAATCGGATATCCCAACTTGGCCCAGAATCTGCCACAAACTTCTTTAATATGCTCACAATTGTCCGGTTATATCTCTCTACTGCCCCAGAAGAAGCTGGTCTATAAGCAATATGCAGCTTTCTCTTGACCCCCAGTATCTCCCACATCTTTGTCATTACTTCACTGGTGAAGTGGCTACCTCTGTCTGACTCAATCCTTTGAGGTAGACCAAAACGGGAAAAGATGTGGTTAATCATCAAGGCAGCTGCAGTTTCTGCCTTGCAATTTGGGGCTGGGAGACATTCCACCCACTTGGTAAACAAGCATGTCACAGTCAACATGTACTTATTCCCCCTAGCCGAGCGAATCACAGGGCCTACAAAGTCGATTTGTAAATCTGACCATGGCAGTGTCATTCCCCTCTTTTGTAAAGGCGCCCGGTGTGTGAGGGATGTCGGCTGAAATTGTGCACACACAAGACAACCCTTCAAATATTGGTTGAGGTCCTGGCCCATGTGTGGCTAGTATGCAACCCCTCTTAAGATTTCCAATGTGGTGTGAAACCCCCTATGACCGGCGGTGGCCGCATCATGGGCGTGACTTAACATCAGGCTTCGGAATGAGGTAGGAACCACCCACTGATCGTGGCCAGCTTTGGATTTCCTTACCAGCAAACCGTCTTGGATTCGGAACATTTTTGGACATTTCATCAACACTCTTAGGTCCTCTTTCCCAATGTAATCGGTATCCGTCAGGGGAAAGTTCTCAGGGTCCTCCAGGTGCTGGTAAAATTTACCAATAATTGGATCCCCCTTCTGAGCAGTAATCAAATCAGCATCAGGGGTCTCCTTGCTCCATTGTGCAATTGAAAGGTCGTTGTGAGCATTTGTCTGGGACCTAGTGATGGCAGTGACCTGGATTTCCCCCAACAGGGACTCAATCTCAATTAGATCTCCTTGGATGGCCCCGGTTTTGGCCAGCTGATCAGCTAAGTCATTTCCAGTTTTGTCTGGTCCCTCTACTTTGGAATGACCCTTGATCTTTTTCCAATAGATGGTCATCCCATTCGATGTGACCAGATCATCAATGTTTTGGATCAACTTCCCATGTTTCAAGGGTTTGTTGTTAGCACATAACATGCCTCTGGTTTTCCAATTAACCAGGTGCTCCACGAACCCGTTCCGTACATAATCCGAATCTGTGATTATGACCAGTTCGTGGAGTTGATGTTGGACAGCAGTGAGGATGGCCTGATGCACAGCCATCAATTCTGCCACCTGACTACTTCGGGGACCAATTTTGTATCCAGCGGAGGGTTCTGGGGACTCATTCACCCATGCATTCCCTACGCCGGCCACCAGTTCTTTCTCCCCGTTGTTGTCAACATGGTAAGAGCATCCATCCACATACACAGTGGGCATTCCCTCACACTTGTCTTCTTCAAAGACTTTGTGGGGGGAATTAAGGTATGCCTCCATGTTGTCCTTGATTTTTAGACTTTCGTCCTCGAGACAGTTTTCTCTGGCACAATCATGCAAGTCAGCCAGACCTTGCGCGAGGGGACTCTTCTTGTTTTGGCCATATCTGACCTCCACAGGAAAGCCTTGCATTGACAGAATCCAGGAAGTAATTCGGGAATTACTCACATTTCCGGCCCGGATTCTGTCACTTTGGAGATATTGCAGAGGCTGGTGTGGAGTCTCCACTATGATGTGTTCCCCCTGGATAAACGGGCGGTAATTCTTCAATGCCCACACCGTTGCCAGGAGTGCCTTCTCACAATCGTTGAATTTTTCCTCCACAGAGGATAAAGTTTTGCTCGCATAGGAGATTACTTTATTGACCTTGTCATGCTTTTGGTATAATACTGCCGTCAAGCACGTATTAGAGAACCCTGTCTCCAGGAAGAACTCCTTGTTTCTGACAGGGTAAGCTAGGCAAGGCGCTTGTGAGAGGCTTCTCTTGAGTTGTTTTACTGCCTCGGCTTGTTCTGGACCCCATTCCCACTTGACCCCCCCCTTCAGGAGATGAATCAGGGGTCTGGTGATCTCTGCGTAGCCCTCAATGAACTTTCTGCTGTAATTAGTCAGTCCAAGGAGGCTCCTTAGTTCCCGCAGAGTTGTGGGGTCTTTCAGTTTCTGAAGTGCTTCCACTTTCTTTTCCTGGGGACAAAGACCCTGAGGAGTAATCTCATGCCCCAAGAAGTTAACACGGGTTTTACACCACTGTGCTTTCTGAAAGGAAAGTTTTGCTCCGGCGGCCCTCAACTGTGTCAGAACATAACGGATCTCCGCTATGTGTTCCTCCACAGTTGAGCTTTTGATGAGGACATCATCTACATAAGCCAGGTTACCCCTTGCACCCAGGTCGGGCATGGCCTTATGTAGGAAAATGTTGAATTCATTGCCGGAGTTGAGGTATCCGAAGGGAGTCCGGGTCCATGTGTACTGCTGGCCCCCAAAGGTAAAAGCCAGTTTGTATTGGTCCTCCCTGCTGACAGGCACGGTCCAGTATCCATTGGTCAGGTCTATTGCAGTGAATACCTGTGACCCCTGGATCTGGGCCAGCCCTTGGTCAATGTAGGGCAGAGGCCATCGGGAAGTATGGACCCGTTTGTTGAGCTCCCTGAGGTCGGCGCAGAGTCTCCACTGGCCGTTTGGCTTCAATATTCCCAGCACCGGATTGTTGAAGGTGCTGTGGACTGGATGGATTATTCCCCGGGACTCAAGGTTCTTAATTATTTCGGTAAGGGACTCCATTGATGCGAGAGGCAAGCGATATTGCTTCACAAACACAGGAGTCATGCCAGGGTCCGTGGGGATTGTTGTTGTGTGGATGTCAGTGCGACCACAGTCATATGAGTCTACCGCAAAGAGATCTTGGAAATCCAAGAAAACTTGTTTCAACTTTTGCTTTTGTTCCAGAGTCACACAGGCATCAGCTAGGTTGACTCTCTCTTCCACCATCTGCCTGAAGCCTGGAAAGACTTCTGGTTTGGCTATCTCCGCGGCCTCCTCCAGCTGGGTGGAGAAATCCCTGGTCAGAGTGCTGATTTGGACCGGAGGCTTCAGGGGGGAAAGGCAGCCTTCATGGACCTGGAAAATCACCTCATCCGTCCTGAAGTCACAAGTCACATCTTCCTTACCATAAGGGCAGGAAGTGTACACCAGGAAGTTCCCCCCATGCCGGGTAAAAATCCTGTCTGGTGTTGTATTGTCCTCACTGTCACTGTCAAAACAGTCCTTGGGGATTGGTCCTAACAGTTCATTTACTAAGTCGATGGAAAAATGTCGGTCATCAACCGCCATTCCAATAATGGTGCCTGCGGCTAGAGTAATACTCTTTAAGTCGCTGTTATCCACCTCTATTGGAATGGTGTCATGTTCTATGTTGACTAATGGTGTTGGGTTTACCCCCAACCCTTGCTGTTGGAGAGAAGCATTTAGATGTATGTAAGCATCAGGGTTTTTCAACTCTTGTCCCCTTTTAACTTTCACTTCCAGGGAGAATTGTCGGGTCCTTTCTGGGATGGTGACTTCCTCTTTAACCTGAATTTCAACTGCATACGGTAGCAATTGAGCTGACCTAAATGCTTTTTCTGGATCATCAAAGCCCATGGGATTATCCGCTAATCGGGACCAAGCTTTGAAGTTTATTAGGTCCAAACTAATGGCAAAGCGATTGAGAATGTCACTGCCTATGTAAAAGGCGGCAGTGACGTCTCGCACGACCCAACAATTATGGACTATGCTCTTGTTGCCAATGGAGATTTTGAGCATACACCTGCTTGGCAGGAGATGTTTGGAATTAGGTGCTTCCAGGTCCATTTCCCATTTGTCTATCAGTTTGAAGGGGGGAATGGCTGGATCTTTTGGGAGTTGGCGAAACATGGCTTCGCTGATGAAGCTCTTACCGTTGTTCACACACACTCGAGCGAGAACAGAGTCCTTCCCATCATTTAACTGAACAGGGATGAACAACTGCTCTCCAATTTGCTGAATATCAGCCAGGCTTTGAGCTGATTTCACATCTTTCTGGACTATAGGAGTGGGAGTTTCAGATTGTGGATTGGTATAGAATTTCAAAGTGTTTCCTTCCAGCTTGGAATACCACTTTAGACTGGAAGGAAGGTTGATTTTCAGAAATAGAGAGGACCCCCCATCTCCAGTCTGTTGTCCTACTGCTATGACTGTCACGTCTGGAATTTGGTTGTTCTGGAAGTGAAATTCTACTTGGTCAGATTTTTGTTCAACCATGTGGCATGTGCCGTTTAAACTAACATGGTTGACGCTCTGTTTTAATTTTATTGGTCGGCTAGTCTGGGTCCAGAGGACCTTGTTTACACAATCTATTAGGGGTGACAACCTTCTCAGGAGGTCATTCCCTAGTAAACAAGGGGTGCCCTCTGGGGTCACCACTATGACCGGGTGTTTCAACTTATGTCGCCCAATTTTAATGTCCAAATCTGCAGTCCCCTCAACGGGAATTTCCTTCCCGTCAAAGTTCTGGAGTTGTCCAGGAAGTGAGGTGAGAGGAATTTGGTAATTCTCTCCCCTTCCTGCATTCAGTTCATCAAAGGCCCTTCTGGACAGAAGGGTAGCTTGAGATCCAGTGTCCACCAGTGCCGAGATTGTACCCTGCCCCTGTACTTGTACCGGGGCATAATATCTTCCCTCCTTCTCCTCAAGGGGGCACAGATAATGTACATTTTTGGACAACTGGTGGGCTAACTTTCTGGTTTTGGACATCGATAGCGAAGAGATTTGGGCAGAATTCTGTGGAGAGTCTTGGGAATCTGAAAGAAAAAGTTGGCAACTGGAGATCAGAGCCATTGTGGGTTCCCCTGGTTCCGGTTCTGGGCTGCCCCCCCCTTTTTGGAGGCAGTCCCCAGGATGGGTTTGAACCAGGGGATTTTCTTGCTGTTGGTTCTGGGATGAGATGGTGGGCGGCGGTAGCTCAGTCTCCACATCTCCCCAGTCTGGATTTGCATCCCTAGGGACCCATTTTTCTTTGGGAGGAGTTCCCCCCTCTCTGAAGGAGAAGATCCTTTTCCCAGGATCCTCTGAGGATCCCTCTCCCTCAAATTGGAAGATCTGTACCTCCTCCTCAAACTGAGTCTGTTTGGGTCTTTTGTTTCTCCTACCCCCCCTCTGCTCCTTAGGAGGCAGACATTCAGGGGCAAGAGATTTCGTTTCCGGTTCCTGGGTTTCCAGGGGCTGTTTACAAGTGAGGAAGGAAGCTTCCTCCAAGGCTTTACACCCCCCTTCCCTTTGTGCCTCCTCCCTGGGAACCGGTGAGTTATCGGGGTGCTGCCCCCGTCATTGTTCTGGAGCACCAGGTCCAGAGTTGGGTGCGTTCTGCGCCGGCACGCCCATCTGAGGGTTCTGCTGAGCCCTCAGTATGTGACCCAGGTCCCGCGCCATGTTTTGAACCTGGCGCTCTAACTGGGAAACCCGCTCAGGCTGATACGGGGCCCTGTTTTCTCCCCTGGGCTGATCCCGGGAAGGGTAGCTGTCCCTCCTCTGGTAATACCCCGGGTTGGGAAGATTTGGGTACCCCTCCACCCTTGGCCTCCCCTCTCCCGGATTCAGTGATCTGGGCTCAGGGAATTGGGGAAAGAAGGATGGATGGTTTTGGGGCTGAAAGTCGGGTGGATATCTGGGGAAAAAGTTCTGCCCAGGGTTTGGTAAATTTCTGCCCTCCTGTGGGAAGTTTGGAGGGAAGTTCCCTGGGTTAGGTGCTTGTCTGGATCCCCCCCCTTGGGCTGGAGGAGTCCACACATAACCCAGGATGGGTCGATTTCCCTTGTAACGGGGACTTACATAATCAGGAGAGCGAGGGACCCCATTTGTGGGGCTGCCTCCCTGGCTCCCTGTCTGTGACTGACCCGAGGACCTCCTGGGCCTAGCATTATTAGGTGCAGGTAGGTTTTTAGGCCCCCCCATCTCCAAATCCAAAACGGGGGTGACCTTTACCTCTGCCACCTTGGCAGCAGCAGGGGTGCTGTTGGCTTTGGGGTTTTTCTGGGCATTGCTTTTATTTTCTATGGGCTTCTGCACCTCATAGATGCGGGTAGCCTGTTCAATGACCCAGTCTAAAGATCTTTTCTCGTGAAAATCCCTCACGAGCTGGGTCATGATATATTTGGGCAAGGCATGGAAAAACGTGTTTATAAATTCACGGCTATCCGTGCGCACCCTTCTTGTGGTCTGTGCAAAAGCCCGCTTTAACTCCTGCACAAATTCTTGTGGGGCCTGATCCTCCCCACATTGCAAATTGTAGGCTGCCTTGCGAGCCTCTTGAGGATTTCTGTGAACAGAAAAATGTTTCAGGATGGCCGCCTTATAGGTGGACCATCTTAAATGATTTTGGTCCTCCAGCCCCGCAAAGAAACTGGAGTATTCCGGGGAGAAGGTCCACTTTACATATTGAATGCAGCTTTGGCTGTCCTTCAAATGGAAAGTCTCCATCATTTGTTCAAACAACTCTAAGTGCTCCCAAACAGAATACTTAGCGTTCTTATGGTAAGGCGTGATGACGCTCCTGATCGCCTTAATCTGCTTTAAGGGGTCCTTGAGCAAGGCCCTTTTTGCCTTATTGGCCTTTTTGGTTCGGGTAACCCTTGTCCATTCTTCGTCGGACTCAGAGGCACTGCTCCCAGAGGTTCCCGTCTGTTCTTCCAGGTTTTCCCGGATTCTGCGAGCCTGGGAATGGCTGGCAGAATGTGGGGACCTGGTCTCCTGTGTCCTGCGCAGTTCAGAGGAGTCTTCAGATTCCTCCTTGCTGTCAGGATTTGATGGGTACCCCCTCCACTGACCTAACTGGGCAGAGGTTTTCAGGATGCCCTTAATGGGCCTACTCTCCTGGGGTTCCCCACTGAACTGTATTGTACTTGGGTGCCCATACCCGGATGCCCACCCCTCCATTCCTGGATGGTACTGGCCTATGAGCCCCATGCTTCTGGCTGGATAGTAATCTGCCATCCCTGTGGCCCTGTGCTCATGTGCGCCAGGGGACATGGGGGTGGCAGAGTCCAGGGACTGAGAGGTATGAGGGCCTCTGGTACTAGGGCTCCTGAGGTTATGCTCCGGAGTTTCCATTTCCCAGCGAACCTCATCTCTATCCGCCCCTGCTCCCTGTTGCAATGCAAGAGCCTGCCTTTGTGCCTTCAGTTCCTCAGTTAAGGCCTTACTCGACTCTATCAGTCTCTCCTGCATCGCTACCTGCTGTTGGAGCCTATCATTGTGTTGACAGAGGGCCTCATTTTCCCTCTGTGCTTCCTGGTTGGTCCTGGAGAACTGGGCCAGTCTTTGCTGCAGGAGGGTTACCTCCTGAGCTGTGTCCCTATTGGCCTGCTCCTTTCTTGCTAGAGCATCCTCCACCCTCCTGGTGTGCTCTAGCAAGTTCTGGTTTTCTTTTTGGAGGTCACCCAGTCCCTGGTGGGCCAGGTGATTTTCTTCCATTTTCCTTTTTAAATGGCAGACTTCCTGGCCTAAGGCGTCTCTTTCCTGACTAAGAGCCTGCATTTGTGCCGCCAGGTCGTCCCTTTGCCTTTGGAAGGCACCAGCTTTCTGGCGCTCCTGATCAAACTCTGCCTGGGTATCCAGGTCTTTCAGGATCAGTTTATTGCTCTCCTCTTTCTCTCTGTCTAGTTGGATTTGCAGGGTGGCTACCTGCTCTGTGCATGCCCTGTTGAAATTGATCTGTTGCTCCAGCTTTTTCTGGCTCTGCAGTAAGGAGTCCAAACTGTCTTGGTGCTCCTTCTGCAGGGCCAGAAATCTAGTATCCTGTTCTGACTTTTCCTTTTGCAGCACATCCATATCCTCCTTTATTTTAGTAATGTACAGTCTGCTGTCATTTTCTGACTCCTGGCTCCTCTGCAGCCTCTGCTCAGAAGAGTCCAGATCAGATTGGACCTTCTGTAATGCCATCTGTTGCCTATTTGCCAGATTTTGGCTTTCAGCACATCTATCCTGCATGTCTCCCATATATAGGTACAGGTATGCTGCTATCCTGGCGATCTTATTGTGTTCCTCTTTGGCTTTAGGAGCCATATATAGTTCACTCAGGGCCACATGTAAGGGACCCTGATCTCTATATATATCTGACCCTGTTTCAGTGACCTGTTGTGTGATGGCCTGCAACCACACATCCTGGCCCTGTTCGGTCCATTCACCTCTCACAAATAGCTTATGCAAGAGGTGCTCTCTGGCTATTTTCATGTCTACTAAGGTCGTCATTCTAGAGATTGGTCTCTGTCCTGACTTACAGAAGTTAGTATTTTATTTTTGCAGAACAGAACTTTTCTTGGAGTGTCCCTTTTGAGGAATGCTTCACAGCGTAATGCAGCGTGGTGATCCGACCGGGTGTATGTATCCCGTCAGTTAGCACACTGTATTAAGCTGCACAACTGGTAAATCTAACCCAACGTCTCGGCTCGAGCCCCCACTTTGTAAGAGGATTCAATTCAGCACTACAGCCAAGTTAACGCCTAGTCTAGAATACTGAATGAAAACCCTTATTGATATATCTTTAGGTCCAGTTCATGCGTTCTGGATGACTACCCTTGTATAACACCCCTCTCTTGGAATCCCCCTGACCCCACTGAGCCAAGAAGTAATTCTGTTTTGCAAGTTTAAAAGGTTTATTTGATAAATTAAAATATATATCACACTTTTTAATAAATTAATAATTGAATATCACACTTAATCTGATATGGTAAATATTAACAACGGAGAATCTGGCACTAGCACACTTCTTTAATCACTAATGAGTTGACATGAAATGGATAAGGTAGCACACTGGTAAATAGGAACAAAAGTATAATGTGGTAGAGGATGCTTTATGTAGCTCAGGTGGATGCAATATTCAATGAATGCAGTACAGAAAATACTCAATATGATTTCAACCAAACAATGTAATCACTTTTCTCTGGCTACTCCCCTCCCCCCCTTGATGCAAGGCAAGGAAATGGAAGGAAAACACACAGTTCTCAGAAATGCAATCAACTGTAATTCAGTTCAATCCAGCAAGCTTAAACAGAAGTTTGAAAACACAGGCAAATGCTTTGATAGGTGCTAGCAATGAATGAGAAATATGCTGGAAACGCTCTTAATTCCCTTTTAGAGGTTCAGGATGAGTGGTATCTAGTTAATATTAGTCCAGGCTCACACTAGCAATGATGCAGGGATAGTTAGCAGGTTAAACGAATTTCTGGCAAATGAAATCAGGCAGCAGCAGTTTTTTTACATGTGAAGAAATTGCAAATCGCGGCAAAATTCGCGGATGCGCCGAGCGCTATTACAAAGGAACCGCAAGGACTATCTCTACCGTTTTGGGGTCCTAGGAAAGCCTGGGATCTCAGCTTCCAAATGAAAGTTATTGCAAGTCTCTAGCCCAAACGGTTGCGGAGATATGAGTAATTTAGTAAAGGTCGTTTTTGGTTTTGTAAATTTTAAACGCACACTTTTTCAAAATGACAAATTTTACTAGAAATGACAGGTGACAGATAGGAGGCAGTTCTACTTAGGTTAAATAGATTGAATTAGATGAATTTAAACTAAGAGATGTGTTCTGAGTTTTGCTAAGTACTCACAAGAGATTTTGAACAGGAAAGCGACTTGGTCACGATCTTCAGTCTGGTCAGGTCTTTCCGGATTCTGCTCACAGCGCCTGGTCTGGTCTCGGCTAGGCACAGCACTGCTTTCTCTCTGGTCTGGTCTCTGCTAGGCACAGCACTGCTTTCTCTCTGGTCTGGTCTCTGCTCTGGATAGATTGAAGTCTCTAGTTTGGCTTTCTGGAGTTTGATGGAGGTAAGTATGGATTTTTCCGGCAGGGCTTCCAGCGGCAGATGAAATTGAATGTCTCTATGTGTCCTGACTCTCTGCTTTTATCTGTTTCTTGAGAATGGGTGTGTGTGTTGCATCTCTAGACTTGCCCCTCTCATTCGTCATTGGTCAGGCTTCCATTCCTCCGCTTGATTGGCAAACTGAACTGTGAGTCAGATTGATGTCATTTTATGATCTCTTGAAACATCCTCCCTTATCATCTGTGCACCCAAATATATATATGATCAAAATCCATACTTCAGAGTTACACAGTTGTTTGAAATTACATATACATGGTGTGGCTGAATATAGCCATGTCTATGTCCAAATCTGCTCATTCTCGGAGCTTGCATTCAAAGAGTGTACATAATTGACTTTTTAACTGCTTTTTCAATTTCCGACATGGACCCAACTTTACATACATGTGTGCAGGGGGTAGGGACATTAACTGATGAAGTTTCAGATTTTTAACATGCACACATTTAGAGTAATATCCACTTTTCCGCTAAAACCCCCCTGAACATACCACCGGTTCCTACCACGTCTTAAACTGTGGGCAGAAAAATCACAAGAATTATGGTATCATTTATAAAATGTTCACATGTCCGCACTATGAATTATCCCCCTTTTTATAAAACCATATCCTTGCTGCAGGGGTGTGTCTTTTCAGGTCACATGGTACAGAAACCAGTCTTTCCAGTTTCTGCCAAGCCAGCTTGCTTCTCACAGGCAGTGCCCCTCCCAGCTTCTCCAGGAGGAAGCCACTTTTTACGACGTCTGTAATAAAAACCTTTGCCTGAGTGGAGAGGGCTTTGTTCACTCTCTGGCAGAGCACAGGAAATTCAATTATCAGATAGATGGCATATCCTTAGTGTGGGCAGCAAAAGGAACATTGGCCTGGGAACATAGTTGTGACTCAAGTTTCACTCCTGATGGGATCCGTTGCTAGGCAAAATCAAGTTCCTTAAGCCAGACCTTCAGCTAACTTTTTGTTGCTTTTAAAATAACTTGTAATTTTACACATGCAGCTAGAATGCTGATTCTAAGTGCAAAACTATGACATTTCAACAGTTACAAAGGCATGTGACACCAAACATAGGTCACTCATTTAATTTAACATTTTCGATTTTGGTGGTTTTAAATCCAGTTGCAGTTAGGCTTAAGCTGCTGACTCCATAGCATTTTTGTTATAAGCATTGTTTTTGGGCTCTTCATTTCCCAGATTTTGTAGGCACACAAAACTCCATTCTGCCAAATGTCTGCTGGTGTTCAGTGAATATTTTGCACATGTTGCAAGGTTTGAAATAGGCATTTTGCTTGCCTTCAGAAAAACACACAGTGGGTTTTAAAACGCCGGCTTTTGGATAGTGGTGAGTACTGGTACTGCACCCATTTTTGGGATTTTCTTGGATTAATGCATTCTAAACAGGAATGGTTCTTACATGGTAGTAAATCCTTGCTTAACATTGTTTTGATGGGGCTCCTTACAGTAAGATGGTTATGTGGAACCCCACAAAAAGGGTTGAATCTTTAAAGTGGTCCAATGAGTCACGATTTCAGCAACTTTTTGACATCAGTAAAAGTGGATTTTGTTAACAAAGACCTTTCTTTACCCTGGTGGGTGGCAAGTTAGGTAACCATTTTGGTGTGCGCACAACTGCGCCGCTTTCCTGGATTTCGGCGCACATGTGGGTTTTCCGCCATCTTGAATTTCCTAAGCCCACAGCACCAAATGTTGTAGCAGGGTAGCTTAAACGTGGGTCAGGACACCCTACACACTGAGGGTACAGTACCCAGACACATCAGACAAAGGAGCAATTACCTCCCGCAAGATGCGTGAGAACGAAGATCCTGTGGATTATATCCAGGAAATCCAAGAGAAGTGGCGCATGGAAACTAGAGAACAATGGGATAAAACACCAGCAATATTTTACCATATACTGGTACAAGGGCTCCCAGAAGGAGTTCAGAAACAACTAAAGAAAGTAGTGGGAATGGAAGCAAAACCATGGCCAGAAATACAGCTGACTATAGTGCATCATTGCAGGACATGGCAAGGAAAAATGAAACAAAAGGAAGAGGACAGGAAAACGGAAGAGGCTAAACTAGTACAGAAAAAGCTTACTAAATATACAATGGAAGGGGCACTAATAACTACGCCTACAACAATGACCCAAAGCCCCACACAAGTAGTAGCTGCACAAGATTCCTCCCAAATGCCACCTTCACTGGCTATAACACAACAAGCGCCGCCTATCCAACCATACACGACCAACATGGGGGGAGGACACACAATGGCAGGAGCAGGGTACTATAATCATAACAGGGGGAGAGGAGGAATTATGAGAGGGAGAGGATACGGATATAGCACCCAACAGCAGGTGGGAGGACTTAGAAATTCCTACCCCACAGGGCAACCAGTATACCAGGACAACACAGGGAGCTTTCCATGGCAGAGTAGGGAACCACTGGTGTGTTGGAGCTGTGGACTATTAGGGCACATGTCACGCACGTGTAGAGTTAGACCAGGAACACCATCATGGAGTGATCAGGGACAACCAAGGCCCTCACAGGAGCAGCAGGGCCTACCACAACAGCAGATGTTGCAACAGGGAAATGAACAACAACAACAATTAACACAACAACAGCCACAAATATATTCACTGCCACAACAACAGGTAGCGATGACACAACAACCCCAAGCACCACAAACACAACTGGGTAGGGTGACGGTTTTGGGACACAACCCTTATACCGGAAATGGCCAGTCGTTGTACCCTCAATAGGACAGCCCACAGACGGCCTTGGTGTGTCCCATCCTGTCAGTAACACCTAATAGTGCGGAGGAACCACGCATAGAGGTAACGATAGGTGACAAAAAATTATCATTCCTTGTTGACACCGGGTCGACCCGGTCTTGCATAAGGGAAGGTAAATTCAAGATGTCAGGCGAAGCCATGAACACCTAAGGATTCTCTGGGGCTAGAGGGTTGGTTCCCTTTACTGATAACATTCCCTTATCTATTGGAGATTATGATCTGTCAGTTCCACTTCTATATTATAGTGCCTCACCAGTAAATATACTGGGGAGAGACATAAAGAACAGGTTGAATATGACGATCTCCTTTACTGAGGACGGCATAATTTGCTCTACTCCAGGGATTAACATGCTCACAGCACGACAGATTATGCAAGCATACTGCGGACAGACAGCGATTAGGGCGGAGCCAGTTGACGGCGAACTATTTCAGTATGGAACAGATATGGCAATTGCATGGATGCCAGGGATAGAAGGGAAAATATGGAGGAGGCCAGCAGCCTATCTGTTCAGACCAGAAACACCTGTTAATGAACCAGAAGGAAAGGTGGTTCTAATGGACATTGAGAGCATTATTTCAACAGCTGATTACATTGCTGTACATGCCCAAGACAGAGAAGGAAGAGCATGGAGGGCCGTGATAGCATTAGCAGAAGGATGTAGGCTCACCCAGGTGTCAGATGAGGAGCTGTTCTCAGATGAAAAGGAGGAAGGTGAAATGGTGTTTATGATGAGTGTGTAAATATGGCTAAGAGTGGCTTACAAACAAGTAGCACAGAAAATTGCAATGGCACTTGAGGCACCCGCATGCACCCCAGTCCCCTTCTTTAAGGAGGATATGTCAAAGGTACCCAAATCATTGTGGACTACTGGCCCCTATGACGTGGGATGCATAAAAAGTATAGGGGGAGTAAGAATAAAATTGAAAAAAGGTGCAATACTCCCCAGAGTAAAACAGTACCCACTATCAAAAGAGGCAGATGAGGGCATATATGAAACCATAACGGCCATTATAAATAATGGTATATTGGTCCCCTCAGAATCACCATGTAACACGGCTGTGTACCCAGTGCGCAAGGCTAAAGGGGGGTCTTGGCGCTTCATACAGGATCTCAGGCCCTTGAACAACGTAGTAGAAGCGGAATATCCCGTAGCAGCAAACCCGGCCACAATATTGTGTGGCATTCCAGCAGAAGCATCACGATTTACGGTGATCGACCTTAAAAATGCTTTTTTCTCAATACCACTACACCCAGATTCACAAGATCTGACGAGCTTCACTTACAGAAACACAAAGTGGAAGCACACCAGATTGCCACAAGGGTATTGCGAATCACCCTCAATTTTCAATAGAGTCATACAGATGGATTTGGGTAACATTGAAGTGGAAAGCACAGTGTTGCAGTATGTGGATGACATAATAATTTGCAGTACAAACGAAAGAACATGCAGAGAGGACTCCTTAAAGATGTTGACAATATTGGCTGAAAAAGGTTACAAGGTAGACATGGAAAAGATACAGTACTGTCAAGAACAGGTACTTTACATTGGTCAACTTATATCCCAACATGGAAGAAAGATTGCACCACAAAGAGCACAGGCCATTTCAAACACTCCGATGCCACAAACTTTGAGGGAACTGCAGCAGTTCCTGGGGCTGTGCAACTACTGTAGAGCATGGGTATTTGATTACAGGTCGTACAGAGGACCCCTGCTTGAGGCGTTAAGGGAAGCTAATAAAGGGGAGAAAAAGCTGGGGTGGACGATGGAAATGAAAGAGGATTTTGATGAATTGAAAGATGCGATATCAACTGCTCCGGTACCGGCATCCCCAGACTATGAGCGACAATTTTTTATATTCTGACATTGCGATTCAGCAGTAATGAAAGCAGTGTTGGCTCAAAAAACAAGCAGGGGCTACAAACCAGTAGCATTCTACAGCGGCCACTTAGATCCTGTGATGTTAGGCCACTTCCCTTGCGAACAAGGTCTCGCCGCAGCTGCTTTTGCGGTGGAAAAAGCATCAGCAATCACCATGGGGTGCCCAACTACACTATTTGTGGAACATGCACTATTTGCGATATTGAATAAACCTAAATCCACCCTAACCACGCAAAGAGCATCAGGTTATGAGATCATTTTATCCAGAGCTGAACTATCAATTGTTAGATGTAGCACGGTCAACCCTGCAAGGTTCCTAGCAGAAGTAATTGAGGAGGGAGATTATGCCCATGACTGTACGCAAATAACTGAAATGTACTCATGTACTAGAAAGGTTGAAGAAAACGCACTAGAGGGAGGTGAACTTTTGTTTATTGATGGGTCATCAACTATCGATCAAAGGGATGGTGTAAGGAGGACTGGGGCTGCAGTGCTAAAAATGATGGAGGTACCGGTGTGTGTGGCAATGAAATGTGTACAATTACCACAGCATTACTCCGCCCAAGCCACGGAATTAGTTGCACTGATCTTGGCGTTGAAGGAAAGCTTTGACAAACGGGTGACCATATACTCCGACAGCGCATATGTTACATCCACCGTCCACTCAGGGTTGTCGAAATGGAGAAGAAGAGGGTTTAGGAGAGCTGATGGCACTCCCATGCAACATGCCCTCTTATTGGCTGAACTAATTGAAGTAATAAATGACCCCCAAGAATTAGCTTTAGTAAAATGCACCGCACACACCAATGGTGAGGACCACGTCTCGAAGGGGAATGCAGCAGCAGACGCACATGCGAAGTATGCTGCATACTTTGGTGAGATATGGAACCCCCAGAGTCACAGAGAGGGAGAGGGAGGGGAATGGCTAAGGAGATGTTGATAAGAGAAGGGTACACCCATCTCCCAGCCACACAGATTATGGAGCTACAAGCGGCTGCACCAATGGCCGAAAAAGAAATATGGGTAAAAAGAGGATGTACAATGTCACCGACCGACACACTATGGCGCCAGGGTGGCACTGGAAAGGTTGTAATACCATTGGCACTTTTGAACACCGCCCTGAGCCAACTACATCATCCAGCCCACACAGGCAAGGAAGTAATTGCAGCACGAATTAGGGAAGACTGGTTCTGCCCCGAGTTAAATTCTCCTGTGTCAAATTTTATCAGTAATTGTCTCACATGCCAACAGTTTACGGCCGGCCATACTCTAAAGGTGATAAGAGGTACTATACCCCGGCCAGAGGGACCTTTCCGGCATCTCCATATTGACTATGTTGATATGATCAACATATGTGAAGGAAATAGGTATATGATTGTAGTAGTATGCCCATTCTCTAGGTGGGTTGAGGCGGGGCCCTGTTCACACCCAGATGCATTTAGAGCAGCTAAATTCCTAGTGAGGGAGGTCTTCCCCAGGTGGGGAGTGTGCGAGGTGTTAAGGTCAGACAATGGCCCACATTTCGCAAACAAAATGTTCCAGCACATTACATCCTTGCTGAACATCAAGCATAAGTTTGCATGCGCATACCACCCACAGGCCAACGGTGTATGTGAACGCCTGAATGGCCTATTAAAGGAGGCAATTGCAAAGATACAGCAAACAACAAAGAAGAGTTGGTTATATTGCCTTCCATTAGCCCTATTTCAGCTAAGGAATAGACCAGGGTCCGACCACCACCTCACCCCTCACGAGGTGGTTACCGGACGTCAAATGCGCCTTCCCCTAACGCCAACGTCAAGAGCATTTACCGACCACGAAAGCACAGCGAGTGTTCTTGGTGATGAAATGGACCAATATGTGTCTTCTTTGATTACTAGTTTAGTGTTTGTGTCTCAACAGCTCGAGCGCACACGGGGCGGGTCTAACAGCAATCAACACGAAGACGCGGATACAGAACTGGTAAAGGAAGGACTGTGTAAAATTGCTAAAGGTGACCACGTACTACTTCGCAATTTCAACAGGAAATGGAATAGTCCACGATTCACTGGCCCCCATCTGGTAGAGGAGGTATCAACGAGAGCAGTAAAGCTACAGGACAAGCGTGCCTGGAACCACCTACACGATGTAAAGATCTACAAACCACAGACCCGCCCCAGCGCCACCGACAGGTCCATTGCGAGAGCAGCAACAACATCACCAACGGAGGAAGAAAGTTCTACCACAGCCAACGGTCCAAGTGTTCCCATACCCTGTCACTCCCCAGACTCCCCAGAGACAATAACTGAAGAAGAAAGGGGTGATCCCTATATTGCCCACCCCATGGTCACACGCTCAAAGAGTAAAGATATTTCCGCCAGTTGAGCCCAAACCCCCTGCCCACCACCCACTGACCCTACCCCCATTGCAGTAATATCTGAATTGAAGGACATTGTCTCGCACACGTCCACATGTAAACACGTGAATGCTCTCTTTTCTTTTCTCTCGCACATGCAGGAACTGCGTATTATTGTACTGCTAGGAAAATAGATAACTAACAAACTCACTCCCCAGGAGTAGATGGTACCCTCAGACGATAACTACCCAGAAGAATTCTCACACCAATTTGTATATGAAATAAAAAGGCCAACGTACCTGAAAAGGAAAAGGGTACGTGTCTACTACACAGCATTCCTCTTGGCCATAGAATACTCAATGCCCCACCTCCACCCATACTTGCCTGCCCTAAGAGATAGATCGCTTAGATTAGCGTGGGAACAGCTCTTCGCCTGGGCACTGAATGACTATTTGATAGGGAGAGCTAACTAACATTTAATAAGCAGCATATTGAGAATTTTCAGGCGTGCAACTCTAACGTCGCAAGAATACGCTGCCGGACTGCAGCAATGTAAGAGCAAAATGCCGGTGAAATTAGCATGTGTAATAAAAATAATAGGGATTCTCATGATCACCGGGTTCTTGGCTGCCTCTGTATGGCAGTACAGCTGTGCTATCAATATTATTGCTGTACCCAATCCTAATCCACCCCCATCCCCAGCTGCAACAGGTGTTACGTCAGGTGATACTAGTAAAATTGCGCACAAACAAAATAGAGTTCAACGCAGCACATACTCAGATAATAAAGGTATTGACAATTATATACAAGATTCAGCACACGTCTCAAACAACATATGGTACCAACACATGACCCGCATTGGTAAGCAGACAACAGAAGACAGCTGCTACGTTTGCTCATTAATACCATACGCCATGAGCGCTTCTCGAACATTTGTTGCCACGGAAATAGATGAAAAGACAGCACGATGCATAATATACTTGGCACTGTTCCAAACGAAAGGAAGATTTCAAGGGACAGTGGTGCATATGGTGTGGAAAACACGAGACTCATACCCATACGAAAACAACTTCCTCAAGACTTATTTGAGTTACCACAAGAGCAGTTTACATGCTGAAGCATTCAGATACATAACAAGTGGTCCTGCAAAAGGGGAAACGAAGAAAGTAACACTGCAGTATTTACCATGCGATTGGTACGCCACTGAAGTTCCTGGTAAACCAGGATGCTGGGAGAGGCCACTGGTGACGATAACGGGGAAGGTGTACTTGGACAACAAATGGGAGATAGGAGTGATTGGCAGCAACATGGTAACAAAAGAAACTATTTCAACTATCGATGCACACAACCACAGATGTTGGACAACTTGGATCAAGTACGTGCCCATGCTCACGTGGATAAAAACGGATGAAGACCCAATAACAATACTGCCGCTGACTGCGCCTAAGGTATGCTACCAACATAAAGGAGAGGTGGACGTAGGATACAACACCAACTGTGCAAGCGTGATGGAGTTACCTGAGGGGGGAGCAGGAACATCAGTAATAATGGACCATTACTGGGCCTGTGGAGAAAAGGCATACCACACACTGCCCCCTCTGTGGAATGGTGTATGCACGATGGTGCATGTCAATGTACCATCACTAGTGGTACCCCAGAAGCATGTGAATGTGGCGAACTTTCCCAAAATGGATGAAGGGGACAAGGGAAAGAAGAGATCTGCACCACCTCAGGAGAGGCCAGGAAACAGGACTAACGGCAATAATACTGTCCTAAATAGAAGGAAAAGACAAGGAGAACCTCTGACAGGAAATTACCTATGGGGAAGGTCGGAAACAGCACTCACTTCAATTCCGCCAGAACACAGACTATTCAGCAGAGCAGCAATATTCTTCTCCTCAATAATCCATCCGGGACTGCAGGCTTACGCAAACGCAAAATGGCTCCAGATAACTAGATGGGAACTAATGATGACCATCAATTCTACAGTAAATGGATTCAACGCAATAAAAGAGGAGCTGCGAGCTATAAGGATGGTAGCACTTCAGAACAGATATGTATTTGACCTCCTCACAGCCATTGAAGGAGGAGTGTGCGCAAAGATAGGACAATCATGCTGCACGTTCATTCCTGCCAACGATGCTGACAACGGTACACTGACAGAAGCAGTTTCACAATTGGCCCAGATGCACTCCAAAATGATGGATGAAAGTAAAGGTGTGAAAAAGGATGAGAGCTGGTTTTCGCTATTATGGTCATGGATGTCATCTTGGCTGTCAGATGGACTGAAAATTATAGTTGGTTGTACTATTTTGGCTGGAGCTACACTGATCATAATAAGATTTTGGAAGGCCCGGAAGGCACGCAACACTGACGAGTTGCTTGAAATGGTCGGTATGCACCCATTGATGCCAGCAGATGACGGCCAGCACACAGGCATAATAATACAAGAGAGAGAGAAATTGCGCAACCAGATCATCACCAACCACCTGGACCCACCATCGGTGAAGATCGAGAACCCAAGAAATCCCAGGAGTTACATAGGGAAATGGGTATACTGTACTCCTGGAGGAACATGTGAATATATGTATTGGTCATTTGAAGATCATGTTAACCACTATGGACATTTAGGAGGAATAACTAAGATATGGAGAGCAAGAGGAGATAACGAAAAGGATATGTTTGTGGTCGACAAGTCGACCAGAGGGGGGACTGAAGTGGGAGAATGGAAAAACAGGCTCCCGTCCTTCCCCTCTCGCGCCTGGCCTAAAGGATCACGGCCCAGACACCCGCCACGAGAAGAGTTTGCCCATCTACCAGACGACCAAATACCCTGGTACAGGAACATACGGATGTGTCCATCTGCCTGCCCAGCAGGCCGCCCTGCCCATGCCGATACCTGCGGCACGGATCAACTAGACTAAAACCTACACGTCGTTAGAGATGCCATGACGACCAAGCCAACGGTCAGTACACCTGTGCCAATATACACACTGGACACTCCCGCACCAATCTACACTTATACCCAGTGCTATGACGTAGGCGACAGACATACTCACGGACGTGCATCTTTATTATTTTCCACATAGGCTCTCAAAATGCAGAAACGCAAGACGCATCATGAACTCATCTAAAGAGCTTGCTTACGCTTCTCCTAAACCCAGGTGCCATAATGAGAAATATAACGAAGACACGATACTGGTCATAAGACAATATGATATTATAACCTAAAGCGCCTGTGCACCAAACGGTTCCACCTATACACCAGGCCTAAGTAGGCCGCAAGCAAGAGCTCCCATGGACGTCGAAAGAACAAAAGTCAGGTTGCTGATCCTGCAGAATGAGCCTGGCGAAAGCAGACAGCCAAGGTCGTAATGTTGCAAACCCACATTCCAGAAGCAGACCATCAAGGGCACGATGTTGCAACCTCGCACGCCGCGCACCAACGTTAAAGTCGCACCTGCAAATTAAACCAGGCACACAGTGAAAAAACAATATTAATTGTGCAGAATTCTGCCTCAAACACGGTCCCACCTCACGTGACCAAGCCAAACCTGGCAGGATGCCAAGCCCAGGAGAAAGAAGGCGTCTGGATCCCTCGTTACAAGACACAGGCAGATACACTTAAAAGGGTCAATGGACATCTGCGACAGTGGGAGTAGTCGGCTTTCCAGCTCATGAATAAGTCCTCACATTGTCTGCACGTACTCATAGTGAAACATTGTTGCAAATGACAGGTACACCGAGAGCTGGGAACAGCGATGGTCCCAGGCTGGGAAGCTCGCGGGCGCACCAATCAGAACATGGGGCTCTTATCACTGACGCCATTAACATTAACCAATCATCAGGAGTCTTCATGTAACAATTCTCATGTATCTAATTGTAGGGACAACCCAGATATATCACCTGACTAACCCTTGTCCATTAATATTGTTCTCTATACGTATGCTATACTAACCCTACCACTCAAGCAACCAATTAAGAGTGGCGATAGGTTTTTTGCTAACTTTCTAAGGTGACGCAAGTAGCGCGTCATACTAAGGTAAAAAGAGCCTGCGAGCCCACGATTGTGTGTGTGTCAGGACGGACGCGTACGATCCTTGACCCATCCCTGCCGTTTTTGTATAATAAACAGCAGAGTCACCTTGCTTCTTGTGTGTGTCTCATACTCTATCTCTTCTGGGATATACGGGAGGAGTTGGGGCCTCCCTGCCCAGAGGTCTGCGGACGGCCCGGCCGACCCTGGCAGAATTTACCCCCCGACAATCCTGTAAACGGTTTTATAACACGGCACACTCCAGCCAGGTACTATTTCCACTGACAATGAATGTGGCGCACAATAAAAACTCTTTTTATCTTTAATTAACCATGGGTTCTATATTTGAGTAGGCCCCAACCCGTCTCACACCCACCTTAACAAAACAACCTGTGTCACAATGGACCATGAATCAGGCCGCTGTGTAACAATATGATATTGATTAATTTTAGGATTCAATGAAAAATCAAGCAAATCAAACAATATGGGCAGCAATCACCAATGTGGTGGCAATATAATGCAAAGATGCCCACGGTACAGTTAATTCAAACTTAGAACACAATATACATAAACCTTTGATAGCAAAACAGAAGAGAAATTGTTTTAAAAAATAACAGATAGCACTCAAGTTCAGCACTACCCCTGCAACACTCACCCCCAAACTTCTGCTAACTAAATTTGTTGTGGATGGAAAGCAGTGGCAAGGAGTCAGAATGAAGAGAGAAATCAGATTTTGAATTCAGCCCACCACCCCAAAATGGGAGGACAGAAACAAAAATGAAAACTTTATTTATGAACAAAATGGCATAATCAGATTTTACTTGTTACTTGCACATCAGTTACGATTGTGGTGGGATAGCTAGGACAGAAATTCATGTGGCTGCACTTAAGAGATAAGGAAGCTTACAGACTACTGAGCAAGGCACCAAAGCAGCGTGAATACAGGTTAGAAATCGATTTGGAGAAAAAGACAGAAACGCAAAAGAAAACACACACAGCAGAATGGCAATTCGTTTCTACACAGGATTTGGAATGATAGACAGCACAGGAAGGGCTTGGCTATCAAAACTGAAAATCGTTTTTTAGGATAAGAAACAAAGGCACATTACAGATAGGATACTGATAGAAAGGGATTACTCTTAATGGGATTACTGTTTGGGTTTTTCTATGGGAAGAATGCAAATCAGAATTTATAGGAAAGCACAATAAATGGGCAAATTCGTTTTTTGTTGCACAAGGACTATTTCTGTTGAGACTATATTTTAATGGCTATAATTCTTAAAGAAAGGCACTTGACATGAGGTGGTTGATTTTGAATAGCAACCAGCTCACTGTGAAACTCTTTATTGGGGAATTAATTGATTTAATTCAAAATGATACTAAGGACTTACACAGAATTATAAAAAGGAATACGCTAACAGACATAGGCTAACACAGATTCCTCTAGGGAAAGGTGAACAGGTGATACTGGCAATTTGGGATTTTGAATGGGATTTCAATAGGGTGCAAGGGTCAAAAGAGCGGGATATGCAATTTTGGGACTGGGGTTATGTGATACTTACAATGTAAGCTTGAGTTTGGGATTCAGGACAGCCAGTGAGGTCTCTGGACAGCTAGACCAAGGGATCTGGTCATTCTGGATGGCTGGGCCAAGTGCTCTGGTCACTGGGACAGCTGGGCCAAGGGATCTGGTCACTGGACTCTCCTGGATGGGATGCTGGACAGCTAGGCAAGGTCTGGTGACTGTGGACAGCTGGATGGGATGCTGCACAGCTAGGCAATGGATATGGTCACTGGGCTCTCTTGAATAGGATCAGCTTCTTCCCCTCCTTTCTCCCTGGATTCTTGTGCATGCCTGGATTTGGATGGATGGATCTGCTTTCCTGGATCTCGAAGGTGAGTTTCAGTGGATTCTCCCTTGTGTTTCTCTGTCTTCCCCTTATATAGCAAAAGTGACATCATAGAATTTTGCAATCTAGGAGGAACTACTTTGGAATTACTCCTATCCTAGGATAGGCCAGCCTATCGGTCCACCCACCTCCCCCTGGGCTGATTGGTTCAGGGGAAATGACATCATTTATGTGTGTGCATTTATGCCCTTTCTTTGTTTCACAAAGCTACTTTTTACCTAAAATGAGTTATAGAGCCAAACTTCACATGTATACTAGTCACCATTATAAGAAGCAGATGTACGGATTCCATAAGTCATAAAGCATTTTTATGATGCCCTTTGTTCTTGCAGTTCCCTCTTCATGGTGGTTGCTGGAGGAAATCACACCTCTCAGTCATGCACCAGCCCTACTGGGTTTCTTTGTTCCTTTCTGCAGTGATGCTGGCCAGTCTAGCGGGGCAGTGAATTTTCACACTCGTGGGCCTTTCAGGTGTCCTTGTGATCCGATTTACTTATGGATGCAACTTTTTCTGTGGTAGGCAGGGCATCCTTGAAGTCAGTGGCTGGGCCAAAAAGCAGTTCTGCTGGTTTCTGAGTTTATTTTTTTTTCAAAGGAAACCAAGTCTTGTGGGGATAACTATATTGTGCATTGTATAACAAAACCCCACCCACATATTCAATCACATTTCTGTGTGAGCACAAGCTGTCATTCGTCATTTCACTTTTAAACAGCATTTTCCTGGTTTTCAGAAGAGCAAATTCACACGTGTTTTCATTTCCTTTCATTTCAAGTTTACAAATGAGGTTTCTGTAGACCATAGTTTCATTTCATTTAATCTTCTGGGGGCTTTTGCATATACGTTAGATTTATAGACTCAAAAGGATGCTGCCCAGGCTTTCTTTGATATTGACATGAGAAAAAGAAATACCACGTTATCTCTTTCATTTACTGTAATTTTGAGTGCGATGGTTCACAGTAAAAGAAAACAAAAGCTGTGTTATGTGGAACACAGAATTCTTTGCCCTTCAAGTACTTTATCAGCACAGCAGCTGAAATGTATGGCCTCACTTCTTGGTAATCATCAGAAATAAAGCACGCAAGGGTGTGTTTCCATGAAGGGCACAACTTTGTTATGTTTTCATGAATTAAAGAACAATTTTCAAAGCCGTTTTGTATGTCAGGCACAGCTTTAGTCTTCGGAGTACCGAACAGCAAATGTGATCTTGTTCTGAATGTTGGCCATTTTCTGATGATTCAAATGAAGGTAAAACAAATGCAGAGTCCTTCCTTGGGTGTCAGTGTTCAATGCTCGCCACACATGCACTAGGGAAAGAAAGCACAGCCATTTCTGGTGGTGTTATTCCAATGCAGTTTTTGGTTTGAAGGGGAGTTTTGAAATGGGCCTCAAATGTACCCAATAGTCCGTCATCAAGGCAAATCCAATCTATAAAACCGTACATGTAAATATGCATGTATAAAAAGTGAAGCCTCCATCAAAACCCCAACATGTACATATCAACATAGAGAAACCTATGTAAAATAAAGAACAAAAAAACAACAAAAACAAAGAAAAAATGTGCCTTGCTCATATGTCGTAATCCTTCAATATACATACTGATGAATTGTCTACCTGTGTCCAAGTAAAATGATAGATCTCTGCATCTACAGCAAAGATATAAAGACATATGCATACATGTTGAATCTTTACCCAAGGAAATGTATGTACCATTTAAAAAAAAAGATGTGAGTGAATACCCACAAAGTATTAAGATGATTCATTACATGGACCACTGTGTGCAATTTCACAGCTAGTAACAGGGTACATTCTGTCTGGTGTGTAAGAAAGATAGTAGTGTCCGTGGTTAATGGAGTCATTCAGAGCTCAAGTCTAATATAGTTCTCCTACATGTCCATGGCTTACCTTAGAACAGGGATCCCCAACGTGTAGCTCGGGAGCAACATGTTGCTCGCGGCACCCTAAATTGTTGCTCGCCAGTTGCTCTGGGCCATTGTGTGGAGGCCAAGAAGGAGGTGCTGAATGGATGAGACCTCCGTAGCACTGTAGTCAGTACAGAGTCCCGGACTGTGCAAGAATATTGGCCAATGAGCCGCTGTGTTTTCAGCTGGCTTATTTTTATACATGCAAGATTTGTGTTTGGTGCCACCATGCACATCATTTTACAGTAAATGTCCTTACTAGTTATGGTAGTCTCATTGCTAAAACCCTGTCATCCCCAATTACTTTGCCCAGCTGATAAATGTATTAATGAGTACATTATTTGAACCATGTTTGTGTCATGGAGAAAATTGGCCTATTCCGTTCCTTGGTACAGCTAGTATGAGCATAGTGGACAAGGAAGTGGTATGCATACCCAACTTTCATTTATTAAATAATGTGCATGCACACTTTCTGTACAAGTGAGGTTTGTGTTTGATGCCACCATATTTATCGACAACATTCATTTTGGTGTCACCTGTATTTATATTACATAGTGTCCTAGTGGAAAAATGGTAATCGTTTGATACTGTGCCCATCTGGCACATGGTTAATGGGCAGATACGGTAAATGCATTCCCACATTTTTCATAATCAATTTTCCCTGTATTCCAATCCAATTAAGTTATTTTTAACTTAAGGCAATTTTTTATGCCATTTTGAAACTATAAATCTGACCAGCAGTGTACACACCCCTCATTAAATCATGGTTCAGTTTTCTTTTTGAGATTCTACATTCTGCATCGAACCATGGTGCATCCCTTTCTATAACCTGGAGCTCCTAAACTTGGGGGCATGGTTTGCCAATAGCTCTGACCTGGATAGTTTCTCCTAAAGACTCAAACAAACTCTCACTTTCCTTTGTGGCCTCTGAACTGTTCAACAGTTTTAAGAGAATATCTTTATTTCTTGTGAATTAGTAATTCTTTCCAATGCCTCCTTTTCGAGCGTAGGCATCGCCAACCAGCCGCTCTGGCTGTCAGACATCTTCTTCGTGGTGCCTACTCTGGCCATTGGAAAATGAACTCCAGAGGATTGTGTTTACTCTTTGTTCAATAAGAAATGTAACATTTCATAACATTCCTGAAGAAAAAAAACATCCACAATACAGTCATCAATGACTGTGGAACAGTATTGCTGATCTCGTATGCTTAGGAATGCACCATTTGCCATTAAAGATCCCATAAATTCTTAGGCAAAATCTCAGTAGATCTGAAAAATCAGTGCCCCGTTTGTGGCCCTTTTTACTGTCCATACATTTGCACTAATATTTTGCTCAGGAACCTGAAACCCCTGGTAATGTTTACTTACTCCTACTCTCTTTTTGAACAGCTGAACTGGTCCTATTTGTCTAAAAATGTACTACTGACCACTCAATCTCCTCAACATTTCTTGGAAATCACTAAACGTCAAATTAAGTTAAAGGCCTTCCACATTTCCTTGACTAGAATAACACGTGGTCTAGATAACTATTAAGTACTGCAAATTAAATGTTCTATACACAGTTTTAACTTTGTTACATTTCTAATTTGTGTTGCAAACAATTTGTCCGCCAACTGTGCGCCGATATGTTCCGTCGAAAAATTGATGTTGCTCACCATTTAATTTGATATGCCAATTTTGCTCATTGCACACAAAAGGTTGGGGACCCCTGCCTTAGAAAGTGATGCATTTCCCTGCCAACTGAAACATGAAACAGTTACCTGTGCACACGTGCATTTAATAATTCATGGAATGCCATAAAATACATGGACATTCGTCACATGATGACGTTATGCGCGTGATCACGCTACAGGTATGTGACGTCATCTGCTTCACGACAGCATCACGGTTGCATTAAAATAAACAAAGCAAAGCAATCATCTCATCCATGTCATAGTAATGTCAATCAGAGTCCAGAACTCTCGTGTCTCTTGAAAACGCTTGACCATTGGTCAAAAAGATTCTGGGCAAAACTACAATGCTATCCTTATCTGTCTTCATTACATTCTTATGTGGCCCATAATGACATTTCACCAGTACATGATTTCAAAAAAAGGTTAAAAAAAAGAAATTCCTGAATTTTACATGCAAGGATCATTTCCAAATTCAATTGTAAACATTTCAGTACAAATATATCTGGAACTTCAAACATGCAAGGGTCATCAAACTCAAACGTACTATAATGAACCATTAAGCAACATGTATATCATCCTCCATCCTCCATACATATCTCTTAATTAGTGATGGTTACAGAGATGTTACCTCCGTCATTGAATGCTATTTAGGAAATCAGATGCTAATTCAAATCAGTTATATGTTTACAGAAAACATATAAAATTACAGTCTTCCTTCATTACATACAGGGTTAACTCACTCGGTGTACCTATCCAGTAGGTCTCTCTGTGGTCCAGTTTATTTGCAAGGTTCTCATGTGGGTTGTTCTTCTTCACCACTTGAAGAATTTGGAAACAGACCTGTGAGGTGTTGTGTTGTTTCTCAATCCAATGTGTTGCAACAGATGAATGTGTGCTCCTTGTCCTTATTTTGGACCTATGTCCATTGCAGCGTAGTTTGCATGCACGAGTACATTGTCCTACATAATACATGCCACATGGGCATTTGATTATATGAATGACATTAGTAGTTTTACATGTTGCATAATTGTGCAGTTTGGTTTTTTCTCATGATTTGGGCAGGTATACCGCATTACCTTTAATGATAAACCTGCAGTTGGTGCAATGCATGCTTGCTTAGGTACCTGATTTCTGAGTTAGTTTTGATAGCTGGTTTCGTTTTCTCTTTGGGGGTGCTATATAAAAAGTCATCTTGTCTCAGAGAATTGACTTTATCTTGTTTATTCCCTTGGCTGAGAAATGTCTTCCTCATCTTCTCCAATGGTTCTCTGCATTCTTCATCATCATTCACTATTCTCCTGACCCTGGGTGGTTCACTGTAAGGCAGATTCCTGATTAAACCCAGAGGGTGGCAACATCGACGGTGTAATGAATTTTTCCTGTCAGTTTCCTTTCTGATTATATTTGTGAAAAACACATAGGGCCTGATTCAAAAAGCCTTTTCCAATGGGATTGCACCATTATAATCAGGCCCTGTGTCTCTGCGTGAGATCTTAATGTCAAAATAATGGATTGCCGGTCAACCCAATTCTGATGTAAACTTTATTGTAGGTTTAATGTCATTAATATATTTTAAAAAACAATCTAGTGTCGCCACGGTTTCTTTCCATATTCCAAGTATGTTTACAATAAACCTGACCCAGAATCCTAAATCCAAACTGGACGATGGAGTATATGGAGTAGGATGACCAGATTTAAAAAGTAAAAAACCGGGGCAGGGCAACAGGCATAATAGTAGGACTAACTCTTGAAAGTGGCTGTCAAGGCACTACACTTCAGTAGCGGTTGGAGGAGAAGGAGGTTTAAGTGTTATTGGTGGAATAAACCCAGATTATAATCTATCACAAACTACAACTATTTTAATTTGTAAAATGCAGCATTTCTTCTGTGGGTGATTGTGCATTCCTGCCTGCCAACTATGAAGACCTACCACCAAAAACCAGGACCACTGCAGTTTCCAATGGGAAGATAATCTTGAGAAAGGGGGACAGAGCTACAAATACCGGGACAGTCCTGGCAAAACCGGGACGTCTGGTCACCCTAATACAGAGGTGCCCACCTCTTCATTCCATCACTAAAATAACGTCATTGCAAGGTGCTGAAAATGGGAACGGTTAGAAATCCTCCTGACGGGGGGCGTGGTTTGGAGCCGATGAGACTACATTGGAACACTGCTTTCCTGCACAACACATGTTTTTTTCTTCTCTTTTTGCCTTTTCACTTCATTTACACCCGTTTTACTAATACTGACATTTTTTTTGTGTAACTTTTAATATTTTTCAAGCAATTTGGCCTGCTTTTACCTCAGGTTTTACCTCAGGTTAATGCATTTGTGACAATGGGTGTGTTCTACCTTTTTCTTGTATTCACTCTATTTTAAGCCCTAATACCAAGATAAATCACTTTATATAAACTTCAAACATTCTTTAAGTGGGTTCTGTAGCACTTACCTCATATGGATGACTTTCATTGCTAGCACCTGCTTTCAAGAGTAAAACCAGATTATTCTTATTCATTTTTCTTGCTTCACATTTCACCTCATATTGTTTACGTTCCTGCCTTTAGGGTTTCATCACTTAACTATACTAGCCTAATATGTTGAGGCTATCTAATGACTACTACAAAGTGCTGTTCTGAGTGTTGCACTCTCTTTTACCAATCTCGTTGAGGAGAAAGAAGAGGGGGGAAAAAGAAAAAGAAAAAAGAAACCCAAGATATTGGAAATGAAAAATCTGATTTCTGTCGAACTAAATTGTTCCTACATATATACATATATATAATATGGTTACTAAAAAGGGACAAACTAAAGGAACTTATGTGTCATCTCCCACTACCCTAAAGAGACAGAAGAGTGATTCTTCGACACCCAAAGACGACACAGTAGACCCTGTCATGCAGACAATTTTATCAGAAATCAGAGCTTTGAAGCCCTTCATGGAGGATACAAATGCTAAGCTGCAACAACTTGACAATAAATGGTCTGCTTTTGCATCTCTCATGAATGAAGTTGAAAAGTGAGTTAGAAATTCAAATTGCCTCCTTACAACAACAGGCTGAGAAACTCGAAAACAGAAATAGGAGAAATAAACTGTGCATTGTGGGCCTTCCGGAAGGAATTTAAAAAGATGATCATATTGCCTTCCTATATATGTTTCTTCCTCAAATTCTCAGCCTGCCGATTTTGGTGCAACTCATCATCCAGAGAGCTCATTGAATTGGTCCCAACAATTCATCTTCTAGCACTGGTCATCCACCCAGAACTCTTATTCTAGCCCTCCTTGACTTTACTTATATCACCCTCATTATGTATAGAGTTAGACATATCAAACAGCTTGCATGGGAAGGAAACAAAGTCTTTATTACACACGATGTCTCCAAGATTACAGCAGCAAGAAGAAAAGAACTTCTGGCTTTTCGGCCTGCTCTTAGGCAATTAAATGCTACACATGGCATCATCCATCCTGCTATCCTGAAAGTCACCCTAAATGGGCAGACCTCAACCTTCCAAAATTCAACGGATCTAAGACATTATATCCAATTACACAAAAGGAATGATATGGATACTTCCAACCCAATCACTTGAATGAATTTTACAACCTTGTACGTTCTTCATTTCAAATTTTAACTTTCTTCGCCGGAGCGAAGAACATTGGGCCTTTCCCCCTTCGGCTCTCCTCCCCCCATCGCATCTTTTTTGGACATGGATTGATGTGGCTTGTACCTGTTAGCCACTGCTCTTTTGAATTTCTTTAAATATAATTCCTTTTTTCCAATTTTCATGTCTGCATTGTTTGTCTTACCCTTTCCTTTGGTCTCATTCCCTCCATGATCTTTTGTATGGCTGGGTACTTGTATTTTATTACATACTGACTGGATTTACTGCTTTATAATATTGTTTTATCTGAGTTACTGATTTCGTCAACATATGCTTCCTTTCTCTTGATTGATGCCTTTCAATATAGTTTCTTGGAATGTTAAAGGATTCTATTAAGAGATAAAATGTGCTCTGACACCTTAATAGATTAAAGCCCTCAATAGCCTGCATACAGGAATCACATCTCTCTGATGATGAAGCAGTAAAAATTAAGCGTCACTGGGTGGGTCAGGTTTTTTCTAGTGCTGCAAATGGGAAAACATTGTGTTATCACACTCATTAATAAAACCCTTAAATGTAAAGTTTTATCTACGGAATCTGACCAGTCAGGGAGATGGGTTATTCTCAAGTGGTTAGTAGAGTCTACAACATATACAATTCTCAATATATATGGACCAAACTCTGCAGATCCCTCCTTTTGGAAACAACTGAGAAATCAAGTACTGTTTTGCAATCCCCAAAATTTGATTGTATGTGGAGATTGTAACCAAGTCATAGACCCTTTTCTGGACAGGAAATATGATGTGCGGTATACTAACACTACATCTCACACACAATTTATTAACATTATATCTGAAACTGGCCTTAGTGATGCTTGGCATATCCTACACCGTCCAGGCTCGGAATTCACCTTTTATTCTACACGCCACAGCTCTTTTTCACAGCTTGATTATGTCTTTATTCCCAATTCTATGGCTAGGCTCCTACTTAATACCCAGGTAGAATCCATCTCAATCTCTGATCATACTCCAGTGAACATTCAAATTGCTACCCCAATAACTTCTCACAATTCTAGCAGATGAAGATTTAATACCAGCCTTCTAAATGATTAACTATTTACACAGTTTATCAAACAACAACATAATGATTTCTTCTCTGAAAATAAAGATCAGGACACTTCTATTACCAATAATTGGGACAGCTATAAAGCTGTTTATAGAGGTCATATTATTTCTTATGTGGCTAATAAAAGGAAAAAACTTAAATTTGAATATGAATTAATTCTCAAGCGGCTTAAACACCTAGAAATTCAATTTACCCGCACTAACTCTTCCTTAGTCATTAAGGACATTCTGAAACTAATATTTCAATATAACAAAATGATCACCCAATATTCATGTACCAATCTGCTAAAATATAAAGCCAAAATATACCAATTCTTCAATAAAACAAGTAAATGATTGGCTTCTTACCTTAAAATTAAGAAGGAGAAAACCAAAATTATTGTTATTAAAGATCACTCAGGGATCAGAAAATGTTTAGATAAAGAAATTGTCCAAACCTTTAAGAAATTCTATTCCATTCTTTACACCTCTGAAGCCCCTTCTAATAATCCCGCTATAAATGACTTCTTACATAATATACCCCTAGAACTCCTATCCTCAAACCATTCTTTCATTACTCAATGCCCCAATTTCTCCCAACGAAAAACGTTTGGCTATTAAAAACCTTAAAAAAGGTAAATCCCCAAGACCTGATGGCTTTCCCATTGATTTTGTCACCCATTTTTCCAATCTATTAGTCCCTAGGATTAGTGAACGTTATTCTCATTTCATTTCTAGTGAACGTTATTCTCGTTTCATTTCAAATGATATGGCCCAAAGCTCTTTTCTTGAAGCTATGTTAACAGTTTCCCTAAACCTAATAAAGATCCTGAACTCCCCCAAAATTACCATCCAATCTCGCTTATCAATACTGATTGCAAAAAGTATGCTATGATTTTAGCCAAAGGACTCCTCCCATTCCTACCCAGTCTTCTTAAGCAAGACCAAGTTGGATATGTTAAAGGCAAAAAGTCCTCCTCCCATATCAGACTTTTGCTAGATATCATAGACATTTTATGCAAATCAAGTGATCCCCATGTTGTGATTACCCACAATGCCCTTGTTTTCATCAATCCATCCTATCCCTTAAGTTTTATATGTTTCCATATATAGCTAAGCGATCCTCACTTATATCCCCTTTCATTTGGTACAATCCCCTGATTAAAATTAAAGGTAAATCCATTCTTTGTAAGCCATGGCTCTCTAAAGGCATCACATTTTGTAGTCAACTTTTTATACGTGGTATCCCCATTACATTTGATGAATTTGGTGCTAGGTTCCATATGCCTGTTTCCTCCATTAAGCAATTTGTTGCTATTATTGCAGCAATAGTAGAACATTTCGAAACACTGATGTATAGATCCAATATTCCTAATGCACAAAGACTACTTCATATGCTGAACCCTAATACAACAACCTCTATTTATTATACCAACCTATCAGCAACTTCACTTACCTCGAGGATTGATTGTCTTCATAAAGACTGGAGAGAGAAGCCCCCTCACTGGCAGTACATCTCTAAAATTACCACCTCTGCCAGTCTCACTCAAACTTTTTTCTTTTTTTCATCACAGAGCCTTCATTACCCCTGTACCTCTTTTCAAAAGTGCTCTTTCGCCTAATGATGATTGTTGGAGTTGTCTACAGGTCCAAGGTTCTTTCAAGCATATGTTCATAGAATGTCAATATGTCAAGCCATTTTGTAACTCTGTATGGAATACCATCAAACATATTTGTAACCTTTCTTTGGATTTCTGTTTTGATCTACTTATTTTAGGAAGCTCCATGTTACATAACAATTCCATCAATAAGCATGCTAAATAATTGTTTGATTTATGCTTAATGGTGGCAATCCAAAATATCACAACTAATTGGAAAAACATACATCATATTAATTACAAATTTTGGTGGAACTCCATTTGTAATATTCACAGATTAGAAAGCTGTAATGCATCTACACCTGATTTACTAATTAAGTATCAGTTTAATTGGCAATCTTTTAATGACTACTTATTTGTTGCAGATCCTCATCGGTAACCTGCGAGTTACTATCCAGTAATACTGGCTATTATTTTTGTACCCACTCCTTCGCCCCCCCCCCACTTCTATCTGCCTCATCTGTTATCTGTCTGTCCAGTTGATGTCTAGTCGTGTTGCTTGAGATGTCTCCCCCATTATATTCAAAAGTTTGTAATGTTGTTTGATACAGTGTGATATAAGTATACTTGGCTTTGCTTTCGTTAATATTAATCTTCTAGCATATCTTCCGTTTGTCTGGTCTGTACAATTGCCACAAAACCTGATTTATGATGACTGTATCACTTGCCTTGCATACCTAATTTCCTTCAATAAAATCTTTAAACTTAAAAGAAATCCTCCTGATGAATCTACTGCCCCCTCTCCTCCCTTTGAGGCACTTCTACTCATCCTTTTTACTTTTTAAGACACACTTTTTTCCAACTACTCAATTAAAATTCCAGGATTCTCCTCATGTGCATGCTGGTAAAACCCTGTTAAACACTTTGTAAATCCAGCCCACTATATTTCAGGAAATATCCATAATTGGAAACCTGAGAATGTATAGTCACTCTTTTATGAACCTTTTTTGCAACTTTGCACGCCTCTTTTGTTCTACTTTTATATCAGGATGTACTTGCGACTAGCTGTTTCCTTTACTTGATGTATTCGCAACCTTTAAACACAAGCACTGGCAGAGCCATTTGTTTGGATGTTTGCAGTTGATTGAATTTGACATTCATAGGTATGAATGTAGTTCATTCTGGGACCCTGCATACCCAGCAATTGTTTTAAAGGTGTCAAACATGTCTCCAGACACATTAGCAATTGACATTGTAAAAAGACTTCAATTCAACACTGTGAATGAAACTCTTTTAATTGTGCTTGGTACTATTGTTATTTGTCTATAAACACAAACTTGTAGAAATGATTGATACTCTTTAATTACCTACTGGGTAATTAGGGCTTATTTAACGAATCATGATGATTTTACACCACATTTTCGAATGGTTGATCTAAAAACACAAAGTAAAATCATCGTAATTTGTTAAATACGCCCTAAATACCCAGTAACTAATTAAAATGTTTCAGTGATTTCTACAAGTTAGTGTTTTAGACAACTAACAATAGTACGAGACACATGGAAAGACCTTTGTATAGGCGCCATACAAATGTCCAATTAACACAAAATAAATAATTCCTTATTCTAGCCCCACATACCCAATATTAACTGTGCCTGTTAAAAACAAATCTGCAAATTGGTGTTTGCTGACCCATAACTGTATTAAACACAGCAAAAAAGACTTCCAAACACTGACATGCATGGAGGCGTTTTTACTGCTCACTTGTAAGTCCCCCGCTGCTGGAGAGAAGTTAAGTGCCACTGTTGGAGGGGGCAGCTGCACTGGCAACTACCCCAGAAAACCCATCTTTCCCTGCTAACCTTAGCGAAGAAGGAAAGTCTTTCTACAATTTTGATCACTAATATTTTGTGTCTGCACAAAATAACTTGCCGTCATTTTTAGAACGTTTAAGTTATAACTGGATATTTAGGGTTGAAATATTTACTTTATTGATGCCTATGAATGTAAGACGCAATAAAGAACTGAAAAAGTTGTGGCTGAACATAAAACCGAACACATTGGCATGACTGTATTTTCGAGCAAGCGACTTTCCACCTGTGGAAAAGAACATTTCTATGTCATTTCGACAGATTATTTTCCAATGGGTTTTTAACAAATATTTATTATTTAATGAAAAAAATCATCACATTTAATTTTTTTATTTTTGCGGGGTTCCCCCAAACCACGCATCCCCTCTTGTTTTTTCTCTATTCCTGACCCGCCTACCCCTTATACGCACTTTCCCCATTCCACCCACGTATATTTTTGGTTAATATTTTTTGTAAAAGATTTTCGTAAAAAAAACCTTCAAAAAAAGTCTGTCGTTGAAAGGACGTTGTACCGAATAGAAATATATACAAATTCTCCTGCCAGCCCTCGCTAATGACTAGCCCCTTCATTTTTAGATGTTTTCATGGCACTACTCTTTTTCTTCCAAAGGCTACACACACTCAAACAGGCATAGATTGACATAGACATATACCCGACTGAAGTAACCTCTCTTTATTGTTTTCAAACCAGTGAAATCTAGTGTGTGCAAACATGCATCTTTTGTTGTTATGTTATGTTATTGCCGCAGCTGCCGCATTGCTACTTGTGAGTAAAAAGGAGAACACATATGATTTGAAGGTTGTATGAAGCAAATCGACCACAGGAATGGAGCTCTTTAATTTGCAGGCGTGCCCTGTGAGCTGGGCAGGCATAGTGTTAGAAGTACCCACATGTGTTCTGAAGCACCTACATGACAGCAGGATGGTTTACTGGCTAGTGTGCCTGCCGGACATTGGGTCTCATTACGAGGCTGGCGGCCGCGGAATGAATGGTGCCGGTAAGGGACCGGCACCGTTAATTCCGGACCGCCACATTACAAAGTCTGCAGCGGGTCCCGCTCTGGACACCTGACCAGACCAGGCGTGCAGATCGGGACCCGCTAGCAGTCCAGGATGCTAACAACGGGCCCATCATTAACGGGGACTATGGGGACTCAATGGGAATGGGGACATACTGGGTCCGGGTCCTGCGAAAGGGAATTACCGGGCCCTCCAAGGTCGGAATAGCCTGGTAATTCCCTATTTTTGGGACCGGGGCCCGATTTGGGGGTAGCCATGCCCTAAGAACGGCATGGCTACCTCCAAACTCCTAATGAGGCCCATTGTATGTAAGCATCAAGATGCAGGATTTAAATTATTTCTGCATGAACAACTTAGCCTTTTAACCTTTTATGGCTGATATAAAAAGAGCAACACCTGGGTCAAGTAATAATTAATATACCTTCAAAATGGCAATTGTGTGGCAGCATCCAGTAAGTACTCAACCCACTAAGCTGTATTAATGGCTTAAAATTACTGTAGAAGACATGTTTTTAAGATGGCTCCTGATTGATCTCAGGCGCAGTCATCTGAAGCGGACCAAGAGCAGAAGGGATGATATAGGAAAGATCAGGTGGTTCATATGAGAGGAGACCAAGCCTGAAAGTAAGTTTGGAATATGGAGATGGCAGTGCAATCAGTGATCTGACTACTCTGCCAATTGAAGCTGCATTTGGGTGTATGGTGCCTAATGACATGGTGCCTTCCAGCCATCACCTCTTTTGTTTTGCCTAATTACAGGTCTGATGGCAAGTTATGGGCACATTCAGTATAACCCGTCCTGTGGAACTCCCCTTTGCGGAAGACTCACAATAGGAACACGGCTCTAAAGAAATACATACATGTCCTCATCTCAGCACAGCCTTGCACCCACCCACAAAGTACCAGCTCCCTCAAACCCTCAAATGGATTCTAACTTTCTTCACCTTCCCACACAGAACAATCGCTGTCATCTCCCTCGTCATGTTAAGAATAGACTACGCCAACAACATCCACCTTGGAATGCTGGACTACCTCACCAAAAAACGACAGCAAATACAGAACGCAGTGGCACGACTACTCCACAAGAAAGAACTCATCGCATCAGCATTGAGAATCCTACTCTGGCTACCAGGCAAAAAACGGATTTACTTTGAAACCCTTTGCCTAGCACACACAGAAATATACCATCAATGAGCGGAATTCATACAGGAAAAAATCTCCATCTACAGACCAAAACCAACACTCAGATCCAGGTCTGAGAGACGCCTCGAATCAAAGACACTGAAATATGGTGGATCGGCTTTCTTGTGCATCTCAGCAAGACTTTGGAACTCATGCCCCAGGGAACTACGAACAACAGAAGAGCACTTGAATTCAGAAACTATAAAAAAGAAAACGGTCTATTTAACTCACCCACCTAAACAGGAAGCACTGCTGAGAAAAAGAAAAAGAAAATTACCGTCAAGATAGGAAAGGCACCATAAACTATTGTAAAAACCAAATTGAAATGTAATGGACTGGCCCAACGAAAGGAAAGTATAATATTGACAAACTTCAAAATAAGGAATTCAGCCTGCTAGAAACAATGCAACCTACAAGAATGCACAACCCTCCTTCATCACTAACCCTACGAAATCCCTTCAACCCTCCTCCAAACTCACTGATCAACCACAAAGTACAACACACATACCCCTACCAGAGCACACACCAGAAATCACAAAGCAAATGGCACACCCCCTCTGTAATCTCATTCAACCCAATACACTAAATCTCCAGCACTACGCCACAGGCACACAACACAATCCCATATAACCCACAAACAAAAACAACACCTAACCCATACCATCTAGAAGCACACCTAACACAAAGTGACCAGTTTGTATGAACTGAAGCTGCCAACACCACAGCAAAAAAGGTATCTTGCACTATCCCTCTCTGTCCCATTAACCGTCTCCAGCCCTCCTTCGTTTTCACATCCACCGGAGTGCCTGGAGACCATTAACATGGCAGTGGTGCATGATATAAATCTCAATAACATAACATCAAACATAACAAATGGTTAAAATAACATTGTGCAGGGGTCATAACTAAACTTCTCTGCCTGTCCACTTTCATGTCTGTTGCAGTCCAGGGGAATCCAATGATTTTCGATAAAAAGGTACACAACCTTAGAATGTTCCCTTTGCCAGAGAATGGGCACACGTTTTTGTTTTTTTCACTAGAAATATAGTTGCAGAGCTGCAATCTCCTGTACAATCACACAGCTTTATAGAGGACTGGTTCCTGAGAAACGTGATGATATTGGCAGGACAGGGCTTCAAAAAGGACAGTGAGGGTTGAGAAAGACTCAATCATGTGCCAGATGATGCCTGTATTATGACTGAATCCACTACACTCCAACCCGCCTTTCAGATACTCAATCAGGTCTCCATTACAATAAGCTGCACCGCCTTTGCAACTCTGTACACTGGCATATGCGGATGTACGTTAAAAGAAAGTAGACGAAAAACTCGCATTGCAAAATTCCGAGACCCACTCTGCCGCATTTTGCAATTCAAGCTTTTTCTTTTTTGATTTTATTTTTGTCCCCTTCATTGTTTGTTGTATGTGGGGGGCAACCCCTGAACCAAAAAATACTCAAGTAGGAGTACGGAGGACACCCCCGCAATCCACGCTCACCAAACTCCATATTTTCAGATTCTGTATTTTATACCTAGGCCGAATGTGGCAAAACCGTATCTACGACCCTCTAGATACGATCTTTTGGGTCGATACCAGCAAATGCACTATTGCTATCAAGCATCAAGCAGTGCACAGAATTCCTTACATTATTTCTGTGATTACTGCAGATGTCTCAATATTCACTTATTCGCTGTAAGTTATGTTATATAGAAATATTTTATACTGTACCAAATCACCACTGTAGTGGGTACAAAGCATACAGGCTTGTCTAGAGGTTGTGATATTGTGCTCGAATCCAGGGTATCCACACTTCAGTCCAGGACATCCACACTGCAGTCTGCGGTGGAATGGATAAGGGAAAGGGGTTCGGTGTGGGAAGGTGGGTACAGACTAAACACAAAGGGGCTTGTGTGGGGGACAGATGAAAGGAAGAAGGACAGTGTTTCTGATAGTTTGGGTGCCCGTTGTAAATTCTGAGGTGTCTGAGGGAGAAGGACATTTATATGTGAGGTCAGTTTCAGAGAGATAAAAAAACTGTTGCTTAAAGTAGTCTTTGGCTGTGTGATGTACTTGAGTTGTGCTCAAGCACACACTTGAAGTGTGTCAGCTTGTATTTCCCGGGTGTATGTTCAATTTCTCTTACAAACGAACTCCAGAAGTGTAATTCTAGGATTGCAAAGCATAGCAGACAAGAGTGGTCAAGTGAAGAATGCACTGTGTGAGAGACAAATGCAGATGAGACAAACAGGATAGTTTGAGAGGGTGGGGCAGGTGTCTGTCTTTCTGTGTGCAGAGGAACCTGGCAGACGTTTGAGTGAAATGCTTCAGTAACTTGACTATGCCTTTCTCTCAGTGTTGTCAGGTTTTGGGGCTTTCTCAACACCTGTATTTCATTGTTAGTGTGGCCATGTTGAAACAAACCACAAGGGAAAACAAAGGCAAATGCCATACTTAATCCCTTCACTTGAAGTGGCCAGGTTATATAGACAGGAAAGCTGGGAGGAACTATGGCCCTTCTTAACTCAGGGTGAGCTTTGTACTTTGGCTCCTCTGGGAGTAATGCCCTGGACTCGGCTTCCTAGAAGATCTTGAGGCCTGCTAGGAGCTTTATTGGGATGGTTATATTGGTTATGGAGAGGTGCTAATGTCTGTATGAGATACTGAACAGGGTTATGTCATCTGGAGAGAGTGATATCAGAACATACAGCACATGCTATCAGGACACATACCCAGCATCTCTGCTTTCCTGTCCCAGTTGTTATTCCAGCCTCCTCTGCCAAAGCTTTCCCCTGCATTCACAGCAGTGGGGAGTCAGCTGCACATCTGCACACAGAACTCCTTGATCAAAGCTACAGCAATGAACAGGGCCGCCAAGTTCCTGGCCAAGATGCAGATGGGGTGCAGTGTATGAGGGAATAACAGGATGCTACAGCAATGGACAGTGCCACCATGTTCCTGGCCAGGATACGGATGGGTTGCAGTGTATGAGGGAATAACAGGATGCTACAGCAATGGACAGGGCCACCATGTTCCTGGCCAGGATACAGATGGGTTGCAGTGTATGAGGGAATAACAGGATGCTACAGCAATGGACAGGGCCACCATTTTCCTGGCCAGGATACAGATGGGTTGCAGTGTATGAGGGAATAACAGGATGCTACAGCAATGGACAGGGCCACCATGTTCCTGGCCAGGATACAGATGGGTTGCAGTGTATGAGGGAATAACAGGATGCTACAGCAATGGACAGGGCCACCATGTTTCTGGCCTGGAGGCAGATGAGGTACAGATGGGGTGCAGTGTATGAGGGAATGACAGGATGCAGAACTTTCTTGAATTGAAAAATAAAGAGAGATTACAATATACACAAAACAACTAGAGAGAACCAAGGAGATGGGTGTCCTTCACTGATACGACTAGTGATTCCCCTGGAGAAGACACTCATGATTATGGGCATGATCAATATCAGCGTTCAAAAGGACAGAGGCCTTTTTTAGGCAGAGGTCTCCCTCAAGGACACACATGGGACACCCACAGCCCAGAATTGGCCCCATGGGCGGCAGACGAAAACAGAGATCTTGCAGGAGGGCACACAACACACAATACAAGAAGCATCAGAAACACAGAGAGCTGCACTTGAACTAGAAATACCAGTATTCAATCTCTCTGGTGTAGACCTTACACCAATTCAATTATGGGTTCTGTCTAAGGGCCTATCATGTGTTCCAATTAATAAAAGTGACTGGTACATGACAGAAATAGAGCAAAGGAAATTCTCTAAAAAATTAAGACTCCAATGCTTTTTTCAGGACCACGAGGAAAGAGAAACAGCAGAAGATACTGGACTTGCATCCCATCGTGATTTACACCTATGGAAAACCAAGTACCAAAGGAATTAATCCTCTTCGAGAAATGCGTCTCAGGAGATCTGAAAAGATTGCAGACCCAAAACAAGCAGGTTAGACATCATCTTTCTAAAATTGAAAGAGAAGCTCTACAAATATTGACCTCTGATCATAAGCTTACGAATAAACCTGCCAACAGGAGGTGGAATGGTAGTGTTCAATATTGTCCAGTACAAGGCATGGTCCTGAAACCCCTGGAGGATAGGGACAGCTATCATACCCTGAGGAGGGACCCCTCACCTGAGATCAAACAAGAGATCCTAGAAACCACACAACTTGGTGTAGATAGGGGATGGATATCAAAAGAAGAATTCTAATTCCTTAACTTTTCTTAACAAAGGACACCTATGTTCTATGCTTTCCCCAAAATACACAAGGATCTATCTAAACCATCAGTGAGGTCAATTGCATCGGGGTGTGGATCCATATTGGAACCCCTCTGTAAATGTGTTGATCTCTTTCTCAAGACTATAGGTAAGGGAATACAGACATATATTAAAGACACAATGGCCACAATTAAAATCTTTGAGGGATTAAAATATGACTCCATCTCAAGCCTTTTGGTCACCATGTATATAAGATCCTTACATCCTAACATTCCTCAAGACCAGGTGATTCAGACAAGAAGGGTGCATCTAATGCATTCAGCCACTGAGAAAAGGGTCCCATGTGAATGCATCTTAGATCTTATAAGTATAGGGTTAAAAATATTTTCTTTCAATATGCCAATCAATTTTACGGTCAAACAATAGGCACTGCTATGGGTGCGGCCTTTGCAGCAAGCCTGGCAATCCTGTTCATGTAATCTTTTGAAGAGGAATCTGTATTATCAGAAACCAACCCCTTTCGATCACTAATATCAAATTGGTTTTGTTATATTGATGACATTCTATTCTACTGGGCAGAATCTGAGGAATCCCTCCTTAACTTTCTAACATGGCTGAACAATTGTCATGCCACAATCAAGTTTAGTATTGAATATGACTACCAGACCATACACCTTTTGGATCTTGTGATCAAAGCAGAAGGAGGAGTCCTGAACTGTTCATTATATAAAAAGATGACATCTAGGAATACCACTCTATATTTTGCAAGTTTTCACCCTAGGGACCTCAAGGAGAACTTACCAAATGGGCAGTTCCTGCGCCTCAGACGAAATTGTACATCTGTGGAAGATTATTACAAACATGCAGGGAACTTAAGTTCTAACCTCTAGAAGAGAGGATACCCTAAGAAACTGGTCAAGAATCTGAGGATGAGGGCGGGGGTTCACATCGAGAGAGTCACTCCTGGAACCCAAGACACACAGAGGGGATGAGAGGAAACAACTATGTGTGACTGCATATAACACTAACTCCTTTGACAAGAAGAAGATGGTTAGGAAGTACTGACCCATAGTGAGCACTTGCTTACCCAATGCATCATTACCGCTTTTTGCCTTTAAGAGATCCCAGAACTTAAAGGACAAACTTGTTCATGCCAAACCAAATCAGGAAATGGCCACCAGATCCAACTGGGAGCTGTGCCCTATTAAGGGCCATTCCCCTGTGGCAACTGTTAGGCCTGCAGCCTCACAAGAAATATACAATACTATTGGATTGAGACTAGGACATGGGAATTAAAGTTCATGTCAAATTGTAAAACATCCAATGTTGTATATTTCATTGAAGGCCTGTGCCGGCAGCATTACGTAGGTCAGACAAGAGCTGTCCATATTCAGATAAACGAACATCGCTCAAAGATCTGTTTTAAGAGCTTAACTGCCCCCCTGGTCTCACACCTTTTGGAATACCAACATGCAGCTGATAATCTCCTTTGGTGGGTCCTGGATGTGGTAAAACAGATGCCCAAACCGCAGAGAATTCTTGTCTATACAGAAGCAAGATGGATCCACCACCTCAATAGCTTAGAAGGAGGGCTCAATGAGGAGGTATCGAACCCTTGGTGACAGTTTAGCCAGAACCATTGGTGTATAAGAATGGGAGTCTCTGATTTAGACACATATTAGGTCGGTTGGTCCTGTAGGTAGTTTGGTTTTCTTTCAATAATGCCTCAGGACTTCTGAAACTAGGTACACCTTCTGCCATCGAGATATGTGCTTTTACATATTTTCTATTTTAATAAATACACATATAGCAACTGGTGTTTGCTTTGAACTAATCACATATGGTCGGTTAGCTTACCTTCGCCAAAGGCACCAGTGATGTTTACCTTCATGTTCCAAGGGATGCTTTTTTTGATAGTATATTTAAGTCATATCTGTAGTTTCAGATATAATTGTTGATCAGTGACTCTAACATCAGATTGCTTTTTATGTGAATCCGATGTGGTTTGGGTCACTCCAATATGGCAGACTTGGTTTGGAACACAGTTGTCGGGTGAGCCACTCCTCACTTTCTGGAACTGATATTTTACAGTGCTCCCTGTGTCCACACTGCTCTTGGTTGCTTTTACGACCAGGCCACAGGCACACACGGGGGAACGGTAGGCATAGGACTCGGGAGGTAAGCAACCTTGTTGGAACCCCGCATTGCAGACGGGTTCTCCCTCAACCTTTCATTTTGTGTGACATTGAGAAGGGCAGCGTATAGCTAGTGAATGTGTCCCTTTCCTTTTGTTCTTTTCTTCCCTTTCTCTATTTCCCTCTTCCTCTTCCACCCCTCTCTCTCCCTCCTCTGCTCCCCTTTATAGTGTGGAGCCCGGAATTGGTTTTGAGAGATCTTTGTGAGTGCAGCTATAAGCCTGTTCTCTGTAACCCTGGTCGTATGCGGTTTTACCAGGTGGGTGGCACTAACCATCTAGCTCTTTGTGCTACTTTATCTCCGTCTCATGTAGTGAAACTGATACGACTCAGAATATAGTAGACAATAGACCAATGATACAGATAGGTAGCCAAAAGGAACACTGTATGACTGTTATGACTCAGAATACATAAGATAATAAGCAAAGGATACAGACTGGTAGCCAAAAGGATACACTCGTAGCTGCTCCAGAGGTAACAATTAATCTGAAGCAGAACGACGTCCTGTCAAGAATAAACCTTCCAACCAATGTCACTCTCTGACTAATAAAACCTGCAGCCAAACAGAGTCATTGGTGGGAAGGGCATGTATGGCAACAAGATTCACAAGGCTGTTGGCAAAAAGGAAAATATTAGGACCGGACTAAAGCCAACAGAACAACAAGGGCCCATCTAGTTACACTAACCTGTTGATCAGCACAGCCACAGGAAGGTACAAAAGTCAGGAGGTAATCCAAAGGAAACAACTACCAGGAAAGGGAGTTAGTAGAGGAATCTAACCCAGGCGGAAGAGGGCCACACTAGAGTCGGGTTGGTGCACACAGGATAGCGTCCAACAAGTTCAGTGCACTATTCTGTATGAAAACAGGAAAGATGGTGGAGTTCTTGCTCCATAAAGGTAAGCCCTTTTATAGTCTTATGGAAAAGGATTTGTGAGGATTTAGGAATTTAAACTCATAACAGCATAGCAAAAGAAACCAGGAGATGAAGTCTTGACTGTAGGGAATATGCTGTAGTAACAACTGGTGACAAGGAGTAAGGTCACCGGATAAGGATAATTGCCCAAACTGACTGGAGGCTTATGGGAATGAAGAGGCTTGCAGCGTAGTGAAATCTGGAAGGAAAGCTGCAGAGTAGCGATTCAGGATGATGCTGAAATGGAATTCAGCAAGCCGCTCCGATGGAATCTCCGAGCGGGAAGTTGCTGACAACGCCGCGAAGGAACGTGGGAAGCAACTTCTCAGAGTGGGACTGGAGCCAAGGATATAAGCAAGGAACTTGCCAGAGCTGGTAAGCGCAGAGTCTACTGGAACACAGACTCCAAGCTCCGGAACGCAGAGGTTTCGGAAACGATCAGAAGTGCCGCAGTGTTAAGTACGTGTCACGTGACAAGCACGTATTCACGTTGCCAATCACGGTCCTCCAGGAACGATATGTGTCACATGATCTATCGTAATAACGTGAATGCGTCCATAGAATCCCGAACACCGTCAGCAAGGGCATGTAAAATGTAATTAGAAATGACGCTTCCCAGACAACCTCCAACGTGTGTAGAATGGCCTGGCCGATCTGAAGGTCGAGTGTGCAGGTAAGAGGGAGCGTTTAAGAACCAGAGACGTGCTGGGTGAGCGCGAGGCGACAGGCATGACAGTAACTAAGAAACTTTACCAGAGCAGCAGCAACTCCTGTGAATCTACGCATTACTGGGAGCAAAGAGGCACTTCCCCAATTTTGGACAGACTTTGTTGTTATGTCTGTAGTCTCTCCTTTGGGAGGCGAACCTTTAATATTATTTTCTGTGAACAACTCTACCTCCCTTTAAGGTAGAGACTTATCGTTAACTTCCTGCTTTGCTATTTTCAGGAGTCGCTTTCTGGCTGAGAAAGAGGGTAATCTATTCAGGCCCTTTGTGTGAGCGTGGGGAGGTCCGATCCCTCTACTCTTTAAAGAATGGGGACCCCTCGCACTAGAGAGGGTAAGTCCACAAATATGACAATGGGGTTAGGCCATTTTTAACCTTCGCAATGGGGAATCCCAATGCAAGGCCAGCGTCCAAACAGTGTGATGTCCTAACTTAGCTAATGTTCTTTTAGTGAAGGGATTTTCAGTCACTTATTTGTACGTGTGCTGTGAATTTTTAATAATAATTTTAATACATGATCAGGGTGGTGGTTTGATTGTTCCACACCATGCAGTGTTCTGATTTTAACTTTGCTTGGTCCTCCGGGGTCCACTCCTTATAAAATCTTGGTCCTGAGGAAGACGGATGCTGTACTATCGAAATCGCCGAAAGGTTGAGCCAGCTGTTGAACATTTCCAATACCCAACAGCATAGCATCACAGCTTAGGTTTTCTTGTTGAGCTGTGTTAGACATAGACCCCTGATATTTTTTGCCAAATGTAATTTTTTGGTCAAAAGTTTTCTTTAAATAAATCGATGTTTACATGCACAGGGATATTTTATATGCAAACCTGTGAGGTTTTCTAGACATCAAAATCCCTTTTGTCTCAAAAACGTACAGGCACCTTAACCAGGTACCTGCCAATCAACTACAGACAGGTCCTCGACCATCAGCGGCACTAATCAATGCGGACTCGCTGTTCAGCCACCGTAGATTCATTACTACTTTGTGGCTTGTACAGGTAAGCCCTCCCTTTGGTGTATGATACGATGTGGCAATATTATGACACCATTGAACATGTTTAGACACTTTCTGATATAAGCTATTCATTCATAGATTGGACTCCAACATTTGAAAGCATGAAGTCCAGCCAAGAGGACGTCTAATACATTATAGATCTCCATCCAATTTTAATATTTGAACCATGCAGAGCAATCCACCACAGCACGGTAAGACAAATCAAACATAAATAGATTATAAATAAAAAATAAAGATATTCTCTTGCCTTCTTGACAATTTAAGAATACTGACATTATCCCTTGTCTCTCGTTTTGTAAGCAGCACATTCACTGAACAGGCTTTCTCTACAAGTCTCTTTCGTCCTGATGAAGGCCTGTGTAAGAGGCTCATTCAATAGCCTGCGAGGGCCAAAACACACCTGTGTAGACCACTTCACCCCTTGTGAGCCATTTGTCCACACTGTTTTACCATTGTCCCAGCCCCTTGTTTTGAAATTAAACTAATTGTTGTAACCCCTGTTCTTTTTAACAGGTGTTCAACCATTCAATGTTAATAAGTACCAACATTTTTTAGTCAAATTTCTCGAATATGTATTTTGTACAACACTGTGCATTTGGTTCATGTTCAGCCATTAATGAGATGTTCTGTGTATTCTGTGTGCTACTAGCCCAGTAGGTATTTTCCTTTTGAATATAAACATCTATTGAAAAAAGGTTTGTCTATGATGTTATGTCATTGATTCTCTTGGGATGCTCAATTAGGCAGGATTGACCGTTTTCATTTGTTTACTTACCGTAGAGCCCTCATGGGCAGAACAGGGTCCCAACCAGGAGCCCTTATATACTTTATAGACTGCAAAAGCAGACTCGAAAGGGTGCTGCAAGCGGCAACAGCAAACAGGATTAAAAAGCCAAAATGAGGATTTTCAGGAAAGATAAAAAATGGATAACAGGAGCACAAGCACAAACTCCCAGTGGAAGAAGTTAACTGACAACTGCTTCTGTTCAAAGTGAGTTTATAAAGGCTCTCGCAGTCAACAGGCCAACAGGGTAAAGCTGATAGCAGTCTTGGGCAGCTCTGTTCAATTAAGCCCAGTCCTTGCTTCAGTAGCCTGCAGCAGTGGTTTCTAAATAAGGGCTCTCCAGCTCTATGCAGCCTAGCCTGCAGTATCCTGAAACACGTGAATGCAATCAAGGCCTCTCCAGCTCTTAGTACCTTGCTGCAAACAAATGTATTTAGAATGCCTCCTCCAGCCCTCTGCCTTTTGGACAGCATCCATGTACCAGAATGCATCTGCTGGTTCAACCCAAAACCCGTAATGGAACATGAAATTAGATTGGTCCAAAACTGCAGCGGTAAAACAAGTAAATAAATGCAGAGGCAGTTTGCAGGTTTTAACTTTGCAAGTATACCACGAAAATAGAAATGTAGACTGTGGCTTTTTAGTGGATACTGTAATAAAGACTGGCACAGACAATGGAATTGCTGGTTTCAGGTTGTTCTTGGGATGCAGCGGATCTGAATGTGACTCCGAAGGCAAAGAAAATGTTTTACTTTCAGACGTCTGGGGCAAAATTAAACTATCTTGGTAGCTTTCAGGAAGGGCAAGTTTACTCTTTGCCACTGAGAGCTGGTTTTCTGATGGCATTATTTCAGCTGACATGGGGATTCTGATAGGCAGAATTTGGCATTGAGCTGTGGATACCACACTGATGCAGTTGGCGACAGGCTCAGAGTGTTCATGTACTTTGGTAGGAGATACTGCTGAGTGCAAGGCTAGCGAAGGCTCAACCAAAGTCTTTTCACAGGGAGTGCAGGTACATTGTACCACTTGTTCAAATGTTCAAACAGCATAACACTAATAATGGTACTGATCATAATGTCTTGAAACACTAAATCCATTACTGAATCACCCTTTTCACTGAAGGTATGATCCTGAAGTCAATTCATTAGCGCTCATCCACTGATCCATCCACCTGCTGTTTCCTGGAATATAGGCAGTACCAATTTGCCATTATATAAGTATCTGGGTAGCAGTACAAAACTAGCTATCTTATTGCAATGTAATTCTCATTTATACCATGCCACCTTGCACTTCTCTGAGTGGGAATTTCTCTGCAGATTCTCTGTCCCTAAAGACCTTAATGAGTGCAACGATAGTGTTTTCTTCTTGCTGGAAATCCTCATTATGGATAGTATTTAAATAATTTCCCCAGTATTCTTTCCATTGCACCCAAGATTTGGCAGACTGCCCGGTGCTGGCAGGGGGGTGGGGGGGAATGGACAGCCCCCACACTTCTACAAACCAACAGTGATCCCAATCATAAAGATAAAACAGGCACAACTAAAAGATACCACTCCTTCGCCTTTTGTGGTGACGTGGGTCGAGGGAAGGCTGTACTCTCAGAAGGGGTGTGAATATGGTCCAGTTGCAATCCAAAAACAGTACAAAATCAAAGGGTTGGCCAAGCAAGCTTCTATAAAAAAAAAGGTATGTACTTTAATTAAGCACACCACTGTACACATAACTATAAAACACAATAGCAAACCCACTCCTACAAGAGAGAAGACAGAAAATGTAAAGATGCAGCCCCCTGGGTAATGAGTTAGGAGTAAAAAAGTAATAAGCAACTACAATACATTTCAAAGGGTAACTCTTTCAGTGGAAAAAGGTGCAATAGGGGTTTACCAGTTTCTAGGACACCAAACGGTGGGCCAGTGGGGCAGGGGCAGTTCGGAGTAACTTAATCCAATGTTCAGCTGTCGACGGCATCGAGCCAGACTTTGAGCAGTTGTGTTGGAGTGTCAAATTACGTTGGCCCAGTGGGTGAGTCGGCATTGAGTCAGGTCGAGCGGCTGTCTGGATCTGATGCAGCGTTTGCAGTCCGGTTTGAAACGTCGCCAGGAACAGTTAAAAATCGAGCGTGCTTCAAGATGATGGGTACGCATGGCAAGATGATCCAGTGGTTTGAGTCGGGCTGTGGAATATAGACTGGGTGGTTCGATGCTGTGTCTGATTCATCAATTTGAAGCCAAGAGCTCAGTGCATTGGTGCTCAAACCAGGCAGGTGACAAGAAAGGTTACAACACAAAGCCAAATGGCTGATGCTAGCTCACTTGTTCGACGTTAAGCGAGTGCCAAAGGCGGCACTTGCGGTTCCCGTTCATTTGGTGGTGCTGAATAGGGCTTTGGGGTTTCTTGAGGCAGTACAATAATGAAAATAGGGGATCCTGGCTTACCTGGTTTTGGTGTATAGTGGCAGGACCTGTTCCTCATTAATGTACCATGGACGTGGCTAGAGAGCAGTGCTTGCCTCTGCTTTGGAGTCCTCCATCACCTCAAGGGCTGAGAGCTTTGAAAAGGCCAACTCTCCCAAAAGAGGTGCAAATGCATTCTTCCTTAAGTCTTGACGTTCAAAGGAGAATAAAAGAAGCAGTAGGAGACCCCCCTCTTCTATAAGAAAATGTTCACAGGTGATTGGGCGAAAGCAAGCCAGATTTAAGGGGTCTAATCCCAGCTCTTGTGACAAGTGGGCTTTGCCTGCTTGCATTACTCACAGAGTGCTTTGTGCTAAAGGAATTGGAAGGTACAGGAAGGAAAGAGAGGTATAGAGAGAAGCAATGTGGTGGAATCTTCTAACAACTATGCTGAGCTCGCTCTGTCTACACCATAGGTCATCAAACTGAGGGCAGCCCCCCACGGGGGCGTGGTATGAGGCCCAGGGGACCCCTGACTGAAATCACATAGCACAAATTCTGAAAGAAAAGCTGGCGTGGGATAGGACATGCTCATTTGTGCACATCCCATCCCAACATATCCCCCGACACACATTTTCTGTGTGACAGGGCCCGGTTTAGGGCCAGTGGGTGAGTCTGGCCCAGGAAATAAACACCCTGGAAGAACGCTCTGTATCTCTTTTCAGAGAGTTCTCTTCCAGGGTGTTTGAATCCACTTGGAGGAACGTGACGGGACACGCTAATGTGCGAGGTAAGGAGGGGGCCCTGGGGTTGTTTGTGGATCGTTTGTGGGGAGCCATGGGATTGTTTTTGGAGCAGGTGGAGAGTCCAGGGATTGTTTCTGGAGTGGGTGGCAGTCTATGGGGTTGTTTTTGGAGCAGGTGGGGGACCTGCAGGTTCTTTGTGGAGCAGGTGGCGGAAGCACTGGGATTGCTTTTGGAGCAAGTGGGGAGCTCTGGGATTGTTTTTGGGGTGGTTGAGGGACCCGGGGGTTGTTTTTGGAGTGGGTCAGGGAGCCATGGGATTGGTTTTGGAGTAGGGGGCCTGAGGTTGTTTTTGGAGAGGGTGGAGGGCTCCCTTGGTTTGTTTTTAGAGCGGTTGGGGGGATCCCTGGGATTGTTTTTGGAGCAGGTGGGGGATCCCTTGTGTTGTTTTTGGCATGGGTGGGGGATCCCTGGGGATGTTTTTATAGTAGGCGGAGGGATCCTGGGGTTGTTTATGGAGTGGGCGGAGAGCCCTGGTGTTGTTTTTGGAGTGGGTTGGGGGAGCCCTGGCATTGTTTTTGGAGGTGGTGAATGAGTCCTTGGACTGTTTCGACTGGATACAGAGTCCTGCAGTTGTATTTGGAGTGGGTGCGTTGACACTGGGACTTTGCAGGGAGTGGGGAGGGGGAGAACATGGACTATGCAGAAAGTGATGTAGGAGGGGCAGAGGGAGCCCTGGGACTGAGCTGAAAGTGGGACACGCAGGGACTAGGCTGGGAGCAGAGTGGGGGAGCCCAGGGACTGTGGTGGGAGCAGGGTGGGGAGAGCCCTGAGACAATGGTGGGAGCAGAGTTGGCAACCCTGTGGGTGTTTCTGGAGCAGACTGGGGGAGCACTGGGATTGTTTTTGGAGCAAGTGGGGGGATCCCTGGGGATGTTTTTAGAGCGGGTGAGTGGATCCCTGGGGTTGTTTTTGGAGGTGGTGGGGGAGTGCTGGGACTGTTACTGGAGCAGATGTGGGGTTCTGGGGTTGTTTTGGAGCGGGTGCATTGGCACTGGCACTATGCAGGAGTGGGGTGGGGGAGCCCATGGACTATGCAGGGAGCGAGGTAGGAGGCGCGGGGCATAGGGGGAGTCCTGGGTCTGTGCTGGGAGCGGAGGGCATGGGGGGAGTCCTGGGTCTGTGCGGGGAGCGGCGCACCCAGGGACTGTGCTGAGAGTGGGATGGACAGATTTGAGGGACTGGGTTGTGAACAGAGTGGGGGGAATCCAGGGTCTGTGGTGGGGAGAGCCCACAGACTGTGGTGGGAGAAGGGTGGGAAGATCCCAGTAATTGTGGTGGGAGCAGGGTGGAGAGAGCCAAAGGACTGTGTTCGGTGGGATGAGCCTATTGATTTGGTGAGGTGTAGGATGTAGGAAACCAGAGACTTTGATAGGAGCAGGTGTGTGAGCCCAGCAACTGTACTTTGTGTGGGTTGCGGGTCGCAGGTTGTGGTGACAGCACTCAATTATAGTTCAGAGCCATTTGGACTTACTGGCCAAGGGAGGGAGGGGCAGCAGCCCACATTTCTGTCAGGGTGGCCCAGGTCAAAAAAGTTTGAAGACCACTGGTCTACATTAAACATGCCCCTCTGATTCCTGTTTCCAGGACATATCTTGCTGAGGGGGTCTCTTGCTGCAGAGTGGTGTTACCTGGCCTCACGAAGGATCAAAAGAGAAGCAGCTCCTAGTGGTTCCTGTCCTGTGGGGTGCAGCAAGACAGCCAGTCTAGGGAGAATACACATAGGCTGTTCATGAGTGGGCTGGGCGCACTGGGTCAACATTAATATGATATCAATTTGATCTGGCTTTAGTAAGTGAGAGATTCTAGCCACCATACCTTAAACTCAGGTATGGCTTATATTTAAAGTTTGCAACTGGCACCAGTAAGTTAGTTTCATAGTTATGTTGTTTGGGAACAGAGGTGTATATCTTAAATTCAGTGACTGGGCTGCAGTGACTTAACTTTCAGTGCAGATGTCAAGAGGACACCTGTGACCTCTGAACCTGATATGTCCCACTGGGGACATGGCACTGCAGATCCGGAGACTGATTCTGTAGGACACAGGTTTACACTCCGCTTTTGGCATGGAGTTTGCTGAAATGTGGGGTCTGGTTAGCAGGCCATGCTTTCTGAGACAAATATACCTAGATAATTTTATTATTAATAAAAATAAAAAACAGATTCCTACACCCTTGCCAGATGGCAACTCCTCAGACTCAATTACTGCCCGCCCCAGCAAGGGGCCACTTGATTATTTGCGGACAATGACGCCAATCCTTCCATCTCGAATAAACTATTGGAGATCCCAGGGTATTTGGTAAAGCAGCAGGAAGGTTATCCCTGGTAAAGACAAGCTCCAGTGTAATCAGAAACAACCTGGGCTGCGAGTACAGGTAGAGTAAAAAAAAACGTAACCCAAAGAATTGCAGTTCCTTTCAAAATTAAACCATCAATAAATAAAATACTGATCACCCATCAGTTTTGCCCGAAGGTATGGTTACAAATATACAAGAAAGAATTAAATACATCAATACATTTAAAAGACATTAAAATAAAAAACGAAATAAAGTGCAATATGCCAAATGTGTCACAGTTCTGAATACTACCAAGTGTGTAAAACACCCAAAATGCGTAAATATTGCAGCTAATCTGTAGATCTCATGAGAGATCTATTTTCTTTTTAGTTGCCCAACATGTTGTATTCCTCTATGTTCAGACTAAATCTGTTGAACTTCGCCAGGGGCTTTATAACCTTCTAAAAACGTATGTACCTCTTTATGTACTAGGGTGATTTACAGACACACTGCCCCATGGACATCATTTAGGGGTTGCCAGGGGTCGCAACTGCGATCCCTGAGGTATCCCTTGCTACCCCTGTGGTCCCTCTGGCTACTCCTTTTGGTCTTTTTTTTATTCTTTATTTTTTTTTTTAATTGAGGCTCATGGGCTGTGGCCAGCAGCATGTGGCTCTTTGTTTCTGGAGTGGCTGGTTATAGCTGGTAAGATAGCTCAGTGGATTGAGCGCTGGCTGCTGCAATGTGTACATGATCTGCAGGTTTGACTCCCAGCAAGGTTTTATCCTGCTGAGGCTGATAAATGAGTACCAACACAGGTTGGGTGATATTATATGTGTATGTGTTCTATATGAAGGCTTAAGCGTAAGTGCTATATAATTACACATCATTATTGTTTGGCCACGGACGTCTGCTTACATTCACAATAATTTGGTAATATGGTCCGCAAACACACTGATATTATCGATACATATCGTGATCCACTCTTGTATGAAATGTACATCACTTTACAGTGATAGTGTAACCATATTTTTCATACTGTACTTAGAAACAATGCTATGTGATGCCACTTCCTGTTTTGTCGAGGGGTGAAAGGTCATGTTCCATTGCTTCCCGTGATGTCACTTCTGGGTGTGGTCAAATTACATCACTTCCTGTGATGTCATCAGAGGTCAAGGGTTGTGTGGTGTCACTTCCTCTGCCCCTGGCATTTTCATGAAATTACGTCCTTGCACTGCCCCGTTCTTCAGGCAGGTCTTTAATGTTCTATGCTGCTGAGGGCCTTACAATCTTTTTTCCCCGCCCTAAGAGTGGGGTTTGGAGGGGGTTGTTAAACTATTTTACCTATATAGAATAACAATATTATTTCTATCATATCCCTTTATATTTCTTTTTTTAGAAAAAGTCAGCCTAATTCTATGTATAGCTTGAATTACTAGGCCCTTATTAATCGGCCATGCAATGCGGCGTGGCGTCCAGCCTCTTGCTTATCACCGCCCCTAACTCTTTGTGAATAAACCATGCAAAAGCAACAATTAGCTACTGTGATGCCCTTCACCGTTTCACTGTTTTTAGTGGGGACTGTGTTTATGACTGTTAGCATACTTACAGTCTTCTCAAGCTCCTCGTGTGGGTTACATGAGGGATTCCAAGCTGCACCAGCAACCATAGATAGATAAAGATCGAATTGTTGTCCGTCTAACTTTTTGGTTCACCATTAATCTGATCAAATGCAATAGTGGAGGTCACATGACTATACAAGTAAGCCTCTATAGCATTACCCAGGCGTTTTACAAACACTTACTTGTATCATAGTTTCTTTAGTCCATGGGGTACTAGGGGCCTCTGAAACACTTAAACGTTTCTTGCCCTGCTTACTTTCTGTAGTGAATAAAAATGGCCCTTGGTGAGGCTAATGCAGTGTATGTCCATTCCGGGCTGTGCATATGCAGAACTAACATATCCCAACAAATCTATCAGTAGATTCCCATATTTATGATTTACAAACTTACTTAGGGGATTAGTAGATCTTCATAGATGTATGAGTTTGAGTGTTTCTTTACTGGTCATCTGTGCCTCAGTGAGTTGCAAATCTCGCAAGCAATGCAAATTACTCTTTGTAAACTGTAGCCCCATTATTTTGCACAGCTAATGATCGTGCGTATTACCCAGGTATAAATCATCTTATGTTTACACCTACCGGCTGTCTCTGGTGCTCTGTCATCAATAATCTCCCGAGCCGCGTCGCTGTATCATGTTCGCGGCCGCGCAAAAACTCTGCATAGTTTAATCTGGTAATCTGGGCAATCTCATTTTAGGTGTTTTACGCACTTGGTATTATTCAGCACGGTGACCCTTTTGGCATATTGCACTTTTTTTTGGTGTTTGATCAGTATTTTATTTATTGATTATTACATTTTCAAAGGAATTGTAATTCTTTGGGTTATGTTGTTTTTTGACTCTCCACGTAGCAGTCCAGGTTGGTTCCGATTACACAGGGGTAATCCTTCCCACTGTAGCAGATGGAGTCAGCTGTGCACAAGTAACGAGTGTCAAGTAATTGAAACAATGTGGCACTCTACCAGGTTCACCCAAGGGCATCTCGCGCAGATGGCATCAGCTGACATGGATGGCAGGGTCCGATGAGATCCAGCTTCTTCGCACTGAATGTTTTCAGACTCTTGGGGACTCAAACGGTTGCAGAACTAGTTTATTGGTCTCCATATATAGGCCCTGCATGCATCCTCCACTGCCTCCAGGGCAATCCTCACCACATTGGCATCCTCTGTGACAACACAGGTGGGGGGGGGGGCACCAGGAAGATACCCAGACACTATACAAGTCACTGGCAGCACCTAGTGTCTTTGTGAATCAGGCCCAGTGTGAAAAGGGCTCCATGTCCTGGCATCCTATGGGTCATTACGTACTAATAATTCAAGCACAAAGACATAATTTACTTCAAGACGGCCAGATAACTTTCTTTAAAAGCTTCTCATAATAGCCCATTTTATCAGTCTACTGTAACATTACCTTCTGCAAAAGTTTTTCTTTTTTTTAATGAGACATTATTATATTTAATGAGACATTCTTGAGGGATAAACGGATAGTGCATTTGGCCCATTCGTGAGATATTGGGGATGTTATCTCTCTTTTAATGATGTCAAGCTAAAGTTAATGCACTAATGAACGTTATGCTGGTTATCTAGAAGATATGAAAATGCACTGATAATGTATGATTATAAAAGGAGGCCTTATGTTTGGACCCCAATCAATCATCAGTCATAATCATTCACAGGGCACGTGCTCAATGGGTGCGTTCGAACATGTTGGTCAATTTTCAGACTTAAGGCACATGCTGGGAAATAGTGTTTAATCACACTGTACACCTGTGTTGTCATATTTGTGTACATTGTTTCATTAGTTCGGGCAGTTCGATTGATGTTAATGTCGGCATGCCTTATATAGCTATAGCAAGTAGGTATCTCTTTATGCACTAGAAATACTTCGACCGAAGAGGAGGAGAGGGGGGTGGTGGGGACCAGAGGAGTAACTTTGCTGAAAATGTTGGGGGGAACATCATGACAACTGAAAGAAAGGGGCGGGGTGGCGAGGGTGGACGTTGGAACTGAGGAATAAGACTAAACTACTACTCCGACCTTACCACCTCCCTCCCGCGCACTGGAATGCTCCTCCTCGCCCTGTCTATCAGGCAACACCTTGCCTTGCCCTGCGCATGACTCACCACCAGCTCACTCAGCTCTGCCACCTCACAGTTCCCGTGCCATGCAATTCCCCTGCTCACCCAAGCCCTGCCCACTAACTCACTAGACCATGGGTAGTCCTCCTCTGTTATCTCTAGACCCGCCTTATTATGCCCCACCCCTTCAGAATGACACCTGGGCGTCGCCAGACCCTCACCCACTAGTTTTCTCTGGGCATTCCTGTTCTGCTTATCACTGAACTTCTTGTATCCCCCTACATGCCCCATAGAATGTCCCTAATCTTCAAGTACCTGTTTGTCACATCTCAGATTCTCCTATGTATGTGCCCACTCCCCATCGCATCTCAACCCCCATCATTCCAAATTTCAACTTACACTTCACCCAGCACCTCGCCCTCGCAGTACCCCACACTTCCCTAGCCATGACTAGCTTCCTCCCCCCGAAGCTCCTCTTCCATCACCTCACCCATCTATCTACCCCCGGTCTCCCCTCCCACGTGGCATCTCACATCCACTTGGACAAGTCTCCCATCACCTCATATTCACCCCTTCCACATGGCACCTCACCCGCCCCCACTTGTCATCTTCTCACTGTGCTGCTGCCTGTCTCCCATCACCTCACCTACGCCTGGTAGCCCCTCCCACGTGGCACCTCACATCCCTTGTCTGATTCTAACTACACTGCTGTCGCTACCCCTGGTGTCCCCTCCGACGCCACCCCTCTGGACAAGTGTCTGCTTCTCATTGCGCTGTCTCCCATTACCTCACCTTCCCATGGTCTCCCCTCCAACGTGGCACCTCACATCGCCCTGGACAAGTCTACCTCATATTCACCTGTTCCACCCCTTCCACACAGCAACTCACCCGCCCCCACTTTTCGCCTTCTCACTGTGTTGCTGCCTGTCTCCCATTACCTCACCTACGCCTGGTAGCCCCTCCCACATGGCACCTCACATCCCTTGTCCGCTTCTAACTATGCAGCTGGAGGCCAGCCTGAAAAAACAGTTCCTGGGAGTAGGAACATACTCAAAGGTAAGTACTGGGACGAGGAAGAGTAGAACTAGAAGTAATGAATATAACCGTTAAGTAATCCGGGCAATGGTTTATGGTTTGGAAATCTCCCATGCAAAGATCGCCAGGTAGTGTGTTGCCCCAATACTGGCTGGATGTGTCATAAACATGTTGCTGCTATTCTGTTGTGAAGTAAATGGTTGTGCATTTATAATTTAGAAAGCTATTTAAAAAAAAATAGAGAAATGTATTACTATAATAAAAGGTGCTTGCCTTTTTGTAAAATTAATAATCACGTTTACAATGCTACTTTCCTCTTTAAGGAAGCAGACGTCACCATCTCGTTTTGTTTAATTTGCGACATCTTTTCAGGGGTGACAGTAACCAAAACAAGCAACGGCAACACCAGCAGTTTTTGCTTTTGTGTAGGCATGGCGCAGGCCTTTTTTCAGGCACTGCTATAGTGTTACAACCTCGCCACTGCTGGTAAATGGTATGACGATGACCTGATCATACGATGTCAGTGACTGGAAAATGCCTTTCTAATACCTAAACGCACCAACACGGATGCCTTTGCTGGTGCTTGCTGGTCACAGGGCGGAAGTGCAAGGAACAGGTGCAAGGACACACATATAGCCTATGAATCAAGTGGCTGCAGGCACATTTGGTTAAGATGTTTTTACTTCATTGAGCTCATTTACAGCTGACACTAAACCATTAACGCCCAGAAAACTGTTAAAAAACAACACTTGTGGGCCCTATACTGCACAAAGGGTGATATAAATGGGTGATTGATATAGCTCGAAAAGATGCCAGGTGGGAGTGTTTTGGGCATGGAGGGCATGTGGTGGGTTGGACTTGCCATAGTAGTTACTATGGCCCTGGCAGGCAATGGGTTGGTAAAAAGCCAAACATCCACAAACTGTGTCAATCCTGACATCCCATATCCCCTATCTTTACTCCAATGCCATTGTAAAGGAGGTCCCAAATGCAGCCCGCACTCCAACCGTCCATTTTGAAGTACCAGGAACGTTCACACCGAGATATGTGACGTATGATCAGCAAATAAACCAGCAGAGAGCCGCAGTGGGGCTCTGTCCAGTATCTATCAGAAGAACGATGCCTATCGAAATACCAGTACAGAGGAAACCATGGACAGTAAGGTACCCATTGAGAAAGCCATATCAAAAAATGAGACGAAGCGAAGATCGTCTAAATACAGTCCCTGAAGAAACTAAAAAGGTCCTAATGGATGACGAATGGTGACATCACGAGAACCCGGACTAACTCACTTGTAGAAGAAATGACCACCAGAGAATGACATAAAGAGACGAAATGCCATGAATAAGGATATTGTGAACTTAGAGTGTGAAGACGATGTCAAATGAAAGAAGCGTAAGCTGTAAGCATGGCAAAGATATTTGACCAGTATACACATGTGCATATGCTTGGAACCGCAGGAAAGCTCAGAGAATCGTGTGGCTTGCTATGCTTAGTAGAGGGATAGTGCGGCAAGTGCCATATACGTATCTACCTCAAATAAAGCACTTTATAAAAAGTATACTTCCACTTTGCACAAAAAGCAGAATCAACAAAAATTAGTAAGGCCATTCGAGAAAGGTTTCACATTCAACAACATCAGGAGCTGAGCGGCAGAAACGAAACTCAGCAGAGGCAACTCGTGCCTAGGGAACCAAGGTCGTATCCATCAAAATGAACAAGCAGTAGCTACAATTAACTGAAGCAAGGACCACATTATACTGCTTTCAAGGGGCAAGATAAGAAGCGAAGGCAGGTGGTGGGTGAACATAAAATCAAATACACTAATTGTTGCGGAAAAGGCAAATCCACAGTGTCTGAATCACGTGACCAGACGAACGAGCAGAGCAAGACCCCCACACCTACGCATGGCAGTGAGCCAGGAGAAGATATCTAGGCAGAAGATGCAGTCTCAAGGCCAACCACAACAAAATAATTGACACATAGCCACTAAAGTGATGATTGATTGAAGGAAGGCTGGGTGAGTTGAGGGGCACCCTGCACCTGGCTAACCATTCAACCATTCTGCATGCTGCTAAGCAAAGTGAAAAAGTATGCATGGAGTTGGTGCCTACCCAATCACAGTGGACCAAGTAATCTAGGGTCCTATTGTTAGTAGAACCAATGGGACTTCATACTTTTAGTGACGTCTGCAGTAGTCATTTTGAAGGAAGGGCTTAGATGTCCACCTGACAGTGTTTTCCCAATCCCCTCACTCCATTACCGTATACATATATAGTACCAATAGTAAAGTTACCTTTTCCTAACCAATAGAATTGCATTGCAACTTTTGAGTGTTACATGTCAATGATGACAAGTTTTCAGTATAAATGTTAGGATTTTTATGAAGTTCATTGGAGTTGAAGCAAGAAGGAAGATCGCACCATTGCTGTTATTCATAACTCCCTGTTTTTTGTACTTGTCATTAAACGGACTCCCTTTGCCAAACCGTTGAGGTGTCCTTATTGATTGGTGTTGAAGTAATAAATCTGCACCCCCATACATCTCATGGGTGCTGCTATCTTGTGTTAAAGTGCTTCTGAGCAAACCCCAACTCTATGGGCCGGTTGGGGGTCTCGGAGCACACTTGGTAGAAAAGATTGATGGTTATCTATTATCGATTAGAATAAGACACCCATTAATCGTTGACATAAAGTAACTCTAGGTCCTCGGCAATATCACAAGTCCTTTGTCATTTGGCTGAGTAGACCGAGAAGCTCCCCGTAGACAGTGGTAGAATAAAAAAAAAAAAGATCTGCAGAACGAGGTCTGAAGGGACACGTGATACCCACATAACTCCTTCCCATTCCTACAGGCAGCTGAGCGAGAGAAAAGCCGGAGAAGGCGGTGACAAAGGCGGTGATCCCAAGGATCCAGAGAGGAAACATGCGAACGGTGAGTGAAAAAGACTAATGCTTTGGCAAAAGTGATTGCCTTAGAACAAGTGAGGGAAAAGGTAACGGAGGGAGGCTGGAAAAGACAAAATATAGTTAGAAGTAGAGAAGAATGTATATATATATATGGGGAAGGGAATGATGACTCGAGAATAATTAAGTAGACAAAGGGAAGATACCAGAGAGGACACCCGAAAAGAGAGAGGGTACAGGGGAGGACACCCGAGAAGAGAGAGGATCCACCTTAATCCTACGCTTTTTATACAAGCGGCTAGAAGAAACTTGTATCCAGAGTCCCAAATAAAGGGGAACGAATAGGCCACCACAGCAATAAAAGACGCCATGAAAGGGATACGTTTAAACTCTATGTCGGGGTAATTTTAGAGGCAGAGATACATGTGACCAGCTGGAGTTTGTCTAGTCTGTTAACGTCTGTCTTATGTGTTGATTGTTGTGACATCATAGGACAGAAAGTTTTCCTTCAAGGAACTAGATTAAAAACTGTGCGATTAGATATTTGGCAGGTTGTAGAAGGTGACCTGATGTTTATTGAGTAAAATAGAAGAGATACAATTTTGTGGAAAAATTGGGACTGGAGCTTGCAGTGATTGGTGCTCGCTCATATTGTTGAAATTGTCTAAGTCACGTGAAGCTTAGACAAGTGTTATATAAGGGGAAAGGAAATAGATTTGAGCATGGAGGATATAACTCCATTAGCACACCTGTGCAAACAGTTGCCGAAACATGCACCAAAGGACCGCCCACAAAATGTTTATGCCTTGCTCACAGGGCGGGTCATTATCTAAAGCAGTTTTGCAACATATGATGATATACTTGCACGCCACATACATGGGGAAAAAAGTTAGACAAACGCCTAGCTAGTCTAGAATTGTGGCAAATGTATCAACAAGACAAGAAAGAGGAACCGCCATCAGACTGGATACTTAATGTATGCACAGAGGGGGCTGAGAGGCCCACAGAGCCACCTGCCCCGTCTGAAACAGAAATTGAAAACAATAAGGAAGAAGGGTTATACCAGCTCAGGGAACATAAAGTAGCTACGGGGTATAGCAACCCAGTGTATGAGTCACCTACGCAAAGTAGTGATGAAAATCAAGATAAAGATAGAGATAATATCACCTCCAAAGTCCCAAGGGACAAGGAGAGACACAATGACGAGAGAAGAGAGCAGGCACAGGCAAGTACATCTCTTGACAAGGAGAGAGAAGGAAAAAGATGGAAAGGAAGCAAGGATAGAACTGATGAGATAGCACTCGCACAGGATGAATGCATAGGAGGGCAGATTTTATTGAAACTCAATGGCACAGGCATTTATGACACAAAACGAAAGGAGAGCTTAGACGATGTACAGAGGAAGGAGAAGGAAAAAGAAAAAAGGATTAAGAGACGCGAGAATAAGGAAAAGAGATAGACAGAGACGAGAACAGTTATATCGTGAAGAACAAGAAAGGCATCTCGATTGTAAACAGAGAGCAGCCAATGATCAAGACAGACAGGAGCAGCAAAGGTTAAAGGAAGAGCAAAGAATACAAGAGAAAAGAATAAAGAGATGAAGGGATGAGGAAATCTGAAGGGCGAATGAACGTAGAGATGCAAAGAAAGAGGAAGAAGATAGGGCCAGAGAAGAAGCAAGGAAGTGCAGAGAATTCGTTGACGATGTAGAACGTAAGCGAAGACAGAGAACACGCAATCTTGAATATCTGGAAAGATGGGTTAAAAAAACCTCAGCCAGTAGTAGATTGGGAAGATATAGAGGAATTGTTTCCTGAGTACAATTCAGTACCAGGTACGTCTAGAGCGAATATTGAGTATGACTTCGACACCAGAAGCATCGGAGAAACGATCGATAGAATATATGACGAAATGGGGCTAGAGCAAGTACCCCAAGGGGAGGGGGAAGACGAGTGCCTGAAGTGCACTTGGATTTATGACCCTGAGGATATCTCCCGAAGTAGTGGGAATAGAGAACTGTCCCTAGATAGACTGGAAATAAGCAAGGACAAAGAGGACACAAGAAGTTGCACGAGTTGGGGGCAGACAATGTCTGACACCGAAAGGGAGGAGCATGAGGAAAAGGAGGAAGAGAGGAGATGCGGAAGACGATTCCCAAGGGGAAAAGTGATAAAATGGTCAGACATTAATGAATCTGCACTGAGGGCATCAGAGTTAGCCACACCATCAGAGCGACACAGAGAAGTATCTCACAGTCAGAGGGGGGTGTTTTCACCACCCTATGTGAGCCGGCTTAGGACATTGCCAGGCAGGCAGAGATGCAGAAATATTACCCCTGCGATAGACAGGAGAACAATGAGAGAAGAGAGAGAGGGCTATGCATCCCAATTTCCGTTGCTCGAGAAAGGAGGGGTGAGACCACAGTATATTCCATGGCCACACATGGATCGAGAAAACAAGCTTCCAATGTTGACATCGGGAGCTGGAAAATGGATACACAGGCCAGAAAAAATTACGGGAGGGAACACGTTAGCTATAGGGGATATCAAGGGTCTCTTAAACGCAATACTTGATGAGAGAGCAGACGATGTGTGGACAAGGGCAGGCTACCGTGGTGTGACCACAGTTAATACCATGCATGACCGAGCTCCATTTATTATTTGCAGAGCCTTGGTTTGGAAAGCACTACGAGTGCTATACCCAGATACTTTCAACATGGGAGCTATCATGACACATAAAATGAAGGAGTCGGAAGATCCGTTACATTGTATACAGAATTTTCAAGACGCGTGGGTACTCGAGACTCGTGAATCTTGGGGGAAATCTATACCCGTGTTCTACCATATATTGTGCAAAGGGCTGCTAGAGCCGGTACAGAAACAGCTCAAGAAATTGGTAGGAATCGACACCAAGCCATGGTCAGAAATACAGTTGACCATCGCACACTATTGCAGGCTGCTGCAAGAAAAGAATCGCAAAAAAGAAGCTGCACGAAAGGGTGAAGAGGCAAAATAAGTGCAGAAGAAAGTATCAAAATATGCTCTTGAAGGAGCAGTGATAACTAGCACAGACAGCTCAAATATGCAACAAGCCAATAATCCACAGCAGAATAATCAGGGCAGTATGGGGTTTTACCCCAAGGGAAGAGGAGTTAGAGGAAGAGGATGGCAAAGTAATCAGGGAGGTTTCCAGAATAATCAAGGAGGTTTTCAAAATATGCAAAATGGCAATCAAGATATGTCAAATGGGCAAGTGATCCGATCACTGCCAGTATGTTGGTTGTGTGGCGGCATAACAAGGCATTTAGCGCGCACATGCAGAAATCAAGGCATGATGCAAAACGGCTAAGGAATAGAGCAGGCATGGTGAATCCACCTGTGTTTGTACAGCAGGGATTTGCACAGAATCACACGGTGCAACAGCAAACGCCAGGAGCACAGCAAAACCCACAACCTCACAATGTAGTGAGTTTTCCACAAGGACAGTCCTAACAGTCACCGATGCAACTGTCACAGACCTGCGTACAGGACAGGCTGCAAACATTGGAATGAGGGGTAAGGCTGGCAATGGGGGAAATCCATCAGCACGAGGTGGGCCAAACCTATATATGGACTAGGACAGCACACTGGGAACCCTGATGTGTTCTATCCTATCAGTGACACCAGACCCTCACCGGGAACCAAGGATGGATGTCATAATAGGGGATAAAGAATATTCCTTCCTCGTTGACACGGGTGCAACACGTTCGTTTATACGTGAAGGCAGGTTTTCCTTGTCCGGCGATGCCATAAATACTCAGCGTTTCACTGGAGCTTCAAGTCGTGTTCCCTTTGCAAATGCACTTCCAGTCTCTATAGTAGAATGTGAAATTAATGTGCCTCTATTATATTCACGACAAACCCCAGTAAACATTTTGGGTCGAGATCTAATGATGAAGTTAAATATGACAATCTCGTTCACGGAGGAGGGCATAGTATGTTCAACTCCAGGAATGCACTATTCAAACGTATGCAAAATGATTGGAGCCCATGAGGGCTGTACCATTAGAGCCTGAAATATTTGCGTATGGAATATGTGTGCTAATGGCAGGGCTGCCAGGTCTTACAGACAAAATCATGAGTACTCCAGATGAATTTCTATTCAGGCCAAAAATACCTATGGACGAGGAAAAGGGACAAGTATTTCCCTTGGTGATACACACAGCTGCAGGAAAATGGCTCTCTTTGATGGTTATGATGATGAAGGCTGACAATGGTGCATAATAATTGCCATTGAAGAAGGATACCGATTGACTGACGTCACTGATGATGATCTGTTTGATGAGCAAGCAGATATGGGAGAGACAGCAGTTGAGGTGAGCCTCACCTTTTGGGTGAGAATGATCAAAAGAGAAGTGCCTCAGAGAATGATGTTAGCACGGAACCGTCCCAAAAACTTTGATGACGATGTGGCCCAGGTGCCTGTCTCAGTATGGAGTACAGGCCCCTATGATGTAGGCTTATTGAAAGGAGTCAGAGAAGTGAAAATCAAACTGAAGCCAGCAGCAATTTTACCAAAAGCAGGGCAATACCCCATGTCCAGGGAGGCAGATGAAGGGATTTTTAAGACAATTTTGGCTATGATGGAGCAGGGCATCTTAGTGACGTCAGAATCGTCATGCAATACTGCAGTTTTCCCTATCAAAAAATCAAAGGGAGGGTCTTGGCATTTAATTTAGCATTTACGCCCAATAATTGATATTGTTGAGGCCGAGTTCCCTTTAGTCCCAAACCCGGCTACAATTCTATGTAATATACCAGTTGATGCAAAACATTTCAAGGTGATTGACTTGAAAAATGCATTTTTCTCAAACCCATTGCACCGTGACTCACAAGATCTAACGTCATTCACATTCAGACAGATGCGTCTGAAAAGCACAAGGTAACCTCAGGGGTACTGTGAGTCTCCTTTGATTTTCAAAGAGTCCTGCAAATGGACTTAAGCAATATTGCTTTAGAAAGTGTTGTCCAACAATATGGGGATGACATCTTAATTTGCAGCATGACAGAGGAGCAATGCAGAAACGATTCTGTTCAGCTGTTGACTATACTGGCTGAGAAAGGATATAAGGTTGACAAAGAAAAGCTACAATATTGTCAACAAGAAGTGCTATACATAGGTCAGCTGATCTCGCACAAGGGGAAAAAAGTTACCCCAGAAAGAGCTGAAGCTATACTAAACACAGCCAAGCCACACACGGAAAAGCAAATGCAGAGTTTCTTAGGCCTGTGCAATTATGTCAGGGCATGGGTCTTTGACTACAGCTCTTACACCAAGCCTTTGCTTCAGGCCCTAAAGAAATCCCAAGTAATGGAAGAAAAGATTGAATGGTCTGAGACCATGGAGGAAGGATTTGCTAAACTCAAAAAAGCAATTTGCACAGCACCAGTTTTAAGAATACCCAATTATGCAGAGGAATTTTTCCTGTTCTCGCACGCAAATGGCAGCGTTATGACGGCAGTGCTCACACAGAGAACCACATTGGGGTATAAGCCCCTGGCATATTATAGTGGAAATTTGGACCTAGTGATGAGAGGCCATTTCCCGTGAGAACAAAGTTTAGCTGCCGCAGCGTTCGCCATAGAGAAAGCCACAACCATTGTGATGGGATGCTCAATGACGTTATACGTCGAGCACTTGCTATTTGCTATTCTAGAGAAACCAAAGGGCACACTAACATCTCAGAGAGCTTCTGCGTATGAAGTGATCATATCAAATCCATCGATTAAAATAGTCCGATGTGAGATAGTGAACCCAGCTATGGTCATAGCAGTGCCAGTCACTGAAGGAGAGCCAATACAAAGATATACAGGCCTCGCTGTAATGAAACGCACCGCAAATGGAGAATTTCGAGTGCTCCTTAGTGCACGAATACCATCTCATTATTCAGCACAGGCTGCAGAATTATTGGGGTTGATACTCGCCATTGAGAATCACGCAGACCAGGAAGTAACTGTCTACAGTGACTCAGCCTATGTGACGTCGACAGTGCACGCAGGCCTAGTGCGCTGGAAAAGGAGGGGCTACCTCCGAGCAGACGACACGCCAGTGCAGCACACAGCCCTATTGGACAGGCTTATTAAGGCACTACAGCTCCCAGTGGGCATAGCGGTTGTGAAATGCACCGTCCACATGAAAGGGACAGATTTTATTTCACAAGGAAATCAAGCAGCAGACACGGAAGCCAAGCGGATGGCAGCCAAGAATGAAACGATCATGGATATGGAAGTTATTAACACTAATGAGAGAATGAGTGTTGCACGAAGTACACCAGAAAGTTACAACAATATGGGACAGGCACAGTTGACGGAACTCCAAGGGGAGGCACCACAGGAGGAATAAAATATATGTAAGCGGCGAGGATGTTCTTTAAACCCCCCTGCCAGCTTGTGGCGACAAGACAGCACTGATAAACCAGTAATGTCTATAGCCCTATTAAAATTAGTGCTGGAGCAGTTACACTACCCAGCACACATGACAAAAGAGAATCTAGCAGCAACGCTCACGGAAGACCGGTTCATACCGAACTTAGCGGAGCATGTTGCACTTTTTCTTGTGAACTGTATAATTTGCCAACAGTCCACAGCTGGGCACACATTGAAGGTAATTAGAGGAGTCATCCCAAGGCCTAACTGACCTTTTCAACACTTGCATGTCGATTATGTCGATATGACTCAAGTATGTAACGGGTACAGGTATTTAATTGTTGTGGTGTGTCCATTCTCTAGATGGGTAGAAGCAGGTCCCTGTACACACCCAGACTCTACCTTTGCAGCCAAATTTCTAGTGAGGGAGGTATTTCCCAGGTGTGGGGTATGCAAAGTCATGAGATCAGATAATGGGACCCACTTTGTAAACAAAGTTTTCGAGCAGATCAGCTTGTTGCTTGGTTTAAAGCACAAGTTCTCGTCGGTGTTTCATCCACAAGGTAACGGGCTATGCGAGAAGCTCAATGGCTTATTAAAGAAAAGGATAGCCAAGTTGAAGCTTACTCTAAGAAAGGGATGGTTGCACTGCCTTACTTTGGCACTGTGTGCACTCAGAAATCAACCCAGTTCCGACCATCATCTTACGCCGCTCGAAATAGCTACAGGAAGAATAATGCACACTCCCCTGACCCACTTGAGACAGAGCTAGATGTGATGCCCAGTCAACAGGAGAAATCTTAGGGTCTGAAATGCAAAATTACTTGAATTGCATGACATCTTGTCTTACTGTAATTTCAGACCAGCTGCAGCGACGACGAAAAGGGTGCAGGGCAGCACAGAACACAGAAGGAGATACTACTTCAGGCACAGCTCAAGAACTTTGTGTTCCATCCGTTTTCCCTGGAGACACCGTCCTGGTAAAGAACCATATGAGCAAAAGGTGGGACGAACTAAGGTTTAACGGTCCCTTTACAGTGGAGAACTGCACTCCCTCTGCAGTGAAACTAGCAGGAAGGAGAGCTTGGATGTTCTTGGGTGACATCAAACCATATATCGGAGAAGGCCCCCTGCCTGCACCCCAGTGCGAGGAGACTACGAACAACAGGGAATAACCACAGCACGTGCAGATGATATCCATGACGAAGAAGCAGGACGCATGAGCAGCAGCAAAGTAAAGACAAAGAACTTTTGTGAGATAGTTGTGGTTTCATTTTGGACATTTCTCTGAGCAAAAAAGAGGATAAGGACCCAAAAATCGACACTCTGTGCATCCTAGTTGCAGGGTGAAGAAGAAAACTGCATTTATAAACCACAACATAGTCTGTTAACTTGAACTTTGGACTGACTCACACTGAAGGCTTACTAAGGCAAAGAGAACATGCAAAATTTTGATCGAGGACACATAAGTTGGAAGACAAACCAGTAAGCCCTCGGCGAAAGGGCGAGTACTGTGCTGTTTTGCTGTGGAAGTTACTGTGGAATACCTTCCTGTGCCCCACTTTCGCTGTGGAGTGTTGACGTGGGAAAACAACTTTTTGGAGGTGCGTGTGCCTTTAAGTCAGCAGCAGGATCAGCTGACTTTAAAAGAGCCGCCTCCACGCCCTTGCGGCGTAAGCCCTCGGCGAAAGGGCGAGTACTGTGCTGTTTTGCTGTTCTGCGCGGTCTGCGGCTGGAGACTCTGTCGGATTGCTCGAATCAAACATCACGCCTGCTGCTGTCTTGATGTACGCCGAGTCCTTGATACAATCTGTCCCAGCAACACCGACTCTGATGCACCTCGCTAAGACATGCGCACAAACCAGGAAATGGACTTCAATGGATGCACACCCTGGCTCCGAGAAGACAGCTGTAGCTCTCTGTGGGGAGCGGAACTTAACAACTGTAAGTACTGTAAGCACACAAGTCATCGCTGAGACAGGCGACGCCATCCGCCCAATGGTCGAGGTTGATGTCAACAATGCTGAAACAAACGTTGAATCCGCTTATGATGCCCCAATACATATGGCCTTTGAACAGTGTCAACCATACAACCTAACTAACAGCACTGACCCTACCTCAGGGTCAGTGTGTTTAGATAGCTTGGTGAACAATGCCTGTTACGTTAACCACGGCTCAATGGCAAACCCAAAGCTTGATCTTACGGAAGAGGCACTTGTGTCAACGTCGGTCGATGATCACATTCGAAAACACAGCGGTATAGACGAAAGTCGTCTGAATACACTGTGTTCTGTGGACTCTAACACTGGGGAGACTGGTGTAACGAACCTCATGGAACTAGACGACTGCAATAGCAAATCGCACGTAACACACATCAACCCCGAGAACATGGTCGACAGTGATGGAGGGGACCGTGTCATCACAAACCCACTATCTTCTTGTTGTATGTCCACTGATGCTGTAGCTTTTCTCAACCACGACGGCTTTCTTGGCAATGAAGTACCGGTCACACCAACAACAAATACATCAAACACCTCTTGTGCCAAAATTCCTCAAAGAGACGATCTGAGCAGAGAGGTACTAATGCTCTCTGCAGTACCTAACTCGGAAGCTCGCACTGAGGTAGTTATAACACAGGGATCTGGGAATCGTAGACCTTCATTAGACATCGCTAACAAGCTAATTGCCGACTTAGCATTAATGACTAAACTCCAAAAAAACCGACATGTTGAAATAGCGAATCAAGGTCACATGACGTTCATAAGCGAACGGTTAGAACAAGTGATGCATGAAGCGACACAAAGCGGCTCTCAAAGTGTCACACGTAGAGCAACCGTTGGAGCAAAACGCAGTTGGACTAACACAGACAGTTTATCACTGCTGCGTTGCTCTCAAGTAAAAAAGCCAAAAGTTACCTCCACTTCAGATTTCCACAAAGATCAAACGAGTCACGAATCTTCTTCAGCTGAATACGTTGAATGCTTTAAAACTGCTAGACACCAACACCTACAAAATACTTCTGTCTCAGAAACTTCTTCGTCTGACTCCTCGATCATGGAGCGTCCTTACCCTAAAATCAGATCTTGCAGACGCTCAAACTCCTCAAAACAAGTACGTATGCCCAATAAACAAGAGGTCCCCCGAAATGCACCTGTCTCTAAAGACCTACAGGCTGTTATCATAGCATCTATGGGAATTTCTATTGCGCCTTTTTTGAAACTCTACGAGCAGATGAATGAAAACATAAAAGATCTTGCAACCTTAACTGCCCTTCTCAACACAAAAATAATCGAACTAGAAAGGAAAGAAACGAAATATCAAACTAACTTAACCCCTACAAATGACAAAATTGACCGTATTCTAAACTCTGTCTGTAGCTTTACTGCAAACAATAATGAAGACAAAAAACTGCTGGCAGAAGTAGCACGGGAAGCCTTAAAACTTTTCAAAGAACACCCTGGGAAGTCGGTGTGTAACACAAACTTGGAAGCAACTGACTCAGTTAAGGCGCATAGCGACACAGACAGTGCGCTTGATGTAACAATCACAACACAGCAAGGAAAACGAAATTCGATGAGCTATATTTCGGCCACCCAAAAACAAAATATAACGACTCAGTTGGATAAGAACGCAGACAAGACTGGTGGTCCACACTCACAGAAGGAGTGCGTTCTCCCTGTGTCTAATGTGTGCGATAAAGACTCTCCCTTGCAAATGATAGCCACATTTGATGAGATGGTTGAAATTAGCAGCCAACCATGCAATCCTGCAACTGCTGACCCTCAACTGGCATCATCTTCAGGAAGTAAACCTGTCTCAAAGCAAAAAGGTGCAAACGATGATATAACACCGACAAGACTGAGTGCTGTGCCGACCTCCGCTAGTGTGGAGGTATATGACATCTTCAAAAAAACCAAACGGCTGTCAAAGCCAGAATCTACACTCTCTGTTGAGAAGTCTGCCAACTGCGAGAAAAAATCTAAAAATTTACCGTCCAATAAAATGAGACGTGCAAATGGTTCCAGAATATTTCTGCGAAACCTGAAAACAGTGAATCTAACAGTCTCTGGTACGAGATGCAATTCCTGCGACCTTGCTAACTCAAAAACCCTCCAAAGAATTGGAAACACTAATGTCAAAACCTGTTCTCCCGAAAGAACTTCAGATGATGATCTGGATTTGATAAATCTATCTATATATGACAATGATGAAGTAAATCAAGTAGACGAGCTTGTAGATCTTGCAAACGAGAGCTTAACTTCACAACATGTAGGAGTGGAAGCCTCCCATCCAAGCTGTAACATTGAGAAGGTTCAGTCCGACGTCTTACTTGGTACTCAAAAATCATCAAAGACACGACGCAATGTACGATCTTCAGTGCTGTTGACACGATCTCTGAACTGAATAACGATCCAGATTCACCATTTGTAACAATGGCTGAAAGACGATTCAAACTGGCGGCCACAAGCTCCAAGGATCTCGAACCTGTAACATGCCAACCAACGCACTCTCACATGTCCATAAAAAAGGTTGCTCCCACGATTCCCGAAGCGAACGGTAATCCAGACTCACCTTTCGAAACACTGGCTGAAAGGCAGCTCAAGCTGGTGTCGAAGAGTCTGAAGGACCTTGACTGTGATAGCAGTCAGGTGGAGGTCTCCGAGAAACCCACAGAAACTGGAAAAAGTGGTTCGACTATCTCAGGACGCTCAAACCATCAACGCCAATCTGTGTACAAACAGCTGAAAGATGAAACTAAACCAAGTTCTAAAAACACGATGTCTAAATCAAAAATAATAAAAAAGGAATCTTCTTTTGAAAAACTAATTCTAGAAAGACTTGACTCCTGTGATAATTTGATCCTAAATCGACAATATCTATCCAAACTATTTTACTTGATACCGAGTTTGCGAACACTCAATTCCGATGACGTGAAAATAGTGGAGTTTCACTGTGAAGAAAGAAACGATATGGTGACTCTGCACCTTGCTTTTAAAATTATTCGCGAGATACTGCTGGACGCGATACCTGCACTTTTGTCCCTAGGTTTCGACTTATATCCACAGAGCCTAGTTGACAAAATTCCTGAGCCTTTTTCAAACAATACGTATGATAAAAGCCAGGAAAATTTAAAGAAAAGAATAATTTCGAGTACAAAATCCAAAGAATACAAAGACACGAAATCCGGGATATCAACTCGAACCGAGATCAAACCAAAGGACTCAGAAACAACTCAGTTCTACTTAAATGACCAAATCCAAATAACTGTTGAAGGTCTGAACAAAAACATTGGACCAACTCAAAAGAATGACGCAGAAAATGGAAATTGGGCATGGTTAGCTGCAAACCTAAACAACAAAAACCATGATTAATGCTCAAATCGGAGTTCACCTCAGTGCTTTAATTTCGGATCGTGGAACACACAGGGTTTTGTTCACCTATTCAACTCCCCTTGGATAAACAACTTAGATCTGATTTGTCTACAAGAAACTTGGCTGACAACCTGCCCGTTGTCGCCTGCCTTTGAGATAGTGGTAAATCCAGCTATTAAACCACCCAAAGGTAGGCCGATATCTGGCCTTTTGATAGCGGTCAAAAAAGATCGCAGACTCAGAATTATCGAGACAGAAAACGTTTCATCATATATACAAATTGCTAAAGTGAGTATTACCTCCCTCGACAAATCAGAGTCCATGTACATAATTAATCTCTATTGGAATCATACTACAACTGGCGCTGTCAAGTTTATAGACCAGGTGACCGCTATATTGGACAACCTAATGGAAAACTCAAGCAGACCATCGATTCTTCTTTGCGGTGATCTTAACATAGACTGCTTGAATTTGAATACTGCGTCAAAAATAAACTCCTTGAATCACAAGGTCAATGAAAAAATGGGACAGCTTTGGATGAACAAAATTAATTTGAGAAACCTCTCACTTTTGAATGGGAATACACCGGGTGATATCCCGGCACAGCCCATATGGAGACGTGAAAATCAATCTTCAACTATAGACTATCTCTTCGTGTCTGAAGACCTTGCAGCCAAAGTACATCGGCTCGAGATCACCAAAATGAAACATAGTGATCATGACATGCTAAAGATGTCGTTCAATGCCTATAGCCAGACATCCCAACAATTATGGCTCCACGACACCACGTACCGATCCGGAAGAAGTCGCCTTAACTTTAAAACCAAAGATATAAACTCGGTAACATCTGCTTTGGAGGACACTCAAGGCGAGATTGAATATCAACACCTGTTGACTCAATTTGTGGAACGCAAACAAGGCCTTAAACAACAAAAAATACAGCATAAACATAAGTTTGATCTACAAGTATTGCAACAAAAACGAACTCTACGTAAAGAAATAAGGATGATACCTAGAAGTAACAAAGAATTATACGACGCAGCTAAAAAACGTATAACGCAAAAATACAGCTGAATTTTGGCGTGTAATAAACAATCTTGCCGCCCCACAAATAGCACTAGAAGTATCTCCAATTCGCCAAAAAACTTGGGTAAAACATTATACGAACTTGTTTAACACATTTGAAGTGGAAAATAAAAGCACAACCGAGCACAAACTCCCGTGGACACTGGAGTTCGACATAAACGACATCACAAACTCAATTAAGAACTCCAACGCATCAAGAGCCCCAGGGCCGGATGGCCTCACGAACTACACAATGAAACAAAACCCGAAAGAATGGGCAAAGCTCTGTTTACTCCTCTTCGAAAGAATAAAAACAAATCGAGCTACCCCAAGATCTTGGAAAAATGCCATAATTGTGCCGATTTTCAAAAAGGGGAACAGACTGGACCCGAGAGACTATCGACCTATCGCCTTGTGAGATGTAATAGGAAAAATCTATGCAACTCAACTACAATAAACCTTAAAATCGTGGGCACTTAAAAATCATCGTAATGACCCACGACAAGCGGGTTTTGTTAAAGGCGTAGGTTGCGGTCTTAACACCCTGCTGCTGAATCTCTTAAAAATGGAGTCAATACGAACTAACACTGCCATCTATGTCGCATCTATTGACTTTTCACACGCTTTCAATAGTGTTGACCGCCACATTCTGTGGGAGAAACTCAAAGCTTGGAAGTGTCCAGTGGATCTTATAGACGCAATAAAAGAGCTCCATTCTAATACCACTGTGCAAGTCAGACTCGACCAAGGAGGATCCTTATCTCCTTTGATTCTAAGTTATAAAGGAGTGAAACAAGGATGCCCCTTGGCTGCAATTGTGTTCAACCTCTTTATTTCCGACATAGGGGACGCATTAAACGAGGCAATAGCATTTCCACCTAAAATTCATGGCTCGCAGTTGGGTTACTTGTTGTATGCTGATGACCTATTACTCTTGGATGTCACACTGGTCGGCCTACAGCGAAAACTAGATGCCTTAGAAAGATATGTAATGGAAAACAAGCTTTGTTTAAATAAGAAGAAATGCGAAATCTTGATATTGCGCAACTTGTCAGCCTATAAAAAGAGATCAACCCAATATGTGTGGTACCTGGAAAAAATACCGCTCCGGATCTCTACTCACATAAAATACTTGGGATCCATAATAAGTGCACACATAAATGACAATCCTTGGGTTGAGGCCACCAAAAGGAAATGTCAACAACTGGCTTGCCAGGCCGCGATCATAAACAAAAAATTCGGGAAATTTTCTATAAAACCTGTGATCAATTTTTACAGACAAAAAATAATACCGACCCTTATCTATGGTGCTGAAAATATGTTCGGCTGCTCATACGAGTTATGGAACACACTTGAAAACAACTTTTGGACCAGAGCGTTACACATCTCTAAAGGATGTCCGACTAGCAACATAAGATTTGAACTGGGACTGACTTCCATACAAGCGAGAGTTTGTTGGAATGCTTTAACTTTATACAGGAAGTCACAGCTCTCCAATGCAGCCCCTCCATTCAAAATAATACATAAGCCGGACTCAGAGCCCGAATACACAATGCTTGCTAAATGGAATCGGCAATGTTCTGAAATTTTGGACGCAAATGACATTAACATTACTACTTTACTTGAAAATCCTGATAAGGCCAAACGTAAACTATGGAGCGCGGACTGGCATCAAACCTGTACTGACAGATCTAGCTCTCGTCTCTTAAGAGAAGTACCACCAGAAGCAAGAGAGCTAGACAAACTACAACCGTATCTGACGCAATTTCCTGATCAGAACTCAAGATTACTATATCTGCACTTCCGACTTAATCTGTTCATGACAAAAGACCGTACAGGTACTTGGCTACGTAAGGAACCTGTCGATTTAATCTGTCGCTTTTGTAAACATTCGATAGAGACACTAAAACACTTGACGTTGTTCTGCCCAGAATTTCGCTCTTTGCGAACAAAGTTATTCGGACCGCTCTTTAAGGCACGAAGTACCTTTACGGCTGATGATTGGTGGAAAGTTATGTTTGAAGGTGCTGACCGAAAAATTATGTTTGGCTTAGTTCAATTGTTGAAGGAATTGAAAACCCGTCTAAAAGAGCCGATTTCGACAGTAGGAGGGGACGATTGACAAGCGTCTAACAACATATGTTTGGTGAAAGAAGTAGCAAGAAGTGTATCTTGTTATCTGTTTTAAAGGTTTTTTTTTTGTAAACCATATAAAACTAATTAAAAAAAAAAAAAAAAAAAAAAAAAAAAAAACAGTATCCTGACTCTTTCCGCATGATAACCTTGTTCGAAATCCCTTATGGTGTCCCACAGTAGTGACATCACCAAAGATGTGGTGACATACTTTGATCTAGTGCTAAAATCATACCCGTCACTGGTGGGGAGGCTCACAAGTGTCACTGGGCCTCATTAGGACCCAGGCGGTAAGGGGTTTACGGCGGCGTAAACAGCGCCGACCCTTACCGCCTGATTCCGAGGTCCCTTAGCGCCATGGAGGATTTAACACCTGCTTTTAGCAGGTGTTAAAATCCATGGCGCTAAGGGACCTTGTTGTTAATTACGCCACCGTAATTTACGGTGGCGTAATTAACGCCTTCCCCACTCCCATTATGCCCTATGGGGCAAAAATGGGAATGGGGAAGGGTAAATGGGTTAATGGGGACTTACCGCCCCGCCAACCTCGGAATGGGGCGGTAAGTCCGCCAACCACCATGGCGTAAACGTAGTTTACGCCATGGTGGTAAAGGTACGACCCAGGCGGTAACTTACCGCCTGGGTCGTAATGAGGCCCACTGACTTTCTTCAAGATCCTGAAAACAAAAAGATTATAAAGCGATTGCTTACTGTGATTGACGAGCAGTTCCTCATACTTCTAGAGTACAGCAAGGAAAAGCTAAATGTCCCAAGGAGAGAGGGAAGTAAATGAGCTTATCAATGTATTGTTCTTTCGCATAATCGAAGACTGTCCAAATCTTGTCGGGAGAACAACAGACGTACTACCTTTTCTTCGAGATCCAGCAAATACAGAACGTCTGAGCATAGTCCTCAATAGCATTGTGATCTTAGTTGCAAGCCACGCAAATGGAAAGTGCAAACACTGTTCACAGTAAAGTGAAAGCATACAGTCCTGGACCTCAGTAAGAGAGGACAAATGTCCCTGTCACCAGAAGACAGTAGGTTGGCCAGCAACGTCTTCTTCCAGTTAATCACAGATTTTCCAGAGCTAGTGTGGAGACCTGTAGATGTTGACATCCTCACATTCATCAGAGACCCAACTACTTCTACACAGATGTGCATGCTCTTGCATGGAATAGTGATGCAAGTGGAACTTTCTAACCATCAGCAGAACTATTTGAGAAGATTTTAAACTTTCCGCCGAGGGACAGATCGAGAGAGCAGTGTCAAAGATTCATTTGTTTTACTTTTCTTTTTATTTTTTGTACTATCAAGGACACAACATGTCTTCAGGAATGAAGGAGGTTAGAGGCATAGACTGGGAGCTGATACAGTTTGAAACATGCACAGTAAAGAGACTTGTTGAATTATTGTTTGATTTTGACACCCCCATAGGCTAAACAAGAAAACTGTATCCAGAACTAATAGATAAATTCAGTGGTCTGACAAGGAGAGACAATCGCTTAATTTCTACAGCTCACGAATAGAACAAACAGGATCTAGAGACAATATTATTTAGAATTTGTATTGAAAGTTAACACATTTTACAGATGATCGAGATGGGGGTCCAGAACAGTACCCTAGTCCTCCCGCAGGAGGTGAGATGGTCACAGTTCCCTGGATGTAAATGCTGCCACCTAACCTACAGGAGCATAATGTGTTTGTGTATTATATTCATCATCATTTTACTGTCATTAACGATTAGAACTGCATTTTTTATTATTGTACGAAGCGTTCCAATCCCAGTACATCCACCTAATGATGTACGTATGACACCCACAAAAGCACCCAGGACCTTTATAGTAATTCCAGTCCCTACGAGATCTGATAATGGAGTGAGTGAACTTGAGATGGATGTGATAAGCAATGACACACACACACTTGTGGTAACAAGCAAATCGAAAAGCCGGAGACAGGGTCGGCAGAGTGTGAATGAAAAAAGGATACTGACAACCGCACGCATGCAAACATTGAATGCACATACACCAGACATAGTGTCAATGACTGCAGAACCACAATCCCGAGCATGGGAGAAGAAAAGACTGCCTACTATGGGAAATCTCTCTACAAGTAAAGTAAAGAGCCAAATGAAGGAAGCAGACGTCGTGAAAAGACAAGAAGAGTTGGAAAGAAACTCAACAGAAACAGCTGTATCAGAAACTCTTGAGCCAACACAAAGAAGGACAAGAGCAAACTCGGAGAAAATCTCTTCACACGCACAACTGATAGCAGACACTGTATGGCCATTCATAGCCAGAGAAAGGAAAAGACTAGTGGAGCTGAAGAATAAACCCACAGAGTATTGCCGAGTATATACGTTCCAGTAACAGGGACAAGTACAAGTTCCACAGTACAGCCATATACAGAACCAAGCCAGAGTGGATGCAGACATTTCTAACCAGAAAGGAAAAGACACATGAGGTCAAGGAAAGAACTGCCAGACTTCTGTCTACTCAAATGGCACAGATGAGGAGGCCTGCACCATGGACCAGGATACCTGAGAATCCTCCAGTAAGAAAGAGCCATATAGATGCATAGATGCATTCAGGGATGTAGTTATAGCGAACTACATGAAAACTTTAAGAATCAAGATAAGCATGCACAGAGACAACAACGAATAAAATGTTTACTTGGACAGCACAGCATATTTGTGAAACAACATTTGGTACCAACACATGAAGGACGTTGGAAGACGAAGTTCAGAGGGGGAATGCTTTGTGTGTGCACTCCTACCATGCAGCATGGTACCATACAGCATGGTGAAGTCCAAGATCTTCGTAGCTGTAGAAATTGATGTCGAGATAGCACACTGTCTCTCGCATGGAGCAATGTGCAAAACCAGAGGCCGGTAAATGGGTAGTGATGCCTCACTGAAGTGGGCAACTGAAAAAACAGATCCTGATGAAGACGATTATGTTCAAGACATAAAGACAAGAGACAGAGCTCATACTAGGAATCATGTGATCAGGTACGAGAAACCTGGAGTGAAAGGAGCGGAAATCAGATGGCAAGTGAACCAGAAACTAAATGTCCAAGAAGAAACTCCAGAAGAGGTTCAAAGTTGGAAGAACAGAGGCCAAATGCAGATTTGGGGAACAGTGCTTTCACAAGACGGATGGGAGAAAGGAGTAGTAATTTGCAGGGCATGGGTGGTCCTCGGAGCCTGCAGGGAAGCAATTGAAAATTCACAAAGAATATGCAAGCCATTATGGCTAATGCTTGCAAAACTGCTGACATGGGTCGAAGACAGAGGAGGACCCTTGCAGATAGTACAACTGGAGAGCTCAAAATTGTGTTTCAGGAATAATGGCACAAGGAAGATGGGAGAGAATCAGAACTGTGGATGAATCTTTGATGCTCCAGGAATGATGCATGGAACTGCAGTGATTATGGATCATTATTGGGCATGTGAATCCAAAGCATACATCAGACTGGCGAGAAACTGGGGAGGCATATGCACAATAGTGAATGTCCACATTCCAGCGTTGGTGATCCCAAAAAGTGACCTGAATATTGACAGTTTCCCAAAAGCAGATGCACACCTGAGGAAAAGGACATCAGTGGAACTGTTGACCAGAATGAAAAGGGAGAATTACTTCTCTGCCAAATCCGAAGAAGCCTTTCATGCAATCCCATATGAACACAGGCTGTTTAGCCTCACCTCATCAGTGTTCACAACAATTTTCATGCCAAGATTTCAAGTTGGAGTGAATACTAAATGGTTGCAGATAACCAGATGGGAGTTACTGCAGACCATCAAAACAACCATAAAAGGATTCAACACGATCAAGAAAGAGTTAAGAGCAGTCTGACTGGGTAGGTATGTGCTTGACAAGATCACAGCCATGGATGGAGGAGTTTGCGCAAAAATCGGAGAATCATGTTGCACATTTATACCTTCTCGTGATGAGGAAAATTAAACTCTAACAGAAGCCATAGGTATGCTGACAAAACTGCAGAGCTAGATGATTGATGAGACGGACAAAGTTGATGATGACAGCTGGTTTGGATCACTATTCTCATGGGTTCCACAATGGATGGCAGATGCATTCAAGTTCCTGGGAGCCCTGCTAGTGATGATATTACTAGGAGTCTGTGCTATCAAGATAATATCTCAGTGCCAGAAAACTGTAAAAAAAAGCCCTAGAGATGAAGATCATCATTGATGTCAAGCCAGGATGGAAGCCCAAAGACTTGTCTGACAAAGAAATAAGAGATCTTGTGAAAGCCAGCATTCATGCACCTGAAGGAACAAGGTTTCTATATCCCAAGAAGCATAGAAATTATGTGGGAAGATGGGTTTACTGCAGCCCAAATGGACAGTGTCAACTGATGACATTGAATAAAGACAAACACGTGAGAACAGCAGAAAGTCTAAAAGGAGTCATAAAAATATGGACTACAAAGAGACAGTTCTTCAGACTATCATGTATAGAACCAGAAGATGAAGAAGGAATGGGCCCAGGTGATGAAGTAAAGGTGAATACAGAGGAGCCAAAGAAGATAGATCCAAAGAAGGAAGTGAAAGTTGTCAGTGAATCGCCCAGAGGGGGGAGTGTAGAGGAGGTCCCAAATGCAGCCCGCACTCCAACCATCCATTTTGAAGTACCAGGAACGTTCACACCGAGATATGTGATGTATGATCAGCAAATAAACCAGCAGAGAGCCACAATGGGGCTCTGTCCAGTACCTATCAGAAGAATGATGCCTATCGAAGTACCAGTACCGAGGAAACCATGGACAGTAAGGTACCCATTGAGAAAGCCATATAAACAAATGATATGAACTGAAGATCGTCTAAATACAGTCCCTGAAGAAACCAAAAAGGTCCTAATGGATGACGAATGGAGACGTCACGAGAACCCGGACTAACTCACCTATAGAAGAAATGACAACCAGAGAATGACATAAACAGACGAAATGCCATGAATAAGGATATTGTGAACTTAGAGTGTGAAGGTGATGTCAAATGAAAGAAGCTTAAGCTGTAAGCATGGCAAAGATATTTGACCAGTTTACACGCTTGGAACCGCAAGAAAGCTAAGAGAATCATGTGGCTTTCTATGCTTAGCAGAGGGATAGTGTGGCAACCACCATATAAATATCTACCTCAAATAAAGCACTTTATACAAAGTGTACTTCCACTTTGCACAAAAAGCAGAATGAACAAAAATTAGTAAGGCCATTCGAGAAAGGTTTCACATTCAACAACATCATGAGCTGAGCGGCAGACACGAAACTCAGCAGAGGCAACTCGTGCCTAGGGAACCCAAGTCATATCCATCAAAATGAACAAGCAGTAGCTACAATTAACTGAAGCAAGGACCAGAATATACTGCTTTGAAGGGGCAAGATAAGAAGGCGAAGGCAGGTGGTGGGTGAACATAAAATCAAATACACAAATTGTTGAGGAAAAGGCAAATCCACGGTGTCTGAATCACGTGACCAACCGTCTGAGCAGAGCAAGACCCCCACACCTACGCATGGCTGTGAGCCAGGAGAAGATATCTAGGCAGAAGATGCAGTCTCAAGGCCAACCACAACGAAATAATTGACACATAGGGCCTCATTACACGGTAGGCGGTAGGGATTTACCGGTACCGGTAAAATACCGGCACCGGTAAATCCCTGCCGCCTTACTACGAGGTCCCTTAGCGGGTTGGAGTTTTAACGCCTGCTTTTTGCAGGTGTTAAATACCAACCCGCTAAGGGACCTCGGAGCTAATTACGGCACTGCTAAATTGCGGTGCCGTAATTAGCGCCTTCCCCATTCCCATTGAGCCCTATGGGGCAGAAATGGGAATGGGGAAGGGCAATGGCGGAAGGGGGATTTACCGCCCCTCCAACCTTGGGATGGGGCGGTAAATCCCCTTTCCGCCAAGGCGGTGCCGGTATTTTACCGGCATGAGCCATGGCGCTAATAGCGCCATGGCTCACCGCCTACCGTGTAATGAGGCCCATAGCCACTAAAGTGATGATTGATTGAAGGAAGGCCAGGTGAGTTGAGGGGCACCCTGCACCTGGCCGACCATTCTGCATGCTGCTAAGCAAGGTGAAAAAGTATGCATGGGGTTGGTGCCAACCCAATCACAGTGGACCAAGTAATCTAGGGTCCTATAGTTAGTAGGACCAATGGGACGTCATACTTTTAGTGGCGTCTGCAGTGGTCATTTTGAAGGAAGGGCTTAGATGCCCACCTGACAGTGTTTTCCCAATCCCCTCACTCCATTACCATATACATAAATAGTACCTATAGTAAAGTTACCTTTTCCTAACCAATAGAATTGCATTGCAACTTTTAAGTGTTACTCGTCAATGATGATGAGTTTTCAGTATAAATGTTAGGATTTTTATGAAGTTCATTGGAGTTGAAGCGAGATGGAAGATCGCACCATTGCTGATATTCATAACTCCCCGTTTTTTTACTTGTCATTAAACAGACTCCCTTTGCCAAACCGTTGAGTTGTCCTTATTGATTGGTGTTGAAGTAATAAATCTGCACCCCCATCCATCTCACAGGTGCCGCTATCTTGTCTTAAAGTGCTTCTGAGAAAACCCCGACTCTATGGGCCAGTTGGGGCTCTCGGAGCACACCATAGGCAGCGATAAAGGGCCACCTAACAGCCAGAACTTCAAAGTAGATGGGAGTCACTTTCATTTTACTGTAAAGTCTGTGTCAAGTAAAACCATGTTCGAACGATTTTACTTTCTTCTTAAAAGAAAAGACAGATCTGTAATATGTATTAAGTTTTGTCCCAATTAGGTATATTTTTCGCTTAACAGGTCGAGTTTTTAAACTGACTTTTTCTTTAGGTGCGTTGCAGAAATTGCACAAACTGAAACAGTGCAGGTACTGGTTGTGTGACATGAAACCGATATAAGGCCTCAAAATCAACAATATAGTCAAACTCCCAAAACAGACTGGTGCTGGCGTTGCATTTGCACACGGTGTGGGTGACTTGCACACGTCACAGGCTGATATTTTAAAGTCATTGAGATTGCCCTGTGAACTATTGCTCACTAATTGCAAAATAAAATTGAATTTCGCTCATCCGGCGGTCACAATGCAATGCGGCCCCCCGGCCCTCCTGCCAAAAGATGAGGGGGTCAAAAAGGCATGACACATAAGTTGGGGGGGGGACAAAACCCCCTGTTCTCCTCTATAATTACACCCATGGTGGGGACAGTGAGAAATGGCAAGGAAGGCACAGCATCCCACGTGCACTGGCGAGTCGAGCACGTGGCCCACCTTTCAGAAGCTCGCGTTGGTGTTGCCTCTACGTGTCTACAGGCCCTGTGGCTTGCCTATCCTTCGCCAGTTACTCTGCTATATGCTGTTGGAGGTGCTGTGATGCGCGTGGCTGTTGGCATTGGGGGAACTGGAAGCCACGACCCATCAAGCGGCGTCGTGAGGATGGCATGTGGAGAAACACAGGGCCCGATTCATAAAGTCGACTTGTGGCTGTGAAATTTCACAACATGCGATTGGCACAAATTGCGCCAGCTTCACTGAAAAATTAAAACTGTTGGTTGGGGCATAGCAGCCGCCAAAACAAATACCCTATGCCAATATGTGCCCCTCCAGACACACCCACTTTCCATATGAAAAGGTAGGGTGTATGGGGGGCTGGAAATTATGCAGAGTGAGCCACGAAAAACGTTAACCTGCTTAAGTAGCGAGTTGCGTCGGTTCCAACCACCTGACATAAGTCACATTTGGGAACAACGGCAAATCGTTGCCTTTTATAATCGTGTCCACTTACAGTGGATCACTATCCTCAAAGTTTGTCCCCGCTTACATGGATATATATTGCTTTTTTGCTTTTATTTTATTACTTGTTTCAGTAGATTCATCGTGCTCCTGTTCCTCGAGGAATAACGTAAAATGAATGCGTAAAACCTTTACGCGTTCATTTTACATCACTCCTCAATTTCACGCCTTGTATGACAGGAAGGAGGCTGGGGACGGAATATCCATTTCCGTGCCCGAGTCTCCTCACTATGCAAATGCGACAGCATTCACGCCAGCGTGACACGTTCATGCCAGTGTAAATGCTGGGTTTTCCTATGGAATCCTCCTGCTTTTTACACCAGGCAAAGCAGGCGGATTCCATAGAACCCATTGTAAACCCTGCCTCCCATGCGCAAGTATCAAGCAGCGTTTACTCATTTTCCAAGGAGCACTTTGCCTCCACTCCAAAAGCATGGGTCATCAGAAAATACTTGCTAATGAAATGAAATTGAATAAGAGTAAAGTGTTAGAATGTATTGGAGCAAAGAAAGGCCTATCTCGGAATATGCGCAATTGCAGGTTATGTGGAGAAAATACGATGGAATCTCTTGAGCACATAATGCCTGAATGCACAAGCCTGAATGGAATCAGAAATCAATATATCAAATCTTATTGTAATTGTTGTAACTTTGATGACCCAGAAGTGTTGTGGCAAATGTTTATGAATGGAAATGATACAAATGTTATCTTTCATATGGTCAGATTTGATAGAAAATGTATTGAAATATTTGATATATATGAAACTTGAGTGCCCAGATCTTTGACTCTCCAGCTCTATAAACACTGGTATATAATATTGCCTGCGTGACCAGTGTTATGTGATTTTATTTCCCTACATGGAATTTTATTTGTTTTAATAGAGGAACTGATTTGTATGTATTTATGTTGACCTATTTTATCTTGTTATTGTTTCATGTTGTATATACAAATCTATTTCACTGTTTGCATATTAATAAATTGAAATAGAAAATATTCTGTATTCTGTTGGCGGTGTTCTGCTACCGCCGCCCGTGAGCCTCCCACCCCCGTATGCACAGAGACACGGAGACAAGATGTTACTCGTGTGGGCTCCCCGGTGGCTCTGATGCCGCCGGGAACGCCCAGTTTATTTATAGGAGGCATGCGATGGAGTGAACGTCACCCCGTCGCGTGCGCGCCCTTAAGGGGCCAGCGCCACATTCCTCCTTTTCCATAACAACAAAACTTGAAAAAGAGAGGATCTAACTATCACACATTTCACAGCACACAATATAACCCCAATAGTCCCCCGTTTATTGACAGCCACCCTGGATCCCCTGATGGTATTTCCAACAGCGTGGACACCTCTACCAGCCAACCTTCCATCTCAGTCTGTCACATAGTCTGTGAGACGGGAAGGTTTCCCACGCCCTGTTCTCAGGGGGTACCTCCTGCCTACGTCTTTGGCCAGTGTACCGTCGCCTAGTCCTCCGCGGACAGGAGAGTCTACTGTGGGGGCTTGACCCCCACCTTCGTCCAGTGCCTCTTCACATTCTCTGTTTTCCGTGCTTTCCACTCTCGGCTCACCCAGTCTCTTGAAGAAACTGGCAGTCCTGGTCACTGATGATGTCCCGTCAGAGGTGGTCACCATAGAGCCCTTCACCGCCACGACGTCCAGTGGAGCGGGTTCATACGTGAGAGACAGTTTGCCCTGTGTGTGACGATTCCTCACTAGCACCTCATCGCCCGGGGCAATAGTTGGGGGTCTCAGACCTCTTCTGCTATTTTCCATCTGCGTCCTTGCCATTCTGTCCTCCTCCACTTGGGCATTGTCAATGACAGCCAGCTCTCGATCCCCCACCTCAGGTATGACGATTCTCGGGCATCGCTGGAATAGGGCCTCTGCAGGTGCCACACCCGTGGATGAATGGGGTGTTGTCCGGTATCACCGCAGGAATACATACAGCGCCCTTTGTAAGCACTCGTCTTTTCCTTGACCGATCCTAAATACTTTGTTGAGTGTGCGCATCATGCGCTCTGCCTCTCCATTTGCCCGAGGCCAGAGCGGGGTGACCTTTCTGTGCTGGATGCCATAGTCCTTCATGAGGTCTGCGAAGCTCTCTCCTTGGAAGGGTGCCCCATTGTCGGAGCACAGAACAGTGGGTAGACCATGAGTGGCAAAAATCTTCTCCAGCGCTACCACCACCTTGTCAAACGCCACCGACTCTACAAACTCGACCTCGGGATATCAAGACCATTCGTCCACCACCACCAGGAAGTGAGTGCCCCTCGTTGTGGATCCACAGTCCGCATGCACCACTTCCCATGGTCTTGTCCCTCTTGGCATTGTTTCGATGGACGTTTCGCGCTGGGCCGGTGACGCAGCCTGGCACCATACGCACGATGCCACAAACTCCTCAACTCTCCATTCCAGCTCCGGGAACCACACCTTTTGGCAGAGACGAGCCTTTGTCTTGGGAGCGCCTTGATGACCCTGGTGCGCCAGGGCAATAACTTGTGGAACCTTGGCCTGGGGTACTACGATCCTGTCTCCTCTCAGTAGGAGCCCCGACTCCGAGAATGTCAGTTCTTCGCGCACCCTAGCAAAAGAAAAGACCTTGGCCGTGTGGCCATCGGTGCGGGCTGAACACCCTTATTCCAATATACTGTGGTGAAGTTCAAAAGATGATAATAAAAAATGAAAAATATTCTTGAGTTAATTTCTTATTTCAAAACAAGTTTTAATTATTCATGCTTCATTAGCTTTCTTTAGATCGAATTGTCGTGGCAGAAAACATCACATATGCGGCTTATGCATTTCGGGTCGAAACCCTTCCTCAGGGCCTGTGATTACACCTCTCTCTTAAAGTATTCGGTCTCAACTAACATAACATAGTCAACATAACATTGCAAAATCAAACACCAATTTCATCATTCATCAAACGTTAATGAAACATTAACATAACAACATATTACATGCATATGTTGTCGAGATCATGAAAGTTAAAACAGAAGAACATCGTAGCAATAGTACATTACCCCGTTTCCATTCGGGTGATGTGAATTTCATGGATCATGTCGAGGTTGGAAATGATCAAAATTAAAAAATAACAGAAAGACGAAAATAATAAAGAAAATAAAATAAAATAAAACAATAGAATAAAAAAAGAAGAAGAAATAAGAGACAATCGTCAGTGTGACGGTCACGGTGTAAGCCTACTTATCCATAACATCATTTCATTCCCAATAGGTCAACTGCGTTGGTGTCACTAACCTTCTACAAGGCGTAGAAAAACAAAAAGACTTGTACGTCCACCCGCGGTATTATCCGTGGGAAAAATATCTGGTCTGCAGTGGTCTCTGTAACGAGAACGACCGCATGTATATTAATTGAATCCAGCATCCAAATCAATTCAGTACAATTTGTATCATAATGTATGCATATCAACTTACATAACTCGTAGATCTGCTACCTTCTTCAAGACCCGAACGGTGTAACTGTGTGTCTACCACTTTCACCTGCGGTCTTATCCGCGGGAAACTGACGCGTGCAGCGGCGGTCTCTGTAAAGAGATCGAATGCGTGTAAGTGAGTGAGTGATTATAAATTACTCTATATGTCAAACTCTATGTTACATTTTCATACCCACTTACTTAAAACTAAAGTCGCAATTATCTGTCAAAGCTGAGAGCTTTTATGCGCGCACTTCCACGGCAGTATCTGTGAGAAAATGTTGTGGCAGTAACCGGTTGCCTCGGTAACCATTGCTTTATATGGAGCAGCCATATTGTAATGGATCAAATAACCCACTTTCCTCACACTTGTAAAGTCACCATGTTGAAACGCTGCAATGGTAAATGAAACCTTATGTGCTAGTCAACCGAACTAATTACAAACCATCAAGAGACGCTATGTAACATTTGCGTGCATAATTGCTACTCACTGCAAGTTGTTCCTAAGCACAAATGAAATAATAATACAAAAAGAAAAAAATGAAAATAAAAATAATAAATGATAACAATAACTAAAAAGTGAAAGCATAGCGATTTTAAAATATAAAAAAATATAAAAAAATATAAAACGCAAAAGATAGGAATGAATCAAAATAAATGAAACTTAAAGGATATGCACCCAAAAGCATCTCAGCATAACTTGTTCCCTTACAGAATTCAATACTTATGTACCAAAAATTCACATTGTCATGTTACTCAACAACAAGACACAGTTAGAAAGGTTTGTAAAAAACAGCTCAGATCTAACTCCTCATTCATTCCGTCTGGAGCAATAGACCCCAACCTTTCTGTCCATTGTGCCTCTTTCTAAGCAATTTCTTCATACTTCTGTTTTGGCCATTAGTTAGTATAACTTCCAAAACTGCAAATTTGAGCTGAGCGACAGTGTGATCATTATCATGAAAATGTCTTGCTACTGATGATAATCTGTTGTTGAGTCTAATACATGATTTGTGTTCATTAATACGAACCCGTACTTTGCGTGCGGTTTCTCCCTCATAATACTGGGCACAAGGACACTTAATGGCATATATAACGTTCTCCGACAAGCATGTTGCATGATATTATAACTTGATCTGCTCTCCTGTTCGAGGGTGGGATATGAATGGTCCTTTCATTACTTTGTTGCAGTTCCCACAACTCATGCAAGGGTATGTACCCGGATGCTTATCCTGCATTCTCTGTTTATCTCTTCGCTTCCCCTGTGTGTCAACTAGCAAGTTCCTTAAGCTGTTGCTTTTTTGAGAGGCAAAAACTGGAGGGTTCACAAACAAGTCTTTGGTTCTATTGTCATTTTGTAACACACTCCATCTTTTCAGGATGCTATCCTTAATTTGTCGGCTCTGTGTGGAGTACTTCGTGACGAATACTAGATCTGAACTCTCCTGCTTTCATTTGGTAATAAGCAGTTGTGCACGATCATGTGTGTCTGTTTTTTCTCTTGCTCTTTGGAGATCTTCATCTGGATACCCTCTTTCCTTAAGTCTCCCATGCAACTTGTCCAGTTCTATATCGCACTTCACTGGGTCACTTACGATTCTTTTGATATGTAGCATTTGCCCTAATGGTAAATTCTTCAGGATGCTCAGTGGGTGAAAACTCATCCTGTGAAGCAAGTTATTGTCATGAGCGCTACTCCCGAGGAGCCAAGACTGGCCCAGCGTCCCCGGAAGCAGGCTCATCATCCACACCCCCGGTTCCAGCAGACCCCTACAGGGGCCCTTTGGACCATGTCCTGGCGCCTCTGGCGCCAGGCTCATAAGGAACCACAGTCCCGGTGCCATGGGCGCTGGGCTCATATTCTTAAAGTGTGCAGTAGTGATTGGGTGGACTTACCTGTGGCAGACTATGCTGCATACTCACCTAGAACAATCCAAGCTGGGTGAAGTCCCAGCCACTGGCTGGGAGGGACCAATCCTCTGTTACAGGAACTCTTTTCTCACCTGGGTGGGGCTGATGCTAATCCTCTGACACTGGAACTCTTTCCTTACCTGGGTGAGGCTGGAGGAAGAATACGCACCAAAGCACTTCTCCACTATTTAAACCACGCCCGATAGAATTCACGTGCTTCGCGTTATTCTGCAACAGCAGCAGGACGCTCACCGAGTCGGCTCCTGCATTCCAGGTCCAGACACACCCTCAGCTTCTCGAGCAGCAACCTGTGGATGAAGAAAAGGCACAGGAACATCTAATCACCAGAATTCAGCCACAAGAGTCCAGTCTCCGACAACCTGCAAATAAAGACATAAGGTTAGAAAACGGGCAACACCCTCGCAGCTGCGCTCGCTTACCTTATCCATCCGTGATCACACCGGAGTTCAACGCGGCCTTCGCTTCGGCAGCATCCCAGCACCTGGAAGACATAAGACATTGTTAGTGGTGTCCGAGCCGAAGGGTTCGCAACTCAGTTATACTTATGCGCTTCTTCACGCGCAGCAGCGGCAGCATCGCCCTAAGCATTTCGGCATCTGAAAGAAAGGAAAAGACATTATTAGAGGTGCCCATTTTGAAGTGACCACAATTCAGTAATACTTACGCGCTTCTTCACGCGCAGCAGCGGCAGCATCGCCCTCAGCATTTCGGCACCTGAAAGGAAGGAAAAGACATTATCAGAGGCGCCCATTTGGAAACGGCCACAATTCAGTTATACTTACGTGCCACCGCACGTGCAACAGCGGCGGCATCGCCCACAGCATCTCGGCACCTGAGAGACAGAAAAGGACATTATAAAAGGGTGCTCCTTCAGAAGCGGCCTCAGATCTTCTATACTCACGAGCCTCTTCTTGCACAGCAGTGGTGGTGTCGCCAACAGCTCCTCGGCACCTGAAGGACTATTACAAGCCACAAAAGGACACTGAGCCTAAACACTGAAATCATCCAGTGACGTAACTGGATTCCACGCGCCCCTGCACCAGAAGCAGGATGGTGAGCTTGGCTTTACTAAACCAAAGATGAGAGTTCGTGGAGACCAGTCGAGAACCAAGAAGTGGGAAAAGCAGAAGATTGGTGGGAGAACTTATCCAACCAGCTTGTAATTACCCCTTTTTCTTCCACCTGCAGAAAACTCACCTTACAAGCCAGACAGTCAATATTCGGAGGTCCTGCCCAGAGAGTCTTCCGAGTTCTACGCCTCATCATAGTCATAGAAGCAACTGTAGCAGTCCAGTTTGGGTCAGCGCCTCCGTGGGAATCAGGTGAGCGTTACAGTTATTTCTATCTGTAGGTTTGGTGTATACCGTCGTGGAGATCTTTAAGTCTGTGACGATGATCTGTACGTCCATATAATGGACATTAGGATTGCCTATTTCCATTGTAAACTGCAACCGGCTGTCAATGCTGTTTAAAAAGATTAGAAAGTTATCAAGCTCTTCTCTGCTCCCTGACCATACTCCAAAAACGTCATCTATGTAACATACCCACTTCTTAAGTTAATTACTCCATTGTGGATTGTTGATGATGTGAGTAGTTTCAAAGTCAAACATAAAACTATTTGCATACACTGGTGCCATGGTGGCTCCCATGGCCGTGCCAGAGAATTGGTTGTAATATACCCCATTGTACTCAAAACATGAATATGTGGAGATAAAGTCTAACGGAAACATTAGAAATTCTTTGTTCACTCTTATTGTTTCAGTTTGCAACAAAAGTTTTTCTACTGACCTTTGCCCCAGGTCATGCGGAATACTTGTGTAGAGACTTGTCACATCTATAGTAAAAAGGATATCTTCAGATGTTAGTGTAATTTGGTCCAAAATTTCTAAAAAAATGCATCGTATCCTTTACATAGGTTGAAGTTCGTTGTATCAGTGGCTGGAGAAAATAGTCTATATATGTCCCTAGAGGTTGTAGTATGCCACCAGTGGCCGCTACAATGGGTCTTCCAGGGGGATTGTCAAGTCGCTTGTGTATTTTGGGCAAGGTATACAGATATGGCATTTTAGGATAACCTGTCCATAGATAGTCTCTGGTCTTAAGACTAATCCATTAATTTTCGACTGCTGTGTCCAATAGTTTTTCCAAGATCTTCCTTAATGCTCTTTGTTGGGTCTTGTGTTAGCACTCGATACGTAGTCTGATCGGCTAATTGTCTAAGGCATTCTTGCTTGTATTGCTCGGTGTCCTGTATTACAAGTGCTCCCCCTTTGTCGGCAGGTCTAATGGTTATTTCCTCATCTGAAAAGAGGGTTTTGATAAGGGACAGTTCTCCTCTGCTTAAATTGTACCTTCTCGGTTGCTGAAACTGTACCTTTTTTAAGTCTTTAAGTACCATATTGTGAAAGATATCAATAGATGGAACATTAATTTGTTTGTTTGCCCCGCTTTGTGACAGTACTCTGCCCTTTTGATGCCAGCCAGGTGGCTCCTCTGTCGGCTGAGGGGGCCATGGTCTGCTGGACTTCTGGGCTGTCCTGTATCTTCCTTTTGATAGGTCGGATCTTTTTGTGGGCTGACAAGCATGCTGTTCTATTGTGGCGCAGGCCTGCTTCAACATCCTGTGATTTTCCTCCGGTGCAAGTGCAGTGACTGGGGGTTTTCCCTGGCTTCTCGTCTCTATCTTCTCGGAGGTGTAGGGGACCGGTGGGGTTCGGCTTCCTGGGAAATGGGCTCCTTCCGGAGGGGGGTATCAGTTGCCATTCCTGTCACCTCCTGTCCAGGTTTGCATGGTTAGGACTTTAGTACCCAGCTCACGGTCCAAGTAGTTGGCCATGGGATCCGTTCTCTCCGAATGGTTGTTGTGGGTTACCGTCTTGCCCGTTCCTCTCCCTGTTCAGGGTCAAGTTTTCTACTTGCGGGTGTTCCTGGTCCCTATGCCTTCTTGGACGTGTCACCTGCTTATGGGTCTCAAGGCCCTGCACTGCTTGTCCGGACGGAACGCTTCAACGTGGGGGCTTTGCGGAACGTACTCTGGATGTTGTGCAGGGGGGGCGCTTGCTGGCTGTTCTGGGCTGGGTTCTCAGAAGGCAGTGTGTCTCAGCTCGCCTGTTGCTGAAGTTACGGGCCACGTGGCATCTTGCGCGTTCTCCAGTTCCTTGAGCCGTCTTCAGTTACGTTCCCTGGTGTCTTATACTTTCTCCCACTGGCTCCCGACGTCTCGGCTTTCATAGTTTTGTTTTCAGTGTCCCCAGCGCTGCGAGTCTCCCTGCTATGGTGGCCGGGGGTTCCAGGTCAACAGGCTGAGGTGTCCATGGTCCTTCCTCCTGTGGAAAAAATGTTTGTTTGCAGGCTAGTCGACAGCTGTTGGCGAACTGGATATAAAGAAGTATATCTATTTTCTTATGAGCGGTTTGTTGGGTGCCGCGAAGGGATGACTGGATCACTCAGACTGCAGAGTGTTTCAGGAAATGGAAAATAGTCAATGGTTTAAGTCATGTAACCTGCGCAGCTAATAAGATACTTGGAATTTGAAGATTTCATCAAAATAAAAAAAATATTTTCTTTGTCAAAATAGATTCAAAAGTTCTCTCAACACATGTTTCCCCTAAATTCATTGGTTCATTAGGAGGGTGCTCTTTTCATTTCATGAACAGAATATTTTGTTATCAATTGTATTATTTGTCATACATTGTACAATTCTCTGTTGAGAGAAAACATGTATAATTGTAAAAGTAAAATAAACAAAGAGCATAAATAATCAAAGTAAAAGTTTTAACCGCATAATTTAGTGAACATGAAATTATCTATTAAAAACATCATTAATGGTTCATTGACAGAGCACAAGTACTGACTTTCTAGATAAATGAGAACAATGCAGTTACATTTATATTGTTGCAATGGTTTTTCTAAGTGCACGCTATTCCTCGTACCTTTTAGTGAACCCTCTTTCTTCCTTACAATTGTTCCATTTAGATTACAGGGAGATAGTTGATGGAATGCTCACCTTGCTTAATAGACTGAGTACGTCATAAAGTTTCATTTGGATATGTATTAGTTCAAACACGCTTTAGAAATTTGCAAGATGCTAATAGTGGTCTGAATTTTTCAGATTTTTAATTGCGTCTGGTCGCGCAGTAATCTATAAAAGATGAGAGGAAATAATGCTTTGTTTAGCATAATCCCTATGTTGACTTTGTTTAAGTGCTAGGTTTATTTTTGGGCTAGAAAAATAAGGATCCTTACCTTTTCGCTAATCTATTGTGAGCTTCCTTTCAAGTGAACAACGATTTCTCTTTTGAGAATATTTTCGGGGTCATGACTGACTCTAAGATGGCCGCCTATTTATGCAGTGATCTAACGTGTATTTGTTACGTGTATTGCGTTACGAATGAGAGTACGTTCGATACAAAGTGCCCTTGTGAATCAAACTCGTTTGTAGAACAAATATAGGAATGCAGGATAGTTTCTTGAGTCATTTCTCTAGGAACTGTTTAATATATAGTATAGATTAGGTGAGCCTCTATTCTTGAACGTGTTTTCTAGCGATACAGGTAATGTGTAACAAGATTTAGAAATAGCCACAAAATTTGTGAAAAGCGTTTTAAGTAGTAAAAGCAGTCTGTTGAAGGCTCTGTCAAGAACAAGTTTTACCACAAGGAACGAAATGGCAGACATGTTATTGATTGAACTTGGAAGGTTGAAAGGTGGAATCGGTCCTGCTTGCATTAGTGCCATTGACCAGAAGGGTTTGCACTGCAAACAGGCGGGGCATCTACAGCAGGTGTGTTAACAAAGTGAGCTAAAGTGAATGCATAATATATTGCACGCACGCACCTCTGCCTGCTATTTTCCACTATTATAGTCTGTGCATTTACCTAAACGGGTACAAATGGGCGTGCAACCCAAATGTTTTAAAGGTGTTTTCAAGGGGCGCACTGACTTTCGTGTAATGGAGTGTGAAGGAGACACAGGGCACACACGAGCAGGCAATCTGCACAGTGTCAGTCTCCTAGTGTTGCACGAGCAGTACAGCAGAGCACACATGTTAATGCAGGTACCAGTTCCTGCTAGGGGGATTTGAAGAGGAGGAGGGAGTGTGCAAAGGAAGCAGGGTCGATCCTATCTAGGCAAAGCAGTATACAATTAGTGTGGAGTCCTCACCTGCGTGACGTCAGACAGACTGTTCACAGCACAAGCTCCAGTACAGGCAGGGCCCAACCCCATGGCCACTCTCACAGCACAGCAGAGGCCGCCGCGTCCAGGATGGGTGGCCTACGTGACAGGTACTTACTGGCCTGGCGCACCACACAGCAAAAGGCTGCTGTCAGCCTCCAGCCAGGATGCGCAGGCCACCACGTCTGATGGACAATCCGGACGGTGGACCAATCATAGGCTCAGGGCAGGGGGCTCAGCAATGCTGCACAGTGCACTGCAGCATTCCCTGATAGACTCACACCATGACCATCACGACGATCGGTCGAGACTCGAGAGGGCATGTATCGTATGGTGCTTCGTTCATGGCCTGCCACGTGGAGTGCAAATGCGCAGGTGCCGGACTGTGCCAGCACTGCCACGCCCATGCCACTCGTGACCCTGACCTGTCTCCAACCTTTGCGGTGTGGCTGTTGCAGCCAGCCTCAGCCTGCAGACAGTCAGGGCCGGTGCTATCACAGGCAAGGCAGTTAGTATACAATTAGTGTGGAGGTGTTAAAGCAGCATTTTGCCACTCTAACATTTCCACACATAGGCAAGCGCCTAACCTTGCCTAGTGATAGCACCGGCCCTGGCTGGACCTGATTCACAAAGCATTTTTCAATGGGTGCATCGTATTGAAAAATGCTTTATGAATCAGGCCCTCTGTGTTTTTGAATTAGCAGTATGTTCTCCTAAAATGCAAGGTGGAGAATCACCTCACATTAGGGGCTCATTTCCATCAGAGCCATAACGTAAATGCCTGGCGTATAAGCCTTGCGCATGGTTTTTACGCCACACATCCGTGTCATGGCTCATTTTCGCTGATTTGTATGGAAGAGAGGAGGGGCAGAACGCAGCTTGCATTTGCGCCGCCTCCCTTCCTCTCCACCTTACAAACGCCCCAGATTTTGAATTGCACATATACACTCTGCTGTGCAAATGACCAGAATGTAGCGACTGAGAGCCGCCTACATCTATGTTTACACACGTATGCTACCCACCAGCAAATTCCAGGGAATTCGAAAATGAGCCCCATGGGGGGGTTGCACAGATTTCTGGAGAAGTTGCCCCATGAAAGCCTGCCACTACTTTGCAAATGGGGTCAAATCCCTGCTGCTGACCACGCCCCTTCCCACTTCCCCCAGCAGCTAAACTAAACACATTTATTTTTTAACGTGGGCGACCACAACTCTCTTATATTTCCCTAATGTTTAAAATCACAAACTTTTTTTTAGATAATTATAACACATTTTTATCAGTGTACACATATATTAAAAATGAGAGAAATGCCATGTTTCTTTTTCCATGGGAAATGTTATTAACATATCTTAAGTTACTGGAATGTTTGTTGTTTGCTTTTGTAACTCTTGTTTTTGATTTAATATTTTTGAAACCGAATGTTGCTGAACTCTGTGTTATGACCAAATAATAATAATAACAATGTTGGGTTCTTATGTAGTGCTTCAGGCAGACTCCTCCAGCTTCTAATCGCTGTCCGCATTACCGCATTTTGACGATGAAATCTAAGAGATGAACCCCTAACTCTGCCTGCCAAGAGACTCTAACTTACTTATTGCATGCGGACCTCATGTCAGCAACCAACGCTTTACTTGTGTAGAGCCCCACGCAGGGCTGTGCCAGGGCCCGGTGAGGCCAAGAGCCAAACATTTGCTGAAGCGGTCTTACTATTTTTACCAATGGCCCAGCGATGCCCACAGCATGGGACATGAGAACTCTCCTTTGAGTTATTGGATGAAGGATCCCGAATTTGGTTTCTTGGTAGGACTGCAATTAAAAGAAAAAAAAATGTTCAAGCCAATAATCAAAGGATAGGCTACTAGTTGCATAGAAATGTCAATCAATTAACATCATCAAATACCATTAAACACCAATACACAGTTCCGGGGTGTAATCGGAATCAACCCTTTGTGTCAGATTTACAAAAACGTTTTCTATGGTAAAATCCCATTGAAAAACACCTTGTAAAACAGGCCCTTTGTGTCTCCAAAGTAGTGCAGAAGATGAACGGAAACCCACATACCGAAAAATGGGTCCACTAAAAACAATTTGCAACTTGTCATCTGCGACTTCCAAAAGGTAAAGACTTCCATGAACGCCAGTCTACCTAACAGAGATGAACGCCAGTCTACCCAACAAAGAACGAACGACAGTCTACCCAACAGAGACGAACGTCAGTCTACCCAACAGAGAACGAACGGCAGTCTACCCACAGAGAACAAACGCCTGTCTACCCCACAGAGAACGAATGCCAGTCTACCCCACAGAGAACGAACGCCAGTCTACCCCACAGTGAACGAACACCAGTCTACCCCACAGAGAACGAACGCCAGTCTACCCCACAGAGAATGAACGCCAGTCTACCCAACAGAGAACAAACGCCTGTCTACCCCACAGAGAACAAACGCCAGTCTATTTCACAGAGAACGAACGCCAGTCTACCCAACAGAGACGAACGCCAGTCTACCCAACAGAGAACGAACAGCAGTCTACCCAACAGAGAACGAACTGCAGTCTACCCCACAGAGAACGAACGCCAGTCTACCCCATAGAGAACAAACGCCTGTCTATCCCACAGAGAACGAACGCCAGTCTACCCCACAGAGAATGAACGCCAGTCTACCCCACAGAGAACGAACGCCTGTCTACCCCACAGAGAACGAACGCCAGTCTATCCCACAGAGAACGAACGCCAGTCTACCCCACAGTGAACGAACGCCAGTCTACCCAACAGAGAACAAATGCCCGTCTACCCAACAGAGAATGAATGACAGTCTACCCAACAGAGACGAACGTCAGTCTACCCAACAGAGAAGAAACGCCAGTCTACCCAACATAGGTCCACTAAGGAGTACTAGCCATCATAGTCAATGGTGAGAAACCATAAGAATAGTTAAACATCTAGAACATCTGGAAAGCTGCAGATTGCCGAATAGTGTGAATGGCCCCATGTCACACGAGTCAACCTTGACCAATCCTGGCTTTGTAGTCAACAGTGTTGTGCCTGTTTATTTATTAATTTATTTATGTAACATTTGTGGGGCATGCCAAACCCAGAGGCATCAGGGCGCTGGTTACATGAATAGGACGCAGAGAGATACAAGTACAATGATAAAGGCACAGGACAGAGATACAGGTGCAGAGAAGGGAGCAAGGTCAGACTGTCACTTCAGAGGACAGTTAGGTAGTGGAGGCGGGGGCTGGTGTCTGTGGGGTATGGCCGTTCCCTTCGGCTAGGTTGTCCTGCGAGAACCGGAAGGTTTTGAGCTGCTTGCGGAAGACTCTGTGTGAAGGTGCCGCTCTCGGTTTGTGCGGGAGAACGCTCCAGTGTCCAGTAGCAATGGCAGGGAAGCTTGCGCCCCCAACTTATTTCAGTCGGTAGCATGGGACGGTCAAGCGGTCGGAGTGGAGCGATCGGGTGGGTCTAGAGGATTGCGCCTTTAGTATTTTTTGCGAGAGGTGTCTTGGTGCAATGTTGGGGCGTGTAAGCCCATACCTTGAATGCAAAAAAGTACAGCCAGAGGTCCAACCATACAGCATGGTACAGGCTAAAAGGTCTGGTCTGGAGAAAGGCTCTGGGTTACATGGGGGCAGTGGTCAGCTCTATGCGATGAACCACTGGTACAGGCAAACTACTGAACACAAGAGGAAGTTGCCCAATGAGCACAGCCTGTGGGGGTTCTCGGGTTCTGTTTAACCTTTGAAAGATTGATTTCACCCTCGGGAGACAACTTCCTAAAATGCGGGAACTACAGAGCCCTCATGTCTGTGAATAATACATCCGAGGCTCCAGGCGGAATAAGGAGTCCGCGGGGAGACATACGTTGCCATTATGCAGCACTTGGCAGCAGAAGGCCTGCCCTGTGTCCTGATGTACCTCGCATTGTCTCTTCAGGCCACTCTGGGGGCATCGCTTTAACACAAGTCTGGGGCACCGATGGGATTACTTTTATGTGCTGCGAATTGAAGGAAACATTAACACACGCCGCCAAACCCAAGGTTCCCGTCACGATAACATTGTCCGGCTCTCTCCATGTCCCAGACACCAAAACCAGAACAGTTTCAAACCAAAAGACAAACATTCAGATAAGAACTAGTCTATCTCGCCGAGTGTGGCTCTAATGGGACTGGGTCAGGGAGGAGACCTATTGCACTGCCTCCTGCCACTCCTCATCCCATCCTGCTCATCCCCGAAGTTCTCTCCACTCCTTCCCATGCCAATCCCAACGTCCACCAGGTCCTATGCTCTAACTCCAAGGCGCCACTTTCTGAGACCACTCCTTTTCCCTCCTGCCCCTTAAATACTGGAACAACCCTCCTATAGAGAGGACAGCTTTGACCATCCTGGAGGCCTTCCTGATGAATTGAAAACTGGGCCTCCTTCTATTGGGTGGCTAGCCTGATGACACAATGATCCAAAGAGTCTGCTACAGTCCAGATACCTTACCCAATTGTATGTTGACAGTATGTTACTAAATGGCTCTGACCCCACTCCTAGTCCATTGCTGCTGCTCCCGCTCAACGCCTGACCCTCATACAGCGGCATTGGCCGCCATGCAACTGGACGCTACACACAGCCTTTCTGATCCAGCTGTTTCAATCAATGCATATGCATGGGTGAATACTTGGAGAGCTTCCGGACACCTTTCGTTCCTCCCATAAACCTTAGTATAGCAATGTATTGGTCTTGGAAGCAAGGCCACGCAGAACGACCGGAGTTTGAATCCTGGATCCACGCTTAGAAACCAAACTCCTGTACATACATTGAATTATGAGGGGGGATGCTCACATGTCTGTAGCTGTGTGCTGTGTGCTCGAACAAAGGATTTTCCAATGTGTGGTTCAATGATCAGTTTTGATCTCTTAGAAAACATTTCTTATGGACACAAGGAAGAAATCTTTAGCTGCTTCATGTCAGGTAATAGTATCTCGCCCAATACTGTTTTCTTTGCATTCTGGTACTTGTTGCCTAGTTACCGGGAGAATTTGCTTGAAGGCCTCTGCTTCATTCACTCCACTAACCTCCATCTGCAGACTCTGCCTCATCCATATATTTATTTATTAATTTGTAAAGCGCACCTAACCCGCAGGTATCTGGGCGCATTCTTAGCAAGTTACAATTATTTGTATATGTATTTGGTTTTTTATATAGCGTTCTTTCCCCACTTGTGTGGCCTCAATGCGCTTTTTTCCTTGGTTGGAACGCCCTTGGTGACCGTAGTCGATGAGGTTGGAAATTCTAGGGAGTTTAGCTTGGGAGATGCATGTGTGCATGTTGCCTTTCTAAGACTTGAGTGGCTGGCAAGGCTCAACTAAGCAGCCCAAGAGAGGTCAGACACATGGGTGGGTGCTGTTGAGGGTTAGAGATAGATTGCTATTGTTGAGAGAGTCTATGTGAGGTCAGCTGCACCGGGTTCCTTTCGGGTGGTGGTCGCTGTATGCTAGTGGCAGAGGTGTTGAGGTGCGTCAGGTGTTTCAGTCTGAACGGCTATGTGTGAAACTAGACCGGATGTGCTTAGCCATAGCCATATTCTATCGTGCATGGATGCTTGGCCGTGCCTGCGGTCTCCGTCCACACAAGTGGTCTGAGATATACGTACCGTGGGCTGCAAGATTGCTCGGCTTGGGTAATATCTGTCCAGGACTAAAATTGAGAGTCCTATACCAATGGCCCTAGGTTTCATACCGTAGCAGGCATCCGCGTATATTAACAAAAGATGGAGGCTACACCTAGATTTAAGAATTCTGTATAGTGTGAGAGAGACCTATGTTTCACAGTGCAGTGGGTTTAAGCATATGGTAAACAAAGACGGAGGCTGAGCCTAGATTTGAGAATCCTGTATAGTGAGAGAGAAGCCTAGGTATCATAATGCAATAGGCCTCATCATATAATAAACAAAAGGAGGAGGCTACACCTTGCGAGTCCTGCACGGTGGGGGTGGGGGCCTGAACTTCACAAGGCCGTAGGTTTCAGCCTGTAGTACAGTAGGTTTCCGTAGTGTGACAGTCATTGATGGTTTGTTGTACCTAGGTTTGGGAATACATTTGTAGTGGGAGATTGATAGTGTTGAGAGCTTCCCTGAATGAGCGATGGAGGTTAACAGTGGCAGTGATTACTTAGTGATAGGCGTGTGCTACCCTGGGCTACTTATCTCATTGTTAGTTGTCTCTCATGTGGACCGGCGGGCAGGGGCGCGGTGAGAATGTTGCGAGTGTGCCACAGCGACAGCTGCTATGTTACCTGGAGTGCTTGTTGTGTGGGAGTGTTGTTGTGGGTGGGTTGATGGTGAATCAGGTGTGCCACGATGAAAGCTACTGGCTTACCTGGAGTACTAGTCGGCTAGCAGCGTTGTTGAGCAATATGTCGTGGTGTGTCAGGTAAACCGCTGTGAGAGCTGCCGGCCCTTGAGTTGTGATTGATGCAGGGGAGGTTATTAGTGGTGTATTCATGGGGTGCATTGAATTAGGAGAGTGTTGGGAAGAACCAGGTTTTAAGGGCCTTCCAGAATTTCAGGTGGTTTTCAGTGTTTCGGATTGTAGAGTTCCAGATGATTGGCGCTTCGGTGGAGAAGGAGGAACCGCCAAGCCTTATGGAGCTGTGGGGTTGGGTCACCAGGCAAGATGCAGTGCGAGATATGAGGTTCCTGGAAGGTTGGTAGGGGACAATTTTGTCTCGGACCAATCCAGGGCCGGTGTTGTGGATTGCGCGGTGGGTGATACACATGGCTTTGAAGGTGGTGCGTCGAGCAATAGGGAGCCAGTGGAGGACTCTCATTACATTGCAGTAAATTCATTGGATATTCTCTGACACATATAATATGCTACAAAACATACATAGCATGATATGCCTTTACCAACCGTACAGATACATTGAAATTGTGTGGTCATTACATACTTCACCATTAAACCACTTCACTTGCCCAAATTCCATAACACAACATAGCCAGGGCTGGAGACCACTCTTTCTCTGTTGGAGTCGCCCCCTTGACCCCAATGCACCAACGTGAAGCAAGAAGTCAACAGAACAAGGCTAACAAGCAAACATATGTAGACTAGGAATAAACCGAAGGAAAAAATGAGCAGCAATACGAGTGCTGGGAAGACAGAAGTAAACAACTCAAGAACTAAGAATCAAAAACGAAACACTGTAACAAAAGCAGGAAAGAAAGAAACAACACACATTTCCAGAAATGAGGCATAGACAAGGGAAGCTGGAAAAAGAAAGACATACATCATGGAAATGTCAAAAAGCAAAACAACGGAGGTACAATGAAGTGAACAAGAAACAAGATACACAGATGGAAGAATGAATAACACAATTATGGGGAAACAAAGAAGATATGATAACCAAGGAACAAGCAATGAGCTTCCTGCGATGCAAGAACAAAACAAGCAGGGGCAGAACAACCTGCATGAAATAATCTAAGTGCCTAGAAGCATGGAATAAAGAGTGAAAGGGATGAGAAGAAAGACACATAGCAAGCACAGCAGACAGACATAAACCATGCTAGGGTTAAGAGTCAAGAAAGAAAGCTTCAAGTACAAAGAAGCAAAAAGTAAAAACCACAAGCATTGTGGAGCAACGGAAGCAGTACACCAACAACACAAGTGCTTGAAGCAAGTCACACACGGGTCTTAAGAGGGAAAGAACGGCAATATGAACGCTAGGGAAAGCAAATATAAACAGCGCAAGCGCCGAGAAGCATAGCACAAGCAAAGCACCGCGAAGAAGCAAGAGGAAAGTCCCCCCAAAAAATGGGTTTCATAGACATCTGCTAGAAGTAAGTAGCATTGAGGGTTGGCCCCAAGTCTTAGTAGATGCTGGACTCTCTGACCTTACAATCCTCCTCCTGTGTGGCTATTTGTGGGGTGGCTTTGTCTCACGAAACGACTACTGCTTTGCAGAAGAGGGATGATTAGTGGGTAGACCTCCTACTCTGCCAACACTACAACTAGACCACCAGTGATCCCAGCCGCAGAGTGGAAATGAGCAGAGCCCGCCCCCGCCTCTGGGGCGACATGGAGCAGACGCAGGCGGTACTACTCTTCAGGATCGATGCGTGCTGGCAAACCAGCTTCCAAGCAGCCATAGCACAGGGCCACCAAGATATAAGAATGCAGAACCAAGATTCTATAACAGGAGTCTTCAATGAAACTAAAAACGCACAAAACAAATGAAACACGAACAACCCACCCAGTCATTTTGCACAGCAAAAATACACTCTGCACCACTCTGTGAATTAGGTCCGGTTCAACGTGTTTGTTGGCAGTGCAATGCCACTTTGTACTATGCTAAACGTTCCATGAATTAGACCCGGAATGCGCAGACTTTGTAATGAAAGGGGGCACTTTGGGTCTAAAGACAGGTGTACACAGACAATATTTCAATTAAGAATGTCTTTAAAAAGGCAGGGAGTGCGGTTTTAAATGTCACGGTGGCCCTTTAAGGAAGACCAGGGGACAGAATCACTTCAAATATGTTTTAGGCAACTTCTTGGTACCCGAAGGCATCAAGACAGGCTTGTAGGCACTTTACGATGGGCTGAGTCAGCGTAAAGATGAACCAGTCTGTTGTTCCCAATGAATGGAGTTTGTCTTAACAGTCCAGTTGACTCGCGACTATCCAGCAATGCAGTGCTGTCCTTTAGTGGTTATAGTCTCAAAGGAGGCGAAGAACAGACAGGGAATGGTCGAGTCGATGTCTTGAATTGGACGAGTCAGCTCGAAAAGGTCCAACGATGTGATGCAAGTCTTCATTGGTGATTGACTACTCAATAGGCCGGCGATAACAGAGTCAGCGACACATCGGATGGAAAAGGAGTGAGTGTCAAACGCTGCTGCAGTCGTTTCCAGTGGTGAAACAAACAACTCAAAAGTAGCTGAGTCGGCCCAAAAAAAACATTTGAAGCTGGAAAACAGGGCCCAGAGCTGATCCTTTACATCTGGTTGCTGGGGACCCCCATCCGGGGTCTTCAAGTTCAATGGGAGTCCACGATCTACTCATGACAGCAGTGTTGCCAAAGAGCACTTGCAGGGACTGCGCACTACAGGGAACAGAGTCTTGGGTGCCAGTGGTCTCAGCTGCAGAGAACCTTGTCCAATCATCAGGTTGCCTCCCAGATTGTCCTCTCAGATGGTTGAGGAAAGGGTCATTCTCTCTTCTCGGAGCCTTTCTCTTCTCCTCTATGGCAGAGGACTTTGGGGCATATTCAACCCCCAAGAAAATTCCATATGAAATCCTTCTGTGAGGGCCCAGTCCTGGCTGCTATGTGCAGTCTTTTGCCTGGTGATATCAGCCATCCCTATATTGCTTTGTCTGCAGGAAGTGGGGAGGAGGCACAGGTGGTTCGGATGCCCTGGGAGATTCTAAGTAGGACCCGTCTGTGGACTGGTACTACCCTCTTGGTGACTATCCTTTCTACCCTGCATCAAAAAGTTCCTACTAATTTCCACCCGTGTGTGAATTCCTCTGGCTGGCAAGGCCTTTGCCATGTATTTGTATTTGTATTCATAGTTGTAGGTATTTATTAAGCGCCTTTAACAAGCCGCTGTACAAAGAGTAAAAAACAGAGTACAAAATAATGAAATTGCGGTGAAGGTCCTTATTCAGTGCTGTCTGGGGGCGGCGCACCGACCAGATGCAGGAATGATGGGAGCATGGCCGGGGTATCCCTGGATGGGAAAGGGGCCTCATTGACAGCTGCAGTGTGTAGTTTAGGTGCCGAGTATGCATGCGCAGCTCGAGACGTCTAGAGGCAAGACAGGGGTGGGGCGCTCAAGGGGGGACACATGCAGACAAAGGGGACACGGGGCAGGAGCGAGGGGTAGAAAGTGTAGTGCAATGCAATGGGAACCACCCAAAAGCCCTCGTGGGGAAAAACACATAGGTAAGTAAACCACTTGGGTTTCCCACTGACAAGCCCTGCATAGCGGACAAACATGAATTTCACGAGTGCCACGCTACAACGGTGTGCTGGAGAAAGGTTGCAAGCTGTCTGTTCCCAGGAGACAGCAGTCACTGGGAAAGGGGACCAGCAGATACATATAAGGTCAGCGAGCCCGGCTCTCAGGAAACTCGTCAGGAAAGGAGAAAATTTAAATGAATGAGGGCATGCTATGAGAGGCAAATTCACAGTAGGGCCAGTGGTTACAAATTGTCCCTTGTCAGATGGGCCTTGGAAGAAGGCTGTGGGGCGAGGGGATGAGATGAGAGGGAAACAATCAGCCGATAAGTTTTGGTGTCCCTGAGATACAACACTGTTTTGTGTTCTCGCTGATGTCCGCAAGGCACCTTATAGGTTGGATGCCGTGTGAATGCCTCCCTGCGCACAACGCTCAGGGTGTCACGTTAATAAAGATCCAGACATCAGCACGATTACATATTGCTAATAAAAATGAAGGCAGAGCGGGGAGGTATGCAACGTCATATGGGTGGTAATGAACAGAGGGGTCAAGATTGTTTGCTTCAATTATTGTTGATTAACCTATGTCTAGCTATAGGGGACTGACTTGGTCCCACTTATCAGCTTTATAGGATGTCTACTATTTTGTAAAACTACTCACAACTGTTTCTGACTATCCAAATACAGTGTAACGGTATAAAGGATTTGGCCGCAGTGGGCTGTTTTGTCAGCTCCTATAAGCCAGTTCTGTTCCACTGTGCTGTTTGATTTGTGCTTGCCCAGCAGTTGTAATAAACAGTGTTACTTCTTGCCTTCTTGGATTATTTTTGGTATACCAGTGATTACTTGCCTTCGGAGGACTGCTGATACATTTTGGAGGCCCCAGTGAGATCCTCAGTTTCCTCAGCCAGCTGAGGATATTCCTGCCGCCCTCCCGGTGTGCATGGGTCAGACGACTGTAGACCAGTCTCACGCGCACCACAGAGGAGGTCCTGCCGACGCAGTATTCAGGAAGGTCTGCCTGGTCCTAAGCACTGTCCACACTCAGGTGGAGGAGCAAGCCGGCAAGGAAGTCTCATGAGAAGGCTTGAGGATCTCTAGGACATGTGAATGTAGCCTTGCACGAACGTGCTGTATCATGGTTGCATGCCCACAGAAGGGGGGGGGATTTTATTTTATGGTGTGTAGGATGCACCCTCAAGGAGGGAGGACGATCAGCCGTTGTAGTCATATATTTTAATTCCATCCACCCGATAATGAGAGGGTGCGTGGCGGGAATATCAGTGTTAGAACCAAAGATTCCATAGAAGGTGGCAGACCACTCTGCCAATGATGAATGCCTCTGTTTGCCCTGGGAAGCTCTCAGCAAAGGAGACTCGAAACGGGCCCTTATGGGGTTGGACAAGCTCACTCAAGAGGTGAAGATCATGCTAGAGCAACTCTAGAAGGTGAGGAATGAGTTGGCCTTCTCCGAGTCGGGACTTCTGTTGAGGGGCCAGAAGATAGTGGTACCGTCAGAGCTGGTGGACAAGGTCATAGCTCTGGCATATCACGGGCATCAGGGGCAGTGGCGGCTGGTGACTTTGAAAGGTGGTGGGGCGTACATTTCTCCAGGTGAATTTGGAAGTGAGCGAGCCCAACCCACATCAACTGTGGTGCGGGGCGGTTGTCCCCCCCGTGAACATTTTGGAAAAATATCTTACAAACTTGGCAATTTACTGTCCAAACCCACAGAAATATGACATAAAAAGCATTAGGTGGTACATTATTCTTACATGTTCAAGTGTGATGGTGTATTTTACCGCAGGTTGTATCGAGAATAGCTGGTAGTATATTGTATGCATAACGAAATTAAGTAGTTAGACAAGCTGCAGTGCAAATTAATAATGTATTGCAAGAGCATTCGTGGTGATCGTGTTTCGTAAATGTAATATTAATGCAAAGCGGGCAGCATTTAAGAAAATCCTTGATATATTCTGATAAGCTGCCCCTTGTTCTGATAACAGGAATTACCTCTGCAGAGCGAGAGAGAGAGGTAACAGGCCAAAGCAACTCCAGAGAGCATGCTGCCCATGGACCTGAATCCGTGTTGGGTTCAGCTAGGTTTTCATGAACCACAACATGGTTGAAGTAGTGTAACTAAGAAGGCGGTTTGTCCTCAAGTGGTGCTTTACAAAATTCCTATGTTTAATGCTTAATTGCCTGTCGTCCCTTGCTGTGCCGATCCCCACCTAGTGCTTGTTTTTATTTATTGCGTTTTCATCTGCTTAAACGGATGGTTGTGATAAATGCTGGAAAAAGACAAGGAGAACTTATGAAAAGATAAACACAATGGCCCTCATTACTACCCTGGCGGAGGACCATGGTGCAATTTGCACCATGGTCCATGGCGCAAAGCTGCCAACTCCGCCATGGGGGTTGGCGGACTTACCGCCCCATTCCGACCTTGGCGGGGCGGTAAGTCCCCAATCCCCATTTACCCTTCCCCATTCCCATTTTTGCCCCATAGGGTATAATGGGAGTGGGGAAGGCGTTAATTACGCCACCGTAAATTACGGTGGCGTAATTAACAACAGGTCCCGTAGCGCCATGGATTTTTCCGCCCGGAAAAACCAGGCGAAAAAAGCACCATGGCGCTACGGGAACTCGTAGTAAGGCGGAAAGGTACGCCATGCATTACGCTGGCGTAAACCCCTTTCCGCCAGGGTCGTAATGAGGGCCAATATCTGCTCCGAGAAGCACTGCAAGGAGAGGAAAGCCCTCTGGGACTTCACAATGAACAAATCCGACATGGGAGGCCATACGTTTTTTTTTGTCTCCAATGCTTTGTGACTTATTGGGATCAGTGGCTTTTTGCAGGGCTGGCTGATGTTGTCTCGTGTTCGTGGGCTGCTACTTTCTGCTCTGCCCTGGCGACCTCCCAATTATGTGGGACAGAGATGGCTGGGCATATCAAATAAAGTGTTGGTAGGTAAAAGGTTTGCAGCAGGGTGGGGTGAGCTGCAGGCAGAAAAATGCAAGGAGGGAGTACAAACCGGACGAATAAACAAAACACGCTAAGGCAGCGGCCGTCTAGTTTTGGCCTGCGTATTAGCATTAGTGTGCGGGAGGGTACACTGTCCGAGGGCGCTTGCTCAACTGAGGGTGAGGCTGTATTTTCTACATGCTCACCCTCACATTGAGCATACACCCTTGAGATTATATCTATGTGCAGAGTGTGTGCATATGAAGCGTGTACAATCTGAAGGTGCATGAGCAGTCGCTAGCTGCACCGCTGCTGCGGTGGTGAATGCACACAAACATGGGACACAAACACTTTACAGCCTGCAGGCCAGGGCCTGGCCTGCAGTGCAGATGTATTTCGGTTGAAACAATACCTATCTATGCACAATGTTAACTGCATAGGAGACATTGGGGACTCTGGCAACCAATAGCTGTGACAACTAAATACACCATGAGCAGTAGGCGATCCAAAAGTCATATGCCACGCCTGACCCCACGAGACAATCAACGTCTCTTCCACCTCACCACATTACTTACAACACTAAGGGCCTCATTACACGGATGGCGGTAAAGATTTACCGGTACCGGTAAAATACCGGTACCGGTAAATCCTTACCGCCTTACTACGAGGTCCCTTTGCGGGTTGGGGGATTTAACGCCTGCTTTTTGCAGGCGTTAAAATCCAACCCGCAAAGGGACCTCGGAGCTAATTACGGCACCGCAAAATTGCGGTGCCGTAATTAGCGCCTTCCCCATTCCCATAGAGCCCTATGGGGCAGAAATGGGAATGGGGAAGGGCAATGGTGGAAGGGGGATTTACCGCCCCTCCAACCTTGGAATGGGGCGGTAAATCCCCTTTCCACCAAGGCGGTGCCGGTATTTTACCGGCATGAGCCATGGCGCTATTAGCGCCATGGCTCACCGCCTACCGTGTAATGAGGACCTAAAAGTTACTGCAATATCAAACACCACAAAAGAGAGACCTAACAACTCTCTCCTCCAGACCCCCCCTGCCACTCCTGTACTGGATCTCTGCATCGACATCTAGGGCCTCATTACCAGTTTGGAGGCAGCCAATAAGGGCATGGCTGCCTCCAAACTTGGGTCGGGGTCCGGGTTCCTTGAATGAGGAATTACCAGGCCATTCCAACCTTGGAGGACCCGGTAATTCCTCATTCAATGTACCCATCCCCATTCCCATTCGAGCCCCTATAGGACTCAATGGAAATGGGGAGGGAGCTAACAACGAGCCCGTTAATAACGGGCCCGTTGTTGTATCCCTGGTCCCCTCGCGGGACCCGCAAAGGACGTCTGGTCTGACTTGACGTCCAGAGCGGGTCCCGCAAGGGAACCAGGTAATAGGGCGGAATGGGTTTAACGGCGCCAGCACCATTACCGCCTGGGTCGTAATGAGGCCCCTAGTCTCCCTAGCCATCAGCCCACACAACAGTCAACTGCACCAAGAGGCCATTTGAAAGGCATACACTGCGCTTTATAAATGTTGCTCAGCAAAGCATCTCTCTCCTCAAATCATCACTGCCATGTTTGCGAGCAAGAGGATTGCCGCCATTTGCTTACTTCACCTTTTCTATAAATATCGGTCATGGTAGCCATGTTATTTTCTGTGAATCCAGATTCCAGTAATATAAAAACAGTCACATAATTCCTTGCCTGAGATGCCTTGGCTCAAGTGCTGCACTGGATGAAAAGACTGCAGGTTGGAGATTACATTTTTCGGCACCAATATTCCAGGCTAGACTACATCTGCACTGTAGGCCGGGAGGCCATGCTGTAAGTGTTTTTGGCTTACTGCACCAAAACCCAGACTCATTCAAAAGTGGAAAAGGTCGCTTTAATATGACAGGCCAAAGCTTACAATCAAACGCTTAACTGGCTCCATGGCCTAACAAACTAAAGAAATATTTTAACAACCAATTAAATAACTTAAACATTTTCATTTCCATTTTCCCCCAACAATTAAATAATTAAATAACCAATTTCCTCCCTAATGATCCCTTGGATCCTACCGTCTCCTTGCCCCTTTTCCAGGCGTCCCGCTTTCTCCCAGGGGCCATGCCCCTCCAGGCTCAATACCTGTTCCCCCGGGGTGACCTGCTTGTGCAAACAGCGCCACCCCCTCCTTTCCCGTGTCATTCCCCCATTGTGCTTCCTTCCACCAACATCAAAAGGGGCCATGCTCGCAGCACCAGAAAAACCCTCCCCCGAGGAGTTCTTTCTGCCCCACCCCCCCCAAACTTTTCTACCTCAAACTTTTTACCCAGTCTCCCAGCCAAGAACCTAAGAAGAGCCACACCCGTATCCCTTACCAGATCATTTTCCCCAGCAAGACTAATCCCCCCCATCTGGAGGCCCATAGCTTTCCCTCACCCCAGCCAACATAGGAAGCAACTAATCCCATCCCAGCCCCCCAAACCCGGACATCTTACCACAACATCTTTATAGTTGCACCCCAGTTGCCTGCCAACAACCCTTTTCTCAACTTCTTTCCCCGCCCACTTAACCCTAGAATGTCCCAAAAACCAGATTTTTGACATCTGACCGGACCTCCTAGCAGCATCTGAAAAAGAAATTACAAAATCACTTACAAATCAACAACATCCTAATAAATGCAACACTCCTGCTACCTACTGAAAAAATTCTATAAAGACATTCCGTTTGCCCCGGTCCCTGACATACCATTTGTACCTCCCTTACTCCCAGCGTCCCAACCTTTTCACCTACTCCTCTTAATAGCCCAGCCTGCTACTTTCAGATGCTGCACCCCCCCTAAATGAATGAGTTCCAACCTCCTAACCTTTCCCACACCCCTAGTAACACCTCCTCAGTACCCTATCCTTTCTGGCCATCTCCTTAACCCTCTCCGGAAACACCTCAGGTCTTCTCCTACCGTCCCCCTATATTTCGCCCCTTTCACCTAACCTTTAAACAATACACCTAAACCCATTAGACCCCCTTTTTCCTCTAAACTATCACCCCCTGCTCCCCCTTGCCCCCCACCTTCCATCACCTTATTAATATTGGCCCTGCGTTGCCCCCCCCTGCACCGGGGGCCCACATGCACCCCCGTCCATGCAGGCCCTTTACTTTATTGCTTCTCTCGCCACTGCACCAGGGGCCAAACCTGCACCCCCGTCCATACAGTCCCTTCCTTATAACTAATTTTCAAGATCCTTGCGTCCATTACCACCTGCTTCCCACCTGCACCAGGGGCCCTAGTGCACCCCCGTCCATGCAGGCCCCTTTTCTGCCTTACTTCTCTCCACCGCTGCACCAGGGGCCAAACCTGTGCCCCCATCCATGCAGTCCATTCCACATAAATTCCTCTTCCAGCACCTTGCTTCGTTGCTCCACTTCTTTCCCCCAGCTGCACCAGGGGCCCTAGTGCACCCCCGTCCATGCAGACCCAGCTCATCACTTCCCCTTGCTGCACCAGAGGCGCTCCCGCACCTCTGTCCATGCAGCCTGAAGCTTACTCACCTTGTCGTGCGGCAAGAGTGAGGGCTTCGCCACCGTCGTCTATGCCCTCCAAACGACGGCCACCACCCCTTAACAATTTCCACAGTTGCATCCCCCCTGCGGCCCTCCCCTACCTACGCTTCTTTCTCCTCACCCTTCTCCTACCACCTTTAAGTCGCCCCCAAAAACCTTTCATCAAACCTTGTGCCCCCCCTCCTTTTACGTTAAACTGAGCCCGACCTACCAGCACACCCCAATTTACCTGGCATGCGGTCCTTCCCCCCCACTTCCTTGCCCCGCTCCTCGCCCTGACTCACTGTCCCCTGCCTGAAAACAATCTGTAACCGGATGCCGACCTGCACACCTGCTGCACTCGTGTTTAAATTTGCACATCCACCTCGTGCAGCCGTCTTTATTGAACGCCCAACATGCTGTCGAGGGCTGTCCTCCGCCTCCTCCCTCTGCCCCCTCATGGGCGGGGCGACCAAGAAAGGGCCGGTCAGGCACAGGCAGCCCACTTGCTGTGTGCAATGTCAGGGCAGGCCTCGTTGGAGCCATCCATTGCAGCCAAAGATCCATGTCTATCTTCCCCCAGACTGCCTGACTGTCCTCTGCCATTCTTGCTCTGAATTCCTCATCATAGCGTACCCAGGCAAAACCCCCAAAACTCGTGAAAGCCTTCCTAATTACGTCCATATATTTAAGCAGGGCTCCGGGAATTTTTCACAGTACACACTGGCATAAATGATAAACGCTGACGTCCAATTCTCAATAGTCACCGGGATCCTTGGGCGTGAAGCCAGTTCCCTCTCTTCCTCCTTAGACCCCTCCTTTGCTCTCACTTCCCTATGGGGCAATTTAAAGACATCCACAAATTCCCTGCCTGAATCTTCTCCCTGGTCACTGCCATCAAGTGCGCCCCCAATGGTTTTGTTATCCCATGTATGGCAATTTTTTCTCCTTTCTTTTCACTTCACACTCCTTATCTTTTCCGGCTTGCACTTCGAGCACCAATGGCTCCACCACCTTGTCCGTTTGGACCTCCACTGAGCAAATGCTCTTCTCAACCCCCGCGGCTCCAATTGCCTGCACACCAACTTCTTTCCTTACACTTTGCAGTCCAGACACTTCATCCCCTGTCCCCCTTTTTGCGACCCCTCTCTGCCATGCAGATGACCATTCCCTTTCCCGCTCACCTCTTTCCACACCTGCCGCCTGTGGTCTGGTGTCCACACCGATGCTCCCCCTCTCCTTTCTTAGAGGGCTCCTACTGCGGGGACAAAACATGTCAGCATACTCACCCAGCCAATAGTTCCCCTGACCCCTTCATCCCCATCCACCCTGCACTTCCCCTTCCCTATCCCACCTCAAGCTTCTTCTCTCCTCCCCCCTTTCCCTTTCCACCCCATAATCTTCCACTTCCCATTGCCCCACATATTCCTCCCATCCCACTTCATCACCCCTTAAATACCATTGTGTATGCGAGCTCCTGCCCGAGTTGAGTTGATGATCTTCTTCCGAGCCCAGGGCGTCCGCCCCGCCACTCCTTTGACGTCTTTTCAGCGGGATTGTGGAAACCCCTGCCTGGTCCTCTTCTCTCGGGCGAGGCGTTCCGTCCTCCACCCTGGGATCCTCATTGCTAGGGGCTGTGCTGCGCCCTCTAGGCTCTCCTTGCGCTGACCGAGGAGGGGCCGTACTGAAACCCTCTACCTCCACCTGACCAGCGGGGGCTGCGCAGCGCCCTCCGCCCTCACTCCTCCTACCCGGGGGGGCCGTTTCGCGCCACACTCTAACCTCCTCAATTGATGGGGACCTCTCCCTCCATCTCCCACTCTTCTGCAGGTATTTACCCCCTCTTCCCCTCTGCCCTGACACCCCCCTCTGCACCCCCTCACTGGCCCCACTCTTGTTCCCTTGAGCCACCTCCATCTGAGCACTCCTATCTTCCATAGGGTTATTACTCACTCCCTCCCTCAATGGCTGACCACCCAAAATCATTTCTCCCCCGGACGCCCTCCTGTCTATCTCCCTCCTCAACTTCCTACCCCTGGATTCCCACACCTCCCCTTTTCCCGCCGCAGGGGTGCAAGCCATCACTGCCGCAAGAGCCCCATCTGCCGCTGCTCTACGCTGCGGCCTACCCCCACTTATCTCCCCCTCACCCGTGACCTCTCCCCCAGTGACCTCCCCCACTGCCGCCTCCAACTGGGCCTTGGATGCCCTACTAATTATTTCTATGGCCTCCCTCAGAGCCTTAGCATCAACCAGCCCCTTCTTGCTGGCTCCCTGTCCCACCATTGTGCACTACTAATCTGAGTGCACTACAGTGTATATGCCCCTTGAAAATTAATCTAGCGAACCTAAGCCCCCGAGCCAAACTACCCGTGGACCTAAACCCCAACTGACCAACTACTAACTCAGAAACGAGTTAAAAAAGCACTAGCGAAACCCAACCTTTAATATCAAATCCCCAATGCAAATTACAAAATTATTAATCAATTTAACAAAAAAAAAATTTTTAATTTTTTTTTTTTAATTTATTTATCTACCTCTATATACCCCCTATTATACTGCCCCTGCCCAGGCAATAACGTGCCACGGGAAAAGGAAAACCTGCAAAAAACCAGCAGCCCAACTATAAATGGGCCCGAGATGTGCCCGTGTCACACTGCCCCCTGGCTGTGTGTAAGCACCACTGCACCAAGTAATAACAGCACTGTCCCTTTAAGGTGAGCACACTGCCCCCTCTGACACGCGACGGCTACCGCACGTATCTTTCCCCTCACAGCTGCAAACAACACGGGACCCGGCACTCCCTAATTAAAATACCCCCTACAACTCAATGAAAAGAAGCACCACACTAGATGCGCAATATCCTCCCCGCTCCCCCTCCCGGACCTGCGTTCAACGGCAGGTTTTTTTTTTTTTTTTGGTAATAAAACCCCACACCCTACAGCAAAATGGGAAATACGCCGGGACAAAATGCCGTGCAAGAAAACCCTGCCCGGACCACAGACAACGCTGGGACCAGAGCCAAGTACAGTAAGTGGGGGTACCTTATCTACGGTACCCCCGGCTATAACAAGAATATATATTTTATAACAATGTTCCTGCTAACTATACCTAACCTCCCCAATACTACAACTATCCCTCTCACCTACTCTACCCTGCAGCACCGACTGCCCAGCTACTTCAGGGAAGGCTCGGGAGCAGGCGACAGGACTGAGACAATCATCAAGTCCTAACCGTCGCCTGCCTCCCGAACCTTCCCTGAGCCCTTAAATACCCCCTGAGAGGCGCTCTGCCCCCACGGCCACTCGCTGGCTGTGTGCAGCGCCAAAAACTCCCCGGGGGGAAACGCTTCGCGTTCCCCCCAGGCACCCCCTTGGCACGGACCAGCAAGCCTGAAGAGGTCGCAAACAGGAACATTGCGCCACTTCAGCAATCCCATTCCCCAACCCCAATCCAAACAACAAATACATTAGAGTGAGAGCCTAGCCTCTCAATGAAGTGCTAGTACATTCCATGCTGGGGGGGCACCCTGCATGTCCTCCTCTTAGATGACATGCAGGGTATGGACGGCATCGACATCGACACTACTGAGGGCCTAGTGTGACTCGGCCCTCTCTGGCCCTGCTGCATTCCGTGGGGCAGGGATCCAGGACGGTCCTGGGAAAGCACTGTCATGGGGAATGAAGGCCGGCCCAAACACAAAGACAAGGGGCCTCATTCCGAGATTGCGGGTAGCCATGGTGCAATTAGCACCATGGCTGCCTCCAATACCGGTACCGACTCTGACCTGGTTCAATGGGGATTTACCGGTGTAGTCTGACCTTTGCGGAACCGGTAAATCCCCATTGAAAAGGGCAATCCCCATTCCCATTGAGCCCCCACAGGGCTCAATGGGAATGGAGAGGAAGCTAATAACGGTACCGCAATTTGCGGTACCGTTATTTGCTCCCTGGTCCCTTTGCGGCTCCCGCTAAGGGCACCTGGTAAAACCAGGCTCCCATAGCGGGACCCGCTAAGGGACCTCGGAATAGGGTGCAAAGGGATTACTGTCACCGATGTCCTTAACGGTGCCTGGTATCCCTTTGCGCCCAGGTCGGAATGAGGCCCAAGAAGTCTTTTACTTAGCGAGTAAAGTTGTCAACTAGGCAGTGCACGTGATGGGCCCTCTGCTGTTCTCTGGCCTGGGCAGCTCTTGCAGTCAACCACTCTCAAGTAAGTACGAAGTGAGAGAAGGTGGCACTGACGTCAGCCAAACATGTGCGCCCATTACCCAACCCCACCCACACTCATGAATATCATTGGCTGCCAAACAGTCAATGACATTCAGTAAATAGATCTGTTGCTATGCCCTTTACACTAAGGTCAGTGGCTGGTGCGCTGTTTGCGCACAGATTAATACTGGCGGGTCCACCCCTCAAGAGCCGCGTCAGGCTCCTACATTGTGAAGGGTAACGTAGAGTGCGTGGAGCTTTGAGCTCCATGCATTTACAGTACAAAAAAGATACTTAAAAGTGGACATTCCACTGTGTGTGTGTGTGTCAGTGTGGCAGGAAGGCCCAGTGAACATTGCAAAGCGGTTTGAGCGGCATATTAATTATTTATATTTTATTTGTGCACATGACATTTATTTCATTTCCACATCGCGCTGCTAAGAAAAAGAAAAAAAAACAGAGATCTTGTTCTCTGCAGTGTCCACTACAGTGGTGGGCCCTGGGTGGTGAGGCGGTGCCCCCCCACGCCTTATGAAAGCATCTGCCACTGATCAGGGGTCTACCAAAACCAAGTCACGGCTAAGGTTAAAGGTGTGGTTCCCCAATCTGGAACTGCTCGTTGACGAGTTTGTGAGGAACTGCGTGTGGCGCCAGGCTGCTGCCCCTGTGCAGAAGGAACCCCA